>NC_142310.1:9150000-10400000 GCF_054855325.1 Carica papaya | reverse complement strand
ATCTTATATAATTGATATATTTATATATATATATATATATATGTATGCATGTCACAAAATTTTAAAACAAGAATATTATATGTATATATATACAGAGAGATTTATATATTTAAGAGATATTCCCCAAAAAAAAAAATTCAGCATTTAATTGGAGAAACCAAAAAAAGAAAGAGTCCAAGGCCAAAAAGATGTCTTTACGTTGTCTAATAGAAACAATAAAAGAGTCCAAATCCTTTATTCAAGAATATATCATTTACATGTGGACTAAAAATAATACGAGAAATAGAATGGAATATATCATGTAATTTTTTTAATAAAAAAAAATATTAAGCGAGCGAAGATGTTGTGAATAGCGGTTCAAACTCTGTATATATATATATATCTATATATATATATATCTATATATATATAATCCCATAGATCCATAGTTGTATTCTCAGAGAAACACCCAGAAACAGCAATGGCTTCCACAAGTTTTTTTCTGATACTTCTCGTGTCGTGTGTCTGTGTTTCATATGCTAACGAGTTGCCAAAACAGCAAGCAGAGAGGTTGATAAGATCGCTCAACTTGTTCCCCAAACATTCCATTAACACCCACCTTGACGGCCTCCATGAATCCTCAATATTCAACACTTCACAGATTGTTGAGAAGCAATTCATGTTGCCTGCTGTTGGCCAACCAGGAGCTTCCATTAAAGACCTTGGCCACCATGCTGGTTACTACACCCTCCCACATTCCAAGGATGCAAGGTCATTATATATATATATACATGTATTTATGCTTCTTATATATTGAAACCGCTGGTTAAATTAAGCTGACGAGAAATTTGCAGAATGTTCTATTTCTTCTTTGAGTCCCGGACGAACAAGAGTAATCCCGTGGTGATATGGCTGACTGGTGGACCCGGATGCAGCAGTGAATTGGCGTTATTCTATGAGAATGGACCTTTTCATATTACTGACAACTTAACTCTCGCTTGGAATGACTATGGCTGGGATAAGGTGCTTATACATATGTATATATATTCGTTTAATATAAGTTGATTGTTATTTACCACTGTAAATATCTTCTCTGCTCTACAATGATGAGTGCAGAAAAAGTTTGAACTTTTTCTTCATACAAATATGCCTCATAAACTTTCTCTATTTTTAGTCTCAGATATAATCCACTTTCGTTGTTATTGTTTTTGTTATTATCTGGCAGGCATCCAATATCTTATTCGTGGATCAGCCAGTTGGAACTGGTTTCAGTTATACAAAAAATGAAAGTGCTATTCCTCATGACGAGACGGGTGTAAGCAATGATTTGTATGATTTCTTACAGGTCTGCTTTCTTTCCGAATTATGTTTTTGTGAACTTCAAATTAAATAATTGAATTTGAAACTTAAATTGCACTGGTTTCTGCATCTACAATATCAGGCCTTTTTCAAGCAGCATTCTCAGTTTGCCAAAAATGATTTCTACATAACTGGGGAGTCTTATGCTGGACATTATATTCCTGCTTTGGCTTCACGAATTCAAAAAGGAAACAAAGCAAAGGAAGGAATTCATATTAACCTGAAGGTAACCTTGAAACTCTTAATTTTGATTTAGCTGTTATAGTTTAAGTATTGGATTAAGATTAGTAACTAACCCTCAAGTTTTTTAACAGGGACTTGCCATCGGCAACGGTCTTACTAATCCTGAAGTCCAGTATCCAGCCTATACTGATTATGCTTTAAACATGAGCTTAATTAAAAAGTCTGATTATGACCGTATTAACGAGATTGTTCCATCATGTGTAGACTCAATAAAAGCTTGTGGTAATTCTCAGTATACCCTTAGAGGTCCATTCCCTTTCATTTCAACTCAAAGTTTGTCGGAAATTATTTTAAACTTGTCTCCTTCTCAGGCACCAGAGGGGGAGATGCCTGTATCAGTTCATATAATACTTGCAATCAAATATTCGAGGAGATCTTGGCCATTGTAGGCTCCATAAATGTAAGAAATTCAAAAGAAATCTTCAGAATCATGGGTAATAACAAACAAGTTTTCTAAATTTGACGACAACTTGTTTGTGACTTAAATCTGCAGTACTACGACATTAGAAAGGAATGTGAAGGAAGCTTGTGCTATGATTTCTCAAATGTGGAGACACTTTTGAATGATAAACAAGTTAGGAGTGCCCTGGGAGTTGGGAACATTGAGTTTGTTTCCTGCAGCATGGATGTATACAATGCCATGATGACAGACTGGATGAAGAATCTTGAAGTGGGAATTCCAGCTCTTCTTGAGGATGGTATCGAAGCTCTTCTATATGCTGGCGAATACGATCTTATCTGCAACTGGCTTGGTAAAACCTGTTGGTTCAATTGAAAAGCATGCAGTTTATACTTGATGTTGAAGAGAGATGCATATAAATTAACATTTGCCGTTACTTGCCAAAAATAATTCACCTTTTGCAGGAAATTCCAAGTGGGTTCATGCCATGCAATGGTCCGGCCAGAAAGACTTTGGAGCAGCGCCTACAGTTAAATTTATGGTTGATGGAAAAGAGGCAGGATTGCTGAAAAGCCATGGCCCTCTCAGTTTCCTCAAGGTAAGAATTGTGTGGGCGCACAGGCATGTGTCCGAGTGTTCCAAACATACCAATCTTGTTAACTTTCTTTGCAATTTGGAATATAGGTCCACAATGCCGGTCACATGGTTCCAATGGATCAACCAAAAGCTTCACTGCAGATGTTGACCAGCTGGATGCAAGGGAAACTAGCCATGACTCCAAGACAAGGCATGTTCACGTCCTAGAGCTGGTATATGCCACTATTGTTTACGGAAGATTCACAGATAAAACAGGGGATTATGAACGGATGATGATTTACATATTGAGATGAGTAATAGTTTCAGAATAAACTCAATGGCCAATGCTTGTAAATCTTCACATCTTTGGCTGATGGAATATCAATCTCCATAAAAAGTTGCATGATATTAATCGAGATTATTTGATGTGCTCGCGGTTATCGCCAGACCTGAAGAAAAGTGTTAATTTATAATTATAATTGATCTGATAATTTGGTCATATATAAGCTCACCTAGTAATTAGTGAACAATTCTAGAAATCACGCCACAAGTTTGTTAACCTATTGCAACCATATCTGAACCCAAAAAAAGAACAAACTAGTTCAACAATATACACAGGAGAACAGGATGCAATAGTCTAGATTTCTGTATTTCTGTGCATTAGTATTTGGATTATCTAAGAAAAAGCATGCAGTATTGTTGAGTATTATATTTATGATCAGCAAAATTGCGCTTGAAGAAGTGTGGAAGATTCATATCTCAAATAATATAAACGGATATTTCACCAAATAAAAATCTAGCACAAACATGCAACTCAGAGGACTTGTACAACCATTCCTTTGTACGGCATTGATAATTTAACAATGGGAAATAACAGCTTCCAAAGGGAACAGTCTTTCTTTTCCAACTCCCCTCTTACATCGTTAAAACTCAGTACAAACACCAAATAAAATCTTATAAATTAATAAGACTAGAAGCGACAGTATGTAGGCAACTAATACCAATATTGGAGCCAACAGAAGCTTCCTGATTCTTGGCATTGGACAGATCCTCAATGAGTAGCATGAGCTATGGAGCTCTTTGTCCATAATATTCTCTCAAAGTCACTATCGCTGGCTGAAAGCCAGACCTCAATGGAACAATTGATGATACTCTCAAATGCTGTGCATTACCATTCCTGGGTTTAGTCAAGGTAATCCTAATCATCTCTCCTTCCAAAATCTGGCCAGCAGTACCAGCTACATAAGACATGCCAGAAGCAAAAACTTCAATTTTATCTCCAAGTGAAGAATAATAAATTTGACTGACTTCTAGTACTCACTCATTCACAACAGAAAGCAAATTGATTCCTTTAATATTTTGAAGAAAAAGAAGCCCAATTCATTTACCAAGGGGAAGTTAAAGCTGAACCTAAGCATTAAGCATTAAGCATCAACATTATACCCCACAAAGAGCATCAAGATTCAGTCTCAAAACTTGAAAATTGAAAAGTTAGATTCCTGAAAACGTGCAGTGTTAACCATTTACCTTTTATGCCAACAAGTAGGGAAAAAATATCTCACATTATTTTCAATAATGAAATCTTGTACAAAATCAATCTTTGAATATCTGATGATTCATAGTTTTAATTATTAGGGATTTAATTGAATAATATACTCACAATGTACATCATTTACACGTGTCCACACTATTTAAATTGAATTTGAATATTGAATATTTAGTAAATCGCATTCTATGGAAATAGCCGCTACAATCCAAACATGGTATGCAAATTTCTAATAATTATGTTTTCATTGCCCTTGATTTTTCAAAGAAACTAGCCACTGAAAAATTTCACAGTGACAGTTTAAATTTTAACAATATCTTTTTAATTCAAATTCCTTATTCGTACTTGCTGTTGGAGGAATTCTCGAAAAGTGAAAAAACTAGATAAAGTATTTGATCTAGATACCAATTGACATAAATAAAGTAGCCATTAGAAATTATTTTCGCTTGTGTCTTAAGTTGCTTGAAGAAATGGAAAGAGGTTGAGGAATTAATTCTCGGTTTCATTTTTCCATATCTTAAGGTCTCATATTCCTATGGGCCTTTGGCTAGAAGAACACAAGCTTTCATAGAGAGAAAAATGTGTTTGAAGATGAAAAAAAGTTTTAGCACCAAAATTTGTGTATTCAACCAAAGTGTAGTTAACTTTCTCTCTACAAAAATTGGTGTTTGTGAATCTCTTCAGTAAGAGATAATTGTAAAACTAAAGATGGTGGTCACCAAGCTTAAGAGGAGTTTATTTGGTCATGCTTTACTAGTTAAAAAGGCACAAGGAGTTTGGTTACACTTGAAATCTGAAAACACAAACAGTCTTCTATCGGATTTTAAAATCCTTAACTAGAAGTAGCCAAGTTAGTGGATGTAGCTTAGTTAGGAACAAACTGCTCTATGATCGGCATTGTTTTCTCAAATCCCTCTCCTTTTAATTTTTAGTTTTGTCATTTATTTCTGTTATAATTTTGTAGATTACATATACTATTTGAAATTAACAATTTACCTACTTTTAATTTGTGCCTAACACTATATTCAAGGGTTTCCTGAAAATTCCAGGAGTTTCGTCTACCAAACAAACATTACATTCTCAAAATACTGATGGATGTTGAACAGGAAATATAATGAGAAAAGTGTGATTACCAGCCAAAGGATTGAGGTTTGCAAAGCGAAAAAACTCATCAGCAGAACAACCAAAGAGAACCCTAGCAGCCCTGTCAAAGCATACCACCGTTTTCACCTGTTTGTCCGTTGCTATAGAAACCTACCAGAAAACAAAGATCCAGAATTAAAAAAAAAAATGAAATCCAAGAATCTAAGTCTCCCACAACTTGAAACCCAGCTCCTGGGACCCAGAACCAAGAATTTTCCCATGGAAAGTACTCATTTTCCAGTGGCAGAAAATTTTCCCAGAAAATTAGCCAAACAATCAGAAAAGAGAAAAGAAGAGTAAAATAAAAGAGTGGGTTTTGCTTACAAGGAGGCGAAATAGACGTTTGTAAGGTGGAGAATGCGAGAAATTGAAGTTGCAGAATTTACAGATAGACGAAAATTGATCATCAGTTTCAGGAAGAGTCCTCTCGCAACCAGAGCAGACCTTGTAACAAAAATTGGTGTGGTCAATGGCTAGGAGTGAGCACGTTACCGTTGTTGATTGATCCATTTCCGTTGGGTTTTTATCCTCATTCAATCTTTCTTTTCTTCTCCAATTTCTCCTTCACAGAGACCGAAGTTCTCTTTTTTTTTTTTTCTTTTTCAGAACACAGAAACGAAAGTTCGAATTAAGCTTTTTGCCTCCTCTTGGATTTTTGTTTCTCAAATTCTTTGCTATAGACGACCGGGTTCGGGTCGGACTGGTTCCTTAAAAAAGAGAGGTTTGGATTACGGGCCGAATCAGATTAGACCCGGTCTTGTGAAGTTACTGTAAAGTCTGGACTGGCCCAATTTGGACTTACTCTTTTACCTATAATTGTTTATATTATGATTCAATTTAATATACTAATTTCAAATACTAATATCATTGTTAAACAATAAATTAATCTTTTCTATTGGTAAAAATAAGGAATTTATATAAAAATAAAAAAATTTATAAATCTAAAAGGAAATATAAGAATATTCACCAAATTTGACGAGAGAAATTAAAAAATTTTACAAGTAAAATAATTGAATTACAAGTTAAATGAATTTTTTTTCATTTAATATTATATATAATAAGATAAAAATAAATTAATAATTTGACTAAATATACAATTAAACTATTATATCAATTTAAATAAAAATTACGTCGCGGTTTGGTATTTTGCTCTGATCAACCTGTAGATGAGGAAATTGTGATCACAAAAGTAAAAAAATTACGTCGAACGGGAATTGGAAAGGGCCTCATCGGATGCAAAAATCGAGGCACCCCACGACGGCATTTTCTGGGCAATTGGCCGGTGCTTTCACTCCGATTTGGCCATAAGTGGGTTTAAAATCGAATTCCGAGCAAATTGTAGAATTTTTACCTCGTTTGGCGCCCGAAAATTATTCTGGTGCGGCGGCGGAGGGCGGTGGTCGGCTCCCCGACGGTTGGGCTGTCTTCTCCAACGATGGGCTCTGGCTGCTAGAGTTTGGGTTTGAGTGCGGATGAGATTATTTATAACTATCCATTTTTTATCTGAGCTGTTCATCGTATTTAATCTGAACCGTCCGATCGCGATTAAATAGAAAATGAATATGAACCGTTCATCGCGATTCAATCTGTACCATTCATCGCGATTCAATTTGGACCATCAGTGCGCGATGAAATTTGGGCCGTCCATGCCCATTTTTTGATCTGGACTATCCGTGTGTGCGAGAATGGATCTCAATCGTTCGATCGCGCACACGCGGATCACCCACGTGGTTCCCTTCTGCATGGCATCTCACGTCAGCGTCTCTGCCACGCGGCACATCCTAGTTGGTCCGGGCAGCTGACGTGGTGCAATTTTTTCTAAATTATATTTTTACCCCTGATTTTCGATTTTTTTTTTCAAAAATACTGCAAAAACCTAAATTTTCACTCATTTTTCTTAAAATTATTTTCAATTAAATCCTTAAATAAATTTTACTCTTTTTTATTAATAATAATATTATTTTTATTTTTATTTGAATAATTTAAATTAAAATAAAATAAAATAAAATAATAATAATGAAATTAAAAAAAAAAATTTCTTGGGTGTTACATAAAATTTGTGGTAACTGAGATTTGACCTCCTCCTTAATACAAAATTTCTAATAAGGATACAAAATGGCATGATTAACTTCTTATTATTTATTTACATAATTATTGATTGTTTTTTTAATTTTTATAATAAAATTGTGTGTTTCCACGTGTTGTTATTAAAAATTATTTTATAATTGATATATATATATATATTATTTAACAAATAGTATATTTTGTTTATTAAAAAATCATCATCACATTAAATTTTTATTTATTCATATTACCTTTATTGATTGTTCTAGGTTATTTATTATTATTTTTTTAAAAAAATAATTGTTAATAATATTGTAACTTATAAGCCCAATCACACATAATGCATTGAAGCTATAATATTTTTATAATTATTATTTTATAATAAAAGCAAAATTTTTATTTGTTTTATCACACGTTATTGTAAATTAATGTTAATCGTGTGTGATAACATATCAAGAGTTATGCAAAAGTAATGCACTTGTAATGAGATAACAATAATAATACACATAAATTTTGAACATAATTCATGTATGTATCTTACTCATAAAATTGATGGTGCACGAACATCATTTAAACCATGACAGCACTATATTGTTGATATAATCAGGACAATTAACAACTAATCTTGTATTTTATCGATTAATAAAGACAACATATATAATATTTAAATGTTATATGTTCAATTTTTACTTATTTTAATTTAAATAAATTTTAATAAAGTAAGAAGAGGTGATCTAGAGCCATATTTATAAAAAGATATAAAGGGTTAGGTGTATTTTATAAACTCTTATCTTAGTCTTTAAATGAAATTTTTTTATATTATAAATTTATATGTATATATTTCTTTTAAATTTAGTAAAATTAAAGTAGGACACGATTCTTAAATTTCCATTGAAATTGATAATGACCAATTAACAAAATTTAAAACAAGCTCTGGAGGAATATGTTGAAAGTAATAGGAGATGGGTATGAAATTTCATTTCTCGAATAACATTACTTTACAAAGAAAAGAAAAGAAAAGAAAAAGAAGAAAAGGAGAGTGGGACAAATGTTAGTACTCCCTCCCTTTCTTTATTGCAATGATGGTTGCCAACCAAATTATGCGATTATTAAACACTGTTATTATTTCCCTTCAATAACAAGCCAGACTTAAAATTTATCAACAAAAAATACGCCGCTAGAATAATTTAATATACGCATGCGTAATCAATAAGGTACATACATACATACATATATATTCATACATTTTTCTGTCTTTCAGTGGAGAATACTAACACGTGTGTGTGTGTGTGTATATATATATATATATATACAGAGAGAAGGAGAGAGAGCGTCTCAAAATAAAGAAAATTTAATGAAGAGAGAATTCAAATATTACATGCATTGATGGCCACCAAATGAAATGAATATGCATTTAGTTTTTTGTTGTCTTGTACTCATCTCATCATTTGGTGGGTGCTTCAATTGTTGGATGTTTTAAATTAATATTGTTTCTTCTTGGTTGCAACATATATAAATAATATATACAATTAAGAAGTGTTATAAGTATTCTGTTTTAAATTAATATTCTGTCTTTATGCTCATATATATATATATATATTTCAATTCATTGTTGAAGCTTAATAATGTGTAGTTTCCTTTTTCTTTTTCTTTTTTATTACCAAAAATGGTATTAGTAGAACTTCAAACTTCCTTTACATATATTATTCCAAAGTGCAATGGTTTTATTCTATTTTAATTCATAGACCAACTTTTATGCATTAAAGTAAAATTTGTCATAATACATATTTTTTTAATTTTTAACTTTTTAAAAAATTAAATAACATATTTAATTAAGTAGTCAAATTATTATTATTTTTCTCATAGATTTATATGGAATCCATAATCAAATGGTTACTCATTTCTGATAAGAAATAAGTAAATTAATGAGTTAAAATTTGTAAATTTAAGAGATTAAATAAATTTTTTATAATTGATTTAAAGATTAAAAGTCTTGTACTTATCCACATATCTCTTATATTCACATTTAGTATTTCAAATGAACATTCAATGATGTTTTTATATACCATCTCCTTATATATTCAGGTTTAATTTTAATTTAATGATGAACAAGAGTAAAAAATACACTATGTTTTAACCAATAAAATATATATTTTTGAGAGAGAAAAATTTTACAATTTATTATATAAAATATATTTTATTTTATTTTATAATTCATGTTTATTCAGATATTTATTTATAGAAATATACGATAATTGCACATTTATAAAAATAACCAAACTATAAATAATTTATATTTTAAAATTCCATCATTAATTTCACTGTCGATTTATTTGCTGATGACTAATTTGTATACTTCTCTATAACTAAAATATATATTTAAAAAATAAATATTAAAAAATTTCCATATACCAAACAGAAACTCTCTGTCTCTGTCTCTCTCTCTCTCTCTCTCTCTCTCTCTCTTATGAAGCATGACAATGGGGAATATGTACACATATATACTGTGCTTAATGTCAATTAAAGTGGAGATAGTGATCTTTTTCCTGTAATTAAATGGGTAAATAAAGTAAGAATTCCTTGGAGGCTGGAACTAAACCCATGAATTAAGAGAAAGGATCAGACAGAAGCAAGAAAAAAAGAAAAAAGAAAAGCCATGAAATGGAGGAAGACAATAAAACCCCGGCAAAAGTGGGTCAGGTCATCCACTTCTTTTATATGTAAACACAATATAATCATACTAATAATAATACTGTTTGCTTCTTCGTCTTTTAACCCTTCACTTGTCACTTCACTCCTCTGCAACAATCTCTCTCTCTCTCTCTCTCTCTCTCTCTCTCTCTCACACACACACACACACACCCAGATCCAGGTTTGTCTTTCATCCCTTTTCTTCGTTATCATACTTTTGTTCATTTTAATTAGTTTTAGCTTGTTTAAGTAAGTGATTAACATTCTAGCTTTTGATGGTGTCTGTTTGGGTGCTGGGAAACTTACAGAAAACAATTGTCAAGTTTTGAGCTTGGTGTTCACTGGGTACGTTAAGAAACGAAAGTCTAAACTTTAGGTGAGCTCTGGATACGCATTGGTTTCACTTTAATACTTTTGTTGCTATTTAAGTTTTCAAGCTTTGATTATTTTGCCATTTCTTGTATTTTTTTGCTTACTAAATTTACCCGGTTTAGTGAGTGGAAGCTTCTATTTCGGCAAGTTTACTGAATTTTCCCGAATGATTGATTATGCTGATGTGATTAGGTGGGTTTTAAGTTCCATTTTTAGGGTTTTCTTTCTACCTGTTTGTTTTACTACCCTCTCTTTGCTTCAGGGTAACAAGAATATATTAAGAAATTTTATATTTATGCAGCATTGGCATTTTCTTTTCCTGAAAGAGAAAACGAAGGGTAGGTATTAACAAGTTACTTAGGGGTTGCTAAGTAAAAAGGAACAGTTTGGAACTTAGTCAGAAGTCTTCAAGGTAGAGTGACGACCCTTAAACAAAATACAGAAGGGTCGGGAACCTGATCATTAGTACTACCAAAAGGGGAACAATTCTCCTAAACAATTCCTTCTGTTCCCCTAAATTAGCTTACCGCAGCATAGACAAGAGGGTGGTAGCATCAACTTCCTTGGCCTATTGAAAAGAATTAAGTGTAAAAAGGGGAAAAATCTGAAAGAAAATGAACAGGTGGACCGTCCAGATCAAAACCTTAAAATGAGGGGTCAAGATTTTTTCTATTTTAAAATTGGTTACTGTTGGAGACAGCTGGTGATCTCAGTAGATTTTAGAGACTACCTTCCCCCTTTTTCTTTTACTCTCCTGCATGTGTATAAATTTCCAATGCCTCCAACAATAAATGATGCAGAAAATTAAAGAGCATCAAATACTCTGTATTCACCCGGTTGGGTTTCTTTACATGGTATCAGAGCAGTGCCTGTGATAAGCACTGATTTCTCTGATTTCTACACCACACTATTACTCTACTAATCAATGACAAACCCTAATACAAATGTGTTGACACTCCTAAACTCAGATCAGTTTGGAATGCAACTTGTCACAACCACCCTTGATGGCTCCAACTACTTGTCTTGGAGCCGAACCATGGTGATTGTGTTGAGAGCCAAGGACAAGCTCGCTCTCGTTGATGGCAGATGCAAAAAGCCCGAACCTGATGCAGCAGAATATGAACAATGACACAAAACAGACAGCATGGTGGTGTTTGGATCCTAAACTCGATGAACAAAGAGCTCGCTAGCGTCTTCCTGTTCACTACATCAGCAAAAAACCTGTGGGATGAAATAAAAGAGAGGTATGGTGAAAGCAACGGGCCTCTGTTGTATCAATTAAAACATGAAATAAGTTCCATCACGCAATCTAAACTTTTTGTCACAACTTATTATACAAAACTCAAAAGGCTATGGAATGAGTTAACTCACCTAAGGCCTTCACCTGCTTGCATTTGCCATGCTGCAACACAACACAGTGAAGTAGACAATACCGACAACCTGATCCAAATTCTAATGGGTCTTAATGACTCATACGACCATGTCAGAAACCAAATATCGATCATGGAACCCTTACCCAGTGTGAATAGAGCTTATTTCATTGTGATTAGTGTTGAAAAACAAAGAGAAGTAGACAATATCAACTCACTTGAAGGAACGTCCGCTGCATTTTATACTAACCTGAAAGACAATCCAAAATTTTCAAACCGTTTAAAAGAAAAAGATAGCAGGACATGCACTTATTGTAGAAACACAGGGCACACGAAGGATATATGCTTCAAGCTCCATGGCTACCCAGAATGGTTTGCAGAACTCAAAGGAAAAATGAACAAAGAAAAAGCCAATGCAGTAGCAAACAATGCCCCCGATGGCACCAAAACAGAAGTATCCAACACAAACTGGGCCACAGA
This sequence comes from Carica papaya, assembly GCF_054855325.1. Lineage (NCBI taxonomy): Eukaryota > Viridiplantae > Streptophyta > Magnoliopsida > Brassicales > Caricaceae > Carica > Carica papaya. The sequence continues at coordinate 10,387,777 of NC_142310.1, read as the reverse complement.
AATGGCCACACTCATACAACAAGAGATCATCAAGTACATGAAAAACCAAGGAGTAAACACGGCAGAATCGGCAGGATGCGTGGGCTACTCTGGCCCCACTGGTAAGCAACCTAAATGCTATCTTTTACATGCCTTTAATGATATAGAAACTTGGATAATAGACATAGGTGCCACATCACACATATGCCATGATTTTAAAATGCTTTCAAAATCTGTAAAACTAGAACCTAAAGTGCTTGTCTCACTACTAGACGGAACCACGAGTCATTTAACCTACAAAGTAACCATAAAACTGTGTGATAATCTAATTCTGCAGGATGTTCTCTATATACCAAAATTTACTTGTAACTTTATTTCTGTCAGAAAGCTAATCCAAGTTTCAAATACCTATATTTCCTTTCATCCCAACCATTGTTTTGTGCATGATTTGATAACTAACAAAATATTAAGGAAGGGAACAATAATGAAGGGCCTGTACACACTGAGTGAAGAAATAGACTCTAACAAAGCATGCATCAGCCATACCCAAGAAAACACCCTACAATTATGGCACAAAAGACTCCGCCACACATCCACAAAAAAATTGATCCACATCCCCAGTCTAAAGTTTCTAGGCAGTGCAACTTTTTATGATTGTGAAATATGCCCCTTGACAAAACAATATTGTTTGTCTTTCCCTAAAAGTTTCATCAATGTCAGTGATATTTTTTGTTTAATACACGTTGACCTTTGGGGACTATATCCGATCAATTGTATTTTTGGTGTACTCTATTTTTTTAATTATAATTGATCATTTTTCAAGAGCCACTTGGACTTGTTTATTAAAAGGGAAAACGAGTGTATCAAATATCTTAAAATATTTTTGCAATCTAATACAAAACCAATTTCAGAAAACAATCAAAACAGTTAGGACAGACAATGGTACTGAGTTCATAAACGCCTCATGCAAAACTATTTTTCAAGAAAGGGGAATCATGCATAAAAAAACCTGTACATATACACCACAACAAAATGGTGTGGTGGAAAGGAAACATAAACACCTACTGCAAATTGTTAGGACATTGATGTTTGAATCAAAATTACCAAAAAGGTTTTGGGACGAAGCCATACTCACAACCACACACATAATAAACGTTTTGCGAAGCTCAGTTTTAAAGTGGAAAACTCCTTATGAAATTTTGTACAAAAAACAGCAAGATTACTCAAATCTAAAAGTTTTCAGTTGTCTATTTTTTACTACAAATATTAACCCCCCAAAAGGACAAATTTAAACCTAGGGATTTGAAATGTGTTTTTTTAGGGTATGCACCCGATGCTAAGACCTGCAAATTATATGATATAATAAACAGAAAAACGATTTTGTCAAGGGATGTCATATTCCATGAACATATTCTCCCATACCCAACACCTTAAACCAGATTAACATGACACACTACTGCCAATACCAAGCATCGACACAGTAACCACACCTGAAAACCAGTTACAAAGAACAGAAGAAATTCCCTTACTAAACATCATTCCCCAAGAGTCTGAAATGAGGAGGATCATCAGGGTGAGAAGCAGGCCCACCTGGATGGAAGACTTTGTCTCCCATACCACCGAACAACCTGTGCCCGAACATCCCTTCCTCATATCCACCTCACCTGTATACAATCATGACTATGTTAATTTCATTGCACAAATGTCTATTACGAAGGAACCAATGTCATATAGGGATGCTAAAAAGGACAGCAAATGGGTTGAGGCCATGCAAGTCGAGCTGTCCACACTAGAAGAAAATAACACTTGGGAACTACTTGAATACCAAAAGGAAGAAAACAATATACTCAAAATGGGTGTATAGAATAAAATACAATGCCGATGGATCAGTTGATAAATACAAAGTAAGACTCGTAGTTAAAGGTTACAACCAAGAGTTTGGTATAGACCATCATGATAGCTTCTCTCACAAGTGGCCAAAATGGTCATGGTTCGACTACTTTTAGTCGTGACAGCCGTAAGCGACTGGCCAGTATATCAGTTAGACATTAATAATGCGTACTTACATGAGTTTTTAGAAGAGGTGCTATACTTAAAAGTCCCAGAGGGCTACTTCAAGGCCAGTGAAGGGCAAGTCTACTGTTTAACCAAGAGCTTGTACGGCCTGAAACAAGCGGATCACCAGTGGAACAAGGAGCTTACTTCAAAGCTCCAATCCATCGATTTCACCAAGTCAGAAGCCGACCACTGTCTATTCACAAAAGGAATAAAAGGAAACTACGTTGCATTTGTGGTATATGTGGATGACTTAGTTGTTACGTGTCCTCACGATGAAGAGATTTGTGAAGTCAAAAGCACCATAGATGAAGCCTTCACGGTTAAGGACCTCAACCAAACAAGATACTTCTTTGGAGTCGAGATAGCTAGGTCAAAAGAAGGGATGTACATCAGCCAGAGAAAATACATTAAAAATATTTTATAAGATACAAAGATAGAAGATGCAAAAGGAAGCCACTTTTCCTTGCCTTCCGGACTAAAACTAAATGTAGAAGAAGGAAAAATCTTACCAGATCCAGAGAGGTACAAACGTCTAATCGGTCGCTTGCTCTACCTCAACTTTACCAGATCCGACATAACATACTCCACCCAACATCTCAGTCAGTTCATGCAATAGCCCAAACGGCTGCATCTCGACGCCGCACTACATGTTGTCAGGTACCTAAAGCAATATTTGGAGTAAGGTATCTTCTTCCCGAGAAGGAATAACCTTAAAGTTCAAGCCTTTTGTGACTCGGATTGGGCATCGTGTCTGATGACCCGCAAATCCCTCACGAACTTCTGTATCTTCCTCGGGCCTGCACTAATCTCCTAGAAAATAAAGAAACAAACTACGGTGAGCAGTCTTCCGCAGAAGCTGAGCACAGAAGTATGTCATCCACATTATGTGAAGTTCAGTGGATAACCTATCTCCTTCGAGATTTTCAAATAGTACCTCACTTATCCGTAATACTGAACTGCGACAACAAAGCCGCCGAGCATATCGCAGCAAATCCGGTCTTTTACGAACGAACGAAGCACATCGACATCGATTGCTACATAGTTCACAACCAGGTAGAAAAGGGATTCGTCGAAATGAAACACGTCACTTCGAGAGAACAACTCACCGATTTGCTCACGAAACCTTTAGGAACCGTAGCACATCATTGACGTCTGTTCAAGATGAAGCACCTGCAACAAGAAAACACAAAGGGTTAAAGAAGTGGTGGTGAGGAACTTGATGAGTCGAAAGTGAACAGGCTTCATCTTGAGGAGCGAGTGAAAAGAATTAAGTGTAAAAAAAGGGAAAAGGCTGAAAAGAAATGGACAGGTGGATCGCCCAGATCAAAACCCTAAAATGAAGGGTCAATATTTTTTCTGTTTTAAAATTGGTTACTGTTGGGGACAGATGGTGGTCTCAGTAGATTCTAGAGACCACCTTCCCCCTTTTTCTTTTACTCTCCTGCATTTGTATAAATTCCCAATGCCTCCACACAATAAATGATACAGAAAATTAAAGAGCATTAAATACTCCATATTCACCCGGTTGGATTTCTTTATACCTATTAACTGGATTTGACGCCTCACCATGCCACAATTCACTCGCCACCACTTACCAATAATCTATTTAATATTGAGAAACTCAAGAGAAGAGTACCACAAAAAGTGGGACAATGTGCATCATAAGAGCAGCTGTCTAGGACTCTACAGAGACTTTGCATAAGTAGTATCTGCTCACAAATCTTCTCTCCTGAAAATGGCAAAGCAACATGCTTAGTTTCTGTTTGGGACTGGGTTTATTTTTAACATTTGGAGGTGTTTGCCTATTGGTGATAAAGATTTGTTTCTTAAACTTCTATGGAAACATGAATTTTGGGTAGCTGGGTTGTCCTGTTTGATTTGGGTACTAAAAATGTTCAATTACCTATTGCCATTTTACTATAATCCGAATGGTGGTAATGTGGATTGAAGTGTTGGTTTGTGATATCATGTTATGAGGCAAAGGAAAGATACCTTTTATCTAAGCATTAAAGTCTCTGAATAATCTTAGGATACTCAACCAGGAAAATGGGTATCGAGAATCCAGATTATCTGGAAGTATAGTACTTCGGACTAATTTTTTAACATGTCTCGGATGTAATTTAGTTCTTTAAAGCTAACAAAGCATGGAAGTTGGTAATGTTCTTAGCTTACATGTAACCTTCTGTGAAAAATTCAGCTGATTTTTCTGACGTGAACAGAATTCTTATATTTGTTCTTAAGTGTTCTCAGAAAAAAATCTTAAAAATCTTTTTGAGGCTTTCTGTCAAAGTTTCCTTGTCATCTTACTTTTTTTTTTCCCTTCTTGGTTCTTTAACACCATAAAGTTTTTTTTTCCCCCTGAAACTGTTATTCTTGATAAACAGTTTCCATATCAAAGTTTACAGTTTTGATTCTCTCACGCTTATTGAAGATATTCATGTTTTAACAATGTTGAAGCTACTTGAAGGAAAGCGATCTTTTGATCTTGGTCAAAGCTTCAATTAGTTCGTTTTTCTTGCATATTTATTTGATTTTAATGCAGATGATCAGTGTTTCAATGTTGATGTATGATTCAGATTGTTGGAGAGCGTAAGTGCTAAGGATTATCAGAATCAGAGACTGAGGAGGACTCTCTTAATTATTGTAGAATGCTTTCTTTTCCCAATTAGTTGAGGTTCTGAAATCAGAATAAGATAAATGGAAGAAATACAGTCCCAATCAGATAATTATAGGTCTTCATCATCATCAGCAAGTAGTCCTGCAAGCAGGGTGCCATCTAGTAACTTTTTCTACTTACGAAGACCTGGTTCACTTAGACAACCAATTTCATTTGAGGATTCACCAGATTGGGAGGAAACAAATGTTGATTTTAGAGTGGAGGAAGGAGGTGACTCTATCAATGCTGCGACCACCCCAAGATCACCATCTCTTTCTAAGCTTAATAGTCGGTCCTTGCCATCTCCACCATTACCTGAGGGTGGAGCTGTTATGAGGAAGATTGCAGGGGCTTCGGTTGTCTGGAAAGACCTGACTGTTACCATAAAAGGGAAAAGGAAGTATTCTGACAAGGTTGTAAAAAGTTCAAATGGCTATGCATTGCCAGGAACAATGACAGTTATAATGGGTCCTGCTAAATCAGGGAAATCCACACTGTTAAGGGCAATTGCAGGTTTAATTTTATGAAATTGATTATCTTTGTGCTACATTACCCTTTATGTCTCTTGGAATGCTTAGAAGGTAAAGCCTATTCTCTTTGTTCTAAATTTAGGGAGATTGCATCATCCGGCGAAAGTATATGGTGAAGTGTTTGTGAATGGGGCAAAGTCGCACATGCCTTATGGATCATATGTGAGTTTTATTACTTCGTTGAATATTTATGTCATATAATATTATTATTTTTCAATGTGATTTTTAGTTCATATCTTTCCATACTACTAATTTTTATTACCATATGTCTATGGGAGGTTATCAGAGTTATCGTTTGTTTTTGTATATGCATTATTTTTAGGAGGCTGAATCATTTATTTGATTACTTGCATAAAAAGATTTCTTGACTATATTTATATGTACTGGCACCTGTTACTGGGGTGAGGACCTGGGTGATCTGGTTAATACTTTGATGGCGCTGTGAATTCCTATTTTGTTCATGGGTGGCCGCCTTTTGGTGCCTGTTTATAGTTTATTTTTCTCTAAAAAAAAAGTCAGAAAACAATAAAATCATTTGGCACTTGTGCTATATATGCTTGAGACGAACATTTAGGTTTCTTGTCATTGAGATGTGTAATTACCTTTTTTGTTTGCCTTATTTATTTGCTTGTTCTTGCTGTTTTTCTTCTTCTTTTTGTTGTTCTCTGTCGCTCAAGTTTGCTCAATTGATTGTGAAAACATTTATGCTCTTTCCATTATTCAGTTAGATTGAGCATGTTGCTATCTAGTCACTGACTCTTGATGATGATTTAATTACAAGGTCAATATCATACACGTGGTTTTTTGACTTAGAATTATCTGCAATGTTCAGGGATTTGTTGAGAGGGAAACTACTCTGATTGAATCACTCACTGTCCGGGAGTTCCTGTACTATTCAGCACTGCTCCAACTTCCTGGTTTCTTCTGTCAGAAGAAAAGTATAGTAGAGGATGCTATACATGCTATGTCATTAGGTGATTACGGCAACAAATTGATCGGTGGCCAATGTTATATGAAGGGCCTTCCTGCTGGTGAGAGAAGGCGCGTTAGCATTGCTCGTGAACTTGTGATGAGGCCGCATATAGTATTTATAGATGAGCCTCTTTATCATCTTGATAGGTTAGTTTCTCATTCGTCTGCTCTGTTGTGCCAACTGTATGATTTTTCAATCAGCTTGGAGATTAGTTTAATGCAAACACATTTAAAATTGTACGAGAAAAGCTGGTGGTTTGGATGGGAAGGATGAAATGTCTTGTAAAGCACTTGTGCTATATATATGAAAAGACGTGGAGAACATGGTAAACAAGTAATATTCTTGAGATTCTTGTTCCTGTTTTAGAAAGGATTCGCCAATTCTTTTATTTGGACATGCAAGATGTGTATGTACATCAGAATGGCAGTGGAAATTCAGTTGCAGAAATCTCATACAAATAAAGAACATCTGAAAGGACTTCTTAAAAAAATAATTTTCATGCTCTGGCAGGAATGACCATCAAATTTTGAAAAAAATGCTGCTAGGTTCTTTTGGGATCGGAATTGGAAAAAATGAATAAATTTCACTATCATGTGTTTCCTTTTGTGATATTTACATATGACTATTACTTCAGTCGCGAAATTATATATGTTATTACTTTTCTGCTAAAAAACATTTGGTCCTCTCAGTAGTAGCTAAAGTTAATATTTTAATTTCAGTGTCTCTGCCCTCTTGATGATGGTTACCTTGAAGAAACTTGCGAGTACAGGATGCACACTTGTATTCACTATTTACCAGAGCAGCACAGAGGTGTTTGGCCTCTTTGATCGGATCTGTCTGCTTTCAAATGGAAACACCCTATTTTTTGGGGAAACATTGGCATGCTTGCAGGTAAATGATACTGTAGGATTGGTAAATTTTATTTTTTGTTTGTTTTCTTCTAAGCATTCTGGAATTAGAGAAATTATTTATGTGTGTCATGCATCATTTGGTTAACAAAGTTGAGAAAAGAAAGCAAATTTGGAATTGTCATAGGACATAAAAACATTTGTTGATTGAATGTGGTTATTACTGACGGGTGTATATTTGTTTGATGAAGCACTTTTCAAACGCTGGATTTCCATGCCCAATCATGCAAAGTCCTTCAGATCACTTTTTACGAGCCATAAATACAGATTTTGATAGGATCATTGTAATGTGCAAAAATTGGCAGGTAAATCATTCTAAATGTTACCATTAGTGGATGGCTTTAAAGTACTATGAGCTGTAGGAAATGGTTCATTTACTGATCTAGGATATTAGTTCTTTTTTGGATTTCTATGATGTCCTGGTAGTATCATTAACGCACATATCAATTAGAATCCTATTTGTCAAGGCAAAACTATTTTCATTAGAGTAGCTTTTTCTAAAAAATAAAAAATAAAAGGGAAATATTTCTTATATGATGACAAGATACTGCTGTCGACAGTTTATTTTTCTGAATCAACTTGCATGTAATATGATGACAGGATGACCATGGGGATTTTTCGTCGGTGAATATGGATACTGCTGTTGCAATTCGCACTCTTGAGGCAACTTATAAATCATCTGCAGATGCTGCTGCTGTTGAAACATTGATGCTAAAACTCACAGAGAAGGTAAAGGCACTTTTTTTTCAATCATTATGCAATTCACTATTCTCTTTTGACATTTTTGGTTAGCATAGCTAAGGATTTAGAACTATATTGTGGTGAAATGGCTTGGCTAATGTTTCACGGGAATAAAAAAATTTTAGTTTAATAAGATTGACCAGTACTTTTGAGAAACATAAACAATTTTATTTGGTCTTCCATTAAGCATTTTTCTGAATCATATATCTAACCCGGTCCTTTCTCCTTGTCTTTTCTTTTGGAAAAATATTTAGTTGGTCTATATGATCTATAAAAGCTTCTGTTTGCTTTGTTGTCACACTCTATAGGAAGGCCCACTTCTCAAATCCAAGGGAAAGGCTGGCTGTGCTACCCAAATTGCCGTGCTTACGTGGAGATCTTTGTTAATTATGTCAAGGGAATGGAAATACTATTGGCTTCGTCTCATTCTATACATGCTTCTTACACTCTGTATTGGCACTCTATTCTCTGGCTTAGGGCATTCTTTATCTTCAGTTGTGGTAAGTTTCTTCAAACTGTTCTAAGTGGCCGGTAGTGCAACATTTCTGGTATGAGATGTAGCTATCATCATATTCCCAATTTTTGTACTTTTACATGATTTTTACATGATTGAAACTTTTGTTACCGAAGTCTTTGCTTTGGTGCGAGTCCATCCCTTGGATCCACATACTTAAAAATTTTTAGTTCCATCTGATTTCTATGAAATATGTTACTATTTTGCCTTTTCTTTTTCAATTTCGGTAGTGGTTCACCATACCTTGACACTTACCATCATTCTTAACTTGCATGAGATGAAACTTAGGTTGTATTTGGTTTGATTCCCGTTTAGTTCTTATAAAATTCCCATTTGTAATTTTATATTAGTTTTTTAAATAAAAATAAAAATATTCTTAGGGACATGAAACAGAAAAATACAATAACACATGATAAGTATCCTTCTAGAGCTTTCTAATAGAAGAACTCCAAAGCATTGTTACAATTGGACCTGTCAAAACTTAGTGTATTGTCACCTCCTAATTCCTATATAACGAGATAGAGATAGTAGCAAATCCTATGGTTCATAGCCCAACAAGGAGGTCAGAAATGTCATCTATTCCCATAGGAACCTTGAGTCGCAAGGTTACTGTAAAGGGATAGGAAGGAAAAAATACTGACTAATTGTTATGTTTTTATTGAAATGAAAGTTGTGATATATATACATGTAAACGGATTCATATATAGTAACCAATATAAATTACCCTAATTGTTTTCTTCCTAATTACGCTTCATATTTGGAAAGATAATCTTATTATTATGTATAGGGAATATTCTATAGTATTCTAACACTCCCCCTCAAGTTGGAGCATAAATATTAATCATGACCAACTTGTTCCGAAGATATTCAATTCGTGTTTTATTTAGAGGTTTTGTGAATATGTCACCAAGTTGTTCTCCTGTCTTCACATAACCAATAGATATAAAATTTTTCTAAATTTTCTCTCGGATGAAGTGACAATCAATCTCAATATGTTTGGTTCTCTCCTGATACACAAGATTTGAGACAATATGAAGAGCAACCTGATTATCGCACCAGAGTTTTGTAGGAGATGTGGGCTTTAAGCCCACTTCATGTAACAGATGATGTATCAATAAGAGTTCGCATGTGAACTGTGTTATACCTCTATATTTAGACTCTGCGCTTGAGCGAGATACGACTATTTGATTTTTACTTTTTCATGATATGAGATTTCTACCAACAAAAATATAATAACCCGTAGTAGATATCTTATCAATTTTAGATCCAACCCAATCAACATTAATAAAACATTTGATGTGAGTATGTTCATAATTTCTAAACACTATGCCGAGTCCCAGAGTACTTTTTAAATAATACAAAATCTGTTCTAAAGTCTTTCAATGTTCGATTGTAGTTGTTGACATAAACTGGCTAACAACACTGACATGGTATGCTATATTTGGATGAGTCACAGTGAGATAATTCAATTTCCCAACTAGTCATCTGTATTTCTCTAGGTCATTAAGGGGATCACCATTATTTTTTGTAAAATGTGCATTTGGTACTATTGGTGTATTGTATTGCTTAGCTCTTAGCTTTCCTATTTTTGCAAATAGATCAAGTACATACTTTCTTTGAGATAACAGAATCTCTCCCTTATTTTTTGTTACTTCAACTCCTAAAAAGTATTTGACTTGTCACAAATCTTTGGTACTGAACTTGGTATACAAGAATGACTTGAGAGAGGATATTTCTGCATGGTCATCTCCTGTAATCACAATATCATCAACATAAACAATAATAAGTATAATACCAGTTGTTGATTGTTTATAAAAGATTGAATGATCATACTTGCTCTTCTTCAATTCGAACTCACATACTACCTCATTAAACTTGGCAAACCACGTATGGAGACTCTGCTTTAGATCATATAAAGATTTCTTTAAATGACAAACTTTTTTGTACTCATTCTGAGCAACAAAGCCAAGTGGTTGCTTCATTTATACTTCTTCTAAGAGATCACCATGAAAAAATGCATTTTTAATATTCAGCTGGTGTAAGGGGCCAATCTTGGGAGGCTGCAATAGATATGCATAAACGGATAGAGTTAAGCTTGGCCATTGGAGAGAATGTATTAAAATAGTCAACCCCATAAGTCTGAGCATAACCTTTTGCTACCAGTCGAGATTTAAGTCTTGCTACAGAACCATTTGGATTCACTTTGATTGCAAATACATATTTGCACCTTGTAGCCTTTTTTCTTTTGGGTAAATCTATCAGATTTCAGGTATGATTATCATCAAGAACATTTATCTTCTCAAACATAGCATTATGCCAACCAGAATGATTCAAAGCCTCCTTAATTTTTTTGGGTATAAAAGTTGAATCTATATAAGTAATTAAAGCTCTCGACGAGAGAGGCATATGGTCATATGATATAAAATTAGCAATAAGAGTAGTTGGTGTTGGGGTGTATACGTTGACGTTTACCTTTATGGAGATCAATAGGAAGATCAAGGTCTTGTGAGGCAGAATCAGATGACGACGGATTTGGTGCAGGATATGTATAATTAGTTTATTGTCTTCTGGAATAAATATGGACAATTGGCAGTGCTATTTGGGTCAGAGGCACACAAACACTATCATCAATTTGCTCAAGTGTAGCTGGAGGAACGCTTTTATATGTTTGTTTAGTAGAGACACCTAGTGTGAAACTATAGATGAACCACTCGTTGCCCATCTCCTAAGTTGTAGACTTGGACAATGAGAAGAAGAACGATATATTTTTTGAAAAAACCACATCAGTTAATATTAAATATTTATTAAGATTTGGAGAGTAGCACCTGTATCTTTTTTGGAGGTGAGAATATCTAAAAAATAAACACTTCAAGGTTCTTAGGTTCAATTTTGTCACAGTAGGTCGCACATCTCAAAATAATAGATACTACTAAATATGTTAGGTTGCACTGGAAATAAAGACTTGTTTGGAAAAAGAAGACTATAGGGAACGTTCCATCAAGCACTTAGATGTCATATGATTAATTAAGAAACAAGTTGTAGAAACGGTATCAGCCCATAATTGCTTAGGGACTTGTGTTTAGAACAAGATGGCTCGAACTGTGTCAAGTAAATGTCTGTTCTTTCTGTTAGCGATCTCATTTTGAGATGGTGTATCAACACACGAGAATCGCTGAAGGATCGCATGTTGTATCATATAGTTTTGAAATAAATCTGACATATATTATTTGACATTATCACTGCTCAATATATATACCGAAACATTGAATTATGTTTTGACTTCAACACAGAAAGCATAAAAGTGAGAGAATATTTTCGAACGATTTTTTATAAAATATATTCTAGTCATTCGAGAAAAATCATCCACAAAAATAACGAAATACTTGAACCTAGTTTTGGACGGAATAAGACAGAGTCTCTAAACATCAAAATGAACTACCTCAAAGGCAGATTCAGCTTGTCTATTCACCCTGTACCTGATGGATTACAATGATGTTTTACAAACCAACATGACTCACAATCTAGTGAGACTACATTATGAAACTGAGGACATAATTTTTTCAATACAGGTAGAGATGAATGTCCCAATTGATAATATGCTTCAAATAGAGAGATAATACTAAAGTAGACAATTGATCGAGGTACCCATGTATTAAGAATGTAAAGACCACCTGACATATTTACTTTACTAATAATCTGTTTCATCATAAGATTTTGAAGAATACAGGAAAAAATATAATACACTAATTCAAATATTTAGTAAGCTTACTTACAGAGATCAGATTGAAAGCGAGTTTAGGTAGACTTAATACAGATGATAGAGTAATAAATGATGTTGGTTTTGTGATCTCTGATCCCATAATATTATATGTTGACCCATCAACAACAGTTATAGGAAAAAATGTTCTGTGTGGTCTAAAATTAGAAAAAATATTAGGATTACCTGTCATGTGATCTGTAACACCAGAATCAATCACTCATCTATTTGAGGAGGAGATAAGACATTTTTTCTCTGATTCAGCAAAAGTAGAAAATTTATTTAAAGATTCTCGATGCTGAGTGAATTTAGCATACTCATAAGTTGAAATCATAACAATTCTTTTAGAGGATGAGGTAGCAGTAGCAACAATAATATTAGCGGTCTGTGTCATTTGATTAAGATTCTGCAATTTTTTACAATATTATTTTATATGCTCTTGTTCACGGTAGTAATAGCAGACTATATTATCATCCATTTTAATACAAGAACTAAAAATATGCCACTCAGAATACCCAAAACCCAACAATCAGAGATATCCGGAAAACACTGCAAATATACCAAAAAATTTGAGAAAATAGATTATCTCTTCATGCATAGCTTTCAACAATCCTACCAGAATCTTACTGCCACCACCGGAGCTCACGCACCACTGCACGCACTGCCGCCGAAGTTCATGCACAGCTGCTGGAATGCCACGCGCCGCCGCCAAAATCACCAAAATGCCTTCTTTCAGCCGGAAATCACCACAAACCCCACCGGACAATTGAAATCCAGAAGGAGCTCGCGAAAATACCTTGAATCGCACCGGAAAACTCAAAACAAACTTGCTGTCACACAATCTGCTTTGCGGCGGTTTTCTCTTCTCCGACCCTCTGGTTTCGTGCATAGAACCGGCCGCCCAAGCTCCTTGATAGCTTCTGTCCTTGAACGAGAAAGCAAAACACACAAAAATACCCTCCTCCGGCAAACCCGACGCACATAGCCTCCAACTGCCGTCTCGGCTTCTCCCGTGTACACCACCGTGCTGGCTGCACTCTGAACTGGACGAAGATTGCTGGTTGACTTCCTCCGCTGTCGGGAATGAGTTATTCAACCCTTATTTTTGTCTGATATAATCTGATCCCTAAAACCTTAACCCTAACCCTATCTCTGATACTATGTAAAGGGTTAGGAAGGTAAAAATACTGAATAATTCTTATGTCTTTATTGAAGTGAAAGTTGCGATATATATACATATAAACGGATTCATATGTGGTAACCAACATAAATTACCCTAATTATTTTCTTCCTAATTATAATAATATATTTGGAAAGATAATAATATTATTATATATATAGAATGTTCTGTAGTATTCTAATAGTTACGATAATTAAAAATCCTATTGTTCTGTTCCAATCATAATGTCAATCCAAATGTATCAACAACTTGTTTCAAATTTTCCAAGCCACATCCCACTAGAGAATTAAATGATTACATGTCCTCTCTTCTTCTGTGAGTAACACAAATATCCAATGAAAGAGCTCGAATTCTTAATATGTATATTTAGAAAATAATTTGTTGTGTTTAAGTTACCACCATCTTAGTTTGAATTCTTGATGTGGAGTTCAGTTCCTACCTTTCAAGGTAGGAGTTGAATTCTTAACCTTAAAGCATTTAGGGAGTGGGCATGTTAACTTAAACTCAATATTTATATTCTAATTAGGCATATTAAGACTAATAGGAAAATTAGAATTAGAATGGAACAAGGATTGCACCAAAATCAGTGTTATGGTAATTCTGTTGTGTGAACAATTTTTTATCTGTTTTGAATGGTTAACCAGCAATCTTCAGATCTAAAATTTGCAAGGTTTAAGTATAACCAGTTGCTAGCTAGCTATATTTTGGAAGGACAGCATGAAATTATTTTCCAATATTTTTGCACAACATAAGTGTTATTGTTTAATTCATAATGAATGATGGTATGCAGAACTATTATGTGAATTTTTCAAATCTCTATTTTGATCACAAACCTTTTTGAATTCTTACTGGTCTTGCAGTCAATCCTGCCTTCACTATCATTTGGACATGCATTTCTGTTCTAATGACCAAAAAAGATCTCAATGAAATTGGTGTGAGTAATACAGGGCTAATAGGATTCATAGATGCTAGATTGTGAATATTTCAACTTCTGAACTGCCTTGCATGCTCAAGCTGCACTAGTTTGGTCTGAACCTCTTAAGGATCAAGGGCTTTATTTTTGCAAATCATGTAATCCTGTTTCTTGTGTCAGCATGTCCCTATTTATACAGGGAATTAAGCTGAGAATCCTATACCAAAATTCACCCACCCTGATAGATATGGGGAAGTGACAATTGAAGCAAGCCTCATGGTCCTTGCCATCTTCTTGTTGATATATGTGTGTGTGTGTTGTGTATTTCTTTTATCCTTCATTTTATGTTTCTATTAGCTCCAGTGCAATCATGTTCTGCCAGACAGTTACTTATGTCCTTTTCCACCTTCTATATTGCAGACAAGAGTTGCAGCAGTATTTGTATTTGTATCATTTACTTCACTTCTGAGCATTGCGGGTGTACCTGCACTTATTAATGAAATCAAGGTAATAACATTTACAAGTAGTTACTAAATGTTCTTCATTTTTTGATTCGAGCTCATTACTAAATGTTGGGAGGCAGGAAGAGAAGGGAAGTGAAGGGAAGTAGATGTGGATAGTTTGGTCCTTGGAGCAAATTATTAAATTTTTCAGTGAGTAAATCTTTTATATGCGAACTATTTTTTCCTGTGGAGAGGATCAAAGGACCCCTATTATCTTCTCTCTATTTTCTTCCCCTCTCCCAAACTTATCCTTACAGGCTTGGGATGTTGTTAAGATGCATCAGAGATATGAGAGATTGGCATAGTGCACAGCTAAGATGAGCTCAACCATTCTAAATATGTTTTTGCATCTACTCTAGTTTGACTTTTTATGAGTTTATTTCTATCTTATATCTAAGAAACTTTAAGAAAGCTTTACTCAACTTATTGTTTGTGATAATGATCCAGAAAGGGAAGAACCTAAAATGCAAATATTTCTATATTAAGATATGCTTTATGTAGGTACAATCTTTTATGTATTATTTAATTTATGTAGGAACTATTAAGAATATAATAATTATTAGAATAAATTTATTAATTACATATGGTCCTATTTAATTATTTTCCTATTCAGGTATCTTAGATATATTAGGTTATTTAGAAACTATAAATTGTTATAGAGACTTCTTATGAATAAAATATATTGATATATCTTATTGATTGAGGGCCTAAGAACCCTCTAATTGAGGTTGTGACAACCTAAGATTGTGGTTAGTATTCTCAATATCTATAATTCTGGATTTTCCCCCATTTTTCTATCTTTTCTCTAAAAAGTATTTCGTTATGTTACATCAATTTGGTATTAGAGCTTGGTTCCTATCTTGGTTGTATTCCCAAATCTTGAAATTCGAAAGTCCCAAATATCTCGGGCCTTGGCAATGAAAACAATAATCAAAATGCAACAAGAACTCATGGACCTTTGGCGAGTTCAGATCTCTAGCAACGAATGGGAGGTAGTTGACACTGATGCATCCATCTTTGCTCAAGGGCTGTGACCAGTCATACCATCAACTCTCTACTAACTACTGAAAAAATTTAATTGCACCTCTTGCAGACATATTGTGCTTCTCATTTTTTTTTTTAAATATGCAATCGTTCTGGCCTGAAACCAGGCACCAGTACCAACTTGGAGTCACCATTATTTGAAGAGCCAACCACTAGAAAGCCAACCCATTAAAGTAACCAGAGAGTGGCTCGTGGACTACATGTGCCAATGACCTTAGGAATAAGGATTTTAGACATGCCTATGTTGTTTCCAAGATTTGTTTGATTATATTCATGCTCTGTACTCACTTCTAAGGTAGATTGAACACTTCAACAAGGAATTTGATATCTTTTTGTGCATCTACTCAAAGTTATATGATTAACAAGGGATGTTAAACCTATAAATTGGTATGCCAAAACTGAGAATGAATATACTGCAGCAATTTCATGGAACCTTTTGATAAATGGCTCAAACACTAACTTATGAAAATTGGTAAAGTTCTTATAAACCTTTCTCATTTGATAATGAACTTCTTCATTGTTTTGACCAAGCTAAATATTGTCTGTCAAAGTTATGTCACGAACCATCAAAGTTAATGGCACAATGCCTTTTTGCATTTTATGTGTATTGATCACCTATTAACTTCGTGAATGCCTCCAACATTGATCTAAAACTTGAAATTACTCATTGCCTAAGAGCTAAACTAGATGAATATGTTAAAATGCTGATTTATGAATCTCATTATGGGATTTTGTTAATAGTATAGCTTATTAAGGTGCAGAATTGAAATGCTACCTCTGAAATTTCATCAATAAATACATTTTTTATCATTTAAGTAGAACTCTCACTCAGAATGTGGAAACGTTTTCTGCGTTTTTCTTAGGAAGACTCTCTCTCTCTCTAACTTTTTCTGCTTTTTTCTGTGTGGGTCACCCTGTGTCGAGAAATTTTTAGCGGTAGAGCAAAAAATTTTCGATCTGGTGGAGGAGGGGAATGGAGTTCGGGTTTACGAGAATGGAAGGGGGTTCCCGAAGTCCATTTTCTTTCAGAAAGGGGATGTGGATTGGCTTCTCTAGAGCTTTAAAGAATTTAGATGGGAGAAGTCCGATGGGCTGTGGAGTAGGTCCCGAAGAAGCAGTTGGAGATTGCTGCGCATGACGCTGGGTAGTAACAGGCACGACAAGTTTCTAGTGTTTTCGGAGGTGAAAGAGAGTTCTAACGGCAGAATGAACTGTGTAATTGTGCAAAAAGGGAACAAGGCAGAAGGGTGGTGGTAACTTATGGAAGCTGTGCATGTGATGGTTGGTGTAAGGCTATACACCCCCGAATGGTTGAAAGGCAAGAAGCCTTTGAAGGAGTTTAAAGGTTTTGAGGAGAATGATCCGGTGGTTGGTAGTATACGGTTTGTGGCGACTGGGCGGGTGGCTGGGGTATTCATATGCCCGGGATGTAACTTGGAATGGGAGCTAAGAATAGGAAACAAATCACCTACCTTCGCGGAGGTGCTACGGCCGCCTGTTGCTTGTTGGGTAGGGTAGGTTGCATCCTCGAGTCAAACAAGAACGAGTTGAGGCAATTCAAATTTCAAGATGGGAGATGTGGGGTGTCACATGAGAGCAAGTAAGCGGGAAGTAAGGCGGGACGGAAAGTTTAGTGGGCCAGTGTTGAATTCTAAAGGGAAATATTCGTGGGCCGAGAAAGGAAAATAGGTTGATGTCCCAGAATCGAGTAAGACAAGGGCCAGAAAAACAAAGAGAATTTGGCAGCCCAAGAGAAGCATGCCTGGCTCAGTAGCAACTAATAAAAGGGAGAATTTTGGTGCAGTGGAAGGTAAAAGCGAGAATGACTTACAAAACCTAATTGTTTCGAAGGAAAGTACGACTTCGTAGGTATGGACTTAGATGGAAATGAGAGGGAGGAGGGGTTCGGGTTGGATGGCTCTTTGTTGTCCGGTCTTTTGATGAACACCTCTCTGATGGCTGATGGGGTGGATTCGCTGAAATGTTTGATGAAGACGGTTGCGAGATTAGGGCGAGTAGTGACTGCTCCGGTAATGATAGAGCGCTGATTGAAGTTGAAATGTTGAAGGTTGAGAACAATGGGGTTCTGGATGTGCCACCTATTTTAGTATGATCACTTCTCAAAGGAACTGATGGTCCTGCCTGATGGTGATTTGGCTGAGCAGCACTCGGTGTGGGTACAGAAAAATTTTGTCAAGGTGAGTAAATTGTTGGAGATGTTTTTTAAAGGGATGGAACAGAGGGTATTAAGTTTATTGGCTGAATGAAGATTAGATTTTTAGAAACCGAGAGGGAGAAAAGGAGAGTAAAAAAAAATGAAAATAAAAAGGGAGAAGAAGGATGTAGAGAGTTAAAAAGATTGGAGTGGTCTCTAGACTATGAGGGGCAAAAAAGTAGGAGGGGGGAGGGTGATGCGACTATTACTGGTAATCAATGATAGGAAAATCTATTTCATGGAATGTGAGGGATCTGAACGAGACTAGCAAAAGATGAGTGATTAAGGGCTATTGAAAAGGTGGAAACCAGAGATGGTTTGTCTCCAAGAGACGAAAATGGAAAATATTACTAAGACTGTCATTAATAGCTTACGGAAAGAGAGGAATGTGGGACAGTGACAAATGTGTTTGCAGGGGAGTGGATATTGGCAGGGTCTCCCTATCCTGTTGTTTGGAGAGCTGTAGGTTTGGTGAGAGGTGGAGCTTTTCTGGTATTTACTGTAGAGGGAACAATGAAGAGAGGGAGTGGCTCTGGGATGAGATGGGGAGGGCTAAAATGAAGTTGGGTGTGAGGTGGGTGGCGGGGGGAGATTTTAATATGGTGTTACACGTGAGGGAGAGGTCGGGGTTGAATACCAGAATGAAAGAGATTGAGGAGTTCAAGGAGATGATCGATATGCTGGGTCTTGTGGATCTTCCTCTTGGGGGAGGGAGGTGGACATGGTCGAGTGGCAGGGAGTGCCCGTCAGGGTCAACGATTGACCGTTTCCTCATTTCTAATCGTTTGCTAATGCAGTTTGCAGGTTTAACTCAAAAAGTCCTAAATCGACCCATATTTGATCATTTCCCGATATGCCTTGCCCCGCAAGGCATTATTTGGGGCCCCACACCTTTTAGACTAGACAACAAGTGGTTGCTTGTTGAGGGGTTCAAGGACTTGGTAATTAATTGTTGGCGGAACACAGTTGTTGAGGGCACCAACAGTTTCATTTTTGCCTCAAAGTTGAAAACCCTTGAAAATGACCTTAAGAGGTGGTCAAAGGAAGAGGAGGGCAGATTAGAGAGGGCTTTAGAGGAATACTTTATGGAACTGGGCGACCTTGACAGTAAGGAGATGGAGGGCAGGTTGGGGGAGCAAGGGTGGAGAAGGAGGGAGGAGGTAAGGAAAAGGGTGGCTGAGTTGATGAATTTGGGGCCTGTGTCGTGGAAACAGAAGGCTAGGGAGAAGTGGCTTAAGGAGGGGGATAGAAACACAAGGTATTTTCACTGTCTGGCAAATTTCCGTAGGAAAAATAACTATGTGGAGGAACTATGTTGCAATGGAGATCTTTTGAAAGGCAATGGGGGTATGAGGAAGGGGGCTAAACAGTTTTTCCAACATCTCTACACTGAAGATGAATCCAGTAGGCCCAATCTTAGTAATCTGCAATTTAGGAGACTAGGGGTTGAGAGTAGAATCAGTTTAGAGGTCCCTTTTTCGGAGGAGGAAGTCAAGGGTTGCCTTGATGAGTGTAATGGAGAGAAGGCTCCGGGTCCGGATGGTTTCAATATGAAATTCTATCAAGTTTTTTGGAATGTGATAAAGAAGGATGTGCTTAATGTTTTTAATGAGTTCCATAAAATCGGATGTTTTGTCAATTTCATCAACTTCACTTTCTTAGTTCTTATCCCGAAGGTGGCGGAGGCGAATGATATAAGAGAGTTTAGACCGATTAGTTTGGTGGGGAGTTTGTACAAATTGATTTAAAGTGCTTGCAAGGAGACTTTCTAAGGTATTAGGGGAGGTGATTGGTGAAAACCAGAATGCTTTTGTTGAGGGTAGACTAATTCTTGATGCTTTGATGATTGCTAATGAAGTTGTGGATGACTTGGTGAGCCAGAAAAAAGAGAGCATTTTGTGTAAAATTGATATGGAGAAGGCTTACGATCATGTTTGCTGGAATTTTGTGGACTACATGATGATGAGGATGGGTTTCGGGGATAAATGGCGCGGGTGGATCATGAAATGCATATCTACCTCCTCTTTTGCGGTTTTGGTGAACGGGGGTCCATCTTCTTTCTTTAATGCTTCTAGAGGTCTCCACCAAGGGGATCCTTTGTCACCTTTACTTTTCCCTACCGTTATGGAGACCTTTAGTAGATTGATGGAGAGGGTGCTGGAGTTAAATTTATTGAAAGGGGTGGAGGTGGGGAGGGGGAATGAGAGACTAAGAATTTTTCATCTTTTCTTTGTAGATAATGCTCTCATTTTTTTGTGAACCTTCTATAAATGCTATGTTACATTTGAGATGCATTTTCCTTTGTTTTCAAATGGTATCCAACCTTAAAATCAACATGAGAAAGACAGAGGTGGTTAGAATTGGTGATAGATTGACTATGGTACTCGGATGTAAAACTACTACAGTACCTATCAAATACTTAGGTTTACCTCTTGGGGCCAATTTCAAAGATTTAAAAATGTGGGAGTCTATTGTGGAGTTATTTGATAGAAGATTGGTGGGGTGGAAGAGAAATTTTCTTTCGAAAGGGGGAAGACTTACTTTGATAAAAAGCACGTTGGTTAACTTACCAATTTACTACCTATCTATTTTAACTATCTTGGTCAGCATTGCTAATGAGTTTGAAAAAATCTAATGTAGATTTCTTTGGGGTGATGATGAGGGAGTAGAAAATACCATCTAGTTAAGTAGGAGGAGGTGAAGAAACCGGTTTGTGAGGGGGGGCTGGGTTTGAGGTCTATTAGGGAGTTAAACTGTGCCTTTCAAAGGAAATGGTTATGGAGGTCGTTTGTTAAAGAGGGGAGGCTGTGGAGGGAGCAGGTGAGGGTGAGGTGGGGCAATTGGGAGAAGGAGAGAGGCAGGAGGGGAAGATTCAAATCGTAAGGTTTGAGATTTTTGAAGAAAATTTGTGATGACAGTGATTCCTTTATGGATTGTGTCAGGTGGCAGCTGGGGAATATTGGGGGGGGGGGGGGGGGGGGGTTGGGGGGGAATATGGTCCTGTGTAAGAGGGACAGCTACAGTACTAGCAATGGTGCCCCCTTTAAATAGATCTGGAAGAGTAGAGCTTTGCCTAGAGTGACTTTTTTTACATGGGAAGCTACGAAAGAATGCATTTTGACTATTGATATGCTTAAAAGAATATGCATCACTATGGTTAATAGATGTTATTTGTGCAAATCGTATGAGGAAACTTGTAATCACTTACCATTGCGGTGCCCGAAGACTTATAGCTTATGGATTTCTGTTTTAGGACTGTTGGGGCTGAACTGAGTTATGGCTGAAAATGTGAGTAGTGAATTGTGAGCATAGGCGAGTTTTTATAGAAAGAATAGACATTTATTTTTTATTTCACTTATTATTTTTTGGGTTGTGTGGAAGGAAGGAACGTGAGAGTCTTTGAGGACAATGAGACTAACTTCACATATGTTAGAAATAGATGAATACATACTTTTGGTTTTATTTTGTTAGGTCATGACATCAATGATTGGGAGGATCTTTGAATGGTCATGGATCATTTAATTGACTTGTTACTAGTTGTTGTATTTAAGTGATACCTCCTTGGTATCTTTGTAAATAATATTTCTTATCTTTTCTTTCAAAAAAAAAAAAGTATAACTTATTAAGAGAGAACCCAACTATCTTTGATTTTTGTTAATAGTATGGGTTCGTTAAGAGAGAACCCAACGATCCCTCAAGTAAGAAAATGCTCAACACTTTCTCATGAATTTGTTCTTGCCTAACAATGTCAAAGAAGATAACATGTATTTATGTGAGAGAAAGAATAGCTATGTAGAAGTTATTTCTAATATTAACTAGTCCTTATCTAGACTTATTCTTCCTAGGACACATGTCCACATGTAGAAACCCGATACCTAATGTTCGGGGAATCTCCCTATTAAGAAGAAATATAATTCACTTCCAGCATATGACCTTAGTTGAACAAGATCTGTTTTATAGGCTCGTATATCTGTTTTCTTGAGTTCCAAGAAGATAAAATCTTAAGTCTGGTGGATGAATCGTGACCGTGTGATCAAAGTGCGATTGATGGTAGCGGCGATTCTTAAGCGTTGATGCTGTAGAGGATCATTCTTGGTTGGGTCTAATCCTGGCTGGGGTAATCCCCCGGTTATCTGACAGACTACTAATAATTCACTTCCAGCACTTGGAGATCTTGTCCATATAGGAGTGATTCTATTGTAGATAGTGTCATTTTCCAGCTCTTTCTAATAATCTTCTATATATACCTAGCTGCTGTACAGTATTTAGTATGAGTAAAATATAACAGAAATTTAATTCTAGAAACTTCATGGTGTTAGAGCAGGTTCTCTAAACCCTAGAAATTTTTTCTTGCCAATGACCAAATAAGGATTGGCCATGGGAAGGACAAGTGAGCTTTCTGAAGTCATGTCGACTGATGGAATTATTTCCATCAAACCTACTGAAGCGGAACCCTCCCAAGTTTCGCTCAGCTGCAAGTTGAATGGGAACAGTTATATCCAGTCTACAATCACGGGGATTGACAATAACCACAATCACATGGTTGTTAAGGACTCAAATTAAATGAGAGAATAGTTTTATTCATAACTAATCTGTTTAATAATGATGAAACACCGGTGTATTGATAAGGTGTCAGTATAGCTTAATATGACTAGAATTCTGAAGTAAAAGAAAATAAAAAGAATAGAACTCTTGCGGAAAAGGAATAAAATAATAAAACAGAATAATCCTGTACTAGTAAGTCTTATACTAGTAATACTCTAGGTAGAATTCTTCCTACAAAAAAAAGTTATTAAGTAGCGTAGATGGTCTGACCTCATTCTCCCCTGCTTCAAAACAACTCAACTCCATTGAGAAAGCCTAGATTAATCATAAAATAAGCTAGGGTCCATGTGATGAAACTCATCTTCCATAAGCCATGAGTTTTCAAACTCAGGACTACCTTTCCATCAACGAGCCCCATAAGCAGAACTAACATAAGCATCTTCCAAGACATCTTTGAGTACCATCAAGTGAAGATAGTGGAAATTTTGGTTGCTGATTTAGGGTTTTTTATAGTTTGGAAAATCCTTGGGTATTTTTGGTTGGAAAATGGTAAGAGTTTTAGCTCTGAACCAAAGTGATGTACCACAGCAGGTTAGAGTTTACAAAGAGAAACATTAAAGAAAATAAAAAAAAATCCAATCCACAAGCACAGGGATTCACAACAACCATCAACAAGTGAAGCTGGCAGTCGGGAATAGACATTCCTTGATCTGAATCCTCTTTGGGGGCAAACAAACAACCCAGTCGTGCAACTCCTTTTATTCTTTCTTCTCTGTAATTGATGGCTTGTTTCTTGATGATCTCCTCTTGTTTTCAACAATGATTCATGGGGAGAGGCTTCTTGACAGTCAGTGGTAGTAATGGGAGCAGGGAGTGATAGTGGCTTCTTCCTCATGGTGTAGGATTTTCTTTTATTGCTACTTGTTTTTATTTTCCAAAATTTTTACCAACACAAATTTGAATCTTTTAATCCTTGTTTTGATATTACTTATTTGGAATTTGTCAAAAGGTAAAGGAAAAAGAAATCAACAAATAACGTGGTTCGATCCACTTGACCTATATTGATGAAAATATCTATTATATTCTTTTATTTTTTGAGAAAAGCATCTAATATATTCTAATACGATGAAAAAAATTTGTAAAAACTTTATCTCTCTCTCTTCCCCGCCCACCTTCCCTCTCCCTCTCCCTCTCCCTCTTCCTCTCCCTCTCTTTTTCTTTCTCTCTTGAACTCTCTCACTCTTTCTTGAATTCTCAGAGTCTCGAACCCAGGCATTTCTCTAAGTTCCTTGGAATGCAGGAATCTCAAGGAGCCCTCTAAATTCCTAAGGATTCAAGGATATATAATTTCTCACCCTTCTACTCTCTCATTGAGCTCTCTTTATTATCAAAGAACAGCTATCTACTTATACCAAATTGACAAACCCAATTTGGTTTTGGTTTAGCTCCAAGTTCCCTGCGTGTTTATTATTGGGACTCGTGGAACATTATCAACAAAAGTATTGTTTGGTTGAAATTAGAGCAACAACAAAGATTATGTTATTCATGTTATAATATAAATTTCAATTTCTATGAGCTTTATATTTGATTGTGGAAAGTCAAATGCATTTCTATTAGTTATTTCATAAATTTTAGCCAGTAAAGCAGTTTATTCGCTGTGAATGTCATATCTGCAGTACAGTCTGTATGGATGTGAATGAATTTTTCATGATTGTGGACTGTTTGGCGGACTTGTGGTTTGTTTAAGATATGGCATACTTGAATGGTTACATGTGATATCTGCTATTATTAATTAATTTTGCTTTCTTACTGAAGGATACATATGTGATCTTATTGAAATGCTTTCCTTCTCTGCAGATTTATGCAAGCGAAGAAAGGAACCAGCATTCAGGAGCCTTAGTCTTTTTAGTCGGGCAGATTCTCTCCAGTGTTCCTTTCCTGTTTCTTATCTCCATATCATCGAGTCTCGTGTTCTACTTTTTAGTAGGATTACAAGATCATTTCAGCCTGTTAATGTACTTTGTGCTGAATTTCTTCATGTGCCTTTTGGTAAATGAAGGTCTGATACTCGTCATTGCTTCTTTCTGGCAAGATGTTTATCGAAGCATCTTGACTCTCATATCCGTCCATGTGAGTTTACTAGTCATTCTATTAGGTTTTTTTTTATAACAAAAAATTAAAAGTCTCTCTCACTTGCATCTAGAACATATAAAATCTTTTATCACTTCTATCTAGAATATATCATTTTCTGAGACAGCTATAATGATAGTCAGCTGGCGTACTTCTAATTTGCACAGTGAAAATTTTGATTGTTACGGTACTAAATTGCACAGAACTAATGGTGTTTGATATCCTAAAGGCGTGCGAGACTTTTTATTTGATGCTAATGGAACTAATTGTTTACTTGTTTAAGTTTTCATGACCAAATATGCCTCATCCAGGGTGTGTTATGGATGTACATTTTCCTGCTCTGATCGTCAACCCGTGTTTTATTTCAGGTGATAATGATGCTCTCGGCAGGTTATTTCAGAATCCGAAGTACTTTGCCTGAACCAGTGTGGAAGTACCCATTATCTTACATTGCATTCCATACTTACTCCATCCAGGTTCATTCTTGGTTTTATCATTTTCATCCTGTGCTGCTTAGGTTAAATTATAATTTGAGATTTGCATCCATTACTGAGGAAATCTTCTTCTTGCCACAATTTCGGATCAATTGACTTCTGTTAAGAAAGATACTGTTTCTAGTCTATGTTTGATTCGAGTCTATTGTATTCTTATTTATACTAAGATTTTAAGTAATCGATAATTAGAAATTAGTCATAATTTACATATTTGATATAAATAAGTCAACTCAGCTCATATTTTTAACTCCATAATGATATATTCTCACTTGTTTACAAGAACACTAAACTTGACTTTGGTTGACATTTCAAATTTATGGAATAGGAATTAGATTACAATACAAATGTAATAACATTTGGAATAGAAGTGGGCATTATCATTCTAAGCCAATTTCACATTCAATTAAAATTCGATGTTTTTGTAATTTTCTTGTTAACAAGTTGATATACATTAACGAATTATGAACAAATGATGAATATTTAGGAATTAAATGGAAATATAATAGAGTTAAAATCAAATACAATGTAACTTAGTTGGATATGAAATTGACTTGGAATTAGAGTGATATTTTTATTCATTTTTATTTTGTTAATATTGCATTTCATTCTTATTTCATGAAATTTAAATTTGAATCAAACTAAACTTGATGACTCCAGTTGGCAAACCTCTGTGATATGTGGTATTAGATCAGCAAGTAATTCTCTAAAATGTTACCTCTTTTTTTTTTTTTTTTTTCGTCCTCTCTATTTACAGGGGCTTTTGGAGAATGAATTTCTAGGAACTTCCTTTGCAGTAGGACAAGTGAGGACCATATCTGGTTTTCAGGCTATAAGGAGTGCTTATGACATCTCTCCTGACAGTAATTCCAAGTGGGAGAATTTACTTGTGTTGTTTCTCATGGCAGTTGGGTACCGAATCCTCGT
Organism: Carica papaya; assembly: GCF_054855325.1. Taxonomy (NCBI): domain Eukaryota; kingdom Viridiplantae; phylum Streptophyta; class Magnoliopsida; order Brassicales; family Caricaceae; genus Carica; species Carica papaya. The sequence continues at coordinate 10,361,713 of NC_142310.1, read as the reverse complement.
GTTTCCTTTGCTACATTTTCGTGTAAAGAATCATTTATCAATACATAGGCTTCGCTGTTGTAATCACGAGACAAACAACCCGTGAATGAAAGTAAAACTGTTACTATTTTCTTTGGAGTTTCAATTGTATAATATCTTCTGCTATAGCCTTTAGCTCGTTGAAATGAAATCAGAAATAGGAGCGCACAAATTTTTAGACCATTGATTAATTTTTTGGAATTTATTAATAAGTTCATTAGATTTATAGCCTTAGAGGCCTGTAATATCTTCGTTGGGTAGCTCTTGGCTGCATGTATTTGACAGAAAGGTTCATGGGGAGAGTTTGTATTTTTCAGAAAAAGACATAGTCAAACCAACTCTTTTTCTGAAATTTACCATGAGTGATAATGGCTTGATCTCAGGAATTGCTGTTTTTTTTTTATTTTTTTATTATTATGATTGATATCCAGTAAATTTCTGAGAGACAGATCATTGAAATGCAGAAGAAGGCTATGCATAATCAAACATGTATAGGAAAGAATATATCAACCATTGAATTAAGTCTGAACACACAAATTGGTCATAATTTGTTATATCAATCAATACCTAATGAGCAAAGTTGCAAGTACTAATAAAAAATATTTGCAAACGAATTCAAAATTTACAACAAGTATTGTATAAAAATGAAAAGTTCGAAACTACGAATATTGTTGTTAAAAAAGATAATAAAAATGAAAAGTTTGATGCGATGTTAATTAAACTAATATATATTTGCCTTAGTATTGTTACTATTATCTTATAATTTTAGTCATGAGTTCAACTTTTATATATATATATATATATTAAATTTTTGTACATTATTTATATATATTGTTTGTTTTTTTTAAGTATTTTAATTTAATATAAACTTTGAAATTAAATAATAGTATCACCTACAAAATAATAATTTTTATTAATTATTATATTTATAATTATATATGTTTTTATTCATAATTTAAAATGATACAGAATTTAGTGTAAAGCACATTTATCCTAAGTCAATAAAACCTTTTGATATTTGATCTTGACCATCAGATCCTCTACGAACTTGTTCATATTATTCTCTGATGATCCTTCAGGTGTTAAGGCATCTTCCAATCTCCTCTTCACCTCCTTCACTCTATTCCTCAATTCATCTCTTGATTTTCCAATCATCACACGGTTAATATTGCTCGAAACCTCTTCCCTTACGATCGAATCTTTATCACATAAGTTGATCCCCATTTTCCAATCATCAACTACTAGTTTTCGATTAGTGAATTGATCTGTCAACAAAGGAAAACACAATAACGGCACTTCATTCCATATGCTTTCCAACACTGAATTCCATCCACAATGGCTCAAAAACCCTCCGATTGCCGGATGAGATAAGACTTTGATCTGACTGCACCAAGGTACGATCATCAAACGGTCACCAGCTTCCTCACCAAATCCGACGGGAAGTGGGTTGGCATAATCAGAACTTACAATATCAGGTCGTAGCACCCAAACAAAATCCACCTTGCTAAGCAGAAGTCCACTAGCTATTTCCATAAGGTCTCTGTTTGTGACGTGGGCATAGCTACCAAAAGATACGTACAAGACTGAACGAGGAGCCTTGGTGTTGAGCCAGTGGGTGCAGTCGGACTCGGGCCAGAGGCTCGTGGGCACAGAGCTTTGGGTGAACCCAGATGGGAAAATGGGTCCAATGGCATAGAAAAGTTTCTTGGCCTGAAGAGCTGCTATGATCTTTGGTTCAAGCTCTTCAACTGTGTTGCATAGAACGAAATCTGCAGCTTTAACGTCATCAAACGCTTTGAAAATTATTTGGTGACTCATTGAAGATGTATTGGTTTCTTGAAGATATGACATCATGTCCTGTCGTTTGATTTCTTCAACCCCTGGCACAAAATTTATTGGGTCCTCCCGGCAATCTACAAGTAAAGAGAGCATACATAGATGTATATACATGTATATGGTATGTTAGTAGAAGCTCAAGCTGTAATTTTTTTTTTGTTTTGAGAAATAATTATTTCATTCATACGTCATGCAGGATTAACAAGATAAATAAATAATTAATGAAATAGATAACTGAAGAGAAAGCAAGTTACCTTGAGAAGCAAAATGGCCATGAATTCTCAAAAGGTCCATATGGTAATAGAGTGTAAAAACTAAAGCAGCTTCAGTCCAGAAGGAAATATAAAGCAACCCAAATTTCTTTGCAACCTTAGATGGCCATACAAAGAAGGTATCAGCAATCAAACAATCAACTTTCTCCCCTGCTGACTTGACAATCTGGGACACAACGTCCTCTACGTGTGCTGAGAACACATGCAGCAAGGCAGCCATGTACTGATCATGGTTCAGCGACCGGTCAAGTCCCAGGGGAAGGCCATCAGACACGGTGGTGTAGCGGACGTCCAGACCCAATTGACGGATCCCCAGAAAGATGTCAGGTCGAATGCTGGGTCTGGCCTTGAAGATTCGATGGTGGATATAGTGGGTGTTAATGAAGGTGATGGTGAAGCCTCTTGATGCTAGGTTAATGGCTAAATGGACTGCTGGTATTATATGGCCTTGTAGAGGGTAGGGGATGAGTATTGCATGAGGCTTGTGTGGTACTTCCTGTGCCATTAGAAAGGGTTTGTGCTTGAGGATTAGAGAACAAGAGAGAAGATTTAAATGGTTGAGCTTTCTTTTTTCAAGCAACAAAAAGAAAAATGAAAGGATAAACAATGACGTAGAGAAGTAGACTTCAAACTTGTTGTTATGCTCATATTAAGTGATATGTTCTAAGATGACATAAAACTCCAACACTTGGATACACCTTGTGATATAAAGCTCAGCAATTGGATATACTTCTTCACAATACAAAAATTACATGTAAATTCTGATATCATCGATTTTTATTTTTTAGGTTGAGTAATAATTAAATGTTTTAGGAATTACTTAAATAAGTTAAAAGAGCACGTAATATAATTAGTTCATTTTGCATATTTGTCAACATATCATGAAGCAAATATTTAAAGTTTACTAATCATATCATTCAAGTCTTCCAACTTATTCTTGTGTATGTATCAACTAATAGTTTTTTTTTTTTCAATTTGTTTTCCCCAAAACTTAAGACATTTAATGAATATGAATATATATATATATATATACATACATATCTGATATAAGGATTTTTCAATATCCCATATTGTAAAAACTCTCAACTTCTCTCCTTTCATTTTCTAGCTGCTGGAAACCCTAATCTTCTCCAGGTGCTGCAAATGCAGTGTCAGAAAAAACCACAAAAAAAGGTCTTCCAAAACGGTGTCGATTGAGAAACTCTAGGTCAAGCAACAACAAGCCTTCTGATTTTTGTTAGGATTAATTGATTTCGGAGGCTATTAGATCGAGTTTGGTAGAAAGGAAAGACGGGTGGCTGGAATTTTGATTTTGGATAGTTCTGGGATTAAGGTCAGGGTTTTGGGTTTTTAAGTGATTTCAAAGAGTTTTATTTTAATTTTTATTAAAAAAAAAAAAAAAAGAATCAAACTTCAAGCGTTGAAGAATATGAAATTTAAAGAAGCTTGTTTGGAGCCCTAGAAAATGCAATTAAAATACTTTGGGAAGGCTGAATTAAAAGAAAAACAAGGTTGAAGATTTATTTTTCAATCTATATTATGTTTTCACATATCTGCTCCAAAAAAAAAAAATGAAAACAATCCTTATAAAATATGAAAATACATAATTATTTTTGACAATTCAAAAAGATTTCTTAATCAATTGTAGTTTTCAAAAATTCTACAAAACTTACATATATAACTTTTATGTTTTGAAATTACTCAAAATGATTTTTTAAAATTACTTTTCAATTAACTGCATTAAAGCCGAGAAAAATTTTGAAAGAAAATAAAAAGAACTAGCAAAATTATCACTGCATGGTATATATATCAATTACATAATCTCAAACCACAAAGATGTACTGAAATATATGTCACGCAAAGACACAAGACAGAAATAATAGTGCACATATTTTCACTGCTTTTGGAACATTAATAGTGCATTAAATATTTAATGACTATCATATTTATTTATTTGGCTTTAAAATAGAAATTATTCTCTCATTTATTGATTTACTTCAATAATGCTTTCAGTGAACCTCTTAATTGCTATTTTAAATGAGAAAAACATCATACCAAATATCTGCTGTTTCAAGCATGTCTTGTTGGTGGTGTATTTGATGCAGAGCGTTTTGCACTTTCTTCTCAGTCTTCTCAATCCTTTCAAGCACGACGAATGGATTCGTTTTTTCATTATTAAGTTCTAAAATGGGATTTGATCAATTTTTTTTTTTTTTTTTGTTTTGAGTAGTAAAACTAAGCGTGATTACTGAAGTTTGATTAGAAAAATAAATTTTTCATTATATGTTAAAAAGAGTAAAGTGTACATTCTCATATATATTAAAGAATATTTAACTAGATTAATTAAGACTAAACTAAATTAACTAACTTAATACTCTTTCAAAATATGGACAATTAATGTTACAAATGACCTTCTTGAAAAATAAGTGCAAAAACAAAGGAAAAGAAATAGGTACCGTAAATAAATATGCTAATTGATACTTCAATTGAATAAGTAAAAATTTCACCAAATCAAACTTCATTTGATATCAAATAAAATGACAATCAATTTCAATATGTTTAATCAGTTTATGACATATTGGATTCGATACAACTGGGTTGTCAAATAATAAGATAACTGAAATAAACATGTGTCTCCAAAATAAAAAATAATAATTCTTTAATCCAAGCTAGTTAACTAGTAAGTGTAATTAACATTTTGTACTTTATTTTAGTAGATGAACAAGAAATAGTAGATATCTTTTTAGTTTGTCCATAATATAAAAGAATCCCATAAAATATACAAAACCTAGTTATAAATTTCCTCCATTTCGTGTAAGCATTCTAATTTGCATTTTAACAATGTTTTAAAATGAAGCGAAGAAACTATTAAAAAGAAAAAAAATCTTATACTGGCTTATACTTAAGATAACAAAGTAAATAATGAGTAGGTTTTAAATAAGGCTCTCATGGCTTTGGTTTATTTTATTTAGTTTATTTTGTAATTATTGAAATTTTAATTGATATATATATATATATTTTAATTTAATTTAACGAAAATAAAGATAATAATAATGATAAAATTGGGTAAAAATATTATTTCGATTTAATTGAAATTAATTTTGAAAAAAATAGGTGAAAATTTGGATTCTGGGGGTATTTTTGAAAAGAAAATCGGAAACCGGGGGTCAAAACGTAATTTAGAAAAGTTGTGCCACGTCAGCACCACGTCAGCAGCCACGTCAGCGGCCCGGCCAACCAGGACGCACCGCGTGGCAAGGACACGCTGACTAGGGGACGGGCCACGGGGGCGATCCGCGTGCGCGCGATCGGACGGCCGAGATCCGTTCCCACGCACACGAACGACCCAGATCAAACGTGCGCACGGACGACCCAGATTCACGCGCACGGACGGCCCAGATTCAATTAGGCATGGACGGCCCAGATTGCATCGCGATGAACGGTCCAGATTTAATCCCAATTAAATCGCGATCGAACGGTCCAGATTCAATCTTGATGGACGGTCAAGATTAAAAGGCGAAGGGTATAAATACCCCCACCCACACCTGACCAAAGAAACCCTAGCCGCCAGTGCTCGCCGGAGAAGAAGAACCAGTCGCCGGAGGAGCTGGCAGCCACCACCCACCGCCGCACCGGGGAAATTTCCAACCGCCGATCGAGGTAATTTTTCTCCCTCTTACTTGTTTTTTGACGCTGAGTCCGCCTATGGCCAAACCGGAGCCAAACCACCGGCCAAACGGCCGAAAAACTCAGCCAAAACCCAGCGGCGCCGCCGCGCCCCTCCTCAATTTTTGCCTCCGATGAGGCCCTTCCCGGCCTCCGTTTGATGCAAATTTTATACCACTGTGATCACCGTTCTTTTCTCTACAGGTTGATTGGAGCCAAACATCAAAACGCGACTCACACCGGAGGAGCCGCCGCACCCGAGAGCACCGCCGCCGGTAAGTTTCAGTTTTTCGTGATTTTTCGGCCCACCGAGGGCCCTAGGGTTGTTCTATCGCAGGGACCGATGCAAGCATGGCCGAATTCGGCCGAAAACGGCCAACTCGAGGCGAATCGCCGCCGCATCGCCGGAGCACGGCAGAGCTGCCGTGCCAAAATTGCGATATTGGCCAAAAGGGGCCCTAGGTCTAATTTGAAATTTTTTTGGGACACATGCAGGTACTAGTAGTGCGTTTCAGCTCCCCGGAAAAAATTCAGAAAAAATTATGGACAGCCTGTAGGCGCACTGTAGAGCCGTATTCAGACCCCAAAACAAGTAAGGACCCCTCACCCTATTTCCTATCACGGTATTAAAGTTAAATAAATAATTAAACTGTACTTTGTGACTTTATAGATGTATAATTGATTTAGGTTGCCAGTGGAGCCCGAGTCTGATACTGTATTGGTCTATTATTGTTTGATTTAATTTTCAGTATTAAATGCAGTATGATGTTTGATGTAATTATATTCTGGTCCCGTATGCATGAATCATGGTTTCCTGATTATGGTCGGTATTATGCTTAACCCGATACTGTGTTGTCCTGTTTGGTGTTCATTACTGGTTTACATGTTGTGTGTGTTTGGTTGATTGAAATCAAGAAAAAGGTCAAAAAGGTTATGTGAATTGATAGTGAATGATGTGGATAGCCTGACTAGATATCCTGAGAGATGGTGGACGGACCGGGTCCGTAGGGAATCCTATCGGGTACGTGGTCTCTCATACCGGACGGGGTATGGAGACCTTCTGTGTTTTGGCGCCGATACCGGACGGGATATGGGGACGGCCCGTTTCACCTTCATACCGGACGGGGTATTGAGGTTCATGGTTTTGGTGCCCATACCGGATGGGGTATGGGGACGGCCCTGGAATCAGGTTATAAATGTTAAGGGTTCCCGGGTAGCGGGATCCCTATGGATCCCCATGGATACTAGTAGGCTGGTAAATGAGGAAAATGTATTGTTTAATGATTGAGATGCAAAGGCGTGGTAAGTATTTTGTTATACAGTTCATATGATTTCATGATGATGATAATGTTATTGCTTTCATATGTTGTTTTATGAACCTCATCAAGGTAAGTGGACAGTAAAAGTTTTTATGTTAATAAATGAGTTTATTATAAATCATGCTCCATTGGTCTTTTGTGTTTTCTACCCACCTTTACTTCTGTGGCGGTGAGATAGTGTGATGTCTTTACTGGGCTGGTATAGCTCACTCCCTATTTAACCATTTCAGATCAGGAAGACGTTGTTCTCGAGCCCGTTCTCAGGAAGACGGCGAAAGGGACGCCTAAGGACTCCGTAGTTATATTTATAGTTCTTATTTTCGAGTATCTCTTTTAGTTAGTTTGTTCTTTTATACTTTGAGCACGTTTTTAGTTTTAGTGAAAGGGATGTTAATCAAAATTTTTATTACGCTTCCGCATTTGACATTTTTAATACACATATTTCATTTTAAATTTCTGGGGCTGTTACATACTAATTGATACTTCAATTGAATAAGTAAAAATTTCACCAAATCAAACTTCATTTGATATCGAATAAAATGACAATCAATTTTAATATGTTTAATCAGTTTATGACATGTTGGATTCGATACAACTGGGTTGTCAAATAATAAGATAACTAGAATAAATATGTGTCTCCAAAATAAAAAAAATAATTCTTTAATCCAAGCTAGTTAACTAGTAGGTGTAATTAACATTTTGTACTTTATTTTAGTAGATGAACAAGAAATAGTAGATATCTTTTTAGTTTGTCCATAATATAAAAGAATCCCATAAAATATACAAAACCTAGTTATAAATTTCCTAGAATTCGTGTAAGCATTCTAATTTGCATTTTAACAATGTTTTAAAATGAAGCAAAGAAGCTATTAAAAAGAAAAAAGATCTTATACTCGCTTAAACTTAAGATAACAAAGTAAATAATGAGTAGGTTTTAAATGAGGCTCTCATGGCTTTGAAACAAACTAACTTAGTTTGTGAACCATAAAAGTGATGTTTGACTAAGATAAAACCAAATATAATAAAGGTCAAACTAAGTGTCCAAATTAAGATAGATATTCTAATAATAAAATGAGATATTTAAATCTATTGGGAGCTCTTTAGGCTTGGTCACTAAAAAAATACCATCTTGTAACAATTGTAAGATACTTTTGAGTGGCAGATAAAGTAAGAAGTATATTGATAGTCACCGATTTGGCCATCAGAGAAAAGATTTACAACAAATCTAGTCATTTATTTTGAGGATGTCCTTTATTCATTAAACAAATTTTATATTGCACAACAGAATTATTTGACTTATACTTGATTTTATATACCTAAAGATAACCAATGCTATGCTTGTCAAGAAGGTGAGATACCAATTACCATGTATTGGTTGAATCGATTGCAACTAATTCGTTGTTCATAGGTTGTCTTCATTGAGGAGAAGAGATAACTTGGTGAAAAAAATTATGATTCATAATGAGATGAGACTACAAGTATAAAGTTTTTATGATTAATTGACTAGTAATCATATAAATAATAGTGAGATATAAGATATAAGAGTTTTGTGTGTCCCAGAAGAGGTTTTGTCAGTGGCAAGATTGCATTAGAAATTCTAAAGTTATGAAGCTGATAAATTAATCCTTGAAGATCTATGAAAAACTACTTGTATATTTTGGGTACATTTGATAATCATTCTTCATCTGTTATTTGTTTGTCTCATTTACAATTGTTATTTATTTTTCGTGCAACTCCTATAGCACCATGCCAAAGCATAAGTAGTTAAACATTATATATTTTATCTAGTTGAATTATTATTCTTTATCGGTTGAGTCCCCATCAACGAACCCCCTCAAGGTATACTACTGGTTATCACAAGTGATTTAATAATTTGATATTTATTTATATATTAATTTAATGGTTATGATATTTATGTTTTTGATAAATAACAAAGATGACGAAAACATTCATGTTTTATGTATGAGATTTGCTATAAGACCATTAAATATTTATGAAATTAGATAATTATGGTTGACCGATTATAAATGATGAAATTTTTTTAGCAAGTTTTATAGGTATGATAACGAAAAGACCTCATTTTGCACCTATTAGTTACAAGAAATGATGCGATATATTATCAACATATAAAAAAGAAATCCAGTAACTCATAAAAGTACTTAAATATAATATAATTCAGTATAATTTATATTTCTTCACTTTAATTTCTTTTTATTTTATATTTACAGTCAAAATTTAAATTTGAAACATAATCCAGTAATAAAAATAAAAATAAAAATCAGGGTGTTACACCCATACAATTCATCTTCTAAAAATTAAAAAAAAAATATTATAAAACTGTATAAATTGTTAGAGGATTTTTTAGATTAAAAAGACTAGAAGCTTGAATTTTTGTTGCTTATAGTTCAAAAAAATATATTGCAACGTTATAAGCTTTTAACATTATCTCGAAAAAATTATTTCTTACTTTTAAAAAAAATGGCTAATAAGTTCTTGCGCACAAAGATTAAATTTAAAAGTAAATTTTATTTAAAATTACTTATTTTGTACTATAATAGCAGCTGTAGAACTAATAAAACTAATGTTCATAAGTATTTTATATAAATTAAGTAAAATACCTAATAAATATAATAAAATAAATTCTCAAATAGTCATGGATAAAGAAATCACATTTTAAAGAGCCACAATTCTTTATTTACTTTAAATACTTTATGATTCTTTATTTGAGTTCAATGATTTCATAAGTTATAGTACAAAATAAGACTTATGTTTTTCATAGTCTACACAAAATAATCAGCCCTACACATTGATGTAACGCCTACTAATTTTATAATAATAATTATTATTATTATTAATTTTTTTTATTTATTTTATTTAGTTCATTTATAATTTTTTAATTTTAATTGATTAATTTAATTTAATAAAAATAAAATAATAATAATGATAAAATTGGGTAAAAATATTATTTGGATTTAATTGAAATTGATTTTGGGAAAAAGGGGTGAAAATTTAGATTCTGGGAGTATTTTTGAAAAGAAAATCGGAAACCAGGGGTTAAAACGCAATTTAGAAAAATTGCGCCCCGTTAGCAGCCACGTCAGCGGCCCAGTCAGCAGCCCTGGCCAACCAGGACCTGCCGCGTGGCAAGACCACGTCGACCCGGGAACGGGCCACGTGGGCGATCCGCGTGCGTGCGATCGGACGGCCCAGATGCATCCACGCGCGCACGGACGGCCAGATCAAGCGTGCGCATGGACGGCCCAGATTTAATCAAGTACGAACGACCCAGATTTAATCAAGATGGACAGCTGTGATTAAAAGGCAAAAGGGTATAAATAAAACCCCCCACACCTGACCACAAAAACCCTAGCCGCCTGCCCTCGCCGGAGAAGACGAACCAGACGCCGGAGGAGCCGGCCGCCGCCACCCGCCGCCGCACCGGGGAGTTTTTCGACCGTCGATCGAGGTAAATTTCATACCTCCGGCTCATTTTTCCACGCTGAGTTCCCCTATGGCCAAATCAGAGCCAAAATCCCGGCCAAATGGCAGGAAAACACGGCCGAAACCCAGTGGCGCTGCCACGCCCCTCCTCGATTTTTGCCTCCGATGAGGCCCTTTCCGGCCTCCGTTTGATACAATTTTTATATCACCGTGATCACCATTCTTTTCTCTACAGGTTGATCGGAGCTAAATCACCAAAACACAAACCTCGCCTGAGAGCACCGCCGCCGGTAAGCTTGGGTTTTTCGTAATTTTTTGGCCCCCCGAGGGCTCTAGGGTTGTTTTATCATAGGGACCGATGCAAGTGTGGCCGAATTCGGCCAGAAACGGCCGAAAACGGCCAACCCGAGGCGAATCGCCGCCGCTTGCAGCGGCGCCGTCGCCGGAGCACGGCGGAGCCGCCGTGCTGGAATTGCAATATTGGCTGAAAGGGGCCCTGGGTCTAATTTGGGATTTTTGGGACACGTGCAGGTACTAATAGTTCGTTTCAGTTCCCCGGGAAAAATTCAGGAAAAATTAGGGACAGCCTGTAGGCACACTGTAGAGCCGTATTCAGACTCCGAAACAAGTAAGGACCCCTCACCCTATTTTCTATCACGGTATTAAAGTTCAATAAATGATAAAACGGTATTTCATGAATCAATAAATGTGTGAAATTGTTTAAGGTCGCTAATGGAGCCCGAGTCTGGTGTGTTTGTCAGTCAGCTGTTGTTTGGCCTATTTTACAGTTTTAAATGCAGTATGAGGTCTGATGTTTTCATTTCATAGTTTCGTGTGCATATATCACTGTTTTATTGATTATTGGTTGAATGACTGAGAACCCGATGTTGTATGTTGTCTTGTTTGGCATAAATTACTGGTTTACTTGTTTGTGTGTGAATTGATGATGCTGACTGAGGAAAAGGGAAATGAAAGGTTATATAAATTGATAATTGTATAATGTGGTCAGCCTGACTAGATATCCTGGGAGATGGTGGACGGACCGGGTCCGTAGGGAACCCTACCGGGATTGTGGTCTCTCATACTGGACGGGGTATGGAGACCTTATGTGTTTTGGCGCCCATACCGGACGGGGTATGGGGATGGCCTGTTTCACCCTCATACCAGACGGGGTATTGAGGTTTATAGTTTTTGCGCCCATACCGGATGGGGTATGGGGACGGCCCTGGAATCTGATTACAAGTGTTAAGGGTTCACGGGTAGCGGGACCCCTATGGATCCCCATGGATACTAGTAGGCTGGTAAATGAGGAAAAATATGTTGTGTAATGATTGAATTGCAAAAGACGTGATAAGTATTATGTTATACAGTTCATATGATTTCATGATGATGATAATGTTATTGCTTTCGTATGTTGTTTTATGAATTTTACCGAGATAAGTGGATAGTAAAGGATTTTATTATTGATAAAAGAATTTGTTGTAAATTATGCTCCATTGGTCTTTTTGTGTTTTCTATCCACCTTTACCTCCGTGACGGTGAGATAGTGTGATGTCTTTACTGGACTGGTGTAGCTCATTCCTTATTTAATCATTTCAGATCAGGAAGACATTGTTCCCGAGCCCATTCCGCAGGAAGACGGCGAAGGGGACGCCTGAAGACTCCGTAGTTATATTTATAGCTTTTATTTTCGAGTTTCTCTTTTAGTTAGTTTGTTCTTTTATACTTTGAGCACGTTTTTGGTTTTAGTATAAGGGATGTTAATCAAAATTTTTATTACGCTTCCGCATTTGATATTTTTAATACACATATTTCATTTTAAAATTCCGGGGCCGTTACATATTCTCTTCTCACAATGTAATTATTCTTTCATAATTAGTTAGTTCTTTTGATTGATGCAAAGAAGAAGTATCGTGAAAAGTTGGTTACCTTCTCTATGAATTTTACATTGTTATGGTTATCGACTTATGATTTTATATTACACTATACTTTTGAGTAGGATGTTAAAGGATATCTCAAAATTTTTATTAACAATTAAATCATGTTTCTAAGCTTAATTACTAACCAATCTTTATATAATGGTATATAAATACAAGATTTAAAGTAGAGATATGCATTAAAATAATTAATTACATTATTATAAAGTACAGTTGACGTTTTTTTGTAACATGGCTTTTTACCTTATCTGTGGTTATAAATTTCTGTCATTATATCAATAAAACTACATTTTTTGACTTTTCAAAAAGTAAATGACGAATAAGTTTTTTAGCGCATGGATTAAAATCCAAAAGTTAATTTAATATTATTGGCGATCATAGAATTAATCAAAATCAATATTTTTAGTTATTACATATATATATATTTAGTTAGATATCACATAAATATAATAAAAATACATCTCAAATAGAGATGAATTCTTCATTTAAGTTAAAATTTTCAAAAAATGAAACCACTTTCCAAATAACCATAGATTCTTCATTTAAGTTCAAAGATTTTATAAGTTATAGTATTATAAAATCTACATTTTTCATGACCTATATAAAATACATAACAGTATCTCATTTATCCTCCCATCACAATTTAATTGTTCTTTAATTGAACTTAGTCTTCTTGACTAGTACAACAAAGAAGTACAATGAAAAGTTGGTTTTCCAAAGCCTACATAACCTCTCAAGTTATTTATTATAGATTAAACTTAAGGGTACGCACTTAACCTCCACTCATTCGAAGAAAGAAAAAAAAATAACTTTCTTTCCATTCTTCTTAATCTTCAGGCACAAATATAAAATCTACATGTTTGATGTTAATATTTTCTACAGTTTAATTATCAGGTCATAAGGTTTAAAGGAGGAAGCTTTGGAGAAGATCTGCACCAGCAAAATTTTACAGGACCCAAAACCATGTTGCACTTATTCGCGCTAAGTAAGGCTTCACTTGTTCCATCCATACCAAAATCCTTTTCCATTAATTTTATCATATATGTATTTTTTTATGATTGTTTTCTTTATGATAAATAACTAACTATATTGATAAAGTTAAAATTAATATTATAGCTAAATGGCTTTAATTTTCTTCACACATCTCACTAGGAACTTCGCTAGAAGAACAAACTGAATATATTTGTTCCTGATCAATAAAAGATTAAGTTTAACAAGATATCAAGGTACAAGTTTGATGAGCATGAAATAGAGCTGGTGAAGTTTTTTCTTAGGAAAAGAATCAACTTGTTTGTTTGGTTCTTGTAACTACTAGGAAAAAAATTCTTAAAATTTATCATAGTGTTGCATATTATTACTATAAGCTTTTCTATTCCTCAAGAGCATCGAAACAAGATCGAATATCTTTTTTTGAGTGCCGAATCTACTAAAAATAAATTGCTAATTAATCATTAAAATAATATTGTAGTAGTGGTAAGAAGGTTTGAAACCATAGGAAATTGAAAACCAATTTTCTTTCTTGACCAACGAGTAAAAAGCAAACAAGGGAGGTTTTGTAGAATTCAATATGCAAAACATAAAATAAATAATGAGTAGAATAATATTAAACAAACTCTTGGATATAAATTAAAAGCTAAAACTATTATAAAAGAATTCCTAGTCGATGAAATAACTAGCTCCAATAACGTAATTAATCATAGATGTAAGAGTTTGTTTTACCTGAAATATGAAAAATTAGTTATAGTTGTCAGAAACGTTTTGACAACTATTCTTTCCTTATTCCTAAACCAATCAAGAAGCATTCATTAGTTGGTTCTTTGCTGTCAAGCAGTATTGGGAACATCCACAGGATTTAACTTATCAACGACCTTGAGAGCTAAAAGGACCTTATTCAAGTTGTCAAATTCATCCATGTGAACCAGTCAACTAGACTATTTACATCCTTAGTGCGGCATTGATCGCTACTTGATTATAGAACCACTTAAACAATTATGGATTTAAGGGGTTAGACTAGCTGCTTGCAGTTTCTCTTCTCGTATGACAGGCCTTGTTCAAACTAATTCAAAACGACAAATATATATTGGTGTAGGAAGCAAATAAATATTAGCTCTGAAATAAAACTCAAATTAATTCGATTAAATCTCACAAATATATTGCTGGAGTTTGCTTGATCTATCAACTAGGAAAAAATAAATAAATTAGTCACTCGTGGTGGGCTTTTTAATACAAATGAGTTCTTGGAAAGTATATGAAAGAAGAAAGATGAAGAAAAAATTGCAAACGCAGCAGAAGTTGCTGTGTGCAGCATTGGGAAGAAGAGAGATGATGATTCTGCTTTGATAGCTACCCTCTTTATAGGAAATGAGTTAGAGTTTTCTTTTTTTTATTGATTAGGATCATTTTACTTGATTTTTTATATATCCCAAGCCTTCCAGAATATTTTCTCCTTGATTTTTGGCCCCAAATCTTTGCTTGAATAATATCTTTTTTACATATTTGAAAAGCACACATTTTAATTTAAATCTGTTGTTGTGCACGACTCTTAACCTTGCCCAATGCTAAGTTGTATGTGGCAAGACCCAAGCTTTGTCTAAGGCATGTTTCTGGGCTGATAATTCTTTTCACGATCTCTTCCTCTTTTCATTTTGTTTTTCCTCGTTTCGTCCTTATATCATGTACTGCAACAAAACATAGAAAATAAATCGACCTAGATAAAGATGGTATTTTTAGGCACTATCAAATTTATATAGTTTTACAATATTTTTTCAATTTTTAAAAGATGAGTTCTATGGGAATTCAAAATTCTAGATGAAGATGGTGAGTGCTATTGGAACAATGGAGCTCAAAAGAAAAAGTGAATTAAGGAAAATGAGATAGACGAAAATAGGTTTAAATATTTTTCACTAACTATTTTTTAACCAAGTCTACCCTCTTTACATTTTTTTATCATACTGTACATAAATATGTATGTATAGTTATTATATTGATAATTGATTAAAATTAGATAATTAAGTATTAAATGCTTCATAATATAATTAAATTTGTTGATAATACAAGTATGACACCATAAATTTTTGTTGAAAAATTTTAGAAACAAAACTAATATGATCACAATTAGTTAATAATTTTTTATTTTAAATTTGTGATTTAAGAATAAGAATTATGTAACAAAAATTAGCTAATTTTTTAAATTCAAAACTACAAATGTTTCACATCTTTTATGAACACATATGGTATAAAAAAGTGTGTGGAAAAGTTGAATTCATTTTTTTGATTTTGTCATAATGCTACTATATTAGACAACTTCATCAAAATCCTTACAAGATATCAAGATTTTGATTCGGTAGAAATTTGTGATATGCAACTGAATTTTTTTTTCTTCAAATGTATTTGTTATTTTTAAAGAAGCAATAATTTATTAAACAATTTGATATTTTTCCTAATATTCTAGAAGATATAACAAGCAAATAAAGGCATTGAAAATTGGAACAAATAAAGGCATTGAAAATTGGAATTGAAGTATAACAAATATTATCTGACAAAAATAAATGAGGAAATGGTAACAAATATTCTGAATTCTAGTAAGTATTTTGAACCTATTAACAATGAGTACTCATAATAAGGAAATGTAAATTTTTAAATAGTAATTTTTTTTCGCTATTAAGTTTTTTAATTATTAATTTCATTATATAATTTTAGGAAATGAGTGAGAAAATAGGGAAAAGAAAAAAGTCAACTATGAAGATCATCATTGTTTGGGGACAAATGACTTCTTAATAGTTACTAAGAAAATGTATTATATGAATGTTACTAAACAACACCTTTTGTTTTGTTAATATAAGCTAAAATGTTTCATAACTTGAGTAAGTCTTATGATTTTTTCTTTCATTTTTGGTACAAAGATATATGTATAAAATAATTTTTAAATATTACGTAGCTGAGAAGTTTTGACTTAAAGAAACTAGTGATGAAAGTTTGATATTTGATGTTTGAGACTATGTTTAACTCTTGAATAGCAGAAAAGTAAAATTTGTTTAATGATTATAGGGAAGGAAAATTCTATAATGATATGGTAGGCAATTAATGATGGATGATGTTGAAGTAAAGTGTGTGAAGGTAGTGGAAAAGAGTCTTAAATGAGTAAAGAAAATAGTCCTTGATCTCATTTGTCTGAAATATTTACTCAAATATTGTAATTTGAGGCACATAATTATATCATATTAATCTTAATAATAAGATTTTTCTTTGAAATGTTTAGTTAAACATTGTAATTTGCTTCACATAATTGTATTATATTAATCTTATTATAAGATTCTTCTTTTATTCTTTTGTTTTGTATAAATTTTTACTTGAAATTAATTAAATTTATTTTTGGTTTATCAATATGAAAGATAATAATGAAAAAGCCCTCGATGGTCGAAAACTTTAAGAACATAATATAACTCAAAAAGATGAGAGTTATGTAAGTGATATATCTTGTAATTAATTACTAAAACTATGGTTTTTTTTTAATTTTATTTTTGTTTATAATACATGAGAAAATAAAGAAATATTCTAGTCAAACATGATGATGATATATTTTCAAAGGTCAACAGATGATGGAAAAAAGGAGATATATATCATGAAGGATTTGTTTCTTCATCATCTCAATCTAAATGTGGTCATTATGTGATAAATGACAATTGAAACAAAACAAAAAAAAAAAAAGAATTATTTACAAGGTATAATTACACGATGATATAGAGTTAATTTACAATTGGTGAATTGCATGACTCTTTTAGATGTGCTTCTCGTGTGACTAATTCGCAGGTAATAATATTTTTAAATATGTCTATCATAATATATAAATTATTTATTTTAGAATCTTATTAGCAATGCTTGTACTTGCCAAAATTGCAACTCCTTTAAAAAAAATGATTATACTCAGAGTTTGTAGATGACTTTAGAAAATGGTATGATTTAAATATATTTTTTTGGTTTATTTAGGTTTTTGAAGTACACTGAATATTATTCTTAATTTTTATTTAAAAAAAATGAATTTAATATTTTAAGATAAGAAATTAATTTAAGAATATTATGAATGTATAAAAATATTATAAAATTAATACAATTTAGTTATATTTGTAGTTTTATTTTTATGGTGATTTGAATAACTAAAATAATTATATTTATAATTTAATTAATAAAAAGTGTGAAATGAATCTTGTATGTGGCAATGTATACAAATGGATTAGTCATTTTTTAGTTTAGCTACCGCGATCCAACTTTTTATTGATATAAGAAACATTTATTTACAAACAGAATTTTCTATTTATAAATGGGGCCAGAGACATATTCCAATTGCCGGTTGTAGTAGTAAAATGGAAGAGCTTTTGTGTTGGTATATATTTTTTCTCTTGGTATAAGTTGTGCATTAATAAATGATGATTGCTGGTCGCATAAAATTGTTGGAATTAGAGATATAATATATTATTAAAAGTAATAGTAAATTCTTAAAGTTTATTTAGCTATTAAGAAAAGAAGATTGCAATTTTATTTTTAATTAATGGGTAAGAAACAAAATGCTCCATTTGGGTTGATTCTATTCTATCTTTAAAGAGAACATAAAATATTTATTAATTGAATATAATTTCTCATCGAATAGCCACGGTTCATTGGAAGTTCAAGTAGTTGCTGTTTGGATTGATGATCTGATTGGATTTGATGCAGACAAGTTGGACCCCTTTCTTAATTAATTTATTATATGACCAAAATAAAATAAAAGTAAATTATAATACTAACTACTACTCATTAACATCCACCCAATGCCCCGGAAATGAGGCACGGTCATTCTAATCATTCTAGGGCTTCTCTTTCATTTTCCTTTTAAACAAACGTCAACCATTTCTCTCTTTTCCAATTTCTACATTCAAATCTTCTCTCTTTCTCTTTCTGCGTCAAACTCCCCCTCTCATGGCCGAAAAGATTCACGCAATCCTGGTACCTCATCCATTCCAAGGCCATGTAAATCCTGCAGTTCACTTAGCAATCAAGTTGGCATCCCAAGGCTTCATCGTTACTTTCATCAACACACACTATATACATCACCAAATCACCTCCAAAGCACCACGCCCCAACGGCGCCCTCGTTGACGACATTTTCGCCGGCGTTCGCAAATCTGGCCTTGACATTCGCTACACCACCGTCTCCGACGGGCTTCCTGTTGGGTTTGACCGATCGCTGAACCACGACCAGTACCAGTCGTCGCTATTGCACGTCTTCTCCTCCCATGTAGAGGAGGTTGTGGCCAGAATGGTCGCCGGCGGAGAGAAAGTTAATACCTTGATTGCTGATACTTTCTTCGTTGGGCATTCCAAGATTGCAAGGAAGTTCCGTTTGGTTTGCATATCGTTTTGGACGGAGGCTGCTCTGGTTTTTTCACTTTACTATCACATGGATCTCCTCAGACTCCATGGACATTTTGGCTGTCAAGGTATCTTTTTTCTTTTCTCATACGATGTCGTTTCGTACCATGATACCAAATACTTTCACTAGGCTCACCAAACAAATAAGTAATAATTATTTGTCCCCTAGTTGTATTATCTTTATATTTTTTTTCATAATATAAGAAAGGCAAGTTGGCGTCGGTCGCACATATAATTTTATTTTTATTTATATAATTGTTGACAAGTAGATTGCCGGGAGGACCCAATAGACTACATACCAGGCGTGAAAGCTATAGATCCGAAAGACACGATGTCGTATCTTCAAGAAACGGACACGTCATCAGTGGTTCATCAAATTATTTTCAAAATATTCGAGGACGTTAAGCTTGCGGATTCCGTTCTCTGCAACACAATTCAAGAATTCGAATCCGACACCATTACAGCTCTAAACACCAAAATCCCTTTCTACTCAATCGGGCCCATAATCCCGCTACGGTTCAACAATGGCACGGTGGCTACCAGTCTCTGGTCCGAGTCGGACTGCACCCAGTGGCTCAACACAAAACCCAACGGCTCCGTGCTGTACGTGTCATTTGGTAGCTACGCCCATGTCTCAAAAACTGACCTACACGAGATAGCCCACGGGCTATCTATGAGCAAAGTGAGTTTTGTTTGGGTGGTACGCCCTGACATAGTGAGCTCTGATGATGCGGACCCATTACCGTCGGGATTCAAGGAGGAGATCGGTGAGCGTGGGATGATTATACCTTGGTGTTGTCAAATGATGGTGTTGAGCCACCCAGCAATTGGAGGGTTTCTCACCCATTGTGGTTGGAATTCTATTTTGGAAAGTATATGGTGTAAGGTGCCTTTACTCTGTTTTCCATTGTTGACTGATCAGGTGACGAATAGGAAACTTGTGGTGGATGATTGGAAAATTGGGATTGATTTGAGCAGAAGAAAGTTGGTTAGGAAGGAGGAAGTAGCTAAAAACATAGAGCGTTTGATGAGTGAAAAATCAGGTCGTGAAAGTAGAGAAGCAATCAAGAAGGTGAAGGGGACATTGGAGAAAGCTTTGGGACCCCAAGGATCATCAGATAAGAATATGGAGAATTTCATCAACAATGTTAAACGTTTGGTTTGCAAAGATGTCTCTCCACCTTGACATGGTAAAGTAAAACCTTTGGCTTTAAACTCTGTAACCTGTGTCCACTTTTGTCTGAGATGCCAGATAGCTTTAGCTTCTAAAATTTACAGCCAGAAATTACAGTCATCTTTGGATTGGAAATTTTTCTTTAGAGATTATCTCTAGGTTTGTACCTTACGGATTGAGTGAACTTTTCAAAACAATGAAAAAAAAAAGAATGTGTACATTTATTTTTTCTCTGAAAAAAGAGGGTCTTCTTTTTTTCTTTCTATATTATTTTCCTTTTCGCGTATATGTAAGAAGGGTTGGTAGAGGAATCAAATCCAGGGTATCAAGTGCTAAAACCAGACAACGAGTTGCATATCTTGCAATCTGCTTGAAATTCACAGCCGCAAAACTTCACGTGGTTGACAAATGTATTAAGTTAGTTTATTTAGTTTAGTCTTAACTGATGTAGGTTAGTATTCCTTAATCTATATAAGGATGTACACTTACTTTTTAACATATAATGAAAAATTCAATTCTTTTTTCAAACTTCCCTAATAGCGTTAGAGCAACTTTCCTCTGAAGTTCTCTTTTCTTGTTTCTTGTTTCTCTTTATCTAATCAATTGTTGGCTATCAAAAAATTGTTGTAATAATCCACTGCTATCTACAGATAATCAATTGCCAATATAATATAGATCTCTAATTTTTATGTGTTTAACCACTAAGCCAATCTTTTGTCTCTTATCTTTAATGTAATACACCTTCTTAGCTTGGAAAGCCAACGCAATTGGATCATTGCTAAGGCCATCACCAGAATGTGTTGGATAAGAACAATTTACTAGTGTTGAACCAAAATGGCGCCCTTCTTGTAGGTTCTATTCATATAAATCAAAATTACACTTGGGCAAAACCATTTAATATTTTCCCAAATAATCAAAACAATCATGCTGAATGAAGTAAAAGAGTGTTGAGTTGTGTAAATGAAGCAGATAGCTGGAAATTGGAAGGCAAAACAACAAATAAATTTGCATTGAAGATGGTGTAGCTCTAAAGATGAAAATTAAAAGAAAAAAAAAAAAATAGTCAAAGCTTCAAAGAGAAGAAAAATCTAAAGGTGATAGAAAGAAAATTCAAAGAGAAGAAAATTTGAAGGTAGGTGTATAACTGGATGAAGTAAATGGAAGGCATGCTTGTATCTTATAAATTGAATGGGCTTAACTCTTTGAAATTGAATGTATTTGGATCTTAATTGACATTTAGAGGTAAGCTTTTAATTTATTAAAATGAAATTTTTTTCCATTATAATCATAGAACGACCAAATCATTATTTTTACGTATGCATATATATATATATATATATGTATATACACTGCAATACTGATGTTAGTAAAGAAGAAGAAGAAGAAGAAGAAGAAGAAGAAGAGATGAGTAGAGAAAAGAGAGAGCAAAGACAAACCATGGAGGAGAAAATTTTTAGTTAGATAATTAATTTCTTTTTCAGATTTCCATGTATGTTAAACGTAAAGAAGAAGGTGAGATTTGGCCTTTTACTTTTTAGTGTTAATGGGGTTAATTAATTTAAGTAACGTATGAACCACAAGGTACTAAATTGCTGAAGAAAAATCAAAAGGTGTTAAATTTAAAAATGTTAAAATCATAAGGGGTCAAACTGAAAGTTTCCTTATAATATATTATATTTAACTATTATATATTTATATATTATTATATTTACTATATGAAACATATTATTCAATATAATCAATTAATTATTTTATTTTAATTCATCATAACCTTTTTTCGTAAACATTACAAACTAAAACTGCATATTGGTTCAAAATGGTTTTGGTCGAGGTTTATTTTTTCACCATATATCCCTATTTATTAATGTTAATTAGAAAGAAAGATTATTATTATTATTATTTTTTATTTTTACATTTTGCAGTGAGTATCGGAAAATAGACTTAAAATTTTTAAACATGGGCTTTGGTTTCTTATTAGAGTTTTAGTTTTTATTTTTAGTAAATTACAAAAACTTAATTTAAATTTATCATATTCTACGAAAGCATAAATTGATATTAAAATTATATAAAAATATGATTTGATTAAGTTTAATATTTAATCAAATAAATTCTTTTTATTTTATTGTAATTACCAATTTTACCCTTCATTCATACAGTTTAAAGTACCAATTTCTTCCTAAGATATTTGATTTATTCTTTCTATTTCTCATAATTTAATATGTAATTAAATAGTAAAAATCCCAATAATATTATTGTAAAATCTTCCCCTGTTTTTTAACTTTCTACTTTTGGTTTAAAAATAATTGAATGTACTAGAAAACAAACAAGTGAATGTCGTGATCATCACGTGTCGAAAAATGTTAGTTGGATTGCATCCAACGGCGGACCTCTCTGCCCGTGGGAACCACATCCCGCGTACGCTCGGCCCTCTCATTTCCGATTCCCGTCTGGCGAAATGCTGTTGGCGGATATACTCATTCATCTGCTGATTCCCGCAAGACGGTAAACAGAAAAGTAAAAAAGGCATGCAGCTGACTTGATTTTCTCCAACAAAATTTTACTTCTTCTTCAAATTTTCAAGAATTTTTCCGGGTGAGGAGAAAAGGAACGGCAGTGATCTACGGAGTAGGTTCATGGCTGTGTCGACGGCGACGGTGTCGTTTCTGAACGGAGAGAGAGCCGTGGTCGTCCTGGTAGTCGCTCGCATCCTGTTCTCTCTCCCATCCTCTCTCCTCTTCCATGGCGTCTCCCTTTCGCTACTTTTACTCGCCGCACTCTTCCTAGAGATTCGTGCCGAAACTTCGTCATCACTTCCAACTGTCTTCAACGCCAGGTCCTTTATCTTGATTTATATGACGCTCCTTTTTTTTTTCTTTTGCTGCTTAGGGTTTTTGAAATACCTACTATGGTTGGTGGATAGATGATGAATTCGAATTTGACTTATAAACTCTGTTTGGGAAATTAGGTTCATATTTGCTCCTTTTTTTCTCTCTTTTTAAATTTCGTTTTTCTTGCTTTTTTGTTTTTAATTCGTAGGCCAGGTGCATCGTCGGGTATATTACTAGGGGCGGTGACGCTGCCGGCTGTCATGCTCTCAAAACTGATACTGTTGAGAAGAGCATATTTACTTCACGAAATTGAACCTGAAGGTTTTTTTTTTTTTTTTTTTTCCTTTTGATCTCTTGAAGTTTTTGCGTTTTAAGTTACTAGTTTGGATTAACTTACTGATTCTGGTGCTTGATGTAGGAAGAATTGTAGACATAACACAATTTTTTTAATACATCAACTTGGTAAGTATTAAGCATCACAAAACCTAATGGATTTGATTGCATTATACAACAAAAAAAAAAAGAGAAAAGTGTCACACTATTATATTGAACAACTGAACAGAATCGTCTGTGAGATTGCAAAAGGTATTTATAGTGCTTCTTGAATAAAATTTCTCTACTAGGATTAAACTGAAAAAGACTAGTCATAATAATAGTAGAGAAGTTAAAGTATTAAAAAAATAAAATTCGAAAGTTACTAAAATTATAATACTAGATTTCTAAATAGTATCTTAATTTTAAAGGAATGATAATTTTTAATCTATTTAGGAAAGCTAAACTCTACCATTTTGAATCAGGCACTTAAGCTGTGAATCGGTTAAGGATTCAAATGGATGTTTCTTTACTGTTTTACATTAGTATTGTTTCGGGTGGGGGACATCTTAAAATAAGCAGTGAAGAATATTGTCAATATGTGCTTAGCAATTTCGGTTATTTTCACTCCAGAAAATTTCAGCTGCAATCCACGTTATTATGTCTATCTGTATCAGACTAAGAATATTCTTACTAGTACGGGTTTGATAATTTCAAATGCCAAGCTACTATACTTTCTGCTAGTTGTGGATACATCTAATAAATTTTAGAAATTTGTGTCTTTAATTTTTGGTCCTTATATGTGTATCTAATTATAAAAACTGAGTAGGGGTCTGAGTTCAGTGCTTTATAGTTGTTTACTTCTAACTTTGATATGGGATTGGCAAGTATTGCACTTAACTCAAAGGCTCATGTGGTTATGTATTCTGTTTATGTTCTGTTTTTTTCTTTACTATAATCGCCTAGTATTTAGGATTATATCATAATTGCCGTACTTGATTCACAACTAAATCAATTGCACTCTTATATTAAATTCGATGTCAATGGATTTCTTTTCCTACTTGGTAAGATAGGAATACTAGTTATACCTAACTTGAATTGGACATGGAGTTAGAATAAATATTCGTATTCTATCCCTTGTATTTTATTACTATTCCTATATCTGTTCTATTGAATTAGAAATATTAACCCTGCTAGCCTTAATGTAACTGGGGATTGTGACTCTTGCTTTGAGTAAGTTAATAGGAACTAAATAACGGATGGTGGCAAAATGGAAGCAGAAAAAATGGCTGAAATAGAAGACTAAATTGAAATTGTAGAAATATGAACTTACTTGAACAAGTTATGCAAGAATATGGTACAGCTAGAGCATAGATGATAAAGAAGAATGGAATGACATTTTCTTTTGTCAGGCTGTTCTGAAGATAATCTTATTATTCATTAGTTATTGATGGAAAGAAATGAAACCGAGCATCCATATCTGTTCCTCTTCTGATGTACACCTATTAAAATTAGTATTTTAGGTTCATTCCTCATTTCAATTCTTGGGGATTATTTCCTTTTCCCATATTCTATATTTAAAATTCTATGTAATAGTTCCCCCTGGCCTCCTGCATCCCTTGGAGAAAAAACACCCCAAAAAGGTAAAAATTTGACTAGGTTTTCTTTTTCTCCTTACTGTTCTTTTGTTTTGTCTAGTTTTTTTCTTTTTCTTTTCTTGCTATAAATTTGATCCATTGTATCTTTGTTTTGATGATCTGTCACCTATGCAGAGCTTGAACATATAACAATGCAATACTGGGCTACATCAGCTAGCTGCTGTGGCGTACTCATATTTCTCTGGATCATTTTGTGGTGTGAATCCAGGAATGTGCACCCTTCTTCATCACGTGGCATATGGGAGCCAAAATTTAGCTTAAGCTGCATACTCTTATATGCAGCATTGTGCCTTGTGTCCCTTGCTACAATATCTCATACTGGTACACCTCCCATTATGATTTCTTTGTAATATTTTTGATTGATGCGCTATTGTGACATGGATACTGCTTTTATGATCACAAGAAATCTTGTACTAATAAGTTTTTCATGTCAGTGTTTTAAATATTTTTTATTTATAGAGCTAAGAGATATTATGTCTGACATTATCATTTACCTTTTCTTTTGCAGGCCTTAATGCCGCATTAAAGTGGTTGTGGATACTCTTTCATGGCTTCGCATCTGTGAAATTGATTCAACATCTTCTCTGCACCTTCCCATATTGTGCTTCTATTGGTCTGTCTTCTTTTAATTTTTTTCCCTTTTTTAATATATGAATACTTTTTTTTATCGCATTTGGTGAATATTTTGTTACTAGAAGGACGAGGCAAAAGATAAAGAACAGGCAACCTCTGCCGATTATATCCCAGTTCAGCCCTTCTTGTATAAATATGATGTGAGGTTATTAGAAAAGAACTGCTAGCCAGCCTCTGCCGATTATATCCCAGTTCAGCCCTTCTTGTATAAATATGATGTGAGGTTATTAGAAAAGAACTGCCAGCCAGTCTCTGCCGATTATATCCCAGTTCAGCCCTTCTTGTATAAATATGATGTGAGGTTATTAGAAAAGGGCTGCCAGGTGACAAGTCCTTTAAAGATGTGGTACTATGTTGTAGTTGAACTTTGTACCACGAATTAGGTTATTGCTTCTCTTATTCTATCAATCATTAAAACAGTTACCAGGTTTAGAAACATGCCATCTGCCTTTTTAGTGCCCAGATGGCTTTCAGTAATGGTCTCAAACTGTAGTGATATAGATAATTGTTTTGTGTGTTCTCTTGGAGATCATATTCTTATAATTTGTGATATGGAACTCATTTGTTTCTTGTTCATTCTTTCAATGGTCATACTTTTCCAGGGGAAGCCCTTCTGGTGACTGGGGGCCTTGTTCTCTATTTTGGTGACATGCTTGCATGTTCAATTGCGAAGGTTGTTGATTTCTTCAGCAAATAGTTTTATGACTGATAAGTTAAATTTCTTGAACTTTTTTATGTCAAAAAAAAATTTCTTGAACTTTTGGTGGGTCATTGCTTTCGTGTAGGTTTTTGAGAGATCGATTCCAACAAAACTGGTCTCCATACAGTATGGAATTAAAAGAAGTGAGATAAGCATAATTATTCAGGTATGAATTTGAAATCTATGTAACTATGTTATCAAAGCAGCGACTAAAGCCATGTGTTGCAACTTAATTTGTTTGAAAGAAAATTCTAAAATTTAAATACATAAACAGAGAAAATTGAATTTTAAATAAACTAATTCAAAATAAGGTATAAAATATATTCTCTGACATTCTTCTTTATTTTAAAGATCAAATAAAATAAAATCATTCTACTGAAATTTTATTGAATTAAAAATTCTAATAATTTTTATTGAAAATTTTAATAAATTAAAACTAGTGCAATTAAAAATTCTAGGGAAAATTACCACTTTGGTCAATGAACTGTAGATATGTTACAGTTAACTTTTTTTTTTTTTTTTCTAAATTTCAATTTTAATTCTTGAACTTATAAGTTGTTTCAAAACATATTTTTTTAATGAAATTTTAACATAAGTAGCTACAAATTTTTTTTTGTATTACTCAGATAACCTAGCAAATGATTTAGAATATATATATATATATATTTTTTGTTTAGGGCTAGGAATTTAAAAAAAATTTCAAAATATGGATGTTACAGACCTCATTCTGTTAATGTTAATTTTTAATTATCAGAACTTTCAAATTCAATTGAAAATTAAATATGGATGAGACAAAAAGAATCTGTTGTTTTCTATCAAAATTTTGTTATTTCTATTTTGTTTTGAAAAAAGTTTTAATAGTCATATGAAAATATTATATATTTAAAGAATATTATAAGTTGAAAAATCAAATTCTAACAAAAAATTTTGGAATTAATTT
Source organism: Carica papaya (assembly GCF_054855325.1). Lineage (NCBI taxonomy): Eukaryota > Viridiplantae > Streptophyta > Magnoliopsida > Brassicales > Caricaceae > Carica > Carica papaya. The sequence continues at coordinate 10,334,575 of NC_142310.1, read as the reverse complement.
TAAAATGGTAATTTGCCCAAAGTTTTATTGTCTATTTAGTTAAAATCTTGAAGTTCTTTTTCAACTCTGTGTCTTAGGTATGAGTATATTTGGTTAAATTTATAGTTCATCAATTTTAAAATAGATAAAGTTGTAACTATATATATTAAAAAATTATAATATATTTAAATTAAAATATATTTTAGTGAAGTGAATCTCTACTTAAAATTAAACAGTTTGATTAAAATTCTAATAAGTGTAAGATTAAAAATTTTATTTAATTTCCAATTAAAATTTTACTAAAATTAAAACCAAAATTTTTATTATTTTTTTACTATAATTGTATATAATTCGTGTGTAGCATGGGCTATAAATCTAATTGTAATTGATTTTGACTGTGTGGTTATCTTCTGTACATAAAGGTTGTTATTTTCCATTCAGGGAGTGCTGCTTGGCCTTCTTCTTGTCCCGCTGGTATTTAAATTTGTCCTCCATGTATACAGACGTTCTTTCGGGAAGAGCTGCTCAGAGAGGGGGACTGACAATGAGATTGTGAAATCGCTTATATTCTTTTCTTCCCTTGGATTTATCTTGCTCACAATTGTTCCTTCCTGGATGCAATTTGTTCAAGATTTTAATCAGCATCCATTGCTATGGTATTATTTTCCCCAAAATCATTTCAGTTTACTGTTCCTGCACCTGGTTTTCCATGCAGAGTCTTTAGCTCATGCAACGAGGAGCTCTTTCTTGTTCACAAAATGCCAAAAAAAAAAAACACTGTTAAATTTGTTCATTGAGTGATAGTGGGAGAATTTGTATAGGATGTTTCTGTATGTTTAGAATCTTAGGAGGGGAAGAATCTTGGTTATGTTTATTACCTGTGCAAGAGGGATGCCGAATCATGTAACCATATCTTGCTGGTGTTCTTTTGTTGACTGGTTGTGGACTTTGGTCTATAGTCTATTAGGCATCAATTGGGTGATTGCTGGTTTGGTTAGGTTTATGATGTTATCTACCATTTAATTCACATCATTTGCAAGGTGTTCTTTCCTTTACTAACCTGTAATATTGTGATTGCTAGGGTCCTGTCTAGTTTCTAATTGTTTAACATTGACTGCTGTGCTTTCCATGAGAAATAAAGTCTTACAGAAGAGTGATTGCCCCTTAATTAGATGCAGGAAATTGGGTTAGGCTTACTATTGATATTCACCCAAAATAAAAAAGTCATGTTGTTACTGGTACATGTCACTGTTGTTACTTGCATGGTTCTCCCATTATCACTGATAATTTTGATAACATTCTGATGTATAATTTTGATAATATTATCGGTCCTTCTCTTCATTTGCTTGCTATGAATGTACTTTTAGTTAAATTTGTGTTCCGTTTGCTAATGATATTTAATTTGGCCTTCACATTATTATCACATATGCTATGACTCTGCTTAGACGAAATTTCTTCTTATGTTATTATGTCTTGTGCCAGGGTTATTACATTTGTTTTCTCAGAGCCGTTTAAGAGATTATCTTTATGTGTCTACTGGGTATGCTTGATATATGCATCTGTCTTGCGGTTTTACAACATTTCAAGGAAGAGTAAGATGGAGAGGATTCTTCTTCGAAAATATTACCATCTGATGGCTGTGTTGATGTTTCTACCGGCGCTTATCTTCCAGGTGAATAATGGATATCATTTTCATTTCAGCAGCCATTTTCTAGTCCATCCCAGAAGTGATTTATCTAGATTATTATTTTCTTTCTTCTGATTTCCAGCCAAAATTTCTTGATCTAGCATTTGGTGCAGCTTTGGCAGTTTTTTTGGTACTAGAAATTATTCGAGTAAGTCCATCAAACTTGTGAATTTTATGATTTTCATAGTTTGTTGTCAAGTATATTTGAAGAACATGTGAATATCTGTTTAATATCTGCCACCTGTGTTCAACTGGTAATGTTACGGAAGTTAGTATACCATATCCACTATCTAGTAAGGTATAAATTTTTGTGGCTGGAAAGTGGAGACGTTTTTGTCCTCAGACTTTTTGCGGATGATATTATCTAATTGAGTCTAGATCCTGCAGTGATATAGGATAGTTGAGATTCTCTTAAATTTGCAGATGATGAAGAATATCACATCCAATATCCTCCCAAAATATACAGTTGGGAAAAAGATATGATTGCCTGTGCTGGGCAGCCACCACTCTGACAATGTCAAGGAGAGAAAGGAAGGAAGAACAAGAAATCCTAGAGTGATATAGGATATTATCTAACTGATAATATCCTGCGGTGATATATATCCTAGACTTTTTACTGATGATATTATCTAATTGAGTCTAGATCCTGCAATGCTAGAGGATAGTTGAGATTCTCTTAAATTTGCAGATGATGAAGAATATCACATTCAATATCCTCCCAAAATATACAGTTGGGAAAAAGATATGATTGCCTGTGCTGGGCAGCCACCACTCTGACCATGTCCAGGAGAGAAAGGAAGGAAGAAAAGGAAATCCTAGACTGATATTTTAACCCTGGATTTCTTCTAGATTGATGTATATATGAGTAATACTAAGAACTCCTAACAAGCTGCATCTCAGTTTCAAGATATGATTGAAGTCTATTAACTTGGGTCTATAGTTTCTTTACCTTTCTATTTGATCTTATATAAGACTTTATTTTGAAGTCAGGTCTGGAGAATTTGGCCCCTGGGGGAAATTATACATCAATTTATGAATGCTTTCACTGACCACCGTGACTCCGATGTCCTCATTGTTAGGTATGTCATGTTATTGTGGTTATTGTTGAATAACACTATATTTTTGCACGTGTATTGTTCATGGGTGGTACTCCCTATGTTTATAATATACTACACTGTTATTTAAAAAAAAAACACTATATTTTTGCACAAGCAACTGAACATGTATTCCTTGTTGATGTTTATCTCCTTTCTGTAGCCACTTTTCACTATTACTGGGATGTGCACTCCCTATTTGGATGTCTTTTGGGTTCAATGATCGACCGCTTTCCCCTTTTGCTGGAGTTTTGAGCCTTGGTATTGGAGATACTATGGTAAGTCTGCTTAATTTTGAACTTTGCCAATGAATGCTTTCAGCCTCTCAACCTAGAAAATCTACTGCGCAAATCAAAGATAATAGCTAACGTGGTGCTATGGTCACTTTTATTTTGTTAAAATCTCTCTAGCTAAGCCATTAAGTTTCCTATTGAGCATTCATGAGGCAGAACAATCTCTTACTGTTGAACTTCGCCAATGAATGCTTTCAGCCTCTCAACCTAGGAAAGTGTATTGCGCTAATCAAAGATAATAGTTAACATGGTGCTATGATCACTTGTCTAGTTTGTTAAAATCTCTCTAGCCAAGCTGTTAAGTTTTGTATTGAGCATTCATGAAGCAGAACAATCAACTGGTGGCAATTGTGTCAGCAGCAATTGTTTGTGTCTATAAAAGTGTCAATTTCATGTGATATTTAAATATTTTTAGTTTAAATCAACACTATTAATTATTAAATTATATTTTAAAATGGATTATTTCTTGTCATTTCTGGGTTAAACAGGTTGGTGCCTTGTCTTATCCAGGTTCCTCTTAGTAATTTAGTGCAATATATTGGTTGTCTTATTGTGTCAGAAATTTGCCAACCTACTTAAAGCTTGCCAACCAAAAAATAACCTTCTAAATATATAACTTGACTGATTCATGGAGAATATTTGAGGACCAGCCTAATCTATGAAGGCACATTCAAGATTTGGGATCATGGCTTTGAATTTGTGTAAGAATGGTGTCTATGTGGACTGGTCAACTATTATTGGTGATACTGGAATGAGCCCTATATGCCATGTCAGCAGAATATTCTTTCATAGTTGGTCAAGCATGGTAAAGCTCATAACTCACAAGAAGGGTTTTTGTTTTATTTTCAGGCATCAATGGTCGGCCACAAGTATGGTGTCCTTAGGTGGAGCAAAACTGGAAGTGAGCATATTACTCTTTCAATTAAAAAAAGGTTTAGTTAATTTTCCTAGCTGTTGATGTTGGCCTTCTTCCAACTTATGTGATTTCACTTGATAGAGAAAACTGTGGAAGGAACTGCTGCTGGTATAACATCTGTTCTGGCTGCATGCTCTCTTCTGCTTCCACTTTTGGCTTCAACTGGATATATTCTTACGCAGGTCTCTCTCTTTCTCTCTTCAAAAAAACACAAATAAACACATTTCTATCACTCACACGCACATATACACAGAAACACACAGGGATCCATCCACAAGCACATGCACAGAAAAACACGAACACAGATGCCAGCAACCTCATGGATCCACATTGAGGTAGCGAATAAGAATGGATTTCTGGGTGGGAAAGGCATAATATGCACCAATTAACCTTTCCATATAATCTATTCAGCAAAGACAAAAAAAAAATTCCTTTCCACATTATCTATTCAGCCAAAAAAAAATTAAAATTTCCATATTTATCAATTCTTTTTTTTAAAGAACGGGAAACTCACAATTATCTAGTGGGGAAAAAGGGAAGACGGTGCTTACTTGACTTTATTTATTTATTTACTTTTGAGGTACTTCTTGGCTTTAATACGTGAGGAGTATTTACATGTATAGAAAAACCTACCACAAAATCTTAACTGTACAAATTGACTTGACAGTTTGCATGGACAGTCAATGTAAGATAAACTAAGAGGTTGTTTGTGATTGTTGAAAAAATATGTTTAAAGCAGCACTATTGTTTAAGTTCTTAAAAACATGTAAATTTTTTGTTTAATATAGATAGTTACTTACTCAGATAAAGTGTCAATTGTAAAAAACATAGTGAGTTTTTAATTAAAAAATAGTAAAAAATAATTTACTTTACAAATAGTTTGATCACATTATTTTGTGTATGTGTTAATTCTAAGGTGTTAAAAGAGTAATTATGTAAATAGGTTTGCTAAAAAACTTAAGAATCTAAAAGTTAGAATAGGGTGCTTCTTTTCATTTTCTTAAATTCAGTTTAAAAAACTAATAAAAATCATGTTTTGGTGTTATTGAAGGCTAAAACTGAAATTGCGGCATTAAAGCTGTGCATATAAACAGTAAATATGATTCCAAACACCCTTAAAATTTTTCGTATCCGTATAAGCTTGTAGAAGAATATTGTTAAGGGTCTGTGAATGTTTAACATTTCTTTTCTATATGTATTTTTCCCTTCAGAAAAGTATAGGGAAAATTTGTGCGTTTTGGACCTAATGGCAATTAAGTTCATTAAGTGAAGAAATTAGACCGCAGTCTCTATGTTGTAAACAAACTTGCAATTTAGTACAACAGACTAATAGATGTTAAAATCACTGTTAAAATATAAATTGTTTCTTTTTTCGGGATTACGTATAACTTGTCAAAAAAAAAAAAAAGTAAATGAAATTTTGAAGAAAATTGAATAATCTTAACCCTTGATTACAGTGTTTGTAGAATTTTGACTTCTTAAACTCGATCCCCAATTTCGGTTAAGATTGTTCTGTTTGTTTTAAGCTTTCATGTTTTATTTTTAGAGTTCTTGTGTATCTTTTTGGAAAAAAAAAAAAAAAAGATTAGTTTGTGATTCAATGTTGAATGATGATTTTAACATCTGCAATTAATTTATCAGAATGACTTGTAATTTTGTTTAAACGTAGATGGGCTTGTAATTTCTTAAAATAAATGAAACCGGTTGTAATTAGGTCCAAAATCATTGGTATTATGTCAATTTTTCATATTTTAAACAGTTATTCGTGAAACATGATGATGATGTGATGTTTCGATATAGTATTAGTATTCTGAAAGACCTTTTACCTAATTAATGTTGTGAAGATTTAGAGAAGAAAGAAAAATCACAAATACTGGCACAACTCCTATTTGGTTGATTTTCAACGATATTTCTTCAGGATTGGCTCTCTCTTCTTCTGGCCGTTACTGCAAGTGGAATGTTGGAGGCCTACACAGCTCAACTTGATAATGCTTTCATACCGCTTGTCTTCTATAGTCTTCTAGTCCTGTAGATGTAGCTCCAATGTCCCAACAACAAATACACAAAGCGGCAATAACAAAATCCTCAGGTCCTCAGGATGTTTCTATGGTTATCATGGTATACTTCACATTCAGTTTTTTTTGTTTTTTCTTTTTGTAGTTTACTAGGGATGTGAAGAGCCTCTTGTATGTTATGGGCTATAGATCAGCTTAGTTTTGAATTTCGTATAGATCTGCGGGAATTAGGTTTATCAAAGCAGTAAGAATGGGGCAGGTTATATATACGTTAGCAAAAGCATGCGTGCTGTACGTCTAGGTTATCTAGACATTTAACATTGTATTATGGGTTAGTTAAAGGACCTACATATTCTCATGTGTATTAATGTATGATTAAGTTCAATTATCCTTGAATAAAGTTATTAATTTTTAAAAATATTATATTACTAATATATATTGATGTCAGTATATCGCATTATTAGCCGTATATTCATTTTTTTAATTTAGGTCAAATTATGAATTTAATCTCTAAATTTTTGGTTTTAAATTTTATTTTAATTTTCAATTTTTTTTTTTCAGTTTTTTCAAGAGAGAGGGTGTTAAAATTTAAAACTGTAAAATCATGATTTTTTTAGCAAATAGTTTTTTTTGTTACTTATTAATGATAAAATTAATTTCAATTAAGAAATCAATAACTATTCATCTTCTTCTCTAATTGAGAGAATAGTAGAGAACGGAATACAGAAAGGAAGAAGAGAATCTGCAGGCGGAAGTCCCTTCGCCACCAGCTGCAAACACAGCACCAGGTTCGTTCTCCGAGAATTTGCCGCCCCCTGATGCTCTGCAAAATATGAGGAATATGAAGAAGAAGGGTGAGAAGAGCTGCAGAAACGGAGCCCATATCCCCTTTATAAATGGGTTATTTCCTTAACATTATTTTGAGAAAATGGGGACATTCGTTAAAAAAAAATATGTTAAAAGAAACGGGGATGAGTAGAGCAGCAAATTGGCGGAGCCATTCGAAGACAGTTGCTCTGATCTGGGTTATTTTCTTAGTATTATTTTACTCCCTCTTCCAAATGGCTTTGTTATTTTGAATTCTATGAGCACAGTAGAAGATGAAAAGCTGGCCTCCATCGCCTTCTCGACGCAAAAGATGAGGAAGAAGATGAGAAGGAAGGATGAAAAGAGCTGCAGAAACGTGGCCCAGATCTCTTTTATTTTATTATTTTGAATTTTAAGAAATAAAGAGGGAGATTGGACTTTAAATTGAAAAGGAGATTAAAGAGAGCACAGATTCCTTTTATATTCCATCGCCAAAGTAGGTCTGCTCCATCTGCAGAGGCTTTTTTATTATTCAAATTAAAACTTACAATTGTTTCGAAATGAGAGGAATGGTTTTGGTGGTTGGAGATGAATACTCTGGCAGTGAGCAGATCTCAGTGACGATATATGGTGCTTTAGTAGAGCAGAAGGTGTTTCTTTAGGTGAAGATTTTTCGGTTGAATGCTTTCTTGACTTCTCCGATGGTGAACTTGGGGATGGGTGTCTTTTAGAAGAGAAGTAGGGAGAGTATCATGAGATCAGGGAATAAAGTAATTTTCTTTTTTCCAATTAAACCTAAGCTAATTTTATCTTTTTCGTTTAAATTTATCGGGAATTAGTCCTTTCAAAAGAAAAGTTCCGATATTATTTTGTAATTAAAAAATAGAATAAGTCAAAATTTAGAGACTAAATTAATATCTCACCCTTGATTTATTCTACTTAGAAAATTATAAAATTTTAGTTTATACGAATTCTTGAGGCTTCAACAGGATGGCCATTTGGCCAATTAATTATTGGAAACCAGCATTCGGTATTTTCCTTTTAGAAATATCTTCTTCTAGATCTCCCTAAACACAGTTCATGTCCTTGAAAGTTCCTAATGTTTTCCTACTAGGAGCCTCTTTTTTGTTGTGGCTAGGCGTAGGGCATGAATCTGTGGACGTTTATGGGACATCGGCGGCGGACAACTATCCCGGGACATGACAAGTAACATCTTCACCTTTCTTTTTCTTTGATGAGATACAGTCAGCCAAGTCTTGATATTTTGTGGGGTTATTTGGAAAGATTTCAAATAAAACTAAAACCAAAACTAAAAAATGGTAGTGTAAAACATTACATTTGGAACTAAACTTTTTTATTTTAAAAAGAAATCCAAAAGTGTTGCGATCTATGCGGAAATCAAACCTTGATGAAGATGTTTAAATAAAATATTTTAGTATTTGTTTTACATGGTGTTTTGCTTTAAGAACTTACTAGTTTTTTAATAATTCTGTTTTTCAATAATGTGTTAGATTAGTATTTTATCTTTCTAATTTATAGATTTAAGTTTATCTTTAATATTTAGACAAAATCCACTTGGTTAAAAATTTTTAAAAATAATATCCAAGTTTTAGTTTAATATTTAGCATAAATCTTCAAATAAGCGCTCTAACGTCACTTTATTATTACGATTTTTCAGCTTCTTGTTTTCCATTTCAGTTCACCGGACATCAAAAAACTAAAAGAAGCTTTTCTCCTACATCTTTATTCCTGTGTCTCAGCCGCAGATATTTAGTTGGTCATATTAGAAGCAAGATAGTCTTGTCTTTACAATAGCCCATTTTAATTAGAAACCGTTTCAATTTCTAGGCTCCAAAATGTCTGATAATGGATATGATGGAAATAAGATAGAATAGTAAAATTCAGTTTGCAGTACCAGATAATGACAAATACACTATCATGTATCATAACCTCGTAAAACCATAGAGGCTAGTTACCCACTAAACTTTAAAAAAATAAATATGTTTTATGTCTTCCTTACTTCGGCAACTAAACAATAAATGCCAGAAAATAAAACAAAACAAGGAGAGGATAAGGAACAGAGTGACTTAGAAACAACAACATAGCCACAGTAAACTTAGCTCAAATCCCGATCAGGACTCATCCAGTGTTGAAAACCTTATCTTAATCGGATAAACCAGCCTTGTTTTTAAGATGCTCTTTGAAGTCCATAATGTCACCTTCCCATCGAGTTACAGTTTGATTCTCACACACCCATATCTCATGGGCAACCTGGTTTATCAACCTGAAGTCATGGCTGACCAGAACCATACCTCCATCCCACTCGTTTAGCGCTTCTGCAAGAGAGTCAATTGTCTCAATATCTAAATGGTTAGTTGGCTCATCCAAGAGCAGTAAATGGGGCTGCCTGTATGCAAGCCATGCAAAAATCACCCGGCTCCTTTGCCCATCTGACAAGTTTTTCATGGGCATCACCTGGGCTTTACCAGAAAGACCAAATTTCCCAATCGCAGCCCTCATCCTTTCTTCTTCATTCCCTGGGTACTCCCTGATCATGTATTGAAGGGCAGGCATTTCCAAATCAAGTTTTTCAGCCAAGTGCTGATGGAACTGTGCAATTCTGAGGTGGTTATGGCGTCGAACCATACCATCAAGGGGCGCCAAGTCTCCTGTCATTAATTTCAACAAAGTACTCTTGCCAGCACCATTTGGTCCCACCAGGGCTATCCTCGAGTCCAAATCCACACCGAAATCAAGATTCTTGTAAATGAGATTATCAGGAGTATAGCCAAATGTAACTTCCACAAACTGCAACACTGGTGGGGGGAGTTTTCCGACATCAACAAATCGGAATACTAGAACCTTGTCTTTCACCACTTTCTCTGTAAGCCCACCTCTCTCCATCTTGGCCAGTGTCTTCTCTTTGCTCTGGGCCTGACGCGCTAGTTTGGCTGACCCATGACCAAACCGAGCGATGTACTCCTTCATCGAAGCAATCTGCTCCTGCTCCCACTTGTACTGTTTCATTTGATTCTCTTCTAGTTCAGCACGGGTTTGAACATACTGATCATAGTTTCCAGTATAAAGCTTCAGTTTTTTGTTTTGCATGTGGATGATATTTGTACAGACACCATTCAAAAAATCTTGTGAGTGTGACACCACTACAAGGATGCGATCAAATCTCTTCAGCATCTCCTCCAACCAGACACAAGCTTCTAAATCTGTTTTGGATGAAGAAAATATATTAGCATCACAATTGATACAATTTTTTTCTAAAAATAGGAAATAAAATTTATTTTTTGGCTAAGAATGAGAAGAAAATTTCACAACTGTTATATGAAAAAATATATTTTTTTGGATAAGAATGAAACGTAAATTTCAATACACTGTACATAAATAAGGCAATAAACAATGTCAAAGAAAAGCATCAAGCGCAAAGTGAACATCTGGCACAAATTGCACTTTATCAGATAAATATACATTCAAATTCAATCCACGTGAATGCGCAGTCCGTAGAACCATCAATACTGTCCAAACAGGCAAAAGTTCTGCAACACAGGGTTATGATGAACACAACTGAATACAAAGATTCCATTGCCAAATTTATGATTTATAGCACAAAATTTTATCGTATTTAATTCTTAACCATGGATCAATTCTATTCTCAATTGCTTCTTCCATAATTTCAATAGAATGATCCATGTCTCATGGGGAAATGGGTAATCAGAAAATGTCCTTTATTGATCCTATATCCATTGTCAAAGGTAAGAATAAGAATTAGGCTAAATCATAATTTACCCACAATGGAAGAAGCCATGAAATTCTACTGAGTGACAATATAGTCCAAAAATTGTCCACTGTTATGAACAAAATTTTATTCTTCTCCAATACATAGAGAGAAGTAGAAATGTTAAAAGCAACAAGATTTACCTAAATGATTGGTTGGCTCATCGAGCAACAAGATTGTTGGATTAATGAAAAGTGCCCGTGCTAAGGCAATTCTCATTCTCCAGCCACCAGAAAAATCTTTCGTTTTCTTCGCCTGCATCTTCTTGTTGAAACCAAGACCATACAAAATTTCAGCAGCACGTTTCTCTGCAGTGGAAGCATCTATAGCTTCCAAACGCTCATAGATCCGTTCAAGTTGTTCCCCACCTCCATCATCCTATAAAATAACAAAAATGGGATTCATAAACTAGTTCATGGAAATAAAAACAGAGAACATGATATAAATTTATAGTTAAAACTCACCTGCGATGCCAAGGCTTCTGCTTCTTTCTCCAACCTCAATCTCTCCTCGTCACAGCTTATGACAGCTTCCAGTGCAGACATATCAGTAGCTTCAATTTCTCGGGTGAGATGATAAATATCCATGTGATCAGGAATTGGGAGCTCTCGGCACCCTATTGCTGTAAGAAGCGTAGACTTTCCACATCCATTCAACCCAAGCAAACCATAACGTCTACCATAATTGAGCTCCAGCTCAGAGTCGACAATAAGATCATGCCCATGGAAAGTAACCGACAGGGATTCTATCTGCAATGAGAACAAAAATCACACAACTACCAAATATCTATAGTTCGTTACAAGTTCAATCATACGCAAGTATGGAGATTCTAATTGCACAAAATTACCTTGACCAAGGGGTTCCAACAAGGATGAATTATTCGACTACATTCACATAGGAGAATTTCAAGAAATTAACCCTGGCAAGGTAGTTGGCAGAACCACTTGGCGACAGACCCAGCATCTGGCCTAGGCCCGTGTCTACTCTAGGTGCACCAAGCTAGCAACAATAAGCTAAAAGTGAGGCTAAATAAGCTGAGGATCTCCAGACCATTTGCAAGCCTATACTTGTGAATACGACCAGAAAACATATAAACCAAGACCATATACCCAATTTAGTATAAGATTAAGAAAGTCAACTACCCCTTCACCTACATCATTGTTAGTGGATGATCAATAAAGATAACATCATTTGTTTCCGGTGCCATCATATCTTTTTCATTCAGGTCAAAACAGTTTCACTACAGTACAGCTGCCTTGAAATCACGCTTCTTTAGAGAAAGAAAAAGGTGCAAACACATACTTCCACAAGAAATTTGACTCTGTTTCTTGAAAAAAAAAAATGTCACCTATCCTTTGAAACGGTTCAAGGCACAAAATTCATTAGAGCTTACATTTTGCAACCAGTAAGGTTGCAAAATCATAGAGTGCTCAAGACAACACCAAAATTATACTTGAGATTAAAGAACAGAAAGTTATCTTTCTCAGCAAGGGTTTGTACATATATAAGAAAGTTTGAGGGAAAACCTGGCTCACAAGTAACTAAGGTGGCACTAGTTTACAACTGGTTTCTAGAATACATTTTGCCAAAATCTTTTAGTACGTGAAGAAAAAATAAACTATAACTATTATTCAAAAGGAAGCCTAGTTTAGTGTTCCTCAACCAAGAAGCAAACGAGAACCTAAATCAAGAAGTAAAACATTCGTAGCACTTAACTACTAGCAATTAAACACCGTCAAGATTCAACTCGAAGTCCCTTATGTGCACAAGCGTGTTTATATATAGGATAAAATATATATGTGCATAAACTTTGCTTTTTTGTCGCGAGAGTTTATTATGTTGGAAAATTACTCAAAGGAATTCCACTTTTAATCAATACTGGAAAGGTACAAGTAACATCAAATTTTCCACATCACCAAACCGCAACAAAGACGATTCATTAGATAGAAGGACTTACGCGAATATCTCTGGATAGAGGATGCGAACAAAGGACACCGGTGCAGGTCCGATCAGATATCTGCATAGCTCCAACACCATTAGACAAGCTATCAACTCCATTCTGCGTGTCGGATGCCGCAGCGGCAGCCGCCGCCTTGGAAGACGCTGCAGCCTTCCCGCCTCTCTTAGCAGCAGCAGCGGCCTTCTTCTGAGCCGCCTTCTTCTTGCTCGCGTCCGAAACCATCTTCTTATTCACCCGACTACTAACCCCCTAACCTGAAGAAAAAAAAACCCTTTAAAAAATAGAAAGACAAAAAAAAAAAAAAAAACTTCTGATACAGACCCAAAGCATTTAGCATCGGGAAGAAAACTTACCAGTGAGAGACCGGAGACGAGATCCGAGAAGCGGGAAGCGTAGGACGAGATGGTGGAGGATAGATCTAGGGTTTTGGAGTATGAGACTCGGGTACCTGTGGCGAAAGGAGGAGCTTCCCTATCGTAGGGTTACGGTGATGTACAAATTCATTTGGTAGTGGAGTTTTGAGTACTTATAGAGATGTGGAGGGACACGTGTACGGCAGTTATGGCGTTCTTTCAATTGGTTGCGTATCAAAATGAGGTTCTTTCAGTCAGGTCGGTTAGAGGGTGCGCTCCCTCTAGTTTTTTTTTTTTTTGGTTTTTTTTGACAGAACGACGACGTTTGCTTTCTGAAAGAAATGACTTGGACCTGGGTGAACGTTAAGCCCAATATATGAACAGTTAAGCCCAATAGAATTAACCAGATGTGAATTTGCGTCTGAGGTAATATTTGTTTTCTGTGGAATCCATAATAATGTCAAGTTATTTTATTTATTTATTTATTTTATTTTTATGTAATGACATGAATTATTTTGTGCTTAAATTATTTAATGACTATTAACATGAGATTAACTGGTTTTTTAACAAATTATCAAAACATTGCATTGAGTGAAACAATTCGCTATTGACATTTACTCAAGAGTACTAGCTTAATTTCAATTAAAACACATATTTTATTTAAATTGGTGTCGTGAAGATACCAAATTTTTTATAATGGGTATTAATCTTTTAACTAGTATTAATTTATTATTCATTAATGTAGAAATTTTAATATTCTAATTTTGAAGCTGCTGAAGGCATAATAAAAATAATACTTAAGTAGCTCATTCATATACCTAAAAATATAATAAGATATTGAAAATTATTTGAAATCAAACGAACCACTAATTAAAATATATATCTGTCATAAAAATTAAAGTGACTGCAATCTACATATTAAAATAGCAGCTAAATTTAATAAATAAATATCATAGAAAAGTGGAAATAATTATCAGCAGTAACAACCTTTCTATTTATAGCAAAATTTATATTTAGAAATTCAATCATTGAAGTAATCATTCATTGAAATAACCATTTTTTCACTCAATGCAATCCGGTGACCTGTTCGTATTGTCCTGCTCCAGCTCCCCGAAGAGGAAGGAATAATATGTGAGAAAAACCAAACACCATTTTCATCTTAACTTCTGCTAATGCCACTTTGCCTCATTCTTTCAGAAACCTGTAGAAGAATTTTGCGCTTTGTTATTACGTTATTTCTTCCTTTTTGTACAGTTCATCTAATTTTGTTCTTTTTTTCTTGTACTAGCTCAACTTGTCATGTTCCTCAACTTACTCCCGTAATTGAACCATTTCCTGCTTAATTTGATCTTTTATGTTTCCCATAACCTCTTTTTCCTACTTGGATAAGAGTCACCCGCAAGTGTTGATTTTTTCTGCCAATCCAACTCCAATGTGTTTCTCTTGTTTGTGTGTGTGTGGGGGGGGGGGGGGGGGGGGGGGGGTGTGCGTGTGTTTTATGGCAGTCTCGGTTGAGTGAGGCAGCAGCAGATGCCGTGAAGGAGCTGCTTCCAGAATATGCAGAAAATGATTTGGGGAGTGTTTGTTCATTGATACACAAGAAAGCAGCATCTTTACCATCAACACGGCAAATCCAGTCCTTATTCCTAAACCGATCACTCACACAAAGCATGCAGGTTTTGGATGCAAATATAATGGAGACAGCAGAAGAGACCTTCTATAATTCAAATGTGGATGCCATGATTGAAGCAATCCAGCAGAATGTTACGGTATCTATATGAGTTTAAATCAATCCTCAAAATTTGGTCTTTTTTGTTGCATGTTCTCTCATCCTTAATCCCAAATCCCAAAACAGACTGAATGGGCAGATCAGGTTGAAAAATGGGAGATCTGCAGCCTTAACAAGACAATATGCCCAGATATGTGTGTTAATTAGCACTACTCTACAAGATCTTTTCTTCTTTAAATCGGCACATAAATCCAGTTTGACTAAAATTTTTCTCATATCTACAACATGTTGTGTACTTTGATTTCAACAGATATGCATCTGAAGGTAAAAAGGCTGCTAGTGACTAAAACTGAAAGTTTCGTGTAAAAGAAACTGTGGATAGAGAATGCTGACTATATTTCTCAATATTATAAAGCATGTTCTCTGCTCTGATTTCACCCCATGAAGTTGTCTGCGACTAGCTCCGCCCCTTGTCTTCTCTCTCCATCTCTTTCTGCTATTGAGTGTTGTGTTTTCGGGTTGGATAAGCCTTGGTTTGTGCATGGGTTTTGAAGGATTGTTCATCATGGGTTGGTTTAGCAAAATGGGCTAAGGAAATATTTGATGGATGGGGCGAAATAGTAACTGCCTTATAGGTAAAATTAAGAAATATATCTAATAAGGGTGGAATTGAACATCACCATAAATGTGATTGGTTTAATTAAACAATGAAACAAAAGGCCCAACACAAGATAAAATGTTTGAAACATCTCGTGATCCTGGTTTAACTAAAAGTAATTGTAGCAAGAGGAATTTACATTACAACTATAAATTAAAAATAATATCAAGGTTATGTGAACCTTAAAGTATGGGACTAAAGAAGTTTACAAGCTGTACATGGAGAAATATACGAAGAAGTGTCCTTCTAAGCCAAGAACCAAAAGCTTTAAGCCATAAGCTTGAAGGTGTTATTATCATAGATGACATCCCTTGCTAACACCTCTTTTCATTTCTGATGGTGCCACAGTTAGAGCAGAATTTAGGCAACTTTTCATATTTAAAACTCATTCAACAAAGATTTAGAAAGAAATATAGCAACGGCTAATGGGTTGTCAATACTGAGATTAATTAGTTCAAATTTCATCTGGCCAACCCACCAGCATATTTAACCAGCAATATCCCCTTGTATTAACTGACCAATATGTTGAGCGATCATTCTAGCATTAGTTGTATCACGCAAGCCAAGCAGAAAACTTAATATGAAACTCAAAACGATGTAAGAGAGTCCATATCTGCCAACAAACAGAATAGAATTACAGTTCTTTGAAAACAATTAGGGCAGATTTAGTATTTCATGCACACTTATTTAGAACTTTCAATTTCTTAATTTCACATTGGAGATAACATATGAATAGATTTTTTTCAAGAGAACTGAGTATAATAATATTTTCTAGAGATGTATAAAACGTACTAACACGTTGGATAACACTAAATTGATTGATTTTGATAGTAACAACAATATTAAATAAGAGAATCCATTTAAATTAGTGTTGTATGTTACGAAATCTATTCCGTGAAGTTGCTCTATATTGATGATATATTACGAGATAGTTATTGAATAATGATAAAAACAAATGTACACGGAAGAATACTTAAGAATGAATAGTAGATTTAGGAAGATGAAATTCATAATTAGTAGGCAAAGTACTTACAACAAAAATATATAGAAAATACAAGAGATATTAGCATCCTAAACTTATCTTTTTAACAAATATAAAGAATTTACAACTAATAATTGAAGAAGATGCAGTGGATTAGCTACACTATAGTTTAATTCAAAATCAAATTAAGATTTGGAGATGAATTTTATAAAAAATTTAAAAATTCATCCATCTCAAACACACCAAGTATAAATGTCTGAAATGTCAGAACACATGCATTGTCTGGTCATACTCATTAATGCTCCAAAGTCATATAATCAAAGATATACAGTGAAATGAAATAAATCCCATTACCTTCCAAGCCACGTACATGCAAGCCAATCGATGAAATTTTTTATGGATCCATCACACACAGTACAAAAACCTGCAAGCCATATATTTTGTCAACAAACACCACTAAAATCTTTCGAACTACGACTCGATATATACATACATATATACTACTTTATTTTTCTAACTTTATTAGATAAAAACAATTGAATTTTTTGGCGGGCAACTATGTAGGTCTGAGCATTCATCAGTCTGCATTGATAAAATTAAACCGATTTTTTTAAATTGATTTGAACCATTTCTAGTTTTGGATCATATTGATTTATAGTTTGCTTTCTTTTATTTTTAAAAATTTTAAATAAAAGAAGTGTATAACCTTACAACTATGTATGTCATCGTAGCATAATCGAAGTGGAAAGTTGTTTTAGTTGAAATTACAATTTTGTCAAACTTACCTTAAACCTAACAATAAAAAAAGACAAAAAATAGTATAATCTAGGAATAACACAGAATGTATATAGAAACATTTCCTAAAAAATATTATAGTGATAAAAATAAGAAAATTTTTACCTTCAAATATTAACCAAAACTATAGTATGCGAAATCTTATGCGCACACAGCAGTTTGAGCCTTTGTTTATGTCCTAGCTACCTTTTTCAAAGAAAGCTACGAGTATCTTTAAGCTTCTCTCTCTCTCTCTCTCTAAAAATATATATATATTATATATATAACACGGACCACTGATGTGTGTTGTATGTAGTGCAATAGATGGAGACAGCAGAGAGAGAAGTTTAAGTACCTGGAGATGCCTTAGCTTCTTCGTTTGTTCTGAATCACACTAGCTTAAATTTAAAAGTTAAAAACAGCACTGTAATCCCTTGCCCAAAGAACAATAATTCATTAAACGAGATCTGAAATTTAAAATGATCTTTAAAAAAAAAAAAGAAGAAATGAAGAAGCCAAAATGACATTCATCTGCACCTACACCTGCACCTCTCCTTTTTTGATCTTTCCCGGTTAATATTATACTGTACTACTTCTATATATATATATATATAACTCGAAAGAAGAAATAAGGTGCAGGTGCAAATGCAGATAAAGGAAACATCTTAGCATAAAATTGATCAAGCTCTCACAAGTTCCCAAAGAATATGATCACGTACAGTTATATTTATAGGAGGAGGAGGAGGAGGAGGAGGGAGGGACCCAGCTCTAATTTTCTCTTTTTTTACTCTCTTTTTCTTATACTCCAAACGACATTTAAGAGAGAAAAAAAGGTGTTTATAGTGGTGGAGAAGATTTTGGATAAGGATTTCGCAAGATTCGCCATGGAAAAATAGCGGGAGAGAAGGAAAGTCGGGTGCCACGTGAAGTGCCACGTGGGAATTGATATGTTAACTAATTGGATGATGCCACGTGTGAAGATATCTGACAGGTTCCCTGTGGGCGTGGACAAATCCAACATTGGACAAAACGAAAATTTCAGAAAAAGCTAGCCTGTCACGTGGGTCCTACCTCCATCCTCTCTTCTTTTGATAACGACGTTCTTCCCCTGCTTCTGTTTCTTCCCCTTCGTTTAGATGATAGTTACATGTCAAACTTGGGTTTAGGGGATGTTTCATTACATTTAAAGAAACATATATTATTTGAGAAGAAAAACTATTTGTAAATTAAATAAGACATATTAATTAGAAAGTAAGTCATGAAGAGGATTATCTTAGATAATTATAAACGTTAGTATAAGGTTTATATTATATGGACTAACTCTAACATCTATTCTCCTCATGAAATCAAACACAAAAGAGAATTATGGTTCAAGAATCTGATCTGAAGGTTAATGTTATATCACTTTTTAATTAAGTAGAATATTTCGTGCAATTAGTATAAGGTGAATTATTTAATTAAGATTTATGTGATTTAGTAATGGTCTTAATGACGATTACAGATTATTCTACCTGACTACACTACAAATTAAAACAGTGTTTGCTACGACCAAATCTGTAGCTGATTGAAATGGATCGCAAAATCCATTATAGCTAAAAACAACTACAGCAAAAGATCTTTTGCACATGAGCCATTGCTAAAATCCTTTTTTTATTTTTTCTCAAATCCGAAATTTTTTCAAGCCCCAAAATAACACACTACAAATTATTTCGGCCCCAAACCCAATTGAAAAATATTATCAAAGCCCAAATAATAAAAAGATCGAGTCTTTTACATTTAACCAAAAGCCCAAAAAAGATCCTACTCATTAAAGACCAACCCTCAAGTTCATAGAGCTTAAAGCCAAGCCCAACCTAGTCAAACCCTGACCTCAGCCGCTAATCTTCCCTAAACGATGACGTTTTCGGTAGATCTTCTTATCTTCTTCCCCATCTTCCAATAAGTAGACAAGGTGGAGAGGGTCAAAAATTTTCTCAGAGTTAGGCTTAAAATTTATCTTGAATAAAAAGAAGTTAAATTGAATAAATATTTAGTTTCAATTAGTTTCTGTAGTTTATGAATTTCTTTTCTTACATTTTTGTTTCTTGAACTATCTAAAGTTATTTTTTAGCTACTAATATTCCCTCATTAATTGACAGTACTGTAATTACTCAAAGCTTGTCCTTAAGAAATTCAATACATTGATCTCATACAGGCTTTGTAAGTTAATCTCTACTTTAGATGTAGACTAGCAAAGTTTTTGTTTGAACAAAATGTAAATCAAATGAAGAATCAAAACCACTTTATGTACGAAAAACATAGGTAAACTCTAAAACAAAAATTAAGGAACAAGATAAAACTACAATAAATCAAAGCTATGTTTCCAACAATTCAATATGTAAAACTTTTAACTAAAAGATAACAGAAAGCATTATCTAAAATTATTCAAATTGGATTGATATAGAAACTTATACATAATCAAAATAATACATTTTGAGTTCTATCAAAAATGACATAATTTTAAATTTATTGTTCTAATTTTACATAAAATTTCATATATGATAAATTTAATAATAAGTCTAAAATAATTTTAAGTAATTTAAATATTTATGTTTTATATAAAAAAAAGTACCGTGTAGCTATAAAAATTATATAAAACTTAAAAGGTACTAGATCTCCCAATATAGTTACCCATCATTAAAAGGAAGTATATATTCTAATATAGATTATTCAGATTTTCTAAGATATTATACATGTTAACATTAAAATTTCAGATAATTTAAATATTTATATTTTACAAAAAAATATAATGCGTAACCGTAAAATTTATATGAAAATTATAAGGTATTATATCTCTCAATATACCTAGCAATGATTAAAAGAAAGTATATCTTCTTATATTCTGAGATATTACATATTTTAATATTAAAATTTTAAATAATTTAAATGTTTATGTTTTACTAAAAAATATACCCGTGAAACATAAAAGTTATATGAATCTTTTAAGGTACTATCTTCAAACATAGTAACTAATAATTAAAAAAAAAAAATCTTCTTATATAGATTATCTGAATTTTTGAGGATATTGGATATGTTAACATTAAAATTTTAAATAATTTAAATATTTATATTTTATAAAAAATTATACCGCATAACCATAAAAGTTCTATGAAATTTATAAAGTATTATATTTTCCAATATAACTACCCATAATTAAAAAGAAATACATCTTCTGATACAGACTATCAGGATTTTACGAAATATTGCATATGTTAACATTAAAACTTCAAATAATTTAAATATTTATGTTTTACTAAAAAAAATGTATTGCATAATCATAAAAGTTATATGAAGCTTAAGGTATTATATCTCCTAATATAGTTACCAATAATTAAAAAGAAATATATCTTCTGATATAGATTATCCAAATTTTTCGAGATATTGCATATGTCAACATTAAAATTTCATATATCTTAATCTCTCTCATAGTGCAAACTTATTAATGGAGATTTCATACTTATACTCTATGTATAGGACAATGAACCTAAATTTTATATCAATACTTTTAAAATCACAATCTCTCACTTAAAAATAATTGTTCATTTTAGCAGAATATTAAAAAAAAAATAACAATGACGAAAATGATGATAAAGCAAAAATATATCTACATTTCTTATATTATCGAATCAATGATTTACTAAGATTTTCAACAATGAGGCTTTTTGTTGACTTACTTTTCAGAAGTTTCATTAGCACAAAAAATGTCACTTATAATGCAGAATATATAGAAATATACTTTAACGGAACAACAACAGAAAGATTTATGCTTTGGAAGGTTGCAATGGGTACGTGACTTTAATGCAATACAAACAACGTGACAAGTTAATTTCATAATTCCAAAGTAATAACGCTCAGATAAGATTTACTTTCACAGTCTTCTTTGAATGATCACCATTTTTTCGCAGTTTTTTTATACTTGTAATTAAGTGATTTTAGTCCTATTTACAGCTAAGATTTTGCAACTAAGTGGAAATGTTTTTGTAGATGAGATTTGCAATTAAGAAACAAGTTAACTTGTTGTTTATTTATTTATTTTTAGTTGCAACAACATCAATGCTTTAATTATGAAACTAATCAATCAAGGATGAGTTTGGAATAAAATTAAAAATTATATAATAGAAATGCTTCTATTTGCACTTTTTTTTTTTTGCTTTTCTTATAACATAAGAAACTTTAAATTGTTCCCATAATCTTTTCTCATGTAAATTATGATCATACTAAAACTTTAAATTGTTTGTTTTTCTATTTGCTTACCATTTCAATTAATTGGTTCGTTTGTGGTTTTTTGTTATTTTGATGGGTTTAATTTACTAATATCATATCAGTTCATATTTTTAGGACAAGTTAAGATAGTATGCTAATCAATGTCTATTAAGTTGTTAAATTATCTTTTTTATATTTATTATAATATGTCATGTACTTTTAATGAATTTACTATTAGACTCTTATGATTTGAAGCGATGACGGCAGTGTATTTAATTTATTAACAATTTAATAATATGGAAGTTGCACCATGCCAAATGTAAATCATGACTCATCAATTGATGATGAATGTATATTATGAGTTAATTTATATATGAAAGTTTGTGGAATATTATTGATATAATATAATTATTTTATTATATTGCAATTTAGTAATGGTCTCAGTAACGACTTCAGCCATGGAAACAAAAAATCCATCGCTACAGTGGTGAAGCTAAATTTCAATGATGATTTAAAAAAATTTAGCAAAAGCTAATATCTCTATGTCGGGTATGAGATACAAAATAGAACTAGGGATAGCCATTACAACTGTACCTAACTACATGACAAGTTAAAACAATGTGTGCTACGACCAAACCCACAGCCATTTGAAATGGTTGCAAGCTATCGTAAAATCCAGTTGTAGATCAAAACAGATGAGAGAAAAGATAAGCAAAAGATGCACACATGACCTTTTTGATCTTTAGAAATTAGAAAAAAATTCAGCTATGACTTAATCTCTTTCTAATTATTAATAAATATATGTTAGTTTTTATTAATTAAAAATTATATAAATTATTAAATTAAATATTTTTAGTTACTAGAACATTTATTATGAAAGTATTAAAATAATAAACTTCTACGGAAAAAAAAAAATTATATAATGATTTAAAAACAAATTCAAGAATCCTCTATAATCCTCTACATCTTCCTCATGACCTAGATGGTGGAGTCGGAAGGAGCTAGAGGTGTCTAGATGTACTCATCATTTATCATGACACGACACCCATCATCACTAGGTCCTTCATCATCTAGAGGACCATTTAGATTAGTCTCTTGACAGATTCATGGAACTAAGGTTTGTTTAACATGTACCTCCTTGTCATTTCAATACTTTGCTTTTTGTGTTTTGTTGATAATAGGATACCGCAGTAGACAATGTTCTTTCCAAAGAAGAAAATATAGTAGTATGTGATTGGGTATGTTAATTGAGGTTGCTTGTTGAATATATTTCAAATATATCAAACGTGTCGATATGTAAAAGTATAAATTATTTAGAAAGAAAAATCATGATTATCACTTTTTTATAAAGAGACTCGTGCCAATTGCATTTGGAGAATTATTACTAAAAGATGTTTGGGGATCAATAACTGAGATAAATTAATTTTTAGAGATTTATGGTCCATAGAGTTGAGAGAAGAACGCATGATTGAGCTTCAACCCAATATTCCCATAACATTTTGCAAATTGAAGAGAATTTTTCCTCCAAGCTTCTTCAATTCCATGGAACATTTGCTAGTTCACTTATAATATGATGTCCTAACACAATATTCCCATAATCCAATACATTCGATGTAACATTCAGCTACTCTTGCCTTATCTTACATTTTAAAAAATTTATAGGTACCTTTATTATTATGTGCATGTTTTAGTACAAGAAAAAGAAAAACAACAAAGCTCTAATTGAGGGATCTATTGCAATGTGTACATAGTTTAGGAGGTCACAACATTTGCAAGTCACTACTTTAAATCGAGTATAACTACAAAAAGTTGAATGGTCAGTAAGAATGACGATGAGGGTAATGTTGGATATTACTAGGTTTTGGGTTCTCTCATATATGGAAAAACTCAAAAAAAATTTAGCCCATTTATTTTTGGCCCATTAGGACTATTAAAGTTTTTATAACATATTACTTTAACCCTAAGGAATAGTAGAAAAATAAGTCTTCAACAACCAAAAAGAGAGAGAAAAAAAGGGAATTTTTTTTTGAAAAAATTACATCCAACATATTTTGGTTCTTACCACGATCAGACAATCATCTTTATTCAGATCAGACTGAAATTTGGTGGGTATTTAGAAGACTTATTTTTCTTCATTCTGAACAGTGGAGATCGATTTTGGAAGGTTAGATTTCTAGTATTTTCAATTTGAAGATATTGTTCACGTTTTTCTTTTCTGCATCAACCAGTTTGACTTTCTCCACCGATCGGATGATCATTTATGATTTGATGAGGCTGAAATATATTTGTACTGATAATGGTGGTGAGTATTATGGACCTTTTGATGCATATTGCAGAGAACAAGGTATCAGAAATCAGAAGATACCTCCTAAAACTCCTTAATTGAATGGTTTGGTAAAAAGGATAAACAAAACATTGATAGAAAGAGTTAGATACGTGCTTTCAGAGACTAAATTGTCTAACTTTTTTTGGGGTGAAGCTTTGTATACTGTCGCATATATGGTTAATCTAACTCTCGCTGTTGTATTAGAAAATGATGTTCCTAATAGGTTCTAGTATGGTAATTGAGAGTGAGTAAAAGGTAGAATGAATTATAGCTATGAAAGATAATGCAGTCTTTACCTGATAATCACACTTTTGAATTTGTGAAGCTTCCTAAAGATAGAAAAACCTTGAAAAATAGGTGAGTCTATAGAGTGAAGCAGGAAGAGAATTCTTCATCTCCATGATACAAAGGCAGATTAGTTGTCAAGAGCTTTACTCAAAAAAGGGGAGTTGATGTAACGCCCACTAATTTTGTAATTTTTATTATTATTATTATTAATTTTATTTATTTATTTTATTTAGTTTATTTTATAATTTTGAATTTTAATTGATTTATTTAATTTAATTTAATTAAATTAAATTAAAATAAAATAATAATAATGATAAAATTGGGTAAAAATATTATTTGGATTTAATTGAAGTTGATTTTGGAAAAAAGGGGTGAAAATTAGGATTCTGGAGGTATTTTTGAAAAGAAAATCGGAAACCGGGGGATCAAAACGCAATTTAGAAAAATTGTGCCCCGTCAGCGCTACGTCAGCGGTCTAGTCAGCAGCCCTGGCCAACCAGGACCTGCTGTATGGCAAGACCACGTCGACCCGGGAACAGGCCACGTGGGCGATCCGCGTGCGCGCGATCGGACGGCCCAGATGCACGCGCATGGACGGCCCAGATTCAATCAAGTACGAACGACCCAGATTTAATCAAGATGAACGGCTGTGATTAAAAGGCAAAAGGGTATAAATAAAACCCCCACACCTGACCACAAAAACCCTAACCGCCTGCCCTCGCCGGAGAAGACGAACCAGACGCCGGAGGAGCCGGCCGCCGCCACCCGCCACCGCACCGGGGAGTTTTTCGATCGCCGATCGAGGTAAATTTTATACCCCCGGCTCGTTTTTCAATGCTGAGTTCCCCTTTGGCCAAATCGGAGCTAAAATCCTGGCCAAACGGCCGAAAAACACGGCCGAAACCCAGCAGCGCCCTCCTCGGTTTTTGCCTCTGATAAGGCCCTTCCCAGCCTCCATTTGATACAATTTTTATATCACCGTGATCACCATTCTTTTCTCTACAGGTTGATCGGAGCCAAATCACCAAAACACGAACCTCGCCGGAGAGCCGCCGTACCCGAGAGCACCGCCGCCGGTAAGTTTTGATTTTTCCTAATTTTTTTGGCCCCCCGAGGGCCCTAGGGTTGTTTTATCGCAGGGACCGATGCAAGTGTGGCCGAATTTGGCCGGAAACGGCCAAAAATGGCCAACCCGAGGCGAATCGCCGCCGTGTCGGAATTGCGATATTGGCCGAAAGGGGCCCTGGATCTAATTTAGGATTTTTTGGGACACGTGCAGGTACCAGTAGTGCGTTTCAGTTTCCCGGAAAAAATTCAGGAAAAATTAGGGACAGCCTGTAGGCGCACTGTAGAGTCGTATTCAGACCCCGAAACAAGTAGGAACCCCTCACTCTATTTCCTATCACGGTATTAAAGTTCAATAAATGATAAAACGGTGTTTCATGAATCAATAGATGTGTGAAATTATTTAAGGTCGCTAATGGAGCCCGAGTCTAGTGTGATTGTCGGTCAGCTGTTGTTTGGCCTATTTTACCGTTTTAAATGCAGTATGGGGTCTGATGTTTTCATTTCATAGTTTCGTGTGCATATAGCACTGTTTTATTGATTATGGGTTGAATGACTGAGAACCCAATGTTGTATGTTGTCTTATTTGGCATAAATTACTGGTTTGTTTATTTGTGTGTGAATTGATGATGCTGACTGAGGAAAAGGAGAATGAAATGTTATGTAAATTGATAATTATATAATGTGGTCAGCCTGACTAGATATTCTGGGAGATGGTGGATGGATCGGGTCCGTAGGGAACCCTACCGGGATTGTGGTCTCTCATACCGGACGGAGTATGGAGACCTTATGTGTTTTGGAGCCTATACCAGACAGGGTATGGGGATGACCCGTTTTACCCTCATACCGGACGGGGTATTGAGGTTTATAGTTTTGGCGCCCATACCGGACGGGGTATGGGGACGGCCCTGGAATCTGATTACAAGTGTTAAGGGTTCACAGGTAGCGGGGCCCCTATGGATCCCCATGGATACTAGTAGGCTGGTAAATGAGGAAAAATATGTTGTGTAATGATTGAATTGCAAAAGGCGTGATAAATATTATGTTATACAATTCATATGATTTCATGATGATGATAATGTTATTGCTTTCGTATGTTGTTTTATGAATTTCACCGAGGTAAGTGGATAGTAAAGGATTTTATTATTGATAAAAGAATTTGTTGTAAATTATGCTCCATTGGTCTTTTTGTGTTTTCTATCCACCTTTACCTCTATGACGGTGAGATAGTGTGATGTCTTTACTGGGCTGGTGTAACTCATTCCTTATTTAATCATTTCAGATCAGGAAGACATTGTTGCCGAGCCCGTTCCGCAGGAAGACGGCGAAGGGGACACCTGAAGACTCTGTAGTTATATTTATAGCTTTTATTTTCGAGTTTCTCTTTTAGTTAGTTTGTTCTTTTATACTTTGAGCACGTTTTTGGTTTTGGTGTAAGGGATGTTAATCAGAGTTTTTATTACGCTTCCGCATTTGACCTTTTTAATACACATATTTCATCTTAAAATTCCGGGCCGTTACAGTTGGTATCAGAGCCGCGTTTCCTCGGACCCATCCCTTACACGAAGTGCCTTAGAGAAATACTCACCGATAGATCGTTATTCAACCATTCCTTGTGAATGCAGGTACACGGAAATGAGGAGAGGAAGGCCCCCACTAAACCGAGCGGCCCAAGATAATTCGCTTCGGGAGGATTTAAACAGACTATTTGAGATGGTGGAAGCTCTCGTAGTTGCCCAGCAAAGGCGGGAGGAGAGAAGGGAGTTACTCGGACCTCCTCCGCTATCGCAGGTTGAGCCCCCGCTACAGCAGGCTGATCCCGAGCCACCTCGGCAGGAGCCTGCTCCTCCACAGTACCACCCGGCACCACAGCCGCGGTACGACCCGGTACCACAGCCACAGTACCACCAGGCACCGCCGCAGCACATTTCAGTACCCCCACCACATCAGCAGGTGCCACCATAGGGCCCCCCAGTTCACCCTCAGCCGGCCCCAGTCCCTCTACCTCAGGACCCCGCTCATTCCTTGATCGACCCCAGCTTCATAGAGAGGTATAGAAGACTGAACCCTTCTACTTTTGTAGGGGGATCCTCTTTTGAAGAGGCCCAATACTGGCTGGCAGAGACTGAGAGAGCTTTCGAGACCTTGGGAGTAGTTCCTGAGCAGAGGGCTGCCATTGCCTCCTACATGCTGGTAGGGGAAGTAGTACGCTGGTGGGAGCTCAAGCGGACCACCCTGCCTACACCAGCTACTTGGGAGCAGTTCTTAG
This sequence comes from Carica papaya, assembly GCF_054855325.1. Taxonomy (NCBI): domain Eukaryota; kingdom Viridiplantae; phylum Streptophyta; class Magnoliopsida; order Brassicales; family Caricaceae; genus Carica; species Carica papaya. Next base: position 10,307,351 of record NC_142310.1, on the reverse strand, counting down.
CGGCCTTCCACGCAGAGTATCTCCCTAAACACATCCGACACCTGAAGGAAATGGAGTTTGCTCAATTGGTCCAGGGAAACATGACAGTGTCGGAGTATGCCCGTAAGTTCCTGGAGCTGGGCCGATATGCCCTGGAGACATTGATGGATGAGGGCCGAAAGGCCAGGAATTTCCAGTGGGGTCTCCGCCCGGAGATCAGACAGCACTTACTGGTAATGGAGCTCGAGACATATTCAGCAGTCCTAGCAAAGGCGCAGATCATAGAAAGGAGCTTCGACACCCACCCTCAGCTAGCAGAGAGTTCCCGACCCTCAGCCCCGCTCCGTAGGCCAGCACCTACCGCGCCTGTCCAACCCAGTAAGAGGCCCAGACCCGCCATCCAGGCCCCTCCTCAGGCTACGGGGGCAGCACGTGGGAAGATCTGCCAGCACTGCGGCAGGGATCACGGGGACCGATCCTGCTACCGCCTCAGCAACACCTGTCGCATATGCGGCAGTGCCCAGCACTATGCATGGGAATGCCCGAGGAACCAGAATCAAAGAAGGCCTCCAATCCAGGGCAGAGTTTACAACCTTACCCAGAAGGATGCCGACGCAGACCCAGACGTGGTACATGGTATGTATACTATATCTGGCCACATTGCTCATGTTTTGTTTGACACTGGTGCATCACATTCTTTTGTTTCACATGTTCTTACTTCCAAAATTTGTGTATCACCTGATAGACTTGATTCATTGTTGCTTGTATCTACCGCTGGGGGGGAGACATTGCTAGGAGAGGTTATCTACAGGGCATGTGCCATGGAGATAGCAGATAAGAAACTGAGGGTAGACCTGATAGGGTTAGACACGGGGGATTTTGATGTAATCCTAGGAATGGATTGGCTAGCAGCGTATCACGTCACCATAGACTATTTTAACAAAAAGGTTGTATTTAATCCTCCCAACAAGGAGCCATTTACAAGTTAATAAAATCATTCAGTACTGATTTTCTCTGATGGCAAGTTTTCTTAATTCCCAGTGCCTTAATCTTGTATTATCTCTAACTAGGTAAGCCCAAGAAAGAAGTTTGTATCCAAGAGATTCTAGTAATCCGAGACTTTTCAGACATATTTCCGGATGAACTGCCCGGTCTACCAGTGGACAGAGAGGTCGAGTTCACCATAGACTTATAGCCAGGTACCCAGCCCATCTCGGTTGCTCCTTACTGAATGAGCCGCATTGAGATGGAATAACTAAGGAAACAAATCATTGAGTTACAAGACAGTAGTTTCATTAAACACAGCGTTTCCCCTTGGGGTGCCGGAGTTACTTTTGCAAGGAAGGGAGATGGAACGTTGAGACTGTGCATTGATTATAGATGGATAAACAAGGTAACAATTAAGAACAAATATCCTCTTCCCCAGATTGATGACCTTTTCGATCAGTTACAGGGTGCACAGGTCTTTTCTAAAATAGATCTACAATCAGGTTACCATCAGGTAAAGATAAGAACAGAAGACATCCCCAAGACGGCATTCCGAACCAGGTACGGACACTATGAGTTCCTAGTCATGCCGTTTGGGCTAATCAACGCCCCGACCATCTTTATGGATCTAATGAACAAGATCTTCAGAGAGTTCTTCGATCAATTTGTCATCGTGTTCATCGATGATATCTTAGTCTACTCAAAAAGTAGAGAAGAACATGTTCATCATCTTGCCCAAGTCCTACAGGTCCTCAAGGAAAAAAAGCTGTATGCAAAGTTGAGCAAGTGTGGATTCTGGCTTGAGCAAACCGCCTTCCTGGGACATGTTATATCGAAGGAAGGGGTATCAGTGAACCCCGAAAAGGTTGAAGCGGTACTTAGTTGGGAAAAGCTGACATCAGTTAAGGAAATTCGCAGCTTTCTGGGGATGGCAGGTTATTACTGCCGGTTCGTCAAATGGTTCTCTAGCCTAGCAGCTCCTCTAACCCGACTCACAAAGAAGAATGCAAAGTTTGAATGGAATGAGGACTGCGAAAGGAGTTTTTCAGAATTGAAGAAGTGACTGACTACTGCACCCGTGTTGGCTCTACCGAGTGGATCATGAGGGTATACAGTTTATAGTGATGCCTCCTATCTAGGCCTGGGTTATGTCCTGATGCAGCATGGAAAGGTTATAGCATATGGGTCCAGACAGCTAAATAATCATGAAAAGAACTATCCTACCCATGACTTGGAGCTTGCCGCAATCATACACGCCTTGAAAATCTGGCGCCATTATTTGTATGGAGAGACCTTTCAGATCTATACCGATCATAAGAGTTTAAAGCACATCTTCACTTAGAAGGATCTCAACATACGTCAGAGAAGGTGGATGAAACTCCTCAAGGATTATGATTGTGATATCCTATACCATCCAGGTAAGGGCAACGTGGTAGCCGATGCCCTCAGCAGGAAAAGTGCAGGCACCCTAGCCCATTTGATGGTTTCAGAATGCAGGTCAACTGGGGCCACGCAACAGGTTGGACTGCCGGATCTGAAAAGGGCCACATGTTTGGGCCACCTAGCAGTCCAACCTGAGTTAATCCAAAGAATAAAGGAAGCCCAGTCAGTCGACCCTGCCCTAGTAACCCGCAAGAAGGATGCAGAACAGGGAGTGAGTTCAGAATTCCAGATCTCTGCCGACGGATTGATTCGTTTCAAGGACAGAGTGTGTGTCCCAGACGACAGTGAGTTAAAAAGAGACATCATGACGGAGTCCCATAGTTCAAAGTTTGCCATGCATCCAGGAAGCACCAAAATGTACCAAAGCATGCGACCCCGGTTTTGGTGGCATGGGATGAAGAAAGACATAGCCGACTTTGTATCTAAATATTTGGTATGTCAACAGGTCAAGGCAGAGCATCAGCGCCCAGGTGGGTTACTTCAGCCTTTACCGATCCCGGAATGGAAGTGGGAATATATCACCATGGACTTCGTATCGGGGCTACCCAAGGCGCGTTCAGGACACGATGCCATATGGGTAATCGTTGACCGACTTACCAAGTCTTCCCATTTCCTAGCCATCAAGATGACCGATTCATTGGACAAGTTGGCAAGAATGTATATCCTGGAGATAGTCAGATTGCATGGGGTTCCAGTAACAGTAGTGTCCGACAGGGATCCCAGGTTCACCTCTCGGTTTTGGAGTAGCTTCCAGCAAGCTATGGGAACAAAGCTGTCTCTTAGTACTGCCTTCCACCTCCAGACTGATAGACAATCAGAGAGGACAATTCGTACGCTTGAGGATATGCTCCGAGCTTGTGTCCTTGACTCCGGTGGCCATTGGGACGACCATCTACCCCTGATAGAGTTTGCCTACAACAACAGCTACTAAGCAAGTATCGGCATAGCTCTATATGAGGCGCTATATGGGCGCCCATGCAGGTCACCGATTTGTTGGGAGGAAGTGGGCGATAGAAGATTGTTCGGCCCGGAGTTGGTAGAGGAGACCACGTCCAAGATAGTTAAAATCAAAAAGAACATTCAGACAGCTCAGAGTAGGCAGAAGAGTTATGCAGATATTCGGAGGAGGGACCTAGCGTTTGAGAAAGGCGACCGTGTGTTTCTTAAGGTCACTCATTTCAAGGGAATTAGTAAGTTCGGCAGGAGGAGAAAATTAAACCCCCGATATATTGGACCCTTTGAAATCTTAGACAAGATTGGTACCGCTGCCTACAGACTAGACTGCCTCCCAAGCTCTCCCGAGTTCACAACGTGTTTCACGTATCTATGCTACGTAAGTACAACCCGGACCCTTCTCATGTCTTGGCTCATGAACCGCTTCCACTCCAAGAGGACTTGTCTTATGAAGAAGTATCGGTCGGTATCACGGACCGAGAGAGCAGAATACTTCGCAACCGGAAAATATCATTTGTAAAGGTCGTGTGGCAGAACCACACGCCCAGGGAGGCTACTTGGGAACTGGAATCAGAATTTAGAGCCCAGTATCCCCATTTGTTCGACCAAGAGTAAGAGGCAAATTTGGGGGACCAAATTTCTTTAAGGGGGGGAGAGTTGTAACACCCACTAATTTTGTAATTATTATTATTATTATTATTATTATTTATTTTATTTAGTTTATTTTATAATTTTTGAATTTTAATTGATTTATTTAATTTAATTTAATTTAATTTAATTAAATAAAAATAAAATAATAATAATGATAAAATTGGGTAAAAATATTATTTGGATTTAATTGAAATTGATTTTCGAAAAAAGGGGTGAAAATTAGGATTCTGGGGGTATTTTTGAAAAGAAAATCGGAAACCGAGGGATCAAAATGCAATTTAGAAAAATTGTGCCCCGTCAGCAGCCACGTCAGCGGCCCAGTCAGCAGTCCTGGCCAACCAGGACCTGCCGCGTGGCAAGACCACGTCGACCCAGGAACGGGCCACGTGGACGATCCGCGTGCGCGCGATCGGACGGCCCAGATGCACGCGCACGGGCAGCCCAGATTCAATCAAGTACGAACGGCCCAGATTTAATCAAGATGAACAGCTGTGATTAAAAGGCAAAAGGGTATAAATAAAACCCCCACACCTGACCACAAAAACCCTAGCCGCCTGCCCTCGCCGGAGAAGACGAACCAAACGCCGGAGGAGCCGGCCGCCGCCACCCGCCGCCGCACCGGGGAGTTTTCCGATCGCCGATCGAGGTAAATTTTATACCTCCGGCTCGTTTTTTAATGCTGAGTTCCCCTGTGGTCAAATCGAAGCCAAAATCCCGGCCAAACGGCTGGAAAACACGACCAAAACCCAGCGGCACCGCCGCGCCCCTCCTCGATTTTTGCCTCTGATGAGGCCCTTCCCGGCCTCCGTTTGATACAATTTTTATATCACCGTGATTACCATTCTTTTCTCTACAGGTCGATCGGAGCCAAACCATCAAAACACGAACCTCGTCGGAGAGCCGCCGCACCCGAGAGCACCGCCGCCAGTAATCTTCGATTTTTCCTAATTTTTTTGGCCCCTCGAGGGCCCTAGGGTTGTTTTATCGCAGGGACCGATGCAAGTGTGGCCGAATTCGGCCGGAAACAGCCAGAATTTCATTATGTTCTTAGATGAAGTTGAAAATGTTTGTAGCTGATTTATAATTGAGGAACAAGTTAACTTGTTATTTATTTATTTATTTGGTTGTAACAACATTAATGCTTTAATTATGAAACTAATCAACGAAGGATGAGTTTGGAATAAAATTATAAATTATATAATAGAAATGCTTCTATTTGCATTATTTTTTTGTTTTTCTTATAACATAATGATTGGTACCGAAATCATCTATAAGGCATTAAATCATATGCTAGTTGTATCACAAGGTGGTTTAAGAATTAAATTGTTAAGGCCAAAAGTGAGATCAGTTTTTCATTATCTAAAATTAGATGGTTGAAACACATATTTAATAGCAGTGAATTTTAAAATATCAAAATAAAAAGAAAATATAAAACCAGGGATACAGAAAGAGAGGCATTTAAGAGTAAAAGTGAAATGGAAATCTTAAACTTGTTTAAAGGTGTGTGATCAAGGATCTATTATTATCCTGTAGATAATATGGAAATAATTGGTAAGAGTCTAAATCAATATTATATTACTCTATAAAAATATATTTTCTAAAAAAAATAAATTTGGTGATTGTCAGTTAGACCTTCTCCAAAAATCTATATGTGCCATATAATATTATAAACGATTTTCCTTGCATCATGCAGGAAATTACAGCAGAAGGCATACCAGAATCCTTCTGTTGTCTCTCGATCAAGGGTCTTTTGTTTATAGAGGTGGAGGCCTCATCTCCATCTTAGTTTTTGGTTTTGGGACACATGGCCAGAATCCTTCCCTCTCATAACTCATGCTCTCTTCCCAAAAGGTTTTGTGTCTTCACCATTATTTCACATTTTCTTACACGAAAGTCCTATCTAAGGTGAACTTCATCCTTGAGAGGAAAACAGTCTAAATCGCCAATTAAGACCCCTAAATGGCCACTTAGTGATAAATGAGGTAGGGGTGTGAAAACAACCAAACGGTTTCCTAGAAACAACGACCATTAAAAAAGTGTATAATAGCTCTCTAATCGAGCACTCTAGTATAAGAGATGAACTAGGCTAAGTGATTTACTGAAGCAATTTATAGTACTTGAAATTATCAAGTACTATAAATTGCATAATAATTGAAATTATCAAGTACTCACCGTCTTCTTGTGGATCGGGCTCGGGAACCAGGTCCTCCTGATCTGAAATGTTTAAATAAAGAATAAGTTATACTAGCCCAATAAGGACATCACACTATTCACCGTCACAGAAGAAAATGTTAGTAGAAAATTAAAACAACCAATGGAGCAGTAGATTTAAACAAATTCATTTATCAATAATCAAATCATTTACCGTCCATTTACCGCAGTGAGATTTATGAAAACAACCTATGGAAACAATAATATTATAAATATCATGAATTCATATATAATCTGTAACATAACACATATCATACTTGTATATTTAAATCATCAACAATAATTGCCCATTTTTATTAGCCTACTAGTATCCATGGGGATCCATAGGAGTCCCTGCTATACGTGAACCATTCCCCCTAACAAACTTAATTCCAGGGCCGTCCCCATACCCCGTCCGGTATGAGCGCCAAAATAATAAACTACCATGACCGGTATGAGGATGAAGCGGGCCGTCCCCATACTCCGTCCGGTATGGGCGTCAAAATATTAAAGTCTTCATACCCCGTCCGGTATGAGACAACGTTCACAGTAGGGTTCCCTATGAACCCGGTCCGTCCACCATCTCTCAAGATATCTAGTGAGGCCATCATCTTAACCATTTATCAAATCACACCCCTTTCCTATTTTTCCTTAGTCCTCGTTACCAATTCAAACATGAATACTTAAATAAGTAACGTGCATCCAACAAAGTAAGCATATCTTAGATTCCGAAATCAAACAGTAGTGAAGTAAGTAGTGATTCATGCATTCAAAACCATAGAATAAATAAACCAAATACCATAATGCATTTAAACTATAAAGTAAATCAAACAGGAATTGACAGAGAAATATGTCCGGTTCGGGCTCCATTAGCAACCGTACTTAATTATGCATATCTATTTAATTTGTACAAAATACAGTATTATCATTTATTCAGACTTAAATTCTATGATAGGAGATAGGGTGAGGGGTCCTTACCAGATTTGACACCGAACCCTACATTTTTACTACGCTTACGGGCGGTCCCAAGGTTCCCTAAATTTTTTTTTTCGGGAACTGAAACGCACTTACAGTACCTACACATGTCCCAAATAACCTAAAAAATCAGACCCAGGGCCTATTCGGCTAATTTCAGAATTCCGACACGGTGGCTCCGCCGTGCTCCGAGCGGCGGCGATCTGCCTCGGGTTAGCTGTTTTCGGTCATTTTTGGCCGAATTCAGCCAAACTTGCATCGGTTCCTGTGAGAAAACACCCTTAGGGCCTTCGGTGGATCGAAAAAACACAAAAAACTGAAACTTACCGGCGGTGGGGCTCTTCGGTGCAGTGGCTCCTGCGGCTCACGTCGCGGTTTGGTGTTTTGCTCCAGTCAACTTGTAGAGGAGGGAACAGTGATCACAAAGGTGGAAAAATCACGTCGAATGGGAATCGGGAAGGGCCTCATCGGAGGCAAAAACTGAGACACCCCGCGGCGGTGCTGCTGGGCTTCATTGGCATTTTTCGGCCAATTAGCCACTGCTTTCACTCTGATTTGGCCATAGACGAGTTTAAAATCGAATTCTGAGCAAATGGTAGAATTTTTACCTCGTTTGGCGGCCGAAACTTACTCTGGTGCGGCGGCGGTTAGCTCCTCGGTGGCTGGGCTGTCTTCTCCGACGAGGGGCTCTGGCAGCTAGGGTTTGGGTTTGGGTGCGGATGAGGTTATTTATAACCATCCGCTTTTGATCTGAGTCGTCCATTGCATTTAATCTAAACCGTCCGATCGCGATTAAATAGGAAATGAATCTGCGATGTTCATCGTGATTCAATCTGGGTCGTCCGTGTGCGCGAGAATGGATCTCAGCTGTTCAATCGCGCGCACGCAGATCGCCCACGTGGCTCCCTTTCGCATGGCCTCTCGCGTCAGCGTCTCTACCACGCGGCCCATCCTGGTTGGCTGGGGTTGCTGACCGGGCAGCTGACATGACACAATTTTTTTAATTACGATTTAACCCCCAGATTTCAATTTTTCTTTCAAAAATACCCTCAGAACCCAAATTTTCACCAATTTTTTCCAAAATTATTTTCAATTAAATTCCTAAATAATTTTCACCTATTTTTATTATTATTATTATTATTTCCATTAAAATAAATTAAACTAAATTAAATTCAATATATTATTACGTAATTAATCATTATATTCATATAATAATTACAAAATAAAAAAATAAAATAAAAAGAAAGGATTGGAGTATTACATAACATATGTGTTATCTCAAAAAAAAAAAAAAAGGTATAGCATATGTGGCATTAACATATAATAAGAAGATACCTCTAAACCAAGTCTATAAAATCTCTCATAAAAAAATGTATAACATATGTGGCATTAACATATAATAAGAACGACACCTCAAAACCAAGTCTATAAAATCTATTCCCATAGTAACAATCATATAGCTTGGTCTTCAAAACTACTCGGTTCAATGCTTAGAATGTTAAACCTACTCGTTAAACCTAAGATTTTTTAAATCGAGTTTATATAAAATCTTATACATAATCAAAATAATACATTTTAGGTACTATCAAAATTGACATAATTTTAAATTTATTGTTCCGATTTTACATGAAATTTCATATATAACAAATTTAATAATAAGTCTAAAATAATTTTGAATAATTTAAATATTTATATTTCACAAAAAATAAGTACTGTGTAACCATAAAAGTTCTATGAAGTTTATAAGGTATTATATCTCCCAATATAGTTACCCATAATTAAAAGAAAGTATTTCTTCTAATATAGATTATCCTAATTTTCTGGGATATTGCTAATGCTAATACTAAAATTTTGAAGAATTTACATATTTATGTTTTACAAAAAAAAAAATCGTGTAACCATAAAAATTATATGAAGTTTATAAGGTATTATATCTCCCAATATAGTTACCTATAATTAAAAGTAAGTATATCTTCTAATATGGATTTTTCAGATTTTCCGGGATATTGCTTATACTAACATTAAATTTTCAAATAATTTAAATATTTATGTTTTACAAAAGAATATACCGTAACTATAAAAGTTATATGAAGCTTATAAGATGTAGCACCCGGAAAGGAGGAAAAAAAAAAAAAAAAGGGGGCCACGTCAGCAGCCACGTCAGCAGGCCCGGTCAGCAGTCCCGGCCAACCGGGGCCTGCCACGTGGCAAGACCGCGTCACTCCGAAAGGAGCCACGTTGGCGATCCGTGTGGGTGCGATCCGACGGCCCAGATCAATCGCGCGATCGGACGGCCCAGATTCAATCGCATGGACGGCCCAGATTCAATCAAAAACGAACGGCCCAGATTAAAACGAAATGAACGGCTGTGATCAAAAGGCAAGGGGTTATAAATAGAACCCCCACACCAGACCACAAACCCTAGCCGCCCGCCGCTCGCCGGAGAAGACGAACCAGAGGCCGACCGCCGCCACCCGCCGCCGCACCGGGGAAATTTCCGACCGCCGATCGAGGTAAATTTCATACCCCCGACTCATTTTTCTCCGCTGATTCCTCCTATGGCCAAATTGAGGCCGAAATCCCGGCCAAACGGCCGGAATACGCGGCCGAAACCCAGCGGCGCCGCCGCGCCCCTCTCGGTTTTTGCCTCCGACGAGGTCCTTCCCGGCCTCCGTTCGATGCAATTTTTATATCACCGTGATCACCATTCTTTTCTCTATAGGTTGACCGAAGCCGAATCACCAAAACACGAACCTCGCCGGAGAGCCGCCCTACCCGAGAGCGCCGCCGCCGGTAAGCTCCGCTTTTCCGTGATTTTTGGCCCCCCCGGGGGCCCTAGGGTTGTTTTCTGACAAGGACCAATGCGAGTGTGGCCGAATTCGGCCGAAAACGGCCGAAAACAGCCAACCCGAGGTGACTCGCCGCCGTCGCCGGAGCACGGCGGAGCCGCCGTGCCGGAGTTGCGATTTGGTCCGAAAGGGGCCCTGGGCCTAATTTGGATTTTTTTTGGAACACGTGCAGGTACTGTTAGTGTGTTTCAGTTCCCCGGGAAAAATTCAGGGAAAATTAGGGACGGCCTGCAGGCGCACTGTGAATCGTATTCGGATCCCGAAAACAAGTAAGGACCCCTCACCCTATTTCCTATCACGGTATTAAAGTTCAAAATGATAAAACGGTATTTCTTGAATTAACGCATGTGTGAAATTGCTTAAGGTTGCTAATGGAGCCCGAGTCTAGTGTGATTGATGATTTACTGTTATTTGGCCTGTTTTACACTGTTTTACAGCTTTAAATGCATTATGGGGTTTGATGTGTTCATTTCATAGTTTCGAATGCATATATTACTGTTTTATTAATTATGGGTTGAATGACTGAAGAACTGATACTGTATGTTGTCTGTTCGGCATGAATTACGATTTGCTTGTTCAAATGTGAATTGATGATGCTTATTGAGGAAAAAAAGGAAATGAAACATTGTATAGACTAATAATTGTATGATGGGGTCAGCCTGACTAGATATCCTGGGAGATGGTGGACGGACCGGGTCCGTAGGGAACCCTACCGGGATTGTGGTCTCACATGCCGGACGGGGTATGGAGATCTTATGGTTTTGGTGCCCATACCGGACGGGGTATGGGGACGGCCCGTTTCACCCTCATACCGGACGGGGTATTGAGGTTTATGGTTTTGGCGCCCATGCCGGACGGGGTATGGGGACGGCCCTGAAAACTGATTATGAATGTTAAAGGTTAACGGGTAGCGGGACCCCTAGGGACCCCCATGGATACTAGTAGGCTGGTAAATGAGAAAAGGATATGTTGTATAATGATTGAATTACAAAAGGCGTGATAAGTGCTATGTTGTACAGCTTATATTATTCCATGATTGTGATAATGTTATTATTTCTCTTATATTGTTTTCATAAATTCTACCGAGGTAAGTGGATGGTAAAGGTTTTCATGTTAATAAACGAGTTTATTGTAAATTATGCTCCATTGGTCTTTTTGTGTTTTTCTACCCACCTTTACCTCCGTGACGGTGAGATATCGTGATGTTCTTACTGGGCTAGTGTAGCTCACTCCTTATTTAACCATTTCAGATCAGGAAGACATGGTTCCCGAGCCCGTTCCGCAGGAGGACGACGAAGGGGATACCTAGAGACTCTGTAGTCATACTCATAGTTTTATTTTCGAGTTTCTCTCTTAGTTAGTTTAATCTTTTATATTTTAAGTACGTTTCTGGTTTTTCGTGTAAGGGATGTTAACTGAAATTTTGATCTCGCTTTCGCATTTGATATATTTAAATACTCATTTCATTTTAATATTTCCGGGGTCGTTACATAAGATATTATATCTCTCCACATAATTATCTATAATCATATGGAAGTATATCTTCTAATATAGATTATCATACCGGACGGGGTATGGGGACGACCCGTTTCACCCTCATACCGGACGGGGTATTGAGGTTTATGGTTTTGGCGCCCATGCCGGACGGGGTATGGGGACGGCCCTGAAAACTGATTATGAATGTTAAAGGTTAACGGGTAGCGGGACCCCTAGGGACCCCCATGGATACTAGTAGGCTGGTAAATGAGAAAAGGATATGTTGTATAATGATTGAATTACAAAAGGCGTGATAAGTGCTATGTTGTACAGCTTATATTATTCCATGATTGTGATAATGTTATTATTTCTCTTATATTGTTTTCATAAATTCTACCGAGGTAAGTGGATGGTAAAGGTTTTCATGTTAATAAACGAGTTTATTGTAAATTATGCTCCATTGGTCTTTTTGTGTTTTTCTACCCACCTTTACCTCCGTGACGGTGAGATATCGTGATGTTCTTACTGGGCTAGTGTAGCTCACTCCTTATTTAACCATTTCAGATCAGGAAGACATGGTTCCCGAGCCCGTTCCGCAGGAGGACGACGAAGGGGATACCTAGAGACTCTGTAGTCACACTCATAGTTTTATTTTCGAGTTTCTCTCTTAGTTAGTTTAATCTTTTATATTTTAAGTACGTTTCTGGTTTTTCGTGTAAGGGATGTTAACTGAAATTTTGATCTCGCTTCCGCATTTGATATATTTAAATACTCATTTCATTTTAATATTTCCGGGGTCGTTACATAAGATATTATATCTCTCCACATAATTATCTATAATCATATGGAAGTATATCTTCTAATATAGATTATCATACCGGACGGGGTATGGGGACGACCCGTTTCACCCTCATACCGGACGGGGTATTGAGGTTTATGGTTTTGGCGCCCATGCCGGACGGGGTATGGGGACGGCCCTGAAAACTGATTATGAATGTTAAAGGTTAACGGGTAGCGGGACCCCTAGGGACCCTCATGGATACTAGTAGGCTGGTAAATGAGAAAAGGATATGTTGTATAATGATTGAATTACAAAAGGCGTGATAAGTGCTATGTTGTACAGCTTATATTATTCCATGATTGTGATAATGTTATTATTTCTCTTATATTGTTTTCATAAATTCTACCGAGGTAAGTGGATGGTAAAGGTTTTCATGTTAATAAACGAGTTTATTGTAAATTATGCTCCATTGGTCTTTTTGTGTTTTTCTACCCACCTTTACCTCCGTGACGGTGAGATATCGTGATGTTCTTACTGGGCTAGTGTAGCTCACTCCTTATTTAACCATTTCAGATCAGGAAGACATGGTTCCCGAGCCCGTTCCGCAGGAGGACGACGAAGGGGATACCTAGAGACTCTGTAGTCACACTCATAGTTTTATTTTCGAGTTTCTCTCTTAGTTAGTTTAATCTTTTATATTTTAAGTACGTTTCTGGTTTTTCGTGTAAGGGATGTTAACTGAAATTTTGATCTCGCTTCCGCATTTGATATATTTAAATACTCATTTCATTTTAATATTTCCGGGGTCGTTACATAAGATATTATATCTCTCCACATAATTATCTATAATCATATGGAAGTATATCTTCTAATATAGATTATCTAATTTTTTGGGATATTGTATATATTAACATTAAAATTTCATATTTCTTAATATCTCTCATAGGACAAATTTATTAATGAAGATTTCATACTTATACTCTACACATAGGGCAATGAACTTAAGTTTTATATTAATACTTTTAAAATTACAACCCCAACTTAAAAATGATTGTCCATTTTAGCAGAATATTAAAAAAAAAAAAAGAGGAGGATGAAAATGATGATAGAGCATAAACATCTCTACATTTGTTATATCATTGAATCAGTGATGTGCTAAGAAATCCTCAACAAGAGATCTCTTATTGGCTTACTTTCCAAAAGTTCCATCAGTGCAAAAGATGCCACTTATGATGCAGGACATATCGTCGACAGTAGAAATATGCTTTGATAAAGCGATAGAAAGATTTATGCACTGGAAGGTTTTAGTGGTTATATGACTTTAATGCAATACAAGCAACGTGACAAGATAATTTCACAATTTCAAATGTAGTAATGCTTAGATAAGGTTTCTTCTTGGACATTCTTCATTTGAATAATCACTATTTTTTTCACAATTTTGTGTACTTGTAACTAAGTGATTTTACTCTTATTTGCAGCTAAGATTTTGCAATTAGGAACAGAGTTCCACTATGGTTTTAGATGACGTTGAAAATGTTTGTAGTTGATTTGTAATTAAGGAACAAGTTAACTTATTTTTTTTTGTTTATTTGGTTGTAACAACATTAATGCTTTAATTATGAAACTAAACAATGAAGGATGAGTTTGGAATAGAATTATAAATTATATAATAAAAATGCTTCTATTTGCACTATTTTTTTATTTTTCTTATAATATAATGATTGGTACCAGAATCATTTATAAGGCATTAAATCATATGCTAGTTGTATCACAAGGTGGTTTAAGAATAAAATTGTTAAGGCCAAAAGTGACATCAATTTTTCATTATCTACAATTAGATAGTTGAAACACATGTTTAATAGTTGTGTTTTAATATGTCAAAATAAAGAAAATATATAAAAGCATGAATATAAAAAGAGAGGCATTTAAGAGTCAAAGTGAAATGGGAATCTTAAACTTGTCTAGAGGTGTGTGATCAAGGATTTATTCTCCTCTAGATAATTGATCATGAAAATAATTGATAAGAGTCTAAATCAATATTATAAAAATATATTTTTAAAAAAATTAAATTTGATGATTATCAATTAGATCTTCTCTAAAAATCTATATACGTCATATTATATTATAAACAGGCATACCAAATCCTCCAAATCATCATCTCCACAATGGCTTTTGGTTTTTGGACACATAGCAAAGATCGCAAAAGTGGCGGTGAATATCCTTCCCTCTCACAACCCACTATCTCTTCTTGAAAGGTTTTGTGTCCTCAACACTATTTCACTCTTTCAAAATATTCTTTCTCATTTGCGTGTCACATACATCTTTTGATATTTTACTTCAATCTTCACGCGTGTGGTAGGAGGCTCTGGAATTGTTCAACCTCCTTATGCGTTGAAGCCTCCAGAATGAAGAAAAAGGAGGCGTTGTGGTCATCGAAGCAAAACTTAATTGTTTTTTTAAAACACCTTCAAAACGACATCATTTTTGGAGGTCCTTCACTGGTGTTGGATCCCATAAAAACAATGTTATTTAGAATCTCCACGGGGTTGGGTTCATGCTCGAGCTTGGCCTGCTTCAAGCTTTACTTTTTTCTAGGCTTTTGAATCCTCTTTTTTTTTTATGAGATGAAGTAAACAAAGAAAAAGAAGAAAAAAAGAAAAAGGTCGAAGGCTCAACCCAACATGAGCGAGTTCTTTGGCATAACAATTGATTAGACATTTAGGATTAAAATACTATTTAAGTGCAGACTGCGAGAGCAATACCAAATCGAAAAAAACTTTCAATACTAGATATAACCTCAAAATAACAAAGATCTCAACCGGCCAGTGAGACAATGGGAGATAAGCTTCGTGGTTGAGAGAAAAATAATTTTAGTTACCAATTAAAACTCGTAAATGACTGCTTAGTGATAAAAGAGTTAAAGATGCAGAGATAAAGAAAAAATTTGCTTAGAAGTAGCGACTCTTGAAATAGTGCGTAATGCCTCACTCAAACTCTTGTGGCTAAAATGAACAAGACTAAGTGATTTGTTGAAGCGATTTGAGGTTTAGTTTTCTCCTTTTTGTTTTCCATTTTTATTTTTACAATTTTTTTATTTCTCTTTTTTTTTCTCCTATAATAATAATAATAATAATAATAATAATAATAATAATGATAATGCTTCTAAATTTTAAATTAAATAAAAATAAAAATTAACTCTTACAAAATTAGGGTATTACAATTTGTACCACTTGATCACTTTGAAACTCCAGCAATTTAAGCACATTTTGTAAGGAAGTTAAAAATTAAAAATTAAAACTCAAATAATTTCTTATAAACTAAACATGAATTTCCAAGTTAATTTAAAAAAATAGAGGACTCTGATACGTGAGTAAAGTTCTACCTACTGCTGAAATTGAATATGCAAATTAAATTCCATCAACAAAACCATCATAAATGAGTTGGGAAAATGATAGATCATCAAAGGTTTAATTTTTTTTTTAAATTTATTCCTACTTTACTTTTTAACATCAAATAATATTTTATTTAATAACCAAACCTAAAATTTTTATTACTTTTGGGAAAAAAATAAAGAAGAAGAAAAAGGAAAATTCTCACCAAATTTCACGCTTCTTTCTCCGTACCTGCTGCCCGCACCCCACTACCGTACCCTGCCGCGTACGCGTCAAACACGCACCGCTCTCCCTTGGCCCTCGCCTTTTCTGGTTTCATCCATAACAGGAAACTACATATATTTTAGAATGGAACCAAATCACATACATACATACATACATACATACATAACTACCATACATGACATAACCACCCCATCATCATCACATTAATGCACATTCACCTACTATGAGTAACTTCCCTTCTCACCTTCTCCGTCCCCTATAAATATCCCTGCCTTTTACCCTTCTTCTCTCCGATTATTTCGCATATCTCACTCACGCACTCCGTTAGCAAAAAACCGCTCCTCATCACTCACAATGGGCGAGGTGAGTTGACTCAACTCGCCCCACTCCCATTCTCTCTATTTGTGCTTTTTTTTTTTCTCTGGGTTTTTTCTGATTCTTTTGACGGTTGATAATGAGTTGGTTTTGTTGTTCTACTTTGTTGCAGAACGATGAGAACAATAACCAAAAAGGCAAGAAGAAGGGCAACGAAGACTCCAAGAACAACAAAGAGAAGACTGCTGTTACTATTGTTTTGAAGATTGATATGCACTGTGAAGGCTGTGCTTCCAAAATCGTCAAATATGTTCGCGGCTTTGAAGGTACATTACCCTGTTCTCACTGACTGCTCTTGCTTGATCTCTTTTCATGACATTTATTCTTAAATGAAATTGAAAGGAACTCATTTATGTTTCTGCTTGTTTTTGGATTTTCATGATGTTCACATTCCTCGGCCATTGATATTCTGAGTCTTCTTTCTGTTATAGATTTATTATTCTCTCATGATTCCATTCCATTTTTGTTTGCACTGCTCCACCGTCCTTTCTGGGTTTCTTTTTTCGGAAAGATAAATTGATTTTCGTTTACAAAAAAAATCTCGTAAGAAACAGAGTAAGAACTTAAAACCCAGATTCAAGCAATATCTGCCTTCACTCATTTATACCGTTTAGGCCCTCCTGTTTATTCTTGTCATGCTCTGTTTTTTTTTTTTTGGGTAAATGCAAAACTTACTTCTATTTGTTTCTCTTCTTCTTCGTGCATCAGGTGTTGACAAGGTGAGATCAGAGACTGATGCAAACAAGCTAACGGTGGTTGGAGCTGTGGATCCGTCAAAGATTCGAGAGAAATTGCAGCAAAAAACTAAGAAGGTGGTCGACCTCATCTCTCCACTGCCCAAGAAAGAGAACAACAGTAAAGACTCCAAGCAAGAGAACAAGAAATCTGATGATAAGAAACAAGACAAAGATAAAAAACCAAAGGAGGTAATTCAACTTTTTAATTGAAAAAAAAAAACATGGGTCCTGGTGCTCTTTAAATGCGATGTTGATTATTGAAGTAGTTTTCTTGTTTTTTGCACCTTAATAAACATTTATCTACTTTACAGAATCAAAAGTCCGTGGTAGCGTTCTCTTTTTTTTACACATACAATTTTTAATCGTAGAATGCTATTTAGTTATTTTAATGGGAATTGCATTACAGGCTCCGGTTACGACGGCGGTTTTGAAGGTGAATTTGCACTGCCAGGGTTGCATTGAAAAGATTCAGAAGGCTGTGGGCAAGACGAAAGGGGTTCAGGAAATGTCAATAGACAAGCAGAAGGAACTTGTGACGGTGAAGGGGACGATGGACGCGAAGGCTCTTGCGGAGGTGTTGAAGGAGAAATTGAAGCGAAGCGTGGAGGTGGTGCCAGCGAAGAAGGAGAAGGAGAAGGAGAAAGAGAAAGAGAAAGAGAAGGAGAAAGATAAGGAGAAAGAGAAGGAGAAGAAGAAGGGAAATGGAGGTGGTGGGGAGACTGAAGGGGGTGGGAAGAACAAGAAGGGCGGCGGAGGAGACGGCGTCGGAGGAGGAGAGGTTGGCGGCAATAAAATGGAAGAGATGAGAATGGATGGGTACATGATTGGTCAGGCTGGACATTGCGGGTACTGGTACGGGCATCCGAGTGAGGTGCATGCTCCACAATTGTTCAGTGATGAGAACCCTAATGCCTGCTCCATCATGTGAATAATAATTAAAAAAAAGTATTATTAATTACAGATGTAAATGAGAGAGAGAGAGGAAATTTTGGATGTTTTGAAGGATGTTATTTTGAATTGTAGTGGTGATCGGTTAGTTTTTTTTGGGTTTCAAAATTCAAATATAATTTTGATTGCCATCACAATATAATTCAAATTGAAAAGAAAGAAATTTTAAAAGTAAATATAATTAAGTTAAATTGACTTCTTTTCTCCCAGTACCATATTTTTAACCGTTCACCATTTGTATTTTATTAATAATTTATTTAGAGGGAGGTCTGTACATGCTTCTTGTAATAAACGTATACGTAGAAGAAAAGAAATAGAGAAGACCAGAGGAGACTTAAAACACCACAGTATTGGTACATTAAATTCAAAACATGAAAAGACACATCAAAAATATACGTAATATGTGATAGAGAGAGAGATGCCAGCACCTTTCCTACTGCACTCAAACCATAAATAAAACTTGGTCTTAAAAAAGATGACTTGGGTCTTTAAAAGTCTACTCATAAAACACCAAATACCAACACCAACACCAACAGACTAATTCTTAATTCTCAATCTCACAACACTAAAGTACGTACATATTAAGTTTATATCTTTTTTTTTTTATTAAATAATTTAAGAATTGAATAACCTTCTTAAAATAAAATTTTAAAGTTACTATTTATTTATTTATTTTATAAAATACGAGGACTATCTCACTTGCCAATGAAGTTTGATTTAACATTTGTTTAATTAAGTTAGACCATGTTTGAATTTTCATACGTTGGATTATCTTCAATTGTTAATTCTATCTAATTTTAATTATATGAAACAATTTCAATTATTATATGCACGAATATCATATCATATGTGTTTTCTTAATTAAAAGAAATTATATATTATATCAATTCTCCCACACTGTGTGGGTGAACATATTTATCTTCATCAATTGTCCAACCCTAGTGAGTGGTAGATTTGATCACCCGCCAAGGTCGGATAACAAACCAAAAAAAAAAAGGGTTATGGAAACAAAAAAAATTTTAAGATTTAAAAGGAAGCAGAATATTATTTTACAAAGGAAAGAATAAATACTACTTTTATATATATATATATATAAATAATATAACATTATATTAGAAGCAAGAGTATGTTTTATATTATATTTGGTGAAGATTTGATATATAATAAGAAATATTTGATTATATAATTGACAATAAATAAAAAAGAAGATCATAATACATCTTATTATAGAATGTCTCGTAATCACAATTCTCTTGGAGTTACTCATTCAGTTGACCAAATATTTTTCACAATTATTATTGGAATAAAAAAGTTACCAAAACTTTTTTTTAAATTATTTTTAGTTAGTAACTCTTTAATTATAATGAATAAACGCAGAGATTTTTGACAATTTCTACGTTATTAAAATTTTTTAACAATGTTTTATTATGCTCAATTAAGGGTAATTTTATTAAATATTCAATAATTAAATACTTTTTGGGCTAAAATTTAACAGACCCTAAACAAATGGGTATTAAAAGCAATTGAAGATTCTTGTATAACATTGAATGTTCACCTAATCCAAATCCTCATGCATTAAATCTCAAAAAATTGATTTTAATTGCAGCCTTTCCTCATTTATTAATAAATTAATTCTCTCTCCAAATGCTACTATAATAATTAATATTTATCAAAATTAATAAATTCTTAAGTACATTATTAGAAAATTAAAAAATAAATAAATTACCATAGGGTGGGGCCTAACCAATAATTGGGCACAATCTGGGTAGGAAGCTACCTGCGGTAACACGCCTAGCTTTTGTGCGCGTCGCTATTAGGTGTACTAAGACCCTGCCCTGCCAATTTGTTTTTTTTTGTCTTTAGACCACAAGTGGCTGCATAGCATTTCCTGGAACTCACTCACCCATTTTATTTTTAAATTCCAACATTTAAATTTCTAATTTTTTTTTTTAAATCAGAATGTATATATGAATATTGCTATAGGAAAAAGTTGAATATGAATATTTATATTAAAATAGAATTCGGATAACCACATCACCAAATTTGCCCTTAATTTTTTTTTTAAGTAATTGTTGAATACACAAAGCATCCTCTGTATTCCCTTTTCCATTTTCATCTTTCTTCAAACTTTAATTATTCGTGTAATATATTAAATATATTATTATTTGATAATTTATTTTAAAATATAATAATAAAATTTTTATTATCATATTTATTATTTAATTTATATGATAAAGTTCTTGATTAAATTTATAAATTTTACATAAAGATGTAGATCTTAATAATGAGAGTAAAATTTTTTATAATTTAATTTAAAATGTTCTTAATCGTTATATCATCAAAATAGGACATTAATGATTCGGTAAGACTAATATATATGTGATAGTTCTTATATGATAAAAATTAGTTAATCTCATTAATTAAATTACATATATAGATATGATGATTGAACCGACCCAATTGAGAATTTTTAATGATAAATATTACTTTAAACAGTTAATAGAGTATTTTCTTATTTTAATGAGACGTAAGAATTTCATTAGATCTAATATCATCATATTAATTGACAAGTCATTTATTATACTTTGATTCTAGACACTATAGTCATATAACTCTAGTTGAAAGGATATTAGGTGTGATTAAATACTTGCACAATTAATGATTGATCAAGACATAATCTGTCAATTTTGTTAATAAGTTTAAACTCTATGTTGTTATTTATTATAACGACTAAATTAAGATCTTGGTCAAGAGAGTTGAATGAAAAAAGAAAAGAGTTTCTTATATCATTCATTAGTCAATTATAATTGATATGAAATATAATTGGTTACCTATTGAAATTTGATAGTCAAAACCATATCTTAGGGGTAACCTTGAGCAATAATGATATAAGGAAATATCACATCTTTCTTTACCAGATTCTTAAGAGTAATTGTACATTTTCTATTATCAGGTCATTGAAACGTGTTGCTGAACGTCAACTTTAATTAGTTCATTGGTTTGACCAATTTGCTATCAGTTTAATATTGAACCTATGGGTCGCATACTAAGAAATGTTATGACTTTTGCTAAATTGATTAATTATTTTAATTATTTGATAATTAAATTAGAGAATGTAATTTAATCAAATAAATAAAATTTTTGGTCTAAATAAAATATTATTATATTCTTTGCTGGTACCGATGATATAATTAATATTGGAGACAAACTTAATTTTTTTTTTTTTTTTTGAAATAGAAAATTAATATTTATATTTTTTGCTATTATATTATTAGTGTAATAATATAATATATGCGGCTATTATAATAATTGAGATTATTATAAAATTTAATTTGAAATTAAATTAATTTATAAAATTATTTTATTAAATAATAATAATTAAAAAAAAGAAAATATATGAATATGAGATATATATGTATATGATTGGGTGTAGAGACTCGGAATTTAAAGGGAAATAAATTCATAAATTAAATGCGAAAACGATAAATAGAGTTAAAATTTTCATTTCTTACACAATAATTTTGAATGTCCAATAGGGTTACGAGAATGTCCATTCTAAAGACAAACATAAACTAAATAAATCAAATAAAAAACAAATAACTAAACATCCTAGGATAACCTTCACTAACACTTGAAGAGAGTTCAGATAGTGAACTACTCACAACCTTCTTATTGATCAGAATCTGAATCTTTGTCTACTTGATCTGAAATAGTTAATAAAATGGTGAACTATACTAGTGTAATAAGAATATCATACTAATCATAGATATGAAAAACTGAAGATTGATAAAAAAATAAAAAAAAACTAATAAAGCCCTTACTTTATTTAAATATATTTAAAACTTGAATACATTTGTTTAATACCTACCATAACGAGTTTTCTAAAGACAACTTATGAAGACTCATATCCATATCACTTTTCACTTTCACGCATAGGAGAATAAGAAATAATAACTTTCCTTTCTTACCTGCTTACTGGTACTCCTAGGGGTCCAAATGGGTGTTCCCTTTACTCATGAACCCAATATCTAGTTTTAAAATTGACCGGCCATCCCTATACTCCGTCCAATAATGGGCGCCAAACATTCCATCACATCGATACCCCGTCCAGTATGAGGATAAACCACATCTCTCAAACTTTCTCGGTAAGGGACTTCCTAATCCCGTCCTACTGAGATAACGTTCACGGTAGAGTTTTCTATCTACTCGGCCTGTCTGCCATTTCTCTAGGTAACCAACAAGTCTTTTACATATAGATTTTCATCAACAAACAACCAACAAACTCATACCAATATCTCATATCATATTCATATATCAATTAAACTACATTCATACTGATGGTATATAACCAAAATAACAAGATAAGTTAATAAGACTATTGAACTATAAATTAAGAATATGTAGTATATGAAAATCAAGCAAGTAGGACAGTACAATAAATTAAACAGGAGATCAAGATAATTGTGAACTAACCGGTTCTAACTCTACTAGTAACCTGTAATTATTTTTAAATTTTTTACAAGAACACAAAATTATATATTGTTGAGTCTCAAATTACCGTAACGAAGAGTAGAGTGATGGATCGTTACTCAGATCGATATTCTGAGACATCGCGTTGTCTACTACACCTCTTAACATGTACCAGATTTTCTAAATTTTTCTATAAAAATTCAAAACATTCGTCATATACTAAAAATACCCATAAAATCCAAAATTGGTGTCTAAAACTCATTCTGACCAATTTTGGGATTTTGGCACGATAGCGCCGCAGTGCTCTGCCACCGGCCACGGCGGCAGTTCACCTCAGCTTGGCCGGTTTTTGTTGTATCCCTATAGAAAAACACGTTAGGGGCCTCGGTTGGCTAAGAAATAAAAAAAAACTGAACCTACTGGCAAGGGGACCTCCAGGTGCGGTGGCTCCACTGGTCCTCCTTCGCGGCTGAGGTTCTTTCTTTGGCTATCCTGCACAGAAAAAGACGATGAATACAGTGATAAAAAAATCATGTGAAACGAAAATTGGGAAGGGACTCATCGGAGGGGTTTTAGAGTTTTAATCGCGGCAACTTTGTCGGACTTTGCCCACGGTTTCTAGCTCATCTGCCGTCTCTCTTGCTTCGATTTGGCCACAAGGGTACTCGAAATCGAATTTCGAGCGATTATGAGAAATTTTTACCTTTTTAGGCGATCGATGGTGGCTCCAGTATGGCGACAGTCGGCTTCTTTATCTGGTGTCTGGTTCTTCTTCTCCTGCGAGGGCTGGCGTTTAGGGTTTAGATTTTCATGTAATGCGAAGTATTTATAACCATCCTTATAACGACCCTGGAAATCCAAAAGAAAATAGATAATAACTTAAGTGCAGATGCGAAATAAAAGGATTAAAGTTTAGATTTCTTACATAATAAGTTAAAAGTACTAAACAACATTACAAAGTTCACCTTTTTGAAAGAAACACAAGAAATAAGGAAATAAACGAAAAAGAGAAAATATCTAGCATCTACTCGCAATCTTCTTGTGGATCGGGCTCTGGAACCTGGTCCTCTTGATCTGAAATAGTTAAATAATGAATGAGCTACACTAACCCAATAAAGATATCACAATACATCACCGACACAGAAATGAAGGTGGGTATAAAAACAAAAACAACTAATGGAGCACTAAATTTAGCAAATCCATTTATCAATCATAAAATCATTTACCGTTCACTTACCACGGTGGAATTTATGAAAACAACCTATGTAGAAAATAATATCATACGGATCATAATTTCATGTAAATTCAGTAACATAGCACATATTATAAATCTATACACATCATCAAATAACCAAACAATAAATGTTACCTTTTCCCTAGCCTACTAATATCCATGGGGGTTAATAGGGATGTCCCCGCTGCACGTTACCCCTTTCCTTTAACAATCTCAATTACGGGCCGTCCCCATACCCCGTCCGGTATGAGCACTAAATTATTAAACATCAATACCCCGTCCGGTATGAGGGTAAAGCGAGCCGTCCCCATAGCCCATCTGGTATGAGACAACGTTCACGGTAGGGTTTTCTATGTACCTAATCTGTCCACCATCTCCTAGGATATCTAGTAAGGTTGTCATTCCATCTATTTATTTAACCACATAACTTTTCTATTTTTCTTTAGTCTCCATTTCCAAATCAACCATGATCATATAAACAAACAAACATGCAATAGGGAATGTAATTATATCTCAATTTTCCAATCAAACAGTATTCACGTAAGACAGCAATTCATGCATTCAAATAATAAAAGTGATAAATTAGATACCATCATATTTTTAGACCGTAAAATAAACTAATAGAAATCAATAAAGAATAATTTCCGATTCAGGCTCCATTAGCAATCCGTAATTAATTATGCACATTTATTTAATTTGCACAAATATCATATTATTATTAAGTTAGACTTCAATTCTATGATAGAGAATAGGGTGAGGGATCCTCACTCGATTTGACACTAAAAAAACTAAGCTATTTACAGCGCCTACGGGTGGGGGGGGGGGGGTACCTAGGTTCCTTGAATTTTTCTTCGGGAATCGAAATGCACTAATAGTACCTACAAATGTTCCAAATAAACGCAAAATCAGTTCCAGGGTTCACTTGGCCAATTTTAAAATTCCAGCACGACGGCAGTCCACCTTGGGTCGACCATTTTCAGTCAATTTTGCATTGATCCCTGCGAAAAAATACGTTAAAGGGCCTCAGTTGGCCAAAAAATCATGAAAAACTGAAGCTCACTGACAGCAGGCTCTCCAGTACGGCAGCTCGTCCGACTCACGTTGCGGTTGGGTATTTTTCTTCGGTCAACCTGTAGAGAAGAAAATAGTGATCACAACGGTGAAAAAAATACGTAAAATGAGAATCGGGAAGGGCCTCATCGAAGGCATTTTGTGAAATTCCCTACGGTAGCGCCGCTGGGCTTTGCCGGCATTTTTCGACCAATTGGCTGGTCTTTTTTCTTTAATTTGTCCATAGGTGAGCTTAAAATTGAATTTCTTGCAAAAGGAGAAGTTTTTATCTTTTTTGGCAGTCGAAAAGGGTTTCGGTGCCGCGGTGGGTGGCGGCGATCGGTTCCCCGACAGCTGGGTCGTCTTCTCAGGCAAGGGGGTTTGACAGCTAGGGTTAGGGTTTGGTGCGGATGGGAGTTACTTATATCCGTCCGCTTTTGATATGGATCATTTATCGCATTTGATCTGGACCGTCCGATCGCGATTAAATATGGAGTGAATCTGGGTCGTTCATCACGATCTAATCTGGACCGTCCATCGCGATTCACTCTAGACCGTCCAATTGCATTTGAATCTGGCCATTCGATCGCGTTTGGGAGGGAGTGCATCCAGGTCGTCCGTGCATGCAGGAACATACTTGGTCCGTTCGATCGCGGGCACGCGGATCGCCCGCATGTCTTCCCGTGTGGCACCGCGTCAGCGCCTATTACCATGTGGCGCGTCCTGGTTCATCGAGGTTGCTTGCCGGATGTCCCACGTGGCAGAACTTCTCCCAATTATACCTTGACTATTGGTGTCTGATTTTTCTTTTAAAAATACCTCAAGAACTCAAATTTTTACTCATTTTTCCTAAAATTATTTCTAATTTCATCCTCATTCAATTTTTACTTCATTTTTACCCCAAATAAAATAAAATAAGATGTAATAAATTAAACAAAAATTATATTTATTAATTATTTAATTAAAATAAATTTTTGTGGGTGTTACAACTCTCCCTCTCTTAAAAGAAATTTGTTCCCTCAAATTTGTCTCTCACTCTCAATCAAATAGGTGGGAATATTGGACTCAAAAGTCTGATTCTAGCTCCCATGTAGCCTCCCTTAGTGTGTGGTTATGCTATATGACCTTTATAAAAGGAATTTCTTGGTTGCGGAGTAATCTGCTCTTTCGATTCACAATGCCGACCAATATTTTCTCGTAGGACAGATCCTCCTGGAGTGGAAGAGGCTCGTGGGCCAAGACTTGAGAGGGGTCTGGGTTGTACTTGCGTAGTATGGACACATAAAACACGTTATGGACCCTGAAAAGTTCTGGAGGCAGTGTTAGTCTATAGGCGGTGGTACTAATTCTATCTAAGATTTTAAATGGTCCAATAAATCAGGGATTCAGTTTCTTCCTCTTGCCAAATCTACTGATTCTCTTGAACGAAGCGACCTTAAAGAACACCCGATCGCCTTTCTCAAATTCTAAATTCTTTATCCGGGTGTCCGCATAACTCTTCTGCCTGCTCTGAGCCATCTGAATGTTTGTCATGATCTTAACTATTTTGGATGTTGTCTCCTCTACCAGATCTGGGTCGAATAGTTTTCTATCACCCACTTCTTCCCAAAAATCGGCGATCTGTATGGGCGCCCATATAACGCCTCATACGGAGCCATGTCAATACTAGATTAGTAGCTGTTGTTGTAGGCAAACTCTATCAGGGGTAGATGGTCATCCCAATTACCCCCGGACTCAAGGACATAAGCTCAGAGCATATCCTCAAGTGTACGGATCATCATTTCTGATTGTCCATTGATCTGAGGGTGGAATGCAGTACTGAGGGCCAACTTCATCCCCATGGCTTGCTGAAAGTTATACCAAAATCAAAAAGTGAACCTGGGGTCCCTGTCGGACACTACAGTCACTAGCACCCTATGTAATCTGACTATTTTCTGGATATACATTCTTGCTAACTTGTCCAATGGATCGGTCATCCTGATGGCCAAGAAGTGGGAAGACTTGGTAAGCCGGTCAACAATTACCCAGATGGCATCATGTCCTAAGCGTATCTTAGGTAATCTAGTCACGAAGTCTATGATGATATGTTCTCACTTCCATTATGGGATCGATAATTGCTGAAGTAGCCCGCCTTGATATTCTGCCTTGACCTGCTGACATACCAAACACTTAGAAACAAAGTCAGTTATATCTATTTTTATCCCGTCCCACCAAAATTAGGATCGCATACTTTGGTACATTTTAGTGCTTTCGGGATGCATGACAAACTTTGAGCTATGAGGCTGTGTTATAATGTCTCTCTTTAACTCAGTGCCACCTAGAACACACACCCTGTCCTGGAATCTGAGCAACTCATCGATGGAGACTTGAAATTCTGAGCTAACTCTCTGTTTTACATCTCTTTTAAGGGCTACTAAGATGGAATCGGAGGACTGAGCTTCCCTTATTCTCTGAATTAACTCAAGTTGAATGGTCAGATGACCTAAACATATGACTCTCCTCAAGTCCTGAAGTCATACCTGTTGTGTGGCAAAATCTGCTTGCATTCTGAAACCATTAAATGCGCTAATGTACCTACACTTTTTCTACTGAGTGTATTGACTATCACGTTGCCCTTACCCGAGTGATACAAGATGTCATAATCATAGTTCTTAAGAAGTTCTATCCACCTTCTTTGACATATGTTGAGATCCTTTTAAGTAAATATGTGTTTCAAACTCTTGTGATCGATATAAATATGAAAGGTCTCCCCATACAAATAATGGTACCAAGTCTTCAAGGCGTGTATGATTGCAGCAAGCTCTAAGTCATGGGTGGGATAATTTTTCTCATGACTTTTCAACTGTCTAGACCCATAGGCTGTGACCTTCCCCTGCTGCATCAAAACACAACCTAGGCCTAGTTATGAGGCATCACTGTAAACTGTATATCCCCCCGATGCACTCGGCAAGGCCAACACAGGTGCAGTAGTCACCCGCTTCTTGTGCTTTGAAAAACTTCTTTCACAGTCCTCGTTCCACTCAAACTTGACATTATTCTTTGTGAGCCAAGTCAGGGGAGCAGCTAGACTAGAAAACTCTTCCACAAACCTGCAGCAATAATCTGCCATCCCTAGAAAGATACGAATCTCCTTAACTGATGTCAATTTTTCTCAGCTAAGCACTGCTTCAAACTTTTCAGGGTTCACTGACAATCCATTCTTTGATATGATGTATTTCCAAAAAAGTGGTCTGCTCAAGCCAGAATCCACACTTACTCAACTTTGCATACAAATTTTTCTCTTTGAGAACCTGCAAAACCTGAGTTAAATGATAAGCGTGTTCCTCTCTACTTTTTGAATAAACCAAAATGTCGTCGATGAACACAATAACAAACTGATCCAGGAATTGTCTAAAAATCCTGTTCATTAAGTCCATGAAGATGGCTGGTGCATTGGTTAGTCCAAATGGTATGACCAGGAACTCATAATGTCCGTACCTGGTTCGAAATGCTGTTTTGGGGATGTCTTCTGCCCTTATTTTTACCTGATGGTAACCTAAACGCATGCCTATTTTTGAGAAGACCTGGACACTCTATAACTGATCAAAAAGGTCATCAATCCTAGAGAGGGGATACTTGTTCTTGATTGTGACTCTGTTCAGACCTCTATAATCAATACGTAACTTCAGCGTCTCATCTTCCTTTCTGGCAAAGGTGACTCTGGCACCCCAAGGGGATACACTATGTCGGATAAACCCACTGTCCTGCAATTCAGTGATCTATTTTCTCAGTTCCTCTATCTCAACACAAATCATGCGGTAAGGACCAACCGAAATAGGCTGGGTGCCTGGTTGGAGGTCTATGGTGAATTTGACTTCCCTGTCCACTAGCAGTCCGGGTAGTTCATCTGGAAACACACCTAAAAAGTCTTGGACTAGTGAAATCTCTTGAATACAAATCTCTTTTTTGGGTTTGCATAGTTAGAGAAAACAGCAGGGTTAAAGCACTCGACGAATAAGAAAATTTACCATGAAGGAATAAATGTTAAACAATTTTATTAATGTGTAAATGACTCCTCATTAGGAGGATTGAATACAACATTCTTGCTAAAACAATCTACGGTGGTGTAATACGCTGCTAGTCAATTCATTCCTAAAATTATATCAAAGTCCCCCGCGTCTAATTCTATTAGGTCCACACTCAATTTTTTATCTGCTATATCTATGACACAGGCCCTGTTGACAACTTCTCCCAATAGTGTTATATTCCCAGTAGTAGACACAAATAACATAGAATTAAGTTTATCAGGTAATACATTAAATTTTAATACAAAAATAGGTGAAACAAATGAATGTGATGCATCAGTATCAATCAAAACATGAGTAAGATAGTTACAGATAATGTACATATCTTGTACCACGTCCAGGTTGGCTTTTGCATCCTGCTGGGTGAGATTGTAAGCTCTGCCCTGGATAGGAGGTCTGCCCTGATTCTGGTTCCTTGGGCACTCCCTCGCATAATGTTGGGTACTACCACATATGCGATCGGTGTTGTTGAGGCGATAGCAAGGTCGGTCCCCATGATCCCTACCACAATGCTGACAGATCTTACCGCATCTTACCACTGGAGCCTGAGGGGGAGCCTGAATCACCAACCTGGGCCTCTTGTTATGTTGAACAGGCGCAGTAGGTGCTGGTCTGTGGGGTGGAGCTGAGGGTCTGAGGTTCCCTACTGCCTGAGAGAGGGTGCAGAAGCTCCTCTCTACTAGATGTGCATTGGCCAATATGGCCGAATAAGTCCTGAACTCTAGCACAAACAAATGTTGTCTGATCTCTGGGCGGAGACCCCACTCGAACCTTCTAGCCTTCCTGCATTCATCCAACAATATCTTAGGGGAATATCGGCCAACTCTAGAAACTTGCGAGTATATTCTGACACAGTCATATTCCCCTGGACCAACTGTACAAACTCTATTTTTTTTAAATGTCGGAGATGCCCTGGAAGGTATTCTGTATGAAAAGCCACCAGGAACTGTTCCCAAGTAACTGTAACAAGCAGGGTGGTCTGTTTGAGTTCCCACTAGTGGTTTGCTTCTCCCACCAGCATGTAGGTAGCAAGGGTGACTTTCTATTCGGGGGAGTCACTCCTAGGATCTTGAAGGCTTTCTCTGTCTCTACTAACCAGTACTCACCATTTTTAAAAGAGGATCCTCCTACAAAAGTAGATGAGTTTAGTCTCTTATACCTCTCTATGTAGTATTGGTCAATCATGGGAGGAGCTGGGTCTCGTGGAAGAGGGACTAGGCCATGCTAAGGATAGACTGTGTGGCCCTACGGTGGTACTTACTGATATGGTGAGGGCATCAGATTGTATTGTGGCGGTGCTGGGTGGTATTATAACTGGGGCACCGGATCATATTGTGGCGGTGCCGGGTGATAGTGTAGATTAGCATGGTCATACCGGGGTGGCTCGTGATCCTCTCATTATAAGGATGACTCAACTTGTGGCAGCAGAAGAGGGTCAGGTAGCTCTCTCCTTTCCTCTTGGCCCTGCTGGGCAATAATGAGTCTTTCCAGTGTCTCAAATATCCAGTCAACATCTTTTCTAAGCGAACCATCCCGGGTTGGTCGGTTTAGTGGAGGTCTTCCTCTCCTCATCTCTCTGTACCTGTATTTCACAAGGAATGGTTGAATGATAATTCATTGTTTTGGTGTTCCTTAAAGATTATTGCGTAAGGAATGGGTCCGAAGAACGTGGCTCTGATACCAACTGTAACGATCCCGAAAATCCAAAAGAAAATAGATAATAACTTAAGTGTGGAAGTGAAATAAAAGGGTTAAGGTTTATATTCCTTACATAATAACTTAAAAGTACTAAACAACATTAGGGAATTCACCTTTTTGAAATAAACACAAAAAATAAGAAAATAAACGAAAAAGAGAAAATATCTAGGATCTACTCGCAATCATCTTGCAGATTGGGCTTTGGAACCTGGTCCTCTTGATCTGAAATAGTTAAATAAGGAATGAGCTACTCTAGTCAAGTAAAGATATCACAGTATATCACCGACACAGAAATAAAGGTGGGTATAAAAACAAAAATAACTAATAGAGCACTAAAGTTAGGAAATCTATTTATCAATCATAAAATTATTTACCGTTCACTTATCATAGTGGAATTTATAAAAACAACATATGCAGATAATAATATTATACGGATCATAATTTCATGTAAGATCAGCAACATATATCATAAATCTATACACGTCGTCAAATAACCAAACAATAACTGTCACATTTTTCCCAGCTTACTAGTATCCTTGGGGGTTCATAGGGATGTCCCCGCTACATGTAACCCATTTCTTTTAACAATCTTAATTACAGGCCGTTCCCATACCCCGTCTGGTATGAGCACCAAATTATTAAACCTCAATACACCATCCGGTTTGAGGGTGAAGCAAGCCGTTCCCATACTCCCGTTTGGTATGACTGCCAAATTACCAAGTCTCCATACCCCGTCCGGTATGAGATAACGTTCACAGTAAGGTTCCCTATGTATCCGGTCTGTCCACCATCTCTCAGGATATCTTGTAAGGCTGTCGTTTTATTTGTTTATTTAACCACACAACTTTCTTATTTTTCTTTAGTCTCCATTTTCCAAATCAACCATGATCACATAAATAAACAAACATGTATCAGGGAATGCAATAATATCTCAATTTCCCAATCAAACAATAGCATGTAAGGTAGTAATCCATGCATTCAAATCATAAAAGTGATAAACTAGATACCATCATGCTTTTAGAGTGTAAAGTAAATTAACAAAAATCAACAAAGAACAATTTTCAGTTTGGGTTCCATTAGCAATCTGTAATTAATTATGCACATTTATTTAATTTGCACAAATACCATATTATTATTAATTTAGACTTCAATTCTATGATAGGGAATAGGGTGATGGATCCTTACTTGATTTGACGCCCAAAAAGTTAAGCTATTTACTGTGCCTGCAGGGGGTCCCTAGGTTCCCTGAATTTTTCTCTAGGAATCAAAACGCACTAATAGTACCTACAAATGTTCCAAATAAATCCAAAATCAGTCCCAGGTCCCACTCGGCCAATTTCAGAATTCTAGCACAGCAGCTCCGCCGTGCTACAGCAACGACACTGACGCCCGCGGTGGCGGTCCGCCTCGGTTCGACCAATTTTACATCAATCCCTCCGAGAAAACACGTTAAAGGGCCTTAGTTGGCTGAAAAAATACGAAAAACTGAAACTTACCGGTGGCGGGACTCTCTAGTGCGGCGGCTCCTTCGGCTCACATTGCGGTTGGGTGTTTTGCTTTAATCAACCTGTAGTGAAGAAAATGGTGATCACAATGGTGAAAAAATTACGTGAAACAGGAATCGGGAAATACCTCATCAGAGGCGTTTTGTGAAATTCTTCGCGGTACTGCCGGGCTTTTCTGGTATTTTTGGCTAATTAGCCGGTCTTTTTTCTCCGATTTGGCCATGAGTGAGCTTAAAATTGAATTTCGTGCAAAAAAAAAGTTTTTACCTTTTTGGCGGTCGGAAAGGGTTTCGGTGCGGCGGCGATCGGCTCCCTGGTGGCTGGGTCATCTTCTCTAGCGAGGGATCTGGCGGGTAGGGTTAGGGTTTGGTACAGATGGGGGTTATTTATATCTGTCCATTTTTTATCTGGGCTGTCCATCATATTTGATCCGGACTGTCTGATTGTGATTAAATAGAGGGTGAATCTGGACCATTCATCACGATTCAATTTGGGCCGTCCATCGCGATTCACTATGGGCCGTCCAATCGCATTTGAATTTGGCCCTTCGATCGCGTTTGGGAGGGAGTGGATCCAAACCGCTCGATCGTGGGCACGCGGATCGCTTGCATAGCTTCCCATCTAACGGCCCCGGAAATTTAAATGAAATATATGTATTAAAAATGTAAAATGCGGAAGCGTAATAAAAATTTTGATTAACATCCCTTACACAATAACCAAAACATACTCAAAACATGAAAGAACAAACTAACTAAAAGAGATACTTTAGATAAGAACTATAAATATAGCTATGGAGTCTTTAGGTGTCCCCTTCGCCGTCTTCCTGCGGAACGGGCTCGGGAACAATGTCTTCCTGATCTGAAATGGTTAAATAAGGAATGAGCTACACCAGCCCAGTAAAGACATCACACTATCTCACCGCCACGGAAGTAAAGGTGGGTAGAAAACAAAAATGAGCAATGGAGCATAATTTATAATAAACTCGTTTATTAATATAAAAATCTTTACTGTTCACTTACCTCGGTGAGATCCATGAAAACGACATATGAAAGAAATAACATTATCATCATCATGAAATCATATAGACTTTATAACATAACACTTACAACACATTTGCATTTCAATCATTAAACAACATATTTTCCTCATTTACCAGCCTACTAGTATCCATGGGGATCCATAGGGGGTTCTCGCTACCCGTGAACCATTAACATTTCAACCTGATTCCAGGGTCGTTCCCATACCCCGTCCGGTATGGGCGCCTAAACCATGAACCTCAATACCCCGTCTGGTATGAGGGTAAAACGGGCTGTCCCCATACCCCGTCCGGTATGAGAGACCACGTTCCCGGTAGGGTTCCCTACGGACCCGGTCCGTCCACCATCTCCCAGAATATCTAGTCAGGCTGTCCACATTATCCACTTATCAATTCACATAACCTTTTTGCCTTTTTCCTTAATCTCATTCATCCAATCATACAAAATATGTAAACCAGTAATTGACACCAAATAAGACAATACAGTACTGGGTTCACCATAATACAAATAATAATAAAAGAAACCATAGTTCATGCATACGAGACCATAACATAATTACATCAAACATCATGCTGCATTTAATACTGGAAATTAAATCAAACAATAACAGACCAACACTGTATCAGACTCGGGCTCCATTGGCAACCTTAATCAATTATACATTTATAAAGTCACACAGTACAGTTTAATTATTTATTTAGCTTTAATACCGTGATAGGAAATAGGGTGAGGGGTCCTTACTTGTTTTGGGGTCTGAATTCGACTCTACAGTGTGCCTACAGGCTATCCCTAATTTCCCTGAATTTTTTTCAGAAAACTGAAATGCACTACCGGTACCTGCACGTATCCCAAAAAAATCCCAAATCAGACCTAGGCCCCTTTCAGCCAATATCGGAATTCCGGCACGGCGGCTCCGCCGTGCTCCGGCGACGGCACCGCCGCAAACGGCAACGATTTGCCTCGGGTTGGCCATTTTCGGCCGAATTCGGCCACACTTGCATCGGTCCCTGCAATAAAACAACCCTAGGGCCCTCGGTGGGCCAAAAAATCACGAAAAATTGAAACTTACCGGCGGCGATGCTCTCGGGTGCAGCAGCTCCTCTGGCGTGAGTCGCGTTTTGATGTTTGGCTCCAATCAACCTGTAGAGAAAAGAACGGTGATCACAATGGTATAAAATTTGCATCGAACAGAGGCTGGAAAGGGCCTCATCGGAGGCAAAAACTGAGGAGGGACGCAGCGGCGCCGCTGGGCTTCGGTTGGGTTTTATGACCGTTTGGCCGGTGATTTGGCTCCGATTTGGCCATAAGCGGACTCAGGATCGAAAAACGAGCTAGGGGGAGAAAATTTACCTCGATCAGCGGTCGAAAACTTCCCCGGTGCGGCGGCAGGTGGCGGCGACCGGCTCCTCTGGCGTCTGGTTCTTCTTCTCCTACGAGGCACTAGCGGCTAGGGTTTTTGTGGTCAGGTGTGGGTGGGGTTATTTATACCCTTTGCTTTTTAATCTCAATCGTCCATCAAGATTAAATCTGGACCATTCGATCACGATTTAATTGGGATTAAATTCGGGCCGTCCATCGCGATGCAATCTGGGACGTCCGATCGCGCGCACGCGAATCGTCCACGTGGCCCGTTCCCTGGTCAGCGTTGCCTTGCCACGCGGCGGGTCCTGGTTGGCCGGGGCTGCTAACCGAGCCGCTGACGTGGCTGCTGAGGTGGGTGCTGATGTGGCACAATTTTTCTAAATTGTGTTTTGACAATCGGTTTTCGATTTTTTTTTTCAAAAACACCCCAAAATCCAAATTTTCACCCTTTTTTTTCAAAATCAATTTCAATTAAATCAAAATAATATTTTTACCCAATTTTATCATTATTATTATTTTTATTTTCATTAAATTAAATTAAATTAAATAAAAATCAAATAAATAAAAATAAAAATAATAAAATAAAATTTTATTTTACTTGGGTGTTACATCCCGTGTGGCACCGCGTTAGCGCCCGTTGCCACGTGGTGCGTCCTGATTCGTCGGGGCTGCTGACCGAGCGTTCCACGTGGCAGAACTTCTCCAAATTGTACTTTGACCCCTGGTTTTCGATTTTTCTTTTAAAAATATCCATAAAACTCAAAATTTTACTCTTTTTCTACAAAATTATTTCCAATTTCATCCTCATTCAATTTTTACTTCATTTTTACCCCAAATAAAATAAAATAAACAAAAATTATATTTATTAATTATTTAATTAAAACAAATTTTTGTGGGTGTTACAATCCTGCGTTGATATAGGCCATCTATCACGATCGATCTCGTTCATCCGATTACGCCTAAGGAGAAAACGAATCTAAACCGTTTATCATGATTAATCTCGATTGTCCCATCGCGCCTAAAGGAGAAACAGATCTAGACTGTCCATACGCGAGATCGATCTTGAATCGTCTGATTGCGGAGCACATGTATTGCCAGCTTGGCCTCCCGTGTGGCCACGATGTTAGCGCTCATTGCCACACAGCGGGATCCAATTCGTCGAGACTGCTGATTGGGCAGTCATATGTGGCTGAACTTTCTATATTTGCACTTTTACTATCTATTTTTAATTGTTCTTTCAAAAATACCTATAGAACCTAAATTTTTATTATTTTTTAAATTACTTTTAATATCGTCCCTAATTCATTTTTTTTTTCAAAATTCTATTTAAATAAAAATAAAAAATTAATTAATTATTTTAAATTAATAATTAAATAATGAAAATTTTATCTCAGATTATTTTTCTATCCCACCCAGATATACATTGGGTGTTAAAAAAAAAGAAAAAAAAAAGTAGATAGTCCAATTTGATTTGGACATTTACGAGAAGAATCTAAAAAGAATATCACCATCCATGCCACCTATATATATGATATATACATATATATATATATGAGTGGAGATTAAAAATGTAGCACCCGGAAAGGAGGAAAAAAAAAAAAAAAAAAAAAAAAAAAAAGGGGGGGCCACGTCAGCAGCCACGTTGGCGATCCGCGTGGGTGCGATCCGACGGCCCAGATCAATCGCGCGATCGGACGGCCCAGATTCAATCGCACGGACGGCCCAGATTCAATAAAAAATGAACGGCCTAGATTAAAACGAAATGAACGGCTGTGATCAAAAGGCAAGGGGTTATAAATAGAACCCCCACACCAGGCCACAAACCCTAGCCGCCCGCCGCTCGCCGGAGAAGACGAACCAGAGGCCGACCGCCGCCACCCGCCGCCGCACCGGGGAAATTTCCGACCGCCGATCGAGGTAAATTTCATACCCCCGACTCGTTTTTCTTCGCTGATTCCTCCTATGGCCAAATTGAGGCCGAAATCCCGGCCAAACGGCCGGAATACGCGGTCGAAACCCAGCGGCGCCGCCGCGCCCCTCTCGGTTTTTGCCTCCGACGAGGTCCTTCCCGGCCTCCGTTCGATGCAATTTTTATATCACCGTGATCACCATTCTTTTCTCTACAGGTTGACCGAAGCCGAATCACCAAAACACGAACCTCGCCGGAGAGCCGCCGTACCCGAGAGCGCCGCCGCCGGTAAGCTCCGCTTTTCCGTGATTTTTGGCCCCCCGAGGGCCCTAGGGTTGTTTTCTGACAAGGACCAATGCGAGTGTGGCCGAATTCGGCCGAAAACGGCCGAAAACAGCCAACCTGAGGCGACTCGCCGCCGCCAGCGGCGGAGCCGCCGTGCCGGAGTTGCGATTTGGTCCGAAAGGGGCCCTGGGCCTAATTTGGATTTTTTTGGAACACGTGCAGGTACTGTTAGTGTGTTTCAGTTCCCCGGGAAAAATTCAGGGAAAATTAGGGACGGCTTGCAGGCGCACTGTGAATCGTATTCGGATCCCGAAAACAAGTAAGGACCCCTCACCCTATTTCCTATCACGGTATTAAAGTTCAAAATGATAAAACGGTATTTCTTGAATTAACGCATGTGTGAAATTGCTTAAGGTTGCTAATGGAGCCCGAGTCTAGTGTGATTGATGATTTACTGTTATTTGGCCTGTTTTACAGCTTTGAATGCATTATGGGGTTTGATGTGTTCATTTTATAGTTTCGAGTGCATATATTACTGTTTTATTAATTATGGGTTGAATGACTGAAGAACTGATAATGTATGTTGTCTGTTCGGCATGAATTACGATTTGCTTGTTTAAATGTGAATTGATGATGCTTATTGAGGAAAAGGGAAATGAAACATTTTGTAGACTGATAATTGTATGATGGGGTCAGCCTGACTAGATATCCTGGGAGATGGTGGACGGACCGGGTCCGTAGGGAACCCTACCGGGATTGTGGTCTCACATGCCGGACGGGGTATGGAGATCTTATGGTTTTGGCACCCATATCGGACGGGGTATGGGGACGGCCCGTTTCACCCTCATACCGGACGGGGTATTGAGGTTTATGGTTTTGGCGCCCATACCGGACGGGGTATGGGGACGGCCCGTTTCACCCTCATACCGGACGGGGTATTGAGGTTCATGGTTTTGGCGCCCATACTGGACGGGGTATGGGGACGGCCCTGGAAACTGATTATGAATGTTAAAGGTTAACGGGTAGCGGAACCCCTATGGACCCCCACAGATACTAGTAGGCTGGTAAATGAGAAAAAGATATGTTGTACAATGATTGAATTACAAGAGGCGTGATAAGTGTTATGTTTTACAGCTTATATTATTCCATGATTATGATAATGTTATTATTTTTCTTATATTGTTTTCATAAATTCCACCGAGGTAAGTGGATGGTAAAGGTTTTCATGTTAATAAACGAGTTTATTGTAAATTATGCTCCATTGGTCTTTTTGTGTTTTTCTACCCACCTTTACCTCCGTGACGGTGAGATATCGTGATGTTCTTACTGGGCTAGTGTAGCTCACTCCTTATTTAACCATTTCAGATCAGGAAGACATGGTTCCCGAGCCCGTTCCGCAGGAGGACGACGAAGGGGATGCCTAGAGACTCTGTAGTCATACTCATAGTTTTATTTTCGAGTTTCTCTCTTAGTTAGTTTAATCTTTTATATTTTAAGTACGTTTTTGGTTTTTCGTGTAAGGGATGTTAACTGAAATTTTGATCTCGCTTCCGCATTTGATATATTTAAATACTCATTTCATTTTAATATTTTCGGGGCCGTTACAGTTGGTATCAGAGCCGCATTTCCTCGGACCCATCCCTTACACTATTGTCCTTTAAAGAAATACTCACCGATTGGTCGTTACTCAACCATTCCTTGTAAATGCAGGTACACAGAAATGAGGAGAGGAAGGCCCCCACTAAACCGAGCGGCCCAAGATAATTCGCTTCGGGAGGATTTGGACAGATTATATGAGATGGTGGAAGCTCTCGTAGCTGCCCAGCGAAGGCAAGAGGAGAGAAGGGAGTTACCCGGACCTCCTCCGCTAGCGCAGGTTGAGCCCCCGTTACAGCAGGCTGATCCCGAGCCACCCCGGCAGGAGCCTGTTCCTCCACAGTACCGCCCGGCACCACAGCCGCGGTACGACCCGGTACCACAGCCACAGTACCAACAGGTACCGCCACAGCATATTCCAGTGCCCCCACCCCATCAGCAGGCGCCACCACAGGGTCCCCCAGTTCACCCTCAGCCGGCCCCAGTCCCTTTACCTCGGGACCCCGCTCCCTCCTTGATCGACCCCGGCTTCATAGAGAGGTACAGGAGACTGAACCCTTCTACTTTTTCAGGGGGATCCTCTTTTGAAGAGGCCCAATACTGGCTGGCGGAGACTGAGAGAGCCTTTGAGACCTTGGGAGTAATTTCTGAGCAGAGGGCTGCCATTGCCTCCTACATGCTGGTAGGGGAAGCAGTACGCTGGTGGGAGCTCAAGCGGGCCACCCTGCCTGTACCAGTTACTTGGGAGCAGTTCCTAGCGGCTTTCCATGCGGAGTATCTCCCTAAGCACATCCAACATTTAAAGGAAATGGAATTTGCTCAGTTGGTCCAGGGTAATATGACAGTGTCGGAGTATGCCCGCAAGTTCCTGGAGCTGGGCCGACATGCCCCGGAGACATTATTGGATGAGGGCCGAAAGGCCAGGAAATTCCAGTGGGGTCTCCGCCCGGCGATCAGACAGCACTTGTTGGTGATGGAGCTCGAGACATATTCGGTAGTCCTGGCAAAGGCGCAGATCATAGAAAGGAGCTTCGACACCCGCCCTCAGCTAACGGGAAGTTCCCGACCTTCAGCCCCGCTCCGCAGGCCAGCGCCTACCATGCCTGTCCAACCCAGTAAGAGACCCAGGCCTGCCGTTCAGGGCCCTCCTCAGGCTATGGGGGCAGCTCGTGGGAAGACCTGCCAGTATTGCGGCAGGGATCATGGGGACCGACCCTGCTACCGCCTCAACAACACCTGTCGCATATGCGGCAGTGCCCAGCACTATGCGAGGGAGTGCCCTAGGAACCAGAATCAAGGGAGGCCTCCAATCCAGGGCAGAGTTTACAACCTTACCCAGAAGGAAGTTTGTATCCAAGAGATTCCAGTAGTCCGAGACTTTCCAGACGTATTTCCGGATGAACTGCCCGGTCTACCAGGGGACAGAGAGGTCGAGTTCACCATAGACTTACAGCCAGGAACCCAACCCATCTCGGTAGCTCCTTACCGAATGAGCCGCATCGAGATGGAAGAGCTAAGGAAACAAATCACTGAGCTACAAAACAGTGGCTTCATTAGACACAGCATTTCCCCATGGGGTACCGGGGTTACTTTTGCAAAGAAAGGAGATGGAACGTTGAGACTGTGTATTGATTATAGAAGGATAAACAAGGTAACAATTAAAAACAAGTACCCTCTCCCCCGGATTGATGACCTTTTCGATCAGTTGCAGGGTGCACAGGTCTTTTCTAAAATAGATCTACGATCAGGTTACCATCAGGTGAAAGTGAGAGCTGAAGACATCCCCAAGACGGCATTCCGAACCAGGTACGGACACTATGAGTTCCTGGTTATGCCGTTTGGGCTAACCAACGCCCCGGCCATCTTTATGGATCTAATGAACAGAATCTTCAGAGAGTTTCTGGATAAATTTGTCATCGTGTTCATCGATGATATCTTAGTCTACTCAAAAAGTAGAGAAGAACATGCTCATCATCTTGCCCAAGTCCTCCAGGTACTCAGGGAAAAGAAGTTGTATGCAAAGTTGAGCAAGTGTGGATTTTGGCTCGAGCAAACCGCCTTCCTAAGACATGTTATATCGAAGGAAGGGGTGTCGGTGAACCCCGAAAAGGTTGAAGCGGTACTTGGTTGGGAAAGGCTGACAACAGTTAAGGAAATTCGCAGTTTCCTAGGGATGGCGGGTTATTACCGCCGGTTTGTCGAAGGGTTCTCCAGTCTAGCGGCCCCTCTAACCCGACTCACAAAGAAGAATGCAAAGTTTGATTGGAATGAGAACTGCGAAAGGAGTTTTTCCGAATTGAAGAAGCGACTGACTACTGCACCCGTGCTGGCTCTACCGAGTGGATCAGGAGGGTATACAGTTTATAGTGATGCCTCCTATCTGGGCCTGGGTTGTGTCCTGATGCAGCATGGAAAGGTTATAGCATATGGGTCTAGACAGCTAAAGAATCATGAGAAGAACTATCCTACCCATGACTTGGAGCTTGCCGCAATCATACACGCCTTGAAAATCTGGCGCCATTATTTGTATGGAGAGACCTTTCAGATCTACACCGATCATAAGAGCTTGAAGCACATCTTCACTCAGAAGGATCTCAACATGCGTCAGAGAAGGTGGATGGAACTCCTCAAGGACTATGATTGTGACATCCTATACCATCCAGGTAAGGGCAACGTAGTAGCCGATGCCCTCAGTAGGAAGAGTGCAGGCACCCTAGCCCATCTGATGGTTTCGGAATGCAGGTCCATTGGGGCTACGCAGCAGGTTCGACTGCAAGATCTGAAGAGGGCCACATGTTTGAGCCACCTAGCAGTCCAACCCGAGTTAATCCAAAGAATAAAGGAAGCCCAGTCAATCGACCCCGCCCTAGTAAACCGCAAGAAGGATGCAGAACAGGGAGTGAACTCAGAATTTCAGATCCCTGCCGACGGATTGATTCGTTTCAAGGACAGAATGTGTGTCCCAGACGACAATGAATTAAAAAGAGACATCATGACAGAGTCCCATAGTTCAAGGTTCGCCATGCATCCAGGAAGTACAAAAATGTACCAAACTATGCGACCCCGATTCTGGTGGAATGGGATGAAGAGAGATATAGCCGACTTTGTATCTAAGTGCTTGGTATGTCAGCAGGTCAAAGCAGAACATCAACGCCCAGGGGGGTTGCTTCAGCCTTTACCGATTCCAGAATGGAAGTGGGAACACATCACCATGGACTTCGTATCGGGACTACCCAAGGCACGATCGGGACACGATGCCATATGGGTAATTGTTGACCGACTCACTAAGTCTTCCCACTTCCTGGCCATCAAAATGACTGATTCGTTGGACAAGTTGGCAAGAATGTATGTCCGGGAAATAGTCAGACTGCATGGGGTCCCAGTAACAGTGGTATCCGACAGGGATCCCAGATTCACTTCTCGGTTCTGGAATAGTTTCCAGCAAGCTATGGGAACAAAGCTGTCCCTTAGTACTGCCTTCCACCCCCAAACCGATGGACAATCAGAGAGGACAATCCGTACGCTGGAGGATATGCTCCGAGCTTGTGTCCTTGACTCCGGAGGCCATTGGGACGACCATCTACCCCTGATAGAGTTTGCCTACAACAACAGTTACCAAGCAAGCATCGGCATGGCCCCATACGAGGCGCTATACGGGCGTCCATGCAGATCACCGATTTGTTGGGAGGAAGTGGGCGATAGAAGATTGTTTGGCCCGGATTTGGTGGAAGAAACCACGTCCAAGATAGTTAAGATCAAGAAGAACATCCAGACAGCTCAGAGTAGGCAGAAGAGCTATGCTGATACCCGGAGGAGAGACCTGGCCTTTGAGAAAGGTGACCGGGTGTTTCTTAAAGTCACCCCCTTCAAGGGAATTAGTAGGTTCGGCAGAAGGGGAAAATTAAACCCCAGATACATTGGACCCTTTGAAATCTTAGACAAGATTGGTACCACTGCCTACAGACTTGCACTGCCCCCTGAGCTCTCCCGGGTTCACAATGTGTTTCATGTATCTATGCTGCGCAAGTACAATCCGGACCCTTCTCATGTCGTGGCTCATGAACCGCTTTCACTCCGAGAGGACTTGTCTTATGAAGAAGTACCAGTCAGTATCACGGACCGAGAAAGCAGAATACTCCGTAACCGGGAAATATCATTTGTAAAAGTCTTGTGGCAGAACCACACGCCTAGGGAGGCGACTTGGGAGCTGGAATCAGAATTTAGGGCCCAATATCCTCATCTGTTTGATCAAGAGTAATGAGGCAAATTTGGGGACCAAATTTCTTTAAGGGGGGGAGAGTTGTAGCACCCGGAAAGGAGGAAAAAAAAAAAAAAAAAAAAAGGGGGGCCACGTCAGCAGCCACATTGGCGATCCGCGTGGGTGCGATCCGACGGCCCAGATCAATCGCGCGATCGGACGGCCCAGATTCAATCGCACGGACGGCCCAGATTCAATCAAAAATGAACGGTCCAGATTAAAACGAAATGAACGGCTGTGATCAAAAGGCAAGGGGTTATAAATAGAACCCCCACACCAGACCACAAACCCTAGCCGCCCGCCGCTCGCCGGAGAAGACGAACCAGAGGCCGACCGCCGCCACCCGCCGCCGCACCGGGGAAATTTTCGACCGCCGATCGAGGTAAATTTCATACCCCCGACTCGTTTTTCTCCGCTGATTCCTCCTATGGCCAAATTGAGGCCGAAATCCCGGCCAAACGGCCGGAATACGCGGCCGAAACCCAGCGGCGCCGCCGCACCCCTCTCGGTTTTTGCCTCCGACGAGGTCCTTCCCGGCCTCCGTTCGATGCAATTTTTATATCACCGTGATCACCATTCTTTTCTCTACAGGTTGACCGAAGCCGAATCACCAAAACACGAACCTCGCTGGAGAGCCGCCGTACCCGAGAGCGCCGCCGCCGGTAAGCTCCGCTTTTCCGTGATTTTTGGCCCCCCGAGGGCCCTAGGGTTGTTTTCTGACAAGGACCAATGCGAGTGTGGCCGAATTCGGCCGAAAACGGCCGAAAACAGCCAACCCGAGGTGACTCGCCGCCGCCAGCGGCGGCGCCGTCGCCGGAGCACGGCGGAGCCGCCGTGCCGGAGTTGCGATTTGGTCCGAAAGGGGCCCTGGGCCTAATTTGGATTTTTTTTGGAACACGTGCAGGTACTGTTAGTGTGTTTCAGTTCCCCGGGAAAAAT
This sequence comes from Carica papaya, assembly GCF_054855325.1. Taxonomy (NCBI): domain Eukaryota; kingdom Viridiplantae; phylum Streptophyta; class Magnoliopsida; order Brassicales; family Caricaceae; genus Carica; species Carica papaya. Next base: position 10,263,982 of record NC_142310.1, on the reverse strand, counting down.
TCAGGGAAAATTAGGGACGGCCTGCAGGCGCACTGTGAATCGTATTCGGATCCCGAAAACAAGTAAGGACCCCTCACCCTATTTCCTATCACGGTATTAAAGTTCAAAATGATAAAACGGTATTTCTTGAATTAACGCATGTGTGAAATTGCTTAAGGTTGCTAATGGAGCCCGAGTCTAGTGTGATTGATGATTTACTGTTATTTGGCCTGTTTTACAGCTTTGAATGCATTATGGGGTTTGATGTGTTCATTTTATAGTTTCGAGTGCATATATTACTGTTTTATTAATTATGGGTTGAATGACTGAAGAACTGATAATGTATGTTGTCTGTTCGGCATGAATTACGATTTGCTTGTTTAAATGTGAATTGATGATGCTTATTGAGGAAAAGGGAAATGAAACATTTTGTAGACTGATAATTGTATGATGGGGTCAGCCTGACTAGATATCCTGGGAGATGGTGGACGGACCGGGTCCGTAGGGAACCCTACCGGGATTGTGGTCTCACATGCCGGACGGGGTATGGAGATCTTATGGTTTTGGCACCCATATCGGACGGGGTATGGGGACGGCCCGTTTCACCCTCATACCGGACGGGGTATTGAGGTTTATGGTTTTGGCGCCCATACCGGACGGGGTATGGGGACGGCCCGTTTCACCCTCATACCGGACGGGGTATTGAGGTTCATGGTTTTGGCGCCCATACTGGACGGGGTATGGGGACGGCCCCTGGAAACTGATTATGAATGTTAAAGGTTAACGGGTAGCGGAACCCCTATGGACCCCCACGGATACTAGTAGGCTGGTAAATGAGAAAAAGATATGTTGTACAATGATTGAATTACAAGAGGCGTGATAAGTGTTATGTTTTACAGCTTATATTATTCCATGATTATGATAATGTTATTATTTTTCTTATATTGTTTTCATAAATTCCACCGAGGTAAGTGGATGGTAAAGGTTTTCATGTTAATAAACGAGTTTATTGTAAATTATGCTCCATTGGTCTTTTTGTGTTTTTCTACCCACCTTTACCTCCGTGACGGTGAGATATCGTGATGTTCTTACTGGGCTAGTGTAGCTCACTCCTTATTTAACCATTTCAGATCAGGAAGACATGGTTCCCGAGCCCGTTCCGCAGGAGGACGACGAAGGGGATGCCTAGAGACTCTGTAGTCATACTCATAGTTTTATTTTCGAGTTTCTCTCTTAGTTAGTTTAATCTTTTATATTTTAAGTACGTTTTTTGTTTTTCGTGTAAGGGATGTTAACTGAAATTTTGATCTCGCTTCCGCATTTGATATATTTAAATACTCATTTCATTTTAATATTTCCGGGGCCGTTACAAAAAAGGTTGAGAGAAGAGCTGAAAAAGAATTAGCCGCATGCCAAAAGAAAAAAATTAGGGAATTTTTTCTATTAAAATTTTAACATATATATTATTCAATTTGTTTGTACATTTCGTTGATAAAAAAAATTGAATAGCAAAGATTAGTTTGGGTATAGATATACAGCGTGTTCATATTTTTAAATAATTTTAATTTAAGAATATATTGTTAGGTATGTTTTAAATTTGATCTTTAATTTACAATATAATTTTTAAATATAAATAGATCAGATTTAATTGTTTTTTATCTTCCGATACGTATTCTGCACATATTACAATCTTGCATTAACAAAATTAATACATTCATGGAATAAAAAAATAACTTCATGAAGGGCTTGAAGGACATCGGGTTCTACTTCAACAATAGAATCCTTTGTTGTAATTCTTTCTCTTTTAATTACTTTTTATTACTTGTCTAATTCAAATCATGTTTAGTAGTTGGATAATATAAAAACTAAGTGAATTAGATTATAATATAATGATAAGCAATCTAATTCTATAATAGATAAAAAAAAAAAAAACAGAATCGAGATGGCTCTAGAAATGTAATGAAGGTCGTTGCATGAGATAAACCATCGGGTGTTGAAGAGATAGAGAACAAGAGACAAAAGGAGATTGCTAAGAGAAAAATGACTTATTTGAATTTTTTTTTTTTTTTTTTTTTTGAAATTTAAGAACTAATTTGATTTAAAGTCAAGAAAATTACCAAATGAATAAAGAAGGATGAAAAACGTAATTCAGCCAAACATACAGCATCAAATGTGTTTTTATCCTGAATCTCAATCTTCTCGCTTATTTATTTTTTTTTTTAATTTCCAGGAGCAAAAAGAAGAGCTCAATAAAGTTTTATAATTATGCTGGTTGAGCAATACCTTATTTTCCTTATATCCTATTAATTATGAGGAAAAAGTTTATATTAAACGATGTATTTATTACATTTATATATATGTATATATTATATCTATATGTGAAAAGACACAATTTTTTTTTTTTAAGAATAAGATTTTGTTTGAAATAGATTCAAAACTTTGTGAAATTTGTTTATAAATTTGCAATAATTTTAATTGAAAATAATAAATCTTTTACCTAAAGATAAAAATTTATAAGTTGCATTAAAATTAATGATAAATCTTCAAACATTGAGACTTCACCGATATCCAATATATACAACAAAAATCGTATTTTTTAATACTCTTATGGATAACTAATGAAATAATATTTCATAATTACCGGCTCCATTAGAATTATTATAAATTTTTAATTCAGTAAAAAGACCTCAAACATAAATATAAAAAATTAAATTTTCTATTAGATCTTAATTCAAAAGATATTTTACGACAAATTTATTGAAACTTATTTAAAATATAAAACGCATCTTAGTGGTATCACCTTAGAGAGTTTCAAGTGGATTAGACCTAAACATCATAATTATCATTTCTTTAAGGGTGAGGTTCTGCATTTTAACTATACTATTCAATTGAGACCTATAAGATTAAGATATATTAGTTCTATATTTCGTAAGTACTTATAAATAAACTGTTGTTTTATGATGTTATTTCTACCATAATATTTACTATTTTTATTTAAATAGATTACCTTGATAATTTTTTTTAATTATTTAAAAATTAATTGATATTTTTTTAATTAAACATATATATAAAAAAAATAAAAAATTTATAACAAAATATCTATTGCCATATAAAATTATATCACGAGATGTAAAAATGTCAATATGAATTATCCCAAAGTGATTTGAACTACAAATTATATTAATCTTTTAGTGTAGGTAATACGTCTATGATAATCAACAATAGAGCCAAAGTCATCAATTTTTTTTCTAAAAAATTAAATTAAATTTTTATGCTTTCTTGATCTTTAGGCTATTTTTTAGAGATGTGATTTAAGCATTCATGATATAATAAAGTTTTTTCACTTACAAAAGACATTTTAGAGAGAAAATTTCAGTATTAAGGGAAAAACTAATGTTGTTAAAATTTAAACACGGTTTGTAAACATCGTTAAGTAAAATAGAAAGAACAACGTTTTTGTAAATAAGCTTTGCATGAAACATAAATTTATAATTTTTATAGAAGTAAAAAAAAAAAAAATCTAAGTAAATGTAAAAGAAATTAGACCTCAATTTTAAGTGAAAGATTTGTATAATGAATGAAATATAGAAGAAAAAAAAAAGTGCTCTTGAGTTTGTATAATATATTACATTATATGAACAAAAACTATATAGAAATAAAAGAAAATTATAATGTAAATGCAAAAAAATTGGCATATCTTAATTTTTGGTAAAAAAAAAAAAAATGCAGGATTCATGTGTTGGAGGAAAAGAATATGTGATTTAGAGTTTATATGATACATAATTTCAGAATTAATAATTGATTAAAAATTAATCATATAACAATAAAATCAAAGTCACATATTCTTATATATTATATATTATTATATTAAATAGATAAATAATTATTATCTATATTATTATATTAGTTTTCTGTTTAAAAAATTTAAATGGACAATTATTATATTAAACATAAAAAATTAAAAAATTAAGAATTAAATGTTCATCTTTAAAATTGAAAGTTAATTATGAAAAAAAATAGAAAATGAACCGCACGGATCATGGAAATGGTGCCTGAATTTTTTTTTAAAAAAGAATTAATTTCATTATATTTTTCACCAAAAGAATTAATTAGATTATAGAGCGCACGCATGTTCATTATTGCGAGTTGTGGCCGTTTAGTGAGCGCGCATGGAAAATCATGATGCGGCATCATGCATGCATGTATATCCATTTTAGAAATCATCATCATCATCATCATCATGACCATCCCACATGACATGTCAACTCAAATCCAACGAGTCTTCGTCGTTTCGGTATGCCTCTATGAAGGAAAGAAGAACCTTCCGCGCCTTTGAAAATCAAGTGAATTTATTTGACAATAACCAAAATAACTTCCCACATAATTACGTAATTAACTAGAGTTTACACTATACATCTTTCTAATGTTATATACAGAAATTAATTGATACGATACGATTGTACATATACATATTTATGGATCGTATTAATCAGCCTACCCAATTAAAACAAACCCCACATTAATTATAATTAAAAATATATATATAAAAAAAGATTGTTTTGTAGTATTTTCTCATCATAATAAATTAAATATATTTACCTAAATCATCAAGCTACCTTCTCAACACATTAGAATTAAATCTAAGTCAAAATTTTTACTAAATGAAAAAAAAAATAATCTGTGAATTAAGACTAGCTGAATATACTTTTAATAGAAATTTTGTAGTGGTAATTAATAAATCAAACTTTTATGTTCTTGATGTCTTTAGAAGATACATGGTGTAAGGTAAGATTATGTGCTATTTCTTGGTATATTCATAGGGAAGGTTGAGAAAATTAATTATTTATGTCAATGAGATTCCATATGCATGTGATCAAAATGGTCTTTCGGATCTTTTTTCATAAGATGTGATGATTGCATATGAGTTCAACCCCATGTGAACTTTGTTAAGACGTGTCAAAGAAAGTGGACTAAAGTAAACGAAAGAAAAAAGTCTTTTTTTTCTTTAATTTATTTTTTTATGGAAATGTCTCCCTTTCATTTTTGAGGGATAATTTTCTAATTGATTATTGAAAAGAACTTAATGAGTTATTTTTATTGGTTTGACTTTTCAAATTATTCCAATTAATAGATTGATGTCGATTTGATTAGCATGTGTCCTTTTTCTATTTTTTTGTCCATATGTATAATCATTAAGATGTTATTTTATATTTATATTGTCGTTGATAAATATTAAATATTAAATTGGAAGTTTATTAGTAAAATGTACAGAATTCAATGGAGAAAAAAAAAATACCCGAAGAAAAAAGTTTGGGATTTGAGGAGGAGGTTAGAGAAATGTACGGAGAGAATAAAATTCCTGGGAGATGGGGGCTTGAGTGTAAATCAAATTTGGGCCCGCGAGAGATTAAGGAAAATGGCTAAAGATTTTCAAAACTCAATTTGGAAAATTTACTAAGAGACGGATGAAGGTGAGTTGAAAACTCAATTTGAATGGCATAAATGTAAATTACTGATACTAGTGGACGGCTTAAAATAATTTTTATTATAATTCAATTTGTGACAATCATATAACAAAAGCTCATATTCTTCAATTATTGATAAACAATTTGTTGGACAAATACTTAGTGCAGTTACTGTAAAATTATACTTTTTAAAAAAAATTAATAATATAGTTAAATAATCATTTACTTTTTAATATCGGTTTTGAGTTTCAGATTGATGATAAACAATATAGGGCATATACTAAATATATATTTTACAATCAATATATTTTTTAAATTGGGTATGAAAATTTTTTAGTACTATTAATTTTTTTATTAAGGTATTGAGTAATGATTTATCTGAAAATTTAATGTCTTTTTTCAAAAAAATTGTCTTAAAATTTAAAATATTACTTTTTTATTTAGACATATAATAAACATCAACAATCAATTGATGCTATCATAATTAGAGGAGACCGAAAATTTTACATTTATCTTCAATTTGGATTTCCAGTCCTCCAAAGAAAGTATTGCATTTCACCTTCTTATTAAACTCCACACATTTGCTTTTCTACAACACATATGTGATTGCTTTTTCCATTATCCAAGTATAATAAATTATTAACATCTTTACCCTCTTCTTTAATTGTTAGAAACAAAATTGACTCTTCAATTTTTTAGTTATTATCAAGAAAATTATCATTTTCTTCAACATTTTAAGTATCTCTGTGACATTCCCAAGCAATATGGCCAAGTTTATGAAAATTGTAATATCTAATTTTAGACTTGCTTATCTCCTTTGATTTGAATTTTAGTTGTAGCCTCATCTTCTTCTTCGTACTCTTCCATGTCATCTTAATGAGGGTTGACTTCTCTTCTAATTGTTTATGCAGTTTTTATTTACTTATCTTCCACTATAGCCATAATCACATTTTTTTCCCCTTATCTACATCATCTAAATTGGTTTTTTTATCCTTTGTTATTCTTTGAAGTAGCTTTAGATTTGAAAACTTGATTTAATGAGTCTTATTATCTTCTTTTAACCTTTTTTTTCATAAGCTTGTAAAGAAATTTTCGATGATAGGAAACTTTTTTAAATCAAAATAAATCCGATAAATCTAAACATATAATCTTGTACTGAATCCATACGACCTCAAAAGTTGTTTTTCTCTACTGAGGGAATTTCAAAAAAATAAAATGACGGACAAATAATTCGAGAACTATAACTGCCTATTTATATCAATATACTTTTATATTTTTCATTTTACCCATCATAAAATGAAAAATTATAAAAATAGTATCCATACATAAGCCCGATGCATTAAGTCTCAATTTTGTTTAACTGTATTTGATCACTTTTAAACAGTCTCATAAATCAATAACATGTTACGTATAATAAAACCAACATTAAGCCCATTTGTTGAAAAAAATCCAACAATCTCTCCCTTGCATTTTATGTGACACTTTAATTATGCATTAAATAACTATAAGAGTACTCACTATCAATACCTGAATGCATCACCAAACAATCTGGTCCATCAACCATAATGGCATAGGATCAAAGTGGTTTTTCCTACAGCTATCGTAGCTAAACCCATCAATTATCACGTCTATCAGTATAACTGAACGACATGGATTAAGCATGGATTTGCAACATAAAAATTGCATACTATATGATCTAAGCATGCTTAATTCTATCTGATCCTGTCTTAACCTTTGTGAGATCACCTGCAAGGAATTTCAAAAATGATATATAACCCAAAAAAACTAAATTACAATAATTGAAATGAAATCATATATCCATAAACCAAAGCTAAAGTACAAAGTTTATGGCATATCTTACAAAATAAATACAACTATGGTACAAGACTCTCGCTGAACCTATACATCATCTAAAGATACAACACCCATATGAGCAGTGTGCTCATGAAAGACCGTAGGTGGTAATCCCATAGTAAGTGGATCCGTAATCATGGAGTTTATTCCGATATGCTCTATCGATATCTACTTACTCTGAACTCTTTCTTTAATAATGAAAAACTTGATATCTATATGTTTTGACTTTGTCGAATTCTTATTATTGTTGAAATACATAACTACAAATTTATTGTCACAAAATAACTTTAATAGTCTTTCTATACCATAAATAATATGCAGCCCAGTGATAAAATTTTGTAGCCATATTCCATGATTGAATGTCTCATAACAAGTCACAAACTCCACTGCCATAGTAAAAGAGACTACAAATATTTGCTTAGCACTTTTTTAGGAAATAGCTTCCCCAACAAGCAAGCAGATATAACATGATGTAGATTTTCTATTGTTTTGACATTCAAAAAAATTAGAATCAGAATAACTAATGATCTCCAACTGATCTGACATCCTGTATGTGAGCATATAACATTTTATTGTTTGTAGATATCGCATGACATGTTTGGCAACTTTCTAATTATTAATACTAGATTGCTTAAATATTTACCTAACATCCTAACAATGTACGCAATATCTGAAAGTGTACAAACCTGTTCGTACATAAGACTCCCTATAACTGAAACATAAAAATCTTTTACATCTTTGTAGTCTCTAGGTCGTTCTTGGTATATTAACTTAGAGTAAACTTATCTCCTTTAAACACAGAGAAGTCACTTGGTTTACAATCATGCATGTCAAACCTTTTAAAAATATTTTTGATATAACTTTTTTGTGATAATTCAAGAATACTCCGAGAGCGATCCTGGTATACTGAATTCCTAATACAAAGAAGTGTCCTTAAGATCTTTCATCTCAAATATTTTTTGTCAAAAATCTCTTAGTTTCGTACAACAAGCTTATAGTACTGCTGACAAACAGTATGTCATCGATATATAAAACTAAAAAAATATACTTACTCCCAATGAACTTGTGGTGTACATAATATTTCATTAAATTCATCTCAAAACCAAATGACATGACGACTTGATGAAATTTGTGATACCATTGACGAGACGTCTGCTTAAGTCCAAAAATAGATTTTTTTAGTTTGCAAAACATTTGCTTTACATCTACGGATATAAAGTTTTCTGGTTGCACTATATAAGTTGTCTTATCAATGTCACCATTGAGAAATGCTGTCTTAACATCCATCTGATGTAACTTAAGATAAAAATGTGTCATTAAAGCCATTATAGTCCTAAAAGAATCTTTCAATGAAACTGGAGAGAAAGTTTCTTTATAATCGATGCATTCTATAATATCCGGACCTAAAAATTAGCTCAGATAAATTTTTTTATAAATAATAAATAGAAAAAAATATTAATTTAATTTGTTTTAATTAAGTTTTGTTGAATTTTTGAGAAAAAAATGAATTAGGGACGAAATTAAAAATAATTTTAGAAACAATAGGTGAAAATTTGAATTTGGAGGATGTTTTTGAAAGAAAATTTGAAAACAGGGGGTTAAAACGCAAAAAAAAAAAATTTGACCACATGAAACGGCCCGATCAAAAACCTCAGCAAACCAGAGCATGCTGCATGGCAAGCTCCTTGACATCGGCACCACATGGGAAGCCATACAAGTGATCAGCGTATTCGACGATCCAGATCTCATCACGTGCGCGTAAATGACCCAGTTGTGTTCCCTCTTTAGGTGTGATCGAATGGTCTGATTCAATCTAAATGTGCGATCCAGATTCATTCCCTGAATAAGATGGATCCAATGGATGAGAGAGGGCCACGTATCCCTGAACGGACGACCTAGATCGACACAAGATGGGTATTTAAATATCGTATCTCAAGGAACCCTAAACCTAGTCGCATCTACCCTTGTCGGAGAAGAAGAACCAGACGTCGGAGAAGAAGACCAACCACCGATCACCGCCACACCGAAGCCACCGTCGACCGCCAAAAAAGGTAAAAAAATTTTTTTCCCTGCTCAGAATTCAATTCCAACCTTTTTGTAGCCATATCGGAGCAAAAGGGGTGGCGAATGAGCCGAAAATCACAAGCAAAGCCCGACGGAGCCATCGTGGCCAAAACCTTAAACCCTCTCCGATGACCACATCCCCGTTTCTCATTTCACACGATTCTTTGACCATTATGTTCACCGTTCTTTTCTATGCAGGTTAGCCGAAGAAGAAACTCCAGCCGCAAAGGAAAACCGGCGAAGCCACTGCACCCAAAGACACCCCCCCTGCCTCGCTAGTAGGTTCAGGTTTTTAATTTTTCTGGCCAACCGAGACTTTCTAATGTATTTTTCGTAGGGATACATGTAAAATCAGCCAAAACCAGCTAGGCTGAGGCGAACTGCCACCATGCCGAAACTCTAAAATTAGCTAGAAAGTGTTTTCAACACCGATTTTTTATTTTTGGAGTATTTTTGAGTACGTGATGACTATTTTGATTTTTATAAGAAAAAATCAAGAAATTCAGAACTCTAAAAGGCATAGTGGGTAGCATAGTATTTCGAAATACTGATCCAGGTAATGATCCCTCACCTTATTCTCTTTTACTGTAAATTGAGGCTTAATAATCAATAATATCGTATTTTATAAAAATTAAAAAAATTCTAACAATAATTATATGTTACTAATGGAGTCAGAACTGGTTAGTGTATGATTGCCCTATTTTACTATTTATTTCCTCTTGTGTTGTTTAAGATGTTTACTACTTCATTATGTGCATTAAATTGCTAGTTTAAAATATATTCTCGGTTATTTGGTTTATTTAGTTTTCTCCTATACTGTTTATTGGATTGTCTAGGTACTTGGTTATTCAGTTATGTTAAATTGTATCACTTACTTAGATGTCGTTTAAATTAATCTGTTAATATATAATGAGATGTTGGTATGCGATTGGTGATTGTTTGGATGATGAGAATCTATTTATATGGAAGCTTACTAGGTTTCCTAAGAAAAGGTCGACGGACCTAGTATATAGAGAACCCTATTGTGGACATTATTTCAAACAGACGGGGCTGAGAAGTCCCATACCAGAAGGGTTTGGGAGATATGGCTCACCTTATACCACACGAGGTATCAAGGTGATGGTATGTTGGCGCCCATTATCGGACGAAGTATAGGGACGGCCAGATTAATTGTCAAATCTAGATACTGGGTTCACGAGTAAGGAGATATCTCTATGGACCCCTAAAGGTCCTAATAAGTAGGTTAAAATGAAGAATTACTGATCTTGTACATGAAATTAAAATGTCACCTAGTTACTTGTCTTTATAGGTTGATTTTGAAAAACTCACAACGATAAGTATGGAAATAATATTTTAATGTTAAAGGTATTTATTTAAATGAAGGACTCCATTAGTCATTTTGTGATTTTTACCAACCTTCAGTTTTTTATTTTAATGATTAGTGCGATATTCTTATTGGTCTAATGTAGTTCACCCTTTTATTAACCGCCTCAGATTAAGAAGACCAAGATCCAGATCTCGATCAGCAAGAGAGTTGTGAGTAGTCTACCTCCCGGAACCCTTTCAAGTGCTAGTAGAGGTTAACCTCCTAGGATATTTATTAGCGGAGCAAATTAATACAAATTTTTTACAAATATATGAGTTTCAATTACATACATATAACTGAAGCCATAAGTGGCTGCAAAATACAAAAGAGGGCCACTTCTTTCACTATGTTATTTGTCTCATCAAAGTGTGGAAACAATCATACACTAAAGTTTTGTGGATCCATGGAATCCTCATAAACTTCAATAGGTAGGTAAGTTAATGGTTCCTTATTTTCTTCCTCATCTAGGAGGGAAGGGAACATGAAAAGAGTGAGTTTCATATGCTCAGTAAGAAAAATAGTATTTAATTATCATCATAAGGTTTAAAAGGTGAATTATTCTAACATACATACTTACCGCTTGATTACTTGTAGACCTATGTTATCTTATGAAAATAATTTATTTATTAGGGAAAACATCATGTTAGTATAATCAAAACAAACACACATCATACTAGAAATAGAAAAAATCAAATAAATCATGATCTGTTTAGGTTTTTGTGCCATGATTTGTGAAGTCATTACAACTTCCATCTCTGAAGGCAGATACTGATTTCCAATACCCATATGCAATGACCAAATCAGATACAGATAACGACAATTTGCTCAAGCACATTTCTGGCTTGCCAAACCATGGTATGATTTATGACTATAGTCGTATTAACCATAGTGGTCATATCATATATTCTATGGTCACGACAGTACTTAGTCAAAGGTGACCCCTAATAGATATTCGCGTCACCACTTTCGTTAGAGAGTACGCCATCATCCACAGGGAGCGGTCCTCTTACACCTTTCGAGACTAGATAGGGGAGGGAGAAATAGATATCCCAGATGGGGTTAGGGGAAGGGGAACAAACACCCCTCGGAGATAAAAAGCCTAACGAGACACTTGATGCATTATGCATGTCAATACAGATACATACTCGGACCATTCACGCTTCATTCCAAATTTTTCTTTTTTTTTATTTTTTATTTTCCAAGTAACCTTATCAATTTCAAATTATTTTAATTACACGCAAATCATCAAGTGTCTATAAATCACATAGCATGCTTGAAATTAATAACAATTCAGCTTATTAAACTTACAAACACAAAAGCATGCAAAACAAGTAGAATTACAAATTATCAATTTTAATCTTTTTTTTGGTTTAAAAATACCCTTTAAGATATTTAAAGAAATACTAAATTTCTTACCAAAACTTGATAATTTCTTCTACGTCGTTCTTATTTTCTTCCTGTCCTTCTCTCTCTAGATCACTTTCTCTCTCTCTCTCTCTCTAATTCTTGAAAGGTGGAAGAATGGAAGTATGGGGAAAATGGGAAGGAAGGGCCCCTATTTATAGAAATTTTGAGGCGTTGGATTTGTGCCAAGTGGAAAAAATTGGTGAAAAGAGAGAAGAAGATGCTTGGCACAAAAAACAAAGGAGGAAGGTCTCTTCCATCAATGGTAGCAGCAGGCCGCCTGAGGTGGGCGGTAGTGCACTGCGCGAGGTGACAGTGACTCGCCAGATGCACTGTAGGCTAGCTTGCAGGTGCACGACCCAGCCGGTTGCCCAGGCGTGGGGGCCGTGTGCGTAGGCCTACAGCATGCAGGCCCTAGGCGCAAAGGGCTTATCCACGCAGGGCTACTGCCCGGAAGGTGCATGCATAGTGTGCCGCGCTGGTCCGCATGTGAGGGAGGTGATGCGCGCAGGGCTGACCCCGCGTCGTGCATGCGGATGAGACGTGCGCATTGTGCGCACGTCCTGTGCTTGTTATGTATGCGTGCATGCATAGTGGGCATGTGCTCGCGCAGTTAGTTTCCTTTCCTATGGGATTTTCTCCCGTTTTTTACATTTTTTTCAAAAATTCTTTTTTAATTAAACTAAATAAAATAAAATAATATCAACTAAAATTTAAATAAAATTAAATAAAATAAAAATAAATAAAAATCAGCATAATTCACGAATTACGATAATAATTTACGGAATAAATTAAATGAGTCCAATGCGGCCTAAAGGCCCAGATAAATAGAATTTTTTCAAATTAATTAAGCACAACAATGGGTTGGGTGTTACAGTACAGAGGTTTTTTCAGTTAAGATCCCACTTCATCAATAGTCTCGTGGATGAAATCTAACTTTGTGTACTGTTGGTTCCCAATTTCATTCCAATAAGTAAGGGATCAGCATGACCTACCGTAAAGAGCTTTAAATAGAACCATACATATGCTTGAGTGGTAATTGTTGTTATAAGAGAATTCGAAGAGAGAGAGGTGTTTGCTCCAATTATTCCTAAAATCCATAATACACGCATGCAACATATTTTCCAAGATCTACATGATGCATTCTGACTGCCCATCGGTCTAGGGATGATAGGTAATACTGAAATACAAGTTGATACTAGGGCCTCTTAGAAGCTGTTTCAGAATCAGGAAGTAAATCGAAGATCTCTATCTAATACTATAGAGGAGGGTACACCATGAAGTCGAACAATTTTGTCTACATACAGACAAGTTAACTTACTTACAAGGTAAGTGGTTTTGATGGCAAGGAAGTGGACTGTCTTGGTTAATCTATCCACAATGACCCAAATATCATCGCAGCCACTGGTGGTCCCGGGTAGACCAGTGATGAAGTCAATGGTCACATGTTCCCACTTCCATCTTAGAATGGGAAAGTTGTGCAACAAGCCATCAGGTCTCTGATGTTCAACCTTACTCTCTGACAAGTGATCCATCGAGAGACAAAATTCATAATGTTCTTCTTTATTCCTTGCCACCAGTATTGACATTTCAAATCATAGTACATCTTGGTGCTTCTTGGGTGGATAAACAGCTTAGATGCATGAGTTACTTGAAGAACATTATACTTGACAATAGAAGAAACCTAAACATGATTTTGGAACTCATACAGTCCATCGTCAGAAATCTTATAATCAGGGAAATCATTTGAGGCGAACTTGCTAAGGTTTTAAGTGGGCTCAGGATTAGTAGACTGGACTTTTCAAATCTTCATGAAAAGATCTAGTAGGGCTTGGATCTTGGCAAGGTAAACACTATTACCATAATAGTTCAAACGGAGAGGCTGCATCGAGTTTATCAACTTTCAACTAGATATCATCATCTGGGTTAGCATGGCTGATTCCTTCTGACTCAGGGCATGAATGACTACATTATCTTTATTAAGGTGATAAAGGATTTTACAGTCATAGTCCTTTAACAAATAAATTCAACACCTTTGTCTCATGTTGTGAGAACATGTACTTCAGGCTCTTGTGGTGGGTGTCAGTTTCAAAGGTTTAGCCATAAAGGTATTGATGCCAAATCTTTAAGGCATGAACAATGGCCGTTAACTCAAGATCATGAGTAGGGTAGTTGCGCTTGTGGACTTTGAGCCGGTGGGAACCATATACGAATACTTGAACATGCTCCATAAGGACACACCCAAATCAACATGAGAGGCATCATAGAATACCGTAAACCTTTCTGTGTTGCCAGGGATGATCAACACCAAAGCAGTATAGAGTCGACGCTTCAGTTCCGTAAAAGGCTCTTCACATTGCTCATCTAAAAAAAGGCTACTCCCTTCTTGGTGAGACAAGTTAAAGGGGTTGTTATCTCAGAAAAGCCTTTGATAAAGTGTCGGTAGTTGTCAGTTAAACCCAAGAAGCTGTAGATCTCGGCAACATTGATCGGGTGGTTACAAGTCACAACCTACTCAACTTTAAAGGGGTCGATAGATACTCCAGCACCAAAAATCTCATGGCAAAGAAAAGACAACTGGTTTAGCTAAAAGGAACACTTACTAAATTTGGCATAGAGGTGGTGCTCACGAAGGGTCATCATGACACGAGTAAGGTGATCGACATGCTCCTCCGGGCTCTTTAAGTACACTATGATGTCATCAATAAAGACGATGATGTATTGATTTAGTGCATGACGAAAAACTTTGTTCATTAAGTCCATAAAGGCTGCAGGGGCATTGGTTAGTCCAAATGGCATAACTCTAAACTCAAATTGGCAATACCTGTAGCAAAAGGCCATCTTAGGAATGTTTTCTTCCTTCACTCGCAACTGATGATAGCGGGACCGGAAATCAATCTTTGAAAATACAAAAGCACCCTGCAACTGGTCAAATAAATCACCTATGTGGGGTAGAGGATACTTACTCTTTGTGGTTAGTTGATTGAGTTTGGGTAATTGATACACATGTGGAGGGATCTGTCCTTCTTCTTGGCAAACAAAATAGGCGCACCCCAAGGGGAATGACTGTGGTAGATGAATCTTAGTTCTTGCAGTTTGAAAAGTTAGTGTTCTAATTTTACAAGTTCTGCAAAGCTCATGCGATAAGGGGTTTTGGTTGGGTACCTGGAATCAGGTCAATCGAAAACTCTATCTTCCATTTGGGAGGTAGACCTGGAAACTTTTCTGGAAAGATGTCCGGAGAATTATATATAATAGAGATTGAAGAAATTACTGGGTCGAAATCCATGTTCATATCCAACACAAGGTGAGCAAAACAGCGAAAATTCTTGAAAAGTAGCATTCTTTATTTATTTGACATAATTTATATAAAGCAAAGAAAGTTTACTCCCTAAGTGAACATAGTTTTATAATTTTTGTTTCACAATCAATAATGGCTCTGTATTTTTTTTAGTCAGTCCATACCTAGAATGATATCAAACCCTGAAAAAACTAATAATACTATATCTACAGTGAGTTCCTTCCCTTAGGCTCTTACTTTACAATTTCTATATATACAAAAGGCTTCTAGCAGTCTCCTAGACGGTTTCTTTACAGCTAAAATCTTCTAGGGGTTTTGGCCTAAGGTCTAATTTACAAGCAAATTTACAAGATATGAAGGAATGAGAGGCACCTATATCAATCAAAGCATGTGCAGTGGTATTATGAACAAAAATCATACCCTGAATGATAGCGAGGGTGATAAGAACATCTGCCTCATCTAGTTGGTAAACACGTCCCTAGGCAACATGACTGGCGAGGTCCTTGGGTCTTTATGGGTAATCCTTCACCAAATGTTATGTACTCTCGCACTTGTAGCAGAAGTGGTTTAGACATTAATAAGGATGGTCACCATGGTAGCGACCACAATGTTGGTAAGGGGAACAAGTCCGAATAGGGTCTCTAGTAGGAGGGGGCAAAACAGTAGGGGTTGGAACAACACGGGGTCCCTTGTCTAAATAGTTAGGGCCAGAGTCAGGGAATATCCTCTTCTACTGCTATTCTTGCTGACTGCGAAAGTGGATGATGCACTGGTTGTAGGGCAAGATAATGTCTTTGGCCAACTGGACATTTTCCAACACCTCACCGTAGGAACTGGACTTGGACATGACAACTCGATCAAAGATATCTGGGCGAAGACCCTTCAAGAATTTTTTACCCTTCCAAGCTTCGGTGGACACCGACAGTGGAACGAACCTAAATAACTGAATAAACTTAGCCGCATATTGGCTAACCATTAGATTTCTTTATCGAAGTTATATAAACTCCTCTTCCTTCTTATCTCGTACATAGGCTGGGAAGAAGTTCTCATAGAAGGCATCCATAAATATTTCTCAAGTAGTGGGAGTCGACAGTAAATCCTTCTTTACTCGCCACCAGTGGGCCGCTTCACTAGTGAACATGAAAGCTACCAAGGAAACCTTATGCTCTTCTGTCACATCCAAAATTGTGAAGAGCTTCTCCACTTCTTGGGTCTAGGCTTCGACAATCATGGGATCGGGACTGCCATCGAAGTATGAAGGGTTCATTCTTTTAAATTCTATGATATACTGGGAGATAGGATGGTCAAGAGGATGACACTCAGGAGGAGGAGAAGGTTGAGAATTATTAGCCTGATTATGCACAACAGTTGCTGTCAAGCCTTAATGGCTCGAAATAACTCGATAAATTCAGCCCTAGTTGGTGTATCCTTGGCCACGGTTCTGTCTATCGATGGTTTCCCCTATGTCATTTCCTATAAAATGAAAAGGGAGACAATTAGGAGGGATTTCAAAGAAGTTTCTAAATAAGGTTTCTTTATGCTAAGATTTTCCTAACTATTGACCTCAGTGTAAGGAATTTTTCTACAGATTCTGCTCTGATACCACTTGTGACATCCCCAATACTAATCATAACATAGGAGTGCCAGATATCAATACAAAATACGAGTGCATTAGATAGAATATATTTAGTGAAATTTTTGCATTTCAAAATCTCTTACAAAACATATGATTTTTCAATCACATATACAACCTAGGCTAGAACCGGTAATAAAATACAAAATACAAAAAGATACAAAAGAGGGCCACTTCTATCATTATGTAAATAGACTCATCAAAGTACGGAATAAGACACGCACTCGTCAATAATCATGGATCCACAGGATCTAGGCCAGCTTCAAGGGGTAACTGGGACAACTCATCCCAAACTCCTCTTTGACATCATCTGGGAGGGCCCAACATAGAAAGGTGAGTTCTATGAAATTCAATAAGGCATACAGTATTAAAATAACATAACTAAAAAATTTTATAAAACTAAAAGCATTTAATAAAATACATTTTTCTGCTTACAATTTTTTAACATTTTGTGGATATAAGAAAAACATTTAATATCAAGATCATCAAATAACGTAACGATAATGCATCAAAAGAGAAAATTAAACAAATTAGACAGTAATTGTTATTAAGTCTTTTACCATACTTCATATGAATTATGTTATAACTTTTTATATACTGGCTAATATAGACTCCCAACTACCACTGTGGTGACTATAACGGCTTCTTATGGTTTGCTCAACAATAACAAATTTACAACTCGCTACACCAAAGCTAATTTGCGGCTCGCTGCACCATAACTGATTTGCGGCTCGCTCACCATAATTGATTTGCGGCTCAGCACACCAAGGCACAATCTATGACCACGGTCGTGCTAACCACTATGATCCTAAAGACTATGAACATGGTCGTACTTTCCATAATGGTCCAAGAATATTTTATGCATTTTGACAAGGCCAGACACTTAATTCTGTGCATGCGCTGTTCGTGTAGTAGGCCTGCAAGCCTTGGCCTACGTGCCTGGGCCTTCGTGCAGTAGGCATGCGCGTAACACCCTGTGCGCTGTAGGCTCTGCACGTGTGCAGGCTAGATCCTACGCACGATAGGGTAGGCCGACCACTACAGGCTAGGCCTATAGCGCGCGGCTGGCCTGGTGAGGCACACTGCCGCCTCAAGTAGTGTGTCACTGCCCCCTTAGGCGCTGTGCGCCACTTTAGGTTGAGAGCCATCGCCAGTGGAGGATTTTTCCTCTATTTTTCATGCCGCCATCACGTCACATCAAATCGTTCATCTTCTACTCAACTCTCTCTCTCCTCACCAGATTTTGCCACTTGGTGCAAATCAACGGTCTCCATTTTCTATAAATAAGGATCCCTTTCTTCTATTTTTTCTCATCACTTCTATTTCATTTTCCCATTTTTCAAGAGCTTAGAGAGAGAGGGAGTGATCTACAGAGAGAACAATTCGACTCATCTGAACACAGAGGCATACAAAATAGACAAAATCAGAATCATATTAAATTAGCTTATCTATAAAAATTCCTTAAGACGTCAAAAGAAATACTAGATTTCTTACCAAAACCTTGATGTTTTCTCCCTCACCGTTCTAATTTCTTTCTCTTTTTCTCTCTCTAGACTACTATCTTTCTCTTTCTCTCTTTAAAACTTTATAAAATGGAAGAATGCAAGTTTGAAGAGGAAGGGAAGGGGGAGGGCAATTTATAGAATTTTGAAACTGTTGGATTCGTGCCAAGTGGTAAAATTCAGTGAAGAGAGAGGAGAAAAATATTCTTTGCACGAAAAACAAAAGAAGAGGGCGTTCTCCACCAATGGAAGCAGCGCGCCATCCAAGGCAGCGGCAGTGCACTACCTGAGGTGGCAGCGCTCCGGTCGGCACGCTGCAGGCTAGCCTGAAGGTGCACAGCTCTCCTATCGTGCGCACAAGGCCGTGCGCACAGTGTGCAACGCTTGTCCGTGAGCAAAGTGACGTGCAGAGGGCCTGTTTGCCCGCCTCACGCGTAAGCCCTGACTTTACACCGTGTACGCTATGCACAAGTCCCGCGGCCACTGTGCGTGCTGTGCACAAGTCTCATAGCTATTGTGCGCACATGCGCGCACGCACAGTGGTCAACACCCACATGGGCAGCCAGCCATCTCGTAGGATTTTTCCCACATGAAATTTTTTTTTCTGTTTCACCTTTTTTCGATTTTTTTTTAAAATTTTATTTTTCAATTTAATTTAGTTAAATTAAAATCATTTAAAATAAAATAAATTAAATTAAATTAAATTAAAATTTAACTAAAATTAAATAAATAAAATTCTTCTAATTCACAAATCATGATAAATGTTAAATAACATAAATTAATTAAGTTTAAAGTAGCCAAAAGCCCAAATAAGTAGAATTTCCAAATCATTTTAGTGCTGTGATGAGCGGGGTTACATCCCTCCCACCTTAAAAAATTTGGTCCCCAAACTTGTCTCGAATAAATCTGGATACTTTTTCCTCATTTCTTCATTCAACTCCCACGTTGCTTCTTCGGGGGTAGGATGCTGCCATCGTACCTTCACCATAAGAATCGTTTTATTGCGTAAGACCTTATCAGTCCAACCGAAAATTTCCACAGAAACCTCCTCATAGGTCATATAAGCCTGTACCTACACCTCATCGCGAGAAATAACATAAGACGGATCAGGGTGGTACCTCTTGAGCATCAAAACATGAAAGACATCATGCAAACTTGCGAACTCTCAGGATAGAGTAGGCATATGCCACGAGTCCAATGCACTCGATGATCGAAAGAAGTCCCACATAATGAGGGCTCAATTTCTCTCTCTTTTCAATTTGCATCTTGCCTTTGTAGGTGTAGACTTTTAGGAAAACCTGATCTTCCATGGAAAACTCCAAGGGTCGCCTACGATTATCGGCGTAGCTCTTTTGGTAGCTTTGGGCAGTTACCAAATTCTTGCAGATGATTGCGACCTTCTCTATGGCCTCCTGAATGAAGTCTGATCCTAAGTGGCGCTGGTTCTCGACTTCACTTCAGCAAGTAGGAGAACGATAAGGCCTTCCATACAAAGCTTTATACGGGCCCATACTAATGCTGGAATGATAATTGTTATTATATACGAATTCACAAAGACGAAGATACTCATACTAGTTATCACCAAAGTCGAGAACACAAGCACGTAACATGTCTTCCAATGTTTGGATCGTATGCTCTGACTACCCATTTATCTGGGGATGATAAGTGGTGCTGAAGTACATCCCAAACACCAGAGCTTCTTAAAGCTATCCCAAAAGTAAGAAGTGAACTAGGGGTCGCGGTTAGATACAATGGATGAGAGAACTCCATGAAGTCAAATAATCTCATCAACATATAGGCGGGCTAATTTACTAGTGGAGTCCGTGGTTCGAATAGGCAAGAAATGGGTAGTCTTGATCAACCTATTCATAATGACCCAAATCGTATTTCGACCAGAATCTGTCCTGGGCAATCCAGTGACAAAATCCATAGTCTTGTGCTCCTATTTTCATTCGAAAATCGGAAGACCCTGTGGCAAGCCACCAGGTCTCTGATATTTTGCATTTATCCGTTGACAAGTAAGGCATCAAAAAACGTAGTCAACTATATCCTTCTTCATTCTTGGCCACCAATTTTGTTGTTTCAAGTCCCAGTATATTTTGGTACTCCCGAGATGAATAGATAACTTGAAAGTATGGGCGAGTATATTTGTACATACAGCAATAGGGACCCAAATTTGGTTCCGGAATCTGAACAGTCAATCATCAGAGATTCTAAAATCAGGAGATTCGTCAGAAGTGAACTTACATAGATTCTTGATGAATTCCAGGTCTGTGGCCTGTACTTCCTAGATTTTCATAAAGAGATCTAATACAGCTCAAATCTGGGGGAGATAGGTGCCCTTGCTGTAATAACTAAGGCGGAGCGATTGTACAGTGTATATCATCTTCATTACTAGAGGCCACAGTTTGAGCTAGCACAGCCAGCTCCTTTCGACTTAGGGCATCAGTGACTACATTCCCTCTCCCGGGCTAATAAATAATTTAGCAATCGTAATCCTTCAAGAGATCCATCCAGCGTCTTTGTCTCATGTTTAACTCCTGTTGAGAAAAGTTGTACTTGAGAATTTTATGGTCAGTGTAGATTTCAAAAGTCTGACTATACAGGTAATGTCGTCATATCTTTAGGGCAAAAATAATGGCACGCCGCCCAAAGTAGCAGCGATGCACTGCCCGACGTGGCAGTGCTCCAACCGGCGTGCTGCAAGCACACAGGTATCCTACTGCACGCGCACAATGCACAACACCCGTACAGTTAACCAGCCTTCTCGCGGGAAATTTTTTTTCTCCCCTGTTTCGCTGTTTTTTGATTGTTTTTCTAAATTTTCATTTTCAATTTAATTTAGTTAAATTAGAATCATTTAAAATAAAATTTAATTAAAATTAAATAAATTAAAATCAACAAAAATTACGAATCACAATAAATGTAAAATAGCGTAAATTAATTAAATTCAAAGCGACCAATGACTTAACTAAATAGAGTTTCTAAATAATTTTAGCACAGCGATGAGCCGGATGTTATATTATCAATTATATTTTTGTTTTCCAATTATCTTAGTTCCAATCATTAATTGATTGTGGGTTATGTATGAAAGATTTACTTAGGAATAAGCTCTGGTGCTAATTTTTATTGTGTGAATTTTCAATTGTATTTTTATCATGGATTCCGCATTATTTAGTATCAGAGTTTAGGTTCAAAATAAACGTTACTCTTTTTGCATAGTTTATTCTTGCACGGTTTTTATCATCAATTTTTTTTTTAAAAAAGATAACCAAGTAAGAACCAAATCGATTGAGTTTTTTTCCTTGCTTGTCAATATTTTCGTTGAGCATCATCATTATCAAGTTTATATTCGCTTCATTTTTTTCCACCATTATTCAAGTGATCAGATTATTATCTTAGTAAAAAAAATTGAAAAGAAAAGAAACAAAAGTAGTTGCTCCTGTTACTTGTTTGACTACTTATTCACCACATTTTTTATTATTAAAGCTAACCTTTTTGTCTTTTTGTGCAAGGCTGAGACCTGCACATTAAAAGTGCCTTTTTTCCCCATTTGTTTCATTCCAAATCAACATGTATCCATTCATATACATTTTATTAGAACTAAACTACATCATACTAGAGCATAGTTTAGGATACATCATCAAACTAAATCATCATACACTTTAAGAGACATCTCTATTTTTTCCTTAGGGACAAAGCTGAATCTATACATCATATTCATAATTGTCTTTGATGCACTCCATGTTTTTTTCTTTCATTGTACATTAGTTTTGGTATGCCACTAAGTAACTATTTCTATCCTAGTTACTTAGCATAAAAATATAAACTCACTTTACTCTTCATTTGTGTGTTAAACTCTTGCTTTTAGAAATTGTGCTAAAATTTTCCTTCCCTAGGGTTCTTTGAGGTGTTTTAAGACAATGTTTGAGTATCTTGATTCAAGAGGATCCTATTTTGACACTCAACTTGAGGGATGAAGATTAAGAGGTAAAAGGCTTGAGTGAGGTGAGCTCAAAAGATGGTAAAAGCAAAATTTTGAGTGAACAGCTGTGATGTGTGCCAACCTCTCCTATGTTGCCACATGGACAGTTGTGATGTGTGCCACGTGACATGTATCCGAAGATTCTCAAAAATTATAAATTGGGCCCCTCCCCTCATTTTCCACCTACTTCTATCTTTCTTTCTTCTTACATCCATCTTAGAGAGAGAAAGTGATGTTTTAGAGGGAGAAAGTGAAGGTTTTAGAGAGATAAATTAGAGTTCTAGAGATAGAAAACAATGATAAAATTTGTAGGAGTCACCAAGGAATTCTAGACGTAAAGCACTCTTTCTATCCACTTATAAGAATCTGGTTATTCACAAAGTGTTAATAAGGGGTCTTGTATTTTTGTTTATGCATCTAAGTGCCTTTTTTAGGTAAATTAACTGAATTATGATGATGCATGATATTGTTACTATTTTATCTAATTTTAATAGAATGTGTATTATTATGTTGAATTATGTTGATCTGTCTTATATTTGTTGAATCTAAATGTGATGGGCCGTGTGCCAAAATAAGTTTAACAAACTCACTAGTTCGGTATTTGTGGATTGTGGACTAACATGAAGTAAGAAAAAGAGAAAACACAAAAACATTCGTTAGGTTGCTATCTCTGAGAGATTTCTATTTTTGTTTCTATTTCGGTCTCTGCTTCTGCCTGTCTCTGAATATGAATTTATTAGTGAACTATTCCTTGAGAATGACGAGCATTCCCTCTGACGAGAGTTGATACGTGAAACTGTAGGTAGGGGCCACAGTGGCGACGTATGACCGTGGTCATAGATCCCATCATTATATTGGTTTGGCACACTAAAACGTGTTGATATGATATGATCTGGCATCATTTACAGTGGTAGTTGGGAATCTCTTATGCCCTCAGTAGATATATGTTAGAACGGCTTCACACAAAGAAAAGGGTAAAAGATGTAATTTATTTCTTATGTTGTGTTTTTAATTAAAGACATGATTTCTGTCTATTCTTTGTAAGATTGTTTCTCTGTTTGATAATAACTTTATGATTTTATCTATCTCTATGATTTGTTGTTCTGTTTGATATGTTAAAAGGGTTTTCATATATGAACAACTATTTTTTAAATGTTTAAATCTATCCTTCTGGAATGGATCTCCAAGGTATGTATTTATTGGGTAAGCATATCATTTAAGGCTAACAACTTTTAAAACCTTAGCAATATGAATTTAATATTATTTTCCTTACTAAGTTTCATAGAACTCGCCCTTTCCATGTTGGGACCTCCCAAATGATTATAACGATGAGCTGCCCATAGTGTTGCACCTCAAAGCCTACTTCCCTTCTTTGGATCCCTAAAGTATTTACAGGTGCTTATTTTATCCACACTCTGATAACCAGTATTTTTGTAATTAAATAAATTTTGTGTATGTATTTATTCGATGACCCTTTATTGGTCCTACTTGTATAAACACTCATCCTATATTTTGATTGTAAGGGATTTTTAGTTTTCACTATACATATATATTTTCTATTGTACTTGTATTTGTTTCTGTTATCAGGCACCCTTATACCCTGCCAGGTATCTGGGATGTTACAATGACATTGATCTCTTTACTATCATCCAACCAGTGTAACTTGTAAGGTTTAAGATTTTGTTCACAAATTAACCCTGTCTGATCCATTAGCAAGGTGATGGAGAAATTAGTACAATTGCCTCCATCGATCATCACACCATAGACCTTTCCATTGACCAGGCATCAAGAGTGGAAGATAATTTCCCTTTAGTCATTGCCTTCGAGGTTAACTTATACATTTAGTTCTTGTTGAGCCATAAACACATCCCCCTGTACTGGTTGAGCCATACTTTCTATACTTACATCCACTAATGTAGGTCTTCCTACTCATTAATATTTTCGTGATCACTGACTATATCTCCATCATTTCGGATGATCATGGCTCGCTGATTGGGACATTCGAATGCAATATAACCAAGTGCCTTAGTGATGTAATCCTAGATGGCTCTAATTTAGTTCCAAAGATGAAATCTTCCATCAAGGAAGAACCCCATGGAAATTCATATTCTTGCGAAATAATTACCTGTGAGTCCACTGTAACACAAGATCATGCTCATGTAGTACAACAGACGTGCATATGTAAGTCCCACAAATCCCGTCCCAAACAGGCAAGCAAGTCCAGAATTCTTCTGTTTCCTAAACAAGATTAGCTCAAATGGGAAAGTAATGTCCAGTTTCCTAAACATGAATTGCCTAAATAAGAAAGTAAATCTCAATTTCCTAAATAGGAACACCCTGAATAGGAAAGTAAATTCCAGTTTCCTAAATGAGAAACCCCTGAATAGGAAAGTAACTTTCATTTCTGACCACTCTCCTAAATGGGAGTATTCCAAGGAGTGGGCCAAGTTTTTCCAAAGAGAACCTAAAGCCTTAGTAATACTTAATGGGCTTGGAGAAGTTACAAGGTAAGAAGAAAAGCCCATTTATGGCCCAACCCAAGATGGCCTAAAGACCTTATGACTAAAGTTGGCCAAGGCCCAAAAGAGAACCATGGAAGGCATGTGCCACACATGTGACCCCTTTGGCACATGCACGGACCATCACATGTGTGGGAATGTCCGCATGCACATACAGGAGCCTCAGCTTCATGAGGAAGCATGCAAAGTGTGCAGCCAAGCCAACCTGCATGCCCGCCAAGAACGTGCGGCATGCCCGCAGCTGTGAGCATGTGCACCGAAGATGGATCGTACGCCTTGCCACATGCACGCACTACACCCAAGCTTAGACAATAGGTTCATGGCTCAACCCCCAAGGCCCCCGACCCACACGCAGTCCAGCCCACCTGTGTGGCTCCTTTTTCCTATTCCTTTTTAGACTTTAAAAATTTAACTTTTCCTATTTCTACAAGGTATCCAAGTTTTCCATGTGGAAAATATGCTAATTATGAAGGTCGAATTGTACTCAAGGTTGAAGAGAAGATATCCTTGAAGAATTAAGAAGGGAGACCATTATTTAATATTATTTTATTAGTATTTTAATGTAAATCTTATCCATAGGATTAATTAATTATTATTTTAGGATTTGAATAAGGATAGATATTTATTTGATGTATTTAAATTCAAATTAGGATAGGATTTAATTATTTAATTAATTAAATATTTATTTTCTAGTTAGAATAAATCCTAGAATTTGGATATGATTTCTAAATCATACTCCATGTAGAAGTAGTAATTAAGGGCTTATGTAAAGGCCTTAGCTCAAATATTGTAAACACAATCTTTTGAGAATTAATAAAATTAAACTTTGAGCTTTATTAGCCTTATGCTAAGTTTTCTCTTCAATTTTTACTAAGCTAGGTGAGCTTGCCAAAATCTTGATTGAGCCGAGGAGTTGGGATCATGTGACTTCCCAAATGCTAATTAAAGCGTAAGGGTGCCAGATACAGAAACAAATACGAGGACATATAAGATTATTATATGCAGCGGAATAAAAATATTACAATTCTTTATAAAATAATAATAGAATTCTCATTCATACAATACTGAGGTAGAAACAAAATTAATTTACAAGCCTCTACAAAAGATGGACTCATCAGAATGCAGAACAAAATATGCATTCATAACAGTTCACAGATCCACGGGATCCTCGAAGGCTTTAATGATTTTTATTCTTTGCACGAAGTCGTTCCAACTTCCATTTATTGACGCAATACAAATTCTCGACTACCCATGTGAAATGACCAATTCATATCATATCAGCAATTTGTGGCTTACTAAACCATTAGCACATTTACAGCTTGTCAAACCATGACACGATCTATGACCACATTTATGCCAACCACAGTGGTCCTACATGTAAACTATAGTCACAGTCGTGCTTCGCCAAAGGTGACCCCTATAATAATATCGCATCACCACTCTCGTTAGAGGGTACACCGTCATCAATAAGGAGCAGTCCTTTCACATCTTTTTATATTATATGGGGGAAGAAATAGAAACCTCTTAGAGACAACAACTCTAATGAAACAAATCATTTATGAACCATGTGTGCCAATACCGATAAATATTTCTCATGCTTAATACATAACATCATGCTCCTCGTACAATATATTATGCTCTAACATTTACCATGTGCAAATTAATTATTATAGTTAGACATGCGAAAAACTGGTTTAAATACATTCATATAAACATACATTAACACACAATAATTATATTAAAGTGTATAAAATTAAGCATATAACCAACTAATTAAAATTTCATATTTAATCTATTAATACTCTTTAGTATTTAATCATTGTTTGTCTTTCTTATGAACCAATGTGGAAGGGACATTTTTCGTAACTCTTTTGGGCATTCTAATTTACTGTATAAGGAATGTAAACCCCAACTTTATTATTTGCTTTTGTATTTAGATAATAAATTCTTTTCTTTTAGTTTTGGACCCTTACACATTCTTTCTGTGTAAAATCCTTAACAACAAGACGGGTCTTGTACCTCTTCAGATTACCTTTCGAATCCCTCTTGGTCTTAAATATCCATTTGCAACTAATAGGTTTTGCATCCTTAGGCAATGAGACAAGATCTCAAATGTCATTATCCTTCATGGACTTTATCTCTTCATTCATGCCATCAATCCACTTTTGAGAGTTAGAACTTTTTACGACTTGACGAAAGTTAATAAGATCATTTTCTACGTACTAATGTCAAACTCATATTTTTGGATAAATACAATTTAATTATCTAGAATTGCACTTCTCCTTTCTCTAGTGAATCTCCTTAATGGCATAAGTTCTTGAGAGTGTGAAGTTTGTACTTCAGGAACAGTTTCCTGAACAGGAATGGGAGATACTATGACATTGTTTTGATTTGGATTTACTTCTTCAACATTGCTAGGTATAAGAACCTGATCCTGAGCATTGTCAAGAGCAACTGAGGGAATAGGAATATTGATTTATTCCTCTTCAAAGATAACGTTTCGAACTCTTTCTCCTATGCAAACTCAACATCTTCAAAGAACTAGGCATTTTTTGTCTAAAAAATTATCTTAGCAGTGGGATCATAAAACTTATAACCCTTGGATCATTCAGAATAACCAATAAAATAGCAGCTAACAGTCTGAAGTCCAATTTCTTTTCATGTGGCCTATATGGGCTCACCTCAGCTGGACATCCCCGAATGTATAAATGTCTCAAACTAGGTTTTCTTTCCATCCAAAGCTCATAAAGGGTTTTTGTAGTTATTTTAGTTGGAACTCTATTGAGTAAATATGTTGTGGTTTTTAATACCTCTCCCCTTAGTGATTCAGGTAAGGTAGAATGACTAATCATAATTCTCACCATATCCTTACGTATTCTATTTCGTCTTTCAGTAACACCATTCATACTAGGAGAACCTGACATGGTGTACTATGGGACCATACCGTATTCCTCTAGAAATTGAATAAATGGCCCTGAACATTATTTACCTGATCAGTCATATCTATCATAGTATTCACTACCACAATCAGATCAAATAGCTTTAATCTTTTTGTTGAGTTGGTTCTCAACTTCAGCTTTAAAACTCTTGAACACATCAAGGACTGGGACTTCTTATGAATGAGATATAGGTAGCCATATCTGGATTAATCATCTATGAACATTCTGAAATATTATTGACTATTCCAAGAAATCATAGAGAACGGTCTACAAATATCTATATGAATGAGTTCTAATACATTTATAGCCCTATTGGTGCTGAATATATTAATATTTATCTATTTTCCCTTGATATAATGGACACAAGTCTCTCAATTTTATCTAATACAAGTCTTTCAACTCTCTTTTAGGAGATGTGACCTAATCTCTTGTGCCATAATAAAATAGAAATCTCTTTGGTTAATTTTTTCTTTACACCTCTTATACCAACATGCAAGGATTGATTATAATAAAGAATTGTATCAAGTAAATAAAAATTATCATGCGCTAATAAAGAACCAGAACCAATCATATTTGAATTAAGAAAAAAAACTAAATTTTTTATTTCCAAATAAATATGAATAACCAAATTTGTCCAATACAGAAACAGAAATCACATTTTATCTAAATAACAATACGATAAAAGTCTCTTATAAATCCAAATAAAATCCAGTCCTTAACAACAATCTAAATTTACCAATTGCTTCCATCTCAACTGTTTTGCCATCGCCCACATAAATGAATCTGACACCATCACTTGGCTTGTGGCAATGGAGGCAATCTTGTATAAACACATTGATGTGAGTTGTGACACCAAAATCCATGCACTAGGTTTGTGTAGGTACAGAAGTTAAATTAACCTCAAAACAAACAAAATTAAGAAGCATGCCTTTCTTTGCGCACCATGCATGATAGTTAGCGCATTAGTTCTTTTGATGTCTTGGAGCTTTACAGAAGAAACAAACATTTTCGGTTTGAATCTTTTTTTGCTTCTTCTGTTGTAATGGAACCGCAATAGATTTATATGTTTTTTTTCTTGTTATTCTTATCCTTTGAGATCACTGCTAAATGAGCACTCTCTATCTTCTCAGACTTGAATCTTTTCTTCTCTTGAACACAGTGTAAAATGAGCTCATTCAAATTTCAGGATTTCTTCTGACAGTTATATGTCACATTGAAATGATTGAACTATGGTAGAAGAGAAATCAAAACAAAGTACACAAGTACTTCTTCTGACAATTCCACTCCAAGCACCTTAGAGCTTTACATGCACATATGACATCTCCATTATGTGCTCTCTGATATTTCTATTTCCTTTATAAATCATGAAAACAAGAGTCGACAAAAGTGTACATACCTCAGCCTTATCACTTCTAGCAAAATGTTGTTATAGAGAATAAAGGAAATTTTTAGCTATTGTGATCTCATTGGACATAGTACCTCAAAAAACCTACAGAATGACATGTTTCATAACCAACAAACTCATATGGTTTGACTGATCTCATCTTTCAAACTCTTTCTTTCTCTCAGGGGTACTATTAGTGGTAATCTGATCGGATTGATCAACCTGTGAAGTCTAATCCAAATCTATAACTCCAAGTACAAGTCAAACACTATTCGTCCATTGCTTGAAGTTTGTGTCGTTCAACATTGGAATGGAATTCACATTCCCAATGATACTCCCAACAATATAGAAAACTGAACATATAACATATAAAAATAAATTAATTAATTCATACTCACATAAAAACATTAAATCATAAACTTTAATAATGAATTTTAAGTAAAAGTATATTTCATCCCAAGATACAGAATACTCCATTAACACTCTATCTTTGGACAAAATATTAACTTGTAAGTGATACCCTGTAACAGTAATTAA
Organism: Carica papaya; assembly: GCF_054855325.1. Taxonomy (NCBI): domain Eukaryota; kingdom Viridiplantae; phylum Streptophyta; class Magnoliopsida; order Brassicales; family Caricaceae; genus Carica; species Carica papaya. The sequence goes on along the minus strand of NC_142310.1, from coordinate 10,234,050 downwards.
ATATAAATAGTAAGAACACATCAAATAATAAATCTTCATTTGGACTAATGTAAAGTTTATATGTTATACTGAATAACTGTCACGTATTTATTACCCCAAATAGGAATGCAATCATGTTAATTATCAATTTTTCATTGGACCGATTAACATTCACATAAATTACATTCATGCAACTATTTACATTATCAAATAAATAAATTATCCACAAGAGAGGTCACTATGGTGACATATTGTGTAAATTGATTTACTTTAATTTGTATATACATATACTAATATTTAAATTCAAAATTAAAGCTAAATTTAGATTGAAATAAGAAGAAAATCAACCATAGAAATGACCAAAAAATACTTTTAAAAAATATGATTCTTCTTTTTCTGTCAAATGGTTGACTGTTGACGGGTCAAAGTCAACATTGACTGTTGATTAGAAAACTTTTGATTGGATCAGGCAGGTTGGGCCCTGGGCGGGTCGGCCAACTCGAAACCTATCTGGGCCATGGGCAACGCAAAGGCGGGCCTCTTTTCTTTTCCCTTCCTTTTTTTCTTCCTTTTCTTTTTGGACATGAGCCCATACAACTTCAAATTAAAAACTTAAAAGAAAACCCAAGGAAAACCATTTTGGGCTTTTGGCCTGAAGCCTAACTAAAATATTTTTTTTTCTCTCCTTCTTCCTCATGCCAAAAACGTTCGGGTTCTTTCTGTAACAATAGAAAAAAACTAGCCGTTACACGCGAGATTCGGCAGCCGTTTTGGCTACTAAACGGCTATATGATTGTTGGGTTTTCTTCTTCATGTACGGTAGTCGGCCGCTGCTTTTAATTTTTCTACAGCATATATGTACAAATATATTTCTAATATACATATATATATATATACATATATATATATTTCTTTTCTTCTACATTTAATATACATATATATATATATATTTCTAATCCTAAATCCTGAATCCAAAATCGCAAATAAAAAAAAACTTGAATATTAAAAATCAAATACGAACAAAAGCTCTAATATCAATTGTTTGAAAATTTTTTCAAATCAAACTAAATCTGATAAATCTAAACATGCGATCTCGTGCTAAATCAATGAGAAAGGATAAAGGAAGATTTGATTGTATCATAGGTTAGATATGTAATACCCGAGTCTGAAATTTGGTCTGAGATTAATTTTAAAATTAAAAAAATATATAAAAATATATTTTTTAAATTTATAAATTTTTATTTAATGTAAAATTAGGAAAAAAAATAGGTAGATGATGAAATTGAAAATAATTTTGGGAAAAATGAGTAAAAATTTGGGTTCAGGAAGTATTTTTGAAAGAAAAATCAGAAACTGATTGTCAAAATAGAATTAAAGAAAATTACATCACGTAGGACCGCCCACTCAGCAGCTCCGACGAACCAGAGCACAATGTGTGGCAAGGCACGCTGGCAATCCGCGTACCAGCGATCAGACGGCCCGAATGCGTTCTCGTGTGCATGTGGACGGTCCAGATCCATTCCCTCCTCATACACGATCGGATGGTCGCAATTAAATACGATGAACAGTTCAAATTTGTTTCCTCTTTAAACGCAATTGTACAATCGAGATCAAATCGCAATGAACGGTCCATATTCATTTTCTCTTCAAACACGATTGGACGGTCGAGATCAAACGCGAGAAACGGTCCATATTTAAGAGAGACGTGTATAAATATCTCGTATCACACTAAATCTAAATTCTAGTCGCTAATCCCCGCCAGAGAAGAAGAATCAGTTGTCAGATAAAAGAGCTTACCGTTGCTTGCCATCGCGCCAGAGTCACATCCGATCACCAAAAAAGATAAAAATTCTCCTATCTGCTCGAAATTTGATTTTGAACACCCCCATAGCCAAATCGGTACAAAAGAAACGGTGGATGAGTCGAAAATTGGGGTAAATTCTGGCGGTACCGCCGAGGGAAAAACCAAAAATTACCTCCGATAAGGCCTTTTTCGTTTCCTGTTTCGTGTTATTTTTCTACCATTGTATTCACTGTTTTATTTTCTATAGGTTGGCCGAAGAGAAACACCCAGTTGTGAAGGTGAGCCGGCGGAGCCACCGCACCGAAAAATTCCGCTGCTTGTAAGTTTTTGTTTTTCGACTTTTTTCAGCCAATCGAGGTCCCCTAACATGTTTTCTCACAGGAATGGGTATAAAATCGGCCAAAATTGGCCAAAAAGAGCCAGTCCGAGGCAAACCGCCGCCGCCGGCGACAGTGTCGTCGCTGGAGCATGGTGGTGCCGCCATGCTGGAATTCTGAAATTGGCCAATTAACACCGATTTTGGATTTTTTGAGGTATTTTTAGGTACGTGAAGCGTGTTTTAATCTCGGTAGAAAAATTTAGAAAACTTGAGGACCGCTAGTAGACGCAACTGAAAGTTTGATATTTCGAACACCGATTCAGGTAAGAATCCCTCACTTTATTCTCTGTTATGGAATTGAAGTTTAATTATCAATAATACAATATTTCGCGTAATTTAAAAAATTTAGAGAATTAGTTACATGTTATTAATGGCGTCAGAACTGGTTATTTATTATAGTTTGTCATGTTTAATCGACTGTTTGAGCTTACAGATTTAAATGCATGATAATATACTAAAATTAGTAAAAGGATTCAGTTGTGTTTCCTTGATGCATGTATTGTTTGTCTTACGTTGATTTACGGTTAAATTATGAAACTGAAAATTAAATGCAAACAAAAAATTGATTAGTTAAGTAAATGAATGAATGATAGCCTTACTGGATATCCTATGAGATGGTGGACAAACCTAGTACATAGAGAACCCTACCATGATATCGCCTCATAACGAACATGGTATCGAGAATTGACATTTTTTGCGCTCATACCGAACAGGGTATGGGGACGACTCGTTTCACCCTCATATCGGACATGGTATTGAGGGATAATATTTTTACCGCTCATACCGGGCGCGGTATGGGAACGGTTGGTTAGTTGATAAGGTTAGATATTGGTTCACGTGTAGTGGGACATCCCTATGGACCTCTATGAATACTAGTAGGCAAATAAAAAAAAAATTATTATCCTTACTTACTTGAATATGAGATTATGATATTGTTGAGCTATTGTCTCTATAGGTCGGTTTTGAAAATCTCGCAACAGTAAGTATGCAATAAATGGTTTTACTTATGATAAATGAATTTACTTAAATTAAGAGCTCCATTGGTTATTTTTATGATTTTTACCAACCTTCATTTTCTGTATCAGTGAGTAGTGTGATATTTTTACTAGGCTAGTGTAGCTCACCCCTTCATTAACTATTTCATAGCAAGATTCAGATCCTGATCAATAAGGGAGTTGTGAATATTTCACCACCCGAACTCATTCAAAAGCTAGTGAAGGTTGTCATAGGATGGTCAGTTGTTTACTTTTCATTTATTTTTTTTTATTTTCGTTTGTTCTTTTAGAATGGATATTACCGTAGCCCTATTGAATATTTTAAACTATTGTGTAAGAAATGTAAACTCTAACTCTATTATTCTGTTTCCGCATGCAATTTATGATTTTATTTTCTTTTAAGTTCTGGAACGTTACAAGATATTTTTAAATGAACACAGCCTCAAAAGCTATTTTTCTCTGATGATGAAATTTCAGAAAAATAAAATAGCGCACATATGATTCGGGAACCATAACCGTCTATTTATATTGACATATTTTTACATTTTTCACTTTACCCATCATAAAACGAGAAATTACAAAAATAATATCCGCACATATTAAGCTCACACCTAACTCTGATGCATTATAACCAATTCTATTTAACTGTATTTGATCACTTTTAAACGAGCTCATAAATCGATAGCTTGTTACGCATAGTAAAGTCTACACCAAGCCCAAACCCAACATTTGATTCTTCAATGGCCATTAAGTCTAGATCATTTAACTCTCTAATGACACCCCTCCTAATCAAATTTAAAAATTAAATAATGAATTATCATCTCCATCACATTACATATTCAATTAATTAATAATCACCTTCACCTTTGAACAATAATCTGAAATTGATTTGGATTCCTTTATCCTCCAAGCTTCAAATTCACCCCTCAGTGATTAAAGTTTCACCTTTTTTGATTTCGTTTTTTACATCTCTAAGAGACTTTTTTGAGGTCTCAAAGGCTTCTTTTGTAGTATCATCAACCACTTTTAAAACAATCTTTTTTTTTTTAATTTTATTTCTCATCATTTTTTAATTCATTAATTTTATTTTTTAACTTTTAATATTTTTAATTATTTACTTATTTTAAGCAAAAAAACTGAGGTATAAATAAAATTTCATGTTATTTTGGTCAAATAAAAATTAGATTTGTCCTAATTTTATTCAAACAATATGAAAAACTGAAAATTTTATTGTTCTCCCAATTTTGACCAAAAATTTTGTAATTTTTTTTTTTCAACTTTTAATTTTGATTTTTGACTTTGATAATTTTCTCCTTTCTTATTAAAAAGATAGAGGTCCGTGAACAAGTTAAGACGAAACGTGAAATGTCACACCAATAATGTAATTAAAAGGTGAGATAAAAGTGTCTTTTTCTTTTCCATATTCTTTCAAATATATAAAAAATAAAGCTTAAATTGAAACAATACAAAAGACATGAAAATCATTTGTCTCTCAATTTTGACTAAACATTTTCTCGTAACTTTTTATCAACTTTTTAATTTTTCTAATTTTCTCCTTTTTGTTTGAGAAAATGAAGTGTGATGTCAAACCATATATTAAATAGATTAATGGAAAAAGTAAAATGTCAATCACACCAGTTATACAATGGGAAAGTGAAATACTATGAATGGTTTATGAAATGGTCTAAGGCAAAAAGTTAAATATGGTTTTAACACCGTAATAATCAAATATTTTGGGAAGATTAATCGGTTCTAATAATTAACGAGATTTATATATTAATAATAATACAATTAATTTAATAATAAGAAAACAAGATACTGATGTATTAGAATAATTTTAGAAAGAATGTATATACATTCATGTAATTTTTTTTGAATAAATCATTATTTTATATTCAAGAACATATTTTTCATAATATATTTTATCTAACTTTATTCGCCAACATTTTAAAGTTAAATTAATGTACTAAAGTACTTATATGCATGTATTAAACTAATAATTATATATAATAGATTAATTTTGGAACTAGTTTATTACATGCATACATTGGTTCAGTTCTGAAAATTAATTTTTGAAGCAATTAATTTATATTCATACATTAAATTTGCTTAAGTTAATTTTAGAAATAATAAATTTGAACCAATTTTTAGTTAATTAATTCAGAGATTAGACAATATTAGGTTGTTAAATAGTAAGATAAACAAGAACTATATGAATTAATTATTAAAATAAAAAAATACATTTAGTTAACCATTTCAAAAAAGCTTAGCACTTTTTAACTACGTGACAGTTAATAAAGGCTAAGACATATAATAAATTTTTATCTCCAATTCAGATTTAATTTTGAAGCTTGTTGATGATGGATGTTTGGCAATAAATTTATGCTACCAATATAATATTATATCAAGTGTTATGTTTCTTTGCATACATAAATTGATATATTAAGTGGAACAACTTCTTTTGATTAAACAATTAACAAAATAAATTAATTTTGTTTGACATGTATATATGTATATGTATACTTATTGGATTATTTTGTGAGGATGTGGTTTGATGTAGTAACATCACACAAGAAGCTATGTTAGATTATAAAATCCTAATTGACTAATTTTATTGTTAAATTAAATTAGACCGTAATATTTGAATCATAAAATTCTTATTGACTATTATACCCTTAATTTCAATTCTTGATACTTCTGAACATGGGTAACTTGTTAATATGGTTTTTCATATTGAATGGCGAGTTACGAGACCAAAAGGGTAACGTAGAGACATGCGAAACCAATTCACTTCAAAATAAATAATTGAATATTTACAGAAATGTCCTTGCTTCCAATAATCAAATTATTTTTCCGTTTCTCCCTACATCGATTCCTCCGTCACGATAACGGCGTCAGCATCCCACCAGGTGTCCACATCAGCAGATTCCGTCAGGTCTGCAAGCGGCGACGCTACCTTCCTCATATCCCCAACTTTCAGCCCGCCGCTGACGTCATCCCTGACGTAAACCTTCACCCCACCGCCGTCGACATTGACCCCCGCAATCCTCCCCAGATTGGGTCTCCATTCTCCGAGGACAGCAGGTATCCGGCACCGGGAGCGCGTGTCCCACGCGCTCAGTGCAACTCTCCCCGACTGATTCTGTCCGGCCGCCACAACAACGGCGGGAGATCCGGAGACTCTGGGATAGATAACTCCACGTTTCTCGCCGATGAATGACGCCACGTCTTGGCCTTCGTCGACGTTATCTAACCGGAAACCTAACCCGAGATTGTCCCACAGCTTCACCACACTCTTCCCCGAGGCGAGCTCGGACCAAGAGAAGAGGTCCCCGAAGCTGCCGCTGCTTCGCCGCCGTCGACGGAGCCCAAATTTACCGTTATGCAACTCGTCGCCGTCGTAATGGTCCGAACCCCTCGGTTTATTATCTTCATTGATGTGTCTCCACTTGGACGATGTCGACGTTGAAACTTCGTATTCTCCGTCTTCTCCCTCCACCTCCTCCTCCTCCTCTTCTTCTTCATCGTCGGAAGATGAGCAGGAGAAGTCTGTTTCACTGTCATAATCATCGTCATCGGCGAGAAGAGGTTGTAAGGAAGGCAGAGAACGGTCGACGTTGCGTCTTACGGTAAGGATCAAAATCTTGATTTTGTTGATTATGGTGGTGAAGGAGGCGAGCAAGGCAAGAATCAAAGCTCCCCATTTCCAAAAACTATAAGCTTCATGTACCTTACCGAAGCCGGCGAGACCAAAAGACTGTGATAAAATTGATGGGTTTTGCAGAGGGTTAATACCCGCTTCAAAATCGCCTATTCTATTGATTACAGGGATCTCCATAGCTAGCAAACTATATCTACCAGAGTACCGAGTAAAGAAATAATAGAAACGATGTTTTGTTGTGCGCTTAGAAGCTACGCATTATAGCTGGAAGCTAAAAATGGAAAAGGAAGTAGAGAGGAAGGATTTAAGGATTATCTGTTGTGAGGTAAAATGAACGAGGAGGCTGAAAATGGATATGACCTGCATTTTTATAGAGGAAGCAGTACAAGGTAGTTAGTGCTTACGTGGCAGATATGGGGTTGGTGCCACGTCAGAAAAGAGGCGGGAAGAAAGGGATAGGAATGGGGAGTCAGCAGCTGCCTTATGCTTGAGAAGTTGAGGAGGACCTCTTGTTTTGTGCTCTTACTTGGGAAAGAATCAGAGTGCAGGTGACGCCACGTCAAAAACTCGCGGTCATGAGGTAGGTGTCAGATTTACCGCTAGGATTTTGACACGCGGTGATATCTAATTGGTTGTTTCCAGCCTGGAATAATTTTTTTTTTGTGGGTTTTGTAATTGGAATATTCGTAAAATGGTTTCATATTGATACATGATTGAGGGTTTGGGAGGTGGTCCCCCACCGCCACCATAATCAACCGACCACACAATACGTGGTGATGATCAAAACGATCGTAGTTGTATAATTATTTTCTTGTCCGAAAATTACAACTGGAAAAAATCATGAAAGTAAAGCAAATGAAAGTATTTTGTCTTTACCAGATTAATATATTTAATTAATAATATAATTTTTTAATAAATTTATAAAAAAAAAAAATTGCATAATGCAATTCGAACTTATAAAATAATTGGTCTTACCCAATTAATATTAAACTTGAATTAATTAGTAGTAATCAGCGGGTTTACATACACAAGTATAAATTAAAGTATTAAAATGGGAAAAATTATAAAGTGGGGTCTCAATTGAAGCTGTCAGCGTTTGGTGGAGGAATACGCCATAAAGTCGGCTTAATACGGTTGGTGTGTTGGAATTATCTATTAAGTGCTTAAAACGTGCTGATCCATACGTTTAGCTCTGACGTTTTTATATATATATATATATATATATATAACTCGATTAACTAACTGTAATTTTATATTTATTTTACAATATAATAAATACTTCTTTATTTATAAATGGTAATGCAAATTTTGGAAAAAAGAGCCGCTTATCGTGATGATTTATGAAAGACTCCAGAGGTTTGTATTAGTGGCTAAATTTCCACGATAAATGACAAGTTGTTTTAAAAAACTAAGAAACATGATTATTAGAATTGGTGATAAGGCTGTGTATGTGGTCAAAGTATTCACCTTAGAAAATAAATTTCAAAGACCCATATATTGATATATAAAACATTCTGGGAATTCATTATTATAAAGGCCTATCATGTGACTATTTTGGGTGTTTTGATATTTATGTTCAGCCAAGAAAAAATATATATGAATATTTTAGAAAAATTACATATGTATCCCTCCTCAGTCTTTATAGTTTATTGAAATATCGTTGGTTGGGCAAACATAATGAAAATATCATTTCATAAGATTTGATTTCTTCTAGTGGCAAAGTTTTCTTTTTTGTCACATGTTCATCAATTTGGAAAATCAAGCATGTTGAGTGCCTTGAATGATTTGGTGTCTAAATAATGTCATATGGTTCACATGTGTCTCCTACAAAAACATGTGGTTCATGTTTCATCACAACCTATGTTGTTAACACTCTAAAAAAATAGGAATATATATATATACTTTGATTTTATAATATGTGACTAATATGTTGTTTCATTCTAATCGTCTCACCAAAAGCTCTTATGATGATAATTATTATTTTTTATTTCATATATTGCTCACTATATCTATATGTATGATTAATTTTTTTAAGATTCTTAATTTCTTGTAGTTTTTTTCTCTTTGAATTTTATTTTCCTTCATTTAGCCCCAACTTTAGTAAAATTAGCTCCCAAAAGATTCTTTCATCCAATGTTTTCAACTATTAAAAGTCTTTCTCTTTTTTTTTTTTTGTGAACAAAATATTCTCGGTTGTGGTAAAGATCTTATAAAATCTTTTTAAAAATTCTAATTTTTTTTTTTATCCTCATGTACCAAGAATCTTTTTAGATCTTTTTCGTCCATTAATCAGTTGCACATCTCATAATAATATCATAGAAAAAAATTTTCGGAGATAATAATATTTAAAATAATAAACTACAAAATAGTAGAAGAAAGGTTGAGTACAAAAGAAACTCATGTCTTATTGTTATTTTTTTGAACAACAAAATGAGAAATCGAAGAATAAAAGGTGACACCAAAGCAATTTATATCTTTATGCCTTTCTTAATAGAAAATTGAAATAAAAAAAGAATTACATGCAACATGTATGTTTTATTCTTGAAAGACATTGTAATAGTCTAGAAATTTTTAAATCAATTTATGACTTGACAAACTATTGTTAAGACAATAATATTTGAGATTTCAAAAATTAGTAATCTCGTTTACTTTTAATACGCTTGGTGATAATTATTGTGTATGTATCAAGAAATCTAATGATAAATTTCATAATTTTATCATTATATAAACTAACAAAGATAAAAAATATTTTGAAATTATAAAAAAATATGCAACCTCTAGTTTTGAGGTGAAAGACATGAGAAGATAGGTGCATACTTGGTATAAAAACAGGAGAGATTGTTTATAGAAATTATTAACTTTATTCATAAAATTATGCATTAGGATAATTCCTTAATAGTTCAAGACGAGCAAATGAATCCCATTAATGATTTTATTGCTAAAGGTAATAGCCTCAATCTTGATATGTGTTCTAAGTCTATAGAGGAAAACAAGATGTTAAAAAAGTCTTCATATTCTAGTGTAGTTGAGAGCTTGACGTATGCAATAGTGTGTTTGTTACAATCGGGGTGGTATAAATAACAAATAACTTTTAATCATTTGGGGATATTTAAAATTAAAGTAATTATTATTGAAGTAGAACCAAAAACTAATTATTACACTGATTTTTTATAAGAAGTTTGAGGTGAAATAATAGAGAGTAGGAATGTGCAAGACATCTATTATGTGGTACACACTAATTATTTTAGTTGTGATTTACATGCATATTTTAGATATCTGTCTATTGTCCAAATATGTATTTGTGACATTCATTTATAACTAAAATTTAATAATTAAAATTTACATATCAAATTGGAGAATGAGGTATATAAATACAATAAGAAGAAAAAAGAGAATAAAGAAAATAAAATTGAATTTGAATGAATCCTCCAAACTTCTACGTTCAATGTATTCTTTTATAGAGAACAATTTCGAAGATGATATGTTATTTATCAAAATAAAAAAAATAATATAAAGTAGCATTAGAATAAAACAATAGTCAAAATTAATGGATAATGATGTTCAACATTCAAATCGAAGTATTAATTAAATCGTTTTACAAAAGTTTGTCCAAATAGTTCAAATAGTTCAAGGCTTAAGTTTAATCTACTTAAGCCTTGAGTTCCCATTTTTCTTAACATTTTGATATTGTATTATCAAGCATAGTTTTGAAATTAACTTTGCATTTTCTGAAAATTCTTTTAATTAAAATTTTAAATATCAATAGTAAGTTCTCTTTACAAGCAAAAGACAATAGTACCAATGTGCGATTCCACAGTGTTTCGTTTGAAACATGCTCCAAGTAAAAAACCAAGAAAACTCAACTCCCTTCCCACATCAAATTATAACCCCATTAACATCACAAAACAAATATATTTAAGACCGAATTTCACAATAGATTTAAGAAGAAAGAACTTAGATCACCATTGTTCAACCAAATCAGTATTAATCCACAGAACATATAAAAAAAATCATTTCACCATTGATGGGGATGATCATGTTCATTCATTTTTCATAAATCAGAAGCAAAATGTAGAACTTAATTAACACGCTCATTCCAACATCCTCATTCAAATAAAAATACAAAAGGAAACAAAGAATCTTACCCACAAGTGTTCATCGAATCCCTTCTTCTATTTTATGCTTGAAGCCCTTAAATTTTCATCCTTTTGTTTTTTGGATTACAGCTTCTCTTCACCCAAAAAAAAAGGTTCTCTTTTCTTATTTTTTTGTCAGCTACAAAATTCATAATGTTGGGTTTTGGGTTCCCTTCTATATGGAAAAACCCAAATACTTTTGAACCAACTTATTTTTTGGCCCATTAGGATTATTATGATTTTTTTTTTGGTATACTACTTTAACCATAAGAAGTAGTATAAAAATAAGTTTTTAGCCACCAAAATAAAAAGTGAATAGAAAAGGAAATTTTTGCTGGAAAATTACACCCAACATATTTTACTTCTTTTCACGATCTGATAGTGATCTTTATTCGGATCAAGCTGAAATTTGGTGAGTATTTAGAAGACTCATTTCTTAATGGTGGAGATCGATTTTCGATGATTGAATTTTTGGTACTTTCAGTTCGAAGTTACTATTCACATTTTTCTTTTATACAACGACCAATTTAACTTTCTCCAACGATCGGACGGTCATTTGTGGTCTGATGAGGCTGAAATTCGATGAGCATATTCGGGATAAATTGTTCTTTAATCTGAACAGTGAAGATCGGATTTGAACAATCAGAACTCATCCGTTTCGCATGAACAGTAGCTACTTTGGTGATATTTTTCCATTCCTTTGTTTATTTATTGGTGTTCGGTTAAGTTGTTGTTGAATATTTATTTGAGGATTATAGTGGTTGCTTATTGTTGTTGTAAACACTTTATAGTGGAGCTCTTTTTATTTGGATCAGGAGAGGTCCTGTGGTTTTTATCCTTCATATTAAAGGAGTTTTCCACGTTAAAAATTTTGGTATCTTTGTGTAATTTTTTTTAGCATCTTGGGGCAGATTTTATCATATTTATTTTGACTAAATTTTTACTTAGTTTTCACTCCTCATAAATTCATTCAAGCACTTCGCTACAAGTGGTATCAGAGCCTGATTCACTAATTCATTGGTTGATTGTGGATTTTCGCTTGCCTGTTTGAATGATGGAGGTGAATGTGAGTAAAATGTATTGTTTGGATGACACAAATTATTACAAGTGGAAAAGAAAAATGAGGGATCTTCTTGTTGTGAAAATATTGTATTTACCCGTGTTTGCTTCTCAAAAGTCAGAGTCTAAATCCGATGAAGATTGGAAATTTTAGAATTTACAAGTATGTGGTTTTATTCGAAAATGGGTAGAAGGCAATGTGTTGAATCATATTGCTAATGAAACAAATACCAAAACTTTGTGGAAAAAGCTTGAAACCATATATGCTTCAAAGATTGGAGACAATAAGTTATTCTTGCTTAAACAAGCTATACGCTTACAATATAGAGAAGATAGTTCCATACTTGATCATATAAATGAATTTTAATATATCTTTAATCAACTATCTGGCATGGCTGTCAAATTTGATGAAGATGTTATTGGACTTTAGTTGTTGACTACACTTCCTGACTCATGAGAAAACTTTCATGTATATTTGACTAATTCTGCTCTTGATGGTGTTGTAACCATGCAATATGCAAGGATTGACATTTTGAATGAAGATATAAGAAGAAGAACTCATGGGACATCTGGTTCATAGTCAGAAATTTTGGTTACTGAAAACAGGGAGAGAAGTAAAAGTAAGGGTCAATATCATAATAGAGACAAGAGCAAGAGCAAATCAAAATCAAGGTACAAGAATCTTGAATGTCATTATTATGGTAAAATAGGATATATCAAGAAATATTGTTATAAATGGAAGAAAGAGAACAAAGCAGACAAAGGAAAGCAAAAAAGAAGGGAAATGACAACAATATTGATTGTGTTGCCACTACCACTTCAGATGATGACTTGGCTCTCAAGAGAATATGATCAATGTAGCCTATGATGATACTATTTAGGTTCTTGACAGTGGTGCATGTTTTCATGTTACATCAAAGAATGAATTCTTCATATCTTATACTCTAGGTAATTTTGGAATTTTAAAGATGGGTAATGATGGAGTGTCGAAGGTGATAGGCACTGATATTATTTATTTAGAGACTCAAAATAGAACAAAGTTAGAGCTCAAGAATGTTAGACCTGCTCCAGACATTAGGTTGCATTTGATTTTCACTAGTAATCTTGATGATGGTGGCTATTGTAGCACTTTTAATGATGAACAATGTATACTCAATAAAGGTTCCTTAGTTGTAGGTAGAGGAAAGAAGGCTTCGGGCTTATATTGGTTGCAAGCTTCAATTTCTACAGATCTTGTTAATGCAGTTAAAGGTGATAGCTCTTTATAATTATGGCACAAGAGATTGAGTCATATTAGTGAGAAGGAACTTGATTGTCTAGCTAAAAGGAATTTACTTTCAGGATTAAAAGGTGTAAGGTTAGACATGTGTACTCATTGTTTGGCTGGGAAACAAAAGAGGGTTTCTTATAAACATCATTCTTCATCTAGGAAAGATGATTTGCTTGAGCTAGTACATTCAGATATATGTGTTTCTTTGAAAGATAAGTCATTCAGTGGTGCACTTTACTTTGTTACCTTTATTGATGATCATTCAAGAAAACTTTGGGTTCGTACCTTAAAGTTAAAAAATTAGGTGCTTTGTGCATTTAAAGAATTTCAAGCTTCTGCTAAGAAAGAAACTGAAAAGAAGTTGAAATGTATTCGCATTGATAATGATAGTGAGTATTGTTGGCCTTTTGATGCATATTGCAGAGAACAGGGTATTAGACATAAGAAGACACCTCTTAAAACTCCTCAATTAAATGGGCTGGCAGAAAGGATGAACAGAACATTGATGGAGAAAATCATATGTGTGCTTTCAGAAGCTAAATTGTCTAACTCTTTTTAGGGTGAAGCTTTGTATACTGTCACACATGTGATCAATTTAACTCCTACTGTTGCATTGGAAAATGATGTTCCTAATAGGTTCTGGTATGGTAGAGATGTTTCCTATGAACACCTATGAATATTTGGTTGCAAATGTTTTGTGCATGTTCTCAAAGATGAGAGATCCAAGTTAGATGCCAAGACTAGGCAATGTACTTTCATTGGCTATGGGCAAGATGAGTTTGGTTACAGATACTATAACGCAGTTCAAAAGAAAGTTATCAGAAGTCGTGATATAATCTTTGTAAAATATCAGACTATTGAAGATATTAATAAGGTGGAGAAATCAAAGTCTCATATTGGTGGTTTGATTGACTTAGACCCATCTCCTACAACTCATATGCCTAATGCAGTTGAAGTTCAGAATCATGATGTACAAAATAACAATCATAATACAGATGAGATTGGTGCTCCTGAATATGAAGCAGTTGATGGTCAACAAGAAACACATGTTGAGGAACTTGAAGTTCCACTTAGAAGGTCTACTAGAGATCAAACACATTCTACTAGGTATTCACCTAATGAGTACATACTTTTGATAGATGAAGAAGAACATGAATGTTATGAAGAGGCAATTGAGAGTGAGCAAACGGTTGAATGGATTGTAGCTATGAAAGATGAAATGCAGTCTTTAACTGATAATCACACATTTGAATTGGTGAAACTTCTTAAAGATAGAAAAGTCATGAAAAATAGGTGGGTCTATTGAGTGAAGCAATAAGAGAATTCCAAATCTCCACGATACGAAGTCAGATTAGTTGTCTAAGGCTTCGATCAAAAAAGGGGAGTTGATTTTGAAGAGATTTTCTCACCAGTCATCAAGATGTTATCAATTCGTGTTATTTTGGGGTTAGCTGCTAGTCTTGATTTAGAAGTTGAGCAAATAAATATTAAAATAGCATTCCTTACAGTGACTTAGAGGAGGAAATCTATATGGAACAACCTGAAGGTTTTATGGTGAAAAGAAAAGAAAATTATGTTTGTAAATTGAGAAATAATATATATGGATTGAAACAAGCACCTAGAAAATAGTATAAGAAGTTTGAGTCAATTATGGTTCAACAAGGCTACAAGAAGGCTACTTTTGATCATTGTATTTTTATGCAGATATTTTTTGATAATGATTTTATCATCCTGTTGCTATATATTGATGATATGCTCATTGAGGATTTTGATTCTTCTAGAATTGATAGCTTGAAAAAAGAGCTGAGTAGATCTTTTGCAATGAAAGACTTAGAGCAAACACAACACATTCTTGGCATAAAATAAAAATCACTCGCGATACAAAATGCAAGAAGTTGTGACTATCTCAAAAAAAGTACTTCCAAAAATAAGATGAGCCTTCATAATTAAGTGTAGTAAAATGACATTCACAGTCATTTCCATGTAAGTTCATATTCCACCTAAAAGTCAATCGTCATTTGCAAAGGTTCACTTCCATGTAACATGTAACAGTTCATATTTGATTTCCTGAATAATCTTAAAGATACTTTGATGAGAACAAAAAACTAACCACACTCATCCCAGCAAATCTGAATGTTTCCATCATTTGACAAGGGGTAAGGAATCAAATTTGACATCCAAACTCAAAAGATCAAGACGCAAAGCACAAATCCTGAAACTTCTTGCAAGCTACAGTTACTAATGATTAATGAATCAGTGCCTCATTAGGTAATGAATATCATCGCCCTGTTCTTCCGCTTCTCGTCCTCTCCCATTCATAGGACTTTCGGATCCGATTTCTCTGTCCTCTTGTATGTGTCTCTAAATCCTTCTAATCATTTCCTAAATTTACTCTTCGTTTTCCGTACAAAAGACACACAAACAGCCTCTATTATCTTCATCTCTATCCCGTTCTCTCTCATTCGTAGGACTGACTTCCCTTCGGCTTGCCCTACTCTTTAGCTTCCTATAGAGAGTTCCTTTTCTTATCCTCCTTTCACGGCCTTTGTTCAGTAAGCATTTACATCAAATTTCTAGACTCGCACACGTATTATTTGTCTTTTCCCCAAGCTGGCCCTCTCTCCCTCCCTTTTCTATTTTATAAAATTTTGACTTCATTCCTCTCAGTGTGGCTCCCATTCTTCTTTCTCTGCTCTGCAACTACCCAGTCCATATGCAGACACCTTACTAGATCATCATCAATCAATCATCAAAATTATTAGCTGATCATCTCCATCGCACCACCTCTACTCCGTTTTGTCGAAAGAAAACCTAACATCTCTCTGCCTTCAATTTTGGGAGCTGAACGGGGAAGAAAAATAAGTTTCTTAAACAACGATGTATCGGGAATCAGAGGCATGGTATGGGCTTTTATTTTTTTTTTTCAGGGCCGTTGTTGGGCTAGTCTAGGTATGTTTTGATCGGATTTAGAGTTCTGGACTATGTTTGGGATTCAACTTAAGTAAGAAATGAATTTGAGGGACACGACTGAGTCTTAATATATAGATATGTAACAGAAATAATGATGACAATATAATTCTTTTGAGATAATTTTTTTTTTAAAAAAATAAATAAATAAATGTCTTATAATACATATGTATATCCATAAGATTTCTATTGAGCATTAATACTGTTGTTGGTGAAAACATGTTTAAGAAAGTGATTTGAGTTAAGAGGATAAGATTCAAATAGAGAATAAAGACTATTCTTAGTAACATAATTGAATGCATTATATTCACAAGTCAAATAAGTATATAGCTTATAGATTGTCTATAAATGACAATGTAAAATTATTTAGGTGATTAATCACAATAGAGTAATAGGATGTATTTTGACCAATATGACAAAAGAAGGCTATGATATAATGGGATAGTTTTGTATTATAACAAGTACTTGAGATAGTATTTGGTAGGTCATATACTCTTTTCTCAGCATTCTATATAATTTTTGAAAACATGAAACCATGTACAATATTGTTTTGACATGTTGACTTTTAAATAATTAAATTGTTATAAATCTCAATAAATCAGTATATTAGCCAGAAATACCACTTTAAATTATGAATAATAATTACTATACATAGTATACAAAAGAAAAAAAAAAAAAAAGGAATCAATTAATTAACTATCAAGACACCAAGCTTAATCAAAGAGATCATGATCATGAATTGTAACAAAAAGAATGAATTAAACTTTTCAATTTAATGACAATTAGTTAACATTTTGTTCAGTAAACAACCTCTATCCCATCACCCTCACAAATTACACTGAAAATACGCAACCCTATCTATAAGTATAAACAATTACAAAGATGCAAATCAATAGAATGATAGCTCCTGATCAGACATGTATATATGTATACTTAGATATATACATAGTGTTAATAATCTGGTAATCCTTTCATGAACTCCAAAAAGGAAGGAGACAATGAATTAGCAATCGTCGACGTCTCAGAAAATCTGAAAACAGGGCGTGGAGAGCAGAACAAATCTGACGAATTCGGAGTAAATATCGGAATATGATTATGTTGATTATTATTATTCGTCGTGTTCATAACCTGAGAAGGAGACGAAGACGACGAGGAGCTCATTACAGTGGCCGCAGTTGCAGCCGCAGCGCTGTTAATATTAGTTGCGGCGGAGTTTTCGTCTGTGAGCACGGAGGAAGAATCGTTCTCGTCGGAGGTGGTCTTGTCGAGGCCGGTGAGTCTCTGAACCAGAGCCATGAAATCTCGAGCTTGGGTGTGTATGACTTTAGGTGAATGAGCGTAAATGATAACAGGTTGTCTGTGTTGTTGTTTCTGAATCAAACGGGACTCTTTGTGGATCTTCAATGGAGAAGGACGTGATGACCCGTTTATCATCATCTCTTTCTTTGCAGATTCCTGGCCGTGATTCCCATGTTCGTCGTTCGACTTTGCAGAATTCATGGCAGCTTTTGGATGAGTAATCTATTCTGTGTACCCGAAAAAGAAGAAGAAGAAGGAGAAGAAAAGAATTGACAACTAAGATGAGCTCTACGTACAGAGAATTTAGGAGATGAAAATAGACAAGGGTCGTTCAGATGTTATAAATGGAAATATGTACATTTATATATTGTATATATAGGTATAAGAAATATATAGATAGAGCCAGCGATTCTGACCGTTGACCAAGAAGGGAAGATGTGCATATATAATTATAAGGGTACTGTTGTTGAATAAGCCATTGTTTCTCCCTCAAAGGCGTCTCTGTCGGCTGTGACCTCAGCGACGGCGTGTTTGGCGGCAACTACTAGCTTGCTAATTAATTAATTTAATTTAATTTAATTCATATGTTTTAATTATTCACATTTGTTATGTCACGGCAAACCCACTAGCACTTAATTTGTTGGTTGATTAATCATTGTTTAAAGAAAAAGATATATAATATAATGCCAAGTATTTAACTTTATATGTGTCCCCATCAAATCTAATACTTCTTTTTATGTTATTATTATTATTATTATTATTATTATCATTCTGCATGTAACATTAATAAAATTTAATATTATTATTTTCTATCCCTTAAATTTTAATTTATATGACTTTAAATATTTACGTGCTTCTATATATGTATATTTTGAGAATTACATATTTATATTTATAGTTTGGACGTGTACTGGTTTAGTTTATATGAAATGATGAAGTTAAAATACAGACTACTCATTTTCTACAAGAAAATAAATTTAGATTATAGTAAAACTAAATCATATAAAATAAAATTATAATTTATGTTTACTATTTTATAATTATCTCCAAACAGCCATATATGTCCCATTAATAAATTAATCTGGAAAATGTATGGATACCGTTGACTGTCCATTATAATTATTAATAAAGGGGCTTTTAAATAATTTTGATGTCTACATTAAAAGGTATTCGTATGGACAAAGCAATTAATAAAAGGAAGTAAGGAGGGTAAAAAGAATCATTTACACCAAGTTCTTTTCTAAATTAAAATAATAATTATTAATATATTTATGGGATTACAATTTTATTTAATTTATAATTATTACATATTTTTTTCAGTATTAAAAAAAAAGTACTAGTTCACGTTAAAGAATTTTTTCGGATCTAGATAGAATATTATTTTTTAAGATTTTATCTCATAAAAAAAGTTTTCATTTAGAGATAGGATGGTCAATTCTTATAAGTAATAATATATACTTAACTCTAACGAATGTAATATATTGAATAATTTTTAATAGTATTATAGTGTTCGAATGTGTAAAATTTATTTTGCTAATACAACTCTTAGATTACTTATTGAGTTTATGGGTAAATTTGACAACAATATGGCCAGAGTTTTGGTAAAATAAAATAAAAATATTTTTTTATCAGAGTTTTTATTTTATAAAAATAGATTAATTTAAATAATAAAAAAGAATAATATCATCGTATAAATAAAAAGATTAACATTAAGATATAATATTTTAAATAAATTACGTAACTTTAATAAAAATTTAATATCTCAAGTATGACATGAGAGATTAGAGCTAAAAAAATATTATTTATTTATCAATCCCATATATATATATATATATATATATGATACTATAAAATTTTGAAGTTTGAGGTTATTTATTATACGATTTAAAAATGAATAATACTAATGAGAGTAAACTGAGTTAAGCCATCTTACTGCTGCGGGATTGTTGAACCGTCTCTTGCATAACATTGCCATCTACATTGAGAGCTTAAAAAAGCATACGTACAATTTAAATAAAACCAAAATAGATTTATTTTCCCATTAAACATCATCACAATGTAATGTAAACTTGGAATTTGCTTGAAACTGAGGAATAATTATGCTGCCCTCAATGTTTTGTTTTGACCTTTAATTTTTTATTGATAAATCATCATATCACTTTGTTCATTTTTTAAATCTTTTTAACACTGTGAATAATTTAATTGCTAAAATTCACACCCTCACATTTATTTTTTTTCTTTCAAGTACGTATTATTTTCCACACAAATTAAATTTATAGAAATTTGAACAAGTATTTAAAAGATTTTAAATTATAAGAGAATTTTAAATTTATCGTATTAATTCACATTATTGCTGTATATACGGTGATAATATAGTCGAATAGTCAATAACTTAATTACAAAAAATTCAAAAGATTAGAACTATTTTTCCAAAAAGAAAAAGTCTAAAATCATAAACTATTTTTACAATTAAAATTAGTTATAAAAGTCTCATGGAACGCATTCTAATTTTTAATTAAAAAAAAAAAAAAAAAAACAGCTATTTAATGTCAAAGTTCAAGTTCTGAGTGTTAAACTGTTCAAGTTGAGAAAGGAGGATTTTGACTTTTCCTTTCAGTTTCTTTCCAACAAGGAGCTCCATTACCAGGAATAAATAAATAAATAAAGAATCCCTCCTACTTGTTTAATTTGTTGTGTCTTCTTTTCTTCATTTTTTCCATGTTTGTGGTATCATTGCTTTCCCATATCATGATCCAATCTTCTTACATTCTTGGGCTCAAGTATTGTCCAAGGTTCTCCGAAGACTAGACCGGCTCTAATACCAGTGATACACTACGATTCATAGAGAGAGATATTGCAAAACAAACTACCAAGATACAGAGAGAGGAACAACATCGGGTTATATTCCATTTGTTATTTTTTACAATCTCAATCCAGGTTCTTATTTCTCCCCTCTCAATCTTTTCCTATACAACTGTCTAAATTGTTTTTCTGCTAATGTTTTACCGTTGGATCTGTAATTGATTCGATTATTTGAATTAAAGTTCTCAATTTGAAACCCCAATTATTATAAATGTCTATTGTTGCTCCCTGGCATCATCGTTATAGAAACCTCTTGAATTGCAGGGTCTCCAACTTTGGCAGAGTGTATTTGTATTGAAATATTGGAGAAGATAACTCCAATCTGAAATCTTTCTAAAAAACACTCGAGAAAGGCCCCAGAAAAGTACGAGGTTTCCCTATCACTTGTTTCTAAGTACTTGAGGTTCATTTGTTATTCACTGTAAATATCTGCATTCTAGTGAACAATATGTATCTAGAATCACCAAATGTCCAAGATAAATTAAAGTTTTATACTGTAAAATGAAAAACTTTTGGAGATTGCCACTGAATAGCTTGGATAAAAGCACATCTATTACCCATAGAGCAATAACCTTCACCTTTATCATCATATAATTATGACCCGTATATCCCAAATAACCAATTCCTAAAACTTTATTCAAAGCACGCATCCAAGAAAAGATATCATCAAGACAAATATAGAAAAACTATGAGACAGATGAGAACCAAAGGTTACAAAGGATAACCTAAATCAGAAAGAGGTTTGCAGAAAACAGAAATAAATATAATAGATAATGTTTGAGGACGTGCCTTTTCTAGTGGTCTGAGAAGACTTGCCTGTCTTGGAGCATAGTCCAGGTTCCCAGCCTCTGATTTTCAGGCATGGTTGCTTGCGGACGCTTGTTTTGGATTTTCAAATTCAGGCTCGCGTTTGCCAGAAGGACCAACAATAACTGGGCGTGGTATTCCTCTTAGCTTGTTATGGCCTATAGACATAATAGTAATTTACTTAGGTTATTATTGTTTGTTTCTTTTTCCAAATCTTATTAGTGTTAATACTTTTATTAAGGAGGGATACACATAATTTTAGATCTAAAGACTAAGTTGGTTCCATGTTATTTTTAAATATTTGATTGGTTTCTATACTAATCTTTTACTCTTTTGGTCTCTTTACTTTGAAAACA
The DNA here is from genome assembly GCF_054855325.1 of Carica papaya. NCBI lineage: Eukaryota > Viridiplantae > Streptophyta > Magnoliopsida > Brassicales > Caricaceae > Carica > Carica papaya. Next base: position 10,212,476 of record NC_142310.1, on the reverse strand, counting down.
TTTCTCTATTAAATGTCATTAACACCGTTAGTAGATTTATTACGTGAAAGCAAGTAGAACATATGGTTGTTTCAGGTTGGGTAAATTTTTACATGGTATCAAGCATGTAAAACTAGTTTGATTTTTTAACATAAAAATTGAAAATTAAAAACATAAAAGAAGCTTCCTCACTATCATTTCTCATTCCAAACTCTTTTTTTTTTTTAAGATAAAAAAATGTAACTTATATTCTTTAAAAATAAGCACCAAGAGGGTGTCGACCCATATGCAAAAGATATTACATATCAATAAGGATTTTGATAAGGTTAACAAAATTCTCCATAGAGAATAAAGAGTTACAGGTAACCAGATAACCCAAAAATTGATACCACCTATCCCTAACCCTATCAAATCCTCCTTCCACCCCTTCAAAAACCCTTCTGTTTATTTCTTTCCACACCACTCAAAATATTGTAAGAATAATGAGACCCAATTGTTTTTTCCTATCACTCACCCCCTTCAATGCCTATAACGCATCCCTCACACTGTCCGCCGTTGCCCAATTAACACCCAAAATCCCCAACACCGTATTCCATAACTTGATCGCTAGAGGACATCAGTGGAGAATATGATCGCGAGTCTCCTCTGTCATCTTACAAAGATAACAACTGTTGACCATAATCTTGCCTCTTCTTATTAACATATCCATTGTCAAAATATGTCCACTCCCAACTTCCCAAACAAGAAATGCAATTCTAGGCAGAGTCATGAATTTATCCTCTACATCATCATCCTCAATCAAATATTTATAGAATGACCCAACATAAAAGGACCCATTTGGATTAAGAGTCCAAATAGGCTGGTCATCACTCTCCACCAGAGCTATAGAAGAAAACGATCCCAAAAAGGACTGATAATCATACACCTCCCAGTCATAAAAATTCCTTAGAACTTCCACATACTACTCCCTCTTATCCCCTGCTACGCTAAATGCATCCTTTACTATAATATTCTTGAATTGTACCATACTATAAATCTGCAGAAATCTATCCTAGAGCATTTCCTCTCTGAGCCAAGAATCCATCCAAAAACTAGTTGTCTCCCCATTACCCACCCTCCATTTAATACACTGCTGAAAACTCTCTTCCCATGCATATTTTTTTCGAACACCTGTCCGATGCGGTCTTGTCACATCTCTAGAAAATAGTCCCTCCCCCTTGTCCCAACTGTGCTTCAATAACCCTATGCCACAAAGTGCCACTCATTCACAACCTCCAAATCCACTTACCTTGAAGAGCCTGATTCATTTCAGCAATAGATCTCAACCCTAACACTCCTTGATGCAAATGCCTTTTGAGAACGTCCCACGCCACCAAATGATATCTCACTTTCTCTTCCTAGTCATCCCAAAGAAATATGCATTGGATTGCTTTCAATTTCCTTACAACACTCACCGAAATTATTAAAAGAGACATATAATACACTAATAAATTTGACAGTATACTTTTAATTAGAGTAAGACACCCCTTTTTAGATAAAAAATTTCTCTTCCATCTTGCCAATCTCCTTTCAAACCTAACCAAAATAAGGTTCCACATCCTCACATCTTTATATTTTGCTTCCAAAGTCATACCCAAATACTTGATTGGAAGCTTTCCAACCTTGCATCCCAAAACTTTAGCCAAACTCTCTTTATTTACTCATTCGCCCAGTCTCACCAACTCAAACTTTGCAAAGTTAATCTTAAAGTCCAACACTGCTTGAAAACACAATAAAACAAACTAGATCAAGCAAAAGCATTCTTGTCCAGTTCATAGAAAACAAGAGTGTAATTGGAGAAGATGAGATGAATGCTCTCCTCCTCTTGCTCTCCTCCTTCCACCTTAAGTTCTCTGAGTAGACCCTCTTCCTTAGATATCATCATCAACATATTCAATGCTTTCATAGCTATGATGAAGAACAAAGGGGCTAATAGATCTCCTTGCCTAAGGCCTCTCGTAGCCTTGAAGGAAGTCAATGTCCACCTTTTCAATAGTACTGCGAAAGATGTCATTGTGATATAGGAATTAATCCACTTGCACCATCTCCCACCAAAACCTGTTGTCATCAACATATAATCGATGAAAACCCAATTAACATGGTTATACGTTCTCTCCATTTTTAGCTTGGATAGAATTCCATATCTATTATGGTATAAAAGATCATACACAACTTGATTTGCTACCAAAAAAACATTCGTATTATTTCTTCCTTCCACAAACACGCTCTGATATTCTCCTGTGACCTCCCCCGGTACCTTTACTATGCGTCTTGTCAATACCTTCACAATGATCTTGTACACACTCCTTATTAAACTTATAGGCCTGAAATTCTTGATATTTGTAACTCATTCCACTTTTGGAATTAATGCTAACAAAGTAGAATTTAAAGATTTCACAAACATTTTTGCTTCGAAATTTTTTTTAGAAATCTCTAGAATATCTTCCTTCGTTAAGTGCTAGAACTTATATATAAATCCCATATTAAAGCCATTGGGTCCCGAATCTTTATCCTTGTTACATTGCATAGGTCCGTCATAGATTTTTTCCTCTGTGAAATCTCGTTCTAACAATTCTCTACTCCTGTCACCCCAAACTCTGAAAACTAATACCATCCAGTTGAGGTCTCCAATTAAACTCGTCTAGATATAGTCTACAGAAAAAGCTTTTAACCTCTTGTCTAAGTTGCTTATTACCCTTCATCATTCTATCCTCAATCACCATTTTCTCCACATAATTGATCCTCCTATGATGACTAACCATAAAATGAAAAAATTTAGTGTTTTGATCACTGTCTTTTATCCACATGCCTCTTGATTTTTGTCTCCACAAGATCTCCTCCATTTGTAAACTCCTTGCTAGATCAATCTTCACTGATTCCTTTCTAGCCTGTTCCTCATCAGATAATCCTACCTCACATTCTTTTGAGGCAATTAAGTTCAGTTATTAAAATATTTTGAGAATTCTCTCAATTTTCCGGTTGTGTGATGCTTAAGAGTTAGATGTGATATCTAAGAAACCCAAGTATGATGTCTAGATTTTTTCCCCAAAATCATAAGTAGTCAACTCTAATTTATACAAACACAACATCTAGCCTAAATTTCTTCAACAAAGGGTTAGCAACATATCTGTTGTGATTTTCCAAATGTCTTGTGTAGCTTTAAGTTTGCTAGCAGGACAAAAGTAGGAAAGATGCAGCGGTGAGCTGTCGATTTTCTGAATCAGTTGAGGGTCTTAAAGTGTTTTATCTAGATATACTACTGCTATTGTCAAAGATTGATCCTATTAGTTTCTGCTGGTTATTTATTCGCAACCAAAAGCTTCATCAGTTCTGCTTTCCAAATCTGTCAGTTAGATCCTCAAAGACGTCTATGTTGGTTCTACTGATGAGTCTTCATTTTAGGTTCTTGGGCAGATTCATGTTCAAAGGTTGTCTTGGGCAGCATTAAGTTTGTTAGCAAGACAGCGGTAAAAGATGTTGTGAGCTGCTGATTTTCCAATGAGTTGTGGGTCTATACATAATTCAAATATAGTAAAGTGACTTCAGACGCATTACAAACTCTCATCATATTTATAAGTTCTGCACAAAATACAGTTAGGAGACCCCTAAACAACAGAAAATGTAATCCGACACAAAGGGGAAAAAAGTTCCAACAGAAGGCCCAAACCGAGTACCAAACAAAAAGCTGATAAAGATAACAATATGGCCAATAAAACTGAAAAACCATTAATAGAGCTTGATAAGGCAGACAAAACAAATGATACCCATGACAACAATCGGCAAAAGCTTGGTGAGGTAGCAGGGTTATACCAAATAATCCAAAAAATTAACTTTAGAGACCTAGACATCACTAGTTTCTGATTAAAATAAAACTTTTGCTTTCAAGTAATGTGATAGAAAGAGATATAAAGAGAAACATATTAAAAGTATATGCAGGGCCTACATAAACAGAACATAGATATATGCATTTAAAACCCATGAAAAATCTATGATGTGGAGAGACTTATGAAGATAATTTTTTGAAAAACAAAGAAACATAAAAGAACTGAGATATAAATCCATGAACCTTCTGCAAAATAAGAAGAAAACACGTCTACAAAATTCATTAAAATGGGTCCAAACCATTGAACCAGGCAACAATCATCGACCTTCCCCAATTCCCTACATTATATTCTCATAACTTCCAAGTACCAGGTATCCATATAAAAAATAACAATAACCAACAAGTCAATAGGGTATGTTAATTTATTTTACGATATTTGTGAACGTTGAAAATTATAATTGTTTAACCAATTTCTTCACCAAGCAATTCAAATTTTCGGACCCTTAAAACTTATAAAAAGCTAAAAAAAAACTAGCAAAAGGTAATGGAATTTTAACTATCCAAATCACCAAGCTAAAATAGAAAGGGAGAGAAGAAAAATTAACTGTGCGGCCAGAACAGTGATTCCTGAACTTGATGATGGTGTAATTGGAGGTGTTGGCACGATTAGAAGGGCCATTGACTGGCGCATTGCAATGGGTTTGGGAGGAAAATGCAAAGAAGCAGGAGATGGAGGTTCACAACGGCTTCACGATTTACCTCTCGATCTCCTTTTCTGGACCCGGCCCCTTCCATTGGCTGCACGTCGACGAACTTTTAATAAACTCAAGAAACGGTGAAATGAGCCTGTATTCTTGGGTGGGATTGGATTGCGTTGCTTTAATGTGTTGAGGAGAAATACAATTTTATTAATGTTTAGTTGGGCTTCCAAAACCAAAATTAATGGACCCAAATTTATTAGTAAATTTACTAGTTCTTTATTATTATTATTATTATTTTAAAAGAAAATTATATACTTGTATGCATTTATTTTTAAAAAATGTGAAAATAATCAGAACAAATTTAGGATATGACGTGTGCAGCACACAAGAAAAACTTTTAAGAACGTCCTTGGTTAACTTCAACCAACACTTAGGATTCAAGTTTGCTTGTAAGATGTGTCACATCATATAAATATTTAGATTTACTACTACTTTTATATTAAGCTCTCTAATACTTGGTAAGGGTGAGTATTAAAATTTTTTTAACTAAGAATTGAATTGGATCCAAAATATATTATTTGACCGAAGAGGACTATTAACTAAAAGATTAATTTTTTAAATATATTATTTAAATTTAGATTTTTAATTTCTAAGTTAAAGTTATGCATATGTATTATTTGGATATTTAATATTTTATTTATATAATGTATATCATATACATATATATTATTTTTATATTCAATATTTTAATTTTTAATATAAAAAAAATATTAATAGTACTTAATTCAGATAAAAAATTTTAGTCTAAAAATTTCTGAACTAAAAATCAAATCTAATATTATTTGGTAATTCAAATCAAACTGATCGAGTCCAGTCTAATTTTTTAATCTGAATTAAATAATACACAATAGTATATGCTTATTGATCAAACTTTTTAAAATTGTAAAAAGATTATTACAATAAAGTTATGTCTTTTGTTTCTGCAACAAACAAACATTGGCTAATCACCCTTTTGTCTATAGACAAATAATTTCAGTTATTGATATTAATTATGGCACGAACAAATGGGTTGTGTTTTCACCAAGAAAAATTTTTTGGTGTTGATTCTTTAAAAAAAAAAAATTAAATGAATTGTGTTTTTAGGCATTAGGTATCAAAATCGCAATTTATTGTGTAAGACTAATGGTTTATTTTTGTTACGCTTTGTTCTTTTTTTAAAAAAAAAAAAAGAAAATCAAATTAAATTGTATAATATTAAATAGTATATTGAAATTTTTACATTCAATATGGAAGTAACATAATTTTAATATTAATTGACATAAAACGTAAAAACAAATAAATTGAGTTGTTCCTTCAAGTTTTAAAGGTGATTTGGTAACATACAAACAAGACGAATAACATAAAATTTATTAGAGTTTAATTAGAATCTATAGTGAAATAAAAAAAAATTTAAAATTTACTAAAATATATGAAAATCATTATAATATACATTTAAAGTTAATTATATTTAAGGTCAAAATTAGAATATAATTGGTGGCAAATAGTTAGTTAAGAGAGTCGTGTGCCAGAGTGACAACTATCTTACAAGACAGTAAAATTTTATTTACAATTTTTTTAAAATGAATTACTTTTAAAGTTAAAAAAAGAGAGACAATAAATAAGAGTATAGTGAAATAATATATTTTTAAAATAATTTAGAAATTCAAATATTATATAGCCTCTAGATAATCTTTTAAGTCATGTTCGACTTCCAACGCAAGCCAAAGGTTGCATTTCTAACTTTGGAATTTTTTCCTAGGTTACTCTTAGGTTCTAAATGAGGGAAAAAAAATATTTAAAAAAAGAAATGAAACACAACCCTAATATTAGTATAAATAACCATAACTTGAAAATGAAGGAAGATGGGATGGAAGTGGTCAAACTGAGTCAAAATAGAGTTGGTGTGTAATTTAGGTAATAAGTAGTACAAGACGTGGTTTTGAAACTCTACATTGCTCTCATTGTGCTTGTAAAAACATCATGCAAGACTCAGCTGTATGTATGTATGTGAGTCAGGAACCCCATAAACATGGCTATTCTACACTGCGCAGTGTCCCCAAAATAATAATTAATACTTCTGTACATAAAAATTTTCTGGGAAGATGGAGTTATGGGATCATGCGCAAAGGAAAAACCTGCACGCGCACTGACACCTTCTTCACACACAGTCTTCCTTCTTCCTTGATCTACATAAAAAAAAACAATCATATATTCTTATGTTTTCTTTTCTAATAAACAACATCATGTTTTCTTATATTTTATTTATATTTAATATTCAAATAAAATTAGTGATGATTTCTATATATATGTATACATATGGGTAAGCTCTGGAATAGAAAGACTGACGAGACAACTCTCTTCTCGATGATTTTTTGTCTTTCACTACTCTTTTCGTTCCTTATTGGATCTCCCACTAATTTTCATTATTCCCTTTTCCTCGACTGTAATACTAATCTTTTTAATTCTTCAACCAGCTACCTGCATGTAGTAATTAATAAATCCAGCTTGGCTAATAGTGAATTTTATATACATGTATATGTATATGTATATGCACACACAACATTTCCAATTAGTAAAGAGGGTTCAGTGTGTTTTCATGCTCCCTGAGCTGTTTTGAGTTTAAATAATATTCCAGGCAGGGACCTGTTTGAAATGTGTTTTGTTGTCTCAGGGAAGAATATTATATTTTTTGCCAACACATTTTCAGCTCAGGAGTCTCGAGTAATTGTTGGAAAATTTTGAGCGTAATATTATATTATATTAAAATTTTGGTCTTTCCCGATTCAGCCCATATCTTCCAGAATTAAGTTTTTGACCCATATATTATTATTTTCTTATGTTTGTGCCCCTGCCCATAATTATTGAGAATTATACTTTTTCCTATTCATTGAACTTGTTCAAATCAAATTAAATCATAATAAAAGTTTTTATTTTTTATTTTTTTAATGCAATCAGCATAATTTTGTGGCATTACTGAGTTTTATTTATCTCATGAGATTTATAACACATAATAAAAATGTAGCTCTCATTCTCTATAAAGTTTAAAAATAATATTATTAATTACAAAATAAAAATTCATAATAAAAAACTTCTAATGACGTCTAACATTAAAGGTATCAATCATATGGAGATTAATATTTTCATGATAAAATAATTTATTACAAAAAAAGAAAAGAAAAGAAAAAAACACGTGAACATTATAGTAAAGTATGCCTACTTATGGACTAACTAAAAAGACTTCATTCTAGTCTTTCTAAGAGACATGTTGGTAAAATTGGTTTGATGATAGACATTGTGATTGTTAAAATTATTGTTTAGACACATCCATGCTGATTTGTTATTTATATTCATGATTATTAGCAGTTAATTTTTTTTATCATAAAGTTTTAAATATCTTGACTAGAAGATGTTAATTTATTTATTTGAGTACATAGTATATGATGTTTACCTAAAGTCTTAAGATATATCCAATTTTAAGCAAAAGACTTCTTGCGTTTTATTTATATATAGTCTTATTGATATGTCTCGTGTTTATAATATTATCTTCAAATATTAAAATATGTTAAAATATATGAATTTATTTCTTAAATTGTATATAAACAAAATTCTCTAATATGTTCATGCTATCTATGAAAATAATTGACTAACGAAAATGACACATAATAGATTATAAAAAATGTATGGCTATGTAAATTGCTATGTTACTCATTGATATAATTTGTTATAATTTCATATCAAATACCTTATTAGACTAAATGAAAATTGAGAGGTGTTTTAAGATCAGTTATATTAGCCTTCTATATATATATATATATGTTTAAAAAAATTAACTTAAATTATCGTAACCAAGTGGGTATTGTAAGAAATTTTTCTTATGTAAGTTAAGATAAATTAGTCTCAACCTTTCGTGTGCTAAACAAGCATGTATGATCTTAAATTTTCTTTTACAAACTTTCTTACATTGACATTGTGGATCTTTTATTTCATTTCATTTTCTTTTTAAATTTTTCGAGTGTAGTTTGTTAATTCATGTTTTGGTAATTATAAATTATTTTTATTTACGTTATTTTATAGTGCAATAATTTTTAAAAGATTAGATGATATGATTGGAAAATTTAGAAGAAAAGGTATAGACAGTTTACATATATATATATATATATATTTACTATTACATGTTTCTTATTCTTGATTAATTCATTTCATGTTATATTTAATAAATCCTTAAATAATTTACATATATAACTTTAATATTATTTTATTTTAATTTTATTGTTCTTTATCTCTTAGATAATAAAAATTTATTTGTTATACTTATTTACAATAAATATATTTAGTAATTTAGTTTTAATATAGATAGCAGACAATAACTTTAATTTTTAAGTTTTTCTTCCCTTTAATATTTTATTTTTAAAATATTTATTTTTTTGAACATCTATAATTTTTCTTTTATTTTTCTTAATTCATAGCAATTTGTTGTGCATTGGGTTGCTCTAATCATGTGCATATATCGTATATTATTTAATTTAATTGAATAAAATAACAAAATTTCTCTCGTGCTTATTAAAAATATTCAATTTTTTTCTTGAACATTTTTTTTTTTGTTCATATAATTCTCTGCACTTTTAAAAATGAGTAAGAATATCACAGTGATATGATCAAATATTATAATATTGTATTTAAAGAAGTAAATATGGATGTTATATTACGTATCAATTCATCCGATAATAAACTAAATATATGATAATTAAAAAGATTGAATAATAAATTAAAAGTTAAAAAATACGAACTAATTTCACAGTTAGTGAAAAAAATAATAGCAAACTACAATTTTGAGATCATGTAAATAAATATAAATTAGATAAGCACAAAAAAATGCATGAAATAATATTATTCTCCGCTTGCTGCCTCCTCATAGATCCCCCAACATCATATGCAGCTGAAACACAACCAAACACGGAAAAGTCACTCCAAATTGAATCATAAAAAAGAGAAAGAAATCAAAACATTTTAGAGTGTAGCTTTTAATTAACGCATTCTTTCTTAGCATTAATGGAGGCAGAGCATCCCTTCAGTTTCAGTGCGAAACCCACAAGTCCCACTGGAGAGCTTACACATTTCCCACCCACTATCCGCCAGAGTGTAAACGAGCTTGATCTCGTAAATGCAATCCACCTACCTCAAGCCCTTCGAGACCATCAATGTAATCACCGTGCGTAATTCGTACAGTCCAAAATATTCATGCTCATGAACTTGACCGTATCGTAGCTAGTGAAATATCATGGCGGTGGGATTTTGTGGCTCACCGAATAGAAAAGCCTGAAGTCATTGCATACCCCAGTGAAGCTCCTCGCAAGAATGGCCGAAGAAGTTGAAAAACAGGAGTCTTTGTAGTGGTTGAGCACTTGTGAATCTGTAGAGCAGTTCAGAAGAGGAAACGAAGGTGCGAGGATGGCAGAATGTCAGTCATGAGGAAGTCACGGTGGAGCTATAAAATGGATCAGGTGGACATGGTTGGGTGGTAGACGACTGGGATCTGCTTTTCCATATTCCTCTAAGATAATATATGTTTTTATATTATGAATTAAAATGTGTATTTTAGCTGAATCGAAAATGCAAAAATATTTTGCCATCAGTTACACATTATTTTTTGGTTTTAGCCAATTACTGTTTGAACCTTTATAATAAAAATATATGGTGAATTTTGATAAACAGTTGTCACATACCTTTATAATTTCACTCTCTTGTTAATAACATCCATGAGATTCTGTTGCTTGGTGTGTGTTTCGCTTACTGTCTTGTTAATACCTTTAATTTTATTTGCTTGAATAGGTATATTATTTAATTGCAAATTAATATTTGATGTACTATAGCACTTGAGAAATTTATGAACCTAATACTCAACGAAATTTCATAGTAAATCCCAAAATTTCTTCTTAATTTGGTTAAATTAGTGCCTAACAATCACCAGGAATGTTTTGTTTCTCGCTAATCTATAATTTAGGGTTGAGTTTAATAAAAAAAACAGACGAGAAATAATGAGCAATTTAAACAATTCGGGAAGGCCCGCATAACAAACGTGAAAACTCACAATTCTTTAACAAGGATGACAATGGTGTTTCCCCTTCAACCCCACGTGGTGGCATTTGTCATAAATTTTTCTTGGCAGGGTATTTGACTAACAATTTTCTACAACAAATGTTGTAATTTTTATTTACTTCTCAATTAGTAAAATATTTTGTTAATTCTAATTGTAGATTAGGCCCCCACCCACGTGTTGACACAAGTGAACTATTACGTTCATTTCAGGAATTAAGTTTTTCAATTCTAAGAGTAGCAAGAAAGAATCATAAAAACAAATAAGTTTAGAGAGACACCAATATTTTATACAAGTTCACCCAAAATTTAGACTGCATCATCATGTTGTCGTTGCATATTGCACCGTGATGATGAAGCTTGCAAGATTACCAGAGAAATCTCTTGTAGGCAACTCTCAGTTTATAGTCTTAAATCCTCTCCCTTATTAATTTCTCTCAATTTTGAATAAACATTAACTGCATAAAAATTTATACGTCTAAAAAAAAAAACGAAAAAAAGATATTTTTGTAATTAAAAATCACATTCAGGTAGATCCGTGTGTGTTGCGGCATTTAAACTTGGTACTGTGATGCCCAATTATTGTTTTTGGTTGCTATAGTGTTGGAGAAAAAAAATTATAAGAAGATAAACTTTTCCTTTCTATCTTTCAAATGCTAAGTATAAGAAAATATTTATAGGTACAAAAAGCAAACTCAAAGATACAACTAAATTATTCTTAATTAATTATCCAAAGACATTTTTAAATAATTTTTAAACTCTATAAAATTACTTAATTCTTTTAAAATTTTAACAAACATAAGAACCGTAAGAGTCACATAATACTTTCAGTAACTTACATACATCCTGAGAGTTAGATAAATAAGTTGGTAAATCTATATATATCAATATATGACTAGACATATTAAAAGTTTCAGATTGAGAAAATAAAAGGATAAACCAAATATTCATTAGCTCTGATGGACACATTATGGTCCCTAAAACAATTGTCACAAACAAGAGTGATGTTCATTGTATAATACTGACCCTCTTTTATCTCAGTTGTCACAAGCTAAGTATTGTGCCAAATGGAGTTTATGAATATACTATTTAAGTGTCGACCTAGCTAAACTTGGAGGAGTATCTTAGAGGAAAAGAAACCATTGATGTAAGGTCCATCATGTGAGAGCAGGGACGACTGAGGTATAAGGATTTAGGAAGATAAATAGTTTTCCTCCCAACTTGGGGAAAGGGTTTAGTCTAAAAACCTATGTACTATCATGTTGATGGTATTGCAAATATGACATTTTCATAGGGACTCATGTAGAATGTATAATTTATTAACTATCTATTTAATAGTACTGAAGCAAGATAGGTAATATTTATTTCTTTAAATTTTAAAAGGCTTTTTAACAAGTTAAGGTAGAAATTTGGATAATTAAATATGTATATGTTAAATTTGCACATAAGCTTGCGTGGAATAAGAGATTATAACTTGAGCCACAAACATATACCCATGGGAATGATCCATTGCGGGAGAGGCTTTGGAGTGTGTCTAGTCTGCCTAGGGTAAAATATTTTGGTTGGAGGCTACTTCGGGATATAGTTTCAATAAAATGCAACTTATTATAAAAGATGATAATTGTAGACACAATATGTCCTATGTATGGGAATGATGAAGAAAATATTGATTGTTTATTTAGGACGTACTCTATACTACAAAAGTAAGAAAATTAAGTATCTTTGAAGGTTTTTTTATTTAGAACTCTAGTTAGAATAATAAACTCAGTACAACTATAATGTCTCTACCCATCTAGAGTTTTGTCTACTTTCCTTTACATGTTATAGGGTAAATGGTGAGGCAGAAGCATATAGATTCATCATCGAAAATGGATGAGACCTTTTAATCTAGTTCAAAATAATATAAGCAGTATTGAAGAATTGGAAACATGTAAAGATTGTTGCTTTATTGATGGTAATCTAGGCAAAACAATATCATTAGTTTCCTACATTATAGTTGTCTCCTCATTATGATATGTATAAGATAAATTGTAATGCATTTATTGGGGATAATGATTAACGGGATGTAGGTGTTGTGTGTAGGAGATTTGATAGAATTGTAATTTTGCAGCCATGAAATTTTTGAGAACTCTCTTGTTGATGGATATGATTGAAGTTGAGACAATTTTATATGAATTACAAATGGTATAACCATTGTGATCGTAATTTATTTAAGTTGAAGGTAATGAATAGAAAATTTTTTGTGTGCTCTATTATGGTATTATGTCTAATTTGAAAGTGGGTTTGTTGATTAATGATGTACTTTCTGTTTTGGTTTTGTTTATTTTTGCATAGTTTTTACATGGATTTTGAAATTGAATTGCTCATATCTTGGCACATAGGGCATGTTCTAATGTGGATGGGAGTTTTGTAACTTGGAAACCACTTGCTTTCTTAATTCCTTTGCTTGTATTGGATGAAATTCACCCCATTCAAAGATAATTAGCATTTTCGATTCCACTAAAAAAGTTACAAAAATAAAACTTAAAATATGGCAAAAACAAAATGGTTAGAGCTGAAGTTTGACGGCGTTACAAGTTTTTAGATGCAGAGCAGGAAAGAGGTATGATATGGCGAACCGAATTTGAGGTGTAGTTTTATACTTGGCTCAGCACACCACGCATTTTTGTTGAGTTGGCGTGTCCCAAGTAATGCCTCTGATGTGACTAACATAAAAGGACTTATTTCTACTTTATATATATAATTATTATTATATTATATTATTTTATTACATATATATATATATATATATATATAAAGAAAAACCAAGTAGAACTCGCATCACTCCGTTTTATTGAGAGAGGAGAGTCCCCAAAAACAAAAACACACAAGCAGAGAGTCCTCGGCGTCCTTCACTCCCACATGAAAGTCACAGTGAAAATTTCATTGTCTTTCCCTCCAAGCAGGAAACGGAACGAAACGAAAGAGGCAATAAAGTAGTCACACTCCTCAGTCCTCATCCTTGAAACGAACAGTTTGTCACTATCTCCGTACATGTCTCTGCAGCCCAGGTTGCAGCCGCACAGCTCACCCAAACCCACCATCATCATCTTCATCTCTCCTTTTTATATATTTCTCTTCCTATGACATTGCTCCCTTCCCCATTTTTCTCCATTACTCATCATCATCATCATTATTCTATCATCTCTCAATCTCCACCTTCCTCTTTCTTCACCTCCATTACAGCATCCACTCCCAGTCGTCAACGCCGCTGCTGCTCCAGATGGGTCCCCATGGACTCAACCCAACCCCACCGTTATCCTACGGGGGACAAGAACAAGCTACTTGTTCTTCTCGGAGCCACTGGTACCGGCAAGTCCCGCCTCTCCATCGACCTCGCCACACGTTTCTACGGCGAAGTAATCAACTCCGACAAAATGCAAGTCTACAAGGGCCTAGACATCACCACCAACAAGATGCCCATGCACGAGCGCTCAGGGATTCCCCACCATCTCCTTGGTGAGATCGACTCCGAAAAGGGCGAGTTCACCCCCGCCGATTTCCGCTCCATCGGAGACCTGACTATCTGCGACATAGTCTCCCGGCAACGGTTTCCTATCCTAGCCGGTGGGTCCAACTCCTTTGTTCATGCGCTTGTCGCTGAACGTTTCAATCCCGACTCCAACGTCTTCCACGGGTCGGGTTCGGTTAGCTCCGAGCTCAGATATAACTGTTGCTTCATCTGGGTCGACGTATCATTGCCGGTTCTATTTGATTACCTCTCCGTTCGAGTCGACGACATGCTTGACTTGGGAATGTTCGAAGAGTTGGCCGAGTTCTATGACCACGAGAAGTATCCGGGCGAGCCAACGAATCGAACCGGGTTGATGAAAGCGATCGGGGTACCCGAGTTCGAAAGCTACTTCCGAAGATTCCCACCGAAGCAGGGGACGAAAACGGAAAAGAGGAGTAAAAAGGAAAACGACAAGAGAAAGTCAGAGGCAGGTGGGGAGAGAGAAGGATACGAGGAGGCCGTTAGGGAGATCAAGGACAACACGTGTCAGCTGGCGAAGAAGCAGATAGGGAAGATCTTGAGATTAAGGGGAGGGGGATGGGTGATGCGGAAGGTGGATGCGACGGCGTCATTTAGGGCAGCTATGGCAGCAACAGGTTCTAGGGAAGGATGGAGAGAGATATGGGAAAGGGAGGTGTTGGAGCCAAGCGTGAAGATTGTGAGGCGGTTCTTGGAGGAGTAGGTCTTGGATCCAGCTTGTTCCACTTATTAATTTATTTCAGTTTGTTAGAGAAAACAACACATTTTAGGCCCTCCCTCTTCTCTCTCTCTCTCTCTCTCTCTCTCTCTCTGTATTTCTCTTTCTTTATATATATATATATACATACACATGTATTTATCTTCCCTAAATCTATAGGAAAATTGGAATGAAGGGTGACATTCGGACTGGGGAGAAGAGAACGAGTGCACCAAAGGGGGCGACCAATTTTGGAGGCTTAGGCCGGTGGGTCGCACGGCGGATTTATATTTGTGTGGGTAATGGAGACTGGAGCCACAACCATAAGAAGCTTTTTCATAAGGGAAAAAAAAAATGCAAGCCAAAAAGTTGAAAATCTTTTTCTTGTCGGAAATTTTGTATTTTATTTATTTTTCTAATTGAATGTATTATGAGGAGAAATATAGTAGTAGAATGGCACATTCTGTGTGCAGATTTGAAATGGTAATGATTTTTGTATATGGGCGGAAGTTATTTATATACTCAAAAATTAAATGGGAAAGTCCTGCACAACTGTGTATAAAGTGGAGCATTTCACTGTCCATTGTCTAAGCATGGATATATATATATATATAATGTGTGTGTGTGTACATGGTGTCAAAGTGGCCCTTTTTGGTATAACCAAACACGGTTTTTAAGGCATAACCCCCGCCTTGCATTAACAAATTGTCAAATCTACATTGCCATTATATTCCCCAATTCCTTCCTTCTTCCACATCTTTTTTTTTTTTTTTTTTTTTTTTTTCTTATAAGAAAGAAATATGTTTTTTCTTCATATATAATACTGGAGAATATTTTAGAACAATATGTACATATATATTCTTCCCCAAACTTGTTTTCTTACGCATTTTTAAAGAGTTCATTTGTTTTCTTTATCTTTCCATTTTAATTTACTCCAATTAGCTTATGAACCTACATGCAAGTTTAGATACATACATGTCAGATAAACACATTAAAATATAAAACTTTAATACATAATCTAATAGGAAAGGTGTATATCTATAAAAATGGGTTGACTTGGTATTTTGTCTATGCATAAAGTTACGATAAATCTTTCTTCCAAAATTTTGATGGAGGGGACACTCCAATCATTTTAATATCCAAGGATGGAGAGAATTTAAAGAATAAATAACAGTTTCTAGTTTAAAAATACTAAAATACTTTACTATATAATATTATAAAAATTTATAAATCAACTGTGTACTTATCAAATAAATTAAAAAATTTATAAATACGAATAGATGATAAATGGTTATCCTAAATTAAAAAATTTATAGTAACAAGATTTATCACACACTATTAACAAATAATTATATAAAATATTAGTTATACAGTTAGATATTATTATCTGTCAACCTAATAATGTATATAAATTAATAGCACTATAAATTTAATTGGTTGATTTGAAATTTATGTAAAAAAAAAAAATAAAAAGGACAAATTTTAAAATTTATGACTTATTTCAATTCACCTTCATTCTTACATAATTTTATAAAGATCAGAAGTAATAACTTAGTATTAAATAATATATAGTTACCTAACTTGATCAAATTTATATTTGGTTATCCGGTAAGATAAAGTTAGTTATCATTGTAGAATCATCTGAACTAATATTATCACTTTAAATATGTTAAAAAAGCATATATATATATATATAAATGATAACCCTTTGGGGATCATTGTGAGAATAGTTACTTAAATCTAAAAAAAATTATGACGCTAATGAGAATATTAATAATGAGAATATAGAGAGATTTCTTTAAAATAGATTAAAAAGAAAAGGACAATTAATTCCAAATATGGATAAAACAACAAACAAGAAAATTGGGTAAGCCTATAAATATGTTTCAATAAGACAAGTCTAAGTCCTAGGGCATATGAGAGTATAAGCCTCACATAATTTATTTGAGATTCATAATGATAAGAATAATAAGTAAACCAAATTGACTTATTTGAGTTTATAATGATAAGGATAATAAGTAATCCAAATTTGAAGGACCTATGACACAAGAAATGTCACGGACCACACCCCATTTTATAGGGTAATGACCGGAGCATATTTCTTTAAATCATATAAACTCGAATTAAGTAAAATAACTTAATTTTATTAATAATAAAAGAGTTGCAAAAGTGTTACATCTCTTAAATATAAAACATAAAGATATTTACGAGATTCTAAATTTTCTTATTTACATTATTAAATAAAAATAAGAAATAGTAATCTTAATATAGTACATGTAATATATACTTTCTTTACGCACGACAGAACATATATAATATAATTTTTCTGAAATAAATACAAATCAAAAGACGAAAGAACAAATCATAAAACAGATGCATGTTGTATACTTCATCACTATTATGGAGGATTAATCAGTTACCATACATTATGCATAGGCACAGATACTTATCATTGGTTTTTCATGTACCCGAACACGAAACGACATCTATGAGTACCTTGAAACACTGCTACCCCTGAATACGAAACAGTTAGGGCACGCAGATCAGACTATTTTTTCAGACACCCAAACACAGAACGGTTATGCATGGGTACACACTTATCACTTCGCTAATACACCCGAACACGGAACGATTATGTACGGTCATATTGAAGCTTAGCATAATGCAGGTTCTTTCGGATAACTTCTTTCCATAATGAGTGATGTATACATATTAAAATCACATTTTAAAAATATAAAGCAAAATAATATTTATAATGAAGTAAAACTTTAACAAATGCTTACTTAATAAATACGGAAGATAAATTAAATATGTGCACATTTTTATACTGAAAATACATAAAATACTTCAAAACTACGTAGGTTATGAATTCATAATATTCACTTACATTAGATCATTAGCAGTTATAGTCTTAATTCCAGCAGAGTTCCAGCTTTATTTATGACTTTTTTCTCTAAAAATTTGGCAGAGTTTCGAGATAATTTTTTGTCACTCTCTTTAGTCAAAAATATCTAACACAATACTCAAAAACTAATATAAAAAATCAAAGAAAAATTAAAATTTAAAACTTAAGAAAAAGTTTACCTTTCTTACAGTTTATAGGTTCCTTTTGATCGTGAACCTTATTTTTCTTTTCTTTCTCTTTCTTTACTCTCACAAATTTAGCAGAGTTTTCCTATGGTTTTTATCTAAAACCTCAAAATACTCTTAAATATCGCACACTTCGTACTCCCTCTTCTTCCTTCACCTCTATGCTTCTTACTATTTTTCTCTCATTCGGAATGTCTCTTCCTCTGAGTCGGGAGCCACGAGAGAAAAGTTACCACTATTCTGTCTTACTATTTTATCTAAAAGTTATCACCTTTCATCATATCAGACCCCGAAACAAGTAAGTATTTCTCACCCTATTTTCAATCACGGTATTAAAGCTCAATAAATAAAAAAAATGGTATTTCATGAATTGTGTATAATTAATTAAGGTTGCTAATGGAGCCCGAATCTGATGTATTTTTCGGTCAATTGTTGTTTGATCTATTTTACAGTTTAAAATGCAGCATGGTATCTAATGTATTTATTTTATGGTTTCGTATGCATGAATCACGGTTTCATTTATTATAGTTTGAATTATTGGGAACCCGTTGTTGTCTTGTTTGGTGTTCATTACTGGTATACGTGTTTATGTTTGATTGGAAAATTGAAACCGAGAAAAATGAAAAAAGGTATGTGAATTGATAAATGGATGATGTCGACAGCCTAACTAAATATCTTGGGAGATGGTGGATGGACCGGGTCCGTAGAGAACCCTACCGGGAACGTGGTCTCTCATATCGGACGGGGTATGGAGACCTTACGTGTTTTGGCGCCCATACCGGACGAGGTATGGGGACGGCCCCTTTCACCATCATACCGGATGGGGTATTAAGGTTTATGGTTTTTGGCGCCCATACCGGATGGGGTATTGGGACGGCCCTGAATCAAGCTATCAATATGAATGGTTCACGTGTAGCGGAGACCCCTATGGATACTAGTAGGCTGATAAAAGAGGAAAATCTGTTGTCTGATGATTGAAATGCAAAGGTATGATATGTGTTATGTTATAAAGCGTGTATAATTTCATGATATTATAATATTATTATTTTCTTATGTTGTTTTCATGAAGCTCACCGAGATAAGTGGATAGTAAAGGGTTTTATTATTGATAAATGAATTTATCATGAATTATGCTCCATTGGTTGTTTTTGTTTTCTACCAACCTTTACTTCTGTGGCAGTGAGATAGTGTGATATCTTTACTGGGCTAGTGTAGCTCATTCCTTATTTAACCATTTCAGATCAGGAGGATATGGTTCCCGAGCCCGTCCCGCAGGAAGACGGCGAGTATACGCCTAAGGATTTCATAGTTTTATTTATAGCATTCATTACTAGTATTTACCTTAGTTAGTTTATTCTTTCACACGTTGAATACGTTTTTGGTTATTGTGTAAGGGATGTTAATCAGAATTTTTATCTCGCTTTCGCACTTAGAATTTTTAATACATACATTTTCTTTTAAATTTCTGGGGCCATTACAGTTGGTATCAGAGCCGCGTTCCTCGGACTCATCCCTTACACAATAATGCTTAGAGAAATACCCACCGATAAATCGTTACTCAACTCTTCCTTGTGAAATGCAGGTGCAGAGAAATGAGGAGAAGAAGACCCCCACTAAACTGAGCAGCCCGGGATGATTCACTTCGGGAAGATGTGGACAGAATATTTGAGATGCTGGAGAGGATCATGGTCGCCCAGCAAGGTCGAGAGGAGATAAGGGAGTTACCCGAACCTCCCCCACTACCACAGGTTGAGCCACCGCTACAGCAAGCGGATCCCGAGCCACCCCGACACGAGCCTGCTCCACCACAGTACCACCCGGTACCACCACCGTAGTATGAACCGGTGCCCCCACTATATCATCAGGTGCCACCACAGGGCCCCTCAGTCTATCCCTAGTCGGGCCCAGTCCCTCTTCCACAGGACCCAACTCTCTCCTTGATTTTTCCAAGCTATATAGAGAGGTATAGGAGACTAAACCCTTTCACTTTTGCAGGGGGATCCTCTTTCGAAGATGCCCAGTACTGGTTGGCAGAGACTGAGAGAGCTTTCAAGACCTTGGGAGTGGTTCCCGAGCAAAGAGCTACCCTTGCCTCCTACATGCTGGTAGGGGAAGTAGGTCGTTGGTGAGAGCTCAAGCAGACCACCCTGCCTACACCAGCCATTTAGGAGCAGTTCTTAGCGGCCTTCCATGCTAAGTATCTCCCTGAGCACATCCGACACCTGAAGGAGATGGAGTTTGTTTAGCTGGTCTAGGAAAACATGATGGTATCGGAATATGCTAGTAAGTTCCTAGAGCTAGGCTGATACTCCCCGGAGACATTGATGGATGAGGGCAGGAAGGCCAGGAGATTCCAGTAGGGCCTCTGCCCAGAGATCAAGCAACACTTATTGGTATTGGAGCTCAAGACATACTCAGCTGTTCTAGCAAAGGCACAGATTGTGGATAGGAGTTTCAACACCCGTCCTCAGTCAGCAGGGAGTCACCGACCCTCAGCTCCACCCCGCAGACCAGCACCTACTGCGACGGTCCAACCAAATAAGAGGCCCAGACCAGTGATCCAAGCCCCTCCTCAGGCTCCAGGGGCAGCACGTGGAAAGATCTGCCAGCACTGTGCTGGAATCACGGGGACCGACCATGCTACCGCCTCAACAACAGCTATCGCATATGTGGTAGTGCCCAGCACTATGCGAGAGAGTGCCCGAGGAACCAGAGCCAAAGAAGACCTCCTTTTTAGGACAAGGTTTACAACCTCACCCAGTAGGATGCCGACGCCGACCCGGATGTGGTACAGGGTATGTACACTATCTGTGACCATATTGCTCATGTTTTATTTAACACTGGTGCATCGCATTCATTTGTTTCACATGTTTTTGCATCAAAACTTAATGTATCACCTGATAAACTTGATTCAATGTTGTTTGTGTCTACTATTGGGGGTGAAACATTATTAGGGGAAGTTGTCTACAGGGCTTGTGCCGTAGAGATAGCAAATAAGAAATTGAGTGTAGATCTAATAGGGTTAGACACGGGGAATTTTGATGTAATCTTATGAATGGATTGGCTAGCGGCGCATCACGCCACCATAGATTGTTTTAACAAGAAGGTTGTATTTAATCCTCCCAATGAGGAGCCATTTATAAATTAATAAAATCATTTAGTACTTATTCTTTGATGGCAAGTTTTCTTAATTTTCTAGTACCTTAATCTTGCTGTTTTCTCTAACTAGGTAAGCCTAAGAAGAAAATTTATATCCAAGAGATTCTGATAGTTCGAGACTTTCCAGATGTGTTTCCGGACGAATTATCTGGACTCCCAATGGACAGGGAAGTCGAGTTCACTATAGACCTATAGCTAGACACCCAGCCCATTTCGGTTGCTCCTTACCGCATGAGCCGCATTGAGATGGAAGAGTTGAGGAAATAGATAACTGAATTGCAAGACAGTGGTTTTATTAGATACAGTGTGTCCCCTTGGGGTGTCGGAGTCACTTTTACCAGGAAGGGAGATGGAACATTGAGACTGTGTATTGATTACAGAGGATTGAACAAGGTTATAATTAAGAACAAATATCTCCTTCCCAGGATTGATGACCTCTTCGATCAGCTGCAGGGTGCACAGGTCTTCTCTAAAATAGACCTGTGATCAGGTTACCATCAGGTGAAGATAAGAACAGAAGACATCTCTAAGACGGCCTTTCGAACCAGGTACGGACACTATGAGTTCCTGGTCATGCCATTTGGGCTAACCAACGCCCCGGTAATCTTTATGGATCTTATGAACAGGGTCTTCAGAGAGTTCTTGGATCAATTTGTTATCGTGTTCATCGATGACATCTTAGTTTACTCAAAAAGTAGAGAAGAACATGCTCACCATCTTGCCCAAGTTTTGCAGGTCCTCAGAAAAAAGAAGTTATATGCAAAGTTGAGTAAATGTGGATTATAGCTTGAGCAGACCGCCTTCCTAGGACATATCATATCGAAGAAAGAAATATCAGTGAATCCCGAAAAAGTTAAAGTGGTACTTGGCTGGGAGAAGTTGACATCAGTTAAGGAAATCCGGAGCTTCCTGGGGATGACAGGTTATTACCGCAGGTTCGTTAAAGGATTCTCCAGCCTAGCAGCTCCTCTAACCCGAC
This sequence comes from Carica papaya, assembly GCF_054855325.1. NCBI lineage: Eukaryota > Viridiplantae > Streptophyta > Magnoliopsida > Brassicales > Caricaceae > Carica > Carica papaya. The sequence goes on along the minus strand of NC_142310.1, from coordinate 10,190,345 downwards.
TCACAAAGAAGAATGCCAAGTTTGAGTGGAATGAGGACTGCGAAAGAAGTTTGTCAGAATTAAAGAAGCGGCTGACTACTGCACCCGTACTGGCTTTACCTAGTGGATCGGGGGGATATACAGTTTATAGTGATGCCTCCTATCTAAGCCTAGGTTGTGTCCTGATGCAACATGGGAAGGTCATAGCATATGGGTCCAGACAGTTAAAGAATCATGAGAAGAATTATCCACCATGACTTGGAGCTTGCCGCAATCATACACGTCTTGAAAACCTGGCGCCACTACTTATACGGAGAGACCTTTTAGATCTATACCGATCATAAGAGTTTGGAACACATATTCACTCAGAAGGATCTCAACATGCGTCAGAGAAGGTAGATGGAACTCCTTAAAGACAATGATTGTGATATCTTATACCATCCAGGTAAGGGCAACGTGGAAGCAGACGCTCTCAGCAGGAAAAGTGCAGGTATCTTAGCCCATTTGATGTTTTCAAAATGCAGGAATATTGGGGCTGCACAACAGGTTCGACTTCAGGACCTGAGGAGAGCCATATGTTTGGGCCACCTGACAATCTAGCCTGAGTTAATATAGAGAATAAGGGAAGCCCATTCAGTCGACCCCGCCCTGGTAGCCCCCAAGAAGGATGCAGAACAGGGAGTGAGCTCAAAATTTCGAATCTCTGCCGATGGGTAACACCGTTTCCAAGACAGGGTGTGTGTCCCAGACGACAGTGAGTTAAAGAGAGACATCATGACAGAGTCCCATAGCTCGAAGTTTGCCATGCATCCCGGAAGCACCAAAATGTACCAAAGCATGTGACCTCGGTTTTGGTGGAATGGGACGAAGAGAGACATAGCCGACTTTGTATTCAAATGCTTAGTATGTCAGCAGGTCAAGGCAGAGCATCAGCGCCCAGGTGGGCTACTTCAGCCTTTACCGATTCCAGAGTGGAAGTGGGAACACATCACCATGGACTTCGTAATGGGATTACCCAAGGCACGTTCAGGACATGACGCCATCTGGGTAATCATTAACCAGCTTACCAAATCTTCCCACTTCTTGGCCATCAGGATGACCGACCCCTTGGACAAGTTGGCAGGAATGTATATCCGAAAAATAGTAAGATTGCACGGAGTTCCAGTGATAGTGGTATCCGACAGAGACCCAGGTTCACCTCTCAGTTTTGGAGTAGCTTTCAGCAAGCCAAGGGAACAAAGCTGTCTCTCAGTACTGCCTTCCATCCTTAGACTAATGGACAATTAGAAAGGACAATTCGTACACTTGAGGATATGCTCCGAGCATGTGTCCTTGACTCCAGGGGCCAATGGGACGACCATCTACCCCTGATAGAGTTTGCCTACAACAACAGCTACCAAGCAAGCATCGACATGGCTCCATATGAGGTGTTATATGGGCACCCATGCAGATCACCGATTTGTTGGGAAGAAGTGGGCGATAGAAGATTGATCGGCCCGGAGTTAGTAGAGAAGACCACGTCTAAAATAGTTAAAATCAGAAAGAACATTCAGACGGCTCAGAGCAGGCAGAAGAGTTATGTGGACATCCGAAGGAGAGATCTAGCGTTTGAGAAAGGCGACCGGGTATTCTTTAAGGTCATTCCTTTCAAGAAAATTAGTAGGTTCGTTAAGAGGGAAAAACAGAACCCCCGATTTATTGGACCTTTTGAAATCTTAAACAGGATTGATACTGCTGCCTACAGACTAGCACTGCCCCCAGAGCTCTCCAAGGTCCACAATGTGTTCCATGTATCCATGCTACGTACGTTCAACCCTGACCCCCTCATCTCTTGGCTCATGAACCGCCCCCACTTCAAGGGGACTTATCTTATGAGGAAGTCCCAGTCGGTATCACGGACCGAAAGAGCAGTATACTCTGCAACCGGAAAATATCATTTGTAAAGGTAGTGTGGCAGAACCACTCGCCAAGGGAGGCTACCTAGGAGCTAGAATCAGATTTTAAACCCCAGTATCCCCATTTGTTCAACCAAGAGTAAGAGGCAAATTTGAGGGACCAAATTTCCTTAAGGGAGGAAGAGTTGTAACACCTAAAATTTGTATTTTTATTATTTAATTTATTTTAATTTTTATTAGAATTTTTTGTTTAATTCTATTCCATTTTAATATTTAATTTATAAGGTTTTAATTTAACTTAATAGAAATAAAAATAATAATAATAATAAAATAGGATAAAATTATTTTTCGAATTTAATTGAAATTGATTTTGGAAAAAAGGGGTGAAAATTTGGATTATGGGGGTATTTTTGAAAAGAAAATAAAAAATCGAGGGTCAAAACGCAATTTAAAAAAATTGTGCCACGTCAACAGCCTAGTTAGCAGCCCCGGCCAACCAAAACACGCCGCGTGGCAAGGACGCTGAAGCGGGAGGCCACGTGGGACGGAGCCACATGGGCGATCCGCGTGCACGCGATCGAACGGTCCAGATCTCACGCGTACGGACGACACAGATCTCACACGCACGAACAGCCCAGATCTCACGCGTGCGAACGAGATTTATTTCTATTTTATTCGAGATCGGACGGTCCAGATTAAATCGTGTTGGACGGCTGAAATTAAAAGGGGAAGGTTATAAATAACATCACCCACACCCAACCCCAAATCCTAGCCGCCAGTACCCTTGCCGGAGAAGAAGAACCAGTCACCGGAGGAGCCGGCCGCCGCCACCTGCTGCCGCAACGGAGGATTTTCCTAGCGCTAAACGAGGTAAATTTTCTCTCATTGGCTCGTTTTACGATGTTGAATTTGCCTATGGTCAAATCAGAGTCAAACTACCGGCCAATCGACCAAAAAACACCGCCAAAGTCCAGCGCCGCCGTGACTTCCCTCAGTTTTTGCCTCCGATGATGCCCTTCTTGGTTCCCGTTCGATGCAATTTTTACACCATTGTGATCACTGTCTCTTTCTCTGCAGGTTGACCGGAGTAAAACATCAAATCGTGACTCGCTCTGGAGAAGCCGCCGCACCCGAGAGCTCTGCCACCGATAAGTCTCGGTTTTTCATGATATTATAATGTTATTGTTTTCTTATGTTGTTTTCATGAAGCTCACCGAGGTAAGTGGACAGTAAAGGATTTTATTATTGATAAATGAATTTATCATGAATTATGCTCCATTGGTTGTTTTTGTTTTTTACCAACTTTTACTTCTGTGGCAGTGAGATAGTGTGATATCTTTACTGGGCTAGTGTAGCTCATTCCTTATTTAACCATTTTAGATCAGGAGGATTTGGTTCCCGAGCCCGTCCCGCAGGAAGATGGCGAGTAGACGCCTAAGGATTTCATAGTTTTATTTATAGCATTCATTACTAGTATTTACTATAGTTAGTTTATTCTTTCACATGTTGAATATATTTTTGGTTATTGTGTAAGGGATGTTAATCAGAATTTTTATCTCGCTTCCGCACTTAGAATTTTTAATACATACATTTTTTTTTAAATTTCCGAGGCCGTTACACATATTAATTTAAACGACATCTAAGCAAGCGATACAATTGATATAACCAAGTACCAAGTAACCAAATAACCAAATAATCAGTACATGAGAACCCAAGTAAACCAAATAATCGAGAATACAATTTAAACTAGTAATTTAATGCAGACAATGCAATAGTAAACATCTTAAGCAACATAGGCTAAAATGAACAGTAAACTAGGGCAATCGTACACTAATCCGTTCCACCTCCATTAGTCCCTGTAATTATTGTTAGGATTTTTTTAATTTTTACAAAATACAGGATTATTGATTATTAAGCCTCGGTTGGCTAGAAAAATTAAAAAATTGAACCTACCGGCAGGGGGCGAGGTCTTTAGGTGCAGCAATTATGCCAGTTCTCCTTTGTGACAGTGGTTTCTTCTTTGGCTAACCTGCACAGAAAGGGACGGTGAACACAATTGTCAAAGAACCATGTGAAATGGGAAACACAAAGGGGGTCATCAGAGAGGGTTTAAGGTTTTGGCCGCAGTGGCTCTGTTGGGCTTTCCTCGCGATTTGTGGCTCACCCACCATCCAATTTGCTCCAAGATGGAAACAAAGAGACTCAAAATCAAATTCTGAGTAGGAAGGGAAAACTTTTACCTCTTTTAGCAATCGGTGCTGGCTCCGGTGCAGCGGCAACTAGTGGTTGGTCTCCTTCTCCAGTGTCTGATTCCTTTTTTCCGACAAAGGCAGGGCGGCTAGGGTTAGGGTTCCCTAGAACGCAATGCTTAAATACCCATTCTGTGTCGATATGAACCATTTATTCAGAGAGATGTGGCTCTCTCTCATCCGTTGGATCTATCCTATTCGGTGAATGAATGTGGTTTACACGATTAAATTGAATATGATAGTTCGATCGCGCCTAAAGAGAAAATACATCTGGACCGTTCACGCGTGAGGGATGAGATCTGGGTCGTCGAATCGCTGGGCACGCGGATCGCTCGTGTGGCTTCCTGCATAGTGCCGGTGTTAACAGGGTATCCATGAGGCATGTTCTGATTCGCTGGGGCTGCTAACTTGATTGTCCTATGTGGCCAACCTTTTTCTTTGTCTTTTAACTCTCTATTTTCAAATCTCTTTTCAAAAACACCCCCCTAAATTCAAAATTTCACCATTTTTTCCCAAAATTATTTTCAATTCCATCCTTAACCCATTTTTTCTCAAAATCTCAATAAAATTACATTTAAAATAAATCAATTGAATTATTTATATAATTTTTTATAATTAAAACGAAAATTCTGAGTCGATTTTCGGACTCGAGTATTACAACTTTACCCCTCTTAAGAAAAATTTGGTCCCTCAAATTTGTCACATTCTCATTCGGTCGAATAGCTGGAGGTACTAGTTTCTAAAGTCTTATTTTAATTCTCAAGTGGCTTCTTCTTGAGTATGATTCTACCATAAGACCTTGACAAAGGGAATTTCTTTGTCGCGAAGCACTCTGCTCTTTCAGTCTACAATGTCTATTGGCACCTCCTCATATGATAGATTCTCCTGTAGTGAAAAGAGCTCTTGGGACGAGATGTCTGAGGAGTTCGGGTAGTACTTGGATAGTATGGACACATGAAATACATTATGAACTCTGGATAGCTCTGCAGATAGTACTAGTCTATAGGCGAACGTATCAATCTTGTCTAAGATTTCAAATAGGTCAATGAATCGGGGATTTAATTTTTTCTTATTTCCAAACTTGCTAATTTTCTTGAAAGGGGTGACCTTAAGAAATACTTGATTGCCTTTTTTAAATTCTAGATCCCTCCTGCTGGTGTCCGCATAACTCTTTTGTCTGCTCTGAGCTATCTAGATGTTCTTTCTGATTTTAACTATCTTGGTTGTAGTCTCCTCTACAACATTGTGGCCAAATAATTTTCTATTGTCTATCTCTTCCCAACAGATCGACACCCTATAGGGTCGGCCATATAATGCCTTATACGGGGTTATGTCGATGCTTGTTTGATAACTGTTATTATAGGAACTCTATCAAAGGTAGGTGATCATCCCAATGACCCCCGAAATCTAGAACAAAAGCTCAGAACATATCCTCCAGTGTGCAAATTGTCCTCCCTGATTGTCCATCGATTTGAGGGTAGAATGCGGTGCTAAGGGATAGTTTCATTCCCGTGGCTTGCTGAAGACTAGACCAAAATTAAGAAGTCAAACTCGAGGTCTTTGTAGGATACCACTGTCATCGGGACTCCATGTAACTTGACTATCTTCCGGATATAGATTCTTACTAACTTGTCTAAGGGATCGATCATCTTGATAGTCAAGAAGTGAGAGAACTTGGTGAGCCAATTAAAAATTATTTAGATAACATCATGTCCTAAACGTGCCTTATGCAACCTTGTCACGAAGTCCATTTTAATATGTTTTCATTCCACTCCGGGATCAGTAATGGTTGAAGTAGCTCACTAGGGCATTGATGTTCTACCTTAACCTTTTGACATGTCAAACATTTGGAGAAAAAGTCGGCTATCATTTTTTCTATCCCGCTCTATTAAAACTGGGGTCGCATACTTTGATACATCTTATTATTTCTGGGATGTATGACGAATTTTGAACTATTTGCCTCTATCGTGATGTCCCTTTTTAGTTCATTGTCATCTAAAACAGACACCCTGTTTTGAAATCTGAGCAACCCATCGGCAAAGACTCAAAATTCTGAATTTACTCCTTGTTCTGCATCCTTCATAAGAGCTGCTAGGGTAGAATCAGTTAATTGAGCTTTCTTTATTCTCTAGATTAATTCGGGTTGGACTGTTAGGTGGGTCAAGCATGTAACTATTTTCAAGTGCTAAAGTTGTATCTGTTGTGCAACCCCTATTACCATGCATTCAGAAACCGTTAAGTGAGCCAACATACCTGCATTTTTTCTATTAAGCGCATCGACTACCACATTACCCTTACTCGGGTGATATAAAATCTTACAATCGTAGTCCTTGAGGAGCTCTATCCAACGCCTCTAACGCATGTTGAGATCCCTCTAAGTGAATATATGCTTCAAGTTCTTATGGTCTGTATAAATTTCAAAAGTTTTCCCATACGAGTAGTGGCGTCAGGTCCTCAAAACATGGATAATAGCGACAAGTTTTAAGTCGTAGGTGGAGTAATTCTTCTCATGACTCTTCAACTGCCTGAACTCATAGGTTAACCTTCCCATGTTGCATCATAACATAACCTAACCCCAGGTAGGAGGCATCACTATACACTATGTATCCACCTGTCCCACTCGGTGAGCCAACACGGGTGTAGTAGTCAACTGTTTCTTGAATTCTATAAGCTCCTTTTGCAATCCTCGTTCTTTTTAAACTTAACGTTCTTTTTTATTAGCTGGGTCAAAGGAGCAGTTATGCTATAAAATCCTTTCACAGACCTACGGTAATAACCTGTCATTCCCAGAAAGCTACGAATCTCTTTAACCGAGGTCAATTTTTCCCAACCAAAGACTCTCAACCTTTTTGGGGTTCACTGATACTCCATCCTTTGATATGATGTGCCATAACAAGATAATCTGCTCGAGTCAGAACCCACACTTACTCAATTTTGCATATAATTTCTTTTCCCTAAGAACCTGTAAAACGTGATTTAGGTGGTGAGCATGTTCCTCTCTACTCTTTGAATAGACCATGATATTATTGATAAATATAATAACAAACTGATCCAAGAATTGTCTGAAAACTCTATAAAAATAGCTGGCGCATTGGTTACCTCAAATGGCATTACTAGGAACTCATAGTATCTGTCTCTTGTTCTTAAGACTGTCTTGCGAATATCCTCTACCTTTATCTTTACTTGGTGGTAACCCGAACATAAGTGTGTTTTAGAAAACTCTAAGCACCCTGCAACTAGTCAAAAATGTCATTAATTCTAGAGATGAGGTACTTGTTCTTGATCGTGACTCTGTTTAATCCCCTATAGTCAATATATAATCTCAACATCACATCCCATTTTCTTACAAATGTGACTCAAGTACCCCAATGAGATACACTATGTCAGATAAATCCACTATCCTATAATTCATTGATTTGTTTTCTCAGCTCTTCCATCTCAACACGACTCATACGGTAAAAAACAATCGAGATAGAATGGGTGTCAAGCTAAAGATCTATGGTGAACTTAACTTCTCTGTCCACTGATAATCCGGGTAGTTCATCAGGAAACATTTTCGAGAAGTCTTGAACTACAGAGATCTCTTGAATTTAAACTTCTTTATTAGGTTTGCCTAATGTATTGAAGACAACTGAGTTAAAGTATTATGTAATAAGGAAATGGTCATGAGGGAATAATATTTAAAATTTTTATTAACATAAAAATGACTCTTGGTTAGGATGGTTGAATATAAGTTTCTTGTAGAAACAATCTACAGTGGCGTGATACGCTGTTAACCAGTTTATTTTCAGAATTACATCAAAGTCCACTGTGTCTATCTCTATCAAGTCTACACTCAATTTCCTATATGCTATATCTATGATACAAATTTTTTATAAAACCTCCTCTAGTAGTGTCCTACTTTTAGGAGTAGACACAAACATCACATAATCAAAATTTTCAGGTAATACATTCAAGTTTTTTACAAAAGCATGGTAGACAAACAAATGTGAAGCACCAATATCAATCAAAACATGTGCAAGGTGATTACAGATAGTGTACATACCATGTATTACGTCCAAGTTGACTTCAGCATCCTGTTGGGTGAGGTTATAGCTCTACCCTGAATAGGAGGTCTGGCCTAATTCTGATTTCGCGGGTACCTTCTCGCATAGTATTAGGCACTCTCATATATACAGCAGGTATTGTTGAGATGATAGTAGGGTCAGTTTACATGATCTTTGTCATAGTACTGACAAGTCCTACCACGTCCTGTTGTTGAAGCATGAGAAATAGCTTGCGTCACTAGTCTATGCCTCTTATTCTGCTGAACCAGTACAGTGGGTACTGGTCTGCGGTTTGAAACTAGGAGTCTGGGATTTTCTATTCCTAGAGAAAAGATACGAAAGTTCCTCTCTACTAGTTGTGCCTTTGCCAGAACGGCTGGGTACGTGTTATGCTCAAATACGTATAGCTATTGTCTGATCTCAAGATGGAGGCCCCACTCGAACTTCCTTACTTTTCTACCTTCATCCATCATACTCTCAGGGGAATGCCAACCCAAGTTTAGGAACTTTCGGACAAACTCTGACACAGTCATATCACCTTGGTCTATGTGTGCAAACTCTATTTTCTTTAAATGTCGAAGGTGCTCTAGGAGGTACTCTGCATTGAAAGTCATCAAGAACTATACCCAAGTAACTGAAATTAGTAGGGTGGCCTGCTTGAACTGCCACCAACGACCTGCTTGAACTACCACCAATAACCTGCCTCTCCCACGAGCATGTAGGTGGTAAGTATAACATTCTGTTCAAGAACCACCCTAAGAGTCATGAATGTCTTCTCTGTCTCAGCTAACCAATACTCGGCCTCTTCAAAAGAAGATGCTCTTGCAAACGTAAATGGGTTTAGTCTTTTATACCTTTCCATGTAGCTTGAGTTCATCATGGGTGGAACTGGGTCCCGTGGAAGAGGGATTGGATTGTGCTGAGGAGGGGGCAGATGGCCTTGTGGCGACACCTGCTTGTATGATAGGGTCATCAGATTGCACTGTGGCGATGCTGGATGATACGGTGGAGGAGCATGGTTATATTGGGGTGACTTTGGATTTTTCCGCTGCAAGGGTGGCTCAAACTGTGGCAGCAGGGGAGGGTCAGACAGCTCCCTCCTCCTCCTGAGCCTATTGGGTAGAGATGAGTCTTTCTAGCATTTTAAATAATCGATCAACATCCTCTCAAAACGAACTCTCTTGGGCTGCTCAGTTTAGTGAGGGTCTTTCTCTTCTCATATCCTTGTACCTGTATTTCACAAAGAAGGGTTGAGTGACAGTTTGTATTTGGCATTTTTAAGTTTTTGTGTAATGAATGATTTCGAGAAACACACCTCTGATACTAAAAGAAAATAGTTTATTATCTAAAGGTAGAATCGAACAATAAAGTCAAGGCTTACATTCCTTACACAGTAAATTGGAATACCCAATAGGGCTATGGAAATGTCCCTTCTAACTTGGTTTATAAAGAAAGACAAACGATAATTACAATAAATAAATAGATATTTTAGGAGGTTAACCTCCACTAGCACTTGAAAGAAGTCCAAGAGGTGAACTACTCACAACTCTTAGATAGGGATCTGAATCTTGGTCTTCTTAATATAAAATAGTTAATAAAAGTGTGAGCTACACTGGACCAGTAAGAACATCACATTAATCACTAATACGAAAAATTGAAGGTTGGTAAAAATCACAAAACAAGTAATTGAGCTATTGATTTATGAAATTATATTGTTCTTTAATTTGTTTTATACCATATTTATCATTACGAGTTTTTTCAAAGTCAACCTATGAAGACAAGTAACTAAATGACATTTTAGTTTCGCATATAAGATCATAATTCTTTCTTTTAACCTACTTATTGGGACTCTTGGGAGTTCATAGGGATATTCCTCTACTCGTAAATCTAGTATCTTAATTTGACAATTAACCCGACTGTTCCCATACCCGTCCAATAATGGATGCCAACATGTCATCCCCTCGATACCCCGTTCGGTATAAGGTGAACCATATTTCTCAAACCCTTTCGGTATGAAACTTCTTAGCTCCGTCCGACTGAAGTAATGTCAACAATAAGGTTCCCTATGTACCGGGTCTGTCCACTTTTTTCCAGGGCACCCAGTAAACTTTCATATATATAGATTCTCTTCGTCCAAACAACCACCAATCGCATATTACACATTCAGAGATTAAGTTAAATGGCATTTAAGCAAATGATACAATTTATATAACTGAATAATCAAGTAATCAAATAACTAAATAATCAGTATAGGAGAACCCAAGTGAACAAATAATCAAAATCATAATTTAAACTAACAATTTAATGCACTCAATATAATAATAAACATCTTAAGCAACATAGGAGAAAATGAACAGTAAACTAAGGCAATCATACACTAACCAGTTCCGACTTCATTAGTGACCTGTAATTATTGTTAGAATTTTTTTAATTTTCATAAAATACAGAATTATTGATTATTAATCCTCAATTTATGTAACAGAGAATAGAGTGATGAATCCTTCTTTGGATCGATGTTTTGAAATGATGCACTACTTACTACGCCTCCTAACAGGACCTGGGTTTCTTGAATTTTTTGTACGAAAATTACAATACTTATCATGTACCCAAAAATACCTCAAAAATCCAAAATCAGTGTTGAAAATCCTTTACAACAAATTTTAGGGTTTCGGCACAGCGGCAGCGCCATGCTTCGGCGCCGGCTCTATTGCCCACGATGGTGATTCACCACGGTCTGGTCAGTTTTGGTCTATTTTACTCGTATCCATGCGAAAAAACACATTAGAATCCTCAGTTTACCAGAAAAACTAAAAAACTGAACCTATCGGCCTGGAGATGGGCGGTCTTCGGGTGCGGCAACTCTGTCAGTTCTCCTTTGCGGCTGGGATTTCTTCATCGGCCAACCTGCACAAAAAAGGATGGTGAACAAAATTGTCAAAAAACTATATAAAACAGAAAATAGAATGGGGGTCATCGAAGAGGGTTTAGAGTTTTGGTCGTGGCGGCTTCGCCAGGCTTTTCCCGCAGTTTCAGACTTATCCACCGTCTTATTTGCTTTAATATGGCCACAGGGATACTCGGAATGGAATTGCGAGCGGGATTGAAAATTTTTTACCTATTTTGGCGGTCGGTGGTGGCTCTAGTGCGACAACGGCCGATGGTCGGCCTCCTTCTCTAACGTTTGGCTCTTCTTATCCGGCGAGGGCAGGGCGACTAGGGTTAGGGTTTCCTTGAACTCGATGCTTAAATACCCATCTCGTGTCAATTTGGACTGATTGTTCAAGGAGACGTGACCATTTCTTATCCGTTATATTTATCTTATTCAGCGAACGAATTTGGGATGCTCGATCGGATTGAATTTGACCTTTCGATCGTGCCTAAAGAGAGAACGAATCTAGACCATTCACGCGCGCGGGATGAGATCTAGTTGTCGAATAGCTGGGTACGCGGATCGCTCACGTGACTTCTCGCATGGTCCCGATGTCAGCAGGGTTGCTACGCGACGTTTTCTGGTTCACCAGGACTATTGACTGAGCTGTCCTACGTGGCCAAAAATTTTCTTTTTACATTTTAAACCCCTATTTTTAATTTTTCTTTCTAAAACAACTACCAAATTCAAATTTTCACCTCTTTTCTCCAAAAATTTTTTTAATTCCGTCCCTAATTCATTTTTTCTCAAAATCTCGATAAAATAAATTAATTTAATTATTCATATAATTTTTTATAATTAAAACAAAAATTCTGGACCAATTTTCGAACTCGAATATTACAGATTTTTGCGTTGTCGTAAATAAATTTAACTACGTAACAAATAATGTACTCGCTATGAACTTTTTAAATACTATAACTTATTGATGTTCATATCTTTTTTTCTCTTTATAAGCTATTAATTTATAAAAAAAATTTACTAACGTTGAATTTTAAAAAATATTTTTATCTATTTCTTCTATTCTTTCCTTATTTCTTTTGTATTTTATTATATTATTCTATTTTGCTCAAATTGTAACACCCACCAAAACTTTTTTTTCATTTTTTATTAATAAATATAATTTTTTATTTGTTTAATTTATTTTACTATATTTTATTTTATTTTATTTTAATAAAAAAAAGGGTAAAATAATTATTAACGATTAAATTGAAAATAATTTTGAAAAAAAGGTGTGAAAAATTGGGTTTGATGGGTATTTTTGAAAGAAAAATAAAAAAACTGGAGTTCAAAACGTAAGTTAAAAAAATTGTGCCACGTCAGACGTCCGGTCAGCAGCCCCGACTAAACAGAACGCACCAAGTGGCAGAGGAGCTGACGCAAGAGGCCACGCAGGGGGAGCCGCGTGCGCGCGATCGAACGACTGAGGTCCGTTTCCGTGCGCATTAACGGTCCAGAGTGAATCGTGCACGGACGAGCCAGATTAGATCATGATGAACGGTCCACATTCACTCTCTATTTAATCGCGATCGGACAGTCTAGATCAAATGCGATGGACTACCCATATCGAAAGCAGATGGGTATAAATAACCTCATCCGCACCCAAACCCTAACCCTAGCCGTCAGAATCCCTCGCTAGAGAAGACAACCCAGCTGCCAGGGAGCCGACCACCGCCACCCATCGCCGCACCAGAACCCTTTCTAATCACCAAAAAAGGTAAAAAAATTTTTATTTTGCACCAAATTCAATTTTAAACCCACCATGGCCAAGCCAAATCAGAGTGAAAGAACCGGCCAATTGGCCGAAAAACACCAACGAAGCCCGGTGGCACCGCTGCAGGGAATTCCACAAACCGCCTATGAGGAGACCCTTCTCGATTCCCGCTTCGCGTAATTTTTCTACCGTTGTGATCACCATTTTCTTTTCTACAAGTTGATAGTAGTGAAACACCTAACCGCAACGTGAGTCAGAGGAGCCGCCGGTGAGTTTCAGTTTTTCGTATTTTTTTGGCCCATTGAGGCCCTTTAGCATATGTGCTCGCATGAATCAATGCAAAATTAGCCAAATTCGGCTAAAAAAGGCTAGAAACGGCCGACCCGAGGCGGACTGCCGCCACGGGCGACGGCGCCGTCGCCAGAGCACAACGGAGCCGCCGTGCCGAATTTTTGAAATTGGCCAAGCGAGCCTGGGGACTGATTTTGATTTTATTTGGAATATTTGTAGGTACTATAAGCGTGTTTTAGTTCCGAGAGAAAAATTCAGGGACTACCCGTAGTCATAGTAAACCGTTTAGCTTTTTGGTGTCAAATCGAGTAAAGACCCCACACCCTATTTTCTATCATAGAATTGAAGTTTAAATAAATAATAATACGGTATTTTGTACAAATTAAATAAATGTGCATAATTAATTACGGATTGCTAATGGAGCTCGAACCGGACATTATTCTCTGTTGATTTATTTTACAGTCTAAAAGCATAATAATATCTGATTTATCTATTTTATGGTTTAAATGCATGTATTACTGCTTTACCGGACCATTGTTTGATTTGGAATTTGAGACATGATTGTATTACCAGATGCATGTTTATTTGTTTATGTGATTATATTTGATTTGGTAATATAAACTAAAGGAAAATAGGAAAGGGGTGTGATAAAGTAAACAAATGGAATGACAGCTTTACTAGATATTCTGGGAGATGGTGGACGGACCGGGTACATGAAAAATCCTACTGTGAACGTTGTCTCATACCGAACGAGGTATGGAGACGATCCGCCTCACCATCATACCAGACGGGGTATTAAGGTTTAATGTCTTGGTGCTCATACCGGACGGCGTATGGGGACGACCTGTAATTAAAATTATTAAAAGAAATGGTTCACGTGTAGCGGGGACATCCCTATAAACCCCCATGGATATTAGTAGGTTGGTGAAATGAGAAATAGTTATGATTTGATTTATTGTTAACGAATATGAATCTATGATATGTTCTATGTTGCTGATTGTTCATAAAGTTATGATCTGTATGGTATTATTGTGTCTATAGATTGTTTTCATAAATTTCAATATGGTAAGTGAACGGTAAATGATTTTATGATTGATAAACGAATTTAATAAATTTAGTGCTCCATTAGTTGTTTTAATTTTATACCAACATTTGCTTCTGTGCGGATGATATAATGTGATATCCTTACTCGAATTGTGTAGCTCATCCTTTATTTAACCATTTTCGATCAAGAGAACTTGGTTCCAGAGTCCGATCTGCAGGAAGATTGTGGGTAGATGCTAAATACTTTCTATTTTTCATTACTTTTTTTATTTCTCATGTTCGTTTATGAGAATTTATTTCGTAATGTTTGTTTAGTACTTTTAAGTTATTGTGTAATGGGTATAAATCTTAATATTTTATTTTACTTCTGCACTTAAATTATTATATATTTTTTTTTAGACTTTTGGGGTCGTTACACAAATCTATATACTTTATTTTTAACCTTTTAAATTCTTATTTTTTTGGATAAATTATTAAATTAGTGTTCAATGTTGATTACTTTTTATAATTTGATCACTAATATTTTTTCTTATTGCAATTGGTTCTTAATATATTCTATTTATTTCAAGTTCTGAGTTTTCTTCAAATTTTTAATATAAAAAGTTAAAATAATTAAATCATGTCTACAACATTTTAAAAAATCAAAACTGAAACTGAAACAAAAATTCATAATGATATTATGCTTGTAGGTCACTTGCATATGTTTAAATTTCTAAAATGTAAGTCTAAAACTAACAAAGAATAATTAGAAAGAAAATAAAAGTTTGGTGAGTTAAATGATGAGAGCTTAGAAAATTAAGTATTTTGTATTAACATAAATAAATACTAGATATTGAATTACCATAAGGAGCATTATATTTTTACAAAATCAAATTATAAAACACTAGACTATATCTTAACCTGAACATATATGAATTCATGACTTCATTGTTACATTTAGAATGACCGATTGATACTCTTCCTTGATCACAACTTAAATTCTTCAATAAGTTTCTTTATCGTCTTGGTATCACTCTTATTCCTCTCATAATCATTAATCATGGTTTCATTCTTCCACACAAGCATATATATATATATATATATAAACATATGTGAACATATGTATGCCACGTCATGAACTTACCATGCAAATACTGGTTTAATGTCGATAAAGACCGTATTTGGCGGCGGTCAAATTTTTGGAAAATACTAATTAAACCCACTATTAATCATTAAGTTGATGCCTATAATTAGTGGATCAAATATTGGTCATGTCTCATGTCCCATCCCATCCACCCACTCGTGGATATGATATATATATATATATATATATATCTGAATAAACACTCGTGGAGGTGAATTGATAATAAGAAAAGTCGAAATCTATCATAAGTCAAGACATGTACTTGCAATCCCACATCATTAATTCAGATTATCATATAGAATTTAATAGTTATTTAACTCTTTAACCGAAAAAAAAAAGGGCTATTGAGCTAATTCAAATTTGTGGGTAGGGATGGAAAATCTTCAGAACTTATTTGATGTATTATTAGAAGTAATAATGAATTATATAAAAATAATTCATTTTAATTTTCTTTACAATATTATATAATAAAAATTTATAAATATTGATAAGATTTAATAACTTCTTTATTTTAAAATATTCAATGACATCAAGAATCAAGTGTATCTGATACTCTAATAAAATCTTAAGATTACAGTCTAAATCTTAGCACATAGTCTTCTTATTCTAACTTTTTTGTTGTTATTTGATATAAAATCATTAATTTTTATGTTATTATCTTATAAATTTTCTATTCTTATTAGATTCTTATTTGTTTAGGGTTCATAAGCCTAGCCATATTTATTAATTCTCTAAAATATTTATAATTTTCTTGTATAGCATAGCACTAAGTGAGCAGGTAAATTATTAAATTCACAATTGATAAATGATTGATTTATTAGCCATCAAATCAAAAATGTTTTTAAGTTCGTAGAGTCAAAGTTTTTTAGGCCAATTATTTTCTTTTTTTGGTAAGGGATAATTGCAATAAAAAGTTGCAATCATCCTTGAAAATGTGATGGAAAGTGATCAGATAAGTTGGAATCCATCATTTATTATACTTCATTTTTTTTTGTTTAAAAAAAAAAACACCTATTGGATCTTGAATATTAAATGAAATCTTTGATCACTTATACACCAACCCATACGAATATAATAGTATCTTTTTAGTTTTTATTTTTTAAAATATATCATTTCTACAAAAATAAATAAATTAGTTAACAATGATAATAATAATTTAGCATAAAAGGTTTGAAATAATATTTTTTGGGTTTTTGGAAAAGCTTAGTATTTGAAAAATGCACATCTAAAAAAAAACATGAATAAACCTATAAGTACTTTTGTGTACTAAATTAAATATTTTTTGATAAAATTTTTTGAAATATCAAATCAATTCTTGAGATCTAAAAAGATATTTTATTAATCATATGATAATTATAATTATTCTAATAATTAAGAATAATTAAAATGTAAAAGTAATGAAATAAAATTTATTGAATTAATGAAATAATAGTGAAAATAATTAAAATTTTAAGATTTACATTTCTCTCACAGTAAATTAATATGTTCAATAGAGAACATAAATATCCTCTTAAGAAAATTAAAAATAAGAAAAATAAAAATATAACTAAAATTTTATAGGATCAACCTCCGCATGACCACTCTGATAGAATTGCAGAAGGCAACTTTTAGTCACTAACTTTTTTACTGTTCATGATCAAGATTTTGATGTTCCTGATATGAAATTTCTAAATAAGGGGGGATGAGTAACGCTAACCTAATAAGAATGTCAACACTTAACAACCGATATGGAAAACTAAAAGTTAGTAAAAATTAAAAAATAACCAATGAAATTATTTTTCTTTTTAAACAAATTTATTTAATGTAAAAACTAAGTTCCATACTCACCTTTTAAGTTTTCAAATTCGACTTATGAAGGCAATAATATAGATAGCAATTTATTATACATTCTAAGGATAATAATTGCAAACTTTACCTTTTACCTACTTAGTAGTACCTCTGGGGTCCATAAGGGTTTTCCCCACGTGTGGGTCCAATATTCAATTTATCAATTAACCGGTCTTCCCCACACCCCGTCTAGTAATGAGCGTCAAATGTACCATCGTCTTAATATTCCATCCGTTATAAGGGTGAACAAATATTTTTCAACTCCTTTCGGTATGGGACTTCTCAGTCCTGTTTGACTGAAGTAATACCCACAGTAGGGTTTACCTTATGTATCGGGTCTGTACATCTTTTTTCACATACAACAATTCTATCTCATAATTATAGGACAATATAATGACTTTTAAATAGGTAATATAAACTGATACTTTAATAATTAAGAAAAATATGATTAGGTCATTTATTTCAAATCAATAAACAGATAGGGATAAACGGTTAAGTGAATCAATGAATGATAAGGTAAATAAACCTATGAATTAAAGTGCATGCGGTAATGTAAACAATAACAGTCGAGCAATAATTGAACAGTATAGATAAAATAAGTAATTTTGTACTAACTAATTACTGGCTCCACTAGTGACCTGTATTTAATTAATTAAGAATTTTTAATATTCATAAAATACACTGTTATTATTTATCAAATACTAATTAACCGTGATAAGAGAAAATGGTGAGGGATTCTTATCCAAGATCGGTGTTCGAAATATTGTCTTTTCCACTACACCTCCTTGTGGTTCCTAGTTTTCTTGGGTTTTTTTTTCTGCAAAAATAAAAAATATACATAACGTATTCTAAAATATCCAAAAAGGCAAAAAATAAGGGTTTTTAAAATTTTCAACCCTTTTAGGGTTCTAGCACAGCGCCGCCGCCATGCTCCGACGCTGGCTCTGCCTCCTACAACAGTGTCTCCTCTTGGTCTAGCCGGTTTTAGCCGGTTTCAGCAAAGTAAAAACCTGCGAAAAAATGAGGTTAGGCGGCCTCTGTTGGCCGGAAAAGAAAAAAACTAAAGCATTACCAGCGGGGGAAGGGAGTTTCCAGGGCGGTGGCTCCACCATTCCACTTTTGCGGCCAGGGATTTTCTTCGGTCGACTTACACCAAAAAAGGGTTATGGACACAATTTTCAAAAAAGGAAAGGAAACGAGAAATGGGATCGGGCTCACCGAAGTGGTTTTGGGTCGCAGTTGTGGTGGTTTAGTCGAGCTTCGCTTTCGATTTCCAGCTTTCTTTTTGGCTTTTCGGCACCGATATGGGTGTAGAGATGCTTAAAATTGAATTTTGAAGTGAAAGGGGGAAAACTCCCCTCCCAATGTCGGCGATGGTTCTAGTGCGGCGCGATGGTGGTTGACTTTTATTCCGGCCAACCTTCTTCCTCTTCTTCGGCGGGGTCAAGTGCGGCTACGGTTAGGGTTTTTTTGGGAAGTGATGTTTAAATATCCTTTCCACATCGATATGGGTTGTTCGTACAGGGACACGTGGTCCACTCCTAGCCGTTAGATCGCTCTTATTTGGAGAATTAATTTGGGCCACGCGATTGGATTAAATTTGGCCATTCGATCACGCCTAAAAAGGAAACATATCTGGTTTGTCTGTGAGCACGGGAGATATGGTTCGTTGGATCTGTTAGTACGTGGATCGCCCGTGTGGATGTGTGTCTGCGTGTCTGCCATGCAGTGTATGGAGACCGACCGCACTGCTGACGTAGCGATCCACATGGCCAAATTTTTGATATTTTCACTTTTTCCCAGTTTTTTAAGATTTATTTTCAAATATATCCTCCTTTATTTCTCCTTTGTTCCTGATTTTTGAAAATCTTTTCAAATACATCCAAAACATAATTTTCTTCAAAAATTCAATTAAAAATTAAAGATAAATTTTTTTCTAATTTATCTTATTATTATAATTTAAATATCTCATGCCTAAATTTAGGGCCTGGTGTTATAACTCTCCCTTCCTTAAAATAAGTTGGTTCCTCAAATTTATCACTCTTTCGCTAGTTAAACAATTGAGGGTATTGGGACCTGAAGTCTGATTCTATCTCTCAAGTGGTCTTGTCCTTTTAGTGATTCTGCCATAGAGCCTTGACAAATGAAATTTTTCTGTTGCGAAGTACTCTGCTCTTCTAATCCAAAATACCAACCAGTACCTCCTTGTATGATAAATCCTCCTGGAGTGGATGTGGCTCATATGACAAGACATGTGAAGGGTTTGGGTTGTACTTTCGTAATATAGACATATGGAATATATTATGGACTCTCGATAGTTCTCGTAGTAGTGATAATATATAGCAGACGTCTAAATCTAGTTCAACATCTCAAATGGTCCGATGAATCGGAGATTTAACTTCTCCTTCTTACCAAATCTGCTGATACCCTTAAAGGGGGTGACCTTAAGGAATACTCGATCGCCCTTCTCAAATTCTAAATCTCTCTATTAGATATCCGCATAACTTTTCTGTCTATTTTGGGCTGTCTATGTAACACTCAAAATTTTATTTTTATTATTATTGGAATTATTTTGATTTTTTAATTTTATTTTAATAATTAATTTATTATGTAATAATTATATGATTTTAATTTAATTTAATTTAAATAAATAAAAATAAAAATAACAATAATAATAAAAAGGGGTAAAATTATTATTTTTGGATTTAATTGAAAATGATTTTGGAAAAAATGGGTGAAATTTTAGATTTTGGAGGTGTTTTTGAAAAGAAAATCGAAAATCGAGGGTTAAAACATAATTTTAAAAAATTGCACCACGTCAGCAACCACGTCAGCAGCCCGGTCAGCAGCTCTGGCCAACCGGGACACGCAGCGTCGCACAGACGCTGACGCGGGAAGGCCACGCGGAACAGGCCACGTAGGCGATCTGCGTGCGCGCGATCGGACGGCTGAGATCCATTTCCATGCGCACGAACGGTCCAGATTGCACGCGTGAGGACGGCCCAGATTTGATCAAGCACGGACGGCCCAAATCACATCGTGATGGACGGCCCAGATTCATTTTTAATTCAATCGCGATCGGACGGCCCAGATTAAATCGTAATGGACGGCTCAAATTAAAATGTGAACGTTATAAATAATCTCATCCACACCCAACGCCAAACCCTAACCGCCAGAACCCTCGCCGGAGAAGACAACCCAGCCACCGGAGGAACTGACCGCCGCCACCCGTCGCCGCACCGGAGCACCCTCCGGCTGCCAAACGAGGTAAAATTTCTCTCATTGGCTCGTTTTTCGATGATAAACCTCCCTGTGGCCAAATTGGAGCAAAAACCACCGGCCAATTGGTCGAAAAATACTGCCGAAGCTCAGCGGCGTCATCGCAGGCTTCCTCGATTTTTGCCTCCGATGAGGCTCTTACCGATTCCCGTTCGATGTAATTTTTAAACTTTTGTGACCACCGTCCCTTCCTCTACAGGTTGACCGGAGCAAAATACCAAATTGCGACTCGCGCCGGAGGAGCCGCCGCACCCGAGAGCTTCGCCGCCGGTAAGTCTTGGTTATCTGAAATTTTTTGGCCCGCCGAGGGCTCTATGGGTGTTTTATCACAGGAACCAATGCAAGTATGGCCGAATTTGGCCAAAAACAGCCAACCCGAGGCGTATCACCGCTGTAGGCGACGGTGCCGACGCCAAAGCACGGCAGATCACCGCCGTAGGCGGCGGCGCCGTCGCCAGAGCACGGCGGAGCCGCCGTGCTGGAATTTTGAAATTGGCCGAATAGGCCCTGGGTCTGATTTGGGGTTTTTGTGGACATGTGCAGGTACCAAAAGTGTGTTTTAATTTTTGAAAAAAAATTCAGGGAACATAGGGATTGCCCGTAGGCGCAATGAGAACCCGATTTCAGACTCCGAAACAAGTAAGGATTCCCTCACCCTATTTTTTATCACGATATTAAAGCTTAATAAATGATAAAACGGTATTTTATGAATTAATAGATATGTATAATTAATTAAGATTGCTAATGGGGCCCGAACCTGATGTATTTGTCGGTCTGTTCCTGTTTGATGTTTTTTACAGTCTAAATGCAGTATAGTATTTGATTGTTTATTATGTGTTTTTGTATGCATGAATCACTGTTTAATCTATTATAGTTTGAATTATTGTGAACCCGATGTTGTGTTGCCTTATTTGGTGTGCGGTACTAGTTTACGTATTCATGTTGATTGGGTAATTGAGACTAAGAATAATATATAGGGTATGTGAATTTATAAATGAATAAGTCGACAGCATCACTAGATATCTTGTGAGATGGTAGACGGACTGGGTCCATAGGAAACTCTACCGGGAACGTGGTCTCTCATATCGGACGGGGTATGGAGACTTTAAATGTTTTTGTGCTCATACCTGACGGGGTATGGGGACGACCCGCTTCACCCTCATACCGGACGGGGTATTGAGGTTTATGGTTTTGGCGCCCATACCGGACGGGGTATGGGGATGGCTCTGGAATTAAGGTGAATGGTTCATGTGTAGCCGGGACCCCTATGGATCCCTATGGATACTAGTAGGCTGATAAAAGAGAAAATTTATTGCCTGATGATTGAAATAGAAAAGTATGATATGTGTTATGTCACAGAGTGTGCATGATCTTATGATGTTTATAATGTTATTGTTTTCATGAATCTCACCGAGGAAAGTGGACAGTAAAGGGTTTTATTATTGATAAATAAATTTGTTATAAATTATGCTCCATTTGTCGTTTTTGTTTTCTACCAACCTTTACTTCTATGACAGTGAGATAGTGTGACGTCTTTACTGGGTTAGTGTAGCTCATTCCTTACTTAACCATTTCAGATCAGGAGGACTTGGTTCCGAGCCCGTTCCATAGAAAGACGGCAAGTGGAAGCCTAAAGATTTATTAGTTTTCCTTATAGTATTCATTCATAGTATTTTCTTTAGTTAGTTTATTCTTTCACATCTTTAATACGTTTTGATTATTGTGTAAGGGATGTTAATCATAATCTATTTTATTTCGCTTCCGCACTTAGAATAAATATATACATTTTCTTTTAATTTCCGAGGTCGTTACAGTCTAGATGTTCTTCCTGATTTTAACTATTTTCGTTGTTGTATCATCTACAAGGCTTAGGTTAATTAATTTTCTTTCGTCCATCTCTTCCCAACAGCTCGATGATCTACAGGTTCGGCCATACAATGTCTTAGACGGAGCCATGTAAATACTTGCTTGATAACTGTTATTGTAGGCGAACTCTATCACGAGTAGGTGATCATCCCATTGCCCTTCGAAGTCTAGAACACAATTCATGAGTATATCCTCCAGTGTATAAATGATTCGTTCTGATTGTTCATATGTTTGATGGTGGAATGTTGTGCTAAGGGATAGTTTCATTCCCATTGTTTGCTAAAAACTTGTTCTAAATCGAGAGGTAAACCTGAGGTCTTTGTCTGCTACCACTGTCACTGGAACTCCATGTAGTCTGACTATCTCTCGGATATAGATTCTAGTTAGGTTGTCCAATGGATCAACCATTTTGATGGCCAAGAAATTAGAGGACTTGGTAAGTCAGTCAACAATTACCCAGATTGCATCATGCCTCGAGCGTGCCCTAGGCAACCTTGTTATAAAATCCATAGTGATATGTTCTTATTTCTACTATGAGATTGGTAATGGTTGAGGTAGCCCCACTGAACGTTGATGCTCTATCTTAACCTGCTCACATATAGAGTACTTGGAGATGAAATTGACGATTTTCCTTTTCAATCCACTCTACTAAAATCAGGGCCACATGCTTTGATACATGTTATTACTTCTGGGGTGCATGGTGAACCTTGAACTGTGAGCCTCTGTAATGATATTTTTTTTAGTTCACTGTCATTTGGAACACATACCCTGTGCTGGAATCTGAGCAAGCTATCGGTAGAGACTCAAAATTCTGAATTTAAAGCCTCTTCTGTATCATTCTTGAGTGCTGCTAAGGTGGGATCAGTAAATTGATCTTTTTTTATTCTCTGAATCAATTCGAGTTGGACTGCTAGATGGGTTTGACATGTGATCCTTTTCAAATTTTGAAGTTGTATATATTGTGTAGCCTTTATTACCCTGTATACAAAAATCATTATGTGAGTCAACATATCTGCACTCTTCTTACTGAAAGCGTTGGCTACCACATTACCCTTACTCGAGTGATACAAGATTTTACAATCGTAGTCATTGAGAAGCTCTATCCAACGCCTCTGATGCATGTTGAGATCCTTCTGAGTGAACATATGTTTTAAGCTCTTATAGTCTGTATAAATATCAAATGTTTCCCCATATAAGTAGTAGCTCCAGGTCTTCAAGACGTGGATAATGATGGTAAGTTTCAAGTCATTGGTGGGATAATTTTTTTCATGAGTTTTTAACTATCTGGACCCAGAGACTATGACATTTCCATGCTACATTAGAATGCAACTCAGTCCTTGGTAGGACAAATCACTATATACCGTATATCCACCTGTCCCACTCGGCAAAGCCAAAACTGCTACGGTAGTCAATTGTTTCTTGACTTCTGTAAAGCTCCTTTCAAATTCATCATTCTACTCAAACTTAACATTTTTCTTCGTAAGTCGGGTCAGGGGGCGACTAGGCTTGAAAACTCTTCTACAAACCTGCGATAATAACTAGTCATGCCCATAAAACTTCGAACTTCCTTAACCGAAGTCAATTTCTTCCAACCCATCACTGTCTCAACCTTCTCAAAATTCACAAACACCCTGTCCTTTGATATTATGTGCCCTAGAAAGGTAGTATGCTCAAGCCAAAACTCGCACTTACTCAGTTTTATTTTTTTCCTTGTAAACTTGTAAAATATGAGTCAGATACTGAACGTATTACTCTATGCTCTTGGAATATAGCAGGATATCATCAATAAACATTATGACGAACTGATCTAAAAACTACCTGAAGACCTTGTTCATCAAGTCCATAAAAATGGCAGGTGCATTAGTTAATTGGAATGGCATGATCAGAAACTCATAATGCCCATACCAGTTCTGAAGGTCGTCTTGAGGATGGCCTCTACCCTGATCTTTACCTGATGGTAACCAGAACGTAAGTCAATCTTAAAAAAAAACTGAACACCCTGTAACTGATTGAAAAGATCATCAAGCTTGGAGATGGGGTACTTGTTCTTAATTGTGACCTTATTTAATTTCCTTTAGTCAATACACAACTTCAAGAACCCACCACCTTTCCTTGCGAACGTGACTCCAGCACTTGAAGGAGATATATTGTGTCGGATGAACCCATTATCTTGTAATTCTTTGATCTATTTTCTCAATTCTTCCATCTCAACCCGACTCATTCGGTATGAGACAACTGAAATGGATTGGGTGTTAAGCTGAAGATCTATGGCAAATTCAACTTCTCTATCTACTGGCAGTCCTGATAGTTCATCAAGAAATACATACGTAAAATCTCAGACCACAGGAATCTTTTAAATGTAAATTTCTTTCTTTGGTTTACCTAACATAAAAAAAAATTGAGTTAAAACATATGATAAACAATGTAGTTACCATGAATGAATAATATCTAAAACTTTTATTAATTTATAAAAGACTTTTCGTTAGGAAGGTTGAATATAACATTCTTATAAAAATAATCTACAATGACATGATACGCTACTAACCAGTTCTTTCCTAAAATTACATTGAAATCTCTCAGATCTAGTGCTATCATATCTACACTTAATTTTTTACCTGCTATTTCTGCGATATAAACTTTGTATATGACATTCCCTAATAGTATCTTATTCCTAATATAGACATAAACAGCACAAAATTAAGGTTGTCAGGTAACACATTTAAATTTTTTGTAAAAGCATGTGAAACAAAAGAATGTGAAGCACAAGTATCAATTAAAACATGTGTAAGGTGATAACAAATAATATCATCTGGGTTGGCTTTGGCATCCTGCTAGGTGAGGGTATAGGTTTTGCCCTGGATTAGAGGTCTTGCCTGATTCTGATTCCGCGAACACTCTTTCGCTTAGTGTTGGGCACCTCTATATATGCAGTAACTATTGTTGAGGTGATAGTAGAGTTGGTTCCTATGGTCCTTACTATAGTGCTGGCAAGTCCTGCTGCATTTGTTGCTGAGGTTTGAGGAGGGGCTTGTGTCACAGGCCTAGGTCTCTTGTTTTGCTGAATTGGTGCTGTAGGTGCTAACATGCGATATAGAACTGAGGGTCTGGTATTTCCACTACTGGAGGAAAGATGTGTAGGTTCCTTTTTATCAACTATGTTTTGGCCAAGACTGATGAGTAGGTGCTGAGCTTGAATACATAGAGTTACTGTCTAATCTCAAGACGGAGTCCGAGTTAAACTTTTTTTCATTTCTGTCTTCGTCCATCATGCTCTTAGGAGAGTATCGGTCTAATTCTAAGAATTTTTAGACATACTCAGACATTGGTATATCACTCTGGACCGGGTGTGCAAATTCTATCTTCTTCAAATGCCAAAGGTGTTCTAAGAGGTATTTTGCATTGAAAGCTGTCAGGAATTGTTTCCAGGTGACCAGAATGGGTAGGGTGGCCTGCTTCAGTTGATACCAACGACTTGCCTCACCCACGAGCGTGTAAGTAGCAAGTATGACCTTCTGTTCGGGAACCACCTTAAGAGTTGGAAATGTCTTCTCTGTCTCGACCAACCAGTACTCAGTTTCTTTGAAAGTTAATGCCCTTACAAAGGTAGATGCGTTAAGTCTTTTATACATCTTAATGTAGTCTGGGTCTATCACGGGTTTAGCTACGTCCTGTTGAAGAGGAACTGGATTATGTCGGGGAGGGACTAGATGACCCTGTGATGACAGCTAGTTGTATGGTGGAGGCACTATATTGTACTGTCACAATGTCGGATGATATGATGGAGGAGCGAAATTTTACTGAGGTGGCATTAGATCCTCTCGTTGTAGGGGTGGCTCACACTGGGGCAGTGGTGGAAGGTCAAACATCTCCATCCTCTCTTTCTTGGCCTACTGGGCAAAGATGAGTCTCTCCAACATCTCGAAGAAGTAATCGATATCCTGTCGAAGTGACCCCTCACAGGCTACTTTATTCAGTGATCCTCTCCTTATGTCCTTGTACCTGCATTTTACAACGAAGGGTTGAGAGTTGGATTGTACTGAATGATTCTAATAGTTTGTGTAAGGAATGGTTCCGAGGAACGCGACTTTGATACCAACTCTGCAAGCTCAAGTTTAATGAAATAAAATTTATTGAATTAATGAAATAATAGCAGAAGGATTTGAGTGTTTAGGGTTTATATTCTTTGCACAATAAATTAGGATGTTCAATAGGGCTACGTGAATATTCTTTTAAGAAAATTAAAAATAACAAAAATAGAAATGTAACTAAAATCCTTTAGTTTCAACCTCTGCATGGTAACTCTGATGGGATTGTGGGAGGCAACCTTTAGTTGCTAACTTTCTTACTGTTCAGGATCTGAATCTTGATCTTCCTAATCTGAAATGGTTAAATAAGGTGGATAAGTTGCAGTAGTTCAGTAAAAATGTCAACACTTAACAACCGATATGGAAAACTAAAGGTTAATAAAAATTATAAAACAACCAATGTAACCATTTTTCTTTTTAAACAAATTCATTTAATTTAAAAACATAAGTTCCATACCCACCTTTTAAGTTTTCAAATTCGACTTATGAAAGCAATAATCAAGATAGCAATTTACTATATATTCTAAGGACAATAATAGTAAACTTTATCTTCTACCTACTTACCAGTACCTCTAGGGGATTCATAGGGGTTCCCCCTAGCGTGGGCCTAATATTCAATTTATTAATTAATCGGTCATCCTCATACCCCGTCCGGTAATGGGCAGCAAACATATTACTGTCTCAATACCCTATCCGATATGAAGGTGAACAAATACTTCCTAACCCCTTTCGGTATAGGACTTCTCAGCCCCATTCGACTGAGGTAATGTCCACGATAGGGTTTGTCCTATGTACCGGATCCATACACCTTTTTTTATGGTACCCAGGAAGACTTTTATACATGTATTCACATCATCAACCAGCTACCAATCATATACAATAATCTTATCTCATAATTACAGGACAATAGAACAACTTTTAAATAGGTAATATAAATTGATACTTTAATAGTTAAGAAAAACATGATTATGGCATGTACTTCAAATCAATCAATAGATTGGGATAAACGGTTAAGTGAATCAATGAACGAGAAGGTAAATAAGCTTATGAGTTATAATGCATGTGGTAATGCAAACAATAATAGTCTAGCAATAATTGAACAGTATAGATAAAATAAGCAATTTTGTACTGACCAGTTATCGGCTGTACTGATGACCTGTATTTAATTAATTAAAAACTTTTAATATTCATAAACTACACCATTATTATTTATTGAAGTTTAATTAACCGTAATAGGAGAAAAAGGTGGAAAATTCTTACATTGGATCGGTGTTTGAAATACTGCCATTTTCACTGCACCTCTTAGTGGTTCCTGAATTTCTTTGATTTTTTCTACAAAGACAAAAAATATCCATCATGTGTTCCGCAATACCTAGAAAGGCCAAAAATAAGGGTTTTAAAATTTTCTGGCCAGTTTAGGGTTCCGGAATGGCAGTGTCGGCTCCGCTGCCTACGGCGGCGTCTCCTCTTAGTCTTGCTGGTTTTGGCCAGTTTTGTGCGAAAGTTTGTAAAAAAAATGAGGTTAGGCGGCCTCTGTTGGCTGGAAAAGGGAAATATCGAAGTATTACTGGTAGGTGGGGGGGTGCGGGGGGAAAGGGGTTTCCAGTGCTATAGCTCCGCCGTTTCTCTCTCGCGGCTGGGGATTTTCTTCGATCGACGTACACTAGAAAAGGGTTAAGGACACAACGGTTAGAAAATGAAAGGAAACAGGAAGCGGGATCAAACTCACTGGAGCAGTTTTGGGTCGCAGGTGCGGCAGATCAGCTGAGCTCCGCTCCCAATTTTCGGCTTCCTTTTTGGCTTTTCGGCGCTGACATGGATGTGGGGATGCTTAGAATTGAATTTCGAAATGAAAGGGGGGAAAACTTACCTCTTTGGTGTCAATGACGGCTCCGGTGCGGTAACAATGGTGGTTAGCTTTCCTTCCGGCCGCTCTTCTTCTTCTTCTTTGGCAGGGTCAGTTGCGGTTAGGGTTAGGATTTTCTAGGAAACGATGTTTAAATACCCTCTTTGTGTCGATTTGGGTCGTCCGAGCAGGAACACGTGGCCCACTCTCAACCATTAAATCGCTCTTATTTTGAAAATTAATCTAGACCGCACAATTGGATTAAATCTGGTCATTCGATCATGCTTGAATAGGAAAGAGATCTGGATCGTTCGTGCGCGCGGGAGGAGATTTGGGTCGTTGGATCTGTTGGCATGCGGATCGCCTGTGTGTTTGCCATGCGGTACACGTCGACCGGTTGCATTGCTGACTGGCAGTCCACGTGACTAAATTTATGTTATTTTCACCTTTAGCTCAATTTTTCAAATTTTTTTTCAAATAAGTCTTCTATTATTTCTATTTTGACCTTGATTTTTGAAAATATTTTCAAATACATTAAAAACACAATTTTCTTCAAATTTAAAATTAATTTTTTTCCTAATTTATTTTATTGTTATAAGTTAATTATCGAGAGCCTAGATTCCGAGCCCCGGTTACATAAAACATAATATATTTTTAAAAAAAAACTATGTAAACATAATTTTTTTAAAAAAATAACAAAAGAAATTGGGCATATAATTAACAACATTGTATTTATTATGTAAATAAAAGTAAATGGTTTTAAAATTGTGTTAACTACATCCAAATAAATTGCAAAAAGTTGAAGTGATTTACTCGAATTGTACAAATTGAACCTTAAATAATAAATTATCTTGCTATCGGATGGAATTGCATGGCATGGAAATATTCGAATAATAAATCTGTAACATATCAAATGCAGTACAAAGACTGTGAAACATGCGCAGGATTGTGTTAGAAGACATTGAAGAATAATTCTTTTGGAAAATAAAAGAACTTGATGATCTGTTAATCTTCGAGGATTGGACCCCAAGATTGTCAAATCTGATTGTCAATTATTTAAAAGATCTTGTGAGACCCTACCCAAGATCAGTTTTAATTAATTAATTATAATATGACCATTGAAAGGAATTTCTCCAAAAAGCCTACTACGTACTGAAATATTTGTGTATAATATAGTTGGTAACTTAGACATTTATATTGTGTAAAACACAAAATTAATTTCTTATAAGTACGGATTGATCTTTTCTTTTAAAAGATTAAAAATTAATTTGTGATAGATGGAATATTACTAATTTTTTGTTGTTGAAGCATGTCGTGTGTGTATATATATATATATATATATATATATATATATTTGAAATTGGAACGACAAAGAATGAATTTAAATGTGCTATTACCTCACAATTCACATCAATAACATCATGTTTACTTTCGAAACTATTTTATTTTTATCAAATTTTTATATTTTAGATATTAATTTAACATATAAAAAGTATTACTATAGCTTTACAACTCATTTATTAATAAATAAATTAAACATACTTAATTTTAATTAAATCTAAAATTAGTAAAAGATTACACTGTAATTTTATTCTAATCATATCTCCTTTATGATTCGAATTTTTGACATAATTTTAAGTAAAGATATTAGATATATTAAATTTTAGTGCTAAAGTTTATATAACTTTAATTTTAATAGTAGCAAGTGCAAGAACTAAAAAGTATTGAGATCATAAATTATGATAATATAAAATGTCAAAAGAAATTAACGTCCATCTTATCATGTAGGTAACATATAACCATCGTATCCATTTATTATGTCTTATTTAGAAATTTCATAGATTTGGTCACCTTTGCTCGGAGAAAAAAAGAGGGAAAAACGGTATATAACTCCAAGCAAAAATTATAATCATCTAAAAGCTAAAAATTATTTTTTTTAAAACGAAAAAAAAAAATTCATAATTTGAGAATTAAAGGTTTCGGTCAGATCATATATATATATATATATATATATATAATCAATGAACTTAATCATGAAAATGGTGATCATTTTCAAACTATCCCTGCCACAATTTCAAATCATAAATCCTTTTCAGTCTATCATTTTAACGAAAAGGTTACGAAAGTGGATTTGAAGTTTCATCTACTTTGCAATGTTTGCACTTTTTAAGCATGTCCACAACGCAGAGAGCTAAAATAAATAGTATATCTATGTATATATATATATATATATATATATATCCTTCCGGGAATAATTCAGAGTTAGGATTGTCTTGTCAAACTTCTTGTCCTAAGCCTACAATATATCAACCCAACCGAGTGTTGGCTCAATTACTAAGTTGTACATAATATATATATATATATATATGTATAACGTGTATAAATCTATATTTGATCGACCTCAAATGTAATCATTAGTCGAATTTTTTTGAACTTTAAATTAATCTAGTTTCAAACTTTTGTCAAGAGACACTGCGTTTGTGACGGCTAGGGTCGGTGATATAATCATGAATCCCTTTCTATTCTACATTTCTAAGTTCATAATTGTTTCTTGTTTTGATCTGTTGTACAAGGGTGACTTTGTGCAATATTAAGTTTGGCACACTTATCAATTGATGTACTGATTTAGTATTTAGTGAATTATGAGATGCATTTTATATGTATAAAGATCAACTAATCTTACTATTATTTTTTTTAAAAAATAATTTTATACCAATCTTTGTTATGTCTACACGAGAGTGCTTTTGTGAGAGTACAATAATTAATGCATTTAAAAAATGGTAGCTACAATTTAGAATAAATATTCAAGAGCAAGTACTAATCCAATGATAATATTCATTGACACTAACTATAGTGGTAACCATACTTTTTTTTTTTTAGTTCGAAAAAAAAGTTGCCACGATGACGCGCATTCGTCATTGGTTGATAGCGGTTTAAAAATCTTAGTTGTTGAACAATAAAATTCTCTAATGAATTACTTAAGAGAAGAAAATATAGAATGATGAATCTTTACAAACTTTATTAATCGTGTTTTATATGACATACGAGTAAAGTATCAATTGTTTGCATCTTTCGTGACTATTATTGAATACCATTTGTTTCAATTGCACTTTTATGAGTACCTCTTATGTAGAACATGAGTTTTGCGAATTTTGGAATAATATCTCTCTAAAAAAAAATTTTAAGTGCATTTAAGATAAACACATTATTTCTATGTGCTTAAAAAATAATAAGACAATTATGATGTGATTTTAAAATTGATCCCTATGTCATAGTTCAAACACTATTGGATTTGAGGCTTCAGAGAATAAAGAATAAGGCTAATATGGCAATCAATTGGAGATAAAAGGAATCATCACGCAAGTAAAAAGTGTGAATATAAATTGATATCAATGAGATTTTGATTAGATAAAAGATTATTGTTTAATGAGAATAATTAGTTTTTAAGATCAAACAATATGTTCAAATGGCTTTTAATAAGCTTACCCCATAAAAGCCCAATTGAACTTATTAAAAAGCTTAATCAATTTTAATTGGGCTTACCTTAAAAATGTAATCAATAATTTGTTCAATCATTTTGAACCTTAATTTATAATGGTCTTAAATTATTTTGGAACTTATTTTATAATGATTTTACTGGTTGAGATTATTATATAGGCTCACATTACTAAAGATAGTCTTACATCTAAAGATCGAAGTACTCCTTCTATGGATTTAGGTTATTGTGTGTAATTTAGGTCATTAAATATTAGTATTTTATTAATTTTAAAACACAATGACAATCCATACCAAGAAGATAAAAAATCTCTCAGAATAAGCTTTTTGATAGTTAGGGTGTAACAGCCTTGGAAATTAAAAGTAAACGCATATATAAAATTCTAAGTGCGGAAGCGAAATAAAATATTATGATTAACATTCCTTACACAATAACCAAAACGTATTAAACATATGAAAGAATAAACTAACAAAAGTAAATACTAGAAATGAATACTATAAGGAAAATTATAAAATCTTTAGGCATTTACTCGTTGTCTTCTTGCGGAACGGGCTCGAGAACCAAGTTCTCATGATCTGAAATGGTTAAGTAAGAAATGAGCTACACTAACCCAATAAAGATGTCACACTATCTCACTGTCAAAGAAGTAAAGGTTGGTAGAAAACAAAAACGACCAATGGAGCATAATTTATAACAAATTTATTTATCAATAATAAAATCCTTTACTGTCCACTTACCTCGGTGAGATTCTTGAAAACAACTTATGAAAACAATAACATTATAATATCATGAAATCATATGCACTAGTAACATAACACATGTCATACTTTTAATATTTCAATCATCAAGCAACAAATTTCCTCTTTTACTAGCCTACCAGTATCCATGGGGATCCATAGGGGTTCCCGCCACACGTGAACCATTCATTTTAATAACTTAATTCCAGGGTCGTCCCCATACCCCGTCCGGTATGGGCGCCAAAACAATAAACCTCAATACCCCGTCCGGTATGAGGGTGAAGCGGGCCGTCTCCATACCCCGTCCGGTATGAGCGCCAAAATATTTAAAGTCTCCATACCCCGTCCGGTATGAGAGACAACATTCTCGGTAAGGTCCTCATGGACCCGATCCGTCCACCATCTCCCAGGATGTCTAGTGAGGCTGTTAACCTATCCATTTATCAACTCAATCCCATTTCTATTTGTTTTTAGTCTCAATTACCAAATCAAACATGAATACGTAAACCAGTAACGAACACCAAATAAGGCAAACATAACATCGAGTTCACAATAATCAAACCATAATAAAGTAAACAGTGAATCATGCATATGAAGCCACATAATAAATAAATCAAACAGGAACTAACCGAAAAACATATCAGATTCGGGCTCCATTAGCGACCTTAAGTAATTATACATATCCATGAATTCATAAAATACCGTTTTATCATTTATTAGACTTCAATACCGTGATAGGAAATAGGGTGAGAGATCCTTACTTGATTCGAAGTCTAAAATCGGTTTTTCACTATGCCTACGGGCAGTCTCTAGATTCTCTGAATTTTTTTTCGGGAAATGAAACACACTTTCAGTACCTGCACATATCCCCAAAAAACTCCAAATCAGACCCAGGGCCTCCTCAGCCAATTTCAAAATTTCGGCACGGCGGCGATTCGCATCGGGTTGGCTGTTTTCGGCCATTTCTGACCGAATTCAGCCAAACTAACACCAGTTCCTGCGAGGAAACACACGTAGGGCCCTCGGTGGGCCAAAAAATATAGAAAACTGAGACTTACCAGCAGCGGAGCTCTCGGGTGCGGCGGCTCCTCCGACGCGAGTCGCGATTTGGCATTTTGCTCTGTTCAACCTGTAGAGGAAAGGACGGTGGTCACAGTGGTGTAAAAATTACATCAAACGGAAATCGGAAAGGGCCTCATCGGAGGCAAAAACAGAGAAAACCCGCGGTGGCGCCAATTGGCCGGTGGTTTAGCTCTGATTTGGCCACAGGGGGGTTCAGCATCGAAATCTGAGCTAAGGGGAGAAATTTTACCTCATTTGGCGGCCGGAAAGTGCTCCGGTGCGGCGGCGGGTGGCAGCGGTCGGTTCCTCCGGTGGCTGGGCTATCTTATCCGGTGAGGGCTCTGGCAACTAGGGTTTGGGATTAGGTGTGGCTGAGATTATTTATAACATTTCCTTTTTAATATGAGCCGTCCATCACGATTTAATCGGAACTGTCCGATCGCGATTAAATTAGAAATGAATCTGGGTCGTCCATCGCGATGCGATCTGGGCCATTCGCACGCGTGCAATCTGAGCCGTCCGTGTGCGCGTTTGATCTGGGTCGTCCGTGCATGCGGGAACAGATCTCAGCCGTCAGATCGAGCGCACGCGGATCGCCCACGTGGCTTCGTTTCGCGTGGCCTTCCCGCGTCAGTGTCTCTGCCACGCGGCATATCCTAGTTAGCTGGAGCTGTTGACCGGGTTGCTAACGTGGCTGCTGACGTGGCAATTTTTCTAAATTGCATTTTGACACTCGATTTCCGATTTTCTTTTCAAAAACACTCTAGAATCCAAATTTTCACCCATTTTTTCCAAAATTATTTTCAATTAAACTCTAAAAAATAATTTTACCCATTTTTATCATTATTATTATTTTTATTTCCATTAAATTAAATTAAACTAAATTAAAACCATATATTATTACTTAAATAAAAAAATTAAAACAAAATAAAATTATAATAATTCCAATAATAACAATAAAAATAAAATTAGGGTGTTACAACTCTCCCCGCCTTAAAGAAATTTGGTCCCCCAAATTTGTCTCTTACTCCTGGTCGAACAAATGGGGATACTGGGCTCTAAAGTCTGATTCTAGCTCCCAGGTAGCCTCCCTTGGCGTGTGGTTCTGCCACACGACCTTTACAAATGATATTTCCAGGTTGCGAAGTATTCTGCTCTTTCAGTCCGTGATACCGACTGGTACTTCCTCATAAAACAAGTCCTCTTGGAGTGGAAGTAGTTCATGAGCCTAGACATGAGAGGGGTCCGGGTTGTACTTACGTAACATGGACACATAGAACACATTGTAGACCTTGGAGAGCTCTGAAGGCAGTGCTAGTCTGTAGGCGGCAGTACCAATCCTGTCCAAGACTTCAAATGGTCCAATAAATCGGGGGTTCAGTTTTTCCCTCTTGCCGAACCTATAATTCTCTTGAAAGGGGTGACCTTAAGGAACACCCGGTCGCCTTTTTCAAACGCTAAATCTCTCCTCCGGGTGTCCGCATAACTCTTCTGCCTGCTCTAAGCCGTTTGAACGTTCTTTCTTATTTTAACTATTTTAGACATGGTCTCCTCCACCAACTTCAGGCCGAACAATTTTCTGTCGCCCACTTCTTCCTATAAAATCGGCGATCTGCATGGGCGCCTATATAACACCTCATACGGAGCCATGCTAATGCTCGCTTGGTAGCTGTTATTGTAGGCAAATTCTATCAGGGGTAGATGGTCGTTCCAATGGCCCCCAGAGTCAAAGACACAAGCTCGGAGCATATTCACAAATGTACGGATTATCCTTTCTGACTGTCCATCAGTCTGAGGATGGAAGGCAGTACTAAGAGACAGCTTTGTTCCCATGGCCTGCTAAAAGCTACTCCAAAACTGAGAAGTGAATCTGGGTTCCCTGTCGGATACCACTGTCACTGGAACTCCATGCAATCTGACTATTTTTCGGATATATATTCTTGCCAACTTGTCCAATGAATCGGTCATCCTGATGGCTAGGAAGTGGGAAGACTTGGTAAGCTGGTCAATAATTACCCAGATGACGTCATGTCCTGAACGTGCCTTGGGTAATCCCGTTACGAAGTCCATGATGATATATTCTCACTTCCACTCCAGGATCGGTAAAGGTTGAAGTAACCCGCCTGGGCGTTGATGCTCTGCCTTGACCTGCTGGGATACCAAGCATTTAGATACAAAGTTAGCTATGTCCCTCTTTATCCCATTCCACCAAAATCGAGGTCTCATGCTTTGGTACATTTTGGTACTTCCGGAATGCATGACAAATTTTGAGTTATGGGACTCTGTCATGATGTCTCTCTTTAACTCACTGTGGTCTGGGACACACACCCTGTCCTGGAACCGGAGCAACCCATCGGTAGAGACTCAAAATTCTGAGCCCACTCCTTGTTTTGCATCATTCTTACGGGCTACTAGGGCGGGGTCGACTGACTGGGCTTCCCTTATTCTCTGTATTAACTCGGCCTGGACGGTCAGACGGCCCAAACATGCTACTCTCTTCAGGTTCTGAAGCCGAACTTGTTGTGTGGCCCCAATTTGCCTGTGTTCTGAAACCATCAAACGGGCTAAGATACGTGCACTTTTCTTGCTAAGAGCATCTGCCACCACGTTGCCCTTACCTGCAAGATACAAGATATCACAATCATAGTCTTTAAGGAGTTCCATCCACATTCTCTGACGCATGTTGAGTTCCTTTTGAGTGAATATGTGTTTCAAACTATTATGATCGATATAGATCTGAAAGGTCTCTCCGTATAAATAATGGCGCCAGGTTTTCAAGGCGTGTATGATTGCGGCAAGTTCCAAGTCATGGGTGGGATAATTCTTGTCATGATTCTTTAACTGTCTGG
Source organism: Carica papaya (assembly GCF_054855325.1). Lineage (NCBI taxonomy): Eukaryota > Viridiplantae > Streptophyta > Magnoliopsida > Brassicales > Caricaceae > Carica > Carica papaya. The sequence continues at coordinate 10,154,031 of NC_142310.1, read as the reverse complement.
ACCTATAGGCTATGACCTTCCCATGCTACATCAGGACACAACCCAGGCCTAGATAGGAGGCATGACTATAAATTGTTTATCCCCCCGATCCACTAGGTAAAGCCAGTACGGGTGCAGTGGTCAGCCGCTCCTTTAATTTTGAAAAACTTCTCTCACAGTCCTCATTCCACTCAAACTTGGCATTCTTCTTTGTGAGTCGGGTTAGGGGAGCTGCTATACTAAAGAATCCTTCGACGAACCTGCGGTAATAACCTGCCATTCCTAAGAAGTTACGGATTTCCTTAACTGATGTCAACTTCTCCCAGCCAAGTACCGCTTCAACCTTTTCGAGATTCACTGATACTCCTTCCTTCGATATGATGTGTTCTATGAATGCGGTCTGCTCAAGCCAGAATCCACACTTACTCAACTTTTTATATAGCTTCTTTTTTCTAAGGACCTGCAAAACTTGGGCTAGATGGTGAGCATGCTCTTCTCTACCTTTTGAGTAGACCAAGATGTCATCGATGAACACGATAACAAATTGATCCAAGAATTCTCTGAAGACCCTGTTCATCAGATCCATAAAGATGGTCGGGGCCTTGGTTAGCCCAAATAGCATGACCAGGAACTCATAGTGTCCGTACCTGGTTCGAAAGGCCATTTTGGGGATGTCTTCTGTTCTTATTTTCACCTGATGGTAACCTGATCGCAGGTCTATTTTGGAGAAGACCTGCGCACCCTGCAGCTGATCGAAGAGGTCATCAATTCTGGGAAGGGGATATTTATTCTTGATTGTGACCTTGTTCAATCCTCTGTAATCAATACACAGTCTCAACGTTCCATCTCTCTTCCTAGCAAAAGTGACTCCGGCACCCCAAGGAGACACACTGTGTCTAATAAAATCACTGTGTTGCAATTCAGTGATCTGTTTCCTCAGCTCTTCCATCTCAACGCGGCTCATGCAGTAAGGAGCAACCGAAATGGGCTGGGTGCCTAGTTGTAGGTCTATAGTGAACTCAACTTCCCTGTCCACTGGTAGTTCGGGTAGTTCGTCCAAAAACACATCTGGAAAGTCTCGGACTACCGGAATCTCTTGGATACAAATTTCCTTCTTGGGCTTGCTTAGTTAGAGAAAATAGCAAGGTTAAAGTACTTGAAAATTAAGGAAACTTGCTATCAAGGAATAAGTACCAAATGATTTTATTAATTTGTAAATGGCTCATCATTAAGAGGATTAAATACAACCTTCTTGTTAAAGCAATCTATGGTGGCGTGATACACCGCTAGCCAATCCATCCCTAAAATTACATCAAAATCCCTCGTGTCTAACCCTATTAGGTCTACACTCAGTTTTCTATTTGCTATATCCACGACACAAGTCATGTAGACAACTTTTTCTATTAGTGTTTCACCCCCAACAGTAGACACAAATAACATTGAATCAAGTTTATCAGGTGATACATTAAGTTTGGATGCAAAAACACGTGAAATAAATGAATGCGATGCGCCAGTGTCAAATAAAACATGAGCAATATGGTTACAGATAGTATACATACTCTGTACCACGTCCGGGTCGGCATCGGCATCCTGCTGTGTGAGGTTATAAACCCTGCCCTGAATAGGAGGTCTTCCTTGGTTCTGGTTTCTCGGGCACTCTCTCGTATAGTGCTAGGCACTACCACATATGCGACAGGTGTTGTTGAGGCGATAGCATGGTCGATCCCCGTGATCCCTACCGCAGTGCTGACAGATCTTGCCACGTGCTGCCCCTGGAGCTTGAGGGGGAGCCTGGATCGCTAGTCTGGGCCTCTTATTTTGTTGGACAGGCGCAGAAGGTGCTGGTCTGCGGGGTGGAGCTGAGGGTCTGTGACTCCCTGCTGACTGAGGAAGGGTGTTGAAACTCCTCTCCACGATCTGCACCTTTGCCAGAACGGCTGAATATGTCTTGAGCTCTAGTACCAATAAATGCTACTTGATCTCTGGGCGGAGGCCCCACTGGAACCTCCTAGCCTTCCTGCCCTCATATATCAATCTCTCAGGGGAGTATCGGCCCAGTTCTAGTAACTTACGAGTATATTCTGATACCGTCATGTTTTACTGACCAGCTGGATAAACTTCATCTCCTTTAGATGTCGGATGTGCTCGGGGAGGTACTTCGCATGAAAGGCTGCTAAGAACTACTCCCAAATGACTGGTGTAGGCAGAGTGGTCTGCTTGAGCTCCCACCAACGACCTGCTTCCCCCACCAGCATGTAGGAAGCAAGGGTAACCCTCTGCTCGGGAACCACTCCTAAGGTCTTGAAAGCCTTCTCTGTCTCCCCCAACCAGTACTGGGCATCTTCGAAAGAAGACTCCCCTGCAAAAGTGAAAGGGTTCAGTCTCCTGTACCTCTCTACGTAGCCCGGGTCAATCAGGGAAGGAGCTGGGTCCCGTGGAAGAAGTACTGGGTCGTGCTGAGGATAGACTGGGTGCCCCTGTGGTGGCACCTGCTGATATAATAGAGGCACTGGATTTTACTATGGTGGTGCCGGGCAGTACTGTGGCTGGGGCACCAGATTATACTGCGGTGGTGGTGACGGAGGGTACTGTGGAGGAGCAGGCTCGTGCCAGGGTGGCTCGGGATCTACTCGCTGTAGTGGTGGCTCAAGCTGTGGTAGTAGGGGAGGGTCGGGTAACTCCCTTCTCTCCTCTCGGCCTTGCTGGGCAGCAATGATCCCTTCTAACATCTCAAATATTCTGTCCACATATTCCCAAAGTGAATCATCCCAGACTGCTCGGTTTAGTGGGGGTCTTCCTCTCCTCATCTCTCTACACCTACATTTCACAAGGAAGGGTTGAGTAACGATTAATCAGTTGGTATTTCTCTAAATATTATTGTGTAAGGGACGAGTCCGAGGAACGTGGCTCTGATACCAACTGTAACAGCCCCGGAAATTAAAAGAAAATGCATATATAAAATTTTAAGTACAGAAGCGAAATAAAATATTATGATTAACATCCCTTACACAATAACCAAAACGTATTAAACGTATGAAAGAATAAGCTAACTAAAGTAAATACTAGAAATGAATACTATAAGAAAAACTATAAAATCTTTAGGCATTTACTCGCCGTCTTCCTGCAGAACAGGCTCGGGAACTAAGTCCTCCTGATATGAAATGATTAAGTAAGGAATAAGCTCCACTACCCCAGTAAAGATGTCACACTATCTCACTGTCACAGAAGTAAAGGTTGGTAGAAAACAAAAACGACCAATGGAGCATAATTTTCAAGTAAATTTATTTATCAATAATAAAACCCTTTACCGTCCACTTACCTCGGTGAGATTCATGAAAACAACTTATAAAAATAATAACATTATAATATCATGAAATCATACTCACTCTGTAACATAACACATGTCATACTTTTAATATTTCAATTATCAAGCAACAAATTTCATCTTTTACCAGCCTACCAGTATCAATGGGGATCCATAGGGGTTCCCGTCACATTGAACCATTCATTTTAACAATTTAATTCTAGGGCCGTCCCCATACCCCGTTCAATATGGGCACCAAAATAATAAACCTCAATACCTCGTCCGGTATGAGAGTGAAGCGGGTCATCCCCATACCCCGTTCGGTATGAGCGCCAAAACATTTAAAGTCTCCATACCCCGTCCGGTATGAGAGACAACATTCCCAGTAGGATCCTAATAGACCCGGTCCGTCCACCATCTCCCAGGATGTCTAGTGAGCCTGTTAACCTATCCATTTATCAACTCAATCCCATTCCTATTTGTTCTTAGTCTCAATTACCAAATCAAACATGAATACGTAAACCAGTAACGAACACCAAATAAGGCAAACATAACATCGGGTTCACAATAATCAAACCATAATAAATTAAACAGTGAATCATGCATACGAAGCCACATAATAAATAAATCAGATACTACACTGCATTTAGACTGTAAAATAAATTAAACAGGAACTGACCGAAAAACATATCAGATTCGGGCTCCATTAGCGACCTTAAGTAATTATACATATCCATGAATTCATAAAATACCGTTTTATCATTTATTAGACTTCAATACCGTGATAGGAAATAGGGTGAGAGATCCTTACTTGATTCGAAGTCTAAAATTAGTTTTTCACTGTGCCTACGGGCAGTCCCTAGATTTCCTGAATTTTTCTCCGGGAACTGAAACACACTTCCGGTACCTATACATGTCCCCAAAAAACTCCAAATCAAACCCAGGGCCTCCTCGGCCAATTTTAAAATTCTGGCACGGCTGCTCCGCCGTGCTCCGGCGACGGTGCCGCCGCCCACGGTGGCGATCCGCCTCGGGTTAGCTGTTTTCGGCCAAATTCAGCCAAACTAACACCAGTTCCTACGAGGAAACACACGTAGGGCCCCCGGTGGGCAAAAAAAATACAAAAAATTGAGACTTACCCGCGGCAGAGCTCTCAAGTGCGGCGACTCCTCCAGCGCGAGTCGCGATTTGGCGTTTTGCTCCGGTCAACCTGTAGAGGAAAGGACGGTGGTCACAGTGGTATAAAAATTACATCGAACGGGAATCCGAAAGGGCCTCATCAGATGCAAAAATTGAGAAAATCCCTGGCGGCGCCGCTGGGCTTCAGCGGTATTTTCCGGTCAATTGGCCAGTGGTTTGGCTCCTATTTGGCCACAGGGGGTTCAGCATCAAAAAACGAGACAAGAGGAGAAATTTGACCTCATTTCACGGCCGGAAAGTGCTCCGATGCGGCGGCAAGTGGCGGCGGTCAGTTCCTCCTGTGGCTGGGTTGTTTTCTCCGACGAGGACTCTGGCGGCTAGGGTTTGGGGTTGGGTGTGGATGAGATTATTTATAACATTCCCCTTTTAATCTGAGCCGTCCATCACGATTTAATTCTGGCCGTCCGATCGTGATTAAATTAGAAATGAATCTAGGCCGTCCATCGCGATGCGATCTGGGCCGTCCGCGCGCGCGTTTAATCTAGGCCGTCCTTGCGCACGGGAACGGATCTCAGCCTTCCGATTGCGCGCACACGGATCGCCCACGTGGCTCCGTTCTGCGTGGCCTTCCCGCATCAGTGTCTCTGCCATGCAGCATGTCCTGGTTGGCCAGAGTTGCTGACCGGGCTACTGACGTGGCACAATTTTTTTAAATTACGTTTTGATCTTCGGTTTCCGATTTTCTTTTCAAAAACACCCACAGAATCCGAATTTTCACCACTTTTTTCCAAAATTATTTTCAATTAAACCTCAAAAAATAATTTTACCTATTTTTATCATTATTATTATTATTATTTTCATTAAATTAAATTAAACTAAATTAAAACCATATATTATTACTTAAATAAATCAATTAAAAAATTAAAATAAAATAAAATTATAATAATTCCATTAATAATAATAATAATAAAATTAGGGTGTTACATAGGGGGTTTTGAAAAAGTTTTATCAATTTATCAAATTTAATTAATTTCAAAATTAGTGGTATAATTGTAAGGGTTTAATAAGATTAATCTTATATTAGTTAGATTAATCACTTAACTTTTTAAATAAGGATAAAGTTGAATGAACCTAGATACATTACATTAATAAATTAAAGAGAAAGATATAAGAGAGAATAAGGCCAAAGGAGAAATATTATCCCTTTGCTTTAATCTATCACATGTTTTGGGAGATGTTTTCTTCCTAAATTAATTAGCGTTTAGGTTGGTAATATGAGAGATTTTCTCATTTTTTTCTCAACCTAAACACACTCTAGTTTCCTATAAATAGGTAATTGTTTAGCACTTTTGTCTCTTAAGGTTAATATCACACTAAAATCAATAAAAATTCTAAACGGTAAGTTCAAATGTCGTTTAGTTTGTGAGAAATAAGTTAGAGATGACAAAATCATGGTGTTTTGAGAAAAACCCATTTATTCAGTACATAAGGTTCAACATCAAAAGTAAGAAAAAAAGAGAAGAACACCCCTAAAAAGTTTTTGAAATCATGACCATAAAGGTATACTTTATGGTTTTGGTTTTTCTCTTTAGTGCATGATATCCAAAAGATGCTAATATGCGTATATAAATACATTAAAGAGTAAAAGCAAATCATGTGCAATTTTTTTCTTTTTGGTAAAAACCACTGCTTACTCTACTTTATTTTTCGAGAATGACACAACAGTCAGAGGCAAAATCAAGAGAAGCTCCAATGGGAAGAAAAAATGCCAAAAATGAACATAAGGGGATGTACCACCTAAGAAATTGGCATGCCATGTGGTACAACTCCTAAAAGTTGGTTGTAACATCCCACACTATAGTGGAGTCATAAACATTAGAGCACACAATTCCTTAAATTAATTTTTAATTAATCACAAATGACGCAACAATTAAATTTACATTATTTTTAATCCCTTAAAAAGGTATACATGAGCCATTGACTTACATTATAAAACAAATTTTACAATGAATTAAGGTTCGAAAGTTCAATCATCCTCGCAATATGATTTTTAAAATACTCAAAATCTAGTCTTCTCGCTGCCCCTTACTGCTCTTAGGCTTGCTCCTGATTATCTTGATCCTAGACACGGATTTGGAGGCACGTCAACTAGTCGTCTCGATTTAGGTTCCTTTCTCTCGAGGGCGAATGAACTTCAGTGGGGTTCTGGCATTCGAACAATGAAAGATTCTCAATCTTCATAGTTTCCTCTCTCTTCTTCAACCTCCCATCACCCTCATTCACTTCAATCTCCCTATCACTCTCACTCAATTGCCCCCTTTTTTTTTCCATGCGATCAATTTTTCTCTCGATCTCCCTCTCTCTCTTTTTTTCATTTGTCGCTAACTTTCTCTCTCTATGGTTTTAATTTGACAAACACATGATACTTATACCGGGTGAAATGAATTTTGGGCCATTGGATCTAAAAGTTAATTAAGTAAAAAGGCCCTCTGATCTTTGCTTCAATGATGAATTTGTATTCTTGTTCTATTCATTAAATAACATATCATGACCAATTATCTTGAATTTGTAATTAATATACTCTCCCATGCATACTTGTTAACCTAAAGCGGGGAGAAAGCAAATATAAACCCATACAATGTTGTGTGGAAATCAAATGAATATAAATTAAATAGCAGAAAGACTTGAGCTCTAAATCTATTGCTATTACCATATATAATAATGTATTGCATTTAAATTACTCAAAAGTTTAACTAATTAGCAGAAAATAACTAAATATACTATATGTAAATCAACACCTGTGTTATGCACAACCATGTTAAGCTAAAAGGTGGAGCACAGATCTTTCATATATTTTATATTGAAATTAATTAATTAAAATTAGATAACAATTAGAATTTAAATTATAAACATCTATTTTGAATAGCAAGGACTTTAAATTCTTATAATCCTTTTGAATGATGATATATTAATATATGATATGATTTTTTTATTTTATGATTTTACCTTGTTTTTTTGAATTTCATATCACATGGTATGTATTGTCATGGCGAAAGCAAATAATAATTCCCTATCCACTATCCACTAGCAGTCTGGGTAATTCATTAAGAAATACATCCGAAAATTCTCGGAATACAGAGATCTCTTGAATGCAATTTTTTTTTTAGGTTTGCTTAATATAGAAAAGACAATCGAGTTAAAGCATCATATAAACAACGTAATTTTCATGAGAGAATAATATCTAAAACTTTTATTAATTTGTGAATGACTATTCATCAGAAAGATTGAATACAACCTTCTTATGGAAACGGTATACGGTATTGTGATATGCCGCTAACCAGTTCATCCATAAAATTACATCAAAATCTTCCGTGTCTATTTCTATTAGGTCTACACTCAATTTTATATCTACTATTTCTATGATACAAGTTTTATATATGACATCTTTTTGTAGTGTCCCATTCCTAGGAATAGACACAAACAACACAGAATCAAGATTTTCAAGTAATACATTCAATTTGTTTTGCAAAAGCATGTGAGACAAAGGAAAGTAAAGCATCAGTATCAATCAAAATATGTGCAAGGTGATTACAGATAGTGTATGTACCCTATATCACATCCGGGTTACCTTCAGCATCCTACTGGGTGAGGGTGTAAACTGTAACGGCCCCGGAAATATTAAAATGAAATGAGTATTTAAATATATCAAATGCGGAAGCGATATCAAAATTTCAGTTAACATCCCTTACACGAAAAACCAAAAACGTACTTAAAATATAAAAGATTAAACTAACTAAGAGAGAAACTCGAAAATAAAACTATGAGTATGACTACAGAGTCTCTAGGCATCCCCTTCGTCGTCCTCCTGCGGAACGGGCTCGGGAACCATGTCTTCCTTATCTGAAATGGTTAAATAAGGAGTGAGCTACACTAGCCCAGTAAGAACATCACGATATCTCACCGTCACGGAGGTAAAGGTGGGTAGAAAAACACAAAAAGACCAATGGAGCATAATTTACAACAAACTCGTTTATTAACATGAAAACATTTACCATCCACTTACCTCGGTGGAATTTATGAAAACAATATAAGAAAAACAATAACATTATCATAATCATTGAATAATATAAGCTGTAAAACATAACACTTATCACGCCTCTTGTAATTCAATCATTGTACAACATATCCTTTTCTTATTTACCAGCCTACTAGTATCCGTGGGGGTCCATAGGGGTTCCGCTACCCGTTAACCTTTAACATTCATAATCAGTTTCCAGGGCCGTCCCCATACCCCGTCCGGTATGGGCGCCAAAACCATGAACCTCAATACCCCGTCCGGTATGAGGGTGAAACGGGCCGTCCCCATACCCCGTCCGGTATGGGCGCCAAAACCATAAACCTCAATACCCCGTCCGGTATGGGCGCCAAAACCATAAGATCTCCATACCCCGTCCGGCATGTGAGACCACAATCCCGGTAGGGTTCCCTACGGACCCGGTCCGTCCACCATCTCCCAGGATATCTAGTCAGGCTGACCCCCATAATACAATTATCAGTCTACACAATCTTTCATTTTCCTTTTCCTCAGTCAGCATCATCAATTCACATACAAACAAGCAAAATAGTAATTCATGCCAAACAGACAACATACAGTATCAGTTTTTCAGTCATTCAACCCATGATTAATAAAAACGTAGTATATGCACACAAATCTGTAAAATGAACACATCAAACCTCATTTTGCATTTAAGGCTGTAAACAGGCCAAATAACAGTAAATCACCAATCACACTAGACTCGGGCTCCATTAGCCACCTTAAGCAATTTCACACATTCGTTAATTCAAGAAATACCGTTTTATCATTTTGAACTTTAATACCGTGATAGGAAATAGGGTGAGGGGTCCTTACTTGTTTTCGGGATCCGAATACGATTCACAGTGCGCCTGCAGGCCGTCCCTAACTTTCCCTGAATTTTTCCCGGGGAACTGAAACACACTAACAGTACCTGCACGTGTTCCAAAAAAACCCAAATTAGGCCCAGGGCCTCTTTCGGCCCAAATCGCAACTCCGGCACGGCGGCTCCGCCGTGCTCCGGCGATGGCGCCGCCGCTGGCGGCGGCGAGTCGCCTCGGGTTGGCTGTTTTCGGCCGAATTCGGCCACACTCGCATCGGTCCTTGTGAGAAAACAACCCTAGGGCCCTCGGGGGGCCAAAAAATCACGAAAAAATGGAGCTTACCGGCGGCGGCGCTCTCGGGTGGGCGGCTCTCCGGCGAGGTTCGTGTTTTGGTGATTCGGCTCCGGTCAACCTCGATCGGCGGTCGGAAGTTCCTCCGGTACGGCGGCGGGTGGCGGCGGTCAGCCTCTGGTTCGTCTTCTCCGGCGAGCGGCGGGCGGCTAGGGTTTGTGGTCTGGTGTGGGGGTTCTATTTATAACCCCTTGCCTTTTGATCTCAGCCGTCCATTTCGTTTTAATCTGGGCCGTCCGTGTGATTGAATCTGGGCCGTCCGATCGCGCGATTGATTTGGGCCGTCGGATCGCACCCACGCGGATCGCCAACGTGGCTCCTTTTGGAGTGACGCGGTCTTACCACGTGGCAGGCCCCGGTTGGCCGGGACTGCTGACTGGGCCTGCTGACGTGGCCCCCTTTTTTTTTTTTTTTTTCCCTCCTCCTTTCCGGGTGCTACATAAACTCTACCCTGAATGGGACGTCGCTTGATTCTGATTTCGCGGGGACTCTCTCGTGTAGTGTTGGGCACTTCTACATATGCGATATGTATTATTGAGGCGATAGCAGAGTCGGTCTCCATGATCCTTGGCATAGTGCTAGCAAATCTTACCACGTCCTATTATCAGAGCTTGAGAATTAGCTTGAGTCACAGACCTAAATCTCTTATTCTGCTGAATCAATGTAGTAGGTACTAGTCTGGGATGTGGGACTGGGGGTCTAGAATTCTCCACTGTTGGAGGAAAAACATGAAGGTTCATCTCTATTAACTGTGTCTTGGCTAGAACTACTGAGTAGGTGCTGAGCTCGAATACGTACAGCTCTTGCCTGATCTCAGGATGAAGGCTCCACTCAATCTTTCTTGTCTTTCTGCCTTCATCCATCACACTCTCAGTAGAATACCGGCCCAATTCTAAAAACTTTCAGGCATACTCAGACACTATCATCTCACCCTGGACAAAGTGTACAAACACCATTTTCTTCAAATACCGAAGATGCACTAAGAGGTACTCTACATTAAAGGCTACTAAAAACTATTCCCAAGTGACTGAAATGGGTAAGGTGGGCTGTTTGAGCTGCCATCAATGACCTACCTCACCACGAGCATGTAGGTGGTAAGTACAATTTTCTATTCAGGAACCATCTCAAGAGTTGCAAAGATCTTCTCCATCTCGGCTAACCAATACTTGACCTCTTCGAAGGAGGACACTCATGTAAAAGTAGATGAGTTTAGTCTCTTATACCTCTTAATATAGCTTGGGTCCATCATGGGTGGAATTGGGTCCCATGAAAGAGGGATTAGAGTATGTTAGGGAGGGACCAGTTGGCCCTGTGGCGGCACCTAGTTGTATGGTGGGGCACCGATTGTACTGTGGCAGTGCCAAATGATATGGTAGAGGAACAAGATTGTATCGAGGTGGTTTTAAATCGTCTCGTTACATGGGTGGCTCATACTGTGGCAGTGGGGGAGGGTCAGACAACTCTCTTATCTCTTTCCGAGCCTACTGGATAGAGATAAGTTTCCCCAGTATCTCGAAGAGTCGATCCACATTCTCTCAAAATGACCCATCCTGGGCTACTCGGTTTAGTGGGGGGTCTTCCTCTCCTTATATCTTTATACATGCATTTCACAAGAGAGGGTTGAGTGTCGGGTTGTATTTCAGTATTTTTAAATCTCTGTGTAACGAATGATTCTGAAGAATGCAACTCTGATACCAACTGTAAAGGCCCAAAACCTTAAGGAAAATGATATATATATTGTTATGGCAAAAGCAAATAATAATTGAAGGTTTATATTCTTTACACAGTAAATCAGGATGCCAAATAGGGATAAAGGAATGTCCATTTTTCAGTAGTTCATATTGATAGAATAAATGATTAAAATAAACGAGATATAAATCCTATGGGGTTAACCTCCGCTAAGCAACTCTGATGAGGTCCTAGAGGTAACCTTTATTCGCAGTCCTCTTACTGTTCAGGATTTGGATCTTGGTCTTCTTGATATGAAATGGTTAAATAGGATAAATTAACTATCCTAGTCCAGTAAGAATATCACACTTATCACTGATACAGAAAATCGAATATTGTTAAAAATTATAAAACAACTAATAGAGTCATTAATTTAGATAAATTTATTTAACATAAAATCGTTTATTCTATACTTACCGTTATGAGTTTCCAAAATCGACCTATGAAGATAATAACGTAAATAATATTGTGATTTCATATCCAAGTGAGTAAGAATAACAACTTATATTTTTACCTATTTACCAATATCTTTAGGGGTCCATAGGGGTCCCCTCTATGCATGGGTTCAATATCCAAGTTATAGATTAATTGGTCATCCCCATACCCAGTCCAGTAATGGGCGTTAAAACATACCACCGCCTCAATATTCATCCGGTATGAAGGTGAATTGTTCCTCTCAACCCTTTCTGGTATATGACTTCTCAACCTTGTTCGACTGAGGTAATACCTATGTTAGAGTTTTTCTTATACTGAATCGGTGTCCAAAACATCATACTTTTCACTGCGCCTCTTGGCAGTCCTCGAGTTTCTTAAAATTTTTCTACAAAAATTAAAAATACTCGTCACGTATCTAAAAATACTCCAAAAGGCCAAAATATGCATTTTAAAATTTTTTAGCCAATTTTAAAGTTCCGGCACGATGCCGCCGTCGTGCTTCGACGCTAGCTCTGCTGCCTACGACAGTGGTTCCTTTCGGTCTGGCCGTTTTTGGCCAGTTTAGGCTAGTTTTGTTCGATTTTATACGTAAAATTGTAAAAAAACCAAGTTGGCCCGAGAAAGAAAAAAAATCAAAACTTTACCGGTGGAAGGTCTCCAGGTGTGGTGGTTCCGCTGTTCCTCCTTTGCGGTCGGGGTTCTCCTTTGACTAACTTGCACTAGAAAAGGACATGGGACACAATGGTAAGAAAACCATACAAAACAGGAAATGGGAAGGGAGTCATCGAAGATGGTTTTGGATTTCTGCCGCGGCAGCTTGACCGAGCTTTGATCGTATTTTTCAACTTATTCGCCGGCCTTTCGGCTCCAATATGGGCATAGAAAGATTCAGGATTGGATTCCGAGCGGGAAAGTGGAAAAAAAAAGTACTTGTTCAGCGTCAGTGGTGGCTCCAGTGCGGAAGTGACGGCGGTCAGTTTCTTTTTCGGTAGCCCTTCTTCATCTTCTCCGGCAACGACTGGTGCAGCTAGGATTAGGGTTCTCTGGGATGCGATATTTAAATACCCTCCTTCAATAGATCTGGGCCGTCCATGCGGTAACACATGACCCTCTTCCGTCCATTAGATCCCTCTTATTTGGAAAATGGATCTGGACCGCATGATCGGAATGAATCTGACCGTCCGATTGCGCCTGAATGGGAAACATATCTGGGCGATCTGTGTGCTCGGGATGCAATTTGGACGGTTGGATCGCCTAGACACGCGGATCGCCTGCATGGCCTCACGCATGTTGCTGATGTCAGCGTGACCGCCACGCGGCAAGTTCTGACTTGTCGTGGCTGCTGAGGGGGCCGTCCCACGTGGTCATAATTTTTTTTGGTGATTTTACCCATTGTTTTCAATTTTTCATTAAAAAATACCCCGCTTATTCGCAGTTTCACCAATTTTTCTTATAATTGTTTTTAATTTCATCTCTAATTTTATTTTTCTAAAAAATTCTACAAAATTACAATGAAATAAGATAAAATTATTTAAATATTTAATTTTTAGTAAATGAAAAATTATCCCAGACCAAATTTTTGAATTTGAGTGTAACAATATATACATATATATTATGTAACACCCCAAAACTATTTTTATTTTTGTATTGGAATTTTTTTTGGATTTTATTTTATTTTAATAGTTAATTTATTTTGTAATAATTATATGTTTAATTTAATTTAATAGAAATAAAAATAATAATAATGATAAAATTGGGTAAAATTATTTTTGGGAATTAATTGAAAATGATTTTGGGAAAAAAGGGTGAAAATTTGGATTCTTGAGGTGTTTTTGAAAAGAAAATCGAAAATCGGGGGTCAAAATACAATTTAAAAAAGTTGTGCCACGTCAGCAGCCCAGTTAGCAACCCCGACCAATCAGAACATGCCGCGTGGCAAGGACACTGACGCGGGAGGCCACGCGGGATGGAGCCACGTGGGCGATCCGCTTGAACGCGATCGAACAGTCCAAATCTCACGCGTATGGACGGCTCAGATCTCACGCGCATGAACAGCCCAGATCTCACGCGTGCAGACGGCCTAGATTCAATCACGCACGGACGGTTCAGATCGTATAGCGATGGACGGTCCAAATTTATTCTCATTTTAATCGCGATCGGACGGCCCAGATGAAATCGTGATGGACGGCTAAGATTAAAATGGGAAGGTTATAAATAACCTCACCCACACCCAATCCCAAACCCTAGCCACCAGTACTCTTGCCGGAGAAGACGACCCAGTCACTGGAGGAGTCGGCCGTCGCCGCCTACCGCCGCACCAGAGGATTTTTCGACCGCCAAACGATGTAAATTTTCTCCCCTGGGCTCATTTTTCGATGTTGAATCCACCTGTGGCCAAATCGGAGCCAAACCACCGACCAATCAGCCGGAAAACACCGTCGAAGTCCAGCGGCGCCGCTGCGGCTTCCCTCAGTTTTTGCCTCCGATGAGGCCCTTCCCGGTTCCCGTTTGATATAATTTTTACACCACTGTGACCACCGTCCTTTTCTCTATAGGTTAACCGGAGTAAAATATCAAATCGCGACTCGCGCCGGAGAAGCCGCTGCACCCGAGAGCTCCGCCGCCGGTAAGTCTTAGTTTTTCGTAATATTTTAGCCCACCGAGGGCCTTAGGGGTGCTTTATCACAGGAATCAATGCGAGTTTGGCCAAAAATGGTCAACCCGAGGCGGATCGCCGCCGCGAGCGGCGGTGCCGTCGCCAGAGCACGGCGGAGCCGCCGTGCCGGAGTTTTTGAGAATGGCCGAGTAGGCCCTAGGTCTGATTTTGAGTTTTTTCGAGACATGTGTAGGTACCGGAAGTATATTTCAGTTCCTGGAGAAAAATTCAGGGAATTTAGGGACAGTCCGTAGGCATAGTGAAAACCCGATTTCAGACTCCGAAACAAGTAAGGATTTTTCACCATATTTCCTATCACGGTATTAAAGCTCAATAAATAATAAAATGGCATTTCTTGAATTAATACATGTGTATAATTAATTAAGGTTACTCATGGAGCCCGAATCTGATGTATTTTTCTGTCAGTTATTGTTTGATCTATTTTACAGTTTTGAATGCAGTATGGTATTTGATGTGTTTATTCTAGGATTTCGTATGCATGAATCACGGTTTCGTTTATTATGGTTTGAATTATTGTGAACCCGTTGTTGTCTTGTTTGGTGTTCATTACTGGTTTACGTATTTATGTTTGATTGGATAATTGAGACAAAAAAAAAATAGAAAAAGGTATGTGAATTGATAAATGGATAATGTCGACAGCCCAACTAGATATCCTGAGAGATGGTGGACGGACCTGATCCGTAAGGAACCCTACCGGGAATGTGGTCTCTCATATCGGACGGAGTATGGAGACCTTATGTGTTTTGGCGCCTATACCGGACGAGGTATGGGGACAGTTCGTTTCACTCTCATACCGGACGGGGTATTGAGGTTTACGTTTTTTTTTTGCGCCCATACCAAACGGGGTATGGGGACGGCCCTGGAATCAAGTTATCAATGTGAATGGTTCACGTGTAGCGGGGACCCCCTATGGATCCCCATGGATACTAGTAGGCTGATAAAATAGGAAAATTGTTGTCTAATTATTGAAAAATGAGAGTATGATATATGTTATGTTGCAGAGTCTACATGATTTTATGATGTTTATGATGTTATTGTGTTTCATAAATTGTCTTCATGAATCTCACCGAGGTAAGTGGACAGTAAAAGTTTTTATTATTAATAAATAAGTTTGTTATAAATTATGCTTCATTGGTCGTTTTTATTTTCGACCAACTTTTACTCTTGTGGCAGTGAGATAATGTAATGTCTTTACTGGGTTAGTATAGCTCATTTCTTACTTAACCATTTCATATCAGGAGGACTCGGTCCCCGAGCCCGTCCCGTAGGAAGACGGCGAGTAGATGACTAAGGACTTCATAGATTTATTTATAGCATTCATTACTAGTATTTACTTTAGTTGGTTTATTCTTTCATACGTTTAATACGTTTCGGTTATTGTGTAAGGGAATTAATCAAAATTTTTATTTCGCTTCCGCACTTAAAACTTTTTAATACATACATTTCATTTTTATTTCCGGGGCCGTTACATATTATATTTAATTACATATATACATGCATATTTAATTATATATAGACATATAAATATTAAATTATTGACAAATATATATCTATATATTTAATTATATATAAATATATATAATATTCAATTATATATATACATATATCGGTATATTTAATTATATACATACATAATACATTTGTTTAATTATATATATTTTTAATTTTTTTCTTTTTATTTTTATTTATTATTATATATAATAAAATAAATAATTTAATAAAAAATACAATCATATTATTTTATTAATTTAAATAAAAAAAATTATAATTATCATATATTAATACATAATCTTTTTAAATAAATATCATATAATTTGAATATTACTGTACTGTTTACTTGTCCGAAAATACTGTACCTTAATAGACCATTATAAATTATTCAAACAAAAGCATGATTAATTTTGTAGGTAAAAAAAAAAAAAAAAAAGAAAAATGTTTTTAAAAAAATTAAAAAAGAAAAGAAAAACTAAAGTTGGTATAGAAAGTGTACCGTCAACCAACAGAATAAGTATATAAATATTATTTTTTTTCTGTGGATTTGAAAATGCATTCATTTTAAATGGACCATCAAATCCCAACTTTGAATCTTAATTTTACCACAAATTTAGATTAGGCGACTCGGGGATGCCGACACGTCGCTGTTCTACGGGGAGGTGGAGCAATTATTATGGCTTCCCCAATTTCCAAACCTCATCGTACAATTAAAACACTTTTTTTTTTTTTTTTTTTTGGTTTCTCGCTTAACCTCAACATTTTCTTTTTCTGAATTTATTTGGTAGAATTATTTTTGTCTTTTATCTACTTAAATCTCATAATATTTTATGTGAAATTAAGCGAACAACAGATGGAATATGTTTCAAATTTTAATTAAAATATTTTTTTTGTACTACTAGGGTTAATTAGTTCACAACATCGACTATTGTTACAGTGGACTCCATTAATCTGCATGTAATATTCAAATGGTTGAAAGCAAAATATGTGGGTCAAATTAATATTTGATGCATACCTACTAGTAAGTGGATCTGGTTCACGTTTTCATCCACACAGAAAGCTGGCTGAAAATTAGTCGGTATAAAGTCCTAGCACATTTCTCTTGTTCAAATAGTTGTTATTTGTCAATTTAATCAATTTTCAGCCCTGCTTCTTGGGTATTTTCTCTTATTCAATCATGAATTCAAAACATTAGTGCAATATTGTTTAAAAATTTTATAGTAATTCAACATTGTATTTTTTTTTTTTAAGCTTTGAAAATCTATTAAAGAAAAATCCTTGGTTGGAATTCTAAAAATGCTGCAGCCAAATTCATTTCGTATCAAAGATTGGAAATTCAGTAAAAGAAAAGGGATGCATACACCATATTTTTTTCATCCAAGTATCTTTTTTCCAACCTTTTTAATTGCGATGTGATGTCCCACTAGGAATGGCTCGATCAATTTCAAACATACAATCAAACTGTTGGACCATCAGATTCCATGCTATTGCATCAGTCAAATTTCTACATAATCTTGGAAAACTTTGGTTATTATTATTATTTTTTTTTCAAAGTTAATTTATTGATTGAAAATAATGGACAATGCACAATAGTAGTTTAGGTCAAAACACAGATATCTTGTGAAATCTAATTTCCTTACTTCTAATCACCATTCTCCATTCTTAACATCTTTCATTTTCATTTAAATAGTTGGTATTTTCACTCTTCTCTCTTAGTGTTGTTTTCTCGTTAAGAAATTAATTTTGTTACTATCATTTTGTAAGTACCGTCTAATTATTGAAATGAGTAAATTTTCACTTCAAATTTTTAAAAATAATTAGTATGAATTTTATAATGATATGCAAGTCATTCATTGATAGTATCAATATTAAGAACAACATCTTAAGAAAGTATCGTCTTAATTTAAATATAATTACAAAAATATTATTTTATTTTATTTGATTGCAAAAATATCTTTTTAATTAGTAGTATATTAACTAACTGTTAAAAAATTCATAATTTCGTATGATTATGTAATATGATTTTACACTATTTGATTGTAGAATGATTGTTAAATGATGGTATATGATATCAAACATTATATAATCTTGGATTAATAAAATGCCAATATAAAAAATATAAGAAAATGGGAGAGTATTTTTGCAATTAGGTTTAAAGTGAGAGATCAATTAGATTAGATAAATATTCTATATAATGTGACAATAAGGTAAATAAAAAAAAAAAAAAAAAAAACTAAAACTAACACTAAAACTAAAACTAAAACTAGCTTTAGAATTAGAATTTTTTATCTCTAATCTCTAATCAATGCCATTTGGCTTTAGAATTATATATTTTATATCTAGCTAATCTTGTATGCTAGTAACTCTTTCAAGTGCAACAATATGAACTTAAAATCCATGTTATCATGATAGCTTTGCAAATTGTTGGTCATCAAAGTTAGCATATTGCACCTGAATTGAATATCGTTGTTCTTCCACATCTCATAGATGGAAACCTCATCTGTTCTGCTCCTTAAGAAAAATTACTATAATTAGATGCATATAGAACACAGCATGTTGAGGTTTTCAACAAAAATTCTCGATTCACATGGCAAGTCATAAAGGTTTGCACCAGTAACCTTTTTTTGCAACTAATATAAACTTAGATATGTTTTGATTTATTTTTACCGTAATCTATAAATGGACAACAATAGGCATAGGACTTGGTTGATTAAATTACAAATAACTAGGGTCTATAAATTAAATGTAATACTTAATTATTTGATATAAATACATAAACCCTCACTTATACAAATGAGCATTAGTTTAGTGGGGTCAAAATCTCATTGTTTCATCACGTCTCTTTCCGTAGCATAACAAGCTACTATGTTTTTCTTTCTTCATAGGTAGGTGATTTATTGTCAAATGCATCAAATGACACTCTTGATTAGATTTTGCCTCTGGGTCCCTAATGACTTTATAATAACATAACAAACTATTAATTACTCAGTTAAATTACATTTATCACGCCTATTAATCAAGTTTAAGAAATATCTTTTGTAGTAGCATTAGAAATGAATAACAAACACTCTTCTATTAAAATTTTATATTTTGATAATTAAAATGTTATTTAAATTATTGACAATAATATTTTTTATAAAAATACGAATCACATCAAATTTAATTTTTATTTTATCATTATGTTATTTAAGAGACCATTAACATAGTCTTCATATCATCATCGAATCAAACCACTTGTATTTTTTGTTAAACTCACATTTTGATTTTGATTTTGAAGGAGTGTGTTGACATAATATAATGTATGTATGTTTAAAAAAGTAATGTATATATAATAAGATTTTTGTGTGTGTGTGTGTGTGTATATGTCTTCTCTGATATAAGTAAATATATAATGTGTAAAATAGAAGTTTGGTAAAAATCTTAGAATCATTATTATTATTATTATTATTTTTTTTGAAAAATAATTTTCATTAAATTAACATAAATTATATTTTATCTTTTCCTTTCTTTTCCCATCACTTCTGTCAATCAAAATTAGTGTTAGGATAGTGTACTGAGTATCTAGAATGGTCCATCTTAAACACTAGGATCCTATTTGTGACATTGCAGGCAAAAGCATCCTTTCTCTGTCATTATGCCCTAATCCAAGACTCCATTTTGGTGCATACCATAAATGACGGTGAAGGTGGGTGGAGAAAAATTCAACATAAAAACATTATAAACATAATTACTTACAAATTATACAAACCAACAAGAAAAGCAAAAAAAAAAGACCAAACAAAAACACATGTGAGTTCCCTATATAGGTATACACAGACACATATATTCATATCTATATCAATGGAAGCATATCAACAGATTTAGGCCTCACTACAAAGCTCATGCCAAAAGGACATGTGAACAGGAATGTGTTCTAAAAAGAATAAAGTCCAAATATAGTTTCTTTTTTTTTTTTTTATTTTTTTCTTGTAAATCTTGTAATAATTACGTGTTACAAGAGTAACTATGTTTGTAATATGTTTATTTTAATAATTAAATTAAATTAACTGTTGATTTGATAGAAAACAAAAATTGGATATTTAATTTAATTTTTTTTTATTAAAAAAAAAAAAGGAGTGAAAGCTTAATCAATATTTTTATAATTAAATTATCATGCAAATATTATTTTAAGCCGACAAACTTTAAACAACAACTCAAAAGTTAGTATTAGCTCATCTAATTATTTATTTAATTAATCAGAAGGAGGATTAAGATTTATTAAATAAGTGAAAGCCATTAAAATACATAATACCAACAAGTTGTAAGAAGATAATAATTTAATTAGGCGACAAGGTTTTCAGTTACATCAAATGACAAATGGGTTTTAATTAAATCAATCTTTTTGTTTATGAATTAATTAATGATGACAATTATCTACAATTAACAATTTATCCTACGGCTATCATGTAAGTTTTCTATCATGACACACGCGTGCCACACAGCGACAGCCACCTTTTAATTAATTCTTCTTTTTAATTATTTCTTCCCACTGGTCTATAATTCTCTTTTTTTTTTAAAAAAAAAAAAGATAAATACATTTTCTCTCTTTAAGTTCATTGTAATATTATACAAAAACAATCTTATTTGAGTAAAAATTATTTATTTTATAATTACTTAATATTTTACTCAATATAAAATTCATTTTATAAAAAAAACTTATCAGAAAAATGCATCTAAAATATAAAAATTACACAACTAATAGTATGTGGTATAATATAGCAGCTAACGAAAAAAAAAAAATAAAACAACATTTTTTTTTTTACTTTTTAATATTAATAATAAAATATTTTAAATAATAACATATTCTGTGAACCGATGGAAAGAAAAATGACATACAATTTAACAATATTATAAATAGCAGTGGATAAATGTGTATAATAATTTATAAAATTAGTTATCTTTTCCTCAATTTTCTTTTTTTTTTAAAAAAGTACTAATTTCATTGCTAATAATATAATAAAATCAAAAGATTGTCCTTTGAAAAAAAAAAAAAAAAAAAAAAATCCACTAGTATATATTAATCAATTTGTAGTGTGTGGCAGGGAGTGAAGTGCAAGGAAAGATAAGTACCAAAGATTAATCATCCTGTTGTTAAGGACACCGTGTTCTTTTATTAATTGATTTAATATAAGTTTAGACTACTAATTAAAAGGGTTTAGCCCTAATGGTTACCCAATAAAGGACCATTTTGTGTAGCCCAATATAAATCTTTGTATAACACAGTGATATATAATAAATAATAATTACATATATTATTCATTTTAAATTATATATTTTCTGTAAATATCTTAAGTTCAATCCAAGCATACGAACGTTATAAAAAAAAAAATGCCATTAAGAAACTACTCAGAGAATTTTAGTTTGAAGTAAAAGATCAAGGGGAAAATAATTTAATTTATTTAAAAATTGAATTTAAAACTAAATAATACAAATTTTTATTTAAGACATGCATTATTGTAAATTAACAATTAATTAAACTAATAAACCAGTCCGGTTTACCCTCCTTGATTAGTAATACTGTGCACATCAAACTAATTACATGAGACGTATTATGCATATTATTATAAATTTTTTTCAAAACATATTGTAATAATTTATTTTATCAACAAAAAATAAGTTATTCAATTTTTATCACAAAGTTGAAAATTCTCAACTATTAAAAAATATAAAATAATAAAATTATAATTATAAAACTTAAAACACAATATACAAACCAAACACTTTCTTGTAAATTATATACTGTGCATTAGCATCATACTCATTTCGGTTTTTTGACTTTTCATCCATGCCCGCGAATATACTCCATTAATATCCTGTCCTATTGGGGCTGATTAGGAGGTTACCCGGCCCAATGTCCATCTCTAAACTCAAAACTCTCAAAGTTCAAGTGAATAATAATTTAATGATCCATTATTCTTAGTGTAAAGAGAGACAATAATCTATGATCATACATTATGAGTAATATTTGAAAAACGCATAATGATGATAGCAACAAATTCAAAAGATTATTATGATTAATATAACATTATTAACATGATTCTTTGAAGAAATAACCTTAAAAAATTGACTAGAAACTTTGAGATATTAAAAGTAGATTACATAACTTAAATTTTGTAAAAATTTACTTAAGAAACCCCGGCTTCTCCCATCTCATCTATCTTTATGAGTACTTATCAAATTATTGGTAGAATTCTTTCCATTGTTTCCAATGAGCAAATAAAAATTTTTCAAATATTTTTTTCCATTTAATTCAGTAAACATAATGCAAAACTTACTATATGCTTTTAAGTTAGAGACTATTTGTTTCAGAGGGTTATATTGTTTGTTCAATTAAAAATTTCTAATTTTCTTCAACATTTTCATATGATGATTAAAAATGCTACTTTAAAGACCCTCATAATAATGCAGGTAAAAAAAAGTATCTTTTCTGTAAAGAACATTTCTCAAATTACCTTCAAGCTTCTTGGCCAAGCTCTTTAAGGTCCGGTACATATCCAGATGATCTCAACAATTTCGTCAATCCTCTCAGGGTTCTATAAGTTGTCTCTGTTTTGGGATGCCTCTCATCTAACGAATAAAACTCAAACAAAGTATCATTGACCTCAATCAAGCTGCACCCTGGTAATTTTTTAAAGCCAGTATCCCTCATTGCAACTTTTAACCTGGCCACATCTTTCCATCTTCCTAAGTGCCCATATAAGTTTGAAAGCATAACAAAGTTAGCAGGATTTTTTGGTTCAAGTTGAATCAGATGCTGAAGAGCCAATTCAGCCAATTCAACATTTTTGTAAACCCTACATGCCCCCAGTAAAGCAGCCCAGATAATGGCATCTGCTTCCATCGGCATTTTCTTCACAAATTCCACGGCCTGGACCAAAAGACCAGCTCTTGATAGCAGATCAACTAGGCAACCATAATGCTCAATTTGAGGAACAATTGAACAATCATCCACCATTGATTGGAAATATGATAAACCATCATCAACTAGTCCCATATGAGTACAAGCACACAAAACACCAATGAAGGTGATCCCATCTGGCTTGACTGAAACATTCTTCATTTCATGGAACAAACTTAAGGCAGCAGCTCCATGTCCATGCATGGCTAAGCCTGTAATTATCGTATTCCAACTTATCAGATCCTTTCTTTCCATGCCCTTGAACACATACAATGCAATTTCTATAGCTCCACATTTTGCATACATGTCAATCAACGCATTTGTAACATAAACATTTCCTTTATACCCATTTTTCTCTGCATATATGTGTATCCATTTTCCCAAATCAAGAGATCCTAGTCTTGCACATGCAGACAACACGGCCACGAGTGTGGCATCATTAGGAAGTACATTCTTATCAACTAACATGCTTGTAAAAGCATCCAAAACTTCACAGAAACGCCCATTTCGGGCATAACCTCCAATTAATCCATTCCAAGAAAAAACATTCCTTTCAGGCATCTTTTCAAACAGTCTCTCACATGCCTCAATATCTCCATTGTTTGCATAACCATTCAATACTGTGTTCCATGACATGACATCCTTCATCGGCATCTGATCAAAAAGCTTGCTCGCCTCTGCCATATTCCATGACTCAATATAACCTGAAATCATTGTGTTCCACAGTACAACATCGCGCTCAGGTGCCAACTCAAAAAGACGCCGTGCAGAAACTATATCACCACATAGAATGTAGCCATTGATCATTGAAGTCCACGCAACTACATTCCTGTCAATCATCTCACTGAACACCCTATAAGCCGCCCCAATCAATTCCCCACCTGAATACATATCAATCAACGCGGTGCCCACAAATTGGTTTGCTCTAAACCCACCTTTGATGACAAAACAGTGCACTTCCACGCCCTCTCTTATCGCATTAGTCCTCAGACAAGACTTAAGAACAATAGGGAATGTAAAGCAATTGGGCATGACATCCATCTTTATCATCTTGCTAAACAGAACAATAACTTCTCTGTAACGTTCATTTTGTGCATAGCTTTTAAACATGGCATTCCATAAAGAAACATTTGGTTGAGTAATTCGATCGAACACTTTGTGTGCATACGCCAGTTTCTTCAGTTGGCCACATACTGCAACGATTCCTGGGGCAATATAATCGCTTTGCTCAAACCCACTAGTGATTATCTGGGTTTGTACTTGGTGGAGGTGCTTGTCTGATTTACATGACGATACCAGGTACATAAATTTCTCTTCGAGAAGTCTGTGAGGAGATTTTGAGGCTAAAATTACAGGAAGCTTCCCAATTTTTTTTTTTCTAGTAGAAAATGGCTAAGTTCATAGTTTTATCCGCTGAGAGCGCCTCAATATGTCTGTATCGGCGTTTTGCGGCAGCCGTCTTTCTCAGGACCTGGCGCCAACGCGGGACAGAAAATCAAACATGAAAATAGGATGGATGAGTTTAGAAAAGTTTGGGCTCTTCACATTTTATTTGGATAATGTTAAATGATAGAATTTTAATATAGGGTACTATGTGAGTGTAAGAAAATCATGTTTGTTTCAACTTCCAATTATAAATTGTAACAAATAGTATCTGACCAATAAATTTAAAATAAATTTTTAAACTATAAAATTAGTAATATGTGATCGCTAGATTATTTTTGTTCACTTATATTACCATATAATATAATTAATTCTATTTTTATTCTCACAAATTAAAAACTTTATTTTCTCTACTTTTCTCATTCAAGCCGCACGCAAGGAGGACGGAACAGCTTCAATCTTCTTTTTCTTTGATCAATATCTGCTTGTTCTTCTTATTTGATTGTTTTGAAACGTTGAATTCTTGATTCTATTTCTGATTTACGTTCTTCATCTTCTTGATCGTTAAGTATTTGTATATTTTTTTCTTTAATTTTTCTAGCATCAATTTCTTTCGTTTTTTTTATTTGTATGTGTTTCTTTCGTTCTTTACCTTCCAATCTTCTTTGAATAATGTTCTTCTAGGTTATGGTAAACTCACTCTATTTATTTATTTTTTATTTTTTAAAGCTTGAATTTTTTTTTGTGGAAGAGGAGTTGTTACCCAATGCTGTTTTTCCAAGTTTATATACTTTCTGTTTGACTTGTTTTTTTTTTTCTTCTGGTTTATTCTCTTTTTTTATATGCTGGAAATTCTTAAAGATTAGGGTTGATTCTTGACTTGCTCTCTTTTGATTTTGCAAATCAATATAAGGGTTTGAACAAAAAAGAAAAAAGACAAAACAAATCAAAACCATTTGTTTTGTTTATTCTGTTTATTTTAAGCATTAATAATTTTAATATGATTTTGTGATGGACCATTTGTGCCTGAATTTCTTAACCATAAAAAAACATGTGAAGCTACCTTCATCTCTTAAGTAAGTGATAAATCTATAGGCAATTCGCCATAGGTGCATTTCTATATCTGAATGTGGGCTTCTAGAGTTGCCTTTTCCATGAGATGTTTAAGGTTGAGAGAGGATTTTCTATTTGGATATTTCTTGAATCAAAAGAATTCAAAGTGGTTGTTTTATATCTACCTGTATATCTTCTCAAATGATGGGTATTGTTTAATAAAGCTTTTTGGATGGAGTCTAACCTGCATGCATGTGTTAGATATCGAAACCTTGTGATTCATATCCATTATGACTAAGTAAGGACTAGCCTATGTTTAGGAAAAAATTAAGAATATTTGTCGAACTCATTTGGAGATCTATAATTATTTTAACATATCTTTGGATATTATATAAAATATGTATAAGAAAAGGAATTGTAGATAATTTCAAGTGGAATAAGAAGAATGTAGTTTAAATTCTTTAATGAAATTTGGAATGTCTTATGTAGCACCCGGAAAGGAGGAAGAAAAAAAAAAAAAAAAAAAAAAGGGGGGGCCACGTCAGCAGGCCCGGCCAACCGGGGCCTGCCACGTGGCAAGACCGCGTCACTCCGAAAGGAGCCACGTTGGCGATCCGCGTGGGTGCGATCCGACGGCCCAGATCAATCGCGCGATCGGACGGCCCAGATTCAATCGCACGGACGGCCCAGATTCAATCAAAAACGAACGGCCCAGATTAAAACGAAATGAACGGCTGTAATCAAAAGGCAAGGGGTTATAAATAGAACCCCCACACCAGACCACAAACCCTAGCCGCCCGCCGCTCGCCGGAGAAGACGAACCAGAGGCCGACCGCCGCCACCCGCCGCCGCACCGGGGAAATTTCCGACCGCTGATCGAGGTAAATTTCATACCCCCGACTCGTTTTTCTCCGCTGATTCCTCCTATGGCCAAATTGAGGCCGAAATCCCGGCCAAACGGCCGGAATACGCGGCCGAAACCCAGCGGCGCCGCCGCGCCCCTCTCGATTTTTTGCCTCCGACGAGGTCCTTCCCGGCCTCCGTTCGATGCAATTTTTATATCACCGTGATCACCATTCTTTTCTCTACAGGTTGACCGAAGCCGAATCACCAAAACACGAACCTCGCCGGAGAGCCGCCGTACCCGAGAGCGCCGCCGCCGGTAAGCTCTGCTTTTCCGTGATTTTTGGCCCCCCGAGGGCCCTAGGGTTGTTTTCTAACAAGGACCAATGCGAGTGTGGCCGAATTCGGCCGAAAATAGCCAACCCGAGGCGACTCGCCGCCGCCAGCGGCGGCGCCGTCGCCGGAGCACGGCGGAGCCGCCGTGCCGGAGTTGCGATTTGGTCCGAAAGGGGCCCTGGGCCTAATTTGGATTTTTTTTGGAACACGTGCAGGTACTGTTAGTGTGTTTCAGTTCCTCGGGAAAAATTCAGGGAAAATTAGGGACGGCCTGCAGGCGCACTGTGAATCGTATTCGGATCCCGAAAACAAGTAAGGACCCCTCACCCTATTTCCTATCACGGTATTAAAGTTCAAAATGATAAAACGGTATTTCTTGAATTAACGCATGTGTGAAATTGCTTAAGGTTGCTAATGGAGCCCGAGTCTAGTGTGATTGATGATTTACTGTTATTTGGCCTGTTTTACAGCTTTAAATGCATTATGGGGTTTGATGTGTTCATTTTATAGTTTCAAATGCATATATTACTGTTTTATTAATTATGGGTTGAATGACTGAAGAACTGATACTGTATGTTGTCTGTTCGGCATGAATTACGATTTGTTTGTTTAAATGTGAATTGATGATGCTTATTGAGGAAAAGGGAAATGAAACATTGTGTAGACTGATAATTGTATGATGGGGTCAGCCTGACTAGATATCCTGGGAGATGGTGGACGGACCGGGTCCGTAGGGAACCCTACCGGGATTGTGGTCTCACATGTCGGACGGGGTATGGAGATCTTATGGTTTTGGCGCCCATACCGGACGGGGTATGGGGACGGCCCGTTTCACCCTCATACCGGACGGGGTATTGAGGTTTATGGTTTTGGCGCCCATACCGGACGGGGTATGGGGACGGCCATGGAAACTGATTATGAATGTTAAAGGTTAACGGGTAGCGGGACCCCTAGGGACCCCCATGGATACTAGTAGGCTGGTAAATGAGAAAAGGATATGTTGTATAATGATTGAATTACAAAAGGCGTGATAAGTGCTATGTTTTACAGCTTATATTATTCCATGATTGTGATAATGCTATTATTTTTCTTATATTGTTTTCATAAATTCCACCGAGGTAAGTGGATGGTAAAGGTTTTCATGTTAATAAACGAGTTTATTGTAAATTATGCTCCATTGGTCTTTTTGTGTTTTTCTACCCACCTTTACCTCTGTGACGGTGAGATATCGTGATGTTCTTACTGGGCTAGTGTAGCTCACTCCTTATTTAACCATTTCAGATCAGGAAGACATGGTTCCCGAGCCCGTTCCGCAGGAGGACGACGAAGGGGATGCCTAGAGACTCTGTAGTCATACTCATAGTTTTATTTTCGAGTTTCTCTCTTAGTTAGTTTAATCTTTTATATTTTAAGTACGTTTTTGGTTTTTCGTGTAAGGGATGTTAACTGAAATTTTGATCTCGCTTCCGCATTTGATATATTTAAATACTCATTTCATTTTAATATTTCCGGGGACGTTACAGTTGGTATCAGAGCCGCATTTCCTCGGACCCATCCCTTACACTATAGTCCTTTAAAGAAATACTCACCGATTGGTCGTTACTCAACCATTCCTTGTAAATACAAGTACACAGAAATGAGGAGAGGAAGGCCCCCACTAAACCGAGCGGCCCAAGATAATTCGCTTCGGGAGGATTTGGACAGATTATATGAGATGGTGGAAGCTCTCGTAGCTGCCCATTGAAGGCAAGAGGAGAGAAGGGAGTTACCCGGACCTCCTCCGCTAGCGCAGGTTGAGCCCCCGTTACAGCAGGCTGATCCCGAGCCACCCCGGCAGGAGCCTGTTCCTCCACAGTACCACCCGGCACCACAGCCGCGGTACGACCCGGTACCACAGCCACAGTACCAACAGGTACCGCCACAGCACATTCCAGTGCCCCCACCCCATCAACAGGCGCCACCACAAGGTCCCCCAGTTCACCCTCAGCCGGCCCCAGTCCCTCTACCTCGGGACCCCGCTCCCTCCTTGATCGATTTCAGGGGGATCCTCTTTCGAAGAGGCCCAATACTGGCTGGCGGAGACTGAGAGAGCCTTTGAGACCTTGGGAGTAATTCCTGAGCAGAGGGCTGCCATTGCCTCCTACATGCTGGTAGGGGAAGCAGTACGCTGGTGGGAGCTCAAGCGGGCCACCCTGCCTGTACCAGTTACTTGGGAGCAGTTCCTAGCGGCTTTCCATGCGGAGTATCTCCCTAAACACATCCAACATTTAAAGGAAATGGAATTTGCTCAGTTGGTCCAGGGTAATATGACAGTGTCGGAGTATGCCCGCAAGTTCCTGGAGCTGGGCCGGCATGCCCCAGAGACATTGTTGGATGAGGGCCGAAAGGCCAGGAAATTCCAGTGGGGTCTCCGCCCGGCGATCAGACAGCACTTGTTGGTGATGGAGCTCGAGACATATTCGGCAGTCCTGGCAAAGGCGCAGATCATAGAAAGGAGCTTCGACACCCGCCCTCAGCTAACGGGAAGTTCCCGACCTTCAGCCCCGCTCCGCAGGCCAGCGCCTACCATGCCTGTCCAACCCAGTAAGAGACCCAGGCTTGCCGTTCAGGGCCCTCCTCAGGCTATGGGGGCAGCTCGTGGGAAGACCTGCCAGTACTGCGACAGGGATCATGGGGACCGACCCTGCTACCGCCTCAACAACACCTGTCGCATATGCGGCAGTGCCCAGCACTATGCGAGGGAGTGCCCTAGGAACCAGAATCAAGGGAGGCCTCCAATCCAGGGCAGAGTTTACAACCTTACCCAGAAGGATGCCGATGCAGACCCGGACGTGGTACATGGTATGTATACTATCTCTGGCCACATTGCTCATATTTTGTTTGATACTGGTGCATCACATTCTTTTATTTCACATGTTCTTGCTTCCAAAATTTGTGTATCACCTGATAGACTTGATTCATTATTGTTTGTATCTACCGCTGGGGGGGAGACATTACTAGGAGAGGTTGTCTACAGGGCATGTGCCGTGGAGATAGCAGATAAGAAATTGAGGGTAGACCTGATAGGGTTAGACACAGGGGATTTTGATGTAATCCTAGGAATGGATTGGCTGGCGGCGTATCACGCCACCATAAACTGCTTTAATAAAAAGATTGTATTTAATCCTCCCAACGAGGAGCCATTTACAAGTTAATAAAATTATTCGGTACTGATTCTCCCTAATGACAAATTCTTTTCTTCTTAATTCCCAGTGCGTTGATATTGTATTTTCCTAACTAGGTAAACCCAAGAAGGAAGTTTGTATCCAAGAGATTCCAGTAGTCCGAGACTTTCCAGACGTATTTCCGGATGAACTGCCCGGTCTACCAAGGGACAGAGAGGTCGAGTTCACCATAGACTTACAGCCAGGAACCCAACCCATCTCGGTAGCTCCTTACCGAATGAGCCGCATCGAGATGGAAGAGCTAAGGAAACAAATCACTGAGCTACAAAACAGTGGCTTCATTAGACACAGCATTTCCCCATGGGGTGCCGGGGTTACTTTTGCAAAGAAAGGAGATGGAACGTTGAGACTGTGTATTGATTATAGAAGGATAAACAAGGTAACAATTAAAAACAAGTACCCTCTCCCCCGGATTGATGACCTTTTCGATCAGTTGCAGGGTGCACAGGTCTTTTCTAAAATAGATCTACGATCAGGTTACCATCAGGTGAAAGTGAGAGCTGAAGACATCCCCAAGACGGCATTCCGAACCAGGTACGGACACTATGAGTTCCTGGTTATGCCGTTTGGGCTAACCAACGCCCCGGCCATCTTTATGGATCTAATGAACAGAATCTTCAGAGAGTTTTTGGATAAATTTGTCATCGTGTTCATCGATGATATCTTAGTCTACTCAAAAAGTAGAGAAGAACATGCTCATCATCTTGCCCAAGTCCTCCAGGTACTCAGGGAAAAGAAGTTGTATGCAAAGTTGAGCAAGTGTGGATTTTGGCTCGAGCAAACCGCCTTCATAGGACATGTTATATCGAAGGAAGGGGTGTCGGTGAACCCCGAAAAGGTTGAAGCGGTACTTGGTTGGGAAAGGCTGACAACAGTTAAGGAAATTCGCAGTTTCCTAGGGATGGCGGGTTATTACCGCCGGTTTGTCGAAGGGTTCTCCAGTCTAGCGGTCCCTCTAACCCGACTCACAAAGAAGAATGCAAAGTTTGATTGGAATGAGAACTGCGAAAGGAGTTTTTCAGAATTGAAGAAGCGACTGACTACTGCACCCGTGCTGGCTCTACCGAGTGGATCAGGAGGGTATACAGTTTATAGTGATGCCTCCTATCTGGGCCTGGGTTGTGTCCTGATGCAGCATGGAAAGGTTATAGCATATGGGTCTAGACAGCTAAAGAATCATGAGAAGAACTATCCTACCCATGACTTGGAGCTTGCCGCAATCATACACGCCTTGAAAATCTGGCGCCATTATTTGTATGGAGAGACCTTTCAGATCTACACCGATCATAAGAGCTTGAAGCACATCTTCACTCAGAGGGATCTCAACATGCGTCAGAGAAGGTGGATGGAACTCCTCAAGGACTATGATTGTGACATCCTATACCATCCAGGTAAGGGCAACGTAGTAGCCGATGCCCTCAGTAGGAAGAGTGCAGGCACCCTAGCCCATCTGATGGTTTCGGAATGCAGGTCCATTGGGGCTACGCAGCAGGTTCGACTGCAAGATCTGAAGAGGGCCACATGTTTGAGCCACCTAGCAGTCCAACCCGAGTTAATCCAAAGAATAAAGGAAGCCCAGTCAATCGACCCCGCCCTAGTAAACCGCAAGAAGGATGCAGAACAGGGAGTGAACTCAGAATTTCAGATCTCTGCCGACGGATTGATTCGTTTCAAGGACAGAATGTGTGTCCCAGACGACAATGAATTAAAAAGAGACATCATGACAGAGTCCCATAGTTCAAGGTTCGCCATGCATCCAGGAAGTACAAAAATGTACCAAACTATGCGACCCCGATTCTGGTGGAATGGGATGAAGAGAGATATAGCCGACTTTGTATCTAAGTGCTTGGTATGTCAGCAGGTCAAGGCAGAACATCAACGCCCAGGGGGGTTGCTTCAGCCTTTACCGATTCCAGAATGGAAGTGGGAACACATCACCATGGACTTCGTATCGGGACTACCCAAGGCACGATCGGGACACGATGCCATATGGGTAATTGTTGACCGACTCACTAAGTCTTCCCACTTCCTGGCCATCAGAATGACTGATTCGTTGGACAAGTTGGCAAGAATGTATGTCCGGGAAATAGTCAGACTGCATGGGGTCCCAGTAACAGTGGTGTCCGACAGGGATCCCAGATTCACTTCTCGGTTCTGGAATAGTTTCCAGCAAGCTATGGGAACAAAGCTGTCCCTTAGTACTGCCTTCCACCCCCAAACCGATGGACAATCAGAGAAGACAATCCGTACGCTGGAGGATATGCTCCGAGCTTGTGTCCTTGACTCCGGAGGCCATTGGGACGACCATCTACCCTTGATAGAGTTTGCCTACAACAACAGTTACCAAGCAAGCATCGGCATGGCCCCATACGAGGCGCTATACGGGCGTCTGTGCAGGTCACCGATTTGTTGGGAGGAAGTGGGCGATAGAAGATTGTTTGGCCCGGATTTGGTGGAAGAAACCACGTCCAAGATAGTTAAGATCAAGAAGAACATCCAGACAGCTCAGAGTAGGCAGAAGAGCTATGCTGATACCCGGAGGAGAGACCTGGCCTTTGAGAAAGGTGACCGGGTGTTTCTTAAAGTCACCCCCTTCAAGGGAATTAGTAGGTTCGGCAGAAGGGGAAAATTAAACCCCAGATACATTGGACCCTTTGAAATCTTAGACAAGATTGGTACCACTGCCTACAGACTTGCACTGCCCCCTGAGCTCTCCCAGGTTCACAATGTGTTTCATGTATCTATGCTGCGCAAGTACAATCCAGACCCTTCTCATGTCGTGGCTCATGAACCGCTTTCACTCCGAGA
Organism: Carica papaya; assembly: GCF_054855325.1. Lineage (NCBI taxonomy): Eukaryota > Viridiplantae > Streptophyta > Magnoliopsida > Brassicales > Caricaceae > Carica > Carica papaya. Next base: position 10,121,446 of record NC_142310.1, on the reverse strand, counting down.
GGACTTGTCTTATGAAGAAGTACCGGTCAGTATCACGGACCGAGAAAGCAGAATACTCCGTAACCGGGAAATATCATTTGTAAAAGTCTTGTGGCAGAACCACACGCCTAGGGAGGCGACTTGGGAGCTGGAATCAGAATTTAGGGCCCAATATCCTCATCTGTTTGATCAAGAGTAATGAGGCAAATTTGGGGACCAAATTTCTTTATGGGGGGAGAGTTGTAGCACCCGGAAAGGAGAGAAAAAAAAAAAAAGGGGGGGCCACGTCAGCAGCCACGTCAGCAGGCCCGGTCAGCAGTCCCGGCCAACCGGGGCCTGCCACGTGGCAAGACCGCGTCACTCCGAAAGGAGCCACGTTGGCGATCCGCGTGGGTGCGATCCGACGGCCCAGATCAATCGCGCGATCGGACGGCCCAGATTCAATCGCACGGACGGCCCAGATTCAATCAAAAACGAACGGCCCAGATTAAAACGAAATGAACGGCTGTGATCAAAAGGCAAGGGGTTATAAATAGAACCCCCACACCAGACCACAAACCCTAGCCGCCCGCCGCTCGCCGGAGAAGACGAACCAGAGGCCGACCGCCGCCACCCGCCGCCGCACCGGGAAATTTTCCGACCGCCGATCGAGGTAAATTTCATACCCCCGACTCGTTTTTCTCCGCTGATTCCTCCTATGGCCAAATTGAGGCCGAAATCCCGGCCAAACGGCCGGAATACGCGGCCGAAACCCAGCGGCGCCGCTGCGCCCCTCTCGGTTTTTTGCCTCCGACAAGGTCCTTCCCGGCCTCCGTTCGATGCAATTTTTATATTACCGTGATCACCATTCTTTTCTCTACAGGTTGACCGAAGCCGAATCACCAAAACACGAACCTCGCCGGAGAGCCGCCGTACCCGAGAGCGCCGCCGCCGGTAAGCTCCGCTTTTCCGTGATTTTTGGCCCCCCGAGGGCCCTAGGGTTGTTTTCTAACAAGGACCAATGCGAGTGTGGCCGAATTCGGCCGAAAACAGCCAACCCGAGGCGACTCGCCGCCGCCAGCGGCGGCGCCGTCGCCGGAGCACGGCGGAGCCGCCGTGCCAGAGTTGCGATTTGGTCCGAAAGGGGCCCTGGGCCTAATTTGGATTTTTTTTGGAACACGTGCAGGTACTGTTAGTGTGTTTCAGTTCCCCGGGAAAAATTCAGGGAAAATTAGGGACGGCCTGCAGGCGCACTGTGAATCGTATTCGGATCCCGAAAACAAGTAAGGACCCCTCACCCTATTTCCTATCACGGTATTAAAATTCAAAATGATAAAACGGTATTTCTTGAATTAACGCATGTGTGAAATTGCTTAAGGTTGCTAATGGAGCCCGAGTCTAGTGTGATTGATGATTTACTGTTATTTGGCCTGTTTTACAGCTTTAAATGCATTATGGGGTTTGATGTGTTCATTTTATAGTTTCAAATGCATATATTACTGTTTTATTAATTATGGGTTGAATGACTGAAGAACTGATACTGTATGTTGTCTGTTTGGCATGAATTACGATTTGCTTGTTTAAATGTGAATTGATGATGCTTATTGAGGAAAAGGGAAATGAAACATTGTGTAGACTGATAATTGTATGATGGGGTCAGCCTGACTAGATATCCTGGGAGATGGTGGACGGACCGGGTCCGTAGGGAACCCTACCGGGATTGTGGTCTCACATGCCGGACGAGGTATGGAGATCTTATGGTTTTGGCGCCCATACCGGACGGGGTATGGGGACGGCCCGTTTCACCCTCATACCGGACGGGGTATTGAGGTTTATGGTTTTGGCGCCCATACCGGACGGGGTATGGGGACGGCCCTGGAAACTGATTATGAATGTTAAAGGTTAACGGGTAGCGGGACCCCTAGGGACCCCCATGGATACTAGTAGGCTGGTAAATGAGAAAAGGATATGTTGTATAATGATTGAATTACAAAAGGCGTGATAAGTGCTATGTTTTACAGCTTATATTATTCCATGATTGTGATAATGTTATTATTTTTCTTATATTGTTTTCATAAATTCCACCGAGGTAAGTGGATGGTAAAGGTTTTCATGTTAATAAACGAGTTTATTGTAAATTATGCTCCATTGGTCTTTTTGTGTTTTTCTACCCACCTTTACCTCCGTGACGGTGAGATATCGTGATGTTCTTACTGGGCTAGTGTAGCTCACTCCTTATTTAACCATTTCAGATCAGGAAGACATAGTTCCCGAGCCCGTTCCGCAGGAGGACGACGAAGGGGATGCCTAGAGACTCTGTAGTCATACTCATAGTTTTATTTTCGAGTTTCTCTCTTAGTTAGTTTAATCTTTTATATTTTAAGTACGTTTTTGGTTTTTCGTGTAAGGGATGTTAACTGAAATTTTGATCTCGCTTCCGCATTTGATATATTTAAATACTCATTTCATTTTAATATTTCCGGGGACGTTACATCTTATTTTAATTCTCAAATTTTATTAATTTTCTAATAAAATTTTCATTAGTCCTAATTAAACTTTGTAAATCTTTAAATAAATCCCACAAAATTTATAAACATATTTCAAATGTAGTCTTAAATGATTAAAAAAGGATAGTCCTCTAGTTCAAAGATAAAGATAATTTGGTTGCATTTTATGTTTATACAGAAGTAAAAACTTTCAACTTTTTACTTTTAGGAAAAGAAAAGTTCATGCACATGTGAGAGGCCAGCTGCATTTTATGAACTTACTATTATTTGTTTATTTTTGTACTGGAGAAATTTCTTTTTTGTATTATAAGTCAGATTCAAAACAAATTTAGTTGTTAGGATGTTTGATAATTCATGCTTCATGGTGTCTTGAAGTTAAGATTTCATTAGCAAATTCTTCACCGAATTAATTTTTAGGATGTTTGATAATTGTTCTAACTGCTGATCATAAAAAAACTTAAACTGATAGAAAAGTTATTATTCTGATGTTCTTTCACACTTTTAATTTTTTCTTCTAAATTGTTTGAGCGCGTTTGATATTTTGCTTGCTATATTTTCACTGCCTATATATTCGCTCATCTTTATGGATATGATTGCTTGAGTATCAACTTTATCTCAACTCTGTGTTTCCTCTCATTCTTTTCATGAGATGCACAACTTTTTCTTTGTAGTCTGTAAAAAAAGTTCCTCTATAGCTTGACTTCAATTATTATTATTATTTTTTACTTTTATCTTTTGAAAGAGTTCTTTCATTTTCAGTAAGATTTTCTTCAGTTCTATTTGATTTGATTTCTTTTACCCTAACTTGTTTCATTAGCCTGAAAGCAATGTGGAGCTTAAATTTTTATACAAGCTTTTTTATTGCTTAATGATTTCTTTTTCCACCTTGTTAGGAAAAACTAGGGGAGGTGGCATTGGTGGCAAATCTTGCTGAACCTGGCTACACGCTCGAACTGTCATCCCTTGTTCCATCAGTTGGTTTGGTTAGTATGATTAATTTCTTATAGGATGTAACTATCAAGACTAGACCATGTTTACACTTAGCTAGTTTCTGTTTAAAGCATTAATGAATTAAACATAATAATAAATCTATTTAGGGATGGCAATGGGGTTAGTTCGGTGTGGGTTTTGCCAAAATCGAACCCGCCATAAATTTTTAAAAAAATTGATTTTCTTTGCACTGTGTAGGTCTACTATGAAATCCGCCCTGCTCGATCCCAAGTAATTTAAAAAATCTAGTGAGATGCAAATGAAGACTCTCAGGCGAGTGGTGAGCCACAAAGAATAAGATGTTGTGATGGGGGAGTGAAGCCGATAATTAGGGAAACTAAAACTTGCATATGAGGAAGGTGTTAATCAGGTATAAGGGAAATCAGGGTTGAGTGAGTGAGGAGAAAATTTGGTATGTAAGAAGAGCACATTCTGTCTGATTTTAGGAAACTGTAGTTTGGGAATGATAAACTAGGTGGGCAATTAGCGAGATTAAGGGCGATCATTTGGGAAACAAAAAACAGAATTGAGCATATTGGCAGAGGGATGAGACTTGTCAAGAGATAGGTAGGGTAAAAGTCAAATCATAGGCTTAGCTGAGGGATATGTGAACTCTGTTAATATATAATGAGGTTAAAGAAATATTATTAGAAATTTATTCCCTAAATAGGCGAAAGTGCATGGAAATTATCCTACACTTAACGATGGATATGTATGGCTTATTTTTGTTGAAAAGAGCCTCAGTTTCTGACTCAACCTAAAAGCTGACTGAAGACATGAATCAGTCCACTTATGCCCATTTGGGCTCAACTTTTATTATTTTGTATGAGATTTTCACTATTTTCTAGTTAAGTAGATGTTAATTTTTTAATGAATTCGATAAAAAATCTTGATTTGTTCCATAGTTAGGTTTTTTTTTGTATGTATTTTCTTGTTTGATGTCACATTCATTAGACAACACCTAGTTGTTGTAGGTGACTAATCTACTCATCAGGAACTCATAAGAAGCTTTCATGATGGAGATTCGGGCAGCCAGAATGTTAATTAAAATGTATGCTTTGACTTGTTTTGATTTGGAATAATTATACTCATTATTTCTTTTTGTTTCAGGCATTTGGTGTCGTTTCTGTTCACACATTATATAAAAAATATAGATATTTTGATACATATAGTTATTTTAGTATGCCAGTTTATCATACTTCATAGGCCAATAGTTCATAGAAGGCGCGAGATAAATTATAGGCTTACTCATGAATCAAGACTAGAGAGAGAGAAAGCTCAAGATAAGCTTATGCAAAATTTGTTATCAAGTGAGTTTTGTCGTCATATAATTAGGATGAAAGCTTCATCTTTTATAAATTTACATCGTTTACTAGTTAGATAGTGGACTTAGGCATACCATTCATGCAATTGTAGATGAACACGTACTTAAGATACTTTACCTATTAGGACACAATGAGAGAAATCGAGTCATATCTTGGATTTTTCGACGATTTGGATAAACAATAAATCATCATTTTCACAATGTGGTACAATGTATAGTACATATGGCTGATAAATTTATTAATAAGCCAAATGGATCACAAGTGCCTTTGAAAATAGCCAACAATCCTAGATTTTTGTTATTTTTTAAGGTACATATGTAAGTTATATACGTTTAATTAATTCTTTTAACACAAGTATATGTTTAATTAATTAGTTAACAATTAATTTCAGGATTGTCTTGGTGCAATTGATGGAATACATATAAGTGTTAAAGTGTCTAGAAAAGATACTCTACAGTTTTGCGAGAGAAAAGATTTTCTCACCTAAAACCTTTTAGTAGCTTGTACATTTGATTTGAAATTTTTATACGTCTTAGCTGGGTGGGAGGGGATCGCATCATATTCAAGAATAATAAAAGATCCTTTAAACAGAGTTGATGATCTTTTAGTAATTTTGGAAAGTAATTGAAATATATTTAACTTAAATATGTAATGTATACTTTTAAAGGAAAATGTTATAACTTAATTTATTTATTGCTTATAGGTAAGTTTTACCTTGTGGATGCTGGGTTCATATTGCAGGGTGGACTAATTACACCATATAGAAGAGAATACTACCATTTGAGTGAATATTCTAAGAATCCACCACGCAATACTCGTGAGCTATTTAATCTATAACATGCTTCTTTGCGTAATGTGATTTAACGTGTCTTTGGAATTCTAAAGAAACGTTTTTCAATTATCAAAACCTTGACTAAACCTCATTATCGGATTAAGACTGTTAATATCATTATATTTGCTTGTTGCATTTTGCATAATTATTTACGGGGAGATGATTAAACTGATGAACTTCTTCAAGAGGTTGATGAAGAACTCTGAAACGTTTCTCTAGATGAACGAAGTATATGTAACTTTAGGGACAGTACTAAGGAAATGGGAAAATGTGAAGCAATTAGAGATGCAATAGCAGCTGATACACAGGTTGATTACATTTTGTGTAATTTATGATATTTGTATAGTTTATGATGTTTGTATGGTGTATGATATTTGTATGACTTATGATATTTGTGTAACTTAAATATTTTAATTGAATGCTATAATTTAAAATTTATTTTGTTATAATCATATTATATTTTTTTGTATATGATTATATTTGGTGTTTCATATGTATTTTAAAAAATGGCTAAGAGGAACAGGTATGCAGATGCAGGAAGTAAAATGATCCACTAGTTAAATCATATGGATGGTGTCTTAGTAAACTCGTTTTACAATCACCATTTGTGTGGTCATAAATCGGGTGGGACATTCACATCACACACCATTGATTGTATACTTAAAGAATTGAAGAATGTGTTTCTAGATCTAGACATTGATAAAGAGTGTATACACAACCGCATAAAAAATTTGAAAAGGCAATTATCAAAATATCATCATGTTTTCAAACATGAAATGAGTGGTTTTGCCTAGAATCCAATAACTGAACGATTTGAAACATAAGAGGAAGTTTGAGCGCAACTAATAAAGGTAAATCTCTTACTTTATTATATGTTGTTTGCCATTTTTTTATATTGTTCAAATATTAATGTAGTTATTCATGCTAGGTTCAACCTGACGTAGTGGAACTGAAAAACAAAGCGTGTGAAATTACGAGAAAATATTAGAAATATATGGAAGGGATAGAGCTAGTGGGTCTACAAATGAAACATCCCTAAACCCTCAAAGACAAAGGAAGATGAGTAGTGATGAACATGGTCTGGATGCTATAAGTGAGACACTATTTATTGAAGATTTAAGTTGTAATTTTAATTTTCATAGTCTGGATAGTCCATGTGAGGCTCCAACACCTGAAACTTCTACTTCAAAATCCGAGCATGAGGTGCAAGAGTCTTTAATGCGAAAGAAAGCGAGACGTTTGACAATGGTTTATGAAGCAGAATATCTGGCTAAAGTTCGAACTATTTCAAATTCAGTGAAAGAAATATTAACAATTTTAAAAGCACGTATTTTAGCAAAAGAGATATATCAAGAGGTTTTTCGTATGAGATTAGATCCCCTTCTAGAAACAAAAGCTTATATGCTGCTTATGAATAAATCAAATATGGCTAAAACTTTACTTACTTGTCCTTCTAATCGGTGCAGTTTTTTCATGATCAATTTGCTTAATTTACTAGGTAATGACTAATATTACATCTTAAGTTCGAATATTTTTTATTTGTTATTTTGTTAGTTTTGATTTTTACTTTCTTCGAATTTTTAGATAATTGAAAATGGAGGTTGTTGTTGCCGAAATGCAAGACTCTATTATGGTTTTAAGAACCTTTGCCAAACTGATGTTGAACGTTTAATAGATGAATCTTATTATTTTGATAGATTAATTTTTTTTTTTGGATTTGATTAATTTATGTTAAATAGACTAATTTTTTCTATCTTTCTTTATTTTTTTATGGACAATATTTTTTACTATATATATTTTTAAGCGATTTTGATTATTGTGTTATTTTTTTAATTCTCAAGTAATTTAGTAAAAAAATATAAATATTTTTCTATTATTGAATATGAATACAAAATATCTACATATGTATATATATTGTACATTTTTTGTTAAACAATGAATTTAGAAGTCTGAAATTAATAAAAAAAATATGATCGCACACATGGAATTTTATTAATGATTAATTTTTTTTTACATAATATTAATTATTAAATTAACTCATGATATATAATTATTTTAAGCACATTTTAATTTTTTATTTGTTGAAGTAATTTTAAATTTAATATAATAATATATAATTATAACCATTTGTCTCTAATATATAAATAATTTTATTTTTATTAAAATTAAATTAATGTGATAATATAAATAATTATTATTTATTTTATTAAATATAAAATTTTAATTTGATTATGTATAATAATTATTTATTTAAATATAAATATAATATATATTTTTCTATTATTGAATATGAATATAAGATATCTATATATATATATACTGTACATTTTTGTTAAAAAAATGAATTTAGAAGTTTAAAAATAATAAAAAAAATATGATTGTACACATGAAAGTTTATTGATGATTAATTTTTTAAACAATATTAATTAATAAATTAAATTATGGTATGTGATTATTTCAAACACATTTTAATTTTTTATTTGTTAAAATAATTTTAGATTTAATATAATAATATTAATTATAATAATTTATTTTTAATATATAAATAATTTTGTTTTTATTAAAATTAAATTAATGTGCTAATATTGTAACACCCACCTAAAAAAACTTTTTCTTTATTTTTTATTAATAAATATATATTATTTATTTATTTAATTTATTTTATTATATTTTTTTTCTTTAATGAAAAAAAAATTGATGAAATTGATAAATGATTAAATTAGAAATAATTTTGAAAAAAAGGGGTGAAAATTTGAGTTTTGGAGATATTTTTAAAAGAAAAATCAGAAATCGGAGGTTAAAACGCAATTTAAAAAAAATTTGTCACATCAGATGCTTGGTTAGAAGCCTCGACCAATCAAGACGCGCAAAGTGGAAGAGGCGCTGACGCGGGAGGCCACGCGGGGGGGAGCCACGTGGGCGATCCGCATGCACGCGATCGATCGGCTGAGGTCCGTTCCTGCGCGCACGAAAAGTCCAGAGTGAATTGCGTACGGACGGCTCAGATTGGATCGCGATGAACGGTCCAGATTCACTCTCTATTTAATCGCGATCGAACGGTTCAGGTCAAACACGAAGTGGATGGGTATGAATAACCTCATCTGCACCCAAACCCTAACCTTAACCGCTAGAACCTCTCGTCGGAGAAGACAATCCAGCCACCAAGGAGCCGACTGATGCCACCCGCCGCCGCACTGGAACCATTTCCGACTGCCAAAAAAGGTAAAAGAAAAATTTTTGTACGAAATTCAATTTTACGCTCACCTATGGCCAAATCGGAGTTAAAGGACTGGCCAATTAGCCGAAAAACATTGACGAAGCCCGACGGTGTTGCCGTGAAAAATTTCACAAACTGCCTCCGCTGAGGCCCTTTCTGATTCCCGTTTCGTGTAATTTTTCTACCATTGTGATCGTCGCTTCTTTACAGGTTGACCGAAGCAAAACACTCAACCACAACGTGAGTCGGAGGAGCCGCCGCACCGGAGAGCCCCGCCGCCGGTGAGTTTTAGTTTTTTGTATTTTTTCGGCCCACCGAGGCCCTTTAGCATGTGTGCTCGCAGGAATCGATATAAAATCGACCGAATTTGACCGAAAACAACCGACCCGAGGCGGACTGCCGCTGCGGGTGGCGCCGCTGTGCCAGATTTTTGAAATTGGCCGAGTGGGACTTGGGACTGATTTTGGGTTTATTTGGAACATTTGTAGGTATTATAAGCGCGTTTTAGTTTCTGAAAAAAATTTCAGGGGACCCAGGGACCACCCGTAGGCACAGTAAACCGTTTAGCTTTTCGGTGTCAAATCGAGTAAGGATCCTCACCCTATTCCCTATTATAGAATTGAAGTTTAAATAAATAATAATATGATATTATGTACAAATTAAATAGATGTGCATAACTAATTACAGATTGTTAATGGAGCCCGAATTAGATATTGTTCTCTGTTGATTTATTTTACAGTCTAAAAATATGATAGTATCTGATTTATCTATTTTATGGTTTAAATGCATGTATTACTGCCTTACCTGATTATTGTTTGATTTGGGATTTGAGACATGATTGCATTACCAGATGCATGTTTATTTGTTTATGTGATTATGTTTGATTTGGTAATGGAGACTAAGGAAAAACATGAAAAGGGTGTGATCAAATAAACAGATAGAATGACAGACTTACTAGATATCCTAGGAGATGGTGGACAGACTGGGTATATAGGAAACCCTACCGTGAACGTTGTCTCATACCGGATGGAGTATGGAGACTTGATAATTTGGCGCTCATACCGGACAAGGTATGGAGACGACCCACTTCACCCTTATACCGGACAGAGTATTGAGGTTTAATGTTTTGGTGCTCATACCGGACAGGGTATGGGAACAACCATGTAATTGAGATTGTTAAGGAAAATGGTTCATGTGTAGCGGGGACACCCCTATGAACCCCCATGGACACTAGTAGGCTGGTGAAATGAGAAACAGTTATGATTTGGTTTATTATTAATGTATATGAATCTACGATATGTTCTATGTTGCTGATTGTTCATAAAGTTATGATATATATGATATTATTGTCTCTATAGGTTGTTTTCATAAATTCCACTAAGTGAACGGTAAATGATTTTATGATTGATAAACAAATTTGCTAAATTTAGTGCTCCATTAGTTGTTTTGATTTTACATCAACTTTTACTTCTGTGCCGGTGATATAGTGTGATATCCTTACTGGGCTAGTATAACTCATCATTTATTTAACCATTTCAGATCAAGAGGACCTGGTTCCAGAGCTCGATCTGTAAGAAGATTGCGAGTAGATGCTAGATATTTTATATTTTTCATTACTTTTCTTATTTTTCGTGTTTCTTTCAGAGAATTCATTCCGAAATATTTGTTTAGTACTTTTAAGTTATTGTGTAAGAGATGTAAAACTTAACATTTTATTTCACTTTTAAATTATTATATATTTCTTTTTGGATTTACGGAGTTGTTATAAATATAAATAATTATTATTTATTTTATTAAATATAAAAATTTAATTTGATTATATATAATAATTATTTATTTAAATACAAATGTAATTATATTGGTAAATAATTTATTTACTTTTTTTATTACATACTTCTTATATATTATTTACTATTACATATAATAGGTAGAGTTAAATTAGTAATTTGACTGAAAATACAACCATACCATACTATCATTTAAACAAAAATATGTCATTAATATATATTAATATACTATCATCCAACCATAAAAAACTATGGGCCATTTTTTGTTTTTAATCTTGAAAAGTGAAAAATCTTTGGTAAAAAAAAAATGAGAAAAAAAAGTAAAAAAAAAAAGGTGTGCATGAAAAGTTTAACTACTTGGATAAGGTGAGAGATGGCTATTGCGTGGTTGATCCGTTAACACCCTAACCCATACTAGATGGGATGGATAAAAACATATAGTTAATCATGTGTAAGATTGGTGTTGATATAATGTTATATATTCGAAATGAGTATGAGTTGGATATAAGCTGATACTAACTTAATAATTTATTAGTCCTTGTTGTGTTTTTGAGAAACTGAGCTACTTATTTTTGTATATTATATTAAAGGAGTCATATACATATATATACAGAAATAGAGATAAGTAGGAGAGGAATATGGATACATGCTGAAGGAGAGAAGGTGTTGCAGAAGCTAAAAGTGCGGAGGTGAGAGTTATCTCCCAACACCCCCCTTCAAGTCAATGCCGACCGAGGTAAGAGATGAATTTTTTGGCGAATATAGAGGAAACAAGTAGCGGGCAAGGACTTGGTGAAAATGTAATACTCGGGCCCAAAAAATAAATCCGAGATAATTTATTATTATTAAGTTATTAATTTAAAATAATTAATTAATTAATTTATTTTTATTTAAGTAAAATTTTGAAAAAAATAAATTAGGAACGAGATTGAAAATAATTTTAGAAAAAATGGGTGAAAATTTAGGGTTGGTGAGTGTTTTTGAAAGAAAAATTAGAAACAGGGAGTTAAAGTATAAAAAGAAAAAGTTTTGCTATGTAGGACTACCTAGTTAGCAGCCCCGACGAATCGAAACACGTTGCGTGGTAAGGCACGCTGACGTCGGTACCACGAGGGTGATCCAAGTACCTCGTGATCGGACGATCCAAGATCGACCTCACACGTGGACGGTCCAGATTCGTTTCTCCCTTAGGCACGATCGGATGGCAAAGATCAATCGCGATGAATGGTTCGGATTCGTTTCTTCCTTAAGCGCGATCGGACGGACGAGATTGATTGCGATGGATGGCTCAAATCAATGCGAGATGTGTATAAATACTTTCCGTCACATGAGAACCCAAACCCTAGCCGCTAACCCATGCCGGATAAGAAGAACTAGATACTAGAGAAGGAGGCTGACTGCCGACCACCACTACACTAGAGCTACCGTCGACTGCTAAAAAAGGTAAAAATTCTCCCTGCCCGTTTAAAATTCGAATCCAAGCACCTCCTGTGGCTAAATCGGAATAAGAGGGGCGACGAGTGAGTTAAAAATCGCGAGCAAAGCCCGGTAGAGCTGTCGCGGCCAAAACCCCAAAATACCTCTAATGAGCCCCTTCCCACTTCCCGTTTCAAGCAATTTTTTGATCATTGTGTTCATCGTCTTTTTTTATATAGGTTAACCAAAGAAAAAATCTCAGCCATGAAAGAGGACCAGTAGAATTGCCGCACCTCGAGATTTCTCCCTACTAGTAAGTTCGATTTTTGTGATTTTTCAGCAAACCGAAATTCCATAACGTATTTTTTTGTAGGGATACATGAAAAACTGGCCAAAACCGGCTACACCGAGGTAAACCACTGTCCTTGGCGGTAAAGTCGGCGCTGGAGCACGGCGGTGCCACCATGCTGAACCCCAAAATTGGTCAGAAAAGGTTCTGGACACTGATTTTATGTTTTTTGGGTATTTTTAGGTACATGATGAGTGTTTTAAATTTCACAGAAAAAATTCAGGTAACTCGGTAGCCGTTAGGAGGGTTGATAGATAGTGCAACATCTCGAAACACTGATCTGGGTAAGGATCTCTCACCTTATTCTTCACTACGGTAATTTGAGGCTTAACATTGTAATATTTTATTTTTTTATAAAAAATTTAGAAAATCCTAAAAATAATTACAGGTAGTAGAGCTGAAACTAGTTAGTTCACAATTTTTCTGATTTTCTGTTTATTTTTCTATATTGTCCTACTTGCTTGATTTTTATATGGTACATATTTTTAATTTACAGTTTCAATAGTATTATCGACTTATTTGGTTATTTTAGTTATATACCGTGAGCATGAATGTAGTTTAATTGATATGTGAATGTGATATGAGATATTGGTATGTGTTTATCTATTATTTGTTGATGAAAATCTGTATGTGAAAGACTTTCTGGTTACCTAGAAAAAGGACGGACGAGCCCGGTACATAGGGGACCCTACCGTGAATGTTACCTCAGTCGGACGAAATTGGGAAGTCCCTTACTGGATAGGTTTGGGAGATATGGTTCAGCCTCATACCGGACGGGATATCGAAGTGATGGAATGTTTGACGCTCATTACTGGACGGGGTATGGGAACAGTCAGTTAATTATAAAATCAGATATTGGGTTCACGAGTAGGGGGGACATCTCTATGGACCATCAGAGGTACCAGTAAGGAAGTAAGAAAGAAAAGTTATTGTTTCTTATTCTCTTATGCGTGAAAGTGAAAAGTGGTATGGATATAGACCTTCATAGGTTGTTTTTGAAAAACTTGTTACGGCAAGTATCAAACAAACATCTTTAAGTTTAAAGGTATTTAAATAACGTAAGGGCTCCATTAGTTATTTTTTTTTATTTTTATCAATCTTTAGTTTTCTGTATTTGCAATTAGTGTGATATTCTTACTGAGCTAGTGTATTTCACCATTTCATTAACCATTTCAGATCAAGAGAACTAGAATCAAAATCCCGATTAGCAAAAAAGTTGTGAGTAGTTTATCACCCAAACTCCCTTCAAGTACAAGTGAAGGTTGTCCTAGGGCACTTTTGTATTTGCTCTTCTTTTTATTTCTTTAATTACCATTTTACTTTTAGAAGAGACATTCTCGTAGTCCTATCGAGTATTTTAAATTATTGTATAAGGAATCTAAACCCTAACTCTATTAATTACTTTCGTATTTAGTTTTATGAATTCATTTCCATTTAAGTTCTAGGCCTTTACAGAAAATGTCACCAATTTGATCATCAGTGGAGATGAAGTGAATGCGAAGTTGGCCAGTAGTGACTTGTTCACGTACAAAGTGGTAGTCAAGCTCAATATGCTTTGTGCGAGCATGAAACACGGGGTTGGAGGAGAGATAGATGGCGCTAATATTGTCACACCAGAGAATCGGTGGACCAGATGTGGAATGCCAAGTTCAGAAAACAGACCTTGAAGCCATATTAGTTCAGATGCGCCAGTTGCTAGTGCTTTATATTCATTTTCACTGGAGGAGCAAACAACAGTTGGTTGCTTTTTGGAGACCTAAGAGATGAGATTATGTCCCATATAAATTGCATTGCCATTGGTGGAACGACAATCATCTCGATAACCACCCCAGTCACTGTTGGTGAAGTATTGCAGTTGATAAGAAGAATCAGATGTGAAGAGTAAACCATAGGAGAGGGTGTGAGCTAGGTATTTTAGTAATCGTTTTACTTATTTTTAGTGTTCATCTTTTGGGGAGTGTATGAATTGACATAGTTTATTGATTGTAAAAGAGGTGTTTGGTCGTGTCATTGTTGTATATTTGAGGGCACCAATGGTCTTACGATACTAAGTACCATCAGGGAGGAGATTGTCGTCAGTCTTGGATAGAGACGTTATGGCAATTAGTGTGGACCTGCCTTTAGCTTCAGTCATGCAAAGTTGATCAAGGAGATCAAAGAGATATTGTTGTTGATATATGAAGAGGCCATGCGGGTTGTGGGTGACTTGTAGTCCAAGGAAATAGGAAACCCTGCCAAGGTCTTTTACTGGGAATTCTTGTTGAAGGGAGGAGATAACATGGTGAATCAATTGTGGAGAAGAGCCAGTGATAATGATATCATCCACGTAGATCAAAAGAATGATAGTGGAAGAATTATGCCTGTAGATGAACAAAGAAGTGTCAGCTTTAGAATCTTGAAAACTAAGAGAGAGGAGGAAGGAGCTGAGCTTTTCAAACCAGGCTCGAGGAGCCTATTTAAGGCCATAAAGAGACCGATCAAGCTTGCAGACATAATCTGGTTTGTCTGGATCAACAAATCCCCTCGCCTGATCCATGTAGATGTCAACATCGAGGAAACCATGTAGAAAAGCATTTGAGACATCTAGTTATCGCATAGGCCATCCTTGAGTAGTGGCATAGGTGAAAATTGCACGGATAGTGGTCGATTTGATCACTGGGCTGAATGTCTCTTGGAAGTCGATGCTGGATTGCTTATGATAGCCTTTTGTAACCAGGCGAGCTTTGTATCGGTCAATAGATCCATCTAATTTTTGTTTGATTCTGTAAACCCATTTGTTGCCAATAATATTAGCTGCAGGAGGTTTTAGAATTAAGGTCCCGGTGCTGGTGTTCTGCAGGGCATCAATTTCCTCATACATGGCTTGTTGCCACTGAGGAAAGGACTTAGCTTGGGAGTAGGTTTGGGGTTCTGTTTGAAGATAATTAATTTTGGTCGTAGTTTTGGATGCTAGAAAGGAAAAACTTTTTACCAAAGAGGTGAGGCATAGGATCATAGGATGAGTACGGGTAGGTTGAGGTGGGTGAGTGGGGACAATATCAGTTAAGAGGTGGGGATTAGATAAGTCTGTTTGGGAGTTTAAATTATCATATCAAGATAAGAGATGAGATAATGTAGGGGGTGAAGTAACGTTAGCCGGTTGAGTGAGATTCGAATTTTGAATGGGAGGATAAGATGTAGTGGTTAAAGGATTAGAATTTGCATATGGTAAAGAATGAGGATAAGCCATCAAAGCAGGTTGGGATGAGAGGATGAGATCCAAATATCAAGCCATACGGAAGGGAGCGAGAGAGGCGTGATTTTCAGAGAGTTCTTAGTTGAATGGAAGAGAAAATTAGTGTCATCAAAGATGACGTGTATAGCAATATAGATCGGCCAGAGTCCTTATCAAAGCAGATGTGTCCAAGATGAGCTGAGGAGGGACCTAAATAAACACATGGATGGCTGTGGAAAGAGAATTTGTGTTGATTGTAGGGTATGAGTAATGGAAAAATAGTGGATCTAAAGATATGTAGATGACGAAAATCAAATGGTTTGCAAAATAACTTAGTGCATGGGCTGTGATCATTTAATATTTTTGTTGGTAGTAGATTAATAGTGTAAATAGCAGTTTGAAATGCATAGGGCCAAAACTGAAATGGAATAGAACTTAAGCTAAAAGAGTGAGACTTGTGTCTACAATATGCCTTATTTTTCTTTGAGCAGTGTCATTCTGCTCTTGTGTGTACAGACATGCAAGACGATCGAGAATGCCATTATTGGTGAGATGGGTATTTAGTTTGCGGTATTCAGTGCCCCGATAGATTGGAAAGATTTTATTTTTAAATTGAATTACTTTTCAACTAAAGATTGAAACTTAATGAATGAATCAGAAACAACACTTTTATGTTTAAGGAAATAAATCCAGGTATACCTGGTGAAGTCATCTACAAAGATAAGAAAATAACGGAAACCAAGATTAGATGTTGTAGGGGAAGAACCCCAGACATAAGAAAACACTAGCTCTAGAGGAGCTTTGCTATTGTAAGGGACACTAAGGAGACTAATTTTGGTCATTTTTCCCATAATGCATGCAGGGCACTTGGAGGACAAGGAATAAGAACTCGATACTAGGTTGTTTTGTTGAATTATTTTGGATACAAGCTTGGAATTTAGATGCCCCAATTTTCTATGCCAGTCATTAAAGGTCATATGTGCCGCATTCGTCGTCTTTGGAGCTGATTGTGGTATGATATATAGACTGTCCTTGTTTGATCCATGTAGCAGCACCTGCTTAGTGGTTTGATCCTTAAAAAAAAAGGTATAAGGCCAAAATTCAAAAAAATAATGGTTATCAAGGCAGAATTGATGAACAGATAAAAGATTTTGAGTGAGAGAGGGAACTCTGAAAACTTGATTTAATGAAAATGTTTTGTTTGGATGAATGAGATCAGCATGACCAATATGAGTGATATACAAACCTTGTCAATTACTAACTTTTATATGATCACGTCCTGAGTAAGTCTCTGTAAGGTATAGGGATGCTAAATCTAGTGTAACATGATGGTTTGTGCTGGAGTCAACGAGCTAAAGATTTTGTTGTGTGTGTGTAGAGTTTGTAGCTGGTGAGTGTATGTAGTTGACTTGGCCTTCATAAGTTGTTCGAGGTTCATAGCGTTGCTTGCACCGGTCAGCAGTGTGATTATGCAAATTACAAGTCTAGCAAGGTCCTCTATTTTGGTGTTGGGGTCGTGAAGAAGAGAATGTTTGAGAGGTGGGAGGGACATATTGATTTTGGATCCCTTGAGTGATATTGGCTACTAGGAGAGTGTGTTGACTGTTGAGTAGGATTTCATGGGCCAGCAACTGTTTGTGTAGTTCATTGAAGGAGATGGGATCTAGCCTCAGGTCTAGTGCAGTGATGATATTGTGATATTCACTGCCTATATTTCTGTAGATGATGGCATTGAATTCAGACAGTGTGATTGTTTGACCCACATAAGCTAATTCATCTGCAAGTGATTTTGCCTTTTGAAGATACTGAGAGACTATAAGATCATGTTTCTTGAGTTCTTGCAGTTCAATGTTGAGTTTTAATTGTCGATTTTGTGATATGGAGCCAAATGTACTGGCTAATGCATTTCAGACCTCATGGGAGGATGTAATACTCGAGTCCGGAATTTGGCATGGGAATAATTTTAAAATTTTAAAAAATACATAAAAACATAATTTTGAAATTAATAAATTTTTATTTAATATGAAATTAGGGAAAAAAATAGGTTGGGGATGAAATTGAAAATAATTTTGAGAAAAAAATGTGAAAATTTTAGTTTGGATGATATTTTTTAAAAGAAAATTCGGAAACTGGAGGTTAAAATACAATTAAAAAAATTACGCCACGTAGGACTGCTCAGTCAGCAGCCACGATGAACCGGAGCGCACCACGTGGCAAGGCACGCTAACTCGGTGCCATGCAGGAGGCCACGCAGGCAATCTGCGTGCCCGCGATTGGATGGCCCAGAAGCGATCCCGCGCGCGTGAACAGTCGCGATTAAAAGTGATGAACGGTTCAGATTTATTTTCTCTTTAAACGCGATCATACGGTCGAGATCAAATTGCGATGAACGATGCAGATTCATTTCTTCTTTAAATACGATCGAATGTCGAGATCAAACTCGATGAACGGTCCAGATTTAAGTGAGATGGGTATAAATATCTCGCATCACACCGAATCCAAACCCTAGTCACCAGCCTCCCGCTGGAGAAGAAGAACCAGTCGCCGAAGAAGGGAGCTGACTGATGTTCGCTATCGCGTTGGAGCCACCTTTGACTGAAAAAAAGATAAAAATTCTCTTATCCACTCAGAATTTGATTCTGAGCACCCTCATGGCCAAATTGGAGTAAAAGGAACACGCCGATGAGTAAAAAACCGTGAGCAAAACTAGAACTGCCTCTAAGGAGCCCTTTCTTGTTTTTTGTTTCGTGCAATTTTTTCACCATTTTATTCACCGTTCTATTTTTTACAGGTTGACAGAAGAAAAAGGCCTACCTGCGAAGGTGAGTTGGCAGAGCCACTGCACCAGAAGATCCCGCCGCCGGTAGATTTTTATTTTTTAAATTTTTTTGACTAACCGAGACTCCCTAACGTGTTTTCTCGTAGGGATGGATATAAAACTAGCTAAAACCGGCTAAAACTAGTAAAAAAGGGCCAGGCCAAGGCAAACCACCGCTGAAGGTGGTGGTGCCATCACTGAAGCACGATGATCCTGTCGTGCTGGAATTCTAAAATTGGCCGAAAAAAGTTTTTAACACTGATTTTGGATTTTTTGGGGTATTTTTAGGTACGTGAAGTGTGTTTTAATATCTGTAAAAAAATTTAGAAAATCCAAGGACCGGTAGTAAGTGTAGTAAAAATTTTGGTGTTTCAGATACCGATTCGGGTAAGAATCTCTTACTTTATTTTATATTATGGAATTGAAGCTTAATAATCGGTAATATGATGTTTTCTGTAAATTAGAAAAACTTTGAGAATAATTACAGGTCACTAATGGAGCTGAAAACCGGTTAGTTATTTATTTGTTATCCTGTTTAACTGATTATTAAATTTACAGCTTCAAATACAAGATGATATACTGGAATGTTTAAATGATTTAGTTGTGCTTCCTTGATATATATATATATTGCTTGTCTTGCGTGATTTACGGTTGATTTGTGAAATTAAAAATTAATATGCAAACGAAAAATTGATTGGTCACGTGAATTTATGAATGGTAGCCTTACTGGATATCCTGAGAGATGGTGGACAGACTGGGTACATAGAGAACCTACTGTGAACGTTGCCTCATATCAGACGGGGTATCGAGAATTGTTATTTTGGCACTCATACCAAACGGGGTATGGGGACAGCCCGATTCACCCTCATACTGGACGAGGTATTGAGGGATGGTATTTTTGGTGCTCATACCAAATGGGGTATAGGGATGGTCAGTTAGTTGAAAATGCTAAATACTGGTTCACGCTTAATGGGACATCCTTATGAGCTCTCAGGGATACCAGTAGGCAAACAAAAAAAAGAAAGTGGTTGTTATTGCTCACTCGAAAATGAGAATAAAATGTTATTTGAGTTATTATCTCTATAGGTCAATTTTAGAAATCTTGCAATAGTAAATATATGCAATATATGGTTTTTCTTATGATAAATAAATTTACTTAAATCAAGAGCTCCATTAGTTATTTTTATAATTTTTACCAACCTTCAGTTTCTGTATCGGTGAGTAGTGTGATATTCTTACTGGACTAGTGTAGTTCACCCTTTCATTAACTAGTTCAGATCAAGAGGATCAAGACTCAAATCCCAATCAACAAGAGGGTTGTGAATAGTTCACCACCCGGACTTCCTTCAAAAGCTAGTGAAGGTCGTTCTAGAATACTCAGTTATTGGCTTTTATTTTATTTTCTTAATTTTTGTAATTTTTTTTAGAAATGACATTCTCATAGCCCTATTGAGAATTTTAAATTATTGTGTAACGAATGTAAACCCTAAATTCTATTATTTCGCTTCTGCATTTAATTCATGACTTTATTTTCTTTTAAGTTCTAGACCTTTACAGTTGGTATCAGAACTGCGTTCCTCAGAACCATTCTTTACACAAAAACTATTTTTTGTGAAATGCAGGTACAAATAGATGAGGAGAGGAAGACCCCCACTAAACTGAGTAACTTGAGAGGGTTCGTTTTGAGAGGATGTTGACCAATTATTTGAAATGCTGGAGAGACTTATCGCAACCCAGAAGGCTTGTAAGGAAAGGAGGGAGCTACCTGATCCTTTCTCGCTGCCACAGTTTGAGCCACCCCTGCAACATGAGGATTCTGAGCCACCCCGGTACGACCCTGGTCCTCCACAGTACCATCCGAAACCACCATAGTATGGTTTGATGCCCCAACTGCATCACCCGACATCACCACAGTATAGTCTGGTGCCCCAACTGCTTCACTTGACACCACCACAGTACAATCTGGTGCCTTCACCGTATCATCCAGTACCACCATAGGGCCGTCCAGTCCCTCTCCAGCACAATCCAATCCCTCTTCCACGGGATCCAATTCTACTCATGATGGACCCAGGCTACATTGAGAGGTACAAAAGACTAAACCTATCTACTTTTGTAGGGGTATCCTCCTTTAAAGAGGTCGAGTACTAGTTAGCTGAGATAGAGAAGGCTTTCACGACTCTTGGAGTGGTTTCTGAACAGAGAGTTATACTCGCAACCTACATTATGGTGGGAGAGACAGGTCACTGGTGGCAACTCAAGTAGGCCACCCTGCCTGTTCCAGTCATTTAGGAACAATTCCTGATGGCCTTCAATGCAAAGTATCTCTCAAAACATCTCTGATATCTAAAGGAAATAGAGTTTGCACACCTAGTTCAGGGTGATATGACTATATCTGAATATGCCCGAAAGCTCCTAGAGTTGTGCTGGTATTTCCTTGAGAGCATGATGAACGAAGCTAAAAAGATAAGAAAGTTCGAGTGTGGCCTCCGTCCTAAGATTAGACAGGAGCTGTATGTGTTCGAAACTCAGTACTTACTCAGCCATTCTGGCTAAGGTACAACTAGTGGAGAGGAACCTTCACATCTTTCCTTCAGCAGTAGGGAATCTCAGGCCTCCGGTTTCTGCAGACTAGCACCCACTGCACCTGTTCAGCATAATAAGAGACCTAGGCCAATGACTCAGGCTCCTCTTCAGATTCCGACAATAGGACGCGGTAGGACTTATCAGCACTGTGACAATGATCATGGGGACCGACCTTGCTATCATCTCAACAATATTTGTCATATATGTGGGAGTACCCAACATTATGCGAGAGAGTGCATGAGGAATCAGAATCAGACCAGATCCCCCCATCTAAGGCAGAGCTTACAACCCCACTTAATAAGGTGCAGAAGCCATCCCAGACATGATACAGGGTACATACACTATCTATAATCATTTTACACATATTTTAATTGATACTAGTGGCTCACATTCATTTATTTCACATATTTTTATACCAAACTTGAATGTATCACCTGAAAGACTTGATTTTGTGTTGTATGTGTCTACTCCCAGGAGTAGGACACTATTGGAAAAAGTTATATACAGAGTCTATATCATAAATATAGCAGATAAAAAATTGAGTGTAGACCTAATAAAAATTGACACAAGGGATTTTGATGTAATTTTAGGAATGAACTGGCTAGCGGCGTATCACGCTACCGTAGATTATTTTTACAAAAAACTTGTATTCAACTCTCCTAATGAAGAGTCATTTACAAATTAATAAAATTCTTTAAACATTATTCCCTCATGACAATTTTCCTATTACCAAGTGCTTTAACTCGGTTGTTTTCTCTAATTAAGCAAAACTAAGAAAGAAATTTGTATTCGAGAGATTCCGATAGTCTGAGACTTTTTGGATGTATTCCTGAATGAACTATCTGGACTGCTAGTGGACAAAGAAGTTGAATTCACCATAGATCTTCAGCCAGGCACCCAGCCTATTTCAGTTGCCCCTTATCGAATGAGTCGTGTTGAGATGGAGGAGCTGAGAAAACAGATCAATGAATTACAAGATAGTGGATTCATCCGACATAGTGTATCCCCCTGGGGTGCTGGAGCCACATTTATAAGGAAGGAGAATAGAACGTTAAGGTTATGTATTGACTACAGGGGACTGAACAGGGTCACGATTAAAAATAAGTACTCCTTCCCAAGATCGATGACCTTTTTCATCAATTGTAAGGTGCCCAGGTCTCTCCAGAATATATCTGCGTTCAGGTTACCATCAGGTAAATATCAAGGTAGAAGATTTGAATTAGGTACGGACACTATAAGTTCCTGGTCATGCCATTTGAACTAACCAATGTACCATCCATCTTCATGGATTTGATGAATAGAATTTTTAGACAATTCCTAGATCAGTTTGTCATTGTATTTATCGATGATATCCTGATCTATTTAAAAGTAGAGAGGAACACACCCACCATCTAAGTTAGATTTTGCAGGTTCTTAGAGAAAAGAAGTTGTATGCAAAGTTGAGTAAGTGTGGGTTCTAACTTGATCAGACTACCTTTCTAGGGTACATCATATCAAGGGATGAAGTGTCAATGAACCCTGAAAAAGTTAAAGCAGTGCTTAGTTGGGAGAAATTAACCTCGGTTACGGAGATTCGTAGCTTTCTAGGGATGACAAGTTATTACCGCAGATTTGTGGAAGGAATTTCTATCCTAACTACTCCTTTGACTTGACTCATAAAGAAAAATGTCAACTTTGAGTGGAATAAGAATTGTGAAAGGAGCTTTATAGAGCTAAACAAGTGGTTGACTACTGCACTTATGGTGGTCTTATTGAGCTGGACATATGGATATATAATTTATAGTGATGCTTCCTACCTGGGGTTGGGTGTGTTCTGATATAGCATGAGAAGGTCATAACCTATGCGTTTAGGCAGTTGAAGAGTCATGAGAAAAACTACTCCATCCATAACTTAGAACTTGCTGTAATTATCTACACCTTGAAGACTTAGCGCCATTACTTGTATGGGGAGACTTTTCAGATCTATACCTCATAAGAGTTTGAAACACATATTCACTCAGAAGGATCTCAACATTCGTCAAAGACGATGGATAGAACTCCTCAAGGACTATGATTGCAACATCTTGTATCACCCGGATAAGGGCAACGTGGTAGCCGACGCACTCAGCAAAAAAGTACAGGTATGTTAGCTCACCTAATGGTTTTAGAATACATGGTAATAGAGGCCACACAATAGGTACGATTTCAGGACCTGAAGAGAGTTACATGTTTGGCCCACCTGACTGTTCAACCTGAGTTGATCTAGAGAATAAAGAAAGTCTAATCCGTCGATTCTACCCTAGCAGCCCTCAGAAAAGATACAGAACAGGGAGTAAATTCAGAATTTCGAGTCTCTACTGATGGGTTGCTCAGATTTTAGAACATTGTGTGTATTCCATGTGACAGTGAGCTGAAAAGAGACATCATGACAGAGGTTCATAGCTTAAAGTTTGCCATGCATCCTGAAAGTATTAAGATGTATCAAAGTATGTGACCCCAATTTTAGTGGAACAGGATGAAAAGAGAGGTAGTCGACTTTATTTTCAAGTGTCTGGTATGTCAGCAAGTCAAAACAGAGCATCAACACCTAGACAAGCCACTTCAGTCATTACTAATTTCTGAGTAGAAGTGAAAACACATCACAATGGATTTCATGACAGGATTACCTAGGGCATGCTCGGGACATGATACTATTTAGGTAATTGTTGACTGGCTCACCAAGTCTTCTCACTTCTTTACTATCAAGATGACCGACCTCTTGGATAATCTAGCAAAAATGTATATCCGGGAGATAGTCAGGTTATATGGAGTGCCAATGACAGTAGTATTCGATAGGTACCTCAGGTTCACTTCTTAGTTTTGGTCTAGTTTTCAGCAAGTCATGGGAATGAAACTATCTCTTAGTACCGCATTCCACCTTCAGACTGATAGACAATCAGAAATGACGATCCGCACACTGGAGGATATGCTCCGAGTTTGTGTTCTTGATTTCAGGGGCCATTGGGATGATCATTTACCCTTAATAGAGTTCACTTACAGTAACAGCTATCAAGCAAGTATCGGCATGACTCTGTACGATGCGTTATATGGCTGCCCATGCAGATCACCGATCTATTGGGAAAAGGTTGCTGATAGAAAATTGTTCGGTCCAGATTTTGTGGAGGAGACTACAGCCAAAATAGTTAAGATCATGAAGAACATCCAAATGGCTCAGAGCAAGCAGAAGAGTTATGCAGACACCGGAAGAAGGATTTGAAATTTGAGAAAGTTGATTAAGTGTTCTTTAAGGTCACTCTTTTCAAGAGAATCAGTAAGTTTGGCAAGAGGAGGAAACTAAATTCCCAGTTTATTATATCATTTGAAATTTTAGATAGAATTTGTATCGCCGCCTACAGACTGGCCCTATCTCCAGAACTATGCAGAGTCCATAATGTGTTTCTGTGTCCATGCTACGCAAGTACAACTCGGACCCCTCTCACATCTTGGTTCATAAGCCCATTTCACTCCAGGAGGATCTGTCTGATGAAGATGTACCGGTGGACATTGTTGACCAAAAGAACAGAGTACTTCGCAATTGAAAAATTTCCTTCATTAAGATCCTATGGCAAAATCACACATAGAGAGAGGCCACATGGGAGTTAGAATCAGACTTCAAAGCTCAGTATCCCCAATTATTTGATTGAGTGAGAGGAAGACAAATTTAAGGGACTAAATTTCTTTTAAGAGGGAAAAATTATAATACCCGAGCCCAGAATTTGGCCCGCGAATAATTTAAAATTTTAAAAAATGTATAAAAATATAATTTTGAAATTAATAAATTTTTATTTAATGTGAAATTTAGAACAAAAAAATATGTTGGAAATGAAATTGAAAACAATTTTGAAAAAAAAGGTAAAAATTTGGGTTCGAATAGTGTTTTTGAAAGAAAAATTAGATACTGAGGGTTAAAATAAAATTAACAAAAATTACACCACGTAGGACCGCCCAGTCAGCAGCTCCGACGAACCAGAGTGCACCGCGTGGCAACGCACACGGACTCGGTGCCATGTGGGAGGTCACGCTGGCAATCTGTGTGCCCACGATCGGACAACCCAAAAGCGTTCCTACACGCGTGGATGGTCCGGATCCGTTCCCTCCTTAGGCACGATCAGATGGTCACGATTAAATATAATGAACGATCTAGATTCATTTCCTGTTTAAATAATATCGTACAATCGAGATCAAATCATACTGAACGGTCCAGATTCATTTCTTCTTTAAATACGATCGGATGGTCGAGATCAAACGCGATGAATGGTTCAGATTTAAGAGAGATAGGTATAAAAATTTTGCATTACATCAAACCCAAACCCTAACCGATAGCCTCCCACCGGAGAAGAAGAACCAGTCACTGGAGAAGGGGGCCGACCGTCGGCCACTGCTGTGCCGGAGCTACCTTTGACCACCAAAAAAGGTAAAAATTCTCCTATATGCTCGAATTTAATTCCGAGCACCCCCATGGCTAAATCAGAGCAAAAGAAAATGGCGAATGAGCCAAAAATTACAGGCAAAACACTACGCCGGCACCATGGGCAAAACTCGAAATCGCCTCCGATGAGCTCCTTCCCATTTTTTGTTTCATGCAATTTTTCTACCATTGTGTTCATCGTTATGTTTTCTATAGGTTGACCGAAGAAAAATAACTAGTCGCGAAGGTGAGCCGGCGGAGCCGCCACACCGAAAAATCTCGTCACAGTAGGTTTTTATTTTTTTTGACTTTTTTCGGCCAATCGAGGCCCCTTAACGTGTTTTCTTGAATGGATGGGTATAAAACTGGCCGAAACGCCCAAGCGGAGGTAAACCGCCACCGCAGGTGGCGGTGTCGTCGAAGGAGCACGGCGACACAATTCCAAAATTGGCCAAAAAATATTTTTAACACCAATGTTGGACTTTTTTGGGTATTTTTAGGTACGTGAAATGTGTTTTAATCTCTGCAGGAAAATTCAAGAAACTCGAGGAGCACCAGTAGGCGCAGTAGAAAGTTCGATATTTCGGACACTAATTCGAGTAAGAATCCCTCACTTTATTCTTTGTTATGGAATTGAGTTTAATAATCGATAATATGGTGTAAATTAAAAAAATATTGAGAATAATTATAGATTACCAATGGAGCCGAAAATCAATTAGTCATTTATTTGTTATCCTGTTTAATTGATTGTTGAATTTACAGCTTTAAATATATGATGATATACTGAAATAATTGAATGATTTAATTGTACTTCCTTAATATATATTGCTTTTCTTGCGTAATTTACAGTTGATTTGTAAAAATTAGAAATTAATATGTAAACAAAAAATTGATTGATCACGTGAATTTATGAACAATAGCCTTACTGGATATCATGTAAGATGGTTGGCAACCGGGTATATAGGGAACCCTACCGTGAATATTTTCTCATACCGGACGGGGTATCGAGCATTGGTATTTTGGCACTCATACTGGACGGTGTATCGAGTATTGGTATTTTGGCACTCATACTGGACGGAGTATGGGGATAGTCCTATTCACTCTCATACCGGATGAGGTATTAAAGAATAATATTTTTGGCGCTCATACCAGATAGGGTATGGGGATGGCAGGTTAGTTAAAAATGTTAAATATTAGTTCACGCATAGTGGGATATCCCTATAAGCCCCTAGGGATACCAGTAGAAAAATAAAAAAGAAAAAGTGGTTGTTATTGCTCACTCGAAAATGAGATTAGAATGTTATTTGAGTTATTATTTTTATAGGTCGATTTTGAAAATCTCGCAACAGTAAATATATGCAATAAATAGTTTTCTTTATGATAAATGAATTTATTTAAATCAAGAGATCAATTGGTTGTTTTTATGATTTTTACCAACCTTCAATTTCTGTATCGGTGAATAGTGTGATATTCTTACTAGGATAGTGTAGCTCACCATTTTATTAACTATTTGATACTAAGAGGACCAATACCCAAATCCCAATCAACAAGAGGGTTGTGAATAGTTTACCACCCGAACTCGTTTCAAAAACTAGAGAAGATTGTCTTAGAATACTCAGTTATTGCCTTTTTTTATTTTCTTAATTTTCATAATTTTTTTTAGAATGGACATTTCCATATTTCTATTGGGTATTCTAAATTATTGTGTATGGAATGTAAATCTTAAATTCTATTATTTCACTTCCGCATTTAATTCATGACTTTATTTTTTTTTAAGTTCCAAAATTTTACAGAGGAGGTCATGTTAATGATATAGGGAAAAACCTCTTCAGATAGAGGAAAGCAACCAACACAGCAACATCTATCTTTTTAAAACCAAGTTTCATATTCTGGGTTGGGGATGATTTCGTCTGGTTTTTTTGGATTTATTTTTGTTTTTGGTGGAGCTGATGAGGTACCGTCGACAAATCCCATCAGTTTCTAGTAGTTCAGGAGAGGTAGAAATTGTGTTTTCCAAGTGAGATAATTTTTGCTGGTGAGTTTGATGGAGAAAGAGTGATACGAGGTAGAGACTGTGTTTTGGTTTGATGCAGATGTCATTGTTTGTGGCTCTGATACCGTGTTGTGTTTTTGAGAAACTGAGCTGCTTATTTTCGTATATTATATTAAAGGAGTTATATACACATAGATATATAGAAATAGAGATAAGTAGGAGAGGAGTATGGATACATACTGAAGGAGAAAAGGTGTGTTACTGAAGCTAAAAGTGCGGAGGTGAGAAGAGTTATCTCCCAACAGTCCTGCACCCATTCGACCCGGTCTTGTGATATCTATAGTTAATAAATTTTTAAATTTATTTAAATTAATTATAATTTGATTAACAATATTTATAATATTATTTTATATTTAAATAAATTTAATTCTATTGAGTATTATTTTAAATTATGTTTTATTTTGATTAAAACTTAAAATTTTTTAGTTTAATTTATCAAATATTGATTTTTAAAAAATTAAACAACAGATTAATAGGATAAATAATAAATAGAAAAGTTTTAAGTGACAGTTAAAAAATTTTATATTTATTTTAAGTATGAGAAAAATGAATTTAAATTATGACTGACAGATAATATGAGAATTGATGTCTCTATTTCATACTTATTGCGTACAACCATAGTTAATACAAAAAGTCAGCAAGTTTAAATTCTTATTTCTTTTTAAATAAAGTTATCTTTATATATATATATATATATATATATATAGGAGAATATATAGACATGGGTATTGGTTTGTTCATAGTTAACGCCTACCCCTAAACTTCACTCATGTACTAACCCCTCCTATTTGTATATGTTTTAAGCATTAGCTTTGTCTTTATAAAAGGATATGTTACGTGGTCCTACATTTTTTTTTTTATCATTTTATACCAACTAAATATATCAATATAAGATACTAAAAATAATTTAAAAATTCATACCCTTTTCAATTTCTACAAATTCTTGCATGCCCCAACCTTTTTTTGCTATCAGTATTAGTATAAAGTAATACTTAACAAATTAAAACAAGAGATACTAGGAAGGGAAATTATGAAAAATATATTAACTTTTATAGTATTTAAAAGAAAGATTTTAAGTTGAAGTTATAGAAAAGATAACTCATCTCCATGATACCCCAAGTCCACATCATAAAATACTCTAATTTATAATTAATTAATCTTGTTAACTAATATCTAAAATTTACCAAAATGCTAATTGCAAATTTCTTGCTATAAAAATACAATTGTGTTCGATATTTTACTCATTATATTCAATCAGTTAGTCAGTGATAAATTTTTCAATCAGTTTCATTAATTTACAATATTAAGATACGTT
Source organism: Carica papaya (assembly GCF_054855325.1). Taxonomy (NCBI): domain Eukaryota; kingdom Viridiplantae; phylum Streptophyta; class Magnoliopsida; order Brassicales; family Caricaceae; genus Carica; species Carica papaya. Next base: position 10,092,656 of record NC_142310.1, on the reverse strand, counting down.
TCAATCGTGGATGATTATAATAAGAGATTCTCAACATATCATGAGATTTTCGTTCTTGAAAATTCGCACTTTTCCAAACCCAAAAAACATATGGAAAGGGCACCATATTCTATTCTCGTAAGATGATACACGCTGGCTAAGAGTCCGCCTGGTGCCACATCATAGGCGCATTAATATATTAAACACTCAATATAAATAACATAATATGTTACTCTTTTTTCACTTCTTTTTATCTCTCTCCCCTCTCGTACTAGTTCTCGAACTCGGGAGTTCAAGATCATCATACTGGCTTCTAACCAGTAGAACATAGTGTGTTACTCTATCCATATACAACAATATCCATTCAAATTATATTTTTTTTATGACTAGCACTATTCATGAGTTATTTTTAGATTCAATATATTTTATTATCACGATCTCATTACAACTACTTTAACATTATATAGATATTTATTATTTTAAAGAAATTTGTGATAAAAATTTTTGTTTTAAATTATTAAAAACTGTGTAATAAAATATTTTTGGAATATATTATAACAATATTGATCCTGTAACATCCCGGACATGGGATAATTAATTTCGAAATAAGGAAGATCAAATTTTTTTAATAATAATAATAATAATAACTAATAAGAAAAATAGATTGAAATAAAATAAAATAAAATAATAAAAAAATTCTTCTAGGGACATTTTAAAAAAATAAATTTCCTAATAGGGTCATTTTATGATAAAAATCAGTCTATTTTAAATAAATCTGAGTGATTAGGGATCAGTATGTAATTCCAAAAAAATGGGTCACGTGGAAGCCCAGTCAGCAATGCAAAAAATTGTCATACGCTGTGTGGCAGGTGCGTCGACAAAGACTCCATACGGAAAGTCCACGTTGGCAATTCGTGTGCCAGGAGGTTCGAATGACTTGTGGTCGCTCCCGCGCGCACAGGTGGTCTAGATTCACACCCACCTAAATTTGAACGAACGGCTTGGATGAACCCCGCATCAATCCAATGTCCGCACGATCAAAGGCCTATATTTGAGGAGGTTACTCGATCCAATGATCAAGATCGCTCGCGAGAGGGAAATATGGGATGCCCTAAATAGGCCTGATCGGACGGCTCCCATTACTCCATATAAACCCGAACGAACGCCCAAATTGAAGGGAAAGAGATATTTAAACCTCTTTTTAACTGGCCTCCCAAAATCTAGTCGCCAAGTCGACTGGAGAAGAAAAAGTAGGGGGTGCCCAAGGGAGCTCAAGCATCGGAGAAACAACGACGCCACTGTGTCAGAAGTCGAAAACAACACTGGTAAGCACGATTTTCTCCCATTCTTCCTATTTTTTTTGTTCTAGACCATTTAAAACTATTTTTGATATAGAATAATCCAAGAAAAGCCGTAACCTTAAGGAGAGGAACGCTAGAGAAAAAGGAGCAAACGGCAGAGCTTGGTTGTGCTATTGTGTCAGAGACCCAAAACTGACCCTGGTAATCGTTTTTTTTTTTTGCTATTTCTCACTCTTATTCGCTCTTTCGTCATCTTTTTAACAAATATCTTCAATTTCACTAGGAAATTCGAAACTCATGATTACCACGCTTGACTGTGATAGTTGACAAGGAGAGGTGGTGCCTTATCTCCGATTTAAGGTAAGAATACCTCAATCCCTCCCTTCATAACAGTTTAATCGAAGCCAAACCAAATAAAATAAATAAAACATTAAATTGTATTCCAATATAATCCGTGTTGTGTGTTGTTTAATCCGATCTCCCAAGTTATCGATGAAGCTAATAAACTTTGATTTTTTTGTTCTAGTTTATTCCACCCATTTTTGATCTTATTATACATTTATCCTTGATTTTTATTTTTATTTTATTCTTATTTTCTTTAATTGTATTTATTTGCCATTTAATTTTCCACTCCTATTCAATTTATGAAACCTGTCTTTATTTTTTATTTTGTACGTTTATTAAGAATCGATGTGTTGATCATATATGCTGAATTATCGTATTTCATTTTATCTATTTTCATCTATCTTGTGATAAATTATTTTATTCTGTAAATTCTTGTATTTTATTTTATTAGTTTTATCGTAACTTTTATAATAATGTTGATTCAATTTATGGAATGTGCGTTCCACTTGCATCATTTGAGTTGAATTTTAATTCGGTCCTTGATTAGTAGCAGAGCATGATTTGTTTATCATTTTAGTGATGTACAAGTTTTATATGTCATTAGTCTCTTAAATAGTTTAAAGTTATATATAACTAAATGCATGTGTAATATGGATATAAATCAAGGTCTTGTTGGTATCTTGAAAAAAAGTGTACAGACTGGGTACATAGGATAAACTCTACAGTGGACGTGACTTTAGTCGTATGGAGCTGAGAGGTCCTATACCGGACGGGGTTGAGAGTTAATTAATTACACTCATACCAAGGAGGGTATTGAGACGATCTTTGATTATAGTATCCATTACCATATGAGATATGGGGACGACCAATGATTTACAAAGGAAATATTTAAGCACCCACGTGTAGCGGCGATCCTTATGGACCCACAGCAATATCGGTAGTGAAAATAAATATAATATGATGAAAATAAAGATGATAAGTAACCTTAGTTTGTGTGAGACGGTAATGAATTATTCGTTTTTTATTATGTTCCTATAATATCTTAATGTTGCATATGAATTGTGTTTGATAAGAAAATAGGTAATAAAATGGTTTCTATAAAAAGGAATGGTACAATCGCACTATAGTTATTTTTAATTAAAAATATGCTCAATAAGCTATTTTATGATTTTTCTACAACCCTTTGACTATTGTGTCGATGGTATGGTTTTTGGTATTCTTATTGAGTTAGTGTATCTCACTCATTTTTTATTATCATTTCATATCAAGACGATCAGAACCTACATCCCGAACAGTGAGAGATTAGCTATGACATTATTCTTTTTCGCGTTGTTAGATTTAAAATTGAGGTTAATTATTATTTGTAGTAGTTTTCTCGTTTTAAGTCTTAAATATTCCAGTAATCCCTATTTTGGTATTCTAAGTTAATGTGCAAGGAATCAACCTTGTAAACTGAAGATCTGTAATTCTCATGCGCAATGATAATTTCGGTATTATTGTATTATTACAATTAGATTAAATACTCGAAATCCTTATTAGGGGTTTCGGACTTTTACAGATCCATCCACATTTAATGTAATTGGCTTGTCAAGCACATAATTCTTGTAGATGGTGCACCAAGCTTTTAAAATAGCAGAAGATAACACATCATTCAACTAATTTAGTATTGTTATTTTTATTTATTTTAAAGAGACTTACCTCTTATTAAAAAAAATTCACAATTCTCCTAATTATACAAACACAATCTCTCTGGGATGACATGCCTAAAGCTAAACATATTCACCTAATTATATTATTTTGGAATGTTATACGCACTAGAAAAAGTATGAAGATGTTAGAATTAAGAACATGTAGTAAATAAATATTAGCTCCCATAATGTATTCCCAATGAGGAAGAAACCTTAGGTTTTATGTTTTTAACTTAAAATATCTTAAAAATAAGTCATTGCATTTGATGCAGTTTGTAGGGATTGTTTTAGCACATCCAGAAGAATCTTGAGAGCTCCTAACATCCCACCTAAAGGCATTTGCTAAAAATATTTATCTTAAAGATATGGATGACTTTAGATTGATCATGATGAGGAGGCTCCTATCATCGTTAGTATCATTGACGATAACAAATCATGGTGTCTAGAAAAATCAAATTCTTTCATCCTCCAAAAAGTTCAATAGCTTATAAAGAACTCTAGTGTACTTATTGACTAGCTTTAATAAGTTTATATAAAAAAAACGATACCCTTGAAAAAAAGTTCACTAGTAGATCAACTTATAATTTGATCCAACACCTGAAGCAACTCTAAAATGATCTTATTAACTAGACTTAGGTATGAAAAGCAAAAGAACAATATAAAAATAAAAATTTTCTATGGCTTTATTATGATGATTGTATACACTTAAATAAATTGAGATTTAGAAAGATGATGACTTATTTGGCTCGATGCATTAAATGCAATGACTCTAAGAAGACTCCTCTCTATATTTACATCATTGTCCTATCTCTTATGGTTTGAGTTTTCATCATTCTTCAGAGGATGTTGAATGATTTTTCAAACACAACCTATATGACTAATTTCACTAATATGTCAATAAAGATATTACATGGATGACTAGCTTAGATTATCAAACATTATACATCAAGTGCATATGGATCTTGCAAATTTCTTAAAACCAAGAATGATTGCAATAAAGAAATGAATATATTGAATCCAATATATTGCTTATAAAACTTAAAAATGGTAAAAAGTCAATGTTATAATATTAATTTCACTGCTTCGATTACTGACGATATTGATTTTTTTTTCTGAAATAATTTTGGCTACTAGCTTAAAGATTTCGCCAGAAATATTAACTATCAATTTTTTTTTATTATTATCTATATATTTAACTAAATAAAAACTATGATGTAATAAGATTTCATTTTTGACAATATTGTCATCTTCTTTTAATAGATAACTTTAGTTGCTAGCTTGAAAGATTCATGAAGAATATTTGCTATATTTTTTTTACTATCTATATCTATATCTTTAACTAAATAAAGTTGTTGATAACTTAGAGTTGATAGTTGTTTTTTTTTTTTTTGGGCAATTCGGGCAATTAAAAACAATTTCCGTAAATAAGGCACGTGCTCCACGCCGGTCGGTTGCAGAATTCCTTTTAAAAAAAGTTTTGCGCATGCAAATTGGCCGCTGACGCAATAAGAAAAAGAAACTGGGGGCCATTTCTCATTCATCCCCCCACAAAAGCTGCCCAGTGTCCGTCTTCTTCTTTTTCAGACCATGTACCTCGCCTTCCCCTCCAGATTCCGGTCACTGGACCTCTCTCTTCTCCTTTCCCGGAAACCGGGGCACCCCTTCTCAGACTGGAGAAAGTCCCGCCTATCTTCTGTTTCTCTTCCCGATCCACCCGCTTTCATGACCGAGAGGAGGTACCAACTCCCTCTCACGGCCAAGAAACGGCCTTTGATTGAAGGAGTGAGCGAGGAGTTGAATCTGATTGCTTCCCAAAATCTTGATTATGCTCCAGCTCGCAGACGTGTTCGATCGGCTTTCATTGATGTGCAGCAGCAGCTTGATCATTGCTTGTTCAAGGTCCGGTTAGTTTGATCCCTCTTGGTGTTAGCTAGGACTTAGCCGCTTCATTTTGGAACTTTTTAGCGCCGTGTTCGCTTTTATTTTGAATGTTCTGTTGTTTTTTACTTGACTGAGTATAAGGGGGGAAGTTACTAACTTTTTAATATATATATATATATTTAATGGTAGATGGCTCCTGCTGGGATCAGAACATTGGAGGTAAGCCATGCTGCTCTCTTTTCCTGTTCCTTAGAAGGTTTAATTTTCTTTGTACTTTATACTTCACTGTTACTCCAAAAAATGTGTGAATTCTATTTTTGAGAAGCTACTATCGAGATTCTAATTTTATAGATTGATGAATTTTCTTTTGCTTTGGGGTTGGTTAGTGGTACGAGATGAATTCAAGGGGAATGGAGATTTTCTGCAAATGCTGGATGCCGGAACTAGGCGTTGGAATTAAAGGTGTTGTGTGTTTTTGCCATGGCTATGGTGACACTTGCACTTTCTTCTTTGAAGGTTTGTCAAATGACAATAATAATTACGGAAGTGGGCAAACTATAAATCTTTCTCTATAATGTGTAAAAGGAGTTGGAAATTTCAGGTATTGCCAGGCAAATCGCTGCAGCTGGGTATGGAGTTTATGCAATGGACTATCCAGGTTTTGGTCTATCTGAAGGATTGCATGGTTACATCCCAAACTTCGATGAATTAGTCGATGATGTTATTGAACAATACACAAAAATCAAGGGTTTGATTTGCAGCTAACCTTTGCATTGATTGCTCTTTATCGGGGTTGTGTTTCCATGTTAAAGCTCATAGGTTATAGTAGAAAACAATGGCATTGTTCATTTGGACTTCTGTAATTTGTGTGGCAGAAAGACCTGAATCGAGAGGATTACCTCACTTTATATTGGGACAGTCAATGGGTGGAGCTGTTACTCTCAAAGTTCATCTGAAGGAACCACAGGGATGGGATGGGGTTGTGCTTGTAGCCCCAATGTGTAAAGTAAGGACATTCTTCTCTTCTCTGAGGCATAGTTTGAGAGAATCCACAATGATAGTGTCTGATAATTTTGAATTCTGGGTATCGCCAGCTAATATTCTTACTTTCATTCCCGTTTTTCTCCTTGCTTTCTTCTAGAAACGAATGGTTTTTACTACAAAATGTAAAATCTGCAATTTGTTTTGGTTCCAGGCTCAGTTGTATGATACCTTATCAATCTTAAATAAGCGATACCTGTTGATTTACTAGTCTGTAACATACCATTTGTGCACCTTCTGTTCTTGACTTCTTCATATCCTGCAAAAATTCAGTTGGTTCACTTTCTTCAATGGAGTATTAGAAAGATGATTACACTTTTATCCCCCTTAATTTAAATCCCTGCTCTGCCTGTCGTAGTCATTTAACTCAGAAAGGTGCAAGATTAAATTTTGGATCTGTACCAGTGTACTCTGTCAATTGACTATTTTATATTTGCTAACCTTGAATAGCTTCCAAGATTGCAGAAGAAGTGAAACCTCCAGCGGCAGTCTTGAAAGTGTTGACAGTTTTGTCTAAAGTCATGCCAAAAGCAAAGCTGCTACCAGAGAGAGACCTCGCCGAGCTGGCCTTCAGAGACCTGAGGAAAAGGAAAATGGTTAGCCTTCCATTCACTTACTGTAATTCATCTCTACATGTTTAATGTTCAAAAGGCTTTAACACCATACTTAGGTTTGGAAAGAAACTGTGTTGAAAATTCCCGATAGATAAACTGTCTTGGTAATAACTACAAAGGATAAAGATAGAGTTGTCTCTTTGATACAACTCTATCTTGCTTCCCTAAAGAAGCTTCTAAGCATGAGTATTTCATAATTACAAACACTTTTCTTTCAAATCATCTTTAGCGCCAGAAACTGCAGGTGAAGCCTAGGGATATAATAACAAATCCTGTTGTAGATAGTTCTTTTTTCCTTGTTTTCGACAAGGTATTGTATTGATTGTTATGTCAAACACCAAGATGATTCTATGAGGTTGTAATTCCAGTTAGAATGAATTTCAATCTTAAACATAATGAATATCGTTGTGGTATATCTGATCTATGGTAGAAGTGAGTGATGCACTGATGGAGGAACCTTTCTAATTGATAAGGCAGGAAGTTTGTTCTAATAATAAATCAGCAAATGCATTTAGATGTCATCTTTGAACAGAATTACAAATCATGTTGCGTTCTCCTTGTTATTATAGGCTGTTTACAATGTGATCTGCTACAATCACAGAATGCGACTGAAAACTGCGATGGAACTTTTGAAGGCCACTAGCGAGATTGAGTTGCAAGCTGAGAAGGTGAGTTTTTGGATACATTTAATCTTTTCCTTCATTATATACTGCCTAGAAAACATCTCTCTTTGGACTTGATGTTCAGATGGTTACGTTCCAGAAATTAAGCCAGTTAGTGGTTTTGCAGGTTTCATCACCATTACTTATTGTTCACGGAGCTGCAGATAAGGTAACTGATCCCTTGATTAGCCAGTTTCTTTATGAGAAAGCCTCCAGCAAGGACAAAACTATAAAACTCTATGAAAATGGTTACCATTGTATTCTGGAAGGGGAACCCGATAACACAATTTTTATGGTTCTCAACGATATAATCGCGTGGCTTGATTCCCGGTGCTAATGCAAGTAAGTTTGAATCTATTTACTAGTTCCTTGACTTCTCTCATAGTATTTTCTGCATGCTTCTTTATCTTCCATAACTCCCTTTGTTCTGCATTTTGTATACTTTCTTGTCCATTTGTTGAAACTCCCCTTAACTTGTTTGTTTTGGCTTGTGACAGTCCTTTCCAACTATTCAAAATTTTAGTTGATACCTTGCCAGAACTGGAACTCAGCTGTTATAAAGCAATGAACTGTTTCAGTCCGGGGATGTTGTCTTTACTTAGAGTAGTGAAGTTGATAATCCTCATCCATTGTCATTAGCATGATAAGAATTATAAGTTGGGATACGCGTGTATGGATACTATTCTGACTCTCGTTAATATAGAAATTGCTGTATCTTGTATTATATTTGTCAGTGAATTCCAGTATATATTGAGATGGTAATTTCCTATTTATAAAATCTGAACAGAATGTATTCAACTTAAAGATTTGTCATTTGGTTAATATAGAACTCTGGTTTGACTGAGCATTCAAATATAAGAATCCGATAATTAAGTCCCTATATGAAAATATTTTAAAATTTTTATTGTTTAAATTTATCTATATTTTTATATAAACATATATAGCTGGGTGTATATATATGATATTCCTCAAATATAAATATTTCTTTAAAAATAGTGAAACTAGTTTTTATTTGTTTCAAACTCATTTAATTTTTTTACTATCATTTTTAAATATTTTATGCTTAATTACTTTAATATATTTATGTTTGTACTTATTTCTGTAAATGAAAAAAAAAAAAGAAAATATTTGTTCACAAAATAAACCTTTAACTTTCATTTGGTCTCGATGTCAATCCTTTCTTGTGACAACCAAAAATATGAATTACTAAAGGTGTGTGTAACCTTGCTTTGACAACCCATTACTCTAGAGCATATATACTCAAATACATATATGTATATACAATAAGAATTCACAAAGCCTTTGTGGACATTGTAATATGAAATCTAAATACAAATATCAATGGGCGAAGACCAAGACCTAATTTAAGATGCACATGAATCACGTAGAGATGAATATAGAGTGGATATGACTGAAGATGTACTTAAGGTCACATGGATGAAATATGTAACATCCAAGAAATTCTTTTTTTATTTTTATTATTATTATTTTATTTTATTTTATTCTATATAAATATAAATAAGTATTAATAAAATTTAATTTAATTTAATTTATTTTAATAGAAATAATAATAATAATAAGGGGTAAATTATTTAGGGATTTAAATTAAAAGAATTTTGGGGAAAAAATGTGAAAATTTGGGTTCTGTGAGTATTTTTGAAAGAAAAATCGAAAACCGGGGATTAAAACGCAATTTAAAAAAAATGTACCACGTCATGTAACGGCCCCAGAAATTTAAAAAGGAAATGTATATAAAGAATATAAGTGCGGAAGCGAAATAAATTTCTGATTAATATCCCTTACACAATAACTTAAACGTACTAACAATACCGAAAATAAGTCATCTAAAGAAAAATACTGGAAATAAAAGACTATAAAAGAAACTAATAAACATCTAAGTATCTACTCGCCGTCTTCTTGTAGATCGGGCTCGGGAACCGAGTCCTCCTGATCTGAAATGGTTAAGTAATGAATGAGGTACACTAGCTCAGTAAAAACATCACACTATATCACTGTTACAGAAGTAAAGGTTTGTAGAAAAACAAAGACAACCAATAGAGCACAAGTTTCAAGTAAATTTATTTATCAATAATCAAACAATTTACCGTCCACTTACCTCAGTGGAATTTATAAAAACGACTCATGGAAACAGTAACATCATAAATATCATGAATTCATACATAATCTATATCATAGTACAGGTCATACTTTTATATTTCAATCATCAAGCAATAGTTATCCCCTTTTTATCAACCTACCAGTATCCGTGGGGATCCATAGGGGTCCCCACTACACGTGAACCATTTCTTTAACAAACTTAATTCTCATAGTCGTCCCCATACCCCGTCCGGTATGGGCCCCAAATAATAAAACCTCAATACCCCGTTCGGTATGAGGGTGAAGCAGGCCGTCCACATACCCCGTCCGGTACGAGGGTGAAGCGGGCCGTCCCCATACCCCGTCCGGCATGAGCGCCAAAATATTGAAAGTCTCTATACCCCGCCCAGTATGAGACAACGTTCCTGGTAGGGTTCCCTATGGACCCGGTCCGTCCCCCATCTCCCAGGATATCTAGTAAGGCTGTCAACTTATATATTTATCAATTCACATACCTTTTCTATTTTTTCCTTAGTTTTCCGTTTTTCACATAAATATGAATACTTAAACAAGTAACAAGCATCCAGCAAGACAAATATATCATCGAATTCACAAAATCAAGCCATAATGAAGTAAACAGTGATTCATGCATTCAAAATCATAAAATAAATAAATCAGATATCATACTGCATTTAGACTGTAAAATAAATCAAACAGGAACTAACAGATAAATATGTAAGGTTCGTGCTCCATTAGTGACCGTAATAATTATGTATATCTACTTAATTCATACAAATACAGTTTTATCATTTATTAGACTTTAACCCCGTGATAGGAAATAGGGTGATGGGTCCTTACCTGATTCGAAGTCGAAAATCAGATTTTTTTCACTGCACTTACAGGCAGTTCTTGGGTTCCCTGAATTTTCTCTCGGGAAACAAAATGCGCTTACGGTATCTACACATATCCCAAATAACTCAAAAATCATACTCAAGGCCTATTCGGTAAATTTCGAAATTCTGGCACGGCGGCTCCGCCGTGTTCCGGCGACGGCGCCGCTGCTTGCAACGGCAATCCGCCTCGGGTTGGCTGTTTCCGACCATTTTCGGCCGAATTCAATTAAACTTGCATTGGTTCCTGTGATAAAACACCCCTAGGGCTCTCGGTGGGCCGAAAAAATACTGAAAACTGAAACTTACCAGTGGTGGGGCTCTCTGGTACGGTGGCTCCTCCGGCTCGAATCGCGATTTGGTGTTTTGCTCCGGTTAACCTGTAGATGAAGGAACGGTGGTCACAATGGTATAAAAATTACATTGAATGAAAATTGGGAAGGGCCTTATCGGAGGCAAAAATCGAGAAAACCTGCGGCAGCACCGTTTTTCGGCCAATTGGCCGGTGTTTTAGCTCCGATTTGGCCACAAGTGGGTTTAGAATCGAATTCTGAGCCAAGGGGAGAATTTTTACCTCGTTTGGCGGCTGAAAAGTGATCCACTGCGGTGGCGGGTGGCAGCGGTCGGCTCCCCGGCAGCTGGGCTGTCTTCTCCAGCAAGGGCTCTGGTGGCTAGGGTTAGGGTTTGGGTGTAAATGAGATTATTTATAACCTTTCACTTTTAATCTGAGCCGTTGATCGCGATTCAATCTTGACCGTCTGTGCAGTACAATCTGGGTCGTCCGTGCACGTTTTTTATCTAGGTCGTCTGTGCGCGCGGGAACGGATCTCAGCTGTTCGATCGCGCGCACGCAGATCACCCACGTGGCTCCCTTCTGCGTGGCCTCCCGCATCAGCGTCTCTGCCACGCAGCGCGTCCTGGTTGGCCGAGGCTGTTGACCGGGCAGCTGACGTGGCGCAATTTTTCTAAATTGTGTTTTGACCCCCCATTTTTAAACTTTCTTTTAAAAATACCCCAAAACCCAAATTTTCACCTTTTTTTCTCAAAATTGCTTTCAATTAAATCCCTAAAATAATTTTACCCCTTATTATTATTATTATTATTATTATTTCTATTTAATTAAATTAAACTAAATTAAAACCATATAAAAATTCATATATTCATATAAAAATTACAAAAAAAATCAAAATAAAATAATACTAATAATAATAATAATAATAATTGGCGTGTTACACGTCAGCTGCCCGATCAGCAGCCCCGGCCAACCAGGATGCGCCAGGTAGCAGAGACGCTAACGGGGGAGGCCATGAGGAAGGGAGCCACGTTGGCGATCTGCGTGCGCGCGATCGAACGGCTGAGATCCGTTCCCGCGCGCACAGATGACCCAAATAAAAAATATGCACGGACGGCCCAGATTGCATCGCGCACGGACAGTCCAGATTGAATCGCGTACGGACGGTCCAGATTGAATCGCGATGAATGACCCAGATTCATTCCCTATTTAATCAAGATCAGACGGTCCAGATTAAAAGCAATAGACTGCTGAGATCAAAAGTAGATGGGTATAAATAACCTCATCCGCACCCAGACCTAAACCCTAGCCGCCAAAGCCCCTCACCGGAGAAGAGAGCCCAGCCACCAGGGAGCCAACCACCGCCACCCACCACCACCCACCGCCGTACCGGAGCAATTTTCGGCCGCCAAATGAGGTAAAAATTCTACTCTTTGCTCAGAATTCGATTCTAAACCCAGCTATAGACAAATTGGAGTGAAAGCACCGGCCAATTGGCCGGAAAATGCCGCCGAAGTTCAGCGGCACTACCGTAGGGATCTCGGTTTTTACCTCCAATAAGGCCCTTTTCGATTTCCGTTTAATGTGACTTTTCCACTTTTGTGATTACCGTTTCCTCCTCTACAGGTTAACCAGAGCAAAATACCCAACTGCGACGTGAGCTGGAGGAGCCACCGTACTGGAGAGCCCCGCTGCCGGTAAGTTTCAATTTTTCACATTTTTTCAGCCCACTGATGGCCCTAGGTGTGTTTTCTCACAGGAACCGATGCAAGTTTGGCTGAATTCGGCCGAAAACAGCCAACCCGAGGCGGATCGTCGCCTCGAGCGGCAGTGCCATCGCCAGAGCACGGCGGAGCCACGTGCCAGAATTCTAAAATTGGCCGAGTAGGCCCTGGGTCTGATTTTTGGGTTATTTGGGATATGTGTAGGTACCGCAAGCGTGTTTCAGTTCCCGAAAAAAAATTAGGGAACTCAGGGACAGCCCATAGATGCAGTGAAAATCTAGTTTTCGGCATCAAATCAAGTAAGACCCCTCACCCTATCTCCTATCATGGAATTGAAGTTTAAATAAATGATAATAATGTATTTTGTACAAATTAAATAGATATGCATAATTAATTACGGTTGCTAATGGAGCCCGAACCGGACATATTTCTCTGTCAATTCCTGTTTGATTTATTTTATAGTTTAAATACATTATGGTATCTGGTTTATTTATTCTATGGTTTTGAATGCATGAATCACTGCTTATTTCACTACTGTTTGATTTTGGGAATCTAAGATATGCTTGCTTTATTGGATGCACGTTACTTGTTTATGTATTCATGTTTGAGTTGGTAATGGAGACTAAGGAAAAATAGGAAAGGGGTGTGATTTGATAAATGGATAAGATGACAGCCTCACTAGATATCCTGGGAGATAGTGGACGGACAGGGTTCATAGGGAACCCTACCGTGAATGTTATTTCATACCGGACGGGGTATGAAAACTTTATGATTTTAGCGCTCATACTGGATGGGGTATGGGGACGGCCCGCTTCACCCTCATACCAGACGGGGTATTGAGGTTTATTGTTTTGGCGCTCATACCGGACAGGGCATGGGGACTACCCAGGAATTAAGTTTACTAAAGGGAATGGTTCACGTGTAGCGGGGACCCCTTATGGATCCCCATGGATATTAGTAGACTGATAAAAATGGGCAATTATTGTTTGATGATTTAAATATAAAAGTATGATATGTGCTATGTTACAGATTATTATGAATTTATGATATTTATAATGTTATTATTTCCATAAGTTGTTTTTATAAATCTCACTGCGGTAAGTGGACGGTAAATGGTTTGATTATTGATAAATGAATTTGTTTAAATCTACTGCTCCATTGATTATTTTAATTTTCTACCAACTTTTACTTCTGTGACGGTTATTAGTGTGATGTCCTTACTGGACTAGTATAGCTCATTCCATATTTAACCATTTCAGATCAGAAGGACCTGGTTCCCGAGCCCGATCCACAAGAAGACGGCGAGTAGATACTAGATACCTTATAATTTTCTTTATTTTTCTTATTTCTCGTATTTCTTTTAGAGAACTTATTCCGTAATATTGTTTAGTACTTTTAAGTTATTGTGTAAGGGATATTAATCTTAATCTTTTATTTCACGTCCGCACTCATATTATTATTTGTATTTCCTTTTGAATTTCGGAGCCGTTACAAAATATCATCATGTTTAATGGGTCAATTACAATATAATGGATTGACAAATTTAGGCAAACCTTTCAAATTTATATTCAAGAATAAATTAATGAAGAAAGGGTTGGACCAAATTTTGCAACTCATGAAAAATGGAGGTCGAGTTCATAAGCCATTGGAATAAGTGACTAATCACTCCTATAAATCATGGAAACTCGGCCAACATTTCTACAAGCTAATCACTAAGAATCTTTAAAGTCTTAAACATTTGGTCAATCACTTTTCTACAAATCAAATCATCAAGAGTTCTTGTCAATCACTCATTTTATCATGATCGAATTTCAACTTCACTCTCATAAAGGATAAAAAGTTCTTATCCTACAAGGTATGATTAGATTTAAACTTAACTTGCACACATTTCTTAATTTGAGAACCCTTGCTGATCACTCTTAAAAAATCTTTATCATGTGTAATATATCATGTAAAAAATATAGTTTAATTAAGAGTTCTTATCTCGTTTAAGGATAAACATTGTTAGTTAGGATTGATAATTAAGATTCTTTTTTCTATTAGTACTCTTGATGCATTTTTCTATGTAAGGAGTCCTTTGTATTCAATCTTTTTTCATCCAATCATCCATAAAACAAAGGTAGTTGTGAGCTATTGGGAAGATTTCTTCAATCTTCTTGTTGCATCAATGATTGATTTCAACTTGTCAAGGTACTTTTGTGATGTTTTAATCAATTCATTTTTCTTTCAGTCTAATTACTTTAGTTCTAATCACAAATTAATTGTGAGTTAAGTAGAAAATATTTATTTAAAAATTAAGTTTTAATATTAATTATGTATGTGCAGGTTTAGATTGCATATTAATCTTGCATTCTATATCAAGTATTCTCACCAGGTACAAGTCTACAGTTGGGATAAAACAAAACAAAGATAAAAATTGCACATAATGTATATGTAGAGAATGAGAAATATTGAAGAAATATTTAATTGATGTTGAAGATTGAAAATTTCCTATATACATAACCTATGTATAGGCATGATTTGCTAATACTTCTTTAATATTATCTTCTTACTACTTCTTTAATTATTTAAAAAATATCCCAATTGATATTTCATATTTTGAGTCAATCTTCCTATAAAATAGAAAATGAACTATTTGATTTAGTAAATAAAAACAAAGCAAAAAAAAAAAAAAGAAACAGCTATATAAGATGCATTAATTTTTAGCATTCCTCTTATTACATGCTTATGATCCATAACTTTAAAAGCTATTCTAAGACATTCGAACTTAATATTTCTTAAGGCTTTTATAAGTATGTTAACAACTTGATTATTTATTGGGGATCTCCTTCACTCAATTTTTTTATTTAACATTTTTTCTCAAATTTAGTAATTATGAATTTTAATATATTTGTTTGTACGTAAAAAATTAGATTTACTGTAAGTTCAATAACATTTTTATTGTCACATTTAATTTATATATCAAATTCAATTTTACATAGCATATCTACCATCAATTTCTTCAACCACATATATTTTAGTGAAACAATGGCTGCTACCACATACTCAATTTTATTGCTAGATAACATAACCACAAATTACTTTTTGCTACATTAACATATCATTGCTAAACTAACATGGAAATAATAACCCAAAGTTAAGCATCCATTACTTGTATCTCCTGACTAATTTTCACAAGTAAATCCACTTAATAGTAAAATTTTATCTATTTTATAAATAAGACCATGATCAAGGGAGCATTTTACACAACGTTAAATTCTTTTTGTTGCATATAAATGAAAACTTCTTGCGAATTGCATGAATGAGAAAGCTATGCAACAAAATACACAATTCGAAGTCTTATGATAGTTAAAAAATTAAGCTACCAACTAGTTGTCTAAATCATATAACATCATTTGGTAACTACACATTATTTTTCGTTAGTTTGAGATGTGTCTCTTTTAAAGATGATTTTTTTCTTTGACTCCCTTATACTAAAAGGCTGTAAAAGCTCATTTTACGTCATCTTTAACAAATGAAATATCTTTGACATGATTTTTCAACTTCTAAATTAAGAAAACAATTAATTATCTTTAATTTTTTTTAAAAAAAATGAATAGATAAATCATTTTCTAACGTAAAAATTTTAATTTTCATTATCTTAAGTAATTATCATGCCATCTACATATAATAGAACCAACAAATATTTATTTGATTTTAATATAATGAATAAACTAGAATTTTTTTCAGAAACATAAGTTCATAGTATTTAATAGGTATTACGTTTATAACATATTAGCAATTTGTAAGTGCTGTATTATTATTTTTTTTTAAATACGGAAACATTAGAAGCGGGGTAGAAAACTTCTAATTTTTTGTTGTCATATTAACTTCCGTACATCAACACCTTCATCTATTTTCCTTGAACATCAACTTACTTTTTTCTCCTAAACTCACGCGGTGGAAGCTACAGCCAAACTGGGGTGTAAAAGCTAAACCTGCTTCTTCTAGAAATGATCTATCCTCGCCTGTAGATTACGCGCGCGCCATCTAAAGCGAGGGAGATAGGTAGATCCTTCTTTGATCATCACAAATACTGATTTCTCTCTGTTTAAGCGGCGATGTCACTCTTAAACCAGCTCTTCAACCGTGGAGTTTTTGGTGCAAAATGGTCCGTTCATCTCTTTCTCTCTCTTCCTTCTGCTTCTTTTCATTGGATATTCTGGATAGAATTTATGTTTCCTCGCAATTCTAATTTGGTTGGTCAACTTAACTTATCAAAATTTCTAATATAATTGTCGTCGCTTAAGCGGTTAGTATATTCTGTTAAAGCGCTCAATTCTGTGAAAATGCGTTACACTCTGATGAAGTGTACGTTTGTAATTTACTCCATTGTTTAATGATTTTTTCTTGTTTAAATCCTAAATTGGAGATTTTTTCGGTGTGAATTCGCTGTTTGAACTCCTTTTATGCAAGTTAAAGTAAAAGAATTCGTCTTTTTTTAAAAAGACAACAAAGCCATAATTTGTTGTCGGAGGTAGTACTTGTATGCTTTTGGATTTAATTATGTTGTTGCAGTTTTATCATTTCTCTTGAATTTCTATACTGGGTTTAAATTCTAAATGGTGAGTGGTCCGTAGCAAAACATGTTTGACCTTAGCTATTTCGCGCATCAAATTACTGCAAAATAAGAGAGATCTGCAGCTCAAACATATGCGCAAGGAGATAGCTGAATTCCTGCAAGCCAGACAGGAAGCAATTGCTCGGATCAGGGTACCCCTTCAAGTTCTTAATTATTAATGTTGCTGCAATGAGAACTAATATTCATGAGCTGACAATTGAAATTGTTTTCTTGGGTGGTCAGGTGGAACATGTGATTCGAGAACAAAACATATGGGCTGCATATGAGATATTAGAGCTGTTCTGTGAGTTTATCCTCGCACGTATTCCAGTTCTTGAAAGTCAGAGGTAAATATGTGCTTTTCAAGTGCAGCGGTAACAAATGATTTAATGTAAAAATGCTCTCTTCTTCCAGCGATCAATTTGGCAAGTTCCTTTCACTTCAATACTACTTTCAAACAAGTAATGTTACTCACACTATTATTGGAACTCAAGCTTACTGCACATGACTGAGTTGAGAGATCTGCAGACTATAGAGAAACTAGACTTACACAGATTAGAACACCTTGGAAAGCGTTCATGATCAATTTGTGAAAGCATTTTAGACATTCAATTTTGATCCATTATTTAGCTAGATAGGTTGTTTATAATCAAATACTTTTCTGAAAAGACCACTACAAAGAAATTAGACTTACTCAGATTTGCACAATATCTTTTGTGGCTGGGTGATAGGTGAGGCTGACAATTCAATCTAGTTTGTTAATCTGCTTATTATGCAAAAGGTAAGATCTCAATGTAGACACTCTATAAACACATAAGTAATTCATCACTATTGTAGAGACTGCCTATGAACAAAAACTATTGATTTTCTCTCATTGAATTAAGTGACTAATAATATTGTGATTGTGACAACACGTGGCTAGGGTTGACGACGGTTCTTGTGATATCTCACTAATACTCTATTATGTTGTGCTACATCAATTTGGTACAGAGCTTAAAATTTTTTTTTCGTATCAAAATTTCCATTCTCTCTACTTTTAACCCCAAAAGGGCCTAGATTTGTTCTCACCAATAATCATCAGCCTCAAAATAGATTACTGCACACTGCTAGGCGACCTTCAACTTTCCACTCAAAGAACTTCCTCCAAATATCAGAACGTCAACAAAGAAATTAAGACATCTCTTTCCCTTGTGGAACACACACTGGCCAAGGTGACTGCAGGAGTCAGCCTCCTTCCACAACATTTTCTCTGTTCTTCCTGTGAACTGTAATACCCTTACTTCCTCAAACACTTGGCTTTTACTTAGTCTTCTGTCTCTTGAGTTTTCTCCTTTTTCCTACACTGAAGGCAAGGTTCTTTTTCCATATGAGGTCGCCTATTATTTGTCAATGATCAAGTTGAAGTACAACAAACAGCATATTTTTAAGCAGAGTTTCATGGCGAGGCTTCTAAATTTTTCTGATCAGGGTCTTCTAAGGTTGGTGGTAAGGGTAATATCACTAATTTTCTGGCGGTGGTTGTTGAAAGGACTAGCGGCCTTTTGGTATTTGGAGCTTTTTTACCTGGCAGGTTTGGGGCTATTTGGTGGTGCAGTTTTAAGGTTTTGGTTATGGGATACTTTGTAGGACAAACCAAAGTTAATTTGTCTACTTAGGAATTTGGGGAAAATTTAGCTATCATATATAAGGTTTTAATTGAATAACTGAACAATGATTTTAAAGGAGATTATAAAAGTATTTATCGAGTGCTAAGTAATTTTTCTCGAATATAACTTTACTAAGAAATATTAATACTAATAAGATTAAGAATACTACTTCTATACTCTGGATATTATAATTTTTAAATAATAAATTACTACTATATCTATGCGCTATCAATTTTTGCCAGGAGAAGTAGATGAATTGCTTTTAGGCAGTGCTTTCCTTGAAGTAAACCATTTGGAAGGAACAAAAAAGAAGGGGCTCTAGAGGAAAGGAACTATCACTACAGTCAATTTAAATAAAAAACTAATACTATGCATAGTAAAAAAAAAAAAAAACTACTACTATGCCAATGTGCCATCAGCTTTTTGCTAGGAGTAGGTAAGTTGCTTCTAGGCAACACTGTTTTCCTTTAAGTAAACTATTTGGAAGGAACAAAACAGAAGGGGCTTTGAAGGGGAGGAACTACATCTACAGTCAATTAAGATCATCTTTTAAAGGACAAGGCTAAATGTTGAGCTTAAGCACCAGTCTTTAAACTGCCATTCCTTCTCTGACTTTTCAACTTACCTTGCCTTTTTGTGTCTTTTATGCGTCCTTCCTCTGAACTAACCTCTGCCATATGCAAAAGGGGAAAAGTTTACTTAGCAAGAACAAGATACAACATCATCAACAGTGGATATAGAAATATGCTGTTGTATGTGTGGGTGGGCAGAAACAATCAGCAAGTGGAAGTGTCTCATCTTTTCTTTGCGAATGATACCATGATTATTTGCCAACTGGTTGAGGAAATGGTACTGAATTTGAGGGCTGTACTGTTATATTTTCAAGCTGTTCAGGGACTTGATATCAATCTTGATAAGTCCGAAATGGTCAGCTTGGGGGGAGGGGTGATGAGGAAGCTTTTGCTGACTTGTTGGGGTGCAGAACAGTTAAATTTCCTTTAAAATATTTGGGAGTACCACTGGGTGTGAGATACAAAGAGAGAGGAATTTGGGACCCGTTGATTGAACTTTTTTGGAGGAAATTGGCTAACTGGAAACAGAACTTGTTATCCAAAGGGGGTAAACTTACGCTTGTGAAAAGTACTTTATCAAATATTCCAATCTATTTTTTATCGGCTCTTACAATTCCGGTCATGATTGCTAAAAATTGGAAAGAATACAATGCCGGTTCCTTTGGGGGGATGATGAAGATAGAAAGAGATATCATTTGGTGAATTGGAAGGAGGTTAAAAAGCCTATGGGTGAGGGGGGTTTGGGCATTAGGTCTTTGGTCGAAATGAGTAGGGTGTTATGGCAAGTGGTTGTGGAGATAATTTAATAAGGAGGATAGGATGTGGAAGAGGATTGTTGAGTCGAGATGGGGTAAATGGAACAGGAGAGGTTGTTGGGACAGAATGGGGGGGTCTGTATGGTGGCGGGTTTTGGAAAAAAATCAGCCTTGATGGTGCTACTTGGTATAATTGTGTTAAATGGAATCTTGGTAGGGGAAACAATATACTTTTTTGGTTGGATGATTGGGTTGATGGGGATGTCTCAAGGATTACTTTCCTAGAGTTTACGCAGTTGCTCAGAATAAAGTTATTTCCGTGGAGCAGCTCTGTGGTGGTGTGGGGAATGGTGGAAGGTGGAATATGGTGGTGACTAGAATCTCAATGATTGGGAGGGGGAGAAATATGAGAATTTGCTTATTTTTCTATCCAAGGTTTTTGTCACAACTGATAATGATAAATTGATTTGGAAGCACAAGAAAAATGGGATTTTTTCTGTGAAATCTTACTACGAGTATATTATGGGAGAAAATGGTAGCAGACAGCTTTCTTTCCTGGCCAAGCAGATCTGGGAAGTGCAGGCTCCGCCTAAGATTGCTTTTTTTTTCTTAGGAGGCCAGCAGAAATTGCATATTGACAAGCGACAACTTGATGAGAAAGGGAAAGGTGATGGTGAATTGATGTTATATGTGTAAAAAGGAGGCTGAATTGTGCAGTCATCTTCTCCTCCACTGCCTAGCTGTCCAGGACATACAGTTTATGATATTTAGCCTTTTGGGGGTGAGCTGGGTAATGGCAGGTATGATCAAGGAGGAACTGTGGGCTGGGGTTGGGATTGGTAAAAAGAATAAAAAGTTAACTAGATTAATCCCTTTGACTGTATCTTAGATTATTTGGAAGGAAAGAAATAGGAGAGTATTTGATGGGATGAAAAGTGACATGACTAAGATCAGAGATAGATGGTTTCATCTTTTTGGTTTTTTATTAGTAGGGCATGACTTGTATAGAGTGGAAAGATTTTGGGTATATGATTGATTGCCTATCCAATATGTAAATACTTTTGTACATGGGCTGCACTCCCTTGGTGCTTTGTTAATATATTCATACTTTTTATTTAAAACAAAATGTGTTTTTGTAGTCGTTAACCCGAATGATGGTTAAACATTTCAATTTTTTGCTCTAGAACTTTCTCCTTAGAACTTTGCAGATGGTAGAGAAAAGCTTCATGAGGATAGACATTATTCCTACTTTCAGAAAAAAAGATATACAGTTTTCCTGCTTTGGATCCTTTCTCTATATTAGTATATCTGCACGGGCTGTTGCCTGTTCTTTGAGAACTTCCTAATGACATCCTCAAATTGGATAATTTTTTTTGCGTCTCTATTATCAGTTCGAGTGTGGGTGCAAATTTATAATAAATCTTTTCATCTGACAGGGAGTGCCCAATAGAACTGAGAGAAGCTATTGCCAGCATAATTTTTGCTTCTCCAAGATGTTCGGAAGTTCCTGATTTGTTACATGTGAAAAATTTATTTGCTACAAAATATGGGAAAGAATTTGTCATGGCTGCATCCGAGCTTCGTCCTGATTCCGGTGTCAACCGTACAGTTAATTGACTTTCAAACTGTTTCTTCATTTTCAATTTGATATTTCTGTATAGCATGCCTTTTAACTAGGGAATACTCATGTTTGACAGATCTGTCACCACGTGACTGGTACAATTATTATCGTTTCCGTTGTTTGATTTTTGTCCATGCAGATTATAGAAAAACTTTCGGTTAGTGCTCCATCGGGGGAGGTAAAGCTCGAGGTTTTGAAGGAAATTGCACGAGAGTACAATCTTGAATGGGATTCATCTATCAGTGAAGCAGAGCTCAGCAAAAAACATGAAGATCTGCTGGTATTCACTCCAAATTTGAGTTCCATGGTTTTTTTTTTTTCGTTCACCAGGCCTATGATAATCTTCTGCATTCTTGTTCTATTTTGGATGAGAGTCTTCATGCTGAGGCTTTCCAGTGATACTCTTCTGAGTAATCTTCTGTATGATCCTAGCTTCTTTGTGCATTATCTTGTGTATGAGGTCTCTTCAAGACATTCAGAGACTTGCTACCAGCTGTTATCCTTCTTGATAAAACCTTTTAAAGTTTTCACTGGGGCCTGTTTCGGTATTTTGTTTCCCAAGATCATCGTGATACCTAGGTGGTCCGTAGATGTTGGCCGTCATGTAATTGCTAACATTCAGGGCTTTTGGATTCTCTCCTGTTTGATCTTTACCTCCTTTACTTCTTTGCTTTTCTGCATTTGCACTAATATTCCATTAGTTCAGTATCTTTACCTCCTTTACGTCCTGTTTGACGTTTGACTTCTTAGCATTCGAAGGTCAATATGTTCTTTCTTTTAATATTCCATATTTTCCTTGTTATCAGTCTTAATACAAATAATTTTGCTGCTTGGCTCTAATAATCATTTTCATTAGTTCATTCTGGATAAGTTTTTTATTTTCTTTTTGTTTTTGTTTACATAAGAACTTTGGATAAGTTATTAAGGGTAGTTAGCTGCCTAGTGATTTTTCATTGTAATGACTGGTAGGGGAATCTAGTTTCTATTACATGCATATTATTTTAATTAAGAAGAATATGATTTGCATTTATTTCATGGGTTAATATCACAAAGAGTGGAATCAATTCAATGTAAATCTTTGTGAGGCGACTTGGCATGTAGGAAAAACTATCACCTGGTGGCATGGGATGAGGTTGAAATGCCTGTGTCGGGGAGGTTTGGGTTTGGGATCTTTAGTGGAGGTGAATTTAGTCTTACAGGAAAGTGGCTTTGGAGATTCATGAATGAAAATGGTAATATCTGGTGGAGGGTGATTGAGGCGAGGTTTGGAACTATGAATAGAGAGTGGTATATCAAACTATTGACTCGACCCCATGGGAAGGGAATGTGAAAAAAAAAAATGCATGGACAGAAATAAAGATTAGGATTGTATTAGTTGGAGGGTTGGCATTGGGGATGGGATTAGTTTCTGGTGTGATGCTTGGTTAAGAAGGGGTCACTAGAAGAATAATTTCACCTAGATATATGCTATTGTGCAGCACAAGAATATTTCAATCCACGAGTTGTATAGAGCTATCGGGGGGGAAGAGGAGTGGCATGTGGAAGTGAAGAAAGACTTCAGTGATTGAGAAGTAAATGACTATGAGACTCTCCTCTAAACACTTTTTATTGCTGCAATCAATGAGAAGAACTAGAGACTCAATGCTAGAGGGTTTCCTCGTTTAGGTTTTTCTAAAATCATTTGATTAAAAATGATGCCACAAATACCATTTTTTTTCTGGCAAATCTAGAAGGTTAACGCTCCACTCAGAGTTACTTTCTTCGCGTAGGAAGCAGGTAGAAGGTGTATTCTTACTATTGGCAAGCTGATTAGGAGGAGGAAAATATTGGTGAATGGATGTTTTTCTATGTAAAAGGGAGACAGAGTCGTGTAATCACATCCTTCTTTGGTGTCCGCTGTGTCATCTTTAATCTCCACTCTTGCTTTGTGTCTATGCCACCTTGGTTTGTCATTGCTTGCATCATCAATATCTTCTATTGGCTAGATCATCCACAAACCACCCCTAGATACTGCTTCAAAGAAGTTGCCAGACTTGCTGTTGTGAAATAAAACTGCACTGTTTTGCTCCCGTATAAAGAATCTTTGTGCTTGATCCATTACCATTTGAGAAAATTCTTGTTGTTAGAGAATTTTAAATAAGAGAATGCTTTGATATTAAACATTATGGGTCTAAATAAGAACTTGGTATAGGATGTTGATTAATAGTATGACCTTTTTAAATGAGAACCTAACGATAATCAAGATCTTTTTTTCTAAATTTATCCCCATTTCTCTTTCCTTTCTACATAAGAATTTTATTCTTACAATAGTTGAAACTATTACTTCTAAAATCTAGGAACTGACTTACAGTGTTAACACTATTAAACCCTAATACCCTGCTTTTTAACAAGTGGCAGAAAAACAATAGAACACAAATCTGCTATAACTGACATGTGGCAGTAAACTACCTTAATAGGATAAGGAACTAAGAAAGAGTGCAGATAGAAATGGGACAGTTAGAGAACAGAAAAAGATAAATCTAATCCACCAATCATAAGGATTGGGAAGAACCATAATCTATAGGGCTGTCACAACCACAATGATGGGGTTAGAGGATTGTTAGATGCTCAGTTCAATGATAATGCACCCATGTATTTATGGATGTCTAAATAGCCTAAAATGGCTAGAATATTTAAATAGGAAATCAAGGACGAAACTAAAATAGTAATACACCTATTCTAATTATTTCTAAATAAACTCAGTATCCTAATAATACATAAAATATTGTTATCCTAAATATCCCACAATATTAGAATATACCAATTCTAATGTTTTTCTCGTTCCACACCACTAACAGACACGATTCCATTTAGTAAAACAGCAATGTGCCAACAAAGTAACACTTTTCTTATGTAATTGGATTTAACTGATCAACTGTGGGCAAAACACATCAGTTCTCCTGGATTCTGCGCCACGTTCAATGGTTAAAATTCGGCCCTAGAAAAAGCAATCTATGAGCAATATTCATTTTCCAAATGTACTTCCAATGAAAAATGCTCCCAAACCACCTCCGGAGAGATCAGAAGGCTATAACAAAATTTTCCTGTGAAGGTACCATCCTTCTTGTGCTTTCATGCTGGCCTGGATAAGGATAGATTCCAAATTGAAAAGAGCAGCCATCTAATCATCAATCTCCAAATAGTTCAGGTTGCATAGGAGAGAAACATGCCATTGGATCCCTTTGTTATGCACCTCAAAATAATTCTGGACCTTAACCTCCTTATGGAAATTGAGAAAATAAATGGGAAAAAAGTCTATAAGAAACTGTTATGGTCAACTGATGTTTTCCATGGAAAATTTAGGGGGACTAATTGATGTTGTTATGGAATTGTAAATATTTTAAATAATTTTGTACATGGGTTCGCAACTCATTGATGCCTATACTTAATGATACTTTTATACTTGTTATTTCAAAAAAAGAGTCCATAAAAAACTATTGGAACACCAAGGATTAAATAATGAAATCTGATACTCTATCATCACCAATCTTTGATTGAGTACCTTCAAGGACAAGGCCCCAGTTCCTTCCGTTCCATCTCTAACCGTCTGTGACTGAGATCATCCTTGCCTACCTTGGGGTGGCCATTATACCTACCTTGGGGTGGCCATTATCTGAATGCAAATCAAATTTAGCTCTAAGGAAATTCCACCATAGGTGCACCCCTACTAGAAATAATTTCCGTTGCCATTTGGCTAATTAAATTTGTTGAAAAAATGAGGGACTTGATCCTCAAACCGCCATCCAAAGGTGGTTAACATTACTCCAAGCCACTGAAGTGATATTTCCTTTACTCAGTAGAGTCACCCATAAACTATGATACTGAATTGCTTGAAGCTCAAGAACAACAGGGATTGGGAACATGGAAAGGAAACAAAGAGGGAGATATGGCAGCATGATTTTTTAGTGAGCATGAGCTTGCCTCCATGGAAAGATATCTACTCTTTGAGCAAATGAATCCCTTTTCCATCTTAACATATTAGGATCCCACATGGACCACTTGATCCTTAGTAGGAAGGAATTAGCTATACAACCTAAAAGACCTAACCTCAACACCATTCTGACTCTTGACCAATTGGGACAATCTTCAAGTTGCCCCAATTCACTGTTAAGCTATGGCAATGTGTGAGAACAAAGCAAAATACACATCAGGTTAAAAAGAGCTTCTCTATTCGGTTTAAAGAAAAACAAGGTATCATCCGCAAAGGAGCATAGGAAATATCACTTAGTCAAATGGGAAGAGGTGAAGAAGCCGATCAACAAAGGTGGGTTGGAGCTGAGGTCTATGCCAATATTAAATTCTGCTTTACATGGTATGTGGCTCTGGAGATTTGTGAATGAGAAAAGGAAGTTGTGGAGGAGGGTGATGGAGACAAGATGGGATGATTGGGAAAGGGATGGGGGTAGGCGAGGGAAATAATAATGTCATGGGTCTAGCTTATGGAAGAAAATCAGCTCCGAATGCAAGAATTTTTATGATTGCTTACGTTGGCAGCTTGGTAATGGGGCTGAAATAAAATTCTGGAAGGATGAGTAGGTTGGTGACTTCAAACTGAAAGATAAATTCCCAAGGATCTTTGCAATTGCCAAGAAGAAGGATATTCTTGTGGAGGAGGTGTTTGAGAAGAGAGAAGGGGGAGGGGGGTGGGGTGTTCAGGTTAGAAGAAGTTTAGAGGATGAGGAGGTTGAATTCTGTAATTTGCTGTGGTGGCTTGCTGATTATAACGTGAACAATGAGAATTACAAATGAATATGGAAACCGGACATGAAAAAAGGCTTTTCTGTGAAATCCTACTATAATCTCATTGCCAAGAATGATGAGGAGACTGCCAAGACAGCACCGTATAGGCATATTTGGAGGTCAAAAGCTCTGCCCAGAATGACTTTTTTCATTTGGGAAGCTGTCAAAAAGAAAATCTTAACCAATGATGCGCTGAGAAGAAGAGGAATGATAATAACTAATAGGTGCTACATGTGCAAAGCTGATGAAGAATCTTGCAATCACCTGCTACTTCATTGTCCTATGGTCTACAGAATTTGGGAGCATGTGTATGGGTTTTTGGGTTTGAAGTGGGTCATGATGGGTAGTATTAGCAAGGAGTTGTGGGTGTGGGTTGATTTATGTAAAAAGAAAAAAGATTTATTTCTTATCCCGCTGTCCATTATGTGGGTGGTTTGGAAGGAGAGGAATTTGGGGGCTTTTGATGGTCATGAAAGAGACTTTGTAAATGTTAGGGATAGATGATTTTTTATTTTTGGGTCTATTTTGATTGGTCATGACTTAACTGATTAGGATGATGTTGGGGCTCTTAGGAACCACTTGATCGATTGTTAATTTTGTATTTATTGGGGTGGTAGCCCCTCGGTACCTTCGTCCATAATATTAGTTCTATTTTATTTCAAAAAAAAAAAGTATCATCTGCAAAAGGTTAGCTCAACCCTTGATTACCATTCCCCACACTCAGCTCCTCAATTAAATTCTGCTTCTTATAATATGTCAATTGAAGGCTTCCATCACTAGGATAAAGAGAGAGGGGTGGAGAGGACTTCCTTCCCTTAGGTCCTAGATTGTTGCGAAAGAGTTGAGATGCGCTGGCAGATCCACCTGCACATGTTTCACTAAAATATATTCTGCCTAAAATTTAAGAAGAAAGGATGAAGTGATGTGGTCATTGGCTTTTTCAATATCTAACCTTCACACCACAGCTTGATCACCCACCATAGAGAACTTGTAAATAAGTATGTAATGCACTTGTCATGTCATCTGAAGAATCATCTTCTAAAGATGATTTTTTTTGGCTCAGCTGCTTTACTTTATTTGTGCACAACAGGTTCCCGAGTCAACAAGTGAAAATTAAAGAGATAAATATATTGTTATATTTAATATGTACCATAATTTGTATGTACCAATAACATTATAATTTTTTATTTTAGAATTATAAAACCTAAGCCTTGTTAGATTAGAAATCTATATGCTTATATAGACTAATACTTTACTTTGTACCATTTGAATGATACAACTTAAGCTTGTTAGACTAGAAATCTAGATGCTCATGTAGACTAGAATTCTACTTTGTCTGTTGTAAGTAACACATAAAAGTTATAATACAGATAAAAAACATAACAATATATTTGTCTCTTTAAAAATGAGAAGTGCGTTGAAAACTTTTGTTTCTCGATACTGTAATCAAAACATAAGCACTGATGTACCATATATAAAAATGAATCCTGAGAATAGGTGAACAGCCTAGAACCCTTTCAAATCACTAAAGAAACCAAAAACTGTTAAGCAACTATTCTCTCTATACTCAAAAAGAGTTTTAGGAAACTTGGTGAAACACAAATAGGAGTTTGCTTTTTTGTCTGAGGAAGTTGGCACTTTCTTGGACCAAAAAGGGTAACCCATGAAAGAAACTTGGTACTAGGAAGTAAAAGACAGAACATGGATGTTTTTCTGATAAGGAAAGTGGAATTACCACAGCTTCCAAACAGCAGCCAGGCCAGGTGGGAACACAGACTTGATTTCTTAAGTGTTCAATGGAACATGATGTTTTCATGCATTTCAAGGGAAATCTAGATTGGGAAAGGTGTTCAAAACAGATCCAAACATGATTCAATTCATTTTCAACAGATTTTTCAAATTCCTGGGATGAAAATGCAATTTTTTTTTGTTCTGTTCCTTTTTTTTAAATTCATAATAGAAAATTATTTCAAAAAAAAAAAATACATAACAGAAAATATTACTTACGGATGCTGCTGAAGTTAATAGAAATTGTTAACTAGTAAAGTGCCATATAGTATACTATGATGGTTCGAAGTGTACATTAATACACATAAAGTGCAATTTGATGTAAATCCAAAGTGCTAGGCGCACTTTAATATTAATGTAGGTGTAAGTCATTTATTAAATCTTAATTCCTTTCTCATTACCCTACATGAATTTCAGTTGGTAAGATATTATGATTTGTTTTCTTCTAGTGAAAAAGGAGAGGTTACTTCTACAAAGTGGCCAACATCTAATTCTGATGCACTGAAAGGAATTTCTGTCTATATGAAGGGAATATATGTCTATAGACCATTAAATATAACTTCTGGCCTTCTTATACATAGGGTGGATCGAAGCAAATATGTTCTGAAACTGCAGTTTCTGAAGCTCTCCCCAAGCATCTCTCTCTTAAATCTTCACTGTCTGATGGAGAATATTCTACTGTTCCTATACATGCTGAACAAGGATCTCAACACGTTCAATCTGCTAGTCCTGTAAGCAATATAGCATGGGTGGCTACCAGTGAAATCAAGCCATCAAATACACTATCAAGTAAAACTTATGATTCTGGACAAGTTGATGAGTTCAAAAGGGAGGCAGCAACATCATCATCTGATGTCCTGGAAAGAGCCCGAGCTGCACTTGCCTCTGCTGAACGTGCAACTGCAGCAGCCCGTGCCGCTGCTGAACTGGGGAATGTTAAATTTGGTTCACTGAAGCTCGAAGGAAAGTCAACATAATCACTGAATAAGTTCCAGTTCAGTTTTAATACATTTCCTTGTTTTTCTTCAGCAGTCTCTTTAGATAGACAGAAACTGGAAGGAGGAAAGCTGTGGATTACTTAGTCAGGTAAAATATGGTGAATGCACTTTGTTGAGAGTGAAATTCCTGATAAACGTATCCTCCACCAACTAATTTTTCTTCTTGCTGGTCATATGTTGAGTTGTAATAATGTATATGATTTTCGTTAGCTCTTAGATCTCCGTTTAATCCAATGCTACTAATATTACGTTCATTGACGATGGCAGCATTACCGGTTATATAGAAAAAGATCTTTTAGAATTGACAAATTAATTATCCATGCAGGAAGTGTAATTATTTTGCATCTCTTTTTCTTTTTCCGAATAAATTTAGTTTAAGGAGCTCATGGCATTTCAAATTTACTTGGTATGTTACTTAATTGTTTTCTTTTTTTTTTTTTTTTTTTCCCCTGTTGGTAAGATATGTCTCTTATTACTTGATAATGAACAGTGAACAGCGGAAGTACTCATAT
Source organism: Carica papaya (assembly GCF_054855325.1). NCBI lineage: Eukaryota > Viridiplantae > Streptophyta > Magnoliopsida > Brassicales > Caricaceae > Carica > Carica papaya. Next base: position 10,062,871 of record NC_142310.1, on the reverse strand, counting down.
AATGCACAGAGATTGGTTTGATGGTGGACGGCCATAAAAATAACTTGACCTGCTAATTCTTGACAGCTTATAAAAAGATCACACCCCAAGAAAGTAACATGAAAAACAAACAAACAAACAAACAAACAAAAAACTCAAATTGAAGATTTCCATGAAAAAGTTATATTCTTGGATTTTAAACAGTCGAACTTAAATCATGTTTATGCATAATCCATAATACAATTATATTTTTACAAATTTGGATAAATAAACTTTATTAACACTTTTTTAGTACTCTAAATTTTTTTATAATATCATCAGAAAAAATATGTTCTTTCAAAATACGAACTAAGTGTATGATATACTAAGTAGATTAGAAGTTTTATAATATTATTTATCCTTATGTATATAATGTATAGATATATTTATATATATAAAGGCTTATGTATAAATTATTTATATAATGCGTCTAAAGTGAGGACTAAAACATTCTTGTCGGTATTCCCAAAAGAACCGACCTACATCAACTCTACTGCCCTCACTGCCTTGCCTTACATAAGTTACAAAAAAATATACAAGCTAGGCTATCAGTTTATATATGTACACATCACTCTACCATTGCAAATACATTGACATATACATATATATATATATATATATATATATATATACACATATAACAACATACACTCATTGCACAGGCAAAGTGCAGGCAGAATAAATTCGTGATACATAAAATTACATTCAATATGAGGATCTTTTAGTGTCGGATTGGATAGCTATTTATATGGCCACCTTCACTGCTCTATGGGCTTATAGGCTTCTGATCGGGCCCTTTTATATTATGGGCTCTTTTGAAACAGGTAGGGTATGGACAGAACCCGGGAAAAACAAAGGGCTTTAGCCAGATTGTGTAATAAATATATCAAGTTTTTTAAATATATATATATATATATATTTACTTCCTTTTGAAAAAAAAAAAAAAACTCATATTCAGTATTAGTTCTCAAACATATATGTACATGCATATATATATGTATATGTATGTATATATATACACACACACACACACATATAGGTACACAGAGGGAAGGTAAGAGAAAAGAGAGAAACACATTGATTCTGTGGAAGTGAAGGGTCGTTTTCCGTCTTGAATTTCGTTTCCGGCAGTGTGATGTTTTCATTGGTGGGTTAAAGATTTTGCTTCCTGATCTCTTTTCTTTATTTTTATTTACTCGCATGTGAGTATAAATGTACTAAAGCCAGATAAATAAATTATTATTATTATTATTATTATTATCAGTGACAAATATAATAATTTTAGAATATTTTAACAATATAATGATGCAAATAAACTTTTATCTTTAGTTTATTTCAAATTATATAAAACTACATATTACAATAACAAAATATAGAGAATATATAATTGTCCTAACTAAAGACACAGAAATATTTGTTATAATGCTAATTATAAGAGGGTAAACTTTGGCTCTCTTTTATTTACTGCATACAAAAGACACGAATACCCTCACACATGCATATTATACATACATATATATATATATATGTGTGTGTGTGTATACATATTTGCTTTGATGCAAAATCATTACGAAGCAAATTATACTTTTGGGTATCATGCAGATCTGTTGTACTGTCAATGACTGCTTAGTCCCAGGTCATCTGTCCGGAGGAAATTGTAATCAAGAGGACATCTTCAATTGTTTTTTTTTTTTTTTTTTTTTTTCTTCTTAAGGAATCTTTAATTTTTCTTTTAAAAATAAAAAAATAAACCGTAATAGAAACAAGTGAGGCATAGAGGACAGAAGCAAAAAAAAAAAGAGTCAAGGACATTGTATTTTACTCACCATGGTATATCACTTTGTGAATTTTGGTTTCAATTATTTGCAGAATATGTACATTGTAATTTTTAATAAAAAAAAAGAAGTTAAATTAAGTTTAAGTTTATTGATGTATTAATTAAACCATAAGTAAACCAAAACAAAAATTATTCTACAGCAAAAAGCACCTAATTACCCAAGAAAAAAAAAAAAAAAAAAAAAAAACAGCAGAATCAAAGTGTTGAAAATTAAATAATTTGTAATTATTATGGCCGGGCAGTAGAATGTGTCTATTAAATACACGATAGTTTTAGTAACACTTTTGAAACTTAGAATATAAAAACTACAACAATCACAGAAATCTAATTAAATACACAAAAATTAAGAGTGGATTTGACTTCAACTGTTATCAACAAAGAGTACCCATTTCTAAAGATACAAGCATTATTAGTCCAGCCAAAGGACCTTCTACGTGATACATGTAAATCAATTGGAAAGTGTAAGCTACAAGGGAAACACTCGATTTAAGATAAAGATAAAAGCTACTGTGTTCCTGTTTCATCAAATAAAGCTACCTATAATATATATATATATATATATGTATATGTATATGTATATATAATATATGGTTATAAAATGCTTTATCAATTATATGAGATTAGAAAAGTCATTATCATTTGATTGTAAACACGCAAGACAACTACTGAAAAATGAAAGCCTTCTGATAGAAAAACAAGTTAAAGACCTGTCAAAAAGGACGAAGAGTATCAGCTTGGGTGAGAATAAATATGGATTTGTGTTACAATATGTACAATTAATGAAAAAGATGATAAGAAAAAGAAGAAAATTAACCCATGCAGGATATATGCAGCTTTAAACATTCCATATAATGTAATTGGTTAAATAAACAGAGTCTATAGCCGTCTGCTTTTGCTGCCCTCCTTTGCGTTGTCTTCATCTCACTGTCCCGTAAGATTGACAGGTAGGTAGATGCAATTTTTTTAAAAAATATACATATACATAGCTATGAGTTTATACCATCAAACATATACAAACACCCTATGTATAAGCTAACTACCTACATATACACCGAATATACATTATATACATATATATATATATCTGATCTCTTATGTACTGGTGTGATCTCGAGATATATTTGAGAAAGGTATGGAACTGTGGATTGATAAAGATTTTGTTGTATACGTGAAAGAGAGAGAGAGAGAGAGAGAGAGAGAGCAACACAATCGAACAGCTTTTCTACTCTTTGTTGTGAACAGTGAAATTAATTTGATTGAAATATTAATTAGAAGCAGGAGCGAAAGTGTTGGTGCCTTGTGCATAAGCTCTAAATTTGATTATCTTAATTCAAATTGAATCAAACTGTTGTAGTTCCATAAATTTGCTTCAATTTTTATTTTGTTTGTGGTTTCAGTTTTAAATTTGTAAATTAAAAGTGCTAAGTTCACGGTTTAATTTTTGATTTTAATATAAAAATATTTGAAAACTAAACTTTTAATCAAATGTTCTATAATTTTGTAATGTTAGTAATTTATTTACTAAAATTATAAACTACGTAGAAATATATGTAAAAATTACAAAATAATAATTTTTAAGAACGACTTGTATGATATTTTCAAAGAAGTGAAAGAATATGTATTAAAGAAATGCACGAGACCAAGAGGGTAAGAATGCTCGATTATTTTTCAATTCATATCAAATAGACTAATGTGACCAAACCGAATTGAACCATGTACAGTTTAACTTAATTTCTGATTTAAAGATGGAAAATTAAAAATTTTGGTTGATTCAATGTAAATTGAGATTTAAAAAAATCTTAATAAATAGATTACTATTTAATATTTTTATTTTCTATTAACTTTATTAACTATAGATTGATGAACAATTATAATTTATGAATTTATTTTTTGTTTAGTTTTTATTGATTTCGTTAACTATTTTTTAGTTAAACATGATAATTTCAAAAAAAAAAAATGGTTCAATTTATTTTAGTCTTTAGTCTACATATTTACCCTAATTCGGTATTTAGTATGATCATGTTGAGATCTAGATCTATAGATACTCTTGCAAGGGAGACCACAAGATGGTGCCAAAAGAAAAAAAAAAGCATCCAACACATAAGAAATAAGATAAGTTGAAAGTCCAAAAAGTAAAAAAATAATAATAATAAGAACAAAAGCAAGTATAATTTCATAACACTACCAAAGATGTAAAAACAATTGTAAGACCCTAATCTAGATTAAAGAAAAGCAAATTAGTCATTACTTAGCTGCAAAGAAGTAAAAGGACTGCTAATCATATGAGAGACTATCGTAAAAGAGACTAAAAAGGCATGAAAGATCAAACAAATATTAAAATCAATAAAATTCCATGAATATTAGAAACAACAAGGAATGGGGGAATCATGCACAATTTGATACTAATGAAAGTGGTGGACATGGACATTGATCATTACTAAATCACCTTAATAGAGAAAAAATGACTTGAGTGCTCCACCAAAATACATAGCCTCCTACAAGTGATGTGGTATTAAGCCTTCCCATTAAAAGTAGTGTAAAAGAAAGCCGCAAGAGAGTTAACACTACAAAATCAAAAGACAAAAAAAAAATGTACAACATTAGAAATCACTTATTTAGAGGAAAAATAACATGAGTGCTTAGCTAAAAGTAAAAATAAACTCACCAATTAGTGGCACTAAATAACTTAAGTAAAAAACATTTTAGTTTATTTTCTCAAGTGATATAACTATCTATATATTGTAAAGAGAACGAGTCATAGAGCAAAATCTAATAGAGAACAATAGAGAAAATGAAACACAACAAAATTTTAGTGGAAGAAAAAGATACATTTATAAAATAGACATTCACATTACGACGATAGAAAATAAATTCCCAACCACAACACAACCAAAAGAATAGGTACTACTTGACATTATTATAAAGAGAAAAAAAGTATTTACCAAAACTACAAACTTATAACATAATTTAGACAAAAATATAACTCAAACAATAAATTGCCCCTCAAGAAAGCAAGGATAAGAAACATAATCTTTCACATATTTTTATTTAGTAATATCTTTATCCTTAATACCAAATGGTGTTGTTCTATTTTCTCAAAAGAGCTCTTCCCTGTGTAAAATGTTCTCCTTGTAATTTATATTTTTATTTATGTTTTTTTCTTTTTTTCTTCTATAATTTATCTATCAAATTTAGAACTTTAGGTCATTTGAAGTCTTATCTTATTTTTTTTGTTTTTAGAACTCAAAGAGAAAAACCAATAACTCTTTTTTTTTTTTTGTACAAGGAGAGGCAAGAGTCAAAAGAAAATTAAGAAATTATCATGCACATTCGAGACTAAGATACACTCGTGATATCGTCAGTGAGAAACTGTTGGAGATCATTCAGCACTTGAACATGAAAGTGGAGACTCATTGGTATAGAGAAGTCAGCATTTGCCAATCAGTCAATGCATTTATTTCTTTCACAATAGATATATTGGATCCAAACCTACTAATCCTGTAATAACAACTACTTAATCTCACGAATGAGAGCTTCACCTGCAAAACTCTCCATCAAAATCAATGACATAATGATTTGGGCCCCATCTTTACATCGTTGTTTTTATTATAATCATCCTCTTAGCTCATCATACTATACAAAGATTGAGTTCTATTGTGATTGTATCTATTAATAAAAGAAATTTGAACTTCTAGAAAGGTTTTATACTAAATTTAGATGAACAAATTACTTTTAAAAACTCTCTCACAAAATCAACTTATTAATTAGGAATTTACCATTTGAAAATATATTATAGGTATTATAATATAGTTCCTAAAGATAATTTTTTTATCAACCAAGGATATATAATTTAATTTGTTTAACTATTAACAACTCATGTTAATTCCATAACATTAACGAATGCATTCTCGTCTAAAGTGTTCTTCCACCAAATCCTAATCATAATAGTTACCTATCATGAGCTCTCCTACAGTTACCCTCCACTATTGTATATTATACACTTCCTCCAAATGTTCAAATTTTCAAATAACATAAAGATACTTTTTAAAAAAAATATCTTTATGATTAAAAAAAATATCTTAATAATTTTAAATTAAATGGTGTAAGTCCTACAGGAAGCAAGAGACCAGATCCATATAATGAGCACGTGCTGGTTAGTGCCTACTTGATGATATAAACCCATGAGTGTGCATGTGTTTCAAATAACAGTATTGCATTGTTGAAGCATATTTAACCTATAACTATTCTGGGTCAAATTTTAACTACGAAACTATATTTTCTTATAATACTACTTCATTAAAGTACATTAACCCACAGTCAAATTTTAACCTATTACTGGTCGTGAATTCTTATAATACTACGAAACTACCTTAGCCTCCCAAGTATCCTGTCAAAGAACACAGTCAATATATATATATATATATATACACACACGTTACCTACTAACATTTATTTGATGTCACTAAATATAATGAGTGATGGCAGGTTTTTGCAAATAAAAGAAGATTCTGTTAGATATATGGAGAAGAATATATGGGAGAAGGGAAGAGAAGAGATGAAAGGGTTAACTTGAGGACGGTGAATATTGTAATACACACACACACACACATAGATATACCAAGAACATAAAGCTAAACTAGTTATGATTAAGTAGCTAAGATGGAAACACACACAAAAGATAAATGACCAGTGAAAATCACTGATCTCACAGACTTTTTCTTGACAGAGTTGATTGTTTCTGGTCAGAAAACTTTCAGCAAAAAGGCCGTGAATTGAATGGAGATGAAGCCACTTCTCTCTAGGTCATTGCCCGTTTTGTGCAGGCATTGTGTAAACATAAATGTCTCAAAAAAACAAGAACATCCATTTTGGTAGGCTTTTCGGTTCTCCTCGATCGGTCAAATATGTAATGATAAGGGCATGCTACAGCAGGAAATCAAAAGAAAAACCAAAACTCACAACCAATATAAAATAAGCAATAAATAAACACTTGCCATGCAAAAGTAACTCCAAATGAGAAAAAGAGTTTAGGAAGTTTCAGTTCACATGTAACTAGCAGTTTCATCTCCCATTCAGATCTCTAGTTCCCCAACACCCACTCATTTTTCCTTGACTCAAGGGTTGGGTTTAGGTTTCAAGAATCTCAAAAACAATAAATCACAAAACCCTTTTGACTACACTTGTTCAAGTTCAATTTCACACCACAGCTCCACGCCAAAGTAGCTGAGAGTGTACATGAGCTCAAAAAAGCTGGCCCAATCCCTGTACATAAACCAAAAACTTCTCTATCTTTCCTTCCTCGCATGACCCCATTTGTCAGCTTGTTAAGTCTCTCTCTATCTCTGGGTGGCGTGTCAAACCAGATTAAATCCCTACTTCATGATCACTAACAAAATCACAAGCTAAAGAAAACAAAAACTTAAAAGAAAAAAACGAAACTAAAGGAAAATAAATATACTAAAACCCGTCTTGAAATCGATTGATCGATGGAGGGGGATCCAAATTACGATGCTGTGATGACCCGCCTGCCGCGTAGCTCCTACCCCAACTCAAGGTCTCCTCCTGATTGCTCAGTGACCCATCTCCACCACCACCCACTAATGATCCTGCCATCTCCGATCCTCTGATCGGGCCAGGGTTGAACCCACCATGTCCTACAGGTGCACCAATGCAGGTGTAACTCGATTCTGGTGCGGCACTAGCACCCATATAGTTTAGGTTTTGATGCGAGCTACTGCTACTACCACCACTAAGGACATGCCCTACATAGTAGTCATGATTCACTGCTGGGTGTTGAGGGTATTGTGCGTGGTAAGAGGTGAGTCGTGAAGGTGAGGGATATAGATATGGTTGTGGTGGCGGTGGAGGCAAGACAGTAGATGAGGAACCAGGGAACAATCTTGGTGCATACACGGCTCTGTATAGTGTTTGGTCTCCTATGGGACCTGCTCCATGGTATCTGCAAAGATTGAACAGTTTATGTCTTAATTGTTTGATGAATAATTATCCAGGTATACGACCAAGCAGATATTCTTATTAATTATATTCTGTAGTTTTTTTTTTTTGGGGGGGTTGGGGGGTTCAAGACAGCATCTGGGTCACTTGAGTTTTCTTCTGAGCCAACAACAAAAAGAAACAAGTGGAAAATGAAGTTGGAGGAGAGGTGTATGAAGAATGATATTCAAGGAAACAAAGAGTTAGAATAGAGGATAAGGAAACTTACCCTAGGTGAGGGGTCCCTTGGGCGGCAAAGTTATCGTTATTGAAAACCAGCTGACGAGCCCGGTTCAGTGTCTCTGTCTCCCTCTCTGACCATCCAAAAAAAAAAGAAAGAAAGAAATCAAATCAAATCAACCTCAACACCAAAAACATCCACCAAGAATTTCAGCTGAAAAAACGCAACAGACACCCATGACCCAACTTAGTTTTCCTCAAGATTGAAAAGACCACGCAAATCATTGTGCGCATAACAACCAGCAGTGGTCACCATTTTTGCTTAAATTAATAAAAGTAGGCTAGTAAACTATGAGGCAAAAGTTAAAAACTTGAGTACTTGAGCTCTTTCTCCTCACTCTCAAAATGATGTTCGTTAGCATGTATGATGTATTAATTGAAAGAGAAAAAAAAAAAAAAGAATTGGGAGTGAAGCTTGCTTGCCTTGTCGGTGGCGGTTCATGTGTCCCCCAAGAGCTTGTGACTTGCAAAACTTAAGGGAACAGAACCTACACTCATAGACCTTCCCACACTCATCTTTCCCATCCTTAGCGCCGCTTTTCTTTTTCCTATAGCCTGCAACCATTAAAATCCAACAACAATTAAAGCAACTTCGATGAGACTATACCTGCTGCCTAATTACTCTATAAACATTAAACTCCTTTTATCTTGTTTACCATTTAATGCAAACAAAACAAGCATTGGCTCTCTTTTTTAAGCTTGTATGTAAATGGAATAGCCTAAGTAGGTAGCTTCGAAGAGTGTGTTTGTGGTTATTAAAGGCATAAAATCAAGGGGATCCCTCCTTTCACTTGTATTAATATTTAATATTTAGATATTTAAATACTTTTCTCTTGTGACTAAACTAATGATTATTAAACTAAATCACACACAAAAAAGAACAAAAAACAGGTTTTTTCTATCATAAACGGAAATTAAGAGGAAGAAATACCAGACGAAGAGGTGTCCTCAAAGAGCTGTTTACCATCTCTAGCGAAGTCGTCGGGAAAGTTGTTGAGGTCCAAAGGGTTAACGTTCCTCTCCGGTCTCCTGCAAATAAGAGCCAAAAGGAAAAGTTGGTGAGGAGATGACATCAGTATTGAGATAAAGAAAAGAGAAGAGAGAAGAAGACCTACATGGTACCGACAGAGAAAGACAGAAGAAAAAAATATATATATTGAGGGGCAAACAATGATCTTTCAGATGGGAAGATAACTAAAGCTTTAGAAAATTATGACTTCAGTTTGAGAGACTGCAATATAGAGGCTAGTTGAGTGAAGGTGGAAGAAAAAGAGGCTTTGAAAGTTCTCTATCAGTTTCTCTGCCACCCTCTCTGCACTCATCTCTCTCTCCAAAAATTGAAACAACAAAGACTCAGTGGGTCTCGTGACTTTAAAAGGAGAGAGGGCTATATATGTTTGTACAAATATTGTTAATTTGTGGGTGTGGATGGAGGGTCGTTTGGGTAAGTTTGAGACTTGAGAGACATTGCCTTGGTAAAAGGATAAATATACATAATATGAATGTTAATATTAGTATTATACGAAATATAGTTCCTAAGATTATATACCCATTTTCATTAATGTTAGACATTAGTGAATTAAGAAAAAAAAAAGATGAACTGGGTTTTATACGATTGAGGACAATCAGGAGTATATATGTGTCTGTGCTCTTGTTTGCTTTGATTATATATATGTTTGTGCTGATAAGATGGGCGCATTGTAAAATCTAATGGTCCCCGTGCAGGGTTAGGGACCTCTCCTGGGTATCATTGTACCCTGGGGGCTTACCATGGAACATGGAACTGTTACTGTCAAGTATCTCATTATTAGGGTTTTTGTGATCTAAGTTGGATATTTACTCTATCCCTCCAACCCCAATTGTTGTTTTATTCTTTGGAACTTGCCCAGTTGCTTGAGATCTTAGTCCTTTTCACTCAGTTGCCACTCTGCTGGTCTGCTTCTCTTTTTGTTTCATTTTTCCTCCTCTTATAGAAACTAATTAAATATGTTTTATGTGATTAAGTTAGGTCACAGAATCCTGGATCTAATTAATACCTGAAAAAATAAAGTATATCAATTAGCTGTTATCTCCTAGGACTGTAAGCTTTCAGAAAGATACATATCACTCATTTGATGAATTGGTGCAAGTAACTTTTCACCAGCTTAGCTTAATTATCAGTTTCAATGTCAAGAAAATAGCTATCTAAAAAAGGAAATTAACTGCTGCATTTTCTCTCTTCAATTTTCTCATTTTATGCTTTCCTATAATTAAATTTTAGCCTCTAAATTAGTAGCTAGAGAATATTTCATACACTAGCTTAGAAACTTCTCAAATTCTAAATCAAGATATTTGTTAAGCAAATTAATTTGCACTTATTAGTATAGATAACACACAATATAAGGTAACTGGATCATAGCCATTCTTACACTCTTTTAGATTTCATTAATAATCTTATCATTTAGGTAGACTTATATACGCAAATTATATACCATCAAATTTCCGAATTTTTGGGAAGTATGATAAGAAAAAAAAATTTAACGCAGTTCTCTAGTCAGTTTTCAGTATGAATACTTGTTAACCTTTGGCACCAGTAAACAAATTTCCTACCATCTTGTACTCAGAGCTAGCATTACACCAAATGCTAAGAGTGCAATTCTAATTCATCATGAATTAAGAAATATCACATGGCAAATTTGTGGGGTTTGATTATGATAAATCTAAACATTTTTACATATAGTTTTGGGTTGGAGAGAGTGTAGTTCATTACCAACCTTCTCAATCAATTTTTTGAGCTGAAGCTTTTATATATCAATCGTAGTAATGTGTTTCATCTTTTTACTTATATTTTGTATTTTTTTGTGAAAAAATTACTTTTATAAAAAATTATGCCACGCCCCAATATTCGATATGAAACATTAATTCTTATTCATGTCATTTTCATGCAGTAGACCCATAAAATATATACATTCGTAGATCAAAAAATATAATACAACCTAACATCTCATGTGATATATAAAGTAACTATATATACAAAATATGAGGTCAAAATTTATAATCTAATTGAACAAAACAAATTTTTTTGAATATGCACAAAATATACAAAAACAAGAACTACTTTACAGATTCTACTCGTCTGCCAGTGGTGCTGACTCTTCATTCTCCTCTGAAAAATATCAAAATAAAATTTATTGAGTTTCACCAACTCAATAAGTATTTTCGTTCTCTCAACCCAAATAAAATTTCATGCAAAATACACGGTAATAAACAAAAGCAATAAAAATATTTCAGTATAAAATTCATGTTCTTATTTTTACTATTTCACTTATTCCTGATCGATCTGATGAAATCTCTCGAATATTATATAAAAATCTCAAATGTATATTTTCATACTCTCGAAAGTCATAGATGCACTCAAATATCAATCATCATTTCGAAATATAATCACACATACAAAAAAATCATAGATACCCTCAAAATGTCATTTCTATAGTTTCATTGTGATGTCGTTTATGTCATCATCGAGGAAATGCGAAATGAATCCCTACATCACATGGATAGCACACACATAAATCACACAATAACCACAACAAGTATGTTTGCTAGGTAACCCACACTCACACAAATGTCTATCCATGTCTGAATTAGATTTTAAACTCTATCCATGTGCAGGTTCACCATGCCTGCTGAACTTCAGCCACACACACACACTCCCGTCCTTAATTCAGACTAAACAATAAGGTATTCAGGGTCCTTACCCTATTCACTCCTACCCTCTCATTCCAAAATTTTTAATTTGTTTAAATAATTATTTTTTAACCTCAATTATTTCTTTTTCTTTTGTAATTTTTTCTTAATTGAGAATTTTTATTTTCAATTTCATATTTTATCAGTTCAAATAACTTTCAGTCTATTAGATCTGTTTTCTAGTTTGGTCTTCTCATAAAGTTCTAATTGCTTAGATTTACTTATCATAATTTAGGTTCTGTTTTTTCATTGAAATTGGGCCAATGTCCGCTCAACTTCAAAATTTATAATTTTTATAAAATAAATGTACATTTTGAAATTTAACCCTACTGAGATTTAGAAATTTTACTCTCCTACGCATTTTTCTGAATCCGCCTGAATGTCTAAATTTTCTTATACACATGACATAATTAATTAAAATACTTCGAAATACTAAAAATTAATTTAATCAAATAACTCGTTCCAACGATCATCCAATGGAATACCCAAAATTATAGAAATCCATATCCAAAAAACTTTTTAGTTTCTTGTTCAACGAATCGGATTCTCGTTTTTCGAGAAAGACTTTTAATTTTCCAGACGGCAAACCGGATTCTCGTTTCTCGAGAAAAAATTTTTAGCTTCCCAAACAACGAATCTGAACCTCAAAATAGTGGATCGGGTTTTCATGCTTGGGGAAGACCCTTTGACTTCTTGAATGGGTCGATTTTCCCCATTCCTGAGGAAATCTCCTTGGTTCCCTCACGGGTGGGTGGTCCGGCCGAGCCCGCGCGGCTAGCTCGACACCAGCCTTGCTCCACCGCCGCTCAACCGCCACCAAAACACGAAAACATAACAGTTTTACCTTTCGGCATGGGCGATTTGGCCTCAACTTGGCTCCCGGTCACCCCGCGGCTCCCTTGCGTACTTGGTTGAGACTCAATGTGATTTTTCAAACCTACAAACTGATTAGTAAAGAAAATAAAAAAATCTAACAGAATAGGAAGAGAATACGAAAAAAATGATGAAACTTACGTTTGCTGATGTCGGTCTCCACCTTCGCACGACGTCTCGGTCGTTTTCCTTCCCTTATTCTTCCTTTCAACTTCAACTCCACCACTCACCGCTTCTGTCACTCTCTCTTTTCTCTTCTTCCCCTTGCAGTGGCCGTTCTCAGCTTCTTTTCTTCCCGCTTGGCCACCCTCTTTTTCTTCCCTTTTCTCTCTTTTCTTTTTCCCTTCTAGCCTCTTTTTAATTTCATCTCTCTTCTCTCCTTCTCGACTTTCCCCACGCGACAGCCTTCTTCCTCCTCTCTCCCCGATCGGTTCCTCCCTCTTTTCCCTCTCTCTTTTTTGGCTACCCTTCAAAATGAAGAATGAAACCCTAATTGTTTCCTTAAATACCCACTTTCTTAGACGTTGGATCTTGCAAGGTTCAATCTGGGCCATTCATTTTCTTTTAAATATCCTCCATCCAATCTCCTCCAGCAGTCCGATCTGAGTTGTCCATTTTTCTAATTTCTTTTGCCCCCTTCCACTTCTTATTTATGTTTTTTTTCCTTTTTCTTCTTCACTTTCATTTAGGTCCCTAAAATTAATTAAAAGTTTCAATCTTTGAAAATTCATTTCATTTACATTCAACTCATAAATTTTATTTATTTATATATTTTTTCTTTTAGGTAGATATTATAAATTATGATATCAAAACTTTACCAAAGATATATGTATAGTTATAAATTTTTAAATAAATTATTAAATTAGTTGTCAAATTTTAACATTTATTATAATTTAATTATTAATATTTTTTTCGTTAATTGTCTCAAATATTTAATTTCCTTTTATATTATAGTATAAAAGACTAAAATAGTATTTTTAGTTTATAACTTTTTAATTACTTGACTTTGTAAGTAAGTAATTTAGAACTTTTTTACTTTTTTTTTCAAAAACATATATACATATATATATATATATATTAGCATGAGTGTGTTACTTAAAGAATATGATAATATTTTAAAAAATAAAAATAAGTATATTGATTGATATAAAAGAAAATGCAACACCACCACGAAATTCTCAAGAAAAACCGAATGATGGAAAACACAAAAAATAACGCTTGATATTCCTAAACACACAAAATAAAGTAGTCAATAAGCCCGTACATGTATAGGCAGCTCAATAAAAATAAGTCAGCCCCTAAACTGAGCAAATAAAATATCAAAATATCTTCGTTGCCATGCACAAGGTTGCCCTAATTCTTGGTGCACATTCAATCCAATAAAACACCATGAATGGTGTTTTCTTTAAATTTGCCGGGCAATATGTAATACCCAGAATTTAATTTAAAAATATTTAAAATTAATGTATAAAATATAATTTTTAAATTTATGAATTTTTGTTTAATGAAGAAATTAAGAAAAATAGGTGGAGGATGAAATTGAAAACAATTTTGAAAAAAATGGCTGAAATTTTGGGTTTTAAGAGTGTTTTTTAAAGAAAAATCAGAAACTTAAGGTCAAAACGTAATTTAAGAAAAATATGCTACATAAGACTGCCCACTCAGCAGTCTCGACGAACCAAAATGCGTCGCGTGGCAAGGCACGCTGACGCGGTGTCACGCTAGCAATTTGCTTGCCCGCGATCGGATGGTTCAGATCAAACATGATGGACGACCTAGATTAAAAGAAAATATATATAAATACTTCACTTCACACCAAACCCTAATCTTAGCCGCCAGCCCATCCGCCAGAAAAGAAGAACCAGTTGCCGGAAAGGAAGTCGACCGTCATCCGCCACCGCACTAGAGCCACTCCGACTGCCAAAAAGGTAAAAAATTCTTTCAGACGCTCGAAATTTAATTTTGAACACCCTCATGGCCAAATCAGAGCAAAGGGACCGGTGGATGAAGCAAAAACTGCGGCTAAAGCCCAGCGATGCCGCTGCGAGAAAAATCAAAGACCGCCTTCGATGAGGCCCTTTCCGATTCCCATTTCATGCAATTTTTTCACCATTTTTTTTCTCACAAGATGACCGAAGAAAAATGTCCAACCACGAAGGTGAGCAGGCAAAACTGCCACACCGGAAAACTTCACTGCTGGTAAGCTTTTATTTTTTGACTTTTTTCGGCCAACCGAGCTCTCTTAACGTGTTTTCTCGCATGATGAGTACAAAAACGGCCAAAATCAGCCAACTCGAAAAAAATCGCTGCCGTGGGCGACGGTGTCATCACCGGAGCACAGCACCGCCGCCGCCATAATTTCGAAATTGGTTGGAAAGGGTTTTTAACACCGATTTTAGATTTTTTGAGCTATTGCGAGATACTTGGAGCGTGTTTTAATCTCCAAAAGAAAATTCAGAGAACTCGGGGACCGCCAGTAGACGTGATCGAAAGTTTAGCATTCGGACACCGATTCGGGTAAGAATCTTTCACTCTATTCTTCGTTATAGAATTGAAGTTTAATTGTAAATAATGTGATATTTTGTATAATTTAAAAAATTTCGATAATTAATCACATGTTACTAATGGAGCCGGAACCGGTTATTATTTACTGTTTATCCTATTTGATTGATTTTACAGTTTCAAATGCATAATAATAAACTAGAGTTAGTATGATGATTTGTTATGTTTTCTCGATGTATGTATTGCTTGTTCTGTATTATTTACAGTTAAATTGTGAAACTAAAAATTAAATGTAAACAGAGAATTATTTGATTAAGTGATTGAATGAATGGTAGCCTTATTAGATATCTTAGGAGATAGTAGATAAACCGGGTGCATAGGAAACCCTGCCGTAAATATTATCTCATACTGGATGGGGTATCGATGATTGGTATTTTAGCGCTCATACCAAACGGGGTATGGGAATGACTCATTTTACCCTCATACCGGACGTGGTATTGAGGAATAATATTTTTAGCGCTCACACAGGATGGGGTATGGAGATGGCCGGTTACTAGAAAATATTAAATAAGGGCTCACGCATAGTAGAGACATCCCTATGGACCCCCATGGATACCAATAGGCAAATAAAATGTGAAAGTTGTTATTCTTACTTGATTAAATATAAGATTATAATGTTGTCATGTTATTGCTTCTATAAGTCAGTTTTAAAATTTTTGTTACAGTAAGTGTACAATAAATGATTTTATTTATGATAAATAAATTTACTTAAATAAAGAGTTTCATTAGTAGTTTTCATAATTTTTACAAACCTTCATTTTTATATTGGTGAGTAGTGTGATATTCTTAATGAGATAGTGTACCTCACTCTTTCATTAACTATTTCAGATCAAGATGACCAGATTCAAATTCTGATCTACAAGAGGATTGCAAATAGGATGTTCAATTGTTTACTTTCCAATTTCTTTCTTTGATTTTTCGTTATTTTTTTTGAATGGTCATTCCCGTAGCTATTAGGTATTCAGAATTATTGTATAAGTAATGTAAACTCTAACGCTATTATTTCGTTTCTGCATTCAAATTTATAATTTATTTCTTTTTAAGTTCTGGGTCGTTACAGAATATACTTTTAATTTATTTTGTAGAATTTTTAAAAAGTGAATATATGCACTTGATGTCCAATCTTCATTCAGATTGGAAGTTAGGGCAATTATATAAATTATAAACTAAATATTAAATTAGTTTTTTATTAGTTTTAAATATTTAAATTGATTTTCTATTAATTTTTCATTTTTTTATCTTTTTATTTTAAAAAATATATGTAAATTAAATTTTTTCCATTAAATACCACTAATTTTGATAGCAAATTTATCATGTAGGGAGTTTGTCACATAATTATTTCTATTCAGATAAATTTTCATATTAAATATCACAAAAAGATATCTAACATGTAACACCCACAAATTTTTTATTTTGGTGATCAAATAATTAATAAATATAAATTTTGTTTATTTTGCTTTATTTTAATGTATTTTATTTTATTTTATTTAGAGTAAAAAATGAAATAAAATTGAATAAGGATTTAATTAAAAATAATTTTGGAGAAAATGAGTGAAAATTTGGATTCTATGGGTATTTTTGAAAGAAAAATAAAAAAACAGAGGACAAAACGTAATTTTGAAAAGTTTTGCCACGTTAGACGCCGGGTCAGCAGCGCGGACCAAGCAGGACATGCCAAGTGGCAGAGACGCTGATGAGGGAGGTCACGCAAGGGGGCCACATGGACGATCTACGTGCGCCCGATCGAACGGCTGAGGTCCGTTCCCGCGCGCACGGATGGCCTGCATGCGCTCCCTCCCAAACACAATCGAACGGCTAGATTCAAACGCAACCGGACGATCCACAGTGAATCGCAATAGACGACAAGATTGGATCTCGATGAACGGTCCAAATTCACTCCCTATTTGATCGCAATCGGACGGTCTAGATTGAACGCGATGGACGGCCTAGATCAAAAGTTGATGGATATAAATAATCCCCATCCGCACCAGCTGCCCACCCTTCCTCCTCCGCTTTAAGAACCGTGTGAACGGAGAGTGGGCAGAAGGGAAGGAGGTCCTCATACGGAGAAAATCAGGGAATGGGTCAAGTAAACTCCCCTGGGGCTGGAGAAATCAAAGACAAAGCTTTACAACGATAGGGCTTTTCTTTCTTTTTTCTTAGTGATTGAAAAGGAGGGTGCCTAGGTATGTTATAGAAAGGGAAGGCAGAGGTAGTACTTCGAATGGCGAAGAGAGGCGGCTTGGCAGGGAAGGAATGGGAAATTGTCAAGGATGACTTCTTTGTTTTGTTGGCAAAACGAAGGGCTAAATAGCGCAAGTGATTCTCTGAGTTGGTCTGGGCCTCGGGAAACTGGTTAAGATAAATGACAGCGCCTTTTTCCCCTCTTCCTTGTTAGGAGGGAAAGAATCTCTTATGGTATTCATCTCACGCCCGGCATAGAAGAAAGAAATGGGTTTGCGCTTAAATTAAAGTGATGAGGTGGAAGTAGGGCTCCTATTGAAAGGTTTTCCCTCCCTCAAAGGGCGACCAGCTTTCAATACTAGTTGTTACGTTACACTGCCATTTTTCCAATATCATTGAATAGCATGGCACCCTAGCCGCCAGAACCCCTCACCGGAGAAGACGATCCAGCCGCCGGGGAGCTGACCGCTGCCACCCGCCGCTGCACCAGAACCCTTTCCAACTGCTAAAAAAGGAAAAAACCACCCCTTTTGCACAAAATTAAATTTTAAGCTCACTCATGACAAAATCAGAGTGAAAAAATCTACCAATTGACCGAAAAACACTGAGGAAGCCCGACAGCACTACCGCGGAGAATTTCACAAACCGCCTCCGATGAGACCCTTCCCGATTCCTATTTCGTGTAATTTTTCTACCGTTGTGATCACTATTTTCCTCTCTACAGGTTGACTGAAGTGAAACACTCTACCGCAACGTGAGCTGGAGGAACCGCCACATCAGAGAGCCCCGCTGCTAATGAGTTTCGATTTTTTATATTTTTTCGGTCAATCGAAGCCCTTTAACATATTTACTCGCAAGAATCGATGCAAAAACGGTCAAAAAAGGCCGACCCAACGTGGATCGCCGCCCCGGACAGCGGCGCCATTGCCGGAGCACGGCAGAGTCACCGTGCCAGATTTTTAAAATTGGCCAAGTGGGCCTTGGGACTGATTTTGGATTTATTTGGAACATTTATAGGTATTATAAGCGCGTTTTAGTTGTCGAAGAAAAAATTCAGGGAACCTAGGGACCACCCGTAAGCACAGTAAACCATTTAGCTTTTCGGTATTAAATCGCGTAAGGATCCCTCACCCTATTCTCTATCATAGAACTGAAGTTGAAATAAATAATAATGTGGTATTTTGTGCGATTATAGTAAACATGCATAATTAATTACAGGTTGCTAATGAAGTTGGAACCGACAATTATCTACTGTTGTTGTTGATTGTTTTTACAGTTTACCTGCATGATGGTATCTTATTTATTTATTTTATGGCTTTGAATGCATGTATAGTTTATTTTACGTGTTTACTGCTGAATCGAAAAAAATGAAGTTTAAACGGTAAAGAAATTGTATAATTAAATGATTAGATGAAAAGGCAACCTTACCAGATATTCTGGGAGATAGTGGGCGAACTGAGTACATAGAGAACCCTACCGTAAATATTGTCTCATACCGGACGGGGTATAGAGACTGAATAATTGGGTGCTCATACCGTGCGGGGTATGGGGACGACCCGCTTCACCCTCATACTGGACGGGGTATTGAGGTTTAATGATTTGGTATTCATACTAGATGGGGTATGGGAACGGCCTGTAATTGAGATTGTTAAAGAAAATGATTCACGTGTAGCGGAGACATCCCTATGAAACTCTATAGATACTAGTAGGATGGTGAAATGAGAAATAGTTATGGTTTGGTTTATTATTAATGGATATGGATTTATAATATGTTTTATGTTGCTAATTGTTCATGAAATTATGATCTGTATGGTATTATTATTTTTATATGTTATTTTCATAAATTCCAGTATGGTAAGTGAATGAGAAATGATTTTATGATTGATAAATGAATTTACTAAATTTAATGCTTCATTAGTGGTTTTCGATTTTATACCAACCTCTGTTTCTGTGCCTATGATATAGTGTGATATCCTTACTGAGCTTGTGTAGCTCATCCTTTATTTAACCATTTCAGATCAAGAGAACCAGGTTCCAGAGCCTGATTCGCAAGAAGATTACGAGTAGATGTTAGATATTTTCTATTTCCATTTGTTTCCTTATTTCTCGTGTTTCTTTCAAATAATAAATTTTGTAATGCTGTTTAGTACTTTTAAGTTATTGTGTAAGAAATGTAAATCTTAATATTTTATTTTGCTTCCGCACTTAAGTTATTATATATTTCCTTTTAGATTTCCGAGATCATTACATAACATCTAATGTATAAAAAAATATTTTGATTTTTAAATATTTTTTTGTACAAAAAAATTAAAATTTTGAAACATAAAATTAAGAAAAAATAAATCCTTCTAACTTCTAGTAATGAACACAAGTGCTTGAAAATAGATGAACTCGAAGACTCCAAACTCAATTATTTACATTTGTTTTAACAACATGACCTGCTTCAACTCAACTTAGTTAATGAGATTGCAAGGTGCCCTGAAGCTTCTAGGCAACTATTCATTTGGGTTGCCAGAATTAGAGAAAAAGAACAACAACAACTAAGAGGAGGATTGTTTACTTGAGATATTTAAGTAAAAAACAAAAGGCAAAGGATTGATAATTTGATGGTGGGCATCTCAGGTGTTAATTATGAAGCAGGAAGTGGCAGTAGAGTTCATGACGTATTGTGGGTGGGATTAGACATTAGAAAGAGTGACTATCAATGTGTTGATTATGACATCATCTGTGCCTACAAAGTAATTTTATAAAGAAAAAATAGCATTAGAGGTGTTGAAGATAGGGGTGAATGTAGAGTTCATGTTGGAGGGGGGTTTCTTAAATGGAGAAAAAGTTGAGAAGGTAGTGAGAGAGATTGTAATGGAAAATAAAATGGTGAGTAAGAAAATTAGAGGCAAGACTATGAAGGACATGGCAAAAGTAGTTGTAACGAATTGAGGCTTGTCTTTCTATGATTTGAATGCTTTGCTTCGAGAATTAAGTTTGCATCAAGGTTGAGAAGGTTTGGCAAGGCATGGAGATTTGGGAGATAAAGACAAAAAACAAGGCTAGTGTTGATGAGGTTAAGAGCAATAACACAACTATCATAGAAGCTGGAAGAATTTATTTTTTAATTTTGTGTTCTCAATTTTGTTGTTATTTTAAAATAATTAAAAATTAAAATATATATATATATAATGTTAGGTGATAACTGACATAAAAATTTATCCGACAAAAAATAATTATGTGTTCAACTCGTTGTGATGTGACAAATCCACTAATTATGTTAATAGTATTTAATAGATAGAGACTAATACACGTATTTTAGAAAAAATGATTAAAAAAGTAAAATTTTAGAAGATGAATCAATTCAAATATTTAAAAATAATATAGGGATGAATTTAGCATTTAGACTTATAAATTATCATATTATAAAGCTTTGACTTTGTATTAAAAAAATGAATACAATTTTTTTCAAAATTATGATGAATTATAGACTTTTTGTATCACTATATGAATTACAATCTTATTAACAAGTTTTAAGTATACTCTCACGGAGTTTGGATTATGTGTAAGATTCATAATATATTACTTCGCTTTATAGATTATGGGTGCATTCTATTGAGCATGTCTCTATTCAAAGTCAAACTATAAATTATGCGTTATTTCAGCATAGAACATATTGGCCTTGATATCAGGTGACAACTTGTTTTATATCCACATGATTAAAATGTTCTTGTATTGTAAGTAGTGTGTTCTTAGTGGATCTGCCAAATCTCTCGATTCTGCTAAGGTTCCATCTATGAACCCTAACTTGTTTTATATTTTCAATGTGCGTATCATGGATTTATGTCATACACAATAGTTTCTGGCCTTAAGCAACTAAGGGATAAAGACTGTACTTGAATTTAAGTTTTTCTCAATATAGTATGGACTATTCGAATTCAAAAGATCTAAATTTGTCCTAATTAGAAGTGTAGGGTTTTGATTTATAGTAATTTAGTTTGAATTTTCAATATCTAGTTATACTCTATGCTCTAATATCATATAATAAATCAAAATTCTTGTGTCTAAACTAGTTAGCTATCAAAGGTTACTAATAATACAAGGAAGAAGACTAGTGAAAATATCTCAACTCTTTTGAAAAGGCGATCTGCAGAACCATCAAGCTAAAGAAGAAAAAAAAAAAAAATCCTATTAGGGTCTTGCTTGCAGCGAGCGAGAGTTTGTGAGCGAAGCAAGGTTTTATGTCTCGAATGACTCTCGTACACCAACAGCATACTCTCACTCTATCATTGTCTTTGAGATTAAGTGAAATCTGTGTATTTTGCACTTTAATCTTCTATGGATCTGGGCTCACGGCCCACATACTTCCAGTCCTTTGTTCGTTGATATAAATTTTAAATTTTTTTAATAGAATTCATGTACTAAATTAATTAAACTATCTCAAACACTTGGAAGTTTGATAGAAAAAAATTTATTTCAATGACTTATTTTTTGAAGTAAAAGTAAAATTTTGTTGGAACAGAAGCAAGGACAATCTCCCCCAAAAGATGCCCAGAAATCCAAAATGAGAACATTACACTCGAGGACACTAACATGTCACAAAACTTATACGAACAAGCCTTTGCCTCAGCGAAACACCGAAAAGCATCAGACAAGGCCAAGCCCGCTCCACGCGTTGGGCCTTACATAGATTGAACAGAATGTGTGAGTGTACATATATATATATATATATATCTATTTAAACGTTGAGATTTCACAAATGATGGTATTGGAAGGCACAAGAGGAAGAAATAATGAGGGTAGTTATATAAGATTATAATTAAATTAAATTAAGATGATTGATTCTCAGTGAAGAGTAGTTTTTTGGCTCATCTTCCGTGACGATGAGTACCCACAGATTTTAATATCAGGTGCTTCCTGAAATGCACACGTACCCTAATACTACCTAGAATTGATTATTTGGACCACTCTACTCATTTTACTCTCTCTTCTTTCTTTAATGCGTAAGGTCAGGCCATCACCACCCTAACACACTTGAGAATGTCCTCCTTTTATATTATATATATATATATATATGTATGTATGTATTCATATTTTGAAATCCTCAATATATATATATATATATGTATCAAGGCTGAAGTTAATATTATCTGCATTTCCCAATGACTTTTTAATTGATGATGCGCATTTAATGTTCCAGCTCAACTCATGATGATCCAAAATTAATGACAAAGCTAATAAGGATATGACCACAAGACAGACTTGATACCACTTTTAGAAGTTACAGTTACTCTAAAATTTCAAATCAGTTATTCCTTTTATTAATTACGGTTACTCTTTTTAAAAAAAAAAAAAACAAAAAAGAAAAGAAAAATTGTGTTTAAGTCTTTAAAAAAATATGTATTTTCAAATCAGATAAGATTATGTGTATTTTTATTTAAAAAATTATATTATTATTAATATATACGTCACTTGAGTAATAATGTTCGCAAGAGCTAACAATGAAATATTTCATTTTTATATTTAGTCAAACTTAATTTGAGATTATATTCTTAATGATACTGTAATGGTTATTATTGGAATTATCTGGTTTAGCAGACAAACAAAACAAATAGGGAAGCGTTTTTATTTCTCTGCTATTTCTTCTGGCTTTTGTTTTTCCTTTTCAAAAAAAAAAAAAAAAAAAAAAAAAAGTTTCTTAGCCTCTTAGATATCACATTTTCTTTCTGCTCGTGCATAAGTTATTGAGCTTATAATCAGCCATGGAAGAGACGAGAAATTAAGTTTGATACAATTACACACACACACACACATTTATATATAATTTTCTCTGGTGGTGAATATCCTAAGACTGGACGTTCTTACACAACACTTAAAAGAGTACATATATAGATACACATGGTACATTCCCCATGACAAAATCTGCTGTATATATATATACGTGAAGTGAATTATTATTGCATAGAGATCAGCAACCTGTAACCAAATAAGTGAAGCCAAAAATCAAACTGTTGACTGCTGAAGCTTTTTACTTACTGCATATCCAATTGGGTAATTGGAAAATGAATGGTACCTGAATTAGGGAAGCTAGTAACTGAGCTTGAGGTAAATATATTTCAATTGAAAATCTGTATATGCAGTACTAAAAAAAAGCCAGAGAAAAGATTCTTATCCATTGAAAACCTCGTTCTTTCTCTTCATAATAACCACAAAATGAAGTCTTAACCTTTTCTCTTGGAGGATACTATTACTACGTGTTCATAAATAAAAAAAATTAAAAAAAAAAAAAAAAAAAAAAAAGCAGCTAGTGCATGCATTGTAATCAGTGGCCTGAAAGCATGTCAATTTGGCTTACTCTTTTGAGTAAACCAGCAATTGGTTCTATTGCCTGTTCTTTAATTATTATAAGTCTGCATTATGATATGACTGGATAATGTAAGCCCAGAATTTTAGGATTTCATAAGAATAATCTTTCAATCTGTTGCTCCAGATGGCAGAAGTGTACACCATTTACCCCAGGAAAAAAATAAATAAATAAATTACTCTATTCAACATGAATGGGGTAAAAGCACAGGAAATTTTCTCTCCTAATTAATTAAACTTCAATCGATTGGGCCATTTGTTTAAATAGTTGTAGGCCTTATTTTTTCAAGTTATAGGCCCATTGGCAGCCTATGACACAAAGTGGAAATGTATAAACATTCAACCAATTGGGCATCCCAAACAAGTGCAGTGCTACAAGATTTGTATACACACCCAAAAGAAAATTAAAAAAAAAAAAGAGAGCAAAATAATTAATCTGTTCTTACAAAAGCTAAATTTTAGGTGCATCCATGGCTTGATCGTTATACTGTCAACATGGATAATGTCAAAGATGTTCAATCAGTGGAGTGAGTTGTTTACTCTTAAAATAAATGAAATAAGTTAGAAGTAACATTTTAAAATGATAATCCATCAATTAATTGAAGATTAAAAACAAATAAAGTATTTCAACTTAAAGAAGTATCTATCAGCATTGCAAAAAATTAGTAATGAATTGGACAGGGGAAGGGTTTTAGCAAATATGAACTGGACCCAATCCGAAAGCCGTAATGAAAAAGTCGTACTACTCAAACCTGATTTTACTCAAAAATAGTTAAAATACTTTATCCAACATGTTTGCTCCAAATTATTTTATAAAAATTTTAATTAGTCACTAAAAATAGACAAATAATTTGTGTTGGTAGTTAAAATTTTAGTTCTTTTTGTCTGTCAAACACCTCCATTGCATGAAGCACATACCACTATATGCCCATAACAACCAAGTGTGTGCTTGTTGCACATTAAACGTTGTTTTTCCTAACAATTTCACTAGCTGCTTGATGTCTTTCTCGATATTGTTTTTATGGAATGCTTATATCTTTATATTCAATACGTTATTGTATTTTATCTCGCAATCTCCAACATCTACCTCTGATTTTCACCATCCTACATGATTCAATAGTTATTTTTAATCTTATTTATTAGTCTAATGAATTATCATTAAGCAATTGACTTTTTATCTTATTAAATATAATCATAATATCTTATTATTATATAATTTATTTTTTACTATCGTATGTATGAAAAAATACATGTCTATAATCTTTTTATAAGAGATCACGAATCGCATAAGTTCAATAACGTGTAATTTTTTTTATCTGAATTGGAGCTCCTTTTTAAGTGTCAATGCTAACTTAGGGTTAGTTTTATATTTTCCGAGCCTTTGTTCTTAATAATCTTATAGCCACCAAAAGTTGGATCTTGGGGCAAAGAAATCCATGCTTATATTGTGAATAGAGATAGGAGATATTTTCTTTTGATAAGCTTATATTATTTTATATTAAAAACGAAAATTATTTATATGGTATGAATATTATCTTCCACACAAAAGGAAAATTCTAACAATTAGTTACTTCTTCTAATAATTCCTTCTTTTATGATCATATATATAAGTTTAAATATTTTCACTTACCCACTTCCAACAAAAATGTCCAATATGTTACAAATTGATTTCTATTGAAATTTTTTTTCCTTTATATCAATTTTATGGGAAAAAAATTGAATTCGTGGATAATTTGTTATAAAAATGCTATTTTTCTACATACATCAGACAAGATAATTTTTTTAGTAGTTACAAAAATATTTTTTTATAATTACTTTTAAAACTGAAATTTTTTTGTTGAATTTTTAAAATTATGGACTTTTTTATTTTTATTTTTTAAAGGTCAAGCTGTAAATTGCCTTTTGTAGAGAGTTACAGTCACTCTCTATATTATCAATGTTCTAACAAATATATCTCCTTCTCTTTTTAATTGATTAATTAACCTTCTGTACTTTTGATATTATAATCATACAATATTTTCTTGAACTACTTTCATTTTAACTTACAATAAATTATAAATAAAATATTATTTTGCACTATTTTTTTTTTATTATAACTACATTAAAGTAATTATATTTTCTTTTTTATTTAATTTAATAAAAATTAATTACGATATGCTTATTTTCACATTACTATTAATATTTTTCTAAATATTTACGTATTTCAAATATTATTTAACTTATATGGGATGACGTAACATTGCGGTAATAGTAATATATTGAATAGAATATTAATTAGAATAAGACCAATTAGTATAAGTAATAGCACTAACACGGATATATATCGATTTTAAGTTTAAAAAACTAAATAAAAATAAAAATTGAAACTAAAAATAATGTTATGATGAAGATGTTGAAAAAGATAAATATATATATATAGAATATTAATGACAGAAAAATAAAATATTATAGTGAAAAGATAAATATTTAATAACTTTAGTAAAATAATTTAAATTATAATGTTTATATTTAATTTGTTGTTTTTAAACGGCAATTGAAACGGGTAGAAAATTCGGTATCCTATCCTTGGTTGCCTGGATTTGGATTATAAGTCCAGCGACCGCGGAGATAAGGGAACAATTTAATTGCCCACTCACTTCGCCATGGCAGCTCTTCTCTCCTCTTCAAATCCTCTCGTTGGTGCCGCTACGCCTCCTCTCTACTCTCTTTCCTCGTCCTTTAAGGTATTCTTTTCTCTCTCACTACTTACTTGGCTATATCCGATTCCTGTTTTATGATCATAATTACTTTAATTTCAGGGCAATGTGAGATTTTTAAGAGCAACCCCATCTCAAATTTGTGCTCTTAAATTTCACCCTGGCGGAAAACAACAACAATGGCCACGACCAGCAACACCATTCATTGTGTTAAATCAAGCATCTTCTTCACCCGTAGAAGCTTCTTCGGGTTCCATTGTGAGGTTTAGGCTTGATAATCTGGGGCCTCAACCAGGCTCGAGGAAGAAGGCGAAGAGAAAGGGTAGAGGTATATCAGCAGGACAAGGGGCCAGCTGTGGGTTCGGGATGAGAGGCCAGAAATCCCGGTCTGGCCCCGGAGTCATGAAGGGCTTCGAGGGTGGTCAAATGCCACTCTATCGCCGCATCCCTAAACTGAGAGGAATTGCTGGAGGTAAACCATAGTGCTGTGTTTTGTGGTCTTTGGTTCTTCGCAAATCGTTTACATCTTTTATGGGCATGAATTTCCTCATTTATCTTTTTTTTTTTAATGTTTTGGTTCTTCGAAAATCATTTACATGATCCATGTGCGATTAAGTGTTTGATAGAAGTAATTCGTTATTTTCTGCTCCTCTTGTCATCTTGAGCATGTATAATCGTTGTAGTGACGGCTGCTTCGTTTGTTTGATATTGAACTCAACTCAAATTATTTTCGAATATGGCCTTAATGAACAGTGATAATATGTAATATGTTTGGATGGATTTTTGACATTGCATTTTTCTTCGAAAGCATTATAAACTTTAAATTGGCTGTACCAAATGAAATCTTGTCATTCTGAATTAGATGTGACGAAGCTGTGATTTTCTTAAATCTCAATTATTCATCATATTTCTACCCTGTGATATGCACATGTCCTGGCTACTCACTTACACTATGTCCGGATTGAGGTAAGCGGTCGTGTTGAAAAGGCTGGAACGTTCGTCTTCCTTTTTTATTAGTGAAAAGAGGGAACAACGGTAACTCCTCCCTTTCCCGTTAAAAAGTATGTTTTGAAATTTTTTTGTAAAAGAATAGAGAAAAAAAAGGAAATGAAAGGCAAATTGTAGTTTTAGAAGAAAGAAAATGAAATATATTTCTCTTTTTTGGATAGCTAAAAATTGAAGAATTAAGAAAGGAAATGACCGTTTTGAGTATTTTCTTTTATTTAACTTTAGAATGAAAAGGAAATTATTATTTATAAATAATAAAAAAAAAAATAGTTGATAATATCCTCTAGTAATAGAATGAAAAGTTAGATAGCGAGGATAAAACAGAAAATTCTCCCTAAAAATTTCCAGTCTCTTGTCTTTCCCTTTCTTTCCCCCCAGTTTGGAGGAATAGAAAACTTGGAGTTTCAAGGGAAATGGAGTACAAGGTCAAAATGCCAGAATGGTATGAAAATTGCAAAATTGTTCCCATGAAGCTCAATCTTTTACTGGGTGAATCCTGCATTATGAAATGAAACAATATAATATTTTTTTATTTCCTGACATCCAGCATTTGAAGAGGTCAAACCAATGGAGTCACCAGAATAGTACTTAGTGGTCTGTGCAGTTCTGTAGTTCTTGCTTGACCACCTCTTGCACTTACAGAATTGCAAAAATTCTTAATGATACTATTACCTTGTTGTGATGAATTAATGCCCTTATTTGGTACCTAGGGCCGAGGTGACCTTGTTTGGTGCATACGACCGAGGTGAGGAAAGTATGTTATAGCAGTCTGTACTTGTGTCTGGAATTGTTCTCTGCTTCTCTTTTTCGATATCAGCATATTGAATCTATATATCAGCTGTAGCTATATATCTTTTCTTCTAGACTTATTTAAAAGATGTACTGATGTCCTCTTTTCTTTCTGTATACAAGGTATGCATGCGGGTTTACCTAAATATATACCTGTTAACCTAAAACACATAGAAGCAGCAGGCTTTCAAGATGGAGATGAAGTGTCACTGGAAACTTTAAAGCAAAAGGGTTTGATCAATCCATCAGGAAGAGAAAGGAAACTTCCTTTAAAGGTAAAGATAACATTTGGCATTTGCTTGACTGGTGACAACGATAGAAGGTCAGGTCAAAGTTCCTGTGGTCAACTGCATGATTTTGTCTCTTAGAGGAAAGAATTTGTTGCCCAAATTATTCTCACTTAGTTGCTAATTTGCATCTACGCTATCCATAATCTTGGCAAAACTTGATTTTGCCTTCTTCCTCTACCCCTAATAGGAGGGGCCAAAAAGGCTTAGATTATGCTTACAGTTATTGGGTATCCATCCTGCGTACATTGATATGGCAGCTAATTCTAAGATTATCTGGATCATGATTTATCTTCTGTTCCCATCAACTTTATTGAAAGCCGTTTTTCAGGTCTGTGTTTACTAAAAACCCAGGCCTGTGTGATTCAATTCAATTTCTTAGTCCATTTAGTTACCATATTATATATGAGATTTACATATGATAGATGGAAAGATTGACCTTAGTATAATGCTTCTATCTTGAGGCTAAAATGGGTACAGGGAAATTTATTGTTTACTCGGCAATGTAACAGGGTAGCTTGCTTATATATTACGTTCATCATCATCAAATGCTTCATGTCCTATAGAACCCTTTTCTCCAATTCTGCTTAAAATTATGTCTGAGACGCATCTTATTGGATTAGTAAAATGTACAACACAGACCGCCGACTGCTATTTCAGGTTGAAATTTGTCCAAATTTGTCCAAATTTGTCCAAATTTGGGGTCTAAAACATGCTTGCTGTCTTTACCAGGGGATTTCTTATTGTTCTTAAGCTTGGAACCACTAGCTGTATGGTCTCAATTGACAGACAAAAGCTTTTATTTATCTTTAATTTCATGAAGAAAATGATTTGTCTGTTTAAATCAATGAATTGAGTTCTTCTATGTCTACCTGTCTTTCCTTCTTTATTATGTTCTGAATATCTTGTCTATCCTTCCAAAGGTAAATGGACAGCACAACAGGCGGATTAGGTGAAGAAGTTGTCTCAATCGTGTTTTGTGGTCACCTGCTTAAATATGGCAGTTTTTGAAAATGATAATAAGTTGAAGAAAAGTATACTTATACTAATGATAGTAGATACAAGAAAAGGATACTCATATTTTAGCGGCACTAATAATATAGGAGAAAAGTTAGTTATATTTTTTGCATAAGAAAAGTACAGTTTTTCAATTCAAATTTGTCTCTAATGATTTGTTTATTTCCAATTGGATTCAGATTCTTGGCGATGGGGAACTAAGTGTGAAACTGAACTTCAAAGCTCGTGCCTTTTCAACTTCAGCAAAGGAAAAGCTCGAGGTTGCAGGCTGTTCGCTCACTGTACTACCCGGCCGAAAGAAATGGGTAAAGCCATCGGTTGCGAAAAACCTTGCACGAGCTGAAGAATACTTTGCCAAGAAAAAGGCTGGAGCTGCGTCATCTGAACCTGCTTCTGCTTGACTTGTTTTAACCTCTTCACAGCATGTAAGATAGCAAATGAAGAAACTAAAGGGTGTGGAAAGGAAGGAAAAAAACCCTTTTTCTCCCCTCTATTTTAATTTTGGTCAATTCTCATTTTGCTTCTTTTAAGTTCAAAGTTCCTGAATATTTTTCTTCTAAATACATGCAAAATTAGAGATACCAATTCCCTCATTGGCTGGTTAGCACGAGAAAGTGTAACAAGCAGAAATAGAGCACATGGATCCTATGGCTACTTCAACTTGCGTATATTTTAGGCCCAAAGGAAAAAGATGCTACCCCTTTTAAGCCCACTAAGAAGATGCAGCGAGTGGCAATTCCAACCACACCTTATAGACAGACACCAGGTAGTCGAATGTATCTTTTCAATGACTGGATTTGCAAATGGCCACCACCGAGAAAATGCCCATGTAGAATATGGGGATAGCCAATAAACAGGGTTATATCAACATCATCATTACTTTTTACTTGCTTCTCCTCGATATCGGTAGTATGATGATAAGTATAAATTTGCTGCGCGACGCAATACCTTTGCAGAGTTCGTGTTCTATAAGGCGTCATGCTCAATTTGGTCAAGCGGTGGTGGGACAAGGAGGTTCCTTATTTATTTTGTTTTGGATTTATTCCTTTCTTTTTCCATAGAGACCAAAATGATTAAGCAGAGATTTTGTTGTTTGAAGTCTTTGTTTTTTTTTAACTCAAACATAATTGTGTCACCTACTGGAATTACTTGTTTTTACATTTATTTACTTTCCCAGCCTTAAACAGTGAATCTTTCATCCAAATTTAGTTAAAAGTGGAAAAGTTGTTCTGGTGTTTCTTGGTCACACGTGTATTAGTTTGGGGTTAAAAACCCTCAAGTGCCACATATCCATGCTTCTGGAAATCAGCCACCCTTCCGTTGGGAAGGGAGTTTTATTATTTATAAATAGAATATAGTTTGCATTTGGCATCCGGGTAGTTAGAACGGACAAAATATTTGCCTTGCTATATATATATATTGGATGAAAATTCCATTATTTTTATTGAGAGATTGATGAGAAAGAAAACAAGTTAAGAAAAGTAATGGAAAATTGTAAGCAGTCATCTTTGTAGCACAAGTAGATCGTGGTTCTACTCTTAATTATTAAAATTTTATTATCCATCTCTAACCCCCCTACTCAGCTTTATCCTTCCCCTAAAATGTCAAAATATCTATCACATACCGAGTGATTAAATTGCAGAATATATATTTAATAGTGAGAGAGACTCTCAAGATGCATGCAACTTTGTGCTCGCAACTTATTAGTTATTCTTTCTTTATATTCATTTATTTTTCTGATAAAATAATTTCCTTAAAAACAATTTTAATGTTAGGCTATTTAAGAATATATATATTTTGATGTTACATATTTTTTTAGATAAATTAGGTAGAACATGATTATTGTTAATATAGTTTTAAGAAAAATTTACTTATTGGAGTAAAAGAGGCGAAGAAATGGGAATAGAAATTCCGAGGGCCCAATGGCAAACAAAGTAAACTTTTCTTCAAAGAAAAATCAATATATTTATGAAATCTAATACATCCAGAAATATTAAATTGCATCAAAATCAAAAGCAAAATGGAATATGTGATATGCCTGAACAATAAATTTATGGGGGAAAACGTGATTTTCAAATATCCATTTTAGTTTTATCATTTAAATCTAATTTTTGTTTTAATTATATTTTTCTTATAATAAAATAATAAATAATTTATTATATTAAGTCTCAAAATTTAACATTTATTATACTATAATTTATTAAAAAATGAATTAAATTTTTAAGTATTAATTTAATAATTTACTATATAAAAAAATAAATGGTCAATAAATTATTAAATATTCCAACTTAGAAAAGGAGGAAGCATCTTGGTATACTTCTGTTTAAACAATTCTCATGTTCTTGTTGTTATTATGTTTATAAATTTCAATTAAAAATTATTATACAGTTTACTTTAGATTATTAAGCATGTCAAAATTTTACTAATTATTTTACCAGTTCACAGTATGTTGTCTAAAATATCATCACCTACCATATATATACAGGCAATGGATTACTTAAGGAAATAAAAAAAAAGCTATCACCTTTGCTTTTTGCAAGATGCATCTACTTTTCACACCCTTCCACGCTACTACTTATATCATTACCGCATTTAATAGAGTGAATGACAAGAGAGAAAAATGTACATAATAATTTGTAATATAAGATTTGTAAATGGTTTTTATTACAAAATTAGATTTAATCGTCGGACATATTTTTTTATATATTGGTTAAATTATTACTTTCTAAAAATTATGAACTTACTTGTGATTATGCGTGACTGTTAAGCATTTAATATCATTTATCCTTTTCTTTTAGGTATAATTTTTAAGCACACCAATGTGTGTGTTTAAGATTTTTTTTTGGTACTTTTAATTACTTGGAGGTGATTATGGCCCATAATTTTCTTCTAAATTTTACTATTATTTGATTATAATTTATTATTATTATTTTAGTTATCATTCATTAATATAAAAATAGAAAAGAATCTATAAAAAAAAAACAAATTTGATAAAAAAATATGAAGATTCTATTTATTAAAGTTTGCTTATTGATCATATAGTTAATTATAAGAAAAAAAACACTTAATGTTTCACTCCCTCATTCTATTTAATGAGATTTAAGAGATTTTGTTCTATGACAATTATGGAGATTGTAGTTCTACCATTTTCATAAATTTTCTTTTTATACAATATGTAATAATCAGGACTCAAAAATTTGGCACAGAATAATTTAATATTAACAAAATAATAAATCAAAACGATTTAAATTTTTTAATTTTTGTTGATTTTGGAGAAATATGAATTTGAGACGAAATTAAAATTTATTTTGAAAAAATATGGTGAAATTGTGAAGGGGGGGTGGGGAGGGGAGGGGAGGGCATTTGAAAGAAAAAATTAAAAAAGGAGGTAAAATCGCAAGTAGGAGAAATACGGGTCACGTGGGATGACCACCTCAGCAGTAAAGACGAGTCAAAACGCACTGCGTGGCGAAAACGCTGGCACTGGTTCCACGCAAGAGCCATGCGAGCGATCCGCGTGTCTGGACGATCCAACGGCCCATATTGCATCCCGCACGCACGGACGACCCAGATCTGTTTCCACTTCAGACGCGATTAGAGGACTGAATTTGATCGCGATAGATGATCCAAATTTGCACATGGATCGGCCTAAATGGACTTCGAATCGGACGACCCTCCTCGTTTCAGATCAACGTGAATGGACAACTAGGATCAAGGGAAGAGAGGTATTTAAACCTCTCTTTAATTGGCTCCCAAAACCATAGCCGATACTCCTGACTAGAGAAGAAGAAGAAGGGCGGCCGGAGAGAAGTTCAGCCACCGGAGGGATACTGGCGCCGCCATGTTGGAACCCTAAACCAGCAAGAAAAATTCAAAAACGCTTATTTTGACATTTTGGGATATTTTTGGATACGTGACGCATATTTTTAATTTCGTAGGAAAAACTCAAGAAACTCAGGAATCGCTAGGAGGCATAGTGAAATGAACAATATTTAGAATACCAATCTAGGATAAGAATCTCGCACATTTTTTCCCGTTATGGTAAATTGAAGGTTAATAATCAATAACATTGTGTTTTGTGAAAATTAAAAAAATCCTAAAATTAATTACAAGTCACCTATAGAGCCAGAACTGGTCAATAAGAAATTGCTTATTTAATCTAATTGTTCATTTGTTGCTAGACTGCTATTGTTGCTAATCGCATGCACTTTAATTCATAGGTTTAATTGCTTTTTTGTTTAATGATTGCCTAACCATTATTTTTATTTGTTGACCGATTTGAAATAAATGCCCTAATACAAATTTTTATTTCGTTTTATTTTAACTATTTATTCTATTACTATGAACTATTAGAAAGGGACATTCCCATAGTCCTATTGAGTATCTTGATTTACTGTGTAAAGATGTAAACCCTAAATTCTAAATTGTTTCTGCCATTATTTTATTGATTCAATATTTCCATATTCATTAAATTCTGAACTTTTACAATTGGTATCAGAACCGCATTCCTCGGAACCATTCCTTACACGCAGATTTGAATAATTCGAATACAATTCGATACTCCACCCTTTTTTTTATGAAATATAGGTACAAAGATATGAAGAGAGGAACCTCTACTAAATTGAGCAGGCGGGGATGGGTTGCTTTGAGAGAATTTCGATCAACTCTTCGACATGCTGGAGAAAGTTATCTTTGCTTAGCTAGCCTGAGAAGAAAGGAGGGAGTTGTTTGACCTTCCACCGCTGCTACAATATGAGCCACCTCTGCAATGAGAAGATCCATTACCACCCCGATATGATCCTACTCCTCCACCATATCATCCGGCACCACCACAGTATAATCTGGTACCCTCCACCACACAACCAGGTGCTGCCACAAGGTCACCCAACCTCTTTTAGCATAATCTAATCCCTCTTCAATAAGATCCATCTCTGCCTATAATGGACCCAATATACATTGAGAGGTATAAAAGACTTAACTCATCTACCCTTGTAGGGGCATTCTCTTTTGAAAAGGCCGAGTACTGATTAGCGGAGACAGAGAAGACTTTCGTGACTCTTGGGTGGTTTTCGAATAGAAGGTTGTACTTGCTACCTATATGCTTGTGGGTTGTAACGGCCTCGGAAATTTAAAAGAAAATGTATGTATTAAAAATTCTAAGTGCGGAAGCGAAATAAATATTCTGATTAACATCCCTTATACAATAACCAAAAATGTATTCAACGTGTGAAAGAATAAACTAACTAAGGTAAATACTAGTAATGAATTCTATAAATAAAACTATGAAATCCTTAGGCGTCTATTCTCTGTCTTCCTGCGGGACGGGCTCGAGAACCAAATCCTCCTGATCTGAAATGGTTAAAGAAAGAATGAGGTACACTAGCCCAGTAAAGACATCACACTATCTCACTGTCACAGAAGTAAAGGTTGATAGAAAACAAAAACGACCAATGGAGCATAATTCATGATAAATTCATTTTTCAATAATAAAACCCTTTACTGTCCACTTACCTCGGTGAGCTTCATGAAAACAACATAAGAAAACAATAACATTATAATATCATGAAATCATACACACTTTATAACATAACACATATCATACCTTTGCATTTCAATCATCAAACAATAGATTTTCCTCTTTTATCAGTCTATTGGTATCCATGGGGATCCATAGGGGGTCCTGCTACACGTGAACCATTCACATTGATAACTTGATTCCAGGGCTGTCCCCATACACCGTCCGGTATGGGCGCCAAAAACTATAAACCTCAATACCCCGTCTGGTATGAGGGTGAAACGGGCCGCCCCCATACCCCCTTCGGTATGGACGCCAAAACACATAACATCTCCATATCCCCTCCGATATGAGAGACCACGTTCCCGGTAGGGTTCCCTACGGACCCAATCCATCAACCATCTCCCAGGATATCTAGTTAGACTGTCGAAATCATCCATTTATCAATTCACATATATTTTTTCGTTTTTCTCAGTCTCAATTATTCAATCAAACATAAACACGTAAACTAGTAATGAACACCAAACAAGACAACAACGGGTTCCCAATAATTCAAACCATAATAAACGAAACCGTGATTCATGCATACGAAACCATAAAATAAATATATCAGATACCATACTGCATTTTAAACTGTAAAATAGATCAAATAACAACTGACCGAAAAATACATCAGATTCGGACTCCATTAGCAACCTTAATTAATTATACACAATTCATAAAATATTGTTTTATCATTTATTGAGCTTTAATACCGTGATAGAAAATAAGGTGAGAAATCCTTACTTGTTTCGGGGTCTGAAATCGGGTTCTCACTGCGCCTACGGGCTGTCCCTAAATTTCCAGAATTTTTTTTGGAAAACTGAAACACACTTCCGATACCTGTACGTGTCCTAAAAAACCCCCAAATCAGACTCAGACCCTTTTTTGGCCAATATCAGAATTTCGGAGCGGCGGCTCCGCTGTGCTTCGGCGATGGCACCGCCGCACGCGGCGATGATCTACCTTGGGTTAGCCATTTTTTGCCGTTTTGGGCCGAATTCGGCCAAACTTGCATTGGTTCCTCTGATAAATCAATCCTAGGGCCCTCGGTTGGCCAAAAAATCACGAAAAACCGAGACTTACCAGCGGTAGAGCTCTCGGGTGCAGCGGCTTCTCGGGCGCGAGTCGCGATTTGATGTTTTGCTCTGATCAACCTGTAGAGAAAAGGACGGTGATCACAGTGGTGTAAAAATTGCATCAAACGGGAACCGGGAAGGGCCTCATCGGAGGTAAAAACTAAGTAAAACCGTAGCGGCACCGCTGGACTTCGGCAGTATTTTTTGACCGATTTGCCGGTGGTTTGGCTCCGATTTGGCCATAGGCAGATTCAGCATTGAAAAACGAGCCAATGGGAGAAAATTTACCTCGTTTGGCAGTCAAAAAATCCTCCGGTGCGGCAGCAGGTGGCGGCGGTAGGCTCATCCGGTGACTGGTTCTTCTTCTCCGGCGAGGGTACTGGCGGCTAGGGTTTGAGGTTGGGTGTGGGTGAGGTTATTTATAACTTTTCCCTTTTAATCTCAACTGTCCATCACAATTTAAGTCCTTTTGGAGTGGAAGCAGTTCATGAGCCAAGACATGAGAGGGGTCCAGGTTATATTTATGTAGCATGGATACGTGGAACATATTGTGGACCTTGGAGAGCTCTGGAGGCAGTGCTAGTCTGTAGGCAGCAGAACCAATCCTGTCTAAGATTTCAAAATGTCCAATAAATCAGGAGTTCAGTTTTTCCCTCTTGCCGAACCTACTAACTCCCTTGAAATGAGTGACCTTAAGGAACATCCGGTCGCCTTTCTCAAACGCTAGATATCTCCTTCGGGTGTCTGCATAACTCTTCTGTCTGCTCTGAGCCGTCTGAATGTTCTTTATGATTTTAACTATTTTAGACGCGGTCTCCTCTACTAACTCCGGGCCAAACAATCTTCTATCGCCCACTTCTTCCCAACAAATCGGTGATCTGCATGGGCGTCCATATAACGCTTCATATGGAGCCATGCCAATGCTTGCTTGGTAGCTGTTGTTGTAGAAAAACTCTATCAGGGGTAGATGGTCGTCTCAATGACCCCCATAGTCAAGGACACATGCTCGGAGCATATCCTCAAGTGTACGAATTGTCCTTTCTGATTGTCCATCAGTCTGAGGATGGAAGGCAGTACTGAAAGACAGTTTTGCTCCCATGACTTGCTGAAAGCTACTCCAAAACCGAAAAGTGAACCTGGGGTCCCTGTCGGATACCACTATCACTGGAACTCCGTGCAATCTAACTATTTTCTGGATATACATTCTTGCCAACTTGTCCAAGGGGTCGGTCATCCTGATGGCCAAGAAGTGGGAAGATTTGATAAGCCAATCAACGATTACCCAGATGGCGTCATGTCCTAAACGATTACAAAGTCCATGGTGATGTGTTCCTACTTCCACTCCAGAATTGGTAAAGGCTGAAGTAGCCCACCCGGGCGCTGATGCTCTGCCTTGACCTACTGACATACCAAGCATTTGGATACAAAGTCGGCTATATCTCTCTTCATCCCATTCCACCAAAACCAGGGTCGCATGCTTTGGTACATTTTGGTGCTTCTAGGATGTATGGCAAACTTCGAGCTGTGGGACTCTATCATGATGTCTCTCTTTAACTCGCTGTCGTCTGGAACACACACTCTGTCTTGGAACCGGAGTAACCCATTGACAGATACTTAGAATTCTGAGCTCGCTCCCTGTTCTGTATCAATCTTGCGGGCTACTAGGGCGGGATCGACTGACTGGGCTTCTCTTATTCTCTGGATTAACTCGGGCTGGACTGTCAGGTGGCCCAAACATGTGACTCTCCTCAGGTCCTGAAGTCGAATCTGTTGTGTGATCCCAATTTTTCTACATTCTAAAACCATCAAATGGGCTAAGATACTTGCACTTTTCCTGCTGAGAGCATCTGCTACCACGTTGCCCTTACCCGGATGGTATAAGATATCACAATCATAGTCTTTAAGGAGTTCCATCCACCTTCTCTGACGTATGTTGAGATGCTTCTGAGTGAATATGTGTTTCAAACTCTTATGATCGGTATAGATTTAAAAGGTCTCTCCGTATAAGTATTGACGCAAGGTTTTCAAGGCGTGTATGATTGCGGCAAGCTCCAAGTCATGGATGGGATAATTCTTCTCATGATTCTTTAACTGTCTGGACCTATATGCTATGACCTTCCCATGCTGCATCAGGACACAACCAAGGCCTAGATTGGAGGCATCACTATAAACCGTATATCTCCCCGATCCACTAGGTAAGGCCAACACGGGTGTAGTAGTCAGCTACTTCTTTAATTCTGAAAAACTTCTTTCGCAGTTCTCATTCCACTCAAACTTGACATTCTTCTTTGTGAGTCGGGTTAGAGGAGCTACTAGACTGGAGAATCCTTCAACGAACCTGCAGTATTAACCTGTCATCCCCAAGAAGCTCCGGATTTCCTTAACTGATGTCAACTTCTCCCAGCCAAGTACCGTTTCAACCTTTTTGGGATTCACTGATACTCTTCCTTCGATATGATGTGTCCTAGAAAGGCAGTCTGCTCAAACTAGAATCTACACTTACTCAACTTTGTATATAACTTCTTTTTTCTGAGGACTTGCAAAACTTGGGCAAGATGGTGAGCATGTTCTTCTCTGCTTTTTGAGTAGACTAAGATGTCATCAATGAACACGATAACAAATTGATCCAAGAACTCTTTGAAGACCATGTTCATCAGGTCTATAAAGATTGTCGGGGCGTTAGTTAGCCCAAATGGCATAACCAGGAACTCATAGTGTCCGTACCTGGTTCGAAAAACCGTCTTGGGGATGTCTTCTGTTCTTATCTTCACCTGATGGTAACCTAATCACAAGTCTATTTTAGAGAAGACCTGTGCACCCTGCAGCTGATCGAAGAGGTCATCAATCTTGGGAAGGTGATATTTGTTCTTAATTGTAACATTGTTCAATCCTCTTTAATCAATACACAGTCTCAATGTTCAATCTCCCTTCCTAGAAAAAGTGACTCCGGCACCCCAAGGGGACACACTGTATCTAATAAAACCATTGTTTTGCAATTCAGTGATCTGTTTCCTCAACTCTTCCATCTCAATGCGGCTTATGCGGTAAGGAGCAACCGAAATGGGTTGGGTGCCTGGTTGTAGGTCTATAGTGAACTCGACTTCCCTGTCCACTGGCAATCCGAGTAGTTCGTCCAGAAACACATCTGGAAAGTCTCGGACTACCGAAATTTCTCAGATACAAATTTTTTTCTTAGGCTTGCCCTGTACCACGTCCGGGTCGGTGTCAGCATCCTGTTGGGTGAGGCTGTAAACCCTGCCCTGAAAAGGAAGTCTTCCTTGGTTCTGGTTCCTCGTGCACTCTCTCGCATAGTGCTGGGCACTATCACATATGCGACAGGTGTTATTGAGGCGGTAGCATGGTCAGTCCCCGTGATCTCTGCCATAGTGCTGGTAGATCTTTCCACGTGCTGCCCCTGGAGCCTGAGGAGGGGCTTGGATCACTGGTCTACGCCTCTTATTTGGTTGGACCGGCGCAGTAGGTGCTGGTCTGTGGGGTGGAGCTGAGGGTCGGTGACTCCCTGCTGACTGAGGACGGGTGTTGAAACTCCTCTCCACAATCTGTGCCTTTGCTAGAATAGCTGAGTATGTCTTGAGCTCCAATACCAATAAGTGTTGTTTGATCTCTAGGCATAGGCCCCACTGGAATCTCTTGGCCTTCCTGCCCTCATCCATCAATGTCTCCGGGGAGTGTCGGCCCAACTCTAGGAACTTACTAGCATATTCCAATATCGTCATGTTTCTTTGGACCAGCTGAACAAACTCCATCTCCTTCAGGTGTCGGATGTGCTCAGGGAGATACTCCGCATGGAAGATCGCTAAGAACTGCTCCCAAGTGGTTGGTGTAGGCAGGGTGGTCTGTTTAAGCTCCCACTAACAACCTGCTTCCCCTACCAGCATGTAGGAAGCAAGGGCAGCTCTCTGCTCGAAAACTACTCCCAAGGTTTTGAAAGCTCTCTCAGTCTCCACCAACCAGTACTGGGCATCTTTGAAAGAGGATCCCCCCTGCAAAAGGGGAAGGTTTTAGTCTCCTGTACCTCTCTAGGTAGCCTGGGTCAATCAAGGAAGGAGCTGGGTCCCGTGGAAGAGGGACTGAGCCCGGCTGGGGGCAGGCTGGGGGGCCTTGTGGTGGCACCTGATGATATAGTGGGGGCACCGGATTGTA
This sequence comes from Carica papaya, assembly GCF_054855325.1. Classification (NCBI taxonomy): domain Eukaryota; kingdom Viridiplantae; phylum Streptophyta; class Magnoliopsida; order Brassicales; family Caricaceae; genus Carica; species Carica papaya. The sequence continues at coordinate 10,022,495 of NC_142310.1, read as the reverse complement.
CTGTGGCGGTGTCGGGCAGTATGGTGGCTGAGGCACCGATTCACACTGCGGCGGTGGTGCCAGGTGGTACTATGGTGGAGCAGGCTCGTGCCGGGGTGGCTGGGGATCTGCTTGCTGTAGCGGTGGCTCAACTTGTGGTAGTGGGGGAGGTTCGGGTAACTCCCTTCTCTCCTCTCAACCTTGCTGGGCAGCCATGATCCTTTCCAGCATCTCAAATATTCTGTCCACATCTTCCCGAAGTGAATCATCCTGGGCTGCTCGGTTTAGTGGGTGTCTTCCTCTCCTCATTTTTCTGCACTTGCATTTCACAAGGAAGAGTTGAATAACGATTTATCGGTGGGTATTTCTTTAAGCTTTATTGTGTAAGGGATGAGTCCGAGGAACGCGGCTCTAATACCAACTGTAACAGCTCAGGAAATTTAAAAGAAAATGTATGTATTAAAAATTCTAAATGCGAAAGCGAAATAAATATTCTAATTAACATCCCTTAAACAATAACCAAAAACCTATTCAACGTGTGAAAGAATAAACTAATTAAGGTAAATACTAGTAATGAATGCTATAAATAAAACTATGAAAGGCGTCTACTCGCTGTCTTCTTACGGGACGGGCTCGGGAACCAAATCCTCCTGATCTGAAATGGTTAAATAAGGAATGAGGTACACTAGCCCAGTAAAGACATCACACTATCTCACTGTCATAAAAGTAAGGATTGGTAGAAAACAACCAATGGAGCATAATTCATGATAAATTCATTTTTCAATAATAAAACTCTTTACTGTCCACTTACCTCGGTGAGCTTCATGAAAACAACATAAGAAAACAATAACATTATAATATCATGAAATCATACACACTTTATAACATAACACATATCATACATTTGTATTTCAATCATCAGACAACAGATTTTCCTCTTTTATCAGCCTACTAGTATCCATGGGGATCCATAGGAGGTCCCCGCTACACGTGAACCATTCATATTGATAACTTGATTCCAGGGCCCTCCCCATACCACGTCCGGTATGGGCGCCAAAACACATAAGATCTTCATACCCTGTCCGATATGAGAGACCACGTTCCCGGTAGGGTTCCCTATGGACTCAGTCCGTCCACCATCTTCCAGGATATCTAGTTAGGCTGTCGACATCATCCATTTATCAACTCACATACCTTTTTCTGTTTTTCTCGGTCTCAATTATCCAATCAAACATAAACACGTAAACTAGTAATGAACACCAAATAAGACAACAACGGGTTCCCAATAATTCAAACTATAATAAACGAAACCGTGATTCATGCATACGAAACCATAAAATAAATATATCAGATACCATACTACATTTTAAACTGTAAAATAGATTAAACAACAACTGACTGAAAAATAAATCAGATTCGGGCTCCATTAGCAACCTTAATTAATTATACACAATTCATGAAATATCGTTTTATCATTTATTGAGCTTTAATACCGTGATAGAAAATAGGGTGAGAAATACTTACTTGTTTCAGGGTCTGAAATCGGGTTCTCACAGTGCCTACGGGCTGTCCCTAAATTTCCTGAATTTTTTTTGAAAAACTGAAACACACTTCCGGTACCTGCACGTGTCCCAAAGAACCCCAAATCAGACTCAGGCCCTTTTTCGGCCAATATCAAAATTTCAGCACGGTGGCTCCGCCGTGCTCCGACGATGGTACCGCCGCACGCGGCGGCGATCCGCCTCGGGTTGGCCGTTTTTGGCCGAATTCGGCCAAACTTGCATTGGTTCCTGCGATAAAACAACCATAGGGCCCTCAGTGGGCCAAAAAATCATGAAAAACTGAGACTTACCGGCGACAGAGCTCTCAGGTGCACCAGCTTCTCCGTCGCGAGTCGCGATTTGATATTTTACTCTGGTCAACCTGTAGAGAAAAGTACGGTGATCACAGTAGTGTAAAAATTGCATCGAATGGGAACCGGGAAGGGCCTCATTGGTTCCCATTCGATTGGTCAGCGGTTTGGCTCTGATTTGGCCATAGGCAGATTCAGCATCGAAAAACGAGCCAATGGGAGAAAATTTACCTTGTTTGGCGGTCGAAAAATCCTCTGGTGCGGCGTTGGGTGGCGGTGAACAGCTTCTCTGGTGATTGGTTCTTCTTCTCCGGCGAGGGTACTGGCGGCTAGGGCTTGGGGTTGGGTGTGGGTGAGGTTATTTATAATCTTCCCCTTTTAATCTCAGCCGTCCATCATGATTTAATCGCGATGAGATCTGAGCCATCCGTGCGTGATTCAATGTGGATCGTCCACACGCGTGAGATCTGGGCCGTCCGTGCGCATGAGATCTGGACCGTCCGTACGCGTGAGATCTGGACCGTTCGATCGCATGCACGTGGATCGCCCACGTGGCTCCGTCCCGCATGGCCTCCCACATCAGCTTCCTTGCCACGCAGCGTGTTCTGGTTGGCTGGGGTTGCTGACTGGGCTGCTGACGTGGCTGCTGACATGGCACAACTTTTTAAAATTACGTTTTGACCCTCCGGTTTTCGATTTTCTTTTCAAAAATACCCCAGAATCCACATTTTCACCCCTTTTTTCCAAAATCAATTTCAATTAAATCCCAAAAATAATTTTACCTTATTTTATTATTATTATTATTTTTATTTATATTAAATTAAATTAAAACTTTATAAATTAAATATTAAAATAGAATAAAATTAAACAAAAAATTATAATAAATTAAAAAATAAAAATACAAATTTTTGGGTGTTACATGGGTGATGCAGGCCACTGATTGCAGCTGAAATAGGTGACCCTACCCATTTCAATCAATTGGGAACAATTCTTGATAGCTTTCAATGCAGAGTACCTCCTAGAGCATCTTCGGCATTTGAAAAAAATAGAGTTTGCATACATGGTCCAAGGTGAGATGATAATGTCTGATTATGTCAGAAAGTTCCTGAAATTGGACCAGCATTCTCCTAAGATCATGATCGGCGAACACAGAAAGACAAGGAAATTTAAGTGGAGCCTCTATCATAAGATCACGTAATAATTGTATGTATTCAAGATCTGTACCTACTCAGAAGTCCTAGCCAAACCACAACTAATAGAGAGGAACCTTCATATTTTTCCTCTAGCAGTGGGCAATTTCAGACCCCCGGTTCTACATCGCAGGCCAGCATCTACTGCACCGATTCAGCAAAATAAGAGACCTAGGTATGCGACTCAAACTCCTTTCCAAACTCTGGTAATAGGATGCGGTAGGACTTGCCAACACTGTAAGTAGGATCATCGAGACCGACCTTGCTAACAATACTTGATGCATATACGGAAGTGTCCAACACTATGCAAGAGAGTGCCCGTGAAATCAGAATCAGGCTAGACTTCTAATCTAGGACATAGCCTACACTCTCACCCAGCAGGATGCTGAAACTAACCCAGACGTGATAGAGGGTACATACATTCTCTGTAATCACTTTACACGTGTTTTGATTGATATTGCTGCTTCACTTTCTTTTGTCTCACATGATTTTGTAAAAAAATTGAATGTATTATTTGAAAATCTTGATTTTGTGTTGTTTGTGTCTATTCTTGGGAATGGGACACTACTAGAGGAGGTCATATATAAATCTTGTATCGTAAAAATAACAGGTAGAAAATTGAGTGTAGACTTGATAGCAATAGACATGGGTTAGTGGCGTATCATACCACCTAGATTATTTTCATAAGAAGCTTGTATTTAATTTTCCTAACAAAAAGACATTCAAAAATTAATGAAAGTTTTAGATTTTATTCCCTTATGGTAACTGCATTGTTTATATAATGTCGTAACTTAGTTATTCTTTTCTACGTTAGGCAAATCTAAGAAAGAAATTTGCATTCAAGAGATCCTTATAGTCCAAGAATTTTCAGATGTATTTTCTGATGAACTACCCGAACTGTCAATGGATAGAGAAGTTGAATTTACCATAGATCTTCAACCTGACACCCAACTCATTTTAGTTGCCCCTTACTGTATGAGTCATGTAGAGATGAAAGAACTGAGAAAACGGATCAAAGAATTATAGGATAGTGGGTTCATCCGACACAGTATATCTCCTTGGGTGCTAAAGTCACGTTTACGAGAAAAGATAATGGTTCCCTAAGGTTGTATGTTGACTACAGAGGATTGAACAGAGTCACTATCAAGAATAAGTATCCCCTCTCCAAGATCGATAATCTTTTCTATTAGTTACAGGATACCTATGTTTTCTCCAAAATTAACTTGCGTTCGGGTTATCATTAGATAAAGATCAAGGTAGAGGACATTTCTAAGATGGCCTTCAGAACCCGGTACGGACACTATGAGTTCCTGGTCATATCATTTGGGTTAACCAATGTGTCAACTATTTTTATGGACTTGATGAATATAGTTTTCAAACAGTTCCTGGATTAGTTCGTCATAGTGTTCATTGATGATATTTTGGTCTATTCAAATAGCATAGAGGAACACGTTCAGCACCTGACTTAGGTTTTACAGGTTCTTAGGGAAAAGAGGTTGTATGCAAAATTGAGTAAGTATGAGTTTTGACTCGAGTAGACTACCTTCCTAAAGCACATAATATCAAAGAATTGGGTGTTAGTGAATCCTGAAAGGGTTGAGGCAGTAATGGATTAGGAGAAATTGACTTCGGTTAAGAAAATTCGTAGATTTTTGGAGACGACAAGTTATTACCGCAAGTTTGTGGAAGGATTTTCAACCCTAACCGCTCTCTTGACCCAACTTACGAAGAAGAACGTCAAGTTTAAGTAGAATGAAGACTGTAAAAGGAGATTTACAGAACTCAAGAAGTGGTTGACTATTGCATCAATTTTAGCTCTGCTGAGTGGGACAAGAGGATACACAATATATAGTGATACTTCCTACCTAGGGTTGAGCTGTGTTTTGATGCAGCACACGAAGGTTATGGCCTATGAGTCCAGACAGTTGAAAAGTCATGAAAAGAATTGCTCTACCCATGACTTAGAACTTACCGTTATAATCCGTGTCTTAAAAACCTGTCGTCACTACTTATTTGGGGAGATTTTTTATATTTATACAAAATATAAGAGCTTGAAATATATATTCACCTAGAAGGATCTCAACATGTCGGAGGTGTTGGATAGAGCTCCTCAAGATCTACATTATAAAATCTTATATTACCCGGGTAAGGGCAATGTGATAGCTGACATGCTCAACAAGAAAAGTGTAAGTATGTTGACTCACTTAATGGTTTCTGAATGCAGGGTAATAAGGGCTGCGCGACTTCAAAATTTGAAAAGAGCTACATACCTAGCCTATCTAGTTGTTCAACCCAAACTGATTTAGAGAATAAAGAAAGCTCAATTGACTTATTTCACCATAGTAACTCTCAGAAAGGATACAGAACGAGGTATAAATCCATATTTCTGAGTCTCTACCGATGGGTTTCTTAGGTTTCAAGATAGAGTGTGTGTCCTAGATGATAGTGAACTAAAAAAAGATATTATGATAGAGGCCCACAGCTCAAAATTCACCATGCATCTAGAAATTACATAAATGTATTAAAGCGTGTAACTCTAATTTTGGTGGAGCGGGATGAAAAGAAAAGTTGTCGAATTCGTCTCTAAGTACTTTGTATGTCAACAAGTTAAGGCAGAGCATCAACACTTAGGTAGGCTACTTCGACCATTGTTAATCCCAGAGTGGCAATGAGAACATATCTCTATGAATTTTATAGCAGGTTTGCCTAAAGCACACTCGGGGCATGATGCTATTTGGATAATTATTCACCGACTCACCAAGTCCTCTCATTTCTTGGCCATCAGAATGACTGATCCTTTAGACAATCTAAAAGAATCTATAATCAAGAGATAATCAAGCTATATGGAGTTTCGATGATAGTGGTATCCGACAGGGACGCCAGGTTCACCTCTCGATTTTGGTCAAGTTTTCAACAAGTAATGGGAATGAAACTATTCCTCAGCACACATTCCACCCTCAAACAAATGGATAGTCAAAACGAACCATTCGTACACTGGAGGATATGCTCAGGGCTTATGTTCTAGACTTCGGAAGATGTTGGGACGATCACCTACCTTTGATAGAGTTTGCCTACGATAATAGTTATCAAACAAATATCGGCATAACCCTATATAAGGCATTGTATGACCAACCTTGTAAGTCATCGATCTGTTATGAAGAGGTGGGTGATAGAAAATTATTTGACCTAAACATTGTAGAGGAGACCACAGCTAAGATAACAAAAATCAAAAAGAACATTCAGATAATTCAGAGTAGGCAAAAGAGTTATGCAGACACCCGAAGGAGAGATTTGAACTTTAAGAAGGGCGATCGAGTGTTTCTTAAGGTCACTTCCTTTAAGGGTATCAGCAGATTTGGAAAGAGATAAAAGTTAAATCTCCAGTTCATCAGACCGTTTGAGATCTTGGATAGAATTGGTACATTTGTCTACAGACTAATACTACCTCAAGAGCTATCCAGAGTCTATAAACTATTTCATGTGTTTATGTTACGCAAGTATAAACCAGATACCTCACATATCTTGTCTCATGAGCCACTTCTATTTTAGGAAAATATGTCTTATGAGGAGGTACCAGTAGATATTTTGGACCCAAAGAGCAGAGTGTTTCGCAACAGAAAGATCTCATTCGTCAAGGTCTTATGGCAGAATCAATCGAAGGACGATGCCACTTGGGAGATAAAATCGAACTTTAGAGCCCAGTACTCCTAACTGTTTGACTGGTGAGAGAGTGGCAATTTGAGGGAATTTTTTTCTTAAAGGAGGGAGAGTTATGACATCCAGATCCGAACATTTAACTCGGAATACTTTAATATTGATAAAATAATAAATCAAAACGATTTAAATTTTTTAATTTTTGTTAATTTTGAAGAAATATGAATTTGGGATGAAATTAAAATTTATTTTTGAAAAACATGGTGAAACTGTGAATAAGGGGGGTGCATTTAAAAGAGAGAATTAAAACAGGAGGTCAAATCACAAATATGAGAAATACAGACCACATGGATGACTATATAAGCAGTAACAGCGAGTCAGAATGCGCTACGTGGCAGACACACTGACACTGGTTCCACACTATAGCCACGTGAGCGATTCGTGTGCGTAGGCGATCCAACGGTCCAGATCGCATCCCATGCACATGGACAACCGAAATTTGTTTCCTCTTTAGCTGTGATCAGACTGCTGGATTTGATCACGATGGATGACCTAGATTTGCACATAGATCAGCATAAACAGACTTCGAATCAGATGGTCCTTCTCACTCTACATCAATGTGAGTGGACGACCAGGATAAAAAACACTTGCTTTGGCCATTTGGGGTATTTTTTGATATATGACGTGTATTTTTGATCCTGTAACCCAAGATGTAAAGATCCAAAATTTTAAGAAAAAGAATATATATTTTAAAGGCACAAGAAAATAATAATTTAGGGTTTACATTCCTTACGCAGTAGATCATGATGCTTAATAGAATTACGAGAATGTCTCTCTTACAACAGTTCATAAAAAAAAAAGAATAAATGATTGAAAATAAAGAAATAAAAATCCTATGGGGTAACCTCAATTGATAACTTTGATGGGGTTAAGGAGATAACTTTTACTGGCAAGTCTCCTGTTGTTCAAGATCTGGATCTTGGTATTCTTAATCTGAAATGGTTAAATAAGGGGATAAACTATACTAGGCTAGTAAAAATATTACACTAATCACTAATATAAAAAACTGAAGGTTGGTAAAAAATATAAAATAACTAATTGAGCAATTAGTTTAGGTAAATTCATTTAACTTAAAAAGAGTTATTTCATACTTACCGTTATAGGTTCCCAAAATCGATTTATGAAGACAATGACCTAAATAACATTATAATTTCATATCCAAATAAGCAAGAATAACAACTTACTTTTTTATCTATTTACCGATACCTCTGTGGGCCCATAGGGATTTCTCCCCCATGCGTGAACCTAATATCCAAACTTGTCAATCAACCAGCCGTCCCCATACCCCATTCGATAATGGGTGCCAAATATATCATTGTCTCGATATCCCGTCTAATATGGGGATGAACCATATCTCTTAACCCCTTCAGGTATGGGACCTTTCAGTCTCGTCTGACTGAAGTAAAGTCCACAGTAGAGTTCTCCCATGTATCGGGTCCGTCCACTCTTTCTTAAGGTACCCAATAAGCATTTTATACATAGATTCACATCATCAATAAATTCCTAATTATATATCAACATCTCATACTTACAAATCAACAATAGGTCATGCAAAAAGTGGTACGTAAATCAAGACAACATAATTTAGACATTTATTGTAAAACAAACCAAAATGAGGGATAGGCAGTTAGGTAAACTAAATAATCGAGAAAGCAATGGAAACTAGTAATTTAATGCACACAATATAATAGTAAGCATTTAGGACAGTATAGGAGAAAATAAATAGTAAATTAGGATAAATATGCACTGATCAGTTCCAGCTCTATTAGTGACCTATAATTAATCTTAATGTTCTCTAACTTTCACAAAACATAGGGCTATTGATTATTAAACTTCAATTTACCGTAATAGAAAAAAGGGTGAGAGATTCTTACACCAGAACAAAATTCAAAATACCATACTTTCCACTGCGCCTCCTAGCAGTCTTCGGGTTTCTTGAATTTTTTTTTGTAGAAATTAAAACACGCGTTACGTATCCAAAAATACTCTAAAAAGTCAAAATAGGTGTTTTAAAATATTTTTGGCCAATTTTAGGGTTCCAGCACGGTGGCGCTGTCGTGCTCTAGTGCTGGCCCCACCGACCACGGCAATGGTTCGCCTTGGTCTGGCTAGTTTTAGCCAGTTTTGGCTAGTTTTGCATGCAAACCTATGAAAAACCAAGTTATGAGGCTTCGATTGGCTGGAAAAGAAAAAAAATCAAAACTCTACCAGCGGAAGGTCTCCTGGTGTGGCAACTCCGTCGGTCCTCCTTCGCGGCCAAAGTTCCCCTTCTAATTTGCACTAGAAAAGGACGGAGAACATGATTGTCAAAAAATCACACGAAATGAAAAACAGAAATGTGGTTATCAGAGAGGGTTTTGAATTTTGGCAACGGTGGCTCGGCCCAGCTTTGCCCATAGTTTTGAGCTCACCCATCAATCATTTGGCTTCGATATGGGCATAAGGAGATTTAGGATTGAATTCCGAGTAGGAAGGGGGAAAAATACTTGTTTTGGCATTGGCAGTGGCTCCGGTGCAATGATGATTGTGGTCGGCCTTTTTCTCCTGCGTCTGATTCTTTTTCCGACTGCCCTTCTTCTTTTTCTTCTCTGGTCACTCCTCTGTCGGCTAGGGTTACGATTCCCTATGAATAGGAGTTTAAATACCCCTCTTCATCCAATCCCAGCCTCTCGTTTGAGTCAATGTGGAGTGAGGTTAACCATTTGATGATTTTCCATTTAGGCCGATTGTGTGGGCGATCAATCCTAACCATCCGATCGCATCTAAATAGGGAATGCATCTGGGCCATTTATACGTGGTATACAATCTGGGTGTCGTCAGATCACCCAGGCTCGCGGATCGTCCGTGTCAAGTCGATGTCAGTGTGTCTGCCACATAGTACGTTCTGACTCATCATGGCTGCTGATCATGTCGTCCCACGTGGCTAAACTTTTTATTTTTATGATTTTACCCCATGTTTTCAAAAAAAATTTCAAAAACATTATTCACAATTTCACCTATTTTTCCCATAATTGTTTTCAATTTCATCCCTGATTCTATTTTTCTTAAAATTTTCAAAAAATTAAAATAAAAAATGATAAAATTATTTTTATTTATTTTTTTATTAATTCAAAAATTTATCTAGGGCAAAATTTTTGGGTCCGGGTGTTACACATGAAACCCAGAACAGCCAGGAGGCTCAATAAAAAGAACGATGATCGAACACCAATTAGGGGTAAGAATCCCTCATTCTTTTTCCCGTTATAGTATATTGAAGCTTAATAATTAATAACATTGTATTTTCTGAAAATTAGAAAAATCCTAAATTAATTACAGGTCACCAATAGAATCGAAACTGGTTAGTACGAAATTGCTTATTTTATCTATACGGTTCATTTGTTGCTAGACTGTTATTATTGCTTACTGCATGCATTTTAATGCATAGGTTTAATTATTTTCTCATTTAATAATTATCATACCGTTATTTTTATCTATTGACTGAGTCGAAATAAATACCCTAATTATATTTCTTAATTGCTAAAGTATAAATTTGTATTGCCTACTTAAATATCGTTTTATTGATCTATAAATATGAAATTAGATGTTGGTATGTGATTGGTGATTGGTTGATGATGCGAACCTATGTATGAAAGGCTTACTAGGTACCTTGGGAAAGGGTGGATGGATCCGATACATAGAAAAAATTCTACCGTGAACATTATATCAGTTGAACAGAGTTGAGAAGTCATATACCGAAAGGGGTTGAGAGGTGTGGTTCACCCTTATTCCAGACAAGGTATCGAGGCGGTGGTATGTTTGACGCCATCACCGGACGGGATATGGAGACAGCTGGTTAATTGACAAGTTGAATATTGGATTAACATGTAGGAAGACATCCCTATGGACTCCCATAAGTACTGGTAAAAAGGTAAGGAGGTAAGTTTACTATTTATTATTTATGTAAATGCATAACAAAAATGATATTTGGATTATTGTCTTCATAGGTCAGTTTTGAAAACTCATAAGGGTAAGTATGAAGTAACAGTTTTTATGTTAAATGGATTTATTTAAGAAATAAAATGGTTCCATTGGTTGTTTTATGATTTTTTTTTTCCAACCTTTAATTTTCTGTAATTGGTGATAAGTGTGATATTTTTATTAGGCTAGTATATCTCATTTCCCTATTTAAATATTTCAGATCAAGAAGATCAAGATTCAGATCATGAACAATAGAAGGGTTGCAAATAAAAGTTACCCCTCGAATCTCATCAGAGTTACCCAGCGGAGGTTAACCCCATAGGATTTTTATTTCGTTTTGTTTTAATATTTATTCTATTACTATGAACTGCTATAATGTGACATTCTCGTAGGCCTATTGGTCATTCTGATTTACTGTGTAAGGAATGTAAACTCTAAATTCTAAGTTGTTTCTGCTTATAGTTGATATAATTCAATATTTCCATTACCTTTAGCTTTGGGCTTTTACACAATCAAATCCCCTTGCCACAAATCTCTTCTATTATCATAATTAACACCCTCCATAACCTCTCTTATTGGGTGGCTTGGGTTGTTTTGGCTAGGTTTTGTGTTGCCTCACCAATCATTTAAAGGTCTTACATCTCACACTTACATAAGAATTATGTCTTTTTAAATATATATTATCATTTCTTGTATTCTCAATTTATCTTATAATCGACAAATAAATGAGCATTTGTTAGAGTTAATAGGTTAAAGATTAAATAATAGATCAAAAATCCTTGATTCAATTTCCAATAATACTTGCATTACCTCAAACTTAATTTCTTATGTCGTTATTATTATAACCAAGTTATTATGTCTCAATTCTCTTAATTATGTATATGTATCTCTCCTCTCTTTCTATATATATCTACGTATGTATAAAATAAAGTTGTTCTTTTCTAGGATTACCATTATATATACTCCAAATTCACATTTAAACATAATACATATATATATACATGCCATAATGCCTAACTTGAATTCCTTAAATAAGAACCTTCTTAGAAATTAATTAAGAACATTAGGTGTGTCATATTTAGTGACTAAGTAGATGATGATAACATCAACCATGATTGCAATTATTTATGTTACAGTTACTATATTGATCTCATCTTAATTTTCAATCAAGAAAATAATCATTTTAAGCTTAATTACTATCATAAATGCATTTTTAATGGACTAAAAATGAGTAATTTTTTTGCCAATAAGATTATTTACAAAAATTAAAGAAAATATATATTCAGTATGCTCAAAAACTACAAACACTATCTTATAACAGCCCATATTTTTACATGTTAAAATAATAGAACTTGCTAATGAAATTATTTATACTCTAGTACTTGTATTTGTTGTATAATTATTTTATTTACTTCACAGTATCTTTTTATGTCATTATACATAATAACTATGCATTACTGGTTCTTTAGTGAATTAATGAATTATTTTAAAGGCATTTTATTTTAGCTAAGATAATATTAGTCTTGTCACATTTACTATCATTTAATAATCTTATAATATAACATTATATTTAACCAAATGACCTCATGCTCTTAACTATATATATCATTAATTTGGTTGCTCGAACTCTTAAGGTTATAAAAGTTTGACATTTAGCTATTACATAAAAACTTATCACATTTTACATAAAAGTTCAAAATCTACCGTTTGTACACTCATAAGTTTCACATGCTCACAGGGTATCAACATAAACTTCAAGTACAAATCCTTTATGGGTTTTTTAGTTTATCAAAAAATGTGGAGGAGGTAGGATTGTTAGTTTGTCAAATCTAGTATGGATCATATATAGATGGTAGTTGGAGCCAACGACTCTATTATTCTTCATCTGGGATACTTAAAGAAGAGGATCAAGTTGATAATTGAGAACAGTCTGATGCATTACCTTTAATCCTTTGACTGAAATATGGTAGAAGGAATGAAAAATCTAAGGACTGACTCCATCATCTCCAAAGACATCTTTGGTATCAAAAAGTCGTGGACTAACCATAAAATCTTGTTCAATAAATGGAATGCATTAGTTATCTTCTCTTATGTTGGTAGCAAAAGTCGAAGAAGGGAAACCATTCATTTTTAAAACCAGCATTCGAAAGAGTTGAATCGAAAAGGGGAAAGTTCTTTATTCTTAGTCTCCTATAGTTGAGTTCTCCTTAACTAAAAAAATCATTACTCAGAATAAAATTCCAACTCGAACAGTTTTTAAACTTTTGAGAAGAGTTACTCGTTAGAGAACACAGTACAATGGAAAGTTAGTCATAACTTTTTATTATACTCATATTAGATTGAAGTAAACTTAGTTGCTTAGGCCCATTACGCATTGATATAATACACATTATTGTGTATTCCGAGCATTTAATAATAGCTTTCTAAATAAATGTATTTGTTTTTCTAGTTTCATTATTGACATTTTAATTATCTTAGATCTCATTTAGTATTCATAGGAGCAATCATGAATATATAACTTCCACATATAGTACATATTTTAGAATTTCTTCAACAAATAAAGACTTTTAGTGATTCTCATACTATTTTAATTCAATTTACATCTCATGTAAGTACCTGTTTTCTATGTTTAAAAACTCTAATGTTACATCATATTGATAAGAAATTATTAAGATCAAGTTATTGCTCTCCATCAAGTTGTATAAATGGAATACAAGAAAACTAGTATAAGAACTCAATTAACTAACTTCCATAAATAGTTTTTCTTTAGTTACTTTATTTTCTCTTCAAACACTTTTTTCTACTCTTAGAACATGTGGAATCACACAACAATGCACCTCATGCTCGTTTAAATTCGCAACGACATCATTGAATATAACAACTTCCAAAGCCAAAATCTTGTGTTAATAACCATTGTTGAATAATTTCTCTCCATAAAAGTCAAAACTCGAGGTATTCCCTTAAGTTCCTAAGTGATACTTAGTGAAAGAAAAAACCCTATACACCATGGGATCTATAGTAGAAATGTCCATAAAATGATTTTCAAAAATAATATCTTGTGTTAATAACTACTTTTATTCATTTTCTTGTGCCTGTTAGGCTTGGCTAGCAGAAACCTAATGTGTGCTCTCAAATTTCTTGAGTAGTACTTAACAATGAGACATATTAAATATTGTGTCATCCTTGATAGTAATATCCTCAAAATGATTCCACGTATTTGATGTTATAAGTTAGTATGCACTGTTGAGCCATTTCTTTATGCCTTACATGCATAGGAAGTTGAAACTGAAGGTGTTCGTCGAGGCTCTTGGCAACCATGTCTTTATTGAATATATGGTTGGTAGCTCTTGTAAGTGATATGCATAGCTAACATCTCATATCAATACACACTATTGGATTGTTTCCTTTTATTTTGTGGAAAATGCAATATGTATGAGATTGTTTATATCATGGGTGAGTTTCAAAATTTTTCTGGCCAAGCAAATTAACCAATAAAAATAAAAATTATTTAGCATTTTAATTTTTTAAATATATATAAAAATATAGAAACAGATTTGAGGTTAAAGCTTATGAATAAATAAGTAATGCAGTCTACGTAATAATAAAATAAAAGAGGAAATAAAAGTATGCTTCATTTTGAGATTTTATAATCTATAATTAAACAAGAAAATTTAAGCAAAGAAAAATATACATTTTTTGGGGGGGGGCAGAAATTAAATATATAACTGACGTCCTTTATAATTTTGTTTTTAAAGTTTTAAAAGCTATAATTAAGAAAGAAAAATAATAATTAGGTATGTTTTATTTCTTTAGAATCAATAAATTAAATTTATTTATAGAGAGTGAAAGCATTTTGTATCTTTTGGTAACCGGAATATTATAGGTGGAGACACGAGTGTATAAGAGGGTGAGATTTTGTTGTTATTTTCAAATATAAATGAGGGGGAAAAAAATTAAATTAAATTATTATTTTAAAAAGATATTTTTGATTTTTCAGGTGTTATAAAAATATTTTGGGATAAATTTGCGTAGTTGGAAGTAAAATAATTGAATAGAAAAATTCACAAACGAGGAAGGAAGCGAGAACCATTGGCTCGCCGACAAGGAAACCTGAATGAGAAATTGACAGAAACAACCCTCTCGAGTTTAAGTCGGTTTGGTTTGGTTCGTTAGATATCTGAAAAGAGTTTTCTTGTTAAAAAAAATATTATTAGTTTTCTAACGGGTTGCTAAAACCGATGAGATTTCTCGCGGGAGCCACCGCCTGCGTGAAGAAATAAATTAAAAATCAATTACAAATACAAAAATATATATTTTTTTTTAATTAAAGAAGAAGAAGAAAAAAAAAAAGAAAAGAAAGGCAAAGTTGGTGTTGTGCCTCCCATGACCTCCCTCGACCTGTGCTGTGTTACCCAATACCAAAACCCAAACGCCTCTTTCTTTTTTCTTTTTCCTTAAATAAAATTAAATTTCTTTTTTTTTTTATTCTCATCTCTCTCTCTCTCTCTCTCTCTAATTTATTTGACTCTCTATAAATCAGAGAGGATCCCTCCCTCTTGCTTTTCTGTCTTCTCCATTCTAACTACTCTTCTCTCCTTCTCGCCGTTCGTTTTTTCTTTTCCTTTTTTTTTTTTTTTTTTTTTTTGTGTTTTTTGCTTGAGGGGTTTAGTAATATATTTAGCTGCAGAGAGTCCAGGTGCTGTACAGTTAAGCTTCAGGTATATCTCTATGTTTCTCTTTTAGGAGCTTCGTGCCGACTCCTAATCTTTTCAATTTCTTCTTCATGGTTTTGGGTTTCTTCTGCTTTTGTTTCTCACTATCTTTATTTTCTTCTACGGGCAACGTTCTTTTTTTTTTTTAATTTTTTTTTAATAGTTAAATTTGAACTCTGTAGATCTGGGAAAACCGAAATCATTTTAATCGAAATTTGTTTTTTTTTCTCTCTTAATTTCTTGAAACTAGAAGACAAATGGTGTACAAATGTTTTCTTTTTGTTGCTTTGACGACTCTCTGGTAGATTTTTATCTGATCTATTCAAACGAGACAAGTAATTCATGCACACATGTCCAAATACCGCGAAGGCTCCTTTTTTTTTTCTTTCCTTCTTTTCTCTTTACTCCAAGAGATTTTAGTCCTCCTTATTTTTTTCTTTTAATTTTAACTTTTTTTGGGGTCAGTTTCGTGTCACAATTTCTTTGAGACTTGTCAAAGATGTCAACTGGTTTATCTTATTTTTGTTTGACCAGATCTTGGTTTAATCACTGTCATGCACGTGTATGGATCTGGTGATCAAATAACCACAAGACCCTTCTCTAACGTAAAACTGTGTTAATTTGCAACAGATTTTTTTTTATCAGATTGGCAACAGAGAGGAAAAATGAACCAGTGCGGGATCCTGCAAAATACCTATGCAACCCGTGAAGAGATGAGGAGGTCTATTGTTTGTCCAAAACCACGTCGTTTTGGTCTTCTTAACGCCACCATCGAAGATCTACCCATCAAGCCTGCCAAATGGCATCTTGGGTAATTTTATTTTTCCTAATCCGTGTATATTTGATTTAGATTAGAGGTCACTGTTAGTTAAGCGTTGGTTATGTTGAAATTTTCAGGCACCAAGCGGAGCTCTATGAATCAAAACCAGGGACTGATTTTTTGGATATCATCCTCACTGAGGTATGCCCTTTCCTAATCTGTTAAAATTTGGAAAGTTGGGTAATTTTAAAGAAACTTACTAGTCTGATACCATTTGTAGTGTTGACATCTGAACAAAATTTAACATTCCGTAAGCTAATGGTTTATTGGGTATGGACCAAGTTACAGTTTATCTTCTATGGCTGAAGTAAATTGGTGAACCAGAAAAACTTCATGGATTCTTGTTGATGTTCTCAATAAAGGAGACTTAGATTCCTTTATTCATTCTTGTTGTGAATGATAGTGCAAAAAAAAGTAAGTTGGTCTTTCCAAATCTGATTTGAACTTGTTAATTTTACAGGGTGCTTCTAGTATAGAACAAAGTAGCACACAAGTAGCGTCGTCGCCCCCATTTTTTTGCGGGTCGCCGCCGAGCAGAGTTTCTAACCCATTAACACAGGATGCTCGATTCGGGGATGAGAATCCTCCACTGTCAGTGCCATCACCGCCATCGTCCTCCGCAAGAAAAGCAGGCTGCATCCGAGGAAATTTTGGAAACAAGCCAGTGGTGCGAATCGAGGGGTTTGATTGCCTCGACAGGGATAGTCGAAATTGCAGCATTCCTGCTCTGGCATAAAACAACCCAATTCATCCATCAAACATAAAAAGAAGAGTATATAGTTGAAAGAAAAGGAAAAACAGCTACGTCAAAACTTTGGTAGCCGTTAATCAGAGAGAATTTTGAAGTTCTGATCCTTTTGTTTTGTGTAAATATGTACGGGAAGGTCGACCTGTTAATATGGTTATGTAAGTAAAAATGAAAGAAATAACGAATAGGGTTTGTTTAGATTTGAAGTTTAGGAAAGAAAATTTTAAATCAAAGAGCGATGAGAAGGGGGGGAGGGGGTATTATCCATCTCCTCTCATCTATCTTATTTTGTAATTGTCGGAGAGTCTTGAGCGAGGGAAGTTGTGTTTGTAATTTAAGGTTTTGGGTATTCGCGGCGTATGAATGCAGTCTATAAAATGTAAATTACTAAATCAAATCTTCTTTTTTCTTCTTTTTCTCTTTCAAAATGGTAGATTCTTATAGCTTTATTTATTTATTTTAGTTTGGATCTGGAATCTGATCTGATAAAGTCGTCTTCTCTGGACGATGATGATGTATTTGATATTTGCTTATGCTTCACGCAAATGCAATCTCTAGAGCCTGCAACTTGTCGGCAATTGTGTTAAGGAGCTCTGAATCAGTTACTGTCAGCTGCATCTAAAGCAAGTAAAAAGCTGTAAAGAATCTACGCCATTCTTTGGTTGAAAATCAATTAAGGAGAAATTGAATTATTGAATTTATTCTGGTAATTATTCTGTCTTGTGTCTTACAATCATGGCGCATGATGCAAGTTTGAATTGTGAGTTCGATTCTCACAACTTTTCTCTAATACTTGATTGACAGAAGCAGTTCATGTTAAGGGTTTTAATCAGCTGATTCTTGGGAATTATGTCCTCTTTTCAAAATTTTCAATATTTCATACTAATTAGAATATTTTTCTGTCTTAAACAACATTTTATACATTTAATTTCAATAAGATTTTATTTAATAAAATTGTATTTGAACAAAATGCTAACATGTGATAAGATTTTATTTTCTCGTACGTTCAAATTAATATGAAAAAAATATTAAAAGTGAGTTTAGAATAACAATTTCTTCTTTGATACTAAATATTTATAAAGTTGATTGATAAATTCCAATCAGATTGAAGTTAGAAATAAGAATGTTTTTCTTCTTAAGGTAAAAAAATAACCTGAACCTTTTTGAAAAATATCATCATCCTCTTTAATTTCCAGAATTGTAACTTTTAAGTATAGAAAAATGAAATAACGTGTTTTCTACTTCTAAGGAAATGATAAGGATAAAAAATTAAAAGAAAAAGACAGAGGAAAAATGTAGCTACTGCGGATGTGAGGAGTTCAGGATGGTGGCTTGACCGAGTCAGTTTTCCTTTCTTCCCTTGATCTGCGGCATTTGGGTTTATCATTGATCTTTTTAAATTTTCATTAAGGTTAACAAAAGCATTTGCCTCTAATAGTCCAATCATGAGTTTGATCCCTCTCGACAATAGAAATAATAAAAAACCTTTATTAATAACTAACTCTGATGAAAAGAATTAGAGTTTCTCTATAATAAATGATAACTAGAAATTGAGTTTCTTTATAGTAATTGGTAGAGAAGTCATCAATCGTTACGTGCTCTGAGATGTGTATTGCAACATGTTTTTTATACATTTGTCTTCAGATAATTACTTAAATTTAGAGTTTTTTTTTTTTTTTTTTATAGTTTGTGGATAAATTTTTACTATATAAATAGTTATTTGTAATCAGATAACTGTGACATATTTTTTTTTTTAAAACATTCGTTCATATTTTAAATTTTTGGATATATTAAACGCTTTCTAATTTTTTTATTTTGTAAATATAGTAATAAAATTTATTCTCAAGATGGGAAGAATCTCTTGAGACGGGTGATTAATTGAAGAGCTTTTGGAGCAAAATATTATATACCCAATCAACATAAGTTCTTTAGATAAAGTACTTATTAAGGCATCACTTTTTATTTACATACACTTATTTATTCTATCTATTTGCATAAAGTTTAAACTACTATGTAAGAACAAAATTTTCTTAAATCATCATAAAATACTAATAAATAAGTTATATTCCACAATGCCTTGGATGTACTATATCTTTAAACACCATAGAAAGTTTTCTGAACTTAATTACCGAAGTTAGAGTTGAGTAAAAGGAAGTCTTATCCTGAACAAGTTTTTTACTATAAATAAGCATGTTTATATAGAAAATTAATATTAATCGTGAAACTTGAAGTTCCAAGTCTTGGGGGTGATAGCCAAATTTGTTTCATTTCAATTAAGGTAATATTTTTTTTCTTTGCTATTTCTGGAATTTCTAATTCATTTTTAGTTTTTTCAAAAGTGGAAGGATCCCACATCAAATAGAATTTATGATATTTTAATGACAATAGAAAAAAGAAAAAGTTGTTATTTTAGATCCAATCGCATTGGTCAGATTTGTTTGGTTGCTGAAAGGAGGGACCTATTATTCTCTGTCTACCTTCGATTTTGCCTTACATAATTGATAAAACTATCTTCTTTTTTTTTAAAAAAAAGCATTTTTTATTTATTTTTAATTATTAAATATTTCAAGTAATCTACTAATAATTATTTAAAAATTAATAATTTACAATAATGTGATATGTCTCTTTTATGTTATTTTGCTATTCAATAATTACACTATGAAACTTTTTTAACATAGAGTTAGAAATGTTAAATAAAATATATTTTTATAATTTTTTATTTACGTTTAAATTAAAAAAAATACTCTTAGAAAATTGCTCAATCGATATCTACCAAGAATAAAAACAAAAGACCTATTTTGAATTCGAAAAACAACTCTTCTTAACAGAATGAAAACCTCTCTTCGCTCTGGAGTATCATCTTTCACTCTCTTTTTCTTCCACCTATGTTGCAGCCATTAATTTATCTTCCTCAAATGCTCGCTACACGGAGAAAGTACCTGCAATAAATCTCTCGACAATCCCAGACCCAAGTTTAGAGAAAGAGACAAGTGAAGAATTTTCTCAACATTAGCAATACTAACATTGACTGCATCCAATTAAAAAGAAAGAGTTTGATGGATTATCCAGTAAAAAAATATAGAGTTATTAATGCTCAAAAGCGCAATGTAAATATGGATGAGCTTCTAGTGGTAGGAGAAGATTCATAAAACATCAAAATTCATTCTTTTTAAAGTTATTCAATAAATATTGAGTACAATATTGAAAATAAGAAAAATGTCAGTTGATAAAAATATATTTATTATTTTTCTTTCAATCATGAAACTGATATATTTGAAAAAGTATAAATCAGACTTATCCATTGAAGAATTAAATTTCACTTTAACACCATTTTGGATTAAGATTAGTAGCTTCCTCTTTGGCCTATTTAATAAAAAAAAATGCTAGAATGACCGCTGAAGAAAGAAATAGACAAACTCATTTATGTAGAATTTTCTGACAAGGGTAGTTGCTATGTTGACAAAAAAAATTAGAAAGGAGTCCTAACTTGGTTGAAACAATTTTCGTTTTCATTTTATAGAGAAGCAAAAAGAACCGAAAGATGATTAAAAATTGAATAGAAAGATTTAAATTTGGGGAGGATAAAGAAACCAAGGGAAGTTACTTAACTCATTGATTTTTTGCATTAGAGTCGCCATTGCTAAAGGAGAAATAAGATGCCCGCAAGAAAGGTTGAAAATGAATTACGCGGAGATTGGAGGGTTTATAGTTGGGTGATTTTCAATTTCAGATTTGGTGTGGCAATGTAACAGGAACCGTGGTTCTACTAATTTCTTTTCTCCCAATTAAGCCCTCTGAGTTGGACCCAACAATTTTCGAGAGAGATAATTTATGAGTCGGATCTAGTTTGTCAATTTACTTTTAAAGTAAATATCTAGTTTTATTTTTTGAATTTTGGTCAATGCTATAATATAATTCGTATAGATGTTTAATAACATTAACGCTATCAAATTTTTAATTAAGAAAAATTAAAATAGCATATTTTTGTTTAGGAATCCAAAGAATTCTCATTTTTTTTTTCTCTATTTCAGTTATTTTTCGTATTTAAAACACTAATTTCTCTATTTTCTCTGTTTAGTTAAAATAACACTTATCTCTACAATTTCGTTCAAGTCTCTCTTTGCTTTCACTTTTAATTTCAATACTCAAAAATAACTAGACAAAGTCATTAACATAGATTTTAAGATATTTTAAATAAGTTAAAATCGATATTACTTTTGTAAAATTCATTATCCTTCTCATAAAAGTTAAACATTATGCACTATAACCCTCCTAACAAGTTAAAAGTTAATTAATAATTCGTAATTGTATCAATTAGGATTAAATAATAATCATGTTAATATAAAATAAACTAATTTTGATATTGTGCTGTTAGTAATAAAATAATATGACAATTATGATTTTATAATTCATATTATTAGAGTTGTGTGTTATCTTAATTTATATTAGAGACGAGATTTTTTTATGCATAAATATATGTATTATTAATTTTTGAATATATATATATATACTTGGGACTTGATTTTCAATAAAAATTGATAAAAAGTGTGAATTGAGAATAAAAAAAATCAATTTTTTATATCATTATTTACTAGATTACATGTATTTTTTTTTGCACGACAATTACTAGCTATAAAGTATTGATTATTTGCGGTAATTATTAAATTTTAGGATGTGATTGTTTGGATTTGATATCAAGTAGCTAATTATTTGAGGACTTACATATTCATTACATTTGATACTTTTAAATTGTTTCAGTTTCTATTTATAATGGAATGATATGTTTCAAATTTTTGAGATAAAAAATTTTCATTATGAGGAGAACTATTTTCAATTTTGAATTTGAAATAATTTTTTATTACATATTAAATGCTTTATTTATATTTATTATTCTTGGCTTTGCATGTTTATTTTAGTTCTTTTCGTAAATATATAACTTTATAATTTGTCTAATATTGAGACCGGGGCATTACATATCTTCTACACATGATCAATATAGTTAAAAAATTTTAAACAAGTCCTTTTACTGGTTAGAATTGTTGGAATTATTTTGTATTTAGTTAACCTAAAGACTTTTTTATTGGGTTCTACTAAACCCTTTGAGTAACCAAATCTTATAATATATGTTCGACATTTTTATTGTCATTAGTTTGTGTTTATATGATAAGTGACATGTTATTTTTCATATACATATATAGGACTGATACGTCATGGACACGTATTTAATTTTTTTTTTTAAATTTTCATTAAAGATAGTAATTAAAATAATAAAATAAAATTTTAATATCAAAATTCAATAAAATAAACTTTTTTTAAAACATTGGTCCCTGTAATATTCCAGAAGTTTTCTTTATTTTTTCAATTTTACATATAACCAAATTTTCTTTTTATTCACGCTACTAAAACTTGGAAATTTAAAAACAAAATTGATGTCTGAAATGTGCAGTTGGTAACTGGGAATTCATCGAAAAAGGGTCCTGTTTTCAGTCACGGTATTGGATTAAATTAACGGCAGATTTGAATCTTAAGCCTCTTCAAAGGTCCTTGTGCCTCTCGAAAGGGACAAATTCACCAAGCGGTCCAGATTCCGACCCCCCCCGCCCCCTTTCCTCCTCTTCTTCTCTTCTTCCCTCTCGTCTTCTTGTCCCTTCCATGATTAATCTTCACAACATTCTAAATGAAGAGGCAAATAAACATTGATGAAGGCGAGAGTGAGGCAAAGAAGAGCAAGCCAGCTGTGGAGAAGGAAGAAGGAAATTTTGGTGCAGTTGGGGTAGAGAATTTTTTTCTGGGTTTAGAGGAGCTGCCATGGTTAATAGGTGGTCTGGATGAGGTAATGTCATGGGGGTCTGTTTGGTTACCATTCTGGGATGTTGAGTTCATTTCTCAAAATTACGATGCCCTGTTTAGTGATGTTGTTTGGGACGATGATATTTGGAACTTGAAGAGTATCAATCCATAGACTGATCATCGCAGAAAAAAGTTTGTGTCCTGTTTAATAAATAGATATGAGTAATTTTGATGAGAGGAATAGAGGGTTGTTTTCTTGTTGGTGGTGTTGTTACTGTCGTTCTTCTTATTCTTCTTATTATTACTATGGTTTTATGAGGTTATAATTGTTCTTAATTAGTGTTTTTTCTCTAAATACAATAAATATTACATGTTGGTGAAGTTAATGCATTCCAGTTCAATAATACTTGACAACAGAAAACACATGACAAATTTTATTCCCTTTCCCAGATCAGATAACCAAAAACAAGAATAAAATGACTCCCCACGAAAAACAAAAAAGAAAAATAAATGAAACGATGAATGGAACCTAATCAAGATGAATTGATCCCAACAAGATTAAAGGACATGGGCGGCCAGCTCATGAATTTAGAAACCGGGGGGCTTGTAGGCGATGAAACTGATGCACTGCACTTGACGCTTGTTGTCGAATCCGATGATGCGAATGAATGAGTTGGGGTAAGCCTTCTTGGCCTCCTCGAGCTCCTTCAACACTTGAGCAGCGTCTGTGCATCCAAACATGGGCAGCTTCCACATGGTCCAGTACCTTCCATCATAGTACCCTGGTGACCTGGCGTTCTCACGGTACACAAATCCATGCTGCATTCCAAACATATATACATACCTATCAGTACATCTTCATCTTCAACAATTTCATTATTTCATAAATGAAAAAAGAGAGAGTAGACAACCTCCAACTCAAATTCCAAGCAAGGAATCCATCCAGAGCGGAGAAGGTATTCAACTTCCTTTGCCAATGATTCATCGGTTAGAGAAGGCAGGTAAGAGAGAGTCTCGAACTTCTTCTTCCCAATTGGAGGCCAGACCTGAACTCAACAAATTCCAATAAATTAGAAATGTGTAAGAATGTAAAAGAACAATTGAAATTACCCAGAGAAGAGAAAAGAAAAGAAAAGAAAAAACAGTACCTGCATGCATTGAACTTTTCCACCATTGCTGGCTACGGAGGTAATATCATTGTTGAGCTTGCGGGTAACTGGGAAGGCTGAGGATGATTTAAGGCCAGTAAAGGGTGCGACCATGCTAGCCTGAGCCGCGGTGGCTCGGTTAACGGACGACACAGCTGCTGATGGAACCATGGAGGAAGCCATTGCCCTTTCTACTTCTTAATTTGCTGCTATCTACTACTGTTTGGTGGTCAGTTTGAGAGGCCTTCTTATTGCTGCTTCCTCCGCTATAAATAGGCCAATGCATGCTTGTTTACTTCCTTCCAAATCTGGCGGCTAAAATTCATTCAGTAATTTCTTGGACATTTATGGGCCGTTAGATTGACATTACACTATGATGGCCACATAAATAAGAGATCTGATAGCCTTATCGGTAAGCACGTCACAGCTTCTGCCACGTGGCAGTGAATTATTATCTTACTTCCTATGATCAATTAGGGCTTCAATTTGTGGTGTTGGTCAAGCCTTTGATTGTCCCTTCATTTCTGAGTTACGCGTATGTGTTAGGGGACCTTTAAGTGAACTTTTGTCTGATCAAATTAGCATTAACAATGCTTTAATAACCTGAATTAGTCTAACTAATTTTAACTATAATCATGAACGAAAAAAAAAAATTGAGATAAATGGGTAATTTAACTTGAAACTATTTTACATCACATGTAAACATAATAAACTATATCTTTATAATGTAGTAAGAAAATTTCATCAATTTACTAATTTTCTATATGATGCTAAAACAATTCTAATATATCACAATTAACATTCTATCTACTTCAATTTTGAACAATAAAATACTTAGTTTTCAGGAACACACATATAATTTTATAATGTCAACAAATTAATGTTTAATGAGACCAAATATTTCTCCATAACTACTATAATTTTTAGTAATCTTTTAGGATACACTAGTATTCATTCAAATTGTTTACCGTGATTGTGATTAGGAATATTTATAAGCTATGTTTAAAGTCAATATATTATGTTATTGTAATCTCATATAAATACATTGGTATACACAATCTACTACATATTTATCATTTTGAAGTAATTTATGAAATAATTTTTTACTTTAAATTAGTACAAGATGTTGAGTGGAAAAAAAGAGATTACACCAATAGTGGCCCAACTACATTTAATGTGACTTTATTGTTGGTCACACACTATTAAAAAGAAGAAAAAAAAAGAAAGAAAAGGAGGATTGAAGCCCAAAGGAAAAAGTTCAAGACCCAATAGCCCTCTAAATTAATCAATCCCAACATGTTTTCAAATTTCGAAAGCCTACTCAAGATAGCCTCTTAAATCAATGCAGCCCAAAAATAAGTTACCCTTCCTAGCTCTTCAATCCATCGGCCCATACATAAACCCAATGCTACCTCCAGATATCCAAAATGTCGCCCCGTTTTATTTTCAATTTCTTTTCTTCCTTCTTTCGACTACAGGAATTGAGAGGGAGATGGCCTTAAGTTTGCTTCTTTTATCTGAAAACGAAAACGGAGAGGAACAGACAGCGCTCGTGCTGACAACAGAGAGGATTGAGGCGCTTGGCGAGAGAGAGGAAGACGTCAAGACGTAGGAAAAAGTGGGAACGTTCCATGTGAGTAGCAGTTGAATAGAAGCCGGAACCAAAAAGACAAGTGGCGCTGTTGGTATCAGAGCAGGCTGTGTTTTGACTCAAGGTAGAAATAGAGCGGATCAATTCCTCGGTCTGTGGATAAAAAAAAGAGAACCCAGAATGAGATGGAGGAGTCGGTGAAGTAAGGAGGAGATTTTTGGGCATCCTTGAGCAGAAAACAAGAGTAGGCTTGGGGAAGAAAATTGCAAAAAAGGCTGAGGAGAAGGGGATTAAGGGCTCGAGGCGAGTTGGATAAAAACCCAACGCGGGTGATGTAGGTCTGCCCTCTTCTCTCCCTTTCGCAAATTATTTTGATCATTCTTTAGTTATTGAAGATGATTGGAACCTGATGTGACTTGGATAAATGTTTTTTCTTTTCTGTTGTCTTTTAGAATGCATTCGCATTAACTGTTTGGTAAAATGACTAAAAGAAATTTGTTGACGAGGTACTGTAAAACGGTTTTATTTTTGTTTCATATTGTCAATCCCCATATATTATCTAACTTGAACTTCGATGTTTCCCGCTTTAAGAAAAAAAATAATGGTTAGAATGAACTGGCATCTTTTGATTAAGTTTGAGATACATTCTGCTACTTACCCATCTGTTTAAGGATTTCTTAATGCTTCATGATGGCTCTTGATTAATCATTAACAGCAAGAATGTACATATAGGTTTAGAGACATTAGGAATTGAACAGAACAGTGATGCATATTTGGTTTTGTTGGCATGATGTTTCTGTATTTGGATCAGTTTTATATACTTCTAATTGCTCTTAACGTTATGGTTGAAGGATTACATGCACGGTGTCTCCTGTACTATATTTCTGTGCTTCTGTTGATGCTTTTGGTTAATTCCGAATTCATCATGCTCATGCCTTCATTTCCATAATTTACTAGTCGTGACTTGGACACCTTTCATTGGCCACTCCTTTGACTTACTGTTAGACTGTGTTTCTTCCTCTTGCATGGCATGATACCATTATGTTTGGATTGCTAAATGTTGCTTGTCGGACTAAATGTGAGTCTTTAAGTTTATATGTGCATTTACTGACCTTCTGCAAGGGGCCTTCCTATTGGAGCTTTTTGCTTCTCACTTACTATGAGATTTTTGCTTATTGTATTGGATTCCAGGTATACTGGTTTGCTTTTTGATTCACTGTTGGAGTTTTGCTCTATACATATATGATTATTAAATGGTATGTTGCATGCTTGGGCTTTCTGCATGTAGATTAATACTTTTGATAAAGCATATAGTGAATTCCATGATATGATGTGATAAACAGATTGGATGATGATTTTAGGCTACTATTTGTTTCGCTGTTGTTTTTATCAAAGGACCAGTTACTGCAGTCAGGCTACTACTTTTAATTTAGTAAGCAACAAAGAAGCAGTGGCATGAGATTAATAAATTGGATAAGCCATTTAAATTTTTTACATTTGATAAGGACTAAGGAAATGATAGAAAGAAATAAGATAAACATAAAAAAGAAGAAAATGAATAAAAATTCAGCAATCACTGGAAGGGTACATTGGACTTGCAAATCAGGAAACGTCAGAAGGCCTTTTGGAATGAAGGGGCAATAGATTTTTGTTATGTATTTTTCCCTTTTTGTTTTATTTCTCCTTTTTATCTTGATTTATTTCTGATCCCTCATTCCCAATAATATTTCAAATATTGTAGCTCGTGATTTTTTATTTATGTATGAATGATAATATCAGGAACTTGCATTACAGATAGGAGGGTACTATTTATGTGTATACAAAACATGTACGCCTTCTTATTCTGGATCACTTTGAACTTTAAATCTCTGATTTTGATAGTTGCTTATTTTTTTCTAAATTTTTAATTTTATATTTTTTTGGAGCTTGGTCTTGCATTACTGTTTTGACTCAAATCATTTTTATGAACGACACTTTAATTCTTCTATAATATTTTGTTAAAATCTGTGAGTTCTTAGTAAATTCTGAACCAAATTCATATGATATTAATAGCAAAAAGAGTTGTCCAATATGTACATAAATCATTGTAGATCTATATATTTGCTTGATGTGGGATTACATTACTAAATATTCTCTCTTGAATGGAGCATGGACTCCTTATGCGGAGGATGTTCTTAAAGCAGTCAAGGTACAAACAGAATACCTCCCCTCATGCAGCAAGTATGTGAGCGTATAAACATAAGTATAAAAGAATTAGCTTTCATGTAAGTTTCATTCAAAATCATGTGACATTGTGAAGAATTGCTGAAAATGAAACGGCCCGTGAATTTGGAAGGAAATAAATTATGAATTGAATGCAGAAGTAAAATAATAAATTATGGTTCACATTCCTTACAAAATAATTCGAAATAACCAATAGAGATATAATGACTATTATAAAAGAACAATTAATAATTAAAGAAATAAATAAAAAATGAACAAACTAAACATCCTACTCGCAACGCTCTTGTGAATCGGATTTTAAATCTTGATACTCTTGATCTGAAATGGTTAATAAAAGAGTGAGTTACACTAGTGCAGTAAGAATATCACACTACTCAACAATATAGAAATGAAAGTTGGTAGAAATTATAAAAATAACTAATGGAGTTCTTAATTTAAGTAAAATTTATTTATCATAAATAAAATCATTTACCGTATACTTACCGTAACGAGATTTATAAAACCGACCTATAAAGTTAATAACATAAACAATATCATAATTTCATATTTAATCAGTTAGAACAACAACTTTCTCATTTATCAGCATACTAGTATCCATGGGGGTTCATAAAGATATCCCTATTACGCGTGAACTATTTTTCAATATTTTCAACTAACGGCACATCCTCATATCCCGTCCGGTATGAGTACCAAGAAATATCATCCCTCAATACTTCATCTGGTATGAGTGTGAAAAGAGTTGTCCTAATATCCCGTCCGGTATGAGTGTTAAATTACCAATTCTCGATACCTTGTACGGTATGAGGTAACGTTCACGGTAAGGTTCCTTATGTACCCAATCCATCCACCATCTCTCAAGATATCCACTAAGATTACAATTTATTCATTCACTTAATCAAACAATTTCTCGTTTACCTTTAATTTTCAGTTTCTCAATTAACTATAAATCACGTAAAACAAGCAAAACATGCATCAAGAAAACACAATCGAATTATTATACTAATTCCAGTGTATTATCATGTATTCAAAATTGTAAAATCAATCAATCAGCGAAATATGATAAACAGTAATAAATAACTGATTCCGACTCCATTAGTAACATTTAATTATCGATATTTTTAAATTACGTAAAATACCATATTATTTACAATTAAAATTCAATTTCATAACCGGGAATAAAGTGAGGGATTCTTACTCAAAATTGATGTCTGAAATGCTAGATTTTCAACTGCGCCTACTGGCAGTCTCCAAGTTCCCTAAATTTTTTTTCGGGGATTAAAACACGCTTCAAGTACCTAAAAATACTCCAAAAAATTCAAAATCAGTGTTAAAAATCTCTTTTGGCCAATTCTGGAATTCCAGCACGGCGACTCCGCTGCCCGCGGCAGTTTACCTCGGGTTAGCCATTTTCGGCCAATTTTGTATCAATCCCTGCGAGAAAATATGTTAAGCGGCATCAGTTGTTTGAAAAAAGTTAAAAATCGCAACTTACTGGCGGCAGAGTTTTCTGATGCAGTGGCTCCGCCGGCTCACCTTCGCGGTTGGGTGTTTTGCTTTGATCAATCTATAGAAAAAGGAATGGTGATTACAATGGTGAAAAAATTATACGAAACGGAAATCGGAAAGTGCCTCATCGGAGGTGGTTTTTGTTTTTTTCTCGTGGTGGCGTCGCCGGGCTTTACCTACGGTTTCAAGCTCATTCGCCTATCATTTTGCTTCGATTTGGTCATGAAGGTGTTCAAAATTGAATTTCGAGTGAATGAGAAAAACTTTACCTCTTTTGGCAGTCGGAAGTGGCTCCGCGCGATGGGAGGCGCCGGTCGGCTCCCTTCCCGGCGATTGGCTCTTCTTCTTCGGCGGGGGGTCTAGTGGCTAGGGTTTGGGTTTGGTGTGAAGAGGGGTATTTATATCCGTCTCCTTTTAATCTGGCTTATCTATCGTGTTTGATCTGAACCGTCCGATTGCGTTTAAATAGGAAGTGAATCTGGACCGTTCATCGCAAGTTGATCTTGGCCATCCGATCATATTTAAATAAGAAATAGATATGGACTGTTCATTGAGTTTAATCGCGACCATCTGATCGCGTCTGAGGAGGGATTAGATCCGGACCGTCTACGCACGCGGGAACAAGTCTGAATCGTCCGATCGCAGGCACGCGGATCGCCAGCGTGGCCTCCCGCATGACACCGCGTCAGTGTGTCTTGCAACGTGGTGCACTCTGATTCGTCGGGACTGCTGACTGAGCATCCTACATGACACATTTTTCTTAAATTAAGTTTTAATCATCAGTTTCTGATTTTTCTTTAAAAAATACCTACAGAATCCAAATTTTCATTTCATTTTTTCAAAATTATTTTCAATTTCATTCTCCACCTATTTTTTTTTTCTAATTTTACATTAAATAATAATTTATAAAATTAAAAATTAAATTTTATACATAAATTTTAAATATTACAAATTAATTTCAGATATTACAGAAAATGACACTTAAAAGATCATTTATCTTGCATATGCACAGAAAAAATTAGATTTCTAGAATAAAAATTAGAGAGAAACTAGCATTTGTTTTTGCCCATATTTAAGATTGTGGAAGCCATTCCTTTCCGTGAAAGTCGCGCATGCTGTGAAGAAGAAACCATAAGCGTCCTGACCCACTGTATTTAAACTCATTATGTTGAAGAGATTAAAGTTATGAGGTATAATCTCCATATGCAAGAGACCTTGAATATTGATGAGAGATGGCGAGAAAGAGATGGTAGTAATAATTGTGAAAAGGAGAATTAGTATAGATGATAAAAGGACATTATCTCATATAATGTAGGTTTACTCTTTTATGTACATTTGGCCCTTCCATCATTCATTCATTTATTCATCATACCGCAAAAACTGAAAAGGAAAATTTAGAAACCAGGGGGTTTGTAGGCAATAAAACTGATGCACTGCACTTGACGCTTGTTGTCGAATCCGATAATGCGAATGAATGAGTTGGGGTAAGCCTTCTTGGCCTCCTCAAGCTCCTTCAACACTTGAGCAGCGTCTGTGCATCCAAACATGGGCAGCTTCCACATGGTCCAGTACCTTCCATCATAGTACCCTGGTGACCTGGCGTTCTCACGGTACACAAATCCATGCTGCATTCCAAACATATATACATATATATACATACCATATTTATCAGTTCATCTCCATCTTCAACAATTTCATTATTTCATAAATTTCTAAAAAGAGAAAAGAGAGAAAGAGAGAGTAGAAAACCTCCAACTCAAATTCCAAGCAAGGAATCCATCCAGAGCGGAGAAGGTATTCAACTTCCTTTGCCAATGATTCGTCGGTTAGAGGAGGCAGGTAAGAGAGAGTCTCGAACTTCTTCTTCCCAATTGGAGGCCAGACCTGAACTCAACAATTTACAATTTTAAAAGCTTCAATCAACTGCCTGCAGTTTATTGAGTATAATTTATAAATGCCTATGTATGTGTGTGTGTGTGTATATATTTCTATACGTATACCTGCATGCATTGCACTTTGCCACCATTGCTTGGAAGGGAAGTGATGTCAGTGGACTTGCGGGTGACGGGGAAAGCTGCGGAGGATTTAAGGCCGGTGAATGGGGCAACTGAGCTGCAGCCGCGGTTGATGGAAGCAATGGTTGTTGATGGGACTATGGAGGCAGCCATTGTCAACTTCTTAATTTCTTATTGATTTGTGCTGTATTATATTGCACTGGTGATAATCCCTTGCAGCTTAGCTCATTATTTATAGCTTCAGGTGGGACATTATGTTCCACTCATGGCAGACGACAGACCAATCTAAACATCTAATGGTGTCCATTTCTTTTTTCCATTTTCCCCATTTTCTCCTTTTTTTTGTTGTTGTTGTTGTTGCTGCTTAATGGATTTTCTGCTGAGGGCTGAAATATTAAGCCTTGACATGATTATTGTTATTTTTTTAAAAATAAATCTTACTTTTTCGATCCCTAGAGGCTCAGAATTTTCGTGCTTAATTTTGTAAATATATAGAAGTTCTACTCTCTTTTTTTCTCTTTGAATTCTCTGTCAATCAAGTATTATTATTATATGCTTTACTATTATTTAACTGCTTTGATTAACTTAGTTAATGTTCAGCATGATCATATTTGAGTGGACTATATGAGGAAGTCATCTTCTGTTCTTGATAAACCTAACTTGTGGACATGGAGTAATAGAAAAAGCAGAGCCAGCAATAAAGCCATTAGGTTTGTGATTGAAATTTTTAGAAGATAACCCTTTAAAACCAAAGCCTCACAATCATTATTCACATAAGACATCCATCTTTCTATGATTTGGGTACAATTGTATAGTGGCAAATTCCTTTCATTTTGAAATGATTTTTAAGTTGGATTTGGTGTTTACATTCTAATTTCATATAATACTAATATATATACAAATATAATAAATTTAAACAAAAATATCATTTTAGTTCAAATCAATTTTATGTTTAACTTAAAGTTTTTCATGATTCATTCATTAACAAGTAAAAATACAAAAATTAGAAATCAAAAATAAAAATAAAGTTGATTTTAATTATTTATATATTAAAATATAATTTATGACTAACTTTTAATATCAAATAACTAAAGCTTAGAATTAAATGAGATCTTGGTTAGTTGGAAGCAACTTAAGTGAGATCTCGTATGCCACAGAAAAGAAGGGCGGTCGTCGTGTTTTCTTAAAGAAAATGAATACATTTTAAACTGTTAAAGACGTGAGCGGTCCAGAAGATTTTAGTTTCACAGGAAACTGATATATATAATGTAATAGAAGGAAATGAAAGGATAATATATAGGAACAATTAGACTAATTCTTAGAGACTACAATATGACAGTTGTTATTTCTTGAATGTATAATCCAATACTTACCCACATATGGATAAGATCGTGTTCCCCTTGCATTATACTTTTTTCAACTATCTAATAATTATAGAAGATGTCATAAATTATTTTGTTTTGAACAAATGTGGGTGACGGAATCATCATGTGAAGTTGTTGTTATATCTACTTAGAACCAAAACTTTGATTCTTTACTTGAGAAAATTAAAACATGTGGAAACTATTACATATATGGTATAAGTTTATGGTTGGTAGTGTTAGACAACACCCTACAAAATACAAAAGAAGATTGATGAGTTGTAATGCAGTTCTCTTAATAATAAATAGACTCAAATATTAAAATATAATAAGATGGAATTGGATGAATATTTTAAGAAAGATGAGATACATTAAACTCAATGGTCTAAAATTAATTGGTTGAAATGGGATGACAAGAATAAAAATTCTTTCACTTTAGATCTATTAAGCAACAACATTAAAACTTCATTTAGAAATGGAGAAATGAGGGAGGATAATGGATTACAAATTAAAAAATGATTGAAAAAATCTTAACGAAGAACTTTCGAGGAATTTTTTTTCAAGATGATTCCAATGACGCTTGGGATGTGTTGAGTACAGTAGAAAGAAAAGTTCTAACGAACATAAGTACACTTACGCATATAGCATGACGAGAGTCTTAAACATTGGTTAGAAGAAAGTTACAAAATTTATCACTTTAAGTTATAATAAGAATATCATCTATTATATTGTTTTGAATGGAAAAAAAAAAAGTATGATAATATATATTTATGAATACTGGGAGGTACAAACTCATTTACTATTTACATATCAATTAAGATATCAATTAGATCATTCTAATCCTCATTAATATAAAGTAGATGACTCTCAACAAAAAAAAATTCCTTAACTATAGATCCTTAAATCTATCAAAATTAATTTTTTTCCATAAAAAACTATTCTATTTTTCTCATTTTCAAATAACATAAAAGGTAATAAAAAGAATAAGTCTTAATTTCTCATCACCTTTGATGCCACTCCAAGCATGTAATCCTTCCTAAATGAACTTGGTATCACCGGTCTACTCCTAAAAAACTGCATACTAAAGACCAAATCCGATGAGCAGATGGGCACTGTAGAAAAATATAGTTTGAAGATTCTATATTTTTCTTGTATAAAACAGTACTTGTTTACTAAAATCTTTTCCTTCTTAATTAACTTGTTCAATGTAAGAATTAAAAAGGAAAAGATTTTAGTGAATGAATGTTATCTATGCAAAAAGATAATTCATTACATGAGATAAATTCAATTGATCGTAGAAAAAAGAATCTTGGTTGGCTTTAAAGTATAAGGAGTTTTATATGTAACACATGTCCTCATTAGGTGCTTATTGTGGTCATCTCATGAAACTTCTAAATTTTTTTAAAATAAGCAAGAAAATATATATACATATATATTTGATTAGTTATATGTTTAATTTACATTATGTGTGTGTGTGTACATATATATATATGTAAGCACTTTGATAAAGAGAATTATAAGTTGAAAAATTGACAGGATTAATGAGAATTGTGTAATTTTAAACAATATTATTTTGCTAAAATCATAAAAGGTAAAATAGGATTATTGCATGGCTTATAAGTTAAAAAGAAAAAAATAGATATGCGTGGCTTATTTTTTTATTTTTTTATAAGTCAGTAACTTATGATAGGATTTGGTAAGGTGTTAAAATGCACCTTTTAGTTTGTTTGATATATAATTTTAAAATTTCACGAATAGAAAATATTATTTGTATGACATCAATATTAAATTTAGATTCTTTTTAAAAATTAATATTATCTATTTTAATATTTACTTTTTTTAACAAAATATTGAACTATTATAATAATAAATTATTCACAGAAACTATTAATATGTTGTTTCATAATTATTAATTTTCAACAAATATATGGAACTATTTCTGCTATAATAAATTACACATATAAAAATAATAATATACAAAAATTTTTACAATTTAATATAATTATAATTACAATTACTAAATCATCAATTTTCAAACATTTTTTATAAATAATAATAAATTAAATTTCTCATATTTGAAGGGCATATAAAATTATATTAAAGATTTTTTTTTTTCATAAAGACTGATGTATGAGTAAACAATTTCTATGTAACAATTTAAGAATAAATAGAAAGAAATATGAAGATTCTAGCTTTTTAAGAGACAAATTTGCACTCAAATTTGAATTAAATTTGTTCTTAGAAAATTAAGAACAATCTTATAATATTATCTTTTACTAGTAATATCATAAGATTACATATTTGTCTAATTTTTTTTAATTTATGGTAATATATTAATCTTACTTTAAATTAAAATCTAATTTAAATATAAAATCGGTTGCTCCATTTTTGTAATATTGTACCATAAAATTGATCTCGACAGACATGATTTATAAATATATACACGCATTAGAAATTAATTAAAATACAAATTGCGACAGCCAAAGAAATCAATTAGTCAATATCTGCATGTTTCCCATGGGAAACCTCGCTGTTGCAGAGACACACCTACCCAGTCCAGAGAAAGAATTAAAGAAGGAGCAAAGTAAGTTCCTGAGGACGCCCCCATATTAACAAACCTCATTTTCCCAAATACCACTGCTTTTACGCCTCGCGTGACAAACACGATCAAGAAAAGACTTCATTTTAAATCCAACTCCCCATGACTTCGCGTGGACCCAAACTTTCGGCCCTTTTCCCTCTTCCAACAGTCCCTTCGGTTCCTTTACAGCAAACTTCACACTGCCTACAAAGTAAAGTTCTTACAG
This sequence comes from Carica papaya, assembly GCF_054855325.1. Taxonomy (NCBI): domain Eukaryota; kingdom Viridiplantae; phylum Streptophyta; class Magnoliopsida; order Brassicales; family Caricaceae; genus Carica; species Carica papaya. Next base: position 9,987,082 of record NC_142310.1, on the reverse strand, counting down.
TTCACACTAAGCTGCTACTTGCCTCTCTGTTTCTCTCTCGAAGATTCTGGGAGATGGGAGAAGGGAAGGGCTCCACTCTGGTGCACCTTCTGGTTGTGGTTCTCAGCTTAGTCGCCTTTGGATTCGCCATTGCTGCTGAGAGACGGAGAAGCATTGTGAACTTTCCTTTCCCCCTTTTCTCTTTTATGTTATTCCAGTTACTGGTTTTACATGTCGGCATTTTTTCTTGTCTCTATATTTCTGATCTCTGTTTTTGCGATTCCTTTTTAACTTGTTTTTCTATCTTGTTTTGAGATTATTTATCTTGCATTGATTGCTTCGTTCCTTTTTTAGTATATTAAGATAATGAACACATGATTATTAAAGATCTATGTGTTTTGCGGTGATTGATCAATGGAGTTCTTTCGCTTTTTTAGAAAACGGCTGACGTAGTATTTTGTCATGTTGTTCCTACTCTTGTACACGAAAATATATTACTAGGGCTGAAATTTCTTCTCGTTGAACTAGTTGAACTACCGGTCGTCTCTTCTCAGTTTCTAGTCTTCTGGTTTAACATGAGTTACTATCTTGCTGACTTCTATATTTTATAGTGTGTGTGTGTCTTAGGATTTGTTTTATTCTCCTATATATATATATTATGTAAACGCTACCGTAGTAGTATATCCTTTTTCTTTTATTGACATTGACCTTCCTTTGAGGCAATAAGATTTAGGAGTGATTGTATATGGAGGCTAACAAGAGAGCTTTCTTTCAGCTCAAAACATCAGAAGGTGCCTAGTTCTGTAGATAATTTTCTCCGAATGATGTCTTCTGGCAAGATGACTCTTATTTGGCATTAACAATTAACATTGCTTATAACTTTTTTTTAAACTGATACTTGGGATCAGTGTTATGTGGCTACCGCAAATTTCCTTTCAGAAACATAATGTGCAGCTCAAGATGATGTGCTCTTCACCAAACCTTTTACTTGCATCTCTGCTTTCTCCACCAAACTAGTATTATACATAGTTCTTTTTTCTTTTTAACAATATATTATCTGATGCGGGAAAGGAAGACCCTTAGAATTGATATTAATGGATATTTGTGAAATTAAAGCGTGTGTTATTAAGGATATTAAGCTTATTTAGGAACTACTGGAATAGGCTTATTGTCAGCTAGTATTTTATTTTTTTATTCAGTTCAGAGTCTTATTTTATTATTATTTTTCTATTTAATTTTATGTCATTTTAAGTTACATAGACACTATAAATACATGACTGTTTTATCATTATTAAATAAATTGCTTATGAATAAAATTATTGATTTTTTTCTAATTGCACTGCGTGGCTGACAACCACGGGATTGTGGTTGTAAAAAACCCTCTAATTGTAGTTGTTGCTAATATCCCCTTGATTGTGGATTGGATTTATCCTTTGTTTTCTTTAATTTTCCTATCTCTCTAAACTCTACTATATTACATCGATTTGGCATCAGAGTTAAGGTTTTTGTTTTTATATCATGCTTCCACACCACTAAACCCTCAAATACTCCAGAAAGAAACCTAAAATCTAACATACCAAACATATACAACTTGGAGAGAGAAATAAAAGCAACAGCCATCCCAGGTCCATATTATATCTCCTATCATGGCTAGGGAGGTGGTTGATACCACCTCTCTCATTGTCCTTAGAGGATCCCAATCAGCACCTCCACCAAATCTCAATGTCTATTATCTCTGGAGTTTGCCTCATTAGCTAGAAATCTTTGCAGTTTGCCTCACTAGCTAGGAGAACCAAGGCCACTTTGTAATCACTTGATCTCCTCCTTCCCTACTGCCATGAGTAACACCAATACCAGCTCCAGAGCTGGGGCCGTTAGATGATTCCTTCACCAGATTACTAATGTCAGAAGACAGCTAGAAGTTCGTTTATGACTCTGATATGTCGACCACTGCTCATTGGTTTGAAGCCCTATGCTGATTGGTTTAAACCAGATTGAGTCAATCTGGTTAAGCTACCTATAGACTAGTTCTTGACCAGTTTAGACTCAGTCCTTGAGGTTTTTGGTGTTCTTTCACTTTTTGGGGTCAGTTTGGTCAAATTCATATTCTATACTCACTTTTTGACAGACTGATTAGTTGGAAAGATGAATTAATGTTTATTGATATATTCACCAAGGTCATTGATTTAGAATGTACCTTAGACCTTCCAATTGGCAGAATGGAAGAGAAAATGGACGTGTACTAGTAATGTTATAGTTCCTTAGGTAAAGGGCTTGAATATGGCTTATGAATATTGATTATTGCTTACAAACCCTCCATATTAAAGTAATGAACTTCATACTTCGAGCCAAGTTAATTATTGTCTCTTAAATGTATATTAAAAGCTAGTCAAGTTGATGGTAGATGCACTTTGTTATTAAGAGCACTGATTGCTAATCAATTTCTCAAGTACTCAAATATCAATGTCAAACTTGAAATTGCTTACTGTATATGTGAGTTAACTAGAATAATGCACCAGATATTCCTTATGATGATGCACAAATGAAGAAGGTTCTTGAACTTAGTGTTTCTATGTTTGAAATATTAGATGATAGAGCAAGATAATCACATGTCAAAGAGATACCAGTGATGTTTTAACGTCCTTAGGTAAAGGGCTTGAATAATGGCTTATGGACATTGATGATATGCTTATAAACCCTCCACATTCAATTAATGAACTCCTTCATCCCTTGAGCCAAGTTAATTATTGTCTCTCAAAATTTATCTTAAAGCTAGTCAAGTTGAGATGCGCTTTTTTCATTATTAAGGGAATTGATTGCTAATCTATTTTGTAAGCACTCAAATATCAATGTAAAACTGGAAGTTGCTTACTGTTTTTGCGAGTTAACCAGAATAATGCACCAGATATTCTTTTTGATGCTGCACAAATGAAGAAGGTTCTTGAACTTATTGTTTCTATGTTTGAAATTTATATGACAGAACAAGATAATCACATGTCAAAGAGATCATAATTCTTAAAATGGTTGTAAGACTTAAGACTATATTTAGTAAGTTTGGATCTTGATTATGAAGGATCAATTGTAGAAATGTTCAAGTACTTTCTAGAGTCTATCCGACCTCAATGAAAGAATGTTTTTGTGTACATGGAAGAAATTATTGCCATTCTTTTAAAAGTGAATTTAGCTCAGTAGAGTTGCTCTCTTAAGTCCTACATAGTGTTAGCAGATATAACAAAAGAGTTTTGCCAATTGCTAATGTGTAGCCGGGAGACTTCTTTAAAGCTGGCTACTTAGCTTGAATCATCTTTTATGCAGAAAATGAAATCATTAGGTGTTTCCTGCATGATTGTAGTAATTTAGTGACCATCATATGCTATGACCAATCTGTACTTATTGAGCAAGGTGATCTCATTATCGTTGATGATCCAACTAAAAACAATAATAACTATATGAAGAAACTAAGGTGATTGTGAAAGTTGTCCTGATTTTTATTGTAAAAATTGAGTCATCTGGTCATGGATCTCTTAATTTGGTTGTAAACAAGAATGTTATTGAGGTTGAAGACAATAATGCTTTATATATATATATATATTGTTTGAGGAAGAAGAAGAAAGAGACTCCCCATTATGATACTGCCTTAAATTTTTCTTGGCTCCTAATGGTGATAAGGAGAGTTTGGCCATTCTCTTTTTGCGGATTCAATCATTCCTAGTTGGTTCACTAGTTATTAAAAGTCTTTTTCTTTGGAAGCATTCTCATTTTCTCATAACAACCTCAAGTTTTGCTAGTTTTAGATTTTTGAAAGGCATGTCCGAGGTTTCCCCTTGTTGCTTTGACATTTTAAATCTCAAGACTGAGTTTTCACTAAATAGGGGAGGATGATGCAGAAAAAAAGAACCCCAAAATTGATGTACTTTAAATTATGGACTATTTTTGTACTTCAAATACTTATGTATTATTAGGGATAATGAGCATATTTAGGACTAGTAAAGATAGGTTTTTGGTAGTTTAATATTTTATTTTTTATTTAGTAGAAGTTGTATTTTGTTATTATTTTCCTATTTGAAAACTAATTATATTAGGCTATATAGACACCTTATAAATACATAAGGTTTTATTGTAATTAAAGAGACTGCTTATAAATCAAACTATTGAGTTTTTCCGTTTGAATTGAGTTCTTCACAAGTCTTTATTATGATTGCCAAACCCTGCAATCATGGTTTGGATTGACTTTTATTTGTTTTAATTTCCTCTCTCTCTAAACCATAATCATTTGTGCTAGTCATAATACGTTTTGAGTGAAACATGCAACTGATAATCGTGTCGCATCTTGATATTGATCCATCATCGTATAGCAGTCATGCTTCTTTAAATTATAACCGAGTATCGTCATCCCTGTCTCGGTTGGTTGGTCCCAAGAGTTATCTTGTTCTCTGATCACCAAGTTCAACCTATTTGAATTGCTGATGCTGCTGTTTTCTATGTGTGTGATTAATAGAAATTTCTTTTGAACAAAAGCATTCTCAATCTTTTTAATTGGAGAGCATGGTTTGATGGTGTTGCTGATAATTGTTGGGGATTACCAAATGTTGGATGGAATCATTTCCTGAAAATTGTTCTGGTACTTAATTGCTAGAGTGTATTCAGTATTAACAGGGAATCAGCAACTGTGATTACACATCCTAAGCAGATACAGTAACTACCATAACACTGACCAGGGATTATTTGAGTCTTGTGTCATAGTCTAATCCTAATTTAATTAGACTAGAATTCTAATAAGAAACTTGAAAGAATTTAAATTATAAATTAAATCTTAATACAAATATCTATTAATCATACTGTTAAAGCAAATAACAGGTTTGAAGGAAAGAAAATTTTTAATTTGTTTAGAGAAGTCACACTCTGTTCTGGCGGATAGAAGAAAATATTTTTTGTAGTTGTAAATAGAAACAACGTTTAGCAAATAAAAAAAAATATATCAGCCAAAGTATAAAAGTCAACTTTTTAGGAGACTGTCTTTTGTTTATGCTTAATCACCATAAATTCACATGTTAATACATGTTTTTCTGTACAGACGCGGGTAGAAAATGAACATAAAAAAAATTTGTTCATGAAATGAAGTATAATAGCTAATCTTCTCTGCATCAGTAACGATTTGAGATATTGTTTCACGTGGTGTAGAATTTGCAAAATCTGCAGTTGAAGTTTAGAAATGTGTTGGTGGATGGCACCATATAAGAATCACAACTATTTAAGAAAGTAGAAATACCAGCTGGATAGTTGATTCTCCTATTATTGTCAATTCTAAATATGTAAATCGGCTGTTATTTTCTGCATGACAGGGGATGGTAGTTAAAGATGATGTATCAAATGCTACGTATTGTGTCTACAACTCAGATGTGTCCACTGGGTATGGAGTGGGTGCTTTCTTATTTCTTCTTTCAAGTGAATCTCTACTTATGGGCGTGACCAAATGTATGTGTTTTGGGAGACCATTGGCTCCTGGCAGTAACCGAGCATGGTCCATCATCTATTTTGTCTCTTCATGGTAAGAATTTTAGGCCCTTGATGTAGTGAAACTTTCATTTATCATTCTTTACCAGGAAACCCAATGCTGATCAGTGCCCCTTTTACTAATCTAAATCCTGATTTGTAATCTTTTGTTCTTTTCTTTGTTCAAAGTTAAAGGTGTTACTTTCAGGTTTCTTTCTTTTTCTGAGGGAATTGAGATTTTTTGCACCTGTATGCTACTAGGCACCAATGTTATTATAAGAAACCTGTAAATTACCAATTTTTTGTATCATCTTGTCATTTGACAAGCTTTGCAGTTGGTGAGAGGCTCTACATGGAATGCTCAACAAATCTTTATAGGAATTTCCCCCCATGTGTCACTTGTAGAAATTTATTTTATGGAAAAAAGTTGTGCATTAGTGATGGATTATCTACTTAAGCACTCATAACATGTTACTAAAAACTTTAGAACTTATTTCTGTATGCAATATCTGTTTTCAGGTTGACTTTTCTGGTTGCAGAAGCTTGTCTAATTGCGGGTGCCACAAGGAATGCCTATCATACCAAGTATCGGGGAATGATTTATGCCCAGAATTTTTCCTGTGAAACATTGCGAAAAGGTGTTTTCATTGCAGGAGCAGTCTTTGTGGTGGCAACAATGATTCTAAACGTGTATTACTACATGTACTTCACTAAGGCAACTACTACACAGGCAGCTCATAAAACAAATCGTGCAAATTCAACTGTTGGGATGACTGGGTATTCATAGAACCACCTTCCGAGCTTCATATCCATGTTTTGCTGGATTTATTTGGGCCTGTGTTGATTGTATTCTGAAGTCTGCTCTCGTTACTATGTGCTTATTTATTGGTACATATACATAGTCTCCTTATGTATCTCCTGTGCTGATCAAGACCAGAGGATAAAAAATTTAAGAAGAAAACTTGAGAGTGTTTACAAATAGTTGTACCACTTGAGATTTGGAAGTGCGTAACCGACTCAGCGAAAGGAAGTTGGTTCCCTCTTTCATGTTTCTTTTATGTGAAGAGTATTTTGCTAGATAGAATCTAAATGTGTGCACACAGGTTTAAGGTTTGTCTAAATTTGTTATTTAGGGTTGATTGAATTTTCTACGCCATCTTGTTTTCATTTAATCCATTTCAAGTGTGAGGTATATTCGACTAGTATAAACTTAGTTTAGCTTTAATTCTACTTTTAACCTGAATTAAAGAAATGTCTTGATGGCATATTAGGTGACAAAATTCAAGTGACATGTCATTGCTAAAAATGGCATGTAGGACATTATATTAAGGTAGTTTTAGAACATTTATTGAAGTGTTTATCATATGTTAATGAAAGGCTAGGTAGGATATTAATTTATTACGTATATTCGTATTAAGATAACTTAATTATTACAAAATAGTATTTTTACAAGAATTTTGACAGCTTGTAGGAAAGAAATCTTACTTGATTGTTGCAGTTCACAACATATTAATGAGTTAACTCCTAAATTCACTTAATCAAATATATGAATTGTTCATTGTCGATCTATGATACATCTATAAGTAGTTACCTGAACCATGAGTTTTTAGGAATGTGATACCTAGACTCATAAGAAAAGTACATTTTTAAGTGTTACTAGTTTGAATTTAAAAAGTTATTGGATCAGCGGTGGGTCAATAATCACTAAATTGTAATGTTCTAAACTTTAGGTTACAAGGTTTACTAATTGGATAAGTCCTAACAATCATAGGCCGAAACCAATATCTCACACTTGGTTTTGTTTACATGCCTTCTCATGGCAAAAAAGGAGGCCTTTACATGGCTTGGAATTCCTTTCTCTCTTTTCAGATAATGCATACTACTACTCACATAATCATATTACTAGATCATCTTAATTCCCAATAGACTTGGATCTCTAAAGGGGTTTATGAGCCTCTGTACTATAGTCGAAGGAAAAAATTTTAGGACACTTCAACTCTAATTTCTATAAGTGCTACCTCATGTGGCTAGTCATGGGATATTTTGACATCCTTGGGCCCTCCAAATGTAGCTCCTACAAAAGCCACCCTATGCCTTCAAATAGCCTATCCAAAGGTACTATAAAAGCCTCAAGTCTAACTAATTTAGCATATAAAGAAAATCCATGCACTTAGACAAACAAACATACAGGACTCACAGGCATTAAAGCTTGACTTATCTGAGTATTGGCCGATTCTCATTAGAATCTCCTATTCCCTAATATAACAGTCACGCATTCCACTGCCACCTTTTCTAATCATCATCACTTATAAACACTGAAGGCTCCTATCTCCATTTTACCTGCACAATTTCTTTTAGACGAGAGAATGTCTGCTTAAAAGATGCAGCTTGTTCCCAATTCATTCACAAGGCATGGTCCCAACCAATTTTAGGATCACCTGTCATAAATTTTGCTAAAAACTAAAAATTGTTAGAGTTTGTCTTAAATAATAGAATAACATTACTATGGAAATATATAAATCCCTAAATGACCTTTATATAAAATTCGATCATCTTCAACAACTACCTTCTTCTTTGGATTGACCAAAAGAGTTTTCAATCCTCAAGCAACTTGATGGCCTTCTCACTCAGCAAGAAATCTACTAGAGACAATGATCAAAAGATCAATTGGTACACTCAAGTAATAGGAATATCACCTACTTTCATATATAGGTCACCAACTGTAAAAGGGAGAACTTTCTATCATGTACTTACACTGACTCAAGGAAATGGCTCACAGACCTTAAGGAGATAGAAGATAAGAGAATATCGCCAGAATTCTAGCTAACTGCTCATTGTCCCTTTTAGGTCAAATTATCTCCTCCACCCAACATGCTTTTATTCAAAATTGAAAAATTCATAATAACTCTTTGTTGAAATAGGAAATCAAACATTTACTCAAAAAAAAAAAGCGAGGGAAACAAAGCTGGTTTACCCTCAAGTGTGACATGAATAGAGCTTGTAATAAACTTGAATGGAGTTTCTTAACTTAAGTACTTCACAGCCTAGGTTTTTCTCAAAAAATCATTACTTACGCAGTGCTACATGATTATTTCCTATCATATCCTTATTAATGGTACCCTATGAAGGGAACCCTCCCTCAATACAAGCTTAACAAGGAGACCTTTTATCTCTTTATTTATTTATCCTCTACACGAATGTCCTATCTAGGATGTTTAATTTTGTGGACAATCTCTATCATATATCAGGTATGCAAATAAAATCATCTACTCTCTCTATTATCCATCAACTTTATACATATGAACTTTTGCTCTTTGGTCAGCCACCAACAAATAATCTTCAAAACTATCTCCACATTCTTGAATCTATTGTACTTGGTTCGAACAATCTCTAGATTATGATAAATCTCATATCATCATAAGCCCTAATCTCCCTATTACACTTCAACACCAGTTAAAATCAACTTTCAAGTTGTCACCTATGCCTAAACATTGCAAGCACTTGAGACTGCCCCTTTCAATTACTGAGCGCTCTACTAAACCAATTTAAGTACATCTAGACACAATGAGAATAAAACTACAAGCTTGAAAAAAATCAACACTCTCCTTTACAGGTCAGGCGATGCTAGTGGCTCTTACGACCTATTCCATGTCTATTTATGTCTCATCCAACAAATCATTAAATAAGCCACTCAAATCATTAGGAAATTCTAGTGGGGTATCAAGGATTAAAGACAACATTGTGATAGGTGCCTAGAACAATCACAAGAACGATTGCACGTAAGTTTTTATTTTTGGGATAAAAAACCCACACCTTTTATCTTATTTTTTGCTTACCTCCTCATCTATAATCTGATGAGATTTAAATAGAAATGAAACAACAACTTCTCCTTGCTATCCAGGGAGCACGACGCCAGTAACAACCAAAAAAATCTCACACAAAAGGATAAGATCAATGTTGAAATTAAATAATCAAAAAAATGGGGAAGTTGATGCTGAATTGTTTGACCAGATCTTGCGGGAGTTCAGCTTGCTTCCACGATACCGAAATCAGAGATATTTGGGATTCTGGACCGAGATCCTTACTGATCTTCTGGTTGTATCATTGCCTCCCTCTTTTGCAGGAACCTTGTCCTCAAGGTTCAATGAGCCAAATTTATCTGTTAGTTCTTTGCTATTTTCCCAGGTAGCTTATTCTGGGGGTAAATTCTTCCATTGGACCAGGTTTTCTTCAATAATTTTTTCTCCCTTCTTGATCCATCGGGTTTCTAAAATGGTTTGGGGTTGCAACAGTAGGTCCCCATCTTCAGATATTTCAAACAGATGTTCGGTCGGGGTAACTGCTTCACAATTTATTTTTTTAACATGGAGATGTGAAAAAAGGGATGGATACGTGACCCTTGTGGCAGCAAAAGCTTGTAAGCAACTGGTCCAATTCGACGGAGGATCTAATAAGGTCCGTAGTATCAACAAGCGAGTTTCTGAAAGGCTCTCTTGAAGACCATTTGCTGTCGATATGGTCGGAGCCTGAGAAAGACCCAATCACCCTCATGAAATTCGATTTCTCGTCAATGGGCATTGGCGGTAGCTTGCATGCGACTGTTGGCTGCTTGTAAATTGGTTTGAAATTGTTTAAGGAGGGCATCTCGATTACAAAGTTGTTGGTCAACTTCATTGATAAGGATGGAGCCGTCGTGGTAACGAGGAATGGGTGGCGGTGGCCTCCCATATAGGGCCTGGAAGGGTATCATTTTGATAGAGGAGTGGTAGGTTATGTTGTACCAAAATTCGGCCCAAGGAAGGAGGGAACTCCACTTGCGTGTTGTTGGCAATGTAAGCACCATAGATATTGTTCCAAACTGCAGTTCACGACCTCTAACTGTCCATCTGTTTGCGGGTGATAGGAGGAACTCATCCAGAGCTGAGGGCCTGACAGCTTAAAAAACTCTTGATAGAAGCGGCTAGTAAAGACCGGATCTCTGTCACTAATTATGGAAGGAGGCATACTATGTAGTTTAACCATATTGCCCATAAATTTTTCTACCACGGTTTTAGCAGTGTAGGGATGAGCTAAAGCAATGAAGTGCGCACTCTTACTGAAACGATCAACCACAACTGAGATAGTATTCTTTCCGTTTGAGAGAGGTAGTCCTTCAATGAAATCCATGAAAATATCATTCCATATCTGACACGGGTTGGAAATGGTTGGAGGAGGCCGACTGGTGACAGTGTCTCGATTTTGACACGTTGGCAGGTGTCGTTTGCCGCTATATATTCTTTAAGGTCTCGGTGCATGGCATACCAATAAAATTGTTGGGCCAATTTTTTATAAGTTCGTTGGAAACCTGAGTGGCCACCGACCAAAAATAAGTGGAATTTCTGCAGTAATTGTTGTCTGATTTCTGATTTATGAGGAACAACAATTTGATTCTTAAAATAAATCAACTCGTTCTTGAGTGAAAAGGAACCACCTACTGAGTCAGTGGCTAACTTGCAGGCTGTTTACATGTAGGGATGATCCACAGTTCCCCGGATGGTGTCCCATAATTTATTTTTAGGCATAGAGATAGCTGCCCATCAAATACAGACTCCATAATTTTATGGCAATAATAATGGCAAGCATCTCTTTGGCGTATGTTGACCATGACTGCTTGACAGCGCCTAATGCTCGACTCATGTAAGCTATAAGTTGCCCATACTGGGTGAGGACGACCCCGATGCTGCAACTAGAAGCATCAGTTTCTATGATAAATGGCTCTTCAAAGTTCGGGAGTGCCAAGGTAGGAGTAGTGGTCATGGCAACTTTAAGGTTTTGGAAAGCTTATTCTACTTCTTCGGACCACCCAAACTGCCCCTTTTTCAGGAGATTAGTCAAAGGCCGAGCAAGGATTCCATACTACCGAACAAACTTCCGGTAATAGCCAGTCAGACCAAAAAATTCCCTTAATTCCATGACGTTATTTGGTCGAGGCCAATCTAAGATGACCTTAATTTTGGTTTGATCCACTTTGACCCCTTGTGAGGTGATTATGTGCCCCAAATACTCAAGTTCTTGTTGTCTAAAGGCAAACTTTTTTAGCTTAATGAAAAACTAATGTTGCCAGATGATGTCAAAAACCTACTTAACCTACTTAAAATGCAGTTCCTAGCTGGGACTATAGATCAAGATATCATAAAAAAAAAACTAGAACAAACTTACGAATGTGTTCGCGGAAGATGTTGTTCATGATGGCTTGAAAGGTGGAAAGGGCATTGAAGAGTCCAAATGGCATGACGAGGTATTCATAATGATCATTATAAGTGCGGAAAATCGTCTTGTGAATATCTGTTGGGTGTACCCTAATCTGGTGATAGCCCGCGGTGAGGTCGAGCTTGGTAAAGAAAGCAGCTCCATGGAGTTCATCCAACATGTCATCAACGGTAGGGATGAGAAACCTATCTTTGATGGTGACTGAATTGAGGGCCATGTAGTCGATACAAAACCTCCAAGTCCCATCTTTCTTGCGTACTAATAGCACCGGTGAAGAGAATGGGCTGGTGTTTGGTCGAATCAGCCCTGAATCAAGCATTGCATTTACCTGTTTCTGAATTTCACTTTTCTGGAAATAAGCATATAGGTATGGCCTGACATTTACGGGTTCAACCCCTTCAAATTGATGCGGTGATGAACGTCTCGACATGGAGGAACAGACTGCGGGTCCTTGAAGAGATCCTTGTACTGATCAAAGAGGACCTTCATGTCAGGATGGAAGGAAAGCAGAGAGGAAAAACCCTCTACCTGGAGCTGTACCGCAAACAGGGAGGAGTGCCTAAATGTGCCCTTGGCGATTTCTTCTACTGAAGTAATCTAGAGTGGTGGGGCGTCAAAGCCCCGCAACTGCCGCAACCGACCATCCCACTGGAATTCCATGGTCATCCAACCCCAATCATACATGACCATCCCTAACGTTTCCAGCCACTGAATTCCAAGAACCAGATCGAGACCAGTTAATGGCAATGCAGAAAAGGTCAAATGGAAGAGTATACCTTAGATGTTAACCGACACATTCTCAAATCGTCCGTAACACCTCATTGGGCTACCGTTCACAACCTTGACTGAGAAGGCTTGGGTCGGGAGTATTTGCAGTTTTAGCAAACTCGCAACTCGCTCACTAATGAAGTTGTGAGTTGAGCTGCTTCAATGAGGATGATGATGTGTTGATTACGAATAGTTGCTGCAACACGCATTGTCAACCAGTGAAAGTATAAAGAGAAATTTCAGGCTCTTCTTCACTCAGTTCTTTTTCTTTTTCTTTTTTGGTCCCTTCTAAGAGCAGGACTTGAGCTCTGCGGCAGCGGTGGCTTGCGGTGAATTTCTTGTCGTAGTTGAAGCAGAGGCCCTACATTCAGCGCCGCTGCATCTCTTCCCATGAGAGGCGCTTGGGGGTCAAATTTGCAGCTAGGGTTGGGGGCGGACTGATACTCTGACCCAATTGAACCTTCTCTGCCGACCCACTTGCTCTCCTTTATACGGGCCAAGCTGATGGCCTCCTTCAAGGATTTGGGCCTGAACATCTGGATTTTCTCAACGATCTTAGGCTTTAGCCCGCCAATAAATGTCCCTATCAGGGCCTTTTGAGTCCAGCCTCTCACTTTATTGCCCAATCTCTCAAATTCTCTTTGGCCCGCAAGGGCCCAGTCTGCCTCACTCGGGATAAGGCTTCGTTGAAGTCTTCACATTCAAGTGGCCCAAAACAAGCCTAGACTTCTTCGAATCTGGTCCACGTCACCATTCTTCCTTCTTCTTAATAAGTCCAGTGAAGCCATTGCCACCACTAGTAGGCTTCGCCCTCTAAGTAGAAAGAAGCTAGCTGTACCTTCTACTCTTTGTGAATTCCTTGATACTCAAAGAATTGCGTGACGCGGTTGAGCCACTCAGTCGGGTCATCTCCGGAGAAGATAAGAAATTCCAGCTTGGCGAGCTTGGAGAAGAAGAGCTCTCGGCCACTGTCATTTCGCTCAGCTCCTTCGTCGCAGTTTGGTCGTGTTCCTCCATTTCGTTTTGGGTTGTTGCAGTTGGAGCCTTCTCAGTTGATTAACAGACTCTTTGTTAACCGTTTGAGGGTATCCTCTAGTTGGTGGAGTTTATCAACGACTCCGAGCTCCATTCGGCTGAAGCTGTCCTGCAGTCCATCAATACTTACTTCCAAATTCTTAATCATTTCCTTGTGAGACATGGCTCTTATACCAAAATGATAGGTGCCTAGAACAATCACAAGAAGGATTGCACGTAAATTTCTATTTTTGGGATAAAAAACCACACCTTTTATTTTATTTCTTGCTTACCTCCTCATCCATAATCTGATGAGGTTTAAATAGAAATGAAACAACAATTTCTCTTTGCTATCCAGGGAGCACGATGCCAGTAACAACCAAAAAAATCTCACACCAAAGGATAAGATCAATGCTGAAATTAAATAATCAAAAAAACGGGGAAGTTGATGCTGAATAGTTTGACCGAATCTTGTGGGAGTTCGACTTGCTTCCACGATACCGAAATCAGATATATTTGGGATTCTTGACTGGGATCCTTGTGGATCTTTTGGTTGTATCACATTGCTCCTATCCCCTTAGCTCACTAATGTTCACAAGACCCAAATAACAAAGGAGACTTTATTTCACTAACCTCTCTCTTTATAACATTGCACTTTTAACCAAATTGGCCTGATCTCTTTTGTATCCTCTGCAAGGTTTCTAGTCCACTTCCTTAATGCCATAAATTTGTGGGAGTCTAATTCGCTCATTTACACTTTAAAATCTCAAGATTCCCTTATCCAAAAAGGTATACTGGCATGCAGATGAGTTTTGAGATTGAGGATATGTAAGGCAGTAAGCTTAGGGTTGACCATTCATACATAGATGGATCCCTAGATACCAATTTTATCGATCCCTTGCACTTCCACCCCACCCCCTCCCCCTCACCCTCCAATCACCTAATCCCTAACCAAGAGGTCGGCTACCTTATTCATCAACCTTCATACACAGAACACCTCTATATTGACTCAAGAGTATCCCCAAGCATAGTTCGACTCCTTCTCCAATTACCCATTTCTAACTAACCAAATGCCCTTTACTACTGCTTGTGGGAGTATACCTCTAGTGGGAAATACACAACCTGGTCAAGGTACCGGCAACTATTAACTCACACTCATCCACCCCGCATCTACTACTAACTTTAGATATTGAGACCTCCTATTGAGATCTAATATCCTGCCTAGCCATACGATTTTATGATGACATATCCTATATAACATCTTGCTAGAAATGCATGCTAACACTTCATTTGTTAATGTTTTCCGTTACATGATCTATAGTCAACAGAATATTAGAGCATATTCAACATTTTTTTCTAGAATGTCCACTAGCCTGAGTATTGTGGTTACCTTTCACCATGGATCATCAAGCCTCACAACTACCTGGCCTTACCATCTCTAATTAAGTAACCTATCTACTCCTCAGTAACAACACATCATCACTTCATTCACATATTTTCAAACACATTGTTCTCTATGCTTTTATCATTATAGACCAATGTTATTACTGGCACAATTAACCCAAACACAATAACATTCAACTACGACCTCTACAATGTCACATATAGATCAAGAATATCTACCAAGCTCAACAGTCAATCTTACACAACAAGCCTTATTTCCTAATCTTCGATAGAAAATATGGCAAGTCTATTAATTACTTTAGCATCTGCGACTAAGCATAAGAAAAAATTTCTTTACGTGGTTATCCAAGCATCAAATGTGTTGTTAGCCTCCACTTTTGTATCTAGTTCAACGAGAGCTCATTAAGGGTATAAATTTTGTACCGCAGCAACTGAGGAACCCAACGTTTTTGCAACCATCATTTTCATCTGGATCATCGTTTTGCCGTGAGCCTTTTAGATCAAGACCCTGCTCCATCTGGCACTGGGCCCGAGATTTCTATTCAATATTTTAATCAAATGTTGGGCCTTTTTGACTTTATCTATAAAGCTCTATACTCAACCCACACAACACTAGCTACGTTTTATGGGGCAAATATGTTCTCTAAAGACTTGTACAGTCTAACATATATTTACTTGTCATAAAAAAGAAAATATATTTTATTTCCATTATGGTGATTTGTTTTTAACAACGAACATCATTTCGTAAATTGTTTGCTATTCTATAAAATATTAGTTAATAATATTCTTGCTTTTATTCTTGTCTTCCTATTTCTATTTATAATTATTAATTTATCTTGCTTTCAATAAGTAAAATATTTTATTAAATATTAAAAATTTAATCAGTGAAATTGTAACGGCCCCGAAAATTCAAAAAGAAATACATATAATAATCTGAGTGCGGAAGCAAAATAAAAGATTAAGGTTAACATCCCTTACACAATAACTTAAAAGTACTTAACAATATCATGGAATAAGTTCTCTAAAAGAAATACGAGAAATGAGAAAAATAAAGGAAACTATAAAGCATCTAACATCTACTCGCCATCTTCTTGTGGATCGGGTTCGGGAACTAGATCCTCTTGATCTGAAATGGTTAAATAAGGAATGAGCTACACTAGCCCAGTAAGGACATCACACTATATCACCGTCACAGATGCAAAGATTGGTAGAAAACCAATAAAAATAACCAATGGAGCACAAATTTTAAAGCAATACATTTATTTAAAATAAAACTATTTACTCTTTTTCTTACCCTTGGAGAACCAGTGAAAACAACCTATAAAAACAATAACATCATACAGATCATAATTTCATGCATAATCAGTAACATAAAACATATCATAAATCCATATTCATTAACAATAGCCGATTATCACCGTTTCTCGTTTTCACTAGCCTACTAATATCCATGGAGATCCATAGGGGTGTCCCCGCTACACATGAACCATTCTCCTTAAATGTCTTAATTCTATGGTCATTTTCATACCTCGTCCGATATGAGCACTAAAACCTTAATACTACATCTGGTATGAAGGTGAAGCAGGTCGTCCCCATACCCCGTCCTGTATGAGACGACGTTCACGGTAGAGTTTCCTATGAACCCGGTCCGTCCACCATCTCCCAGGATAGCTAGTTAGGCTGTCACCTTATCCATTTTTCCTTAGTCTCCGTTACCAAGTTGAACATAATCACATAAACAATAAACATACACCCGGTAATACAATCATATCGTAAATTCTAAAATCACACAGTGGTCAAGTAAGATAGTAATACATGCATTTAAAACCATAGAATAGATAGACCAGATACTATAATGCATTTAAACTGTAAAATAAATCAAGCAGGAATTGACAGAGAATAATTTTCGATTAGAGCTCCATTAACAACCTTAATTAATTATACATATCTATTAATTTGCACAAAATACAGTATTACTATTTATTCAAACATTAATTCCATGATAAAAAATAGGGTGATGGGTCCTTACTTGATTCGATGCCAAAAACTAGATTGTTACTGCGCCTACGGGCGGTCCCTGGGTTCCCTGAATTTTTCTTCGGGAACTGAAACGCGCTTACGGTACCTACACATATCCCAAGTAACCCAAAAATCACACCCAGGGCCACTTGGCCAATTTTAAAATTCTGGCACAGCGGCTCTGCCGTGCTCCTGCGACGGGCGGCGGTGATCCGCCTCGGATTAACTGTTTTCGGCAGTTTTCGACCGAATTCAGCCAAAATTGCATCGGTTCCTGTGAGAAAACACACTTAGGGCCCTCGGTCGGCCGACAAAACGTAAAAAATTGAAACTCACTGGCGGTGGGGCTCTCCGGTGCGGCGGCTCCTCCGGCTCACGATGCGGTTGGATGATTTGCTCCGGTCAACCTGTAGATGAGGAAACAGTGATCACAACAGTGGAAAAATCACATCGAACAGGAATCAGAACGGGTCTCATCGGAGGCGAAAATCGAAACACCCCACGGCAACACTGCTGAGCTTCGGCAGCATTTTCTGGTCAATTAGCCCGTTCTTTCACTTGGATTTGGGCATTGGTGGGTTTTGAATCAAATTCTGAGCAAAGGGTAGAATTTTTACCTCGTTTGGCAGCTAGAAGCTGCTCTGGTGCGGCGGCGAGTGGTGGCGGTCAACTCCCTGCCGACTGGGTTGTCTTCTCCGGCGATGAGCTCTGGCGACTAGGGGTAGGGTTTGGGTGTCGATGGGGTTATTTATACCCATCCACTTTTGATATGGGCCGTTCATCGCTTTTAATCTAGACCGTCCGATCGCTATTAAATAGAGAGTGAATCTGGACCGTTCATCGCAATTCAATCTGGATCGTCCGTGCGCGATTCAATCTGGACCCTCTGTGCGCGATGTAATATGGATTGTCCGTGCGCATTTTTTATCTGGGACGTCCGTGCACCCGGGAACGGATCTCAGCCGTTCGATCGCGCGCACGCGGATCGCCCACATGGCTCCCTCCTGCATGGCCTCCCGCGTCAGCGTCTCTGCCACCTTACGCATCCTGGTTGGTCGGGGCTACTGACCGGGTAGCTGACGTGGCATAACTTTTTTAAATTACGTTTTAACCCCCAATTTCTGATTTTTCTTTCAAAAATACCATCAGAACCCAAAATTTCACCATTTTTTCCAAAATTATTTTCAATTAAATCCCTAACCAATTTTTTACCCTTTATTATTATTATTATTATTATTATCATTTTTATTAAAATAAATTAAATTCAATTAATACATAATTATATTTATATAGAATTAATAAAAATAAAATAAAATAAAAATAATTGGGTGTTACAACTCTCCCCCCCTTAAAAGAAATTTGGTCCCTCAAATTTACCTTTTACTCTCGATCGAACAACTGGAGGTACTGGGCTATAAAGTCTGATTCTAGCTCCCATTTAGCCTCCTTTGGTGTGTGGTTCTGCCATACAACCTTTACAAAAGATATTTTTCAGTTGCGGAGTAATCTGCTCTTTCGATCCGTAATGCCGACTGGTACTTCCTCGTAGGATAAGTCCTCCTGGAGTGAGAGAGGTTTGTGGGCCAAGACATGAGAGGGGTCTAGGTTGTACTTGCGTAGCATGGACACATAAAACACATTGTGGACATTAGAAAGCTCTGGAGGCAGTGCTAGTCTGTAGGCGGCAGTACCAATCCTGTCTAAGATTTTAAATAGTCCAATAAATCGGAGGTTCAATTTTTCCCTCCTGCCGAACCTACTAATTCCCTTGAAATGAGTGACCTTAAGGGAGTGACCTTAAGGAACACCCGGTCGCCTTTCTCAAACGCTAAATCTCTCCTCCGGGTGTCCGCATAACTCTTCTGTCTGCTCTAAGCCTTCTGAATGTTCTTCTTGATCTTAACTATCTTGGATGTAATCTCTTCTACCAGCTCTAGGCCGAATAATTTTCTATCATCCACTTCTTCCTAACAAATCGACGATCTGCATGGGCGCCCATATAACGCATCATACGGAGCCATGCCAATGCTCGCTTGGTAGCTGTTGTCATAGATGAACTCTATCAAGGGTAGATGGTCCCAATGGCCCCCAAAGTCAAGGACACAAGTTTGGAACATATCCTCAAGTGTACAGATTGTCCTTTCTGACTGTCCATTAGTCTGAGGGTGGAAAGCAGTACTCAGAGACAGCTTTGTTCCCATGATTTGCTGAAAGCTACTCCAAAACCAAGAAGTGAACCTGGGATCCCTGTCGGACACTACTGTCACTGGAACTCCATTCAATATGACTATTTTTCAGATATACATTCTTGTTAACTTGTCCAAATGATCAGTCATCCTGATGGCTAAGAAGTGGGAAGACTTGGTAAGCCCGTCAACAACTACCCAGATGGCATCATGTCCTGAGCGTGCCTTAGGTAACCCTGTCACGAAATCTATGGTGATATGTTCCCACTTCTACTCTGGAATCGGTAAAGGCTGAAGTAACTCGCCTGGGCGCTGATGCTGTGCCTTGACCTGCTGACATACCAAGTATTTAGACACAAAGTTAGCTATGTCTCTTTTCATCTCATTCCACCAAAACCGAGGTCGCATGCTTTGGTACATTTTAGTGCTTCCGGGATGCATGGCAAACTTTTAGCTATGGACCTCTGTCATGATGTCTCTCTTTAACTCACTATCACCTGAAACACACACCCTGTCCTGGAATCAAAGTAACCCATCGGCGGAGACTTGGAATTCTGATAAAACCATTGTCTCTCAATTCAGTGATATGTTTCCTCAGCTCCTCCATCTCAACGCGGCTCATGCGGTAAGGAGCAACCGAAATAGGCTAGGTGCATGGCTGTAGATCTATGGTGAACTTGAATTCCCTGTCCACTGGCAGTCTGGGTAGTTCATCCAGAAACACATCTGAAAAGTCTCGGACTACCAGAATCTCTTGAATACAATTCTCTTTCTTGGGTTTGCCTAGTTAGAAAAAACAACAAGGTTAAGGTACTCGACAAATAAGAAAACTTGTCATCAAGGAATAAATACTAAATGATTTTATTAATTTGTAAATAGCTCATCATTAGGAGGATTGAATACAACCTTCTTATTAAAATAATCTACAGTGGTGTGATACGCCGCTAGCCAATTCATCTCTAAAATTACATCAAAATTCTCCACATTTAATTCTATTAGGTCTACACTCAGTTTCCTATTTACTATCTCCACGGCACAAGCCCTGTAGACAACTTCTCCCAATAGTGTTACACTCCCAACAGTAGACACAAATAACATTGAATCAAGTTTATCAGGTAATACATTAAATTTGGATGCAAAAACAGGTGAAACAAATGAATGCGATGCACCAATATCAATCAAAACATGAGTAAGATAGTTACAGATAGTGTACATACCTTGTACTACGTCCGGGTCGGCTTCGGCATCCTGCTGGGTGAGGTTGTAAGCTCTGCCCTGAATAGGAGGTATGCCCTGATTCTGGTTCCTTGAGCACTCTCTCGCATAGTGTTGGGTACTACCACATATGCGATAGGTGTTGTTGAGGCGGTAGCATGGTCGGTTCCCATGATCCCTACCGCAATGCTGACAGATCTTACCACGTCCTGCCACTGGAGACTGAGGGGGAGCCTGGATCACCGGTCTGGACCTCTTGTTCTGTTAGACAGGCGCAGTAGGTGCTGGTCTGCGAGGTGGAGCTAAGGGTCTGTGGTTCTCTGTTGACTGAGGGAGGGTGTGGAGGCTCCTTTCCATTAACTGTGGCTTGGCCAGAACGGCCGAATAAGTCCCAAGCTCCAGTACAAACAAATGCTGCTTGATCTCTGGGTGGAGGCTCCACTGGAACCTCCTAGCCTTCCTGCCCTCATCCATCAACGTCTTAGGGGAGTATCAACCCAACTCCAAGAACTTACGAGCATACTCTGATACAGTCATGTTCCCCTGGACCAACTGGACAAACTTCATCTCCTTCAGATGTCGGATGTGCTCTGGGAGGTACTCTGCATGAAAGGCTGCTAGGAATTATTCTCAAGTAACTAGAACAGGCAGGGTGGTCTGCTTGAGTTCCCACCAGCAGTCTGCTTCTCCTACCAGCATGTAGGTAGCAAGGGTGACCCTCTGCTCGGGAGTCACCCCTAGGGTCTTGAAGGCCTCTCCGTCTCCGCCAACCAGTACTAGGCATCTTAAAAAGAGGATTCCCCTACAAAAGTAGATGGGTTCAGTCTCATGTACCTCTCTATGTAGCTTGGGTCAATCGTGGGAGGAATTGGGTTCCGTGGAAGAGGGATTGGGCTAGGCTGAGGATAGACTGGGGGCCCCTGTGGTGGTACTTACTTATATGGTGGGGGCACTGGATTATATTGTGGTAGTGCCTGGCAGTACTGTGGCTGGGGCACTGGATTATTCTGCGGCGATGGTACCGGGTGGTACTGTGGAGGAGCAGGGTCGTACCGAGGTGGCTCAGGATCCTCTTACTGCAGTGGTGGCTCAACCTGTGGCAACGGGGGAGGGTCAACTAGCTCCCTCCTCTCCTATCGGCCTTGCTGGGTCGCAATGAGTATTTCTAACATCTCAAATATCCTGTCCACGTCTTCCCTGAGCGAACACTCCCGAGCTACCCGGTTTAGTGGAGGTCTTCCTCTTCTCATCTCTCTATACATGCATTTCACAAGAAAGAGTTGAGTGATAATTCATTGTTTGGTGTTTCTCTAAGTATTATTATGTAAGGGATTGGTCCGAGGAATGCGGCTCTGATACCAACTGTAACGGCCCCGGAAATTCAAAAAAATACATATAATAATCTGAGTACGGAAGTGAAATAAAATATTAAGGTTAACATGTCTTACACAATAACTTAATATCACGGAATAAGTTTTCTAAAAGAAATACGAGAAATGAGAAAAATGAAAGAAACTATAAAGCATCTAGCATCTACTCGTCGTCTTCTTGTGGATCGGGCTCGGGAACCAGGTCCTTCTGATCTGAAATGGTTAAATAAGGAATGAGCTACACTAGCTCAGTAAGGACATCACACTATATCACCATCACATAAATAAAGATTGGTGAAAAACCAACAAAAATAACTAATTGAGCACAAATTTTAAAACAATGCATTTATTTAAAGTAAAACCATTTACACTTTTTCTTACCCTTGGAGAACCTGTGAAAATAACTTATAAAGATAATAACATCATACAGATCACAATTTCATGCATAATCAGTAACATAAAACATATCATAAATCCGTATTCATTAACAATAGCTGATTATCACCGTTTTTCGCTTTCACTAGCCTACTAATATCCATGGAGATCCATAGGAGTATCTCCGCTACACGTGAACCATTCTCCTTAACAGTCTTAATTCCAGGGTCGTCCTCATACCCCGTCCGGTATGAGCGCCAAGACATTAAACCTTAATACCCTGTCCAGTATGAGGGTGAAGCGGGTCGTCCCCATACCCTGTCCAGTATGAGGGTGAAGCGGGTCGTCCCCATACCCCGTCCGGTATGAGACGATGTTTACGGTAGGGTTCCTTATGAACCCGGTCCATCCACCATCTCCCAGGATATCTAGTGAGACTGTCACCTTATCCGTTTTTTCTTAGTCTCCGTTACCAAGTTGAACATAATCACATAAACGATAAACATGCACCCAGTAATACAATCATATCGTAAATTCTAAAATCACACAGTAGTCAAGTAAGATAGTAATACATGCATTTAAAACTATAGAATAGATAGACCAGATACCATAATGCATTTAAACTGTAAAATAAATCAAGCAGGAATCAACAGAGAATAATGTCTAGTTCGGGCTCCATTAGCAACCTTAATTAATTATGCATATCTATTAATTTGCACAAAATATAGTATTATCATTTATTCGAACTTTAGTTCCATGATAGGAAATAGGGTGAGGAGTTCTTACTTAATTCGACGCTGAAAACTAGATTGTTACTGCGCCTACGGGCGGTCCTTGGGTTCCCTGAATTTTTTCTCGAAAATTGAAACGCGCTTACGGTACATACACATATCCTAAATAACCCAAAAGTCATACCCAGGGCCTACTCGACCAATTTTAAAATTCCGACACGGCGGCTTCGCCTGCTCTAGCGACGGTGCCGCCGCCCACGGCGGCGATTCACCTCAGGTTAGTTGTTTTCGACATTTTTCGGCCGAATTCAGCCAAACTTACATCGGTTCCTATGAGAAAACACACTTAGGGCTCTCGGTGGACCGGCAAAATGCAGAAAACCGAAACTCACCGGTGATGGGGCTCTCCGGTGCAGCAGCTCCTCTGGCTCACGTTGCGGTTGGGTGTTTTGCTCCGATCAACCTGTAGATGAGGAAACAGTGATCACAATGGTGGAAAAATCACATCAAACGGGAATCAAGAAGGGTCTCATCGGAGGCAAAAATCGAAGCGCCCCGCGGCGGCGTTTTCCGGCCAATTGGCCAGTTCTTTCACTCCGATTTGACCATGAGTGGGTTTGGAATCAAATTATGAGCAAATGTTAGAATTTTTACCTCGTTTGGTGGCCGAAAGTTGCTCCGATGCGGCGGCGGGTGGCAGCGGTCGGCTCCCCGACGGCTGGGCTGTCTTCTCCGGCGAGGGGCTTTGGCGGCTAGGGTTAAGGTTTGGGTGCGGATGGGGTTATTTATACCCATCTGCTTTTGATATGGGCCGTCCATCGCTTTTAATCTGGACCGTCCGATCGCGATTAAATAAGGAGTGAATCTGGGCCGTTCATCACGATTCAATCTGGGCCGTCCGTGCGCGATTCAATCTGGGTCGTTTGTGTGTGCAGAAACGGATCTCAGCCGTTCGATCTCGCGCACGCGTATCGCCCACGTAGCTCCCTCCTGCGTCAGCGTCTCTGTCAGCTAGCGCGTCCTGGTTGGTCGAGGCTGCTGACCGGACAGCTAACGTGGCGTAATATTTTTAAATTATATTTTGATCTCTGATTTCTGATTTTTCTTTCAAAAATACCCCAAAATCTAAATTTTCACCTATTTTCTTCAAAATTATTTTCAATTAAATCTCTAACCAATTTTTTACCAATTTTTATTATTATTATTTTTATTAAAATAAATTAAATTCAATTAATACATAATTATATTTATACAGAATTAATAAAAACCAAAATAATAAAAATAATTGGGTGTTACATAAATAAATAAAATATTAATAAAAAGCATGTAAAATAAACATGTCAATTAAAAACATGTTTTAAATAAAATTTATAAATGTTTTAATTAATGCAGAAAGAGAATTATAATTATATAATTGCCTAGAAAAATGTAGAGCCAAATGTGGGATTTTTGTTTATGGGTGTGTTTCCAGTTCAGGCTGCTCCAATTCAAAGCTGTAAATTGTAGGCACCCTATGAGCACCTTTTAGCTTTGTACGTGAAATGAAAACTGCAAATCTGTAGAACTCACACTGAAACACACAGATTTAATCACCACCCAAGTACGTACTTAAAAAGTTAACAAAACCTTTTTTTTTTATTATTATTATTAATTTTTGAAGAGTACGGAAGCTATATATAGATATGTATGTATGCAATAGGAAGATGAGAGAGAAGAAGGAAAAAAATAATAATAATAATAATAATAATAAAGTAAGCAGCAGAATTGGGTATGCATTTATTGGTGGACTAATAAATATATACATATATATATATATACACACATATATAATTGTTTTTGTTTTGGTAAAATTGGGTTTGGAGTCAATTTGATTCCGAATCCAAAACACTACCAAACAAAATAAACACCAGCTTTTTTAACCTCCTCGCCGCATAAATACGTGGCTCTTTCTCCCATCTCCATATCGAAAATTTTCATATTACCCACCACCACTCTCCTTCTTTTATTTCTCTCTCTCTCTCTCTCTCTCTCTCTATATATATATATATATAATATTACCCCTCAATTTTATCAATATCTTTTTTAAAATAAATCAATTTAATCTTCTGTGTGGCTGCAGTACTCGATTATATGTTGTCTTGATTTTGCATTCAAAGACAAAAAGTTAACTGGAAGAAGAAATAAAGAATTCACAACTTTCCAAACTAACACAATGACTACACTGCATTCAGACAACACTTCAAATTAAACAACACCTTTTTCCCTCTTTCTTTTCTGCAATTTAATCTAATTTTATCATCTTACCTTTCATTATATTTAATTTTTAATTTGGGGTTTTTAAGTTTTTTCTTTTGTTCATGTTTAGGAGGAGTCAACGCCTGTCACATGCCATGAAGATGAAGAAAAAGCTCCTAGATCTAATGCCAGAGATCTTCTGATCAAAACTTTGGATTTGATGTCCTTAAGAAATTAGTGTTTAGATTTAATTTTCAGATAAATTTTCTTCTACTTTTTTATAAACAAGTAAATTCTATAATAACTGAAGTAGATGCTTTTGGCTAAAACTTTTTAACACCATTGAGGATGTGACTGGTACAAATTTACTTGTTCTGGAACATTACCATTTTTAACAAATACAACTTCTTCAAGTAATACCAAAATTGAATCTTTGACAAGTAACATCACCCAATACTCAATAATGTTACTTTCACAAACCCAGAAAAGGGTGAAAATAGCAAGTTAAAAAGAAAATTTACTTTCACCTTCCCCTCTCTCCTTCTGTTCTGTTATTCATCACCACCATCTCACAATCAGATTCCCAAATTTGAATAATAATAATTAAAATATTGAAAAGAAAAGAGAAAAATGTAGAGCAGGAACAGGATTAATACAGAGTCTGACTGTGATAACTATAAACCAAAATCTCATCTTCTATACACATCGATGAAAAAGATGGAAAGAAAATATCAAAAATACCAAAATACCCCCGTTTTTCCCCTAAGGGTGGGATGAAAATGACGAGAAAAACGAGGGTATTTTGGGATTAAGATGGAGTTCTTGCGCTAGTTGTGGAGAGGATCTGGGCAACTGGGTACTCTCCTTTTGCTCTCTGAAAATCCTTTCTGTGTTGTAGATGATGTTCCATTGAAGTAGCTGTACGGCAGCTCCAGTTTAGCTTTGTGGTTATGAGACGCCTTCATCTTCGCCATTTCATTCCCTGCTGGATTAATTATTCGAATTGCAGCAGCTTTGCAGTCAGAGCAGAACCAAATCTGAAACCCAGAGAAGATCAAAACGAGGAGGAGAGAAGAGTATAGAATCCTCCTTCCGGCGGAAAACGACATGATATAAACAAATATCAGTGGCTGTGCGTTGAAGATTCGTGCAGTCGGAGTGGAAATGAGGGTTCAGACATTTTGAGTGTGAGTGTCTGATCTGTGGAGCTCCATATGGGGTACGGGAAGAAGAAGAAGAAGAAGGAAGGAATTGATTGACGGCTAAGGAGGGAGGGAGCAGAGTGTGATAGATGGAGAAGTCTCATGCAAACCCACACTGGCCCACGTGATGAGAAAACAGCATTCTCTATAATTCTTGTCTATTTATATGCTTTTTTAAATAATACTTATTATTATTATTATCATAAAACTCCTTTTTGTTTTACTATTTGTATCAAATTTTATAAAATAATTGTCTGTTTGTATTTAATATAATCTAAAATTACCATATAAAAATAAGAGTTATTATCCAAATCTCTCGTGAGTTTTTATTTAGTAAATTAAATGATAATTTTTATTTTTAAAACATAAAGATACAAATTTTAAATAAAAAATATATTTTTTTTTAACATCTCATTATCTCGTACTTAAAATGTTAATCAAACTTATAAATTCTATAACCATAAAAGAATCAAAGAAAATTAAGCGATGCATTCGATAAAAAGATTGTTAATCAGTCAATTAAGACTGATATTTGAATTATGAGGTGATAAATTAATAAAGAAAATACTATAAGATAGAAAATTTCAAATTACAAGAGTTCAAATTGAAATTTTCTCTAAAATGCATTAAATTTACGTATTTTCTGTCAAATGAAAAATAAAAATATATATTTCGCCTCTATTCCCTTTTTCTTTTTTTCATCTCTGAATCTCATGTTCTCTACTCTTCTTCTTCTTGTTTTTTTCCCCCCTTCTCTTCCTAATTTCTTCTTCTCTATTTTTTTTTTTTTTATTTTCTCCACTTGATTAACTTATCCTGCATTATAAGGTTATCCATCTTCTATATGAGTTCTATTTGTTCTATTTAAATGTTTCATTATTCTTAAATTTTTTAGGGTTCTATCTTACTCTAGAATTAACTCTTATTTTATAAATTGGATATTCGATAATAAGTAAATATAATTTAATTATAAATGAAGAACCAACATAATATTCAGTTATAAAAAAATTAATATCACATCGATTATTTGAGGAAAAATAATTTTATTCTACATCTAATGCATAAAATGAAATCAAACTCTTCATAATACATGAAGGGCAATATACTTATTTAATTTCAAAATTAGCCACTAGTCACTAGTCAAAGCTAATGGAACAACTTTTGCTCTCATTTCCCGATGGTAAATCTAACTAACCCTTATTTAGGCAACCTTGTATTTCTTAGCAATTATAAACTAATGTAAATTTGTTAGACACATCCGATATCTAATAAATACTAAAGAGAATTTTTTAGCTTTATAATTTTAATTCAATCATATACATATACCAATACAATTGCTTTAGTACAAATAAAACTTTTAGTTTCTCTTCAGTATCATTCATTGCCACAGTGGAAGTACTTGCTTTCACTTTTTAATTCTCTTCTTATTTTTCTTGACACCATTAGGAGTTCCCACATTCTTTACATTTTTTTTACTTTTTCTCTTGTTTTTCTTAGACTTGAAAGATCATTAGCCCGCCGACAACATTTATCATTTTTCCCTCGTTCGTATTCCCTCATACTTCTTTAATATATTATGGAGTTGAGTTAACTAGAATTGAGGTTCATCATATGATAGTTGACAATAAAACTAAAAACATAACGGTCGAAGAAAAATGTAGAATAATCATATTTGAAAAATTCTTGTCTAGTTTCATGTCATAGGTTATTTGCATCATATATGGTTTAATAAATGATCTTTCAGCTAACTTGGCATTGAACAACATTTTAATCAACAGAAAACTCAAATATTTTTTGTTTCACCAAATTCTTAAAAGTGATTTGTCATATTTACTAAATTTTAATAATATTCATACGATAAAATTTTCTTAAGCTTATGAGATAATAAAAGAAACTTATATTAATGTCTTGGTGAAGCTTAGATATTATTTAATGAGATTAACTAACTCTAAAATAGTAAATTTGATTTGGGAGTTAATTATTTATTAGGTTAAATAATTCAAGTACAAAAATGGATTAAAATATGTATTAATTCATGAAGTTTAAAAAAAAAGTTTAAGTTGCACTTAATGCAAAGTTAAGATTTAACATAAAGTATTTTTTTTTTAATTTTATACGATATTGCCAGCTAACATAAAGAATTTTTTTTCCTCTTGTGATGCTTGCATTATGTTAAGGGAAAAAAAAGAGAAAATCTTATTTTAATCTCTTTTGTTTTATCCTTAATGTGAAGTGTTAGACAATTAATTGAATTACTAGCTTCAATTAGACTAGTTTAATAAGTTATGTTTTCTGAATTTTTGAATTTTTAGAAATACTAAATAATCGATCTAGACATAATAAGAAATTATTTAAAATGAATTAAAGTTATAAAATGATAAATAAGGGAGAATAATAGAGGAACTAGGAGAAGGAAAAAAAAAAGGTGAGTACACGGAGAGAGAACCAATTTGAGAGTCTTTCTATACCTAACTTGCCTCTAGATTTTGGCTAGCATTTGATTTTTTATTGTGGTTAGAAGAAATTTTCAAAAAGCTATAGAGTTTAAAAGATATAGAGAAGAATTTTCTAAAAAGTTAATAGAGTCTCCATGACATCTATTTTGCTAAATGGTTTTGAGACGTCAAAACTAATTTTAGTTTAAAGATTCTCTTTCATTAATGTGAGAAGAACAACTTTAGTATTAGAGAAAGTTTTGAAGCATGAAAAGGGTTTCCAATGTAATTCTTCTCCCAATGAAAAATGCTTTTTGTTTACTAGGGTTTTAAAGAGCTAAAATCAATTTCTCTTATGGTGTTTCTCTCCAAATCGAAGATTTATATACGAGAATTCAACCATGGAAAAGGAGAATACAAGAAAAGTATTTTCTAAGATTTTACTATACGGTTGAACACAATATAATTTGAAAAACAGATAAAATTTATTTTTTCTTATATTTCTGCACATCATTTCTTGGCCAAGATAGTGGTTTTTAGTCGCAACTTAATGATTATATAAAGTTAAAATCTTACATATTAGATTTAGTTCCCAAAAAACTCTGAAAGACATAATTTGATCAATTGTTAATTAAGAAAAATTTTAAAAACTCCTAGGCTTAACTCATGCATGTGTACTTATATATTAGGATTTCATTCCTTTTAATATGAAATGCAACCTTGATTGGCCTAAAAGGATTAAGGCCCTAATAAATAAAAGAAGTGATAAGTGTGTCTAATAATGAAAAGTGTCTGCCACCATAAAATATGCTATGATCCACATATTTAAAAATTATCATTATCATGAAGTTATAATATTTATTTAAATTCAATTCCTGATGTATGTAAACTTAAGAGATAGACTTTACATACTTTATATTTTAGGATCTTTAACAAACTTCTTGTTGTATAAATGTTGTTACTGGAAATGGGAAGAATGTGTATTTTGCTCAAGTCTTAAATACATGTTATGGTATCAGAGCTCTCGATCTTCTCCTTTTTTATCTTATTCTTCTTCAAGAGCTTAGGCCACGAGTTAACCGACTTTAAAAAGCTCAATGAACTTCTTATCTATCTCCATCCCGTTAGGCTTAATCGCTCCCAAGCACCTGGAAACAACCTTCAATATACTAACATCCACTAAAAAGGCTCCTTCCTCACCAATAACTCCGAGTCATAAATACTCTCGCCGTCAACAGTCTTGTCAAAGCCTATGTCCAAACATACCCTTAAAATCCCGATACCTTTTTTTCTGTCCAGTCGGTCCTTCCTTTATTTATTATTCCTTTTCCATTATCTGTTTACCCACCTCTCACACCTTCAGTTCATCTAAACATTACTTTATCTATTCATCATGGCTAATTTGTCTAATCAAATTCTTATTCACAACACCAATGAATCTCACACCAATCTTATCAGCATCAATATTACTGCTCAAACACCTCTCAAATTAACCTCTACTAACTACCTCTCTTGGAAATTACAACTTCATAGCTTATTCATTAGATATGGTCTTCTTGGTTATATCGATGGAACCAAATTATGCCCAGCTGACACTCTCACTAATAACGAAATCACCACATCAAATCTTGTACACTTCTTTTGGATATGACAATATCAAATTATCCTAAATCGTATTATTAGCTCCATCTATCCAACTATCATGCTTTTTATTGCTCAATTTAAAACTTCATATGAAGCATGAACAATCTTAGCCAACACATATGTTAAGCCCTCTTGTGGTATCAAGCAAGTTAAGAACCAACTCAAAAACCTCACTAAAAGGTCTACCACTATCACTGAGTACATGTAGAATGTCAAAGCCCGAGCCAATGACCTTGTGCTTCTTAGAGCACTAATAGATGCAAATGATATCACTAAAAAAATTTTAGAAAGTGTCATGATCACTAAAAAGAATAAGTCCTTATTATTTAAGCGAGAGACACTACTATCTCATTTAAAGAACTTCTTGAAAAACTACTCAATGTTGAAGCCTCACTACTCACATCTATAACTGAGCCCTCTTATTTTTCAATTACT
The DNA here is from genome assembly GCF_054855325.1 of Carica papaya. Taxonomy (NCBI): domain Eukaryota; kingdom Viridiplantae; phylum Streptophyta; class Magnoliopsida; order Brassicales; family Caricaceae; genus Carica; species Carica papaya. Next base: position 9,956,328 of record NC_142310.1, on the reverse strand, counting down.
ACTAATCCTACTAGTCGAACCACAAATTGGCACCCACCATCCCACACAGGACACAACAAAGCATATTGGTGCCCATCATATCCTCATACTACTAGTTAATCAACATCTCCAACTGGTGGGTCAACTTCAATGAAATGTGATCATCCCTCTCGCCCATACCTTGGTTATTGTCAATTCTGCGACTTCAAGGACAAACTGCAAAGCGTTGCCCCTCCTTTCGACTTGTTCATGTTCGCTCCTTAAATGACACTAACAATTCAACCACACCGTGGTAACCACGAACTCACTTAGCTGCTAACACTCCAACCATACTTCACACAAGCTTGATTATCATTCCAAACCTTGTGTTTTTCTTGGGTACTTTCTAACTTGAAGTGCCTATTATTGGCTTGATCCATCTTCTTTCAAAATCTATATATCCTGACATGTTAAATTTGTTGAGAATTTTCCTTTCAAATCTTTTTCTCCTTTCTCATCATCCCTAATCAAACACCATTGCCACTTGGATTCCACCATCAATTCCATTTTAATCACACTCCTTAGTTTTGTCAGTCAATACACCATCAGATGGAATAATCCTTTAATTATCCCAATGTGACACTCCCTCATTTAATCCCTCACCTACCACCATTCTCCCTCACACTCAACCACAAAACACTCACCGCATGATAACTAGAGCCAAAAACAACATTCATAAACCTCTCACAAAAATAAGACTTTATAGTCAGCTATCCACAACTAATGGCCTTAAACCAACTTCAGTGACTCAAGCTCTCAAAAATCATAAATGGCATCAAGCTATGTCTAAAGAGTATGATGTCTTAGTTAAGAATGGAACATGAGACTTGGTTCCACCTTACCCAAACCACAATCTTGTTGGATATAAGTGAATTTTTCGAACTAAACACAAATCTGATGTTTCTTTTGACAAGTATAAAGCTCATTTGGTTGCCAAAGTTTTCATCAACGTCTTAGAGTAGATTTTCATGACATATTCAGCCTTGTGGTCAAGCCCACCACAATTCAACCTGTAGTCAGTTTAGCCGTGAGTCGTGATTAGTCATTTAAACAACCTGATGTAAATAATGCTTTCTTTCAATGAAACCTTTCTAAAAATGTCTACATGTCCCAGCCACTAGGATTTGTTGATAAAGACAACCCAACACATATATGCAAACTCATAAAGCAATCTTTGGCCTGAAACAAGCCCTTCGAACCTGGTACTAGGAACTTCGAACTTTTTTTATTTTTTCTAGATTTAAGAATTCACATGTCGATGCCTCTCTATTTGTTTTAAATGCTTTTGGCCATGCTCTATTTTCTTTAAATATGTTGATGAAATAATTATGACTGGTACTGACACTTCCATATTGAATAGTTTTGTGACTGTTTTTACCCAGCAATTCTCTATTAAAGATCTTGAGATGTTAACATATTTTATGGGCATATAGGTTGTACCCAACAATAATGGTATATTACTTTCACAACACTGTTACATTATGGATCTTTTAACTCAAGAAAAGATACATGAAGCCAAGCTAGTTCTCACTCCAATATCAACCAGTCATTCTCTCACTATCACATCGAGCTCCTCTCTATCTGATCAATCTAACTACTACTAAGTCGTTGGCAACTTGCAATATTTACTAATTACAAGACCAAATATAGTCTTTGTTGTCAACAAGTTATCACAATATATGCATCGTCCAACAACTGAACACTGTCTTTTGTCAAACGCTTATTGCATTATCTAGCTAGTGCTATCAATGATGGCCTCCAAATTTATTGTGACTCAACTCTCAGTTTACATGCCTTTTCGAATGTGGATTGGACATGGGACAAGGACACATTTTGCTCCACAGGTGCTTATGTTATTTATCTTAGTAAAAATTCAGTGTCTTGGAGTTTCGAAAAGCAAAAGACTGTTGTTTCGATCCTCCATCGAGGCAGAATATTCATCTGTCGCCAACACAATTGCTGAAATAAATTAGCTTTACTCTCTTCTATCTGATCTTGGCATTCGTATCCCTGGTTGCCCTATAGTGTATTGAGATAAAATTAGCAACAAACTTCTTGCTGTATAAATGTTGCTACTAGAAATGGGAAGAATTTGTATTTTGTTCAAGTCTTAAATATTTGTTACCTAAAACATTTAATATCTCTTAGGTATACTTAGAGTTTCTGGTATATCACAATTCTTGAATTATATTTTACCTGATGGATCTAATTAATTGTGTATACTTTCTGATACTAGTTTCTTGTTAAATTCAGAAAATAGTGATTATGGATATAGAAATTTATTTGTATTGATCATGTAATCGTAATTTATTATAATGAACAAGTAATGACCTTTTTTTTTCCAAAAGTTGAGCGAAGTAGCTTAAGAGTTACATAAAAAAAAATACAAATTTTTTTTGTCTGTTGTCTAATTAATAAGTAAAAAAATCACAAAAAATTTGTTTTATTAAGTAAATAAAAGAATTGAGAATAGGGAAAATAATAATTTAGTCTTATTCATATTTTATTACTTCATAGTTCATACAAAATTTAAAAATCAGTAACTTGTTCACTAATTATTTCCTACTGAGATTATTATATTAATGTACCAAATTTGAGTTTTCTGGGAGATTTTTTGTTGGTAATTTGTTTGTTTGCCGAGTATAACCTCATTGCTTTTTGTTTATATCTCCGCTGCATGTCGGTGACAAAGATAAGAGTTCAATAAAAATAAATTAACGATTTTTCTGTTATTTAATTTTCTAAAAGTGATGGTATATGAAAACTGTTTTGATAAGTTAATTAAAAAATACGTTATTTTTTATTGACTTGATCATTTTCTTGATGATTAAAAAAAACAAAACAAAAAGTGAGTATAAAATTTTTTTTTAATTATTATTTCAATATATTTTAAAAATTATATAGTGGTAGTACGTTAATAATAATATAATTAATCTTTTAATAAATATATATATATATATATATGAAATGTAGAGTTCTTTTAGAGAGAGAGAGAGAGAGAGAGAGAGAAGGAGGAAACATAGCCGAGGAGGGGGATGGGCCGCGAATCTCGCGACGGTGTTGGAGACAATCCACATATTTATATGTTCTAAACACGTACCTGAAAAAAGCAATTAGTGTGGCTGAATGAATAATATAAATGTACCATCTTTCTTACACCTATCAATTTTTGAAATCATAACTCGTTCAATTATTTTACTATTTATAATTCTCTCAACTATATATATAAATAATATTATCATCAAAGGAATCTTATGTTTTCTTTTTCTTGTACCATGAAATATATTATTATTACTACGTAGAAAACAATTAATTTATATCATACTGATTTATGGGTTATGGCAAAATCAAGTTGAGTACACAACCAATCACACATAGGATTATCAAGTTGCTTAATGTTTAGTAAACGAAACATGATATTACAACAAGTGAACATGTTAAAATGTTTTCCTCCAACTTATGGATTAACTAATTCATATTATACATTAAAGTGTTGTTCGTGGTTGTAATAAAAGTGTTTCCGATGTAATTATCTCTCAAGCTTAATTACATGATTAAAAAACTAAAATATTTTTTCAAAAGAAATTTATTTGGATGCAAGGCCTACACAATTTCTCTCTCTCTCTTATACGTAAAGACAGAAATTAGATAGGGGGGAGGTCTTTCCCAAAAAAAAAAAAAAAAAAAAAATTATTATTAAAACTTTTTAGAGAAAGCTTTTTTCTCTCTTTTTTTTTTTTTTTTTTTGGGTTATCTTGTTTGTAGCCTTCCTATTTGTTCCTAATGCTAAACATCTTCAAAATTGAGCTTTAATATTTGTTGCTAAGTAATCAACCATTTAAAACACATTGTATCTCGTGTGGACGATTTCATTAAATGTGAATTACTTTTGTTGTCCAACCGATCATCAAAGAGGAGCCTCAGATGTACTTGGGAGAAAGGAGAGAGCAACATCACATGCTTGATCATCATTAAATTCGCTTGTTTGCAATGAATCCTCCCAAGTATTGTTTAAATGATTACCACGGTTTATGTCTTTTAATTAAATTATAGTACGTGGCTTTTTAAACAATTTGTTTTTAGCTATTTCGTGCATGATGCATTTTTAGTATCTAGTATGAAAGTCATGTTCAATAACATATATTTCAGTTAATTGTATTTTTAAAAAAATTTACGTGAATTATTGGTTGATTACTTTTATTTTTGAAATAAAAATTTCTTGCATGAATTTAAATCTGATTCAGCATGTTAAATAATCAAAATCATAATAATAGAAAGTTTTAGCATGTTTTCAAGAGTAAAACAAGCCGATAAAATGAATTTGACATAATAAGTTTCCTTCTCTTCTTCAATACCCAAACCCAAACCAAAAGGAAAAAATAAATTAATCAGAAGGAGCTTGGGGCGTCATAGCGAGAAATGATTGAATGGTTCGGGACTGACGTGTATCACAGCGAGAAAGAAGACCTCGACGGCACCGTTTGGCGTGGCCGAACGGGTTAAGAGGCGTCGCGACGAGAAGATTACGTTTGTGTAAACCTAGAATTAAAAGATATACCAGCTTTGGTCAAACGTTCCGAGGAGGTGTCAAAGTCTTCGCGTGATTCAGGACACTCACCCCCACATGGCCTTTCTCTTTTTTTTTTTTTATAAAAAATAAAAAACCTTGTTTTAATGAAATATTTATTAAAAAAAAATGACTTTTAATTCTAGATTAATTAGATGCTGATCGCACCCAGTAAATTATAATATTAATTTGATCACGGCAAAATATAATTAATAAATTATTGATCACGGCAAACACTCTTCTGTGTTTGACTTCTCTCAGAATCAAGGTCAAGCCCACAAGTATTGAATTGTGAAAGAGGAACGCAGAGGGAGGCGGAGAGGGGCTCGTAAAACATAAACAAACAATTCTACCTACATACATATATCGAGAGAGATATATATATATATATATATATATATATACATTGTCTATATTGTAATATATATATTTATATATATCATTTTTCTCTTCAGCTTAAGTTAATATCATCACATTATATTATAATTTCAATAACTCAGCTGCTAATGTGGTTAAATCTCAAAAAATAATAATAATAATAATAATAATAAAAGGTCTCATATATATTTTTTTTAAAAAAATTTTAGATTTTATCATCAAAAACTCTTTAGAGATGAAATGGTAATAACAAATATGAGATTTGATCCTAGATGAAAGAGAAGATGTCATGTTATAATCTAATAGTAAAAAAGAGAAACTAACAATTAGCTCGAGTTATATTTAAGAAAGTTATCATGATAGTTGAATTTAAGTTTAAAAAAAAAAACGACAAAAAGATAATAAGCACACAAATAATATAATATTAGTACGAGAATATAGATTTTTTTTTATATTTTTATTAGAAATTTATATATTTCATTGATTAGACAGTATATACACATCAATAATAATGTAATAAATAATAGTACAATTTATTAATGAGTACATACAAAACACATAGTCAATCTCAAACTCACAGCTTATTAAAATGTGGGAAAATAAGGGATATTGATAATAATTTTTGAAGGGCAAATAAGGGATTAGTCCCTAATATATTGATAAGAGCAAATATCTAGCCTTTTAGAGAGAGAGAGAAAGAGAGAAAGAGATATAAAAATTAAAAGATTATGACTAAGTTATAAATAATTCAAAACGTTAATTTGAGTACTTGCAAGGTCACTAACAAATTAAATATGAGAGAGAGAGAGAGACAAAAATTAAATGATAATGACTAGATTGTAAATATTTTAAAACATTAATTTGAGTACTTACAATGTCACTAATAACTTAAGTATGAGAGAGAGATAAAAATTAAATAATAATAACTAGGTTGTAAATATTTTAAAAAATTAATATATTACTGGTAAAGTCATAGAAGTATCACATGCATGTGCATCAACATGTTCTTTTCGAGTTGTAAGTTTCAAATTGAGAAATCTCCCTTTACTCTTAGACCACAAACCCTTTTAAAGCAAAAAGAATTCTATTGGGAGCAAAGAGCTAGGGATAAATAGGTTAAGTAATGGGATATATGTACTTCCTACTTCAATCTTAGAGCTACCATTAAGCGATGAAAAAATATCATCTACTTCATCTTTACTAAGGAATTACTTAGCTATGTGGACAAAAAAACATCAAACCACTATGGTGTCCTAAAATAATATTCAGTATATTATGTTAATTTGGTTTTAAATATTCCCTTTCCTCACTCATTTCAAGCTCCTGATTACTAAAGGTAATGATTAAGTCCTTAGGCATATACTATCAAATCATGTTATCACTTGCTTAATTAGTCCTGAGCTAAACTCAATGATAGTTATTATGGAAAAGTAAACTATTTCCCTTACATAAGCTCAATTGGTGGAGGATCTTACTTCATGCCCCACTTGGTTTCTCTCATTTTAATGTGTTTTTTTCTCTTCTTCTTGCATGCTGTAACAATGAGCAAACTGAAAATATATATATATATATATATATATTTACTCTTAGAATACTCATTAACAAAAGTACTCTAGTTCCTTTCACTATTCAGTCTTAAATTATCTTTACTCTTTAATTATTGCTTTTAAAGTGGATAACAACATTACTAGTAGAGAAAACAATATCAACATCTCCAAGATAAGAAGGTTAATAAATTTTCCTCTATGCATCTATTATGGTCGATTTGCTATATCTATAGTGGAATCAATATAAGTTCAAGGGAAAAAACATACATACACACAAATATATTCTATCTATGTATCAATATCAACATCTTTATCTATTATAATCGAGACTATAAGTGTAACGGTGGCATATATTAGCAAATGCAAAGGATCAACCCCTACATTACCTTTACAACAACCTCGATACATAACAAATTTATTCTCTATGTGATTCTATAAACTCCAGACCATGTCCAAGTCTCGATTTTCTCTTTGCATCATGCAACATCTCAAGTAGCCCTAACAAATGGTTATGAAAGTATAACTACACACCTATATATGTAAGGATTTTGTTGAGCCTATTTATATAGTGACTGTAGGCTGTATGAGATATTTTTTGTAAAAATCCGGAACTTTAAAGAAAATGAATTCATAAAATTAAATGTAGAAACGATTAATAGAGTTAGGGTTTATATTTTTTATAGAATAATTTTGAATGTCCAATAGGGATACGGAAATATCTCTTCTAAAATACAAACGTTAATTAAAGAAACGAAAAGAAAAGCAAATATAAAAGTACCTTAGAATAATCTTCACTTGCATTTGAAGAGAGTCTGGGTGGTGAATGAAAGAATGAGCTATATTAGCCCAATAAGAATATCACACTAATTACATATACAGAAAATTGAAGATTGGTAAAAATTAAAAAAATAACTAATGGAGCCCTTACTTTATTTAAATACCTTTAAACTTAAAAACATTTGTATGATACTTACCGTAATGAGTTTTTTAAAAATAATTTATAAAAATCTATATCCATACTACTTTTCACTTTCATGCATAAAAGAACAGGAGACAATAACTTTTCTTTTTTACCTGCTTACTGGTACCCCTAGGGGTCCATAGGGATATCTCCCCCACTCGTGAATCCAATATCCAATTTTATGATTAACCGACCGTTCTTATATCCCGTTCGGTAATGAGCACCAAATATTTCATCCCCTCGATACCCCGTCTAATATAAGGGTGAACCATATCTCTCAAATCTTTCTGATAAGGGACTTTTTAATTTCGTCTGACTGAGATAACGTTCACGGTAGGGTTCCTTATATACCGAGCTCGTCCTCCTTTTTCTGGGTATCCAATAAGTCTTTCACATACAGATTTTCATTGATAAATAACTGACAAATGCATACCAATATCTCATATTATATTTATAGATTAATTAAACTATATTTATACCGACGATATATAACTAAAATAATCAAATAAATTGATAAGACTATTAAAACTATAAATTAAGAACGTGTACCATACGAAAATCAAGTAAGTAGGACAGTACAGGAAAATAAATAAAAAATCAAGATAATTTTCAACTAACCGATTCCGGCTCCACTAGTAACCTGTAATTATTTTTAGAATTTTTTTAATTTTTTATAAAAATACGAAATTGTACATCATTAAGCCTTAGTTTATTATAACGGAGAATAGGGTGAGGAATTCTTACTTGGATCGGTGTTTCAAGACGTCGCATTGTCTACCACACCTCCTAACAGGTACTGGATTCCCTAATTTTTTTCTGTAGAATTCAAAACACTTGTCACGTACCTAAAAATACCCTAAAAATCTAAAATCGATATCCAAAACTCTTTTCGGTCAATTTTGGGGTTCCAGAACGGCACCGCCATGCTTTGGTGTTGGCTTCTTCGGTGGAAGTTCACCTCGATCAAGCTAGTTTTGGCCAATTTTGGCCAATTTTACACGTATTCCTACGAAAACATATGTTATGGGGCCTCAGTTGGCCGAAAAATTACTAAAAATATTGAACCTACCGGCGGGGGGTCACCGGGTGCAGCAGCTCTGCCGGTCCCTTACGACTAAGGTTCCTTCTTCGGCCAACCTACAAAGCAAAAGATAGTGAATACAATTATCATAAAATCGTGTGAAACGAGAATCAAGAAGAGGCTTATCAGAGAGATTTTAGAGTTTTGGCTGTGGTGGCTCCGACGGATTTTTCCAGCGGTTTTTAGCTCACATGTCGTCCCTCTTACTTCGATTTAGGCACATGAGTGCTTAGAATCGAATTCTGAGCGTGTAGAGAAAATTTTTACCTTTTAGCAGCTGGCAGTTGCTCTAGTGCGACGGCGGTTAGCGGTCGGCCTTCTTCTTCGGAGTCTAGTTCTTCTTCTCTGGCGGGAGCTGGCGGCTAAGGTTTGAGTTCCCGTGTGACGTGAAGTATTTATACTCATCCCGCATCGATTTGAGTCGTTCATCGCAATTGATCTAGTTTGTCCGATCGTACCTAAGGAGAAAACGAATATGAACTGTTCATCGTGATTGATCTCGATCATCCGATCGTGCCTAAGGAAAAAATGAATCCGAGTTGTTCACACGCGTAAAATTGATCTTGAATCGTCTTATCGTGAGGCACGCAGATCGACTACGTGGCACTGGCATCAGCGTGCCTTGCCACGCGGCGTACTCCGGTTCACCCGGGCGTCTGACTGAGCGGTCTTACGTGGTCGAATTTTTTCTTTTTTCACTTTGACCTTCTATTTTTAATTTTTCGTTCAAAAATATCATTCGAACTTAAATTTTTATCTCTTTCTTTTAAAATTGTTTTCAATTACATCTCTAACTTATTTTTTTAATTATTTAATAAAATTAAATTAAATTTATTTTAAAATAATATTTTTATTTACTTTTTGATACCAAAATTTGATGGGAACCAAATTTCAGATTTGAGTAGTATATTTTTGACTTGAGAATTAGCCGAGTCTCCTAGTGGATCATTTTCTTACTGAATTAGGCCGAGGTGGTGTCTTTTGAATGGGTTTTAATGGTAGGTGTCGGGGGCTAGTTTCTTGTAAATATATGTGGTTTTATGTTTTGATATATATATATATATTTATGTGATTTTTGTTAAAAAAAAAAAGTTATGTTTGCCTTGTGGGAGATTATACATATTTATTTAAATTAATTCGGGTAGATTATACATATTTCTTTTAATAAAAATCTTAAAAGGGAGAAGAAAAATAGTGGGATACGGAGCCAATAAATCATGAGTATGTGTGTGGAGAAATTTGACGAGAGTGTAGGCTCAACCGCTAACCAAGGAGATGTCCTTTCACTGCAATTATCTGATTGGACCAAACTATTATAATATATAATAATAATAATTCAATTTTAAAGTTTGAAATGAATTTGTTTTTTCATTGATATTGCAATTATTTATAAAATAGAAGGAAAAAAACAAACAAACAAACAAACAAGGAATCTGAGAGGGGTTTATGTTTTGAATTGCACGAAAATGTGATTTATTTTCTTGTGCGGCGAGTATAAAGTCGAATCTCTTCAGACTTCCTCTTTTTTACTTGATCAATAATTTATTTATTATATACTAAATTTCTATTTTACATTTATAATACAGATTATAATCGTAAAAATTACTTATATAATACATAAATTACAATTATTTAAAAATTAAAATTTATTTTTATATTTAAATTTTCCAAATTAATAATTTATATTATATATTATCAAAATTATAGATGATACAATTCTTAACCAATCAAAATTAAACTTTGTTTTTATATTCGAATGCTTTTTTTAAAAAAAAAAACTAACTCAAAATATAAATTTAACTAATTAATTAAGTTATAATATCAAGTCTGTTATTGTTATTATTATCAATTTATTAATTTAATTAACTAGTTACTCAAAAATTATTTAACAAAAAAATTTGTTAATAAATGTTGGGTGAGGCATGTAATTAAAGATGATTTACTTAAATTAGGGAGATTTGAAAGAAAATTAAATCCATCAAATTAAGAAAGCAAATATATATATATATATATAAAAGAAATGGAATGTACGGATTCCCCAAAACCTGGAATTAGTAAAACAGAGAGGTTATGGCGAGACACAGCCTCAACTCGTGCCGGGCACCTGCATCACTTTACATTTTCTGTTTTAATGAAAAATAAAACATGCGTTCTCTTTTCCTCCATTTCTCCCACAATTATTGACTCTTCTTTTTACTCTTAAATTACAATACATTATAACCAACCCCTCCAGGCCCATTAACAAAGGCATTATTATTTATAGAGTGGTTTATTTGTAAATAAAGTTTTGCATGTAGGGCAGTTTTCGTAGCAAGTAAAAGCTTAAAATTCAAAGAGGGTTGGCCTTTTTGCTTTTTCCAAACAGGGCATTCCATTCCCCCAAGTTTACTGAAAGAAGAAAAAGAAACCCCCACTTTTTGCACCCCTGGTTTTCACTTTCCTTCACCTTCTCTTCTATTCCTTATAAACCCACTCCCCCTATCTCTTTTTCAATCCAATCTCTCTCCCCTCCAATTTCTCTCCGCCCACCATGAGACTGAGCTGCAATGGCTGCAGGGTCCTCCGCAAAGGCTGCACTCATAACTGCATCATTAGGCCTTGCCTTCACTGGATCAAATCTCCTGACTCCCAAGCCAACGCCACCCTCTTCCTCGCCAAGTTCTATGGCCGTGCTGGTCTCCTTAATCTCCTTCAAGCCGGTCCTCATCACCTCCGTCCTGGTATGCGTACCATATATAACCATCTCTCCTCCTCTTTCTCCCTACATATATATATATATATATAGTTAATTCGTGTGCAATTTCCGCAGCTATATTCAGGTCACTCTTATTCGAGGCTTGTGGTCGAGTTGTGAATCCCGTATATGGTTCGTTGGGTTTGATGTGGTCCGGGAACTGGAAGCAGTGCCAGGCAGCCGTTGATTCGGTTCTCAATGGCATACCTATCACTCAACATTCTTCCTCAGCGCCGCACATGATTACTCCTCCTCTTAACTCCTACGACATGCGCCACTTGCCAAAGAATCTGAACAGGGTGCCCACACGGACCCGGTTCAACCGCCCCACGTCAGTGGATCCAGACAAGGTTGGCGAACCGGTCAATGGGACGAAGACCCAGCCAGTGGTAAATGAAGACGGGGAGGTGGGGCTAGAGCTCTCTCTTGGTCCGGTTCCTCAGCTAGTGCCTCCTGGAGAGGCCAACAAGTGCTCAATTAGCGACTTACGGGTGTACTCCGGAGTATAAGCAATTTTGGCGGCTTTTATGAGGGTGGTTTTAACTTTCGCCTGATCCAATATTACCCTCTTGAAGTAAAGTAAACTTTACAATTTATTAGTCTTTTATTTCCAATTTCCATTTCTGATCGAATATATGTACGTATATGATGTTGGGTGAGGGGTTAGTTGGTGTATATATACTGATATTGGAAACATTTAACATGGTTATACATATATTTAGTATGATAATGCACGATGGCGATACGTAAATATTGATGGACGTGGGCTTTACATTTGGCGGAGGGTGGCAGTGAGCTGATTCCACGTCGCTTCGGTGTTGGCGACAGCTGCTCCTCATGCAACGCCTCATGTAGTTAATATATTCTTTTGTGTCATGTTTTACTTTTCCTTTTTTTTTTGAGTTGTTTCCAGTTCTCAATACAATACCTCCGAATACTATTTTACTTTAATCTATTTTCAGTTTAAGAGTTAAAAAAGTAATTCAAAATTTTCTTTACCAATACTTTGGTTGAATCTAATAGGTCTTATTTTTCAGTAAGTATGAAGCGATGAAATCAAAATTCCTTGCGGAAAAATTTTGGCATCTTAGACTCCTTACAATATTATTATTATTATTATTAAAGGATGACTTTGTGGACTTTATTTTATCTCAAGTAAACTACTGATACTTTATTATTAAAACTATATCTACATTTTATATTGTATACGAGTCATAATTGCAATTTGTCATGTTAATTTTATTGCTGTATTTTAAAGTTTGAGTATACAATATTTAAAATTTTATCTTTGTAAAAAATGATTAATTATATTTATCACATTAATTTTATTTTTATATTTTAGAATTTAAGTGGATAATATTATCTTTATATAGTGTGTGTATATATATATATTATAATCAATATTAATTTATTTTTTTATTTTTTATTTTTAAAAAAATTTAAGAAAATACTATGTGATATTTTTCGGTATTCTATATATATATATATACACACACACACACATATATATATTGATTCTATTGATCTTTTCAGTAATTTCATGGATTTGAGTTTAGGCTAAAATTTTTAGTAATTTTTCTTCAATTTTTCAATATTTAGCTACTTTTATTTTTTGTTGAAACAACATTAAAATTAATTTTAAAAGCCCAGAAAATACGTTTTCCTTTATAAAAAAAAAAAAAAAGGAGAAAGTCTATTTTCAAAGGCCCACTTTATTGGAAGCCTCAGAGTTGATCACAAAGCCCAAATCGACCAATTTTAAGCCCATTAAAATAAAAAACTGCCCGCCTTATCCGACAAATTTTCAAATCCTCTTCAACCGTTTTATTCAGAAGACAAGCCGTGAATTTTCGGTACGATTCCTTCTTTGTACTTCCTTTTGTTGTGGAGATGTTTGGATTAATTAAATTGTAGAGAGCTTAATATTTTCCATCCTCTTATCTTATATGAAAATTGATAGACACCCTTTTCATTGTTTTACTTGGTTCTTTTTGCATGTGTTTACTTACCGATTGAATGTGTTTCCGTCTACATTTATCATTTTGTTTTTTTCTTTTTGCCTCGTGGTTTACCTGAAAATTAATTTGGGAAAGAGAGTCCGGTTAAATCGATGGAATCAGCTTGTGGGAGTGTACACCAACTGCTTGACAAAATGACCCAAAAAAGAAGAGGGGAGGGTGGGGGTTAGCCATTCCATGAACTTTTGGGTCTGTTTTTGCTTTTGCATGTTCTTTGCTTTCTTTTGCCGCTGTTTTTATTTTCTTTTCGCCCCAAGAAATGTAATAATCTTAATTCAATTTAATCACCGCAGTTATAATAATATATTAGTAAATTAAGTAATTTGTTCTAATGAAATAAACATTATAAATTTTGTCTTTAGTTTGTATCTTATATGCTCTCTTCATTTTGGCTTAGAAAGCTTCTTGGTCATATTGTATCTTGTTGAGTTAGCGTGCATTGCATAATATAATCTTTTTTATTATTATTATTTTCGTTCGATACTTTTTTTTTCTTAATGCTGATAACAATATTTGAAAGATGACATATATTATATTATACGACTCTAAAATATAATTCTTTAACCAGGTGCATGATGAAATAAGACTATAGAAAATTGAGATTATAGCCCATAAAGTTCACCAAAAAAATTGAGGTTTAACCTTAATTTTTTTCTTTTTTCTTTAGATGCATTTGATTTCGTATTCCGAATTAAATTTGCCACAACAAAAGAGTTTACAATATGTATCGCATGCAACCTATATGTTTTTAAAATCAATAAAAAATATCTTAAATATTTATAACAATCCACTGGGAGAAGCAGTACATTTTAAATAGTATATACTATGTGATAAAGATATTAAGTAATATATACTGTAAATTAGGAATTGAGAAAAAAAATAGTATACATGATCATGTAAATGGTTACAAGATTTCAATATGCATACATATATATAAATATGTAAATGCTAAGATACTTGATTTCATTATTAACTTATGAAAAATGTTTAAATTGACTAATTGCAATCCTAATGACATTCTCAATATTGTTATAACTATCATCTCATTATCATTGTCATTATTATTACAATCATAATCATTGTCACTTTAATGATGATTTATTACTAACCATCACCACCATCGGCATCACAATGTTACATGACCACTACACTTGTCACTTTTATCGTCACAAACATTATTACTACTTTTGTTATCACTACTATCACTCCTAATATTACCACTTTTATTACTGTTATATATGTTATTGTCACTACTTTCTTTGTAATTCTCACCATCAATGTTATTTTAATTGATATCGTTATTAACACATGTAAAATTATTGTTGACACTACAACCACTATTATTATTATTATAATCTTATCTCCACTACTCTATCAGCACCATTGATATTATTATTATTATTATTATTATTATTATTATTACCATTACTCTAAATTATTGTTATCGTAATTTCTATTATTATTATCGTTAGTTTTGGTTATCATTGTTCCATTATTTTTGTTGTTATTATTACCGTTTTTATTGTCACAAAAATTAATCTGTGAGCCCAAATATAATGAAATTCATCTGTTACAGTCCAATATTTCTTCCCCAAAAATTATGGATTTGACTTCCTCCAAATCATCACGTTGCTATTAATTTGAGGGGAAAAAAAATGAAAAAGACAATCGAACTGGGCTTCAAAGTTATTGGGTCGTCAGCCCAATAAATCCAACGGTTCAATTCCCTCTCTCTCTATCTATATATATATATATATATATATATATATATTAATTTATAAATTTTAACTTCAGTATCTCTCAAGTCCACTTTGGAAAAAAATAAAAAGAGATTAAAATTAAAAAGTAGATTAATTAGGGTATTAAAAAGAGTTGGGTGGGGAAAGAGGAAGGAGTAAGCATTTAAGACGAGTTGAAAAATTAGTGAATGAGAAGGTAAAAAGGAGTTGAGACGACCCACGACCCCCATCCCCATGTGGGTGGCATGAAAGATTCTGCTGATGAAGGAAGGATGTTGAACAGTTTCTATCATGAATGCATTGTGTGTTTGCAGAATTTGTGCCTGAATTTTGCAGGTCCATGGGAAAATGATGTTTTGCTAGAACTCCTCACTTTCTTGTTTTGTTTTCTTTGGCTTCATCATCATCTCCCCATTTCCCAAACAACTTATTACTACTAATTTTTCTTTTCTTTTTCTTTTTCTTTCTTGCTTCTCTGGAAAATCAACTAGAAAAGAAAACAACAAAAAGGGAAAATGAATATTATTCGTGACAATAATAACACAATCCTTCTATCTTTTTTAGAAAGGGTCTCATAACATAAAACAGAAAGATGGTGTGGATGTGACTTCAAACACACTTTGTTGCAGAGATTTTCTGCTGTCATCCTACTGGAACAACCACATCCTTTTTTACCTCTAATCCCCTTCTCACTTTATCTTGGAAAACATCCCCATTAACTCATCTTTCTGTAAAAAATAATCATAATAACAATAATAAATTGACAACCCTTTCACCTTCTTCTTCTTCTTCTTCTTCTTCATGTGGCTCCTACACCAAGAAAGTCGATGAATGGTGGTGAGACCGTGTCATGATTGTGGCCACTTGCTGGGGCAACTGATGTTGAAGCTTCACTTGCTGAAATTTGATGTGCTGGGCAGTCTGAGAAGCTGTGAAGCACTTGTAAATCTGACTGTTGTATTGCCATCATGTATGGCGGATTGTGTTGGGTATATATATTGTGGGGTTCATCAACTGGCCTATCCCAAACTCTGCTCTGCCTAAAAATCCCCATAACTTCATCACTATTACAACCTGAAAATCACAGCCAATAACCAAGATGGGAAGAACCAGTGAGCTAAAAATCAAACGAACATAACTGCAGAGAGGATTTAAGACTTTAAAGCTGCAATAAAGGAGAGGTAAAGTGAAAAGGGGAGTAGCGTCAGTCAATGTCTATAAAAGTGAACAAATAAATGAACACCGGGTTGGTTTTAACTGCAAAACAAAACAAAAAAATTAAGACTAGAGAACCCCCTCCTCCCTTGATCTAAAGAAAAAAGGAGGTTGGGTTTTCATAAAGGAAACCCAAGAGGAAACGTTATGCATAAACGAAATGAGAAGATAGAAAAGATCGGAGAGGATACTAACCGGAGAAGAAGTGAAAAGGTGTTTGTTGTGGAGGAAAGCCAGAGCCTGGTAATGCTTCGCCTCCCCCACCATTGAAGCTTCCAAATGGGAAAGGAGAGATATTGCTGAATCGTCTTCTTGGGATACTGAGAGAACAATCTTGTGGTTGATCTGTTATTGTGCTTGGAATTTCATCCATTCCTCTGTACACAGATTGGTTCATCTTCCTCCTCCTATAAGCACTAGATTGTTCTCTATATTTCCTGGCCATTATTACATGCCAGTGATTCTTCACTGCATTATCAGTCCTTCCAGGGAACAGCCTTGCTATCATTGCCCATTTGTTTCCATAAAGTCTATGAGCTTGCATCAACCTTTCTTCTTCTTCTTCTGTAAAAGCTCTTCTATTGATTCTTGGGTCCAACTGGTTAAACCATCTTAGTCTACAGCTCTTACCTTCAAATTCCAAATAACAAAAAGTCAAAATAATAAGGCAACACTAATCATCACTTTACAAATAAGACACAACAAGATATATATATATATATATATATATATATATAAATACATATCTTTCAAAAAGAAAACAAACAAAGCTTTAATGAAATGAGTGAAGAAACAAGAACACAGAGGAGCCCCCACTATATTACCTGACCTTCCTTCCAACTTCTCAGCTATGAGGTTCCAGTTCTGGGGACCATAAAGAGCAACAAGTTCCTTAAGTTTAGCATCTTCAGTAGGCCGCCAATGTCCTCTGGCGCAAAGTTTTGACTGCCCACTATCTGTTTCCTTGCCATTTTCCATGTTCTGATCATTAGGATGGTCTTCGTTAAGATTAATTCTCTCATTGTTTTCCCCATACCCATCACTGAAATCAACAACATTACTGTTGTGGTGCTCCTCAAAGTTCCTTGTTGAGCAGCTAGCATTGAAAGGAAAAACCCAAGAACTATTCCCATTTTCAATATCAAGGCTGCCGTAGTTTTGGTGAGAAGAGGAAAGGGTTGGGACTACCCCATATTTGGGACTTAGGGAGAGGGAACCCATGTCTGCATAAACCAAAGCCAGTGGAGAGGAAGAAGAAGAGGATGAAGTAGTGGAAGAGTAGCAAGTAAGACCATTTGTGCTATCTGTCGCATATAAAACACACTTGTTATCCATGTCTTGGTTCCTCTCTGACAAATGCTGTTAAAAAGTCATCATCCTCCTCCTTGAAAATTTAAAGAGAAGAAAAGAAGTTCAACAAGGAGAATTGGAGAAGAGAAGAGCAAAAACAGCAAAAGGGTTCTTTTCTTTAATTTTTTAGAAAAAAACATAAACCTACAAACACACACGAGTTCCCTTGTGATATCTCATGGCCGATTCCTGATGAAAGAGTGTAAAAACAAATGCTTAAAAGTAGTTAACAACCAACCCTTTTTAAATCTAACTAGTTCACTCTTATAATATTAATTTTTTTTTTTAAAAAAAAAAAAAGGAAATCAGACATCACTCGCACGTGTGGGGGAGTCTCGTGGGCTTAAAGGTTCTTAGACTGTCTGTCTGTATATTGACAAGAAAGAGTCTAATTTGATGTGTGCTAGCTTCAGCTTGTACAGGTCTAGACACCTATCTTTTCAAGCCAGAAATTGAGAGCACAACACACCACCTCCTGTCACTAACTAGTAAATAACATAGCCCCCCATCAAGAAGTTTATTTTATTTTATTTTATTTTGATGGTTAATTAATATTAAATTCAGAAGAGAGTTCAAATTATCAGGCTAGTTTTTTCATACTTCATTCCAAAAATTGCTTGATTTATGTCTCTTCCTTGACAACCAATTTTAACAGTCCTAAAACATCATTGCTTTACTTGGATTCTTTCTGATCTGTTAATTATAATCTGTAATTAATTAATTCTGCCATAAACCAAGATTCTCTTTTCCTATTTGTGTAAGAAAATAGGAGAAAAAGCAGTTAAAAAGTTACCCATATGGAGTAAAATGCATTTCTGATTTGATTCAATTAATAGATAAATGGGTCAAAACTACATGCTGAGATTGATACATATATGTATGTATATATACACATATTATAATGTCATGTGTCTTTGACCGACAAATTTGAATACTTTAAAGATAAAAAGGTCCAAAGTTGAGAACTGAGATTGATTGAGTATTGTTTTCATGTGCATAGACGGTAGCAGTAGACCCTATGTATTATTTATTCCTCTGTATGGAAAAATTATTTTCAGATCCCTATTTCATTAAAAGTTACATACACACATAAAAATGTTGTATATAATTTTCAAGAAGAGAAGAATGTTTTTTAACAAGTGCCTAAAAACCTTGCCCAAGAAAATTATGGCAGGAAATTGGAATGTCTCTTTTATGTATTCATATAAATAATATATATATTTCAACAGTAGTACAGTTGAGCAACTGGAAAACCAGTTATGTGATCTGAATTCACAAAAAGAATAAAGAAATGGGGGGAAACCCATTGACACAAGTAAAATAAATTAATGGTGGAAGGTGAAAAGGGAAGAGCACAGTGTCTTTGGTCAAATACTTTCAAAACATGACTTCACATATCTAACACTTGTTCGTAACACCTCTGCCTATTTTAGATGCCCATTAGCTTCCCAGCTAATTTGGTCCACCACTATGCTGCTCAAACTGATATGCCATAAAAATTTATAGTAAATTTTTTTCTTTTTTTTTTTTTTTTTTGTTTTACTATTCCAAATTATAAAAATTTTGACAACAGGTTAAAGTTAAAATTATTGGTCATAAAAAAGTAAACAACAAATAATTACAAAAGAAAAAAAGAAACAAACAGATTTTTGTTCATAATTTGAGTGATTATCGGATGTAATTTAATATTAAAATCAAATTAGTGCCTAATATTCAAATACTCCCACATCTCCAAGAAACAAACATCTAAGAATAAATTACCCATCTCTCTAGAAAACAGTTCTACCATTTACTTTTGTGTGTGTATCTATTTAACGATTTAATTATCTTATTTGTTTCACTAATAAATAATGCATTAATTAAGGAAAGATAAGCTTTGTGTTTACATGTCTGCAAAAAAAAAATACTTACAGGCCCACTTAGCTCAAGCCCATTGACATTGTACTACTCATATTTTGGGCTCTTTTTTGTAATTTTTTTTTTAATGGGGTAAATATTAAATAAGCAAATTGATGAATTATTAAAGTAACTATAATAATGTTTTTCCTTTTTAATTTAGTTACCCATATATTTTTTTTATTTCCTTATATTTCCTAACAGTAAAAATTTTAAAATAATAAAATTATGTTTACATATTTTAAACTAATGAAATGAAAAGAAACTAAAACATTTGAAAAAAAAATGTAATTATCTTATTGAGTTTTGTAACTATAAAATTTTGGCATACTACAATAAATTCCAAACTTACCACCAACAAAAATAAATATTTATGTTTTTAAAATATTTGAACCTGGAAAGACATAAATAAAAATCGTTAGTTTTGTTTTCACAAGGAATTCCATAATTTACACCTCCCTTGCACTTTGTTTATAATAAATCGAAAGTCTTAATTTTTAATTATGAGATCACGAGATTAAAACTCATGCATTAAATGTATCAAGAAATTTTATATAATACGAATAACAATGCAATCACAATACGTCTCAAAAGTTATTAAATTTCTAATGAAATTCTACACAATTTTATGTAAATTCAATTTTATTTGTTATCTTAATACAATTTACAACATCTATTACTTGAATTAACAAAAAAAATATATATGTAAAATGCATGTGTATATATATATACACATAAGGAGAGGAGAACAAATACAAGTGGAGTCTATACCTACCTACCATTTATAGCATGGTTATATCATATGCATGTGAACATTGTGATGAGACAGACATTAAGGGTGTATGTATATGTTGGGAAGTGAACAAAGTCTGTTTTTAATGTTGTCATATTTTGATTCGACACCTTAAGTTAGGAGGAGGCCCATGTCTATTGCCTATTCTTTTTCATTCTATCGCTTTCCTTTTCCTTCACTGTTTTTACGCCCTGTGAATCTTCTTATTTATTTATTTTTATTTTATTTTTTTAACAATTTTTATTAATTATATGCTTTTAGTTATTTTTTATGTCATCAAGCTTTCTCATTACGTCACCCACGAATTTTCACAACATTTCTATTTTCCACACAACTTAAGAATTATAATAACAAGAAATTAACTTTAATAGACAAAGAGTAATCTGATTTTCATTTAACTCATCTGCATGATACTTGTAATAAACATCAAGGAAGAAAGGCTTCAATAACTAATTTTTTTGAATTCTACTTTTAATTCGCATTAACTATAAATATTTTATTTTTTTTTAAAGTCATTTTTGTCTTAATCAAGCAAGATAGAACAAAATTTGACTAACTTTTGTACAGAAATCATATTCTAAAATAATTTTATAAATTTAAATACCAAAATATGAAAAGAAAAATTTAATACTCAATTGCAATGTAATCTATAATTGATAGGTTAAATTGATTACTTGTATTATTTTTTTTTTTAATTTGGTTTTGCTTATTACCTATAAATTCTTGAAAGGATATAAATTATTTACTTTTTCAAACTTTTCATAAAAATAAATATTTAATAAAGTAATATTAATTATAAATTAATAATAATATAAATGACCATCAAAAACTTGTTTAATGGTTAGAAACAACATCAAAAAATAAAAAAAAAAATTTCAATAATAATAACATTGTATGCAACAATAAGAGTAGCAACTAGCATATAACGATAGATATAAAAAAATAATAGCAATTATATTATCAATGACAGTAGTAGTAAGAATAATAGTTTAAATGTAATTATAGTTAAGGTATTGATTACGACGGTAACTATGATAATGTATACGATAGTAAATATGATTGTTACTATAATAGTGATGATAGTAATAGTTAGTGATAGTAATACAAAAAATAAAAAAAAATGATATGAGCTCTGGTATTAATAAAAGAATTTTTTTAATTTAAAAAAAAAATATGCCAAAGTCGATAATATTTATTAAATAAATAACATATATCTCTAAATCTAAATTGAATAATATCAGAAAATTGATTTATAAATAGTGAATAGATTATTTTATACATAAAATAACATAATTCTTAACATTAAATAGGGTAAGACAAATATCTTTAAGCCACTTCATTTTCTAAAATTTGAAGGGTACATATAGCCTGCCAACTAGATGCTTCTACGCCTCGTAAAAACCAGATTAGATTATTATTGAGCGTTCCAACTCTAACACGTCATAATCAGTAAAAGGTGGCATATAAAAAAAAAAAAAAAAAAAAAAAAAAAACAAAATTAAATGCTGATTTCGTGTCAGATCTACTTACATGTATATAATATATATGGGTAATACTGTAATGTCTCCTAAATGCCTGCATTAATTTCGACCATTAAATTAACCACAGACCTTTTAACAATTTACTTTAATTTTTAAAATTTTCATGACTAAAAATATACTACACATATCACTAAGAATATTTTATTTTTGGTCTGCCGTTTTGCATCGAGATCTTTTTGACACTACGAACAATGCATTAAAAAATAATTACCTAGTACAACAATTACAAGAGGTGCATGATAATACATAGTGATAAAAATGCAAATATTAATTACCTTAGGCTGACACAAACAAATAACCCACTTGATTAATCACCATCTGATGATGGTACGACGAGCAAAGGATCGTAGATTGCATTTAGATTGTAGTGTAAGCATGAGTCATGGTGAAAGATTATAAAAAGACCCAAATTAACAGGTGACGATGAGATGATGAGGGAAAAGCGTTATTAAATGCGTGATCTTATTTGTCAGCACGGTGAAAGATTTGGATTAAATCAAGTAAAATACATAATAATTATGATAGGGATTGTTGTATTGAAAGGCGTCCCTCAAAAGGGAAAGAAGAGGAGAGGGAAGTTGAAAGCCAGAGACTTGGAAATTACCAGTCATGGTAAATATAAATTATAATGGAGAGCTGACCAACTGAAAAACTCTTTAAAAAGTGTAAGAAGAGAGGAGACAGAGCAGAGCGACAGGCGGGTATTGATTTTGTTACATAAGAGGGAATTGAATTGTCTCTATTTACTAATATATTATTTGTCATTTACCTTCTTATCCTTTCTGAACCACTGAATGTACCTCTCCACGTGCGTAGACCCTCCTCCTGTTTCCCTTCCTCTTTCATTCACCTTCAACTAATTCCTTTTTTTTTTTTTTTTTTTATCTCATACTAAATTAACTTCCTACACCCCCGTAAATGTTTTATTTACTCTCAAATTTCAATATCAACTTTTGATCGTGTTTCAATACGATGATGCCGTCAGATTTTGGACAGAAAATTAAATTTTGTCCACAGTTGCTTGGGACAAAAAATTTATTCCAAATTCTATTTCTCCTGTCACTTTCTTCCAATCTTAATCGCTTAACCAGTACCCCCAACATCAGTTGCTTTTGAATTGTTTTGTTGAAGTGTAAGAGAGAGAGAGAGAGAGAATGTTGTTGTTGTTAAAGACGAGATTGTTGATGTTGAAGATGATATAATATAGAGAGATGGATTGTTGCTGCCAAAAATGGAGAGAGAAAAAAGGGGAGACGGGATGGGCAGAAAGTTGATGTTGAAGACGAGCTGAGAGAGACGGGGATAATCTTTTTTTTTTTTTTTTTTTTTTTTCAGACAAAAATTTTGCATCCAAAAATATTGGTGTAATAAAATATAATAATAATTTTAAAACTAACCATTATTTAAATATTTATTTGTAAATTATATATATATATATATATATTTAATTAATTTATTTATCTTAATCATTTTGCGTAATACATTGGCTAAAAAGGCTATATTCTGATTTCAGGTTGTTTATAAAATATAAAACAATTTTGTAGATCATACTAAAAAAGAACATACTGATATAGAAACTACATGAATATTTTGTACCGCATAAATAAGCAATAACATGTACGGTAAAAGTATGCTACACCCTCCTCCATTAATGTTTATTTTTCTGTCTCACCAAACACAAAAACTGAACTGGATGTTTATTTTTCATCTTCTTCTTCCAATTATCATTTTCATTTAGTTCTTCGTCCGTCCGTCCATCCGAGGGGCCATGAAACTAACATTTCATCTTGCGCTGCAATCATCACTAAAATTGCTCCATATTGGCAACATTGTAGACATAAGCTGGAATGCTCCCCCTCAGAATTAGATTAAGCTCAACAACAATGGATTTCTTTATGGGGGCCGTAATAACACTTCAACCATTGCTCTGATAATGGCAGATATGTCATTGACTTTTATTTCCATGATTGGCATCGGATCCAGCACTCCTTTATTCATTGAGCTCCATGACATTGTTAAAGGCGTAGATCTTGCTTGGCCAGAGAGAATTAGAACGCCCAGCCAAATTGCTTCTTCAACATAGATTCAATGCGACACCATCACATTCTTGAGGGACTAGGAAACTAAATTTTCTTTGAGTTAATAAATGCTTTTATACCTACACTATTATGATACATCTCCGGGCTTGATTAACCAAATGATAGTCATCGTCCACTTTTTTGTCTCCCCCCCCCACCAAAAAAAAAAAAAAAGCACAATTCTAAGTCAAAGAAAAAGAGCCTAAAGAGTACTCAGTGACATTTCTCAATATTTTGTGTACCTGAGAGACTATTCAATCCTTAAACTAATATAAATTCACTTGTCGAATCAGGTTTAGGAGAAATTCCATTTGATAGAATCACATATACTTTGCACAAAGATGATATCAATTCCATTCACACTTGAATCGAAATTGGAATGAGAAATTTATTTTTCGTTGTGAGATAAACAGAGACCAAGCAAAATACAACCTCCAAATTATCATATAGTTAAACAAAAATAATCCAAACTGACCTGACCTAGGCCGGATTCTGCAGGACAATTTTGGAATGCTAGGCTTTTAAAATGCATTTAGGCTCGTAAAATGCATTCACTAAAAAAATTTACTGCATATGTAAACAGTTTATACAAATTAAACTACTTACCCTTTTGTGTTTACATTATCTACCACAAATTTGCATAAGAAATTGTACTGGAAATACATATTCGTATAGTTAACACCATTGTTCTAAAAGGAAAAGCAAAACAAAATGAAGCAAGATTCTCTAAAGAGAAAAGACAACAAACACACATGAACAGCAAGAAAGAGATGTCGCCAATAAAATTTTTGGCACATAATTCACAGAACAAGACACTGACTACGTGACTTAAAAAGCATGTCAGAAACCAACCATTAAGGACTACGTTGACAGCCAAGTAACCTAATGGCTGCTGCATATAGCGCCCACTACTGATAATGAAATATACACTTCCCACTTTGATTACCTCTTCCCATTTTCTCTCTGTCTTACAATATCTATGAAAAGCAAAATATTATTTAAAATAAGGAACAGAAACAAATCCAAATGATCCTTGTCCTAAAAGGATAATGGGATCCGATATATCAATAAATTAATAGGACAAGTATGTTTTTATCCAAATTCCTGATAGCAGATGACAAAGGAAGAAATCCAAATTCATTCCTAAAGTTAACCTCTAAACTAACTAGTACTAAGGATGCCAAACAGATCAAAGATATCATCTGGACAACAGTACATTTGCAAACTAAAAAAATTACAAAAATGTTTAACCATGGATATCTGATCCAACACATAATTCTAATTAAGGACTCAAATTCATTCTACATACATGTTTGGTTGAAATAAAATTTTTGAAATATAATGCAACACAATTAATTTTGTAATGCAATACAATGTAATATAATAATTCATTGCATTACAATATTTACATATATCAATGAAAATAATAATCATATAATGCAATTGTTCATTGCATTATCATATTTGATAGCACAAATGTCCAAAATTATGCAATATAATCACATCTTTTTTTTTTTTTAATGAAATAATATGCAATATAATCACATCTATATTATTACATATAGAAAATCTAAAATGTCACTAGACCAGGAAAAAAGTCTAAACATGCTCGAGTAAAAAAAGTCTAGAAATACAAATAGCGACTTGAGGAGTCCAAAAATGCTTTTGTTTACTGGAAAAACCTGTCTCTGAACATCTTATATGAAGATACCTGACAAGTACATAATTACTCTTACCCAGAAAGTCGAAAAAATTTTTATAGATACCTGAAAAATGTATTTTTTTAAAAAAAAAAACCTACAGATAGCTATAAAGCTTAAAAAGGTTCCCAGATATCTGGGAAGTCCAAAAATGTTGCCCTATATCCTGAAAAATCCCTCCAAGTACTTGGAAAGCCCAAAAATGTTTAGGAACCAAAAATCCCATAAACATTCTCACATACCCAAAATGTTGTTCAAGACACCTCTGGGCACCCAGAAGACCAAAAAAACTACTGAATAACTAAGAAAGCTAAAAATGGGTACCAAAAAATACAACCAAGTACGAGAGAAAATTACATTTAGTTTTAGCAGCAAGAACCTTAAAGATATAATAGAGGAAACCACACATTTAACTATTACCCGAGAAACCTTAAGAAAATATAATTAGAGAAATCCTGTAAAAGAATATACTACATAAGGATGAAATGCCATTAAGAAAGGTGACAACAATGATGCTCATAGTAAAATCAATACATGATCTGGATAAGTTGATGGAAATTGATATGTCAACATTCTTGGAAAATGATAAACCAGCAGCACAAAAATAAGTGAATTAACACGATTTCTTTCATTTAGTCTCTTGCTATTGTGATGCCATTTTCTCCTTTAATTCATTATGTTATATCTTCTAAGATTCCAAGCATCCTAACCAACAGAGGATTCCCATAATAGCAGTACATGGCAGCAAACTGGCTAAATTGGCAAATAACAAGATATGAAGAGGCATTTTCATTTCCTTGACATGGGTTTAGCTTGCTGTGGCCATGAGACATTTTTGCTAAAATTCCGGAAGATAACCAGTAATTTTCCCTTTGGAATCACAACCAACTCTTGTCTTCGGTGCAGAAAAATATCCTCAAAGCACAATATTCAGTTATCCTATCATGGACTTTCCATTTCATTTCTTAAGCATGTCAGCCAAAGCCCAGATGAAATTGCAAAAACAAACCGCCAGGCTTCTACCATCCTTATAATAAATGACATAGTAGAAATTTCCACAGCAATCAAATTCCAGTAGCAAATGAAAATCTATCATTAACATACAAAAATGATTACTTACAGCCCAATGAATGAAACTCACAAGCAACCATCAATTTAGTAGCTATCCAATATAAAATCTGGGGAATTCTAATAGCTCAAAGTATTTGAGAAACCAATTCATGAAAGTACTTATCTATCTATAGATATCAAATTGCCAGCTGGCCACGTATAGCTACACATTGTTAATTTATTTGGCTACAATTAATTATTGTTTTTGGCAAAACAGAAATAACCACAAAAACTGAATCAAATGATAGCCAAAGATGGTAATCATCATCACCAAAGAAATAATAGCCAAAAAGAATAACTGTTAGTAATCAAACAGAGTAGCCACTAGTAGTACGAGAATAAAACAAGCTACACATCATGAGTTATTGGCACCTCAAAATATTTGGTACCTTAGAAATGCCAGTAAAACGTTGATAACTTTCACCAAAATAAAGCTTAACATTTCATAACTTTAGCATTGAACTTTTGACCTACCAAACAATCCTTCTACATGCTGTAATCAGATACTTTCAGTTCAATTGGCTATGTTATATCGTATCGATGCATTGCAGTATAATATATCAAAGCTTCTCTAAATTACAGCCTATAAAAGGATCCTGCTAATCATTTTCTATTGTCTACGAGGTTGTGGTAGTTCGTTTTTTTTTTTAAATCAGGAAATTCATTTAACTCTCACTGAATTAAATTATTCACATGTATAGTAGAATATACAGAGAGTAAGAACATCATTTTTCTTTTTCATTCCATCAAAAGTAGAGAACTTTTTTTAAAAAAAGAAAAAGCACAAAAGCCGCAAGCGAGCTTACCATGACTACATGTCTCATCTGTCAACTGAGCGCAACCGCATCTCGATCAACCTGGCGTTGAACTCACCATCGCTGACCTTCAACATGTTGGACAAGGGCATCGACAAGCCATGCTCGACCAGCAGCCGGTGACGGGGCTTAATCCTCCTCTCCAGGCTAAACGAGAAGTACTGCGGGAACCTCTTGAGATCCGCCAGGTTCCCTTCCATCTCCTTCACGAAGTACTCCGTCTTGGGAACCAAATTGTTGTTTACGCTGAAGGTCAACAGCGCCGGCGACCGAACAACCATGTTGGAGACCTCTTCCCAGGAGAATCCGAGGCCCTGCAGGTACTCGACTTTGGGTTGTAGAGTTAGGGGGACGCTGGAGACGAGCAGAAGGGTAGTGTGGGAGTCGATGGCGTTGGGGCCGACGAAGCCGAGGGAGCGGAGGAAGGAGAGAGTGGGGCGCAACTGAGAAGAAACGGAGGAGACGAGAAGACGAGGGCAGCGAATGATGGATTTGGGGAGGTCGGAGGAGGGGATAGGGACTTCTTGGAGGAGAAAGTGGAGGACGGGGAGAATGAAAGAGCGGGGATCAGAGGTGAGGAGGATGGGATGCATGTCGAGGATGCGGCCGAGGGAAGGACGAGAGATGCCGACGGAGGAGAGAAGGTGCTCGACGGAGAGAAGAGAAGAGAGAGGCGTAGAACGGAGAGAAGGGTTGAGGCGGAGAGCTTTGTGAGTATCAATGTTGAGATCCTGGAGGTAAAGAAGTTTCCGACGGAAGAGGAGGCCGGAGTCGGGGGATGTGGGGAGAGAAAGTGATGGAACGTTGGAGCGAGGGAGGAAGGAAAATGGGGAGGGAGGGGGAGGGAGTTGGAGTCGGATAAACATTTTTTGAGGAGATTTTGTTTGGGAAAGATGGGAAGTTATTATGATAAGGATATATGGGGCTTTTTTCAAGACCAACTTGCAATTTAAATAGTTTCTACTTAAATTAATTTTTCTTAATCTCTTCTTGATCACATAGTTAATCTCTTCTCATTTGTGGGATTCCCACCCAAGATAAAATAAATAGATGGTAGCCAAGTGTTTTTGTTGGGCAATAAATCCCTGTACATAAAAAGCTAAAAAGCTTTTACATTGACATCAATTTTCACCACAAACTCCTTGCTAAAATTTGGCAAACTCCCTGTACTCTCTCCTCCGTTGATGGCCTCTCTCAGGACTTCGAATGCATGTGTAGCCTGTACTTATAATTGGAATTTCTATTTGTTCAACAACTACATAGCTTTGGCCAAGGAACTTAGACTCCTTTGCCTGTAATGAGCTGCGGTTAATTGCATATTATTTGTACTTGTTTTAACCCCATTCGAGGTGATCAAATGCCCAAGGTATTCGATAATGTTGGTGTTAAATATATATATATATATATATTTTTTTTTTTTGTTCTTTGTTCTTTTTACAAATAATTCTTACTATTCATTGACGATGGCCCAGGATTCCTGAAACGCAGAAGAAAAACTGTTGGTATACCATTAAAATACTTCTTTGCTGACAGAATATTTGATTTTGTTGGTCATTGGGTGAATTTATCACCACAACCCTAATTAAGGTATAAATGGTTCTATTAACTTTTGTAAACATTAAAGAAAATGCAAGACAATCCACTTTTTTTTTTTTTTTTTTTTTTTTTTTCTGATTTTGATTTTATAGAAGAAATACTTGTATCAAATATCAATGCCTACAGGATGTCTAACACTGTAGATCTTCCCTAATTTTTTAATCCATTATTTGAATACTTGGTTGAGTCCCTTACAGGAGATTCAAGATTATGTGATTTAAATTATTAGCCTTCAAACTAGTTTTCTAATTTTTAAAGTTTAGAGCTCAATAATGTTTTATGGTCGCAAGACTTGAACCACAGTTCAAATTTATTTGCAGCTTCAAAGGTATTCATAATAAATCTAACACACTAAAAATAACCATATCAGTAATATGTCAAAGTCTTTCTCAATCTATATATTTATATAGAATATCAAAGGGCCTGCTAAAGGTCTTTCGCTCGGCAGATGAAGAGACGACTGTCCAAAGATTCTATTCGTTACCGTTTCACTAAATAAGAACAACCATCACAAAAAGTTGCACCAGATAGAATGAATCTTCTGTTGGTAACTCAAGAAAATAAAAAAAATAAAAAAATAAAAAGTAAAAATCAATTGAATTAATATATGTCTTCATTTACATGCATGAGGAATTGTTGTTCAAGCCATAGCTATATATGTATTTTATTTACAGCTTTGGGTAACTAATAAGATGTAGGAGGGGAAGGAGTATCCCGGCCGCCACAAGGACCTACACATTTTTTATCATCAAAAGGAGGAAGCAAAAAATTGACCTCACATAATCCTATTATTTAGGTGTAATTTGTATACAGAAAAAAGAAAAAAAATTTCTTTTGATATTTCAAATATGGTGCCTCATTCCGCAGAGTCAGCACCATATGTTTTGGCAAGTCATCACTGTCTGGGCATTATATACTCCTATGTTGCTGCAATTATGATCCTATACATGTCTCATAAATAAGCCAATTCCCAAATTTGCAATTGCAAAAGAAAACCATCAAAAACTCAGCAGGCTCACTTGTCATTCTTGAGAAGATTCGACATGTATAGGAGTTCTCCAGCAACCTTATCGGTAGATTGGATTAACAGTGACATTGCTCTTGAACCTCAGTTTGGTTGCTACATTTAAAAAAAAAAGATAGTCAACAAAAACAATTTAAGTGGAATTGGATTTTAAAATATCTCCTAGTGATATGACTCATGCTACATCTAGATGAACTCTGAACTGAGTTAATTTAATTCCAGAGAAGATTTCTGGAACTCTTTTTACATCCAGATTACCGAACAAAATGCACAGACATAACTTAAGCAGATATTCAGATAAGCTTAGAAGTGCAGATATTGGGGAACCATGTGAGAGTATGTCAACGAGTTAACATTTATTTGAGAAATCACTCTCATATGAAGGGTAAACTTACTCGGCCAAATAAAGGCTCATCAAACACAGTAACAGCACAAGGCCCAGATGTGGAAGCCCAGCTAGCTTGGGTGGTGTCATACCCTGGCCTAGGAGCATCCAAGATTCCATTAACATGATAATCCACATGGGTTTCCTGTAAGTTTATATCTGCCAGTGGTTGAAACTTTGTATCATTTAGCAAATTAAGATTGTAAGGAAGGTAGGGATAGTGCCCATTCATTTGCAGCCTCAGTTGTGCGGTGCCAGTTAGATCGTTTAGGATGCAACTTTCTTGCCCTGAATTAGAAATGTCTGAACTTTTACCAGTGCCAAAGTAACCAGAATAACTACCGAAGGAGGAACTTGCAGAGCATTCCACATCCCTTTAGAAGAAAACATTAAATTCGTAAGACAAACAAAGGCCCCATAGCATTTAAATAATATTCAATAGTGCAATTTTTATGCATAACAGTTTGAACTTTGAACATTGTTGCCATATCATAATAAACACATATATCTCATGCTGTTTATGGTTTCAAATTTTCCCGTCTGCTTGCTCTCTCTCTCTCTCTCTGATTTATTTTAGATCTTTAGTCATTTTGAAGATTTGAACCTATGATCTTTCCTCAGGCATAATCTTGCACCAGGTTGAAGAGTTTTTTAGTAAGAGCTTTTATCCAAAATAAAAATCTGCAAAAGATTAAAACAAGAATTCTAGAAGGCCCACTTACCTATGGGGAAGCAAATTTGGCTCCTCTGGTAAAGCAATACTTCTGTTTTCATTATTAGGGATCCATGATAGAGGTTGAAGCTGTTGTTCAGCACCCATTCCGAAAGGCATATGCATGCTGGGTTGGATCTGCACAAGATACGGCTTGTAAACATAATTTTGCCCCATTACCATTCCAAGGAAAGCCATCAGCAAACTAAAGAGCATGCAAACTATCCTTTACCTGACTGGTGCACTCTAAGGATATCAGCTGCTGTTTACCTAAATTTTCCTGTCAAAGAAAGAAGAAGAATTTTAGTGCAGAGTTTATAAATTGGTGGTAAACAAGAGATAGATAGTTGTTAGCTTTTTAATACTTTAATGAAGAAGGATAGCTAGTTCCTAGAAATCCTTTGTTTATTATATTCCTTCAACCACCAGCTATTCCTTCCGTTTGGTGCTTGAACAAAATCCTGAATGCTGTAGCTACTGGAAAATAAATAGTAATGCCTTCGATGTACCCTTCTACGAAACTATTCTCCTTAGAAGTTATTGGATAACCACATCATCTGTACAACCATGTGGATCAATTTTAATGAGAACCCTAGACCTCCAGAAGATCGGTTAACAATTGTATAATTTAGGTCCTAATTAAATAGAAATCTAATGACCTCAGTTACTAAAAGTGACCAGGCATATTTTTAGATAAGAGAAGAAATAAGTAGACCAGACATATTTACTAGTTCAGAACCTTTAACCACATTGGTTTATTTGATAACCCTTGCCTATCAAATTTTGTAATGTATGCCAAACATTTATCTGGCGTATCCAAATAAACTTCTTTGCAGAATATGAGCCAGATGGATTATAACCATACCCTATGGGCACGAATTTGGTTAAGAGATTCTCTGAGTGAATTTTCCATTTGCTCCAAATGTTCGACATTACTGATCTTTTCAGGGTTAGTCCAGTAGCTGCAGAACTCAGAAAAAAAAAAAAAGAAAACTAATGAGATGACCAACCAAAGCCAAGCATTAATCAAGCTTAAATGTAATGAGAAAAAAAAAAACAAAAACTGAAAGTTTACAATCAGATATTTGCAGGACTTCACCTCAGTCTCCTATGTATCTCAGAAAGTTGAGTTTGCAACAACCTTGCTTGGTTAGTCAGGTCCTGCCAGGCACAATTTATTTTCAGAACATATAGTTTTTATTAGCAAGGCAAACACCTAAGAATTTAAATCATAATCAAAATTTTGGAGGTAACTGGTTTAGCATGAGTACCTCTATTGTTTGGTTACTGAAACGAGAGTAGACCAAAAACAAAAGGTATTGTCAGATTTAGTCACACAAAAACCATTTAATTCAACCATGTCAAATAACAGAGGCACATACCTTGTACCCATAAATTCCTGTATATTTACATCATGGTCCAACTTCTTAAAAGTCTTCTTCAAGGCCTAAACTCTCAAAGAGAACAAAAAATTATATATGAGATGAGAACTAAAATGCGTATGCTTCGACCGACAGAATGGCATAAAAGGAAACTAGTACTAAAAGGAAAAATTGGTTCTAGGAAACAACTTACTTCAAGGCTCTCCAACTTCCTGTTCCAATTGCAGAGAAAATTTCTTCACATTCAGTCTCACATAAATTCAAATCAGAAACATGAAAATTAACTATATGATTTTTTGTGAGCGAAAGTTTTGGCTGTACCTCTTTGCTCTTTCCTGAGGAGTTAGCTGAGCAAATTTTGCAATAACCTCTTCGATGCTACTAAAATATCAAAAAAGAGTAAAGAGACTTTAATAACAACAGCACTGCAAACAACAATACCATTTCAAAAGAGTTTACATGCTTGAGTGCAATCATAATGGACAAGAGAATTACTTTATATTAAACACATTGTAGAATGAGCTTTATGAACAATTCCAAAGAACCAGCATGTGTTTGTTACAAAGTGATTCTTCCGTTTTAAGATATCAATGTTATATTATATTCAAGTGTCTGTCATCTCAAAGTGCAGTACTTTACATGAAAGAACAGGTTCCTGGTCCCCACTAAATAGGCCATGTTTAATCCTGTTTATGTTTGAGCAACGGGATTATTTTCATTACTAAAATGTGCGATGTGAACAGTTGCTGAAAGACACTACGATGAACAATCAAGATTGACGAATGCTTTGAACTTGAGGTGTATTGCAAATGTCATTCGTGAACAATATCAATATATCTACAAAATATCCCCAATAACTTCGCCTCTTTCTTTTTGTAAATATTACCAAAAACTTTCGAGAAATGGAGAGTAGAGGTAAATGCTAATACTAAAAGGATCCCCCTCAAGGCAATAAAAAAATCATTTTCTAGTGATGCTCTATATAAAATCAGCCTCATAGTTGCCACATTAGCTAATAGAAGCAGCTTAGTTCTCATTTATTGAATTATTGAGCTACTTAGCTATCTGAGTCCTGACAAACGAAATTGCCTCGCTACTTGATTGTAATCACATGGTTATTATCTGAAACGCATTTAAATGAATCTTCGAAACAAAAAAGTACAGCCTACGACGATCATTTCTCCACATTGGAAAAACCCCATTTGATGTTTTATCAAGCTTTCTTAGCCTTGTGATTCGGCTGTGTTAAAAATCAATTCGATTCCACATATGCAAATAATTAAGAAAATAAAAGAAGAGGGTACCTGCGTCTTCCGGTGCATAACGAAGGTTTACCCGATGTGGGGGAAAACATAAGGAGAACAATATCTATATCACAGAGTATTGATAATTCATTAGCCTTTTTCATGATGCCATGCTTCCTTTTGGCATAGGTCGCTTGACGGCCATTGATATTCTCTAACCTCTTTATCTTCAACTTAACCCTTCCCATCCTGCACACATATAGCCAAATGGGAACAGCTTAGCTCTTGATCCCACCCCCTTGATAACAACAAAGAAAATATCTCGGATCTCCGATCATCACACCAGGTGAAAATAATAAACTAGTTAATCCAATCAGACGAAGAGTTTACAATAATTTGCATGACAGGGCAAGTGGAAAAACGAGTTGAAAGAAAGTAAAAAGAATTGGGTTGAGGGAGAATGAAAAAGAAGAGAAAAAGGTTTAAAAAGAGAGGGGCAGGAACACAAAAAGAGAATACCGAGCAAGTTGAAGAGAAGAAAAGACATGTTTATTATCCGTTTTCCCCTGAAAAATCCAAAGGGTGTTTTGGTGTTAAAAAGCAAAAAGGGAACTTACTCAAATAAGCAAATCAAACGACAAGCGGAGGGGGCATGATCTAAAGGTCTTAAAGGAAGGACATAAGCAGCCGAAAGGAGAAACCAGAGGTAGAGAGAGAGAGAAAGAAAGAGATGATTGTAAAGCACAGAAATAGGCTACGTTAAGACGACCGGGTGAGCGAGAAAAACGGTCATGGTGTAGCTGGAGAATAGGGATCGTTAGAAATTTGGCGCGTCCCAAACAACACACCCGCCCAAACCAACCACTCCGCCCTTCACCGCTCTTCATACCCACAACTAGCTTTAACTTTACCGCTCGTTTTTCCGTTATGTTTGGAGCCTTCCATTAAATTCACTCTCTTCTCCTCCTCCTCCTCCTCCTCCTCCTCAACCCTCTAAACCATGGACATTTTTTGTCTTTTCATCATCACTCTCTTTTTTTTTTGTTCACTTTTCCCATTTTTCATTTCCACTTCCTAACCCCCCCCAGACAGAATTTTCAACAAATTTTTATGTTAAATATCATCTCATTTCTTAAAACTGAATAAGAAATATTTTCCAAATTATTATATATATATGTTATAGTTTAATATATATTTATTATTGAGAGTTTGCGATAATATAAAATTAAATAAGACAATCATTGTAATTTTCTATTTAAAAAAGAAACTATTAAAATAACATCTTTTATACACATCACTTAATTGACTTACTGAGCATATTATTGTTAATAAATAAAATTCAATAGTAGGAGTCAATCAATTTCTGAAGAACATAAAAACTGGTTGGTAGTGACTATAGTTGCTCTAACACCTAACCTTTTTACTAGTTTTAGATATGAGACAAACATAAGTTTATATTTTGTATTAATGAGATTAGCATGAGAATTGAAGAACCCTTCTCATGTCTGTGTCATTTTCATTTTCACTTCTCCCCTCCAAAATCCAGCAAGGTTTAAAAAAATTAAAGTATAAGAACGTCAGTAAGAAACATAATCTCCTTATCCACCCAATTCAGATATAAATCATCTTCTTTCTTTCTCTCCTTCAAATTGAAGCAACACAAATATTAACACGAGTGAGCAAGAAAATGGATTGCAGTGTGCCATTTAGGGAACGTGTTGTTAACGTGTATACATGTAAGTATATGTGTATTAAGTTAAAAATAGCATCGACAGGCTGTATCCCTGTACATGTCCCCCTTATTTATTGGTGGTATAAATAGCTTGCTTTCTCTCGTTCGAACTATCTGGAATCACAAATACTTCAATCCTATTAGAGTTTTCTCACAAAGCCATTGTCTTCTCTTCGCGCTTTATCTATCTGTCTGGTTTTTTCTGTGTTTGTTTCTTATTTTTAATGCAGAATCTTTACAGATTGTGTTATGCAACAGCCTCGTAGTATTATTTGCTTTGACCAATTTTCCCAAACAGGAAGACCGGAAAACCAACTCCCGAAATTTCTTTTCCAACACCAGCACCGTCTCTTCTCCCCAACGGAACAGGTCCTTAAAGCTTTTCTGCTCCTAAATTGAAGAGATCTTGGGGCTCCGTGGTGGAGTAGGACTTGTGAGAAAGGAGACAGTTGTTTGGAAGAAGATGGAGAGGGCGTCGAATCCATGGATTTGAAGTGAGGAAAACAAATTTTTCAGACAAAAACTTATTTAAAATATTTGATATTGTCAGAGAGGGCGGCCAGTCTGATTAGTCAAATCAGATTAATGGATGTTTGATATTGTCAGAATGTATTCAATTTTCAACTAATTATCTACTCGCATTACTGGCAAGAAACGTAAATTTACACTTGGGTTCTTCGAAGTAGGTAAAATTTAGGCATATATATTAGGAAAGTGGAATACTAGGCCAAAGCTGGATTACAATCACCTTACAACCTAAAATAAATTGTTCCCTTCCAAAATTCCAAAAAGGAGAACATAAAAAACATAAGCATCCAAACCCCCTATTATATCGGTGGCGGGTGGTAGGTAAATGACCACCTCTGCCCTCTTCTGTTACTACAGAAGAAAAATATTTAAACAAAAAAAAGGAAAAAGACCCCATGACCAATAACAAGGGACCCCCACAAATAAAGATACCCTTATAATGTTTGGATGAGCCCAAAATGATACAAGAGCCTCATGTAAAATTATAGCCCATATCATTCTGACCCAATAGAGGCCCAAATATGATGCAATAATATACTCTCTCTCTCTCTCTCTCTCTCTCTCTCTCTCTCTATACTTTGTATATACCTAAATACCCTACTACAACCTTGCTTAGTACTACAATTGATAGTGTCTGAATCTCAGCGGAATTGGGCGCCGGTGAAAGTTTGGCCGAAGGACCAGCCAGATGGGGCAACATTGTAGGAGACCACGCTGCGGCCATCACTGGTTGTGACCTTAAAGGAGAGGGCTTGGCCATTGAGGTAGCTGTTGCTCTGCCAGTTCTGGCCCCAGTTCCTTGACATAGCTTGCCACCCTGTCCTTGACCCTTTGATGGCCACCGCATGCACATCTCCAGCACCACCCACGTTTGTGATTAGTACCAGGTTGAAGTATGAGTGGCCGTTGATGGTGAATCTGATTCCTCCCCTTCTCCTGCAGGGTACCCTAAAATACAACATATCAAATAAGAGCACTGGTTAGAAAAGGGTTTTGTTTCGAAGAAAATGAAAGAAAATCAGTCATGGATTTAAGGATTTAAGAGTTTACCTTCGGTAAGATACAGGAACAATCCCTGCCCTGTACTGAGCAATGTGTTGGAAAACAGGCTGGGAGAGGTCAAAATGTTGGAGAGGAGGATTGCACCAGCCACCAGCATTATTTGGCAGAGCATTGTTTGGTGGGCAGAAATTGGTGGCGGTGACCACAACGGAGCCTGGCAAGCACCATTTTGGGTCGTTAACGCACCTAATCTCATAGCAAGACCCGCAGCTCAGACCATTGTTGAAGAGAGCAGTGCTCAAAGCTGCAGTGTTTGTACCGTACCCCTGGCTATACAGGTTGCCATAACCACAAGCCCCACCTGCAGAAATGAAGCAAAAATTTCAGCTCATTGAGGAGTTCTTCCTTAAAAAATTGTTGAAGAAAATGGCCGAAACATGTATATATTATATATACCCATTGTGCCGGAGGCATCACCCCCACCATAGAAGGTGGCGTGGGCATTAGTCCATCCTCCTCCGCCGTATGCATGAACAGGGCAGACCACAGCAAGAGAAGTCAAAAGCAGAAATATTAAAGAAGCCATTATCCGGGACATAAAGAGG
Source organism: Carica papaya (assembly GCF_054855325.1). Taxonomy (NCBI): domain Eukaryota; kingdom Viridiplantae; phylum Streptophyta; class Magnoliopsida; order Brassicales; family Caricaceae; genus Carica; species Carica papaya. The sequence continues at coordinate 9,918,577 of NC_142310.1, read as the reverse complement.
ACTTTGAAGTAAATGAGGTTGAAGAAGCGAGAGGGTGTTGGGTGGAGAAAGTTTGGGAGGGGGGTGGAGGGAATTTATACAACTTTCTACTTACTATTTGATGTCGGGACCAAAAATTAATTTAATTTATTAAAAAAATAAAAAGGTATAAAATGAAAAATGAAGAACAAGGGGAGGCAGGTGTGAGAAGTTTTGAAAGCTAAAAGCGTGTGGTTTTGTAGCTTTCTGAAAAGAAAACTAGCATCAAATCAAATCCAAGTGGGACAGCAGCAGTTTTGTATTTAGGAAAACACCCTCTTCTCTCCATGATACAAATTGATATTTACGCTGTCTTGGAGAAAACAATATGTTTGTTAGAGAAAAAGGGAGAAAATTCTGCAGGGGCACATGGGGCTGCAAGTACATGTGCAACAGTACACAAAGTGAGACGTTAGAGTTGGTTGTCGAAACGCAGCCGTTTAGTATGACTGACTGACTAGTAGTAGTAGTTAATCCATAAATGTGGTTAGGTGAATTAAATAGCAACCGCTTTCCGGTAAATGAATTTAATGGACGTAATAATAATAATAATAAATAAATATATATATATATAAATATAAATATATAAAATAGCTGCTTTGGGTAACTTTAGAATTGCTTAATTCAACAAACAGAAATTATTACTTTGTGGAAAATTAAGCACGTGCTTCTTAAATTCAATTACCATCTCATACTTTTTGTGTTATTAGAGATGATGGGATGTGGATACAAATATTGACATCATTAATTGTTTAATATGGGAGGATAAGATTTGATTTGGACTTGGACGGTAATTTGATTAGCGTAAGCAGAGGGCCGCGATTATCGGTATTATTATGATTATTAATCAAGTTAATTATATACGTGGTGGGTTAGTCTGCCTGTCTTTAATACATGGACTTATTATTTCAATTTCAAAGCCCAATCACGAACAAAAATCTTTTTGCATCTCTTTTTTCAACTCAATTCTTCAGCATTTACTTCCTTCATTTTCATTATTCAATATGTATAATCAAAAGATTTAAAACCGTAAATTAAATTAAAAGCTGAATTACTTTTGAGCTGTTAGCAAAATAATAACATATTAGGTGAACCTCAATGTAGTAAAAGTCAATCCATTTGACATTTTGCCACATTCTATATACATTTTTATGAACTCTAAAGCACAGGAAATGATTATCTCTTTATATAATGGAATGAAGTTTATGAGTTGGTTGTGTTAAAACGCTTCACATTTACAATATAATAATAATAATAATCTGAAATTTAAGGACTAAATTACACAACTGCTATGATATATGCCCCCTCATGTTTGATAAGTAATTAGATTATTATTATACATGTCTAGCCCAATGAATTGGTAGAAAGGCTGAGTTTTTATTTATTGATTGCGTGGTATTGGGGAGGTGGGGTTCCCAATTTTCACAACTCCCTAGAGGCTCAAAATCATCTTCAAACCAAATATATATATATATATTCACATATTTATTTTTCAACAGATAAAAATAGTGCATTTGAGATATATGGGTGTTGTTTCTATATTTTTTGAACCACTTGTTATGGATTTTTTTTTGGGTGCTCGCACCCTGAAACTGAATGAGACTTGTTACGAATGGGTAAGAAAAGAAAAGAAAAGAAAAACTTTTTAAGACCTTGTTTGTTTTATTGTTTAAAAACACAATTTTGGGGTTAATAATATATCTATTGGGTGTTTTGTCAAGTTCGTGGCCACATGATATTTGGGGATTTTGCTTTATTAACTCTGGCAATGCACATGCAACCCATTTGTCTTTTTTCTTCTTATTCAAAATCATTTTGTCTTAATATAGTATTTGATAAAATCGAGAAAAAAGAAAAAGAAAAAGAAAAAGGATAGGCATAATAAAACTTAAAAAGACAAAGAAATTCACAATATCTTTTAATTTCTTTGTAAGATGCTCTTTTCCCATTATTCGCCGGACAAGGACATATTTGTCATTTGACACGAAACTTAACGGCCAATAACCAACCAACTTGTCTTTTAAAGAATCTCAACTTCCCTTCCAAATTATTTAATTTTTTAAATTATTAGATTTTTCTATCTTTTATGTTTCTTCACACCTTTCACTGTTGCTCTGCCCTGCAGATCCTGCGTCTCCCTCTCTCTTCTCCAGCTAAAAGTCAAATTGCCATTGTCGACTACCAAACAGAATTATCATTAACTGTTAATTTGAAGATTTAAGTGTAATTACCAATCAAGCTTTGCTTAATGTCTGTTTATTCCCTTTTTGTTAATTTCCAAACTTTCTTTTATTCTAGTGGGTAATTATTACGTTGAAAAAGTCTATTTTGAGTTAGAACAAAAAGGGAGATACTCTGGGTAACTTTTTTATTTTTGGGGGTGTGTGTGTGTATATATATATATTATAAACCCCATCTCTATAATTAAGATTAAAGTTATTAGAAAAAAAGCATCACTATTATAACTAATATCTCCATCATTAACATTCAAAAGTAATGGTCGTGTGCTTGGCTAATCATATCTTGTTATATACATCAAATCTTCCCGAATAGATATATGTTTCTTCCTTTTCTTTTTCTCTTTTTATTAAAAAAAAAAAGCTACTTTAAGAAACTGAAAATTAATTCGATCATAATAAAAAGGTTAATCATCCTTCCAATTGGATTGCTTCACGTTGCAATCTCTTTTTCGTTTTGTCCTTTTTGTTTTAAATTTTGTTAAGGTGTCATTTTCACTCTTCAATTTTTTGACAGACGAGAATAATTTTTAACCGGAAAGGTAAATATTTCCATTAAAAAAAACCAAAAAAAAAAAAAAAAAGCTGTAAGCCTACAGACTCGCCAGTTACTTCCCCCGTCTATATATATATGCAAACTCAAATGGGGAGTCAAAGTCTAACTTTTAAGAAAATTATTGAAAATACTTTTACATTTTCGTGAAGTGGTACTTCTCCATTTTCACCCAAGACGTGAAAGATTTGATTCTTAATTAACACAAGGAGTAAATATATATTATGTTGTTGTATTAAAAGAAATTACTGATAGACCCACTTTTTATATTTTAAAATTTATATATGAACTCAATTGAAAGAAAGAGAATATATATAAAAGTACCGTACTCAATAAAATTGGTTTTGTTTTAGTTGTTACTAAAATCTAACAAATTTTAATTCTTTATTCAAGTTCCATCTGTGTTAGAAATTTAAATTTTGACTATTTTGTCTCAAAAGACTAATATATACTGCGCCGTATAAAAAAAAAAAAAAAAGAACAATAATATATCCTTTCTCTGTATATTATGGAATAATTAAATAAATTAATTTATTTTAAATATTTTAAGGGAGAAAATTATACTTTAGTTATGGAATTAAAAAGATTGTATGAAGTTAAAACTTATATAAAGAGACAACAGAGGAGATCATCAAGGTCATTAGCACCGCTACTCGCATTTATAAATGAGATATGATTCAAAAACGAATGTTACACAAAATGGTTATATGGCTTCATATTTTAGGTCCAACTAGTTTAATCAACATTCTCTTGCTTTATTAAAGAGAAACCCACTTTTGAGATAATGCCCTTAGAACATAAATCAAATAACATATCTTTAACCAACGAGAGCCGTAAAAAATTGGAGCTAAAAGTGTACTAAAAAAGTAATAACAAAATACAATACCTTGAAGTAAGGAGAGTTAGAATAAGTTTCCACCAATAGTGTGTTTAGTAAGAAGCCATAATGAATTACATATCTATATATATATATTTATTTAGACAATATCTTGAACTAAACAAGTCTAAAGGGTAAACATTATAAATCTAAACAAAAAAGTCATGAATATGGAAAGTCAAAGACATAAGACAACATAAATACTAAAAAGTAGAGAGATAAACCATGAAACTATTAGGAGTGGTGCATATAAAAGTGTCAAACATAGGTTGAATGTATGCAATGTTTAGCCTATAACACTTACAACAAAGAATCTTCTAGTATGAAGTCACTTTACTTACAAAACATAACTGACTAGAGAAAAGAATCTTGATAAATGACTTATATATATAACCATAGGGACTGAAACATGAGAAGATATAATGCATTCTCTTTAATACAAGAATACTTAGGTATATTTTTATATTTTAGCAGGTGTTGATGATTGTTTTAAAAAAATAAACAAAACATTAAAAAGTGGAGCCAAAAAAGTAAGTACATAATTTTAGTACACACATTATCAAAGTGAACATGAACCTAACAGTGAAAATCAATAGTTTTAATTGGAACAACCCAACCCGAGATAAACAAACCCAACCCACCTACTTCTTAAAAGCAGGAAAAGCCAAAATAATGTTGTTTTGGGAAACTCCAAAAACGACGTCGTTTTGATATAAATGAAGGAAAAATAGAGGCAAGTAAAATGATGTCGTTTTAAGAGCATCAAAACGACGCTATTTTGGTGACTGATAAAGAAAAAAAAATTAAGGCAACCAGATGCGTGCATGCCTCTAGCCGCTGAAGAAGATGATGGAGGTCGAAACCTACACGCTGAAGAAGAAGGAAGAAGTGGCATGCAGGGCTCTTTGTCCTCTCGTCTATTAAAGGATAAAGGGAAGAAATCTGAAAGGAGAGAGAAAACATAGAGAGAAAAAGGGTTGCACGAAGAGAGAAAGAGACATGTGAGTAGAAATTGCGGCTGCCACCGACTTACGCGAGTCGGTCTGTGACGGTGCGTAGCTCTCCTCACGATAAGCAGAAGAGTCGAGATGACCCTGCAACTTGTCCGATTGGAGTCCTGGAGGAGTCACGTGACGACTTATAGTTGAAGAAAAAGGAGATCCGCGGCGGTTGACCGCACGATTCCACTTATCCCTTGCTTCTTTCGGTGTGGTTTCATTATATATGCGTTGGATCCGAGTGCCCGAAGCGTTTTGTGGTGAATTTCGATCGATTTGCAGTAGTTCACAGCAATGTGCGATGGCTGGCAGGGGTCCGACAGTGGTGCTCCGGCAGCAGCTCTCCGGCAACAACGCTCCAACAGCGACGCGTAGCAAATCAAGGACATGTGTATGCTGGCGTGTGGCGATTCCGGTGATCACGACCGCACTACAGTAAAACTCGATCTTCTTTTTGTATTCTAATTATTTTCACAATGTCCGTCTTCTTACCCCACGTGTTTTTATTTGCAAATGAGGAAATTATCTAAATGGTAGTCGGGATTTAGAGATCATCATAGACTCGAACCAATAAAGATTCTGACACCTTCCGATTCGGTTGTAAGTAAGGGATTGGATTAGTCTCATTCAGGGGCCCCTATGTTTTATGAAAACTTGTTTTCTATTAAAACGAATTGTTTACAGACTTTACAAACTGTTTAAGTTTTCTATCACAAGTTCTGTGAACTCATCATATTCGCATGTATACAATTGCATATGGTTATAAACTTACATGATGCTGTGTATGACATATAATTATGTATTCATATTGTTACTTATCTATATATGCAGATTTTATGCATGTTAGTTATCGAGTTGTAGATGTGTGTGACGCATATGTATATGTATAATTATAGGTTGTACAACGTGTGTATGTATAAGTGAACAATTTGTATGTGTCTGCTTATAAAATACATATATATGCCTTGTGTAAATATACAAGTATATTCATGTTGTATGTATTGCGTATTTATATATACTTAATTAAGTCGATAATTGTGCATATAAAGAGTATATATTGTGCTTATTATGTAGGTTTATTGATGTATTATATATATATATATATATATGATATATAAGTAGGTGTATGTCTGAGTAGGTCATCTAGTAGCGAACCTGATTAGGAAAAGAACAACATAAAAATCTTTAAAAGACAAGAAAGTCTGTTTAACCGGTATCACTGAGGGATGAGTGTGTGTGTAACCTTTTGGCATGTGACTATGGTGAACCATAACCATGGATACGAATTTAGCTAGACGTGACGAAACGATAAGAACTGTGAATTGAATACTGTGTACTCCAAACTGTAAATAATGAATTGAACTGTAACGTATTCACATGGTGGAAGGGATCCTTACTGCTCTCGTTGATATCGGCGGAAATGGCATCGCACAGTGAAACTATTTTTAATAAGACATAAACTGATAAGAAAGAATAGAAAGTCAGGAGTGAAGTTTATGATAATGAGATACTGAACTAATATCTATTGAACTACTTATACTTGAATTGTGATACTGAATATCGAATTGTATTATTTATGGAACTGTTTATGCAATGAGTTATAATATTGAAATAAAAAATTCTAAATGTTTACTGAATAAACTAATTTAGAAAATTTGGTAATTAAGTGTGTGTATATCTTTGTTGTGGGCACTGCCCTTTTTCCTTACTGAGTCCGTGAAGCTCACTCCAATTCACACCCCCCAATGCAGATTAGTTCAGATCAAGAGTAAGTTCAAGGTTGAAGGAAGATTTTGAAGAATCTTTAGTAATAATAAGAGTTCGTCTTTTAAAATCAATTAATTATATTATAGCGATGTAAAATAAAGAATCTTGTAAGTCTCATGTCTTGTAATTATGCATAGGAATGATTAAATCTTAAATTTTCGTTTATTGCTCCGTAAATTTATCAAGTTATATGTGTGGAATAGTGTTCATTTCTCAGCAAAGAAAGCGGGTTGTTACATTAATGGTGAATATCATTGATAATTAGAAATACTTAATAAGAAATTATAGGCCAAATGATAAATGCTATGAGCCCAATGGTAAACATTGAAGGTAAATGCTAAAGGCCTGTGATGAAATCTAGTTCAGTATAAACATTAAAGATAAAAACAATACACGAAATAAGAAAAAATGGTTTTGTGAATATGAAGACAGACTATTTAAGGAGTGTAAAATGAGAGAGAGCCAAATTTAACTTTACATGAGTATATTACATTACATTTTAGATGTAGAACATTGACTAACATGCCATCTAATATAGATAGCACACATAACATGTGACTTAGAATGATCACTTTTATTTTTTATTATTTGTGTAAGATGCTGGTTGAACCATTACTCTACAAGATGATTATCATGTCATCTAATATAGATATCATTCTAATTTATATTAAATTTTCCTAGCAAACATTAATCATAAGTTGAGGGTGAGGTTGAACGTTTAATCTTGTACTGGAATGACCAGTAAATCACTCAAATGACATTATATTTGTTGAAATAACTTAATAATTGTAAGAATTTAATTTTTGATGTTTGAAAGAGCAGCATTGATATTTTGAACATTAAAAATTAATAAAAATTTTAACAAAATGAAATAAGAAGAGAATACATTTTGTAACAACTTATAAATAAAATATTCTTTATTCAATTAAAATTTAAAAAAAAAAAAAAACTATTAAGAGGGAACAAAGTATGGTTTAACTTTTTAACTTAATATGAAGAAATAAGAAAGGTCCATAAAAAGAAGTGAGAAGAAAATTCCAGATGCATTGGAAAGTAAATTCAGTCGCGGTGAAAGCGAGTGAGAGGAATATAGGAAAAAGGGCGGGATCAAAGGATGGTTTGCCTAGAAAAGCGAGAGCTGAATCTTTGAGGGGCGATACGCTCTTGTCTTCAACCGAGTCCATTTGAGTAGTTAACCCATGATTACTCGACACTCACTTTGGTTGGACACACTCTCTTTCAATTATTTTTTAAAAAAAAAACACACGCCCTCAAACTAATTAATGGGAGTTGGTAATGGTTTCATTTGGGAAAGTACACACACAGAGAGTAAAGGGTTGTTAAAATCAATACTACATTATTTTGCAATCACCATTTAAACTAATGAAGATTTAAGATTAATAGATAAGTAGCGTTGAAAATCTAACATATGGTAGTTTACTTTTGTTGTTTTATCATGATTGACGACGAGGCAACATACTATTTATAATATACTACAAAAAATATTCATCCTATAGAATTTTAGTTTATAAGTAAAAGAATAATTAGAGTTTTACCTTCTATGGGTTTCAATAGTTTAATTTAAATGATATATATATATATATGTATATATATTTGATAACTTAATATGGTGATCTCATTGTATATTATTTATTATAAAATTATTGAGTTGATAGATTGTAATTTTTCTTAAGAACATAACACATGTTCGATTCACTTAAAAAATAATGATATTATGTTAAATAATTGATTGTTAGATCATATATATATTTTTCTCATAATAATAATATTCGTTTAAATAATTTTTGAATTAAAAGAGCAACTAGTTGTTCAATAACATAATTTATCAAATACTTACTTTTTAAAATAAAGTAATTCAAGTATTTGAGAGCTTAAAGAGCTTAAATTCAATTAGTATTAAAAGCTAAATTAGCTCAAAGTAGACTCACAAATTAAAAGAAACAAAATCAATCCAAATGGTAAAATTGAAATAAGTTGTTTCCAAAATATAATCACATTAAGCTAGTTAGTAATAATTTTCTAGGTTGAGTAGGCCGTTACTTGGCTGGTATGCGAAAGAAGCTCAGTTACAATCACGGGCCACCAAGAGTAATGAACAAAACGACAGCATTTTTGTAGTTTTGTCTGAGAGGAACATGCCAACATTCAAGCACTAACTACATCAGAAATTGCATGCAAGCACAGATTGTCTCTGTACTTATTACAATTGTTTTGTAAGGTAGATAGATTTATACTCGGTCGTTATTGACATACATGAAATTATATAATAAATTATTTAATACATTTGTTTAATATTAAACTAAATTTCTACAAAATTTAAATCTAACCAAAGTATTTGTATCATAAAAATCGAAACAAAATTATCTGGTTTGATTTAAATTAGTTCCTTTTGAAAATTTTTTATGATTTTCTCGATTGACTGAAATGTAATGTATATATGTATATATAATTTTTGTGGGTGTGTGCTGTTAACATGGCTACAGGGTGAGTGGGTCCCAATTGTTGATTGAAACAAATGAATGAGAATAAAAATGATAAAAGGTAAGGGGACAGACACATGAAAATTCAAACCCCAATTAAAGGTACAAGACGCCTTCGATGCCAACATATATATTACACATCGAACAAATCTTCACGGATCTATCATATATCATATATCATATTTTGTCTCTGCAAACCCCCAATATCTTTTTGAATATGACTTCCTCTTTCTTTCATATATATATATATTAAAATTATAATTAGCAGGTCTCAGATTGAATTTAGATAAAGGCCCCAGCCCCCATGTGGATGGTTTTCTCTTTTTTTTTTTTTTTGTTTGATATTCACAAAGTCATGGACCCCACTCCCATTCTCTGCCACTCAAATCCAAAGCCTTTACCCCTCTACTTTCACCCACTAGATCTCAAGATATTTTATGCCTTTTCTTCTTCCTCTAATTTTTTCTTACATTTATTTTTTACCAATTCTTTAAGTTCCCCCTTTTTATTTTAAGATAAATTCTTAAATCAAGTCTTAAAATTAAAAACATTTGTTTTTATTTATTTTAAATGTGTAATTTTCTTTTATTTTTAATATACAAAATTAAAATTATTAATTCATAAATTTTATCAATTAATTAAGTTAATTAATTACTAATAATACAATTTATTAATCTATTATTTAATTGGTTAAACTCATTTTAAGTTGTTCTTTTAAATCATTTGAACATACTTTAATTATTTTATTTTTTCCTATAAATGTAAAGAAGATGTTCATTTAAAGTATTTAAAAAAAATGAAATAAAATTGATGTAGGATTAAATTAAAAATAATTTTGAGAAAAATGAGTGAAAATTTGGGTTCTGAAATATTTTTGAAAAAAAAATCGAAAAATATAAATCAAAATACAATTTAGAGAAGTTTCGCTATGTTAGACGCCCAATCAGCAGGTCCAGTGAATCAGAATACGTCGCGTGGCAACAAACACTGACGCGGTGCCACGAGGCCATACGGGCGATCTGCGTGCCCGTGATTGAATAGCTCATATCTATTCCCGCGTCTGCGGACGGCGCAGATGCGTTCCCTCCCCAAATGCGATCAGATGGTACAGAGTGGATCACAATGGACGACCTAGATTGGATCGTGATGAATGGTCCAAATTGACTCCCTATTTAATCGTGATTGGATGGTCTAGATCAAATACGATGGACGGTCCAAATAAAAAACGGACGGATATAAATAACCCCAATCCACACCAAACCCTAACCCTAGCCGCCAGACCCCCTCACCGGAGAAGAAGACCCGGCCGCCGGGAAGGACACCGCCGCCACCAGCCGCCGCATCGGAGCTTTTTTCGACCACCAAAAAAGGTAAAAATTTATCTTTTTGCTCGAAATTAAATTTTAAGCACACCCACGGTCAAATTGGAGCAAAAGACTGGCCAATTGGCTGAAAAATGCCGGCAAAGTCCGGCGCTGCCACCGCAGAGAATTTCACAAAACGACTCCGATGAGGCCCTTTTCGATTCTCCTTCTGTGTAATTTTTCCACCGTTGTGATCACCGTATCCTTCTCTACTGGTTGACCAGAGCAAAACACCCAACCACAACGTGAGCCGAAGGAGGCGCCGCACCAGAGAGCCCCGCCGCCGGTGAGTTTCAGTTTTTTATATTTTTTTGGCCAACCGAGGTCTTTTAACGTATTTTCTCGCAGGTATCGATGTAGAATCGGCCGAAAATAGCCAACCCGAGGCGGACCACCGCCGGAGCACGACGGAATTCCACAATTGGCCAAGTGGGCCCCGGGACTGATTTTGGATTTGTTTGAGACATTTGTAGGTACTATTAGCGTGTTTCAATTCCCGAAGAAAAATTTAGAGAAGTAGGGAATCACCCGTAGGCGCAGTCGAACAGCTTAGCTTTTCGAACATCAAATCGAGTAATGATCCCTCACCCTATTCTCTATCATAGAATTGAAGTTTAAATAAATAATAATACAACATTTGTGTGAATTTAAAAAATGTGCATAATTAATTGCGGATTGCTATTGGAGTCAGAACCAGAAATTCTCTACTATTGCTTTGTTGATTGTTTTATAGTTCAAATGCATGTTAGTACTTTAGTAATTGATTTTATGGCTTTGAATGCATGTATTCTTATTTTACATGTTTACGGTTGAATTGAAAAAAATAGAGATTAAAGGTAAACGAAAAATTGTCTGATGAAATGAATAGATGAAACGACAGCCTTATTGGATATCCTAGGAGATGGTAGACAAACCAGGGACATAGAAAATCCTACCGTGAACGTTGTCTCATACTGGACGATGTATGGAGATGTAGTAAATTGACACTCATACCAGACGGGGTATGAGGACAACCCACTTCACCCTTATACCGGATGGGGTATTGAGGTTTGGTAATTGGCGCTCATATCGGACAGAGTATATGGACGATATGTAATTGAGAATATTAAATGAAAGGGTTCACGTGTAGCAGAGACATCCCTATGAACCCCCATAGAGACTAGCAGGTTGGTAAAAAGAGTGATAGTTATTGTTTGATTTATTGATGATGGATATAGATTTATAATATATGCTATGATTGCTGATTATACATGAAATCATGATCTGTATAATATTATTATCTGTATAGATTATTTTTATAAATCCCACTACAGTAAGTGAACGATAAATGATTTTTATAATTAATAAATGAGTTTGCTAAATTTAATGCTTCATTAGTATTTTTTTGATTTTATACCAACTTTTACTTCTGTGTCGGTGATATAGTGTGATATCCTTACTGGGCAAGTATAGCTCATCTCTTATTTAATCATTTCAGATCAAGAGGACCAGGTTCCAAAGTCCGATCTGTAAGAGGATTGCGAGTAGATGCTAGATTTCTTTATTTTTCATTTATTTCTTTATTTCTTCTATTTCTTTTAAAAGGGTGAATTCTGTAGTACCGTTTGGTACTTTCAATTATTTGTGTATGGAATATAAACTCTGAACTTTTATTATGTTTCCGCACTTTAATTATTATTTATTTTATTTAGATATTTCCAAGGTCGTTACAGTTGGTATCAGAGTCGCATTTTTCGGATCCATTCCTTACACAAAATTCCTAGGGAACACTAAAACAATGGATTATCACCTAACCGTTCCTTGTGAAATGCAGGTACATATAGATGAGGAGAGGAAGACCCCTACTAAACCGAGCAGTTCGGGATGGCTCGCTTAGAGAAGATGTTGATCGAATATTTGAGATGCTGGAGAGACTCATTGCTGCCCAATGAGGGAGCTACTTGACCCTCCTCCGCTACCACAAGTTGAGCCACCCCTACAAAGAAAGGATCCCGAGCCACCCTAGTACGACCCTACTCCGCCACAGTACCACAAAGTACTACCACAGTATGATTCGGTGCCCTAGTCACAGTAACACCTGGCACCACCACAGTATAATCTGGTGCCCCATCGTATTAGCAAGTACCACTTCAGGGCCATCTAGTCCCTCTTCCATGGGACCCAGCTCCTCCCATGATGGACTCAAGCTACATAGAGAGGTATAAGAGATTAAACTCATCTACTTTTGCAGGGGGATCCTCTTTTAAAAATATTGAGTACTGGTTAGCAGAGACAGAGAAGACCTTTAAGACCCTGGGAGTGACTCCCAAGTAGAAAGTCACATTTGCCACCTACATGCTAGTGGGAGAAGCAGATTATTAGTACGAACTCAAACAGACCACCCTATCTGTTCCAGTTACTTGGGAACAGTTCTTGGTGGCTTTTCATGTAAATTACCTTCTAGAGCATCTCCGACATCTGAAGGAAGAGTTTGTACAGTTGGTCCAGAGAAACATGACTGTGTCAGAATATGCTTCCAAATTTCTAGAGTTGAGCCGATATTCCCTTGAGATATTTTTGGATGAAGGTAGGAAGGCTAGAAAGTTCGAGTGGGGTCTCCGCTCAGAGATCAGACAGCAGTTGTTTGTACTAGAGCTCAGGACTTATTCGGCAGTTCTGGCTAAGACACAGCTAGTGAAGAGGAGTATCCACACCTTCTCTCAGGCAGCAAAAAACCTCAAACCCTCAGCTCCACCCTGTAGAGCAGCACCTACTGTGCCTGTTCAACAGAACAAGAGGCCTAGGCCGATGATTCAGGCTCCCCCTCAGGCTTTAGTGGTAGGACGCGGTAAGATCTGTCAGCATTGGACCCTGCTATCGCCTCAACAATACCTGTTGTATATGTGGTAGTTCCCAACATTATGCGAGAGAGTGCCCAAGGAACCAAAATTAGGGCAGACCTCCTATCTAGGGCAGAACTTCCAATCTCACCCAGCAGGATGTAGAAGCCAACCCGGACGTGGTGTAGGGTATGTACACTATCTGTAACTATCTTGCTCATGTTTGATTGATACTGGTGCATCGCATTTATTTGTTTCACCTATTTTTGCATCAAAATTTAATGTATTACCTGATAAATTTGATTTTGTATTGTTTGTGTCTACTGCTGGGAGTATGACACTATTGGGAGAAGTTGTATACAGAGCCTGTGTCATAGATATAACAGATAGAAAATTGAGTGTAGACCTAATAGAATTAGACATGGGGGACTTTGATGTAATTTTAGGAATGAACTGGCTAGCGGCGTATCACGCTACCATAGATTGTTTTAGCAAGAAAGTTATATTCAATCATTTAACATTTATTCTCTCACAGTAAATTTTCTTATTATCAAGTATTTTAACCCTACTGTTTTCTCTAACTAGGCAAACCTAAGAAAGAGATTTGTATTCAAGAGATTCTGGTAGTCCAAAACTTTTCAGATGTGTTTCCAGATGAACTACCCGAGCTGTCAGTTGACAGAGAAGTCGAATTCACCATAGACCTTTAGTCAGGCACCCAACCCATTTCGGTCGCTCCTTACCACATGAGCCGTGTTGAGATAGAGGAACTGAAGAAATAGATCACTGAATTGCAGGACAGTGGGTTTGTCTGATATAATATATCCCCTTGGGGTGCTGGAGTCACCTTTTCCAGAAAGGAAGATGGAACATTGATGTTATGTATTGATTATAGAGGTTTGAACAGAGTCACAATCAAGAATAAGTATCCCCTTCCCAGGATTGATGACCTCTTCGATCAGTTACAGGGTGTCCAGGTCTTCTTGAAAATAGACCTGTGTTCAGGTTACCATCAGGTAAAAATCAGGACAAAATATATCCTCAAGACAGCCTTTCTAACAAGGTACGAACACTATGAGTTTCTAGTCATGCCATTTGGACTAACCAACACTCCAGCCATTTTCATAGACTTGATGAACATGGTCTTCAGACAATTCTTGGATCAATTTGTTATTGTTTTCATCGATGACATCTTGATTTATTCAAAAGCAGAGAGCAACACGCCCACCATCTAACTCAAAAGAAAAGAAGCTGTATGCAAAGTTGAGTAAGTGTAGGTTCTGGCTTGAACAAACTACCTTCCTAGGACACATTGTATCAAAGGATGGAGTGTCAGTGAACCCTAAAAAGGTTAAAGTAGTGTTCGGTTGGAAAAAATTGACATCAGTTAAGGAGATCAGTAGTTTCCTGGGAATGACGGGTTATTACTGCAGGTTTGTGGAAGACTTTTCTAGCCTAACTGCTCTTCTTACTCGGCTCACGAAAAAGAATGTCCAGTTTGAGTGGAACGAGAACTGTAAAAAAAGTTTTCAAAACTAAAAAAGTGGCTGACTACTGCACCTGTGTTGGCTTTACCGAGCGGATCGGGTGAATATACAGTTTACAGTGATACCTCCTATCTAGGTCTGGGCTGTATTTTGATGCAGCATGAGAATGTCATAGCCTATGGGTCCAAACAGTTGAAGAGTCATGAGAAAAACTATCCCACCCATGACTTAGAGCTTCCCGCAATCATACACGCCTTGAAGACCTGACTCCATTATTTGTATGGGAAAACTTTTTAGATATACCGATCACAAGTGTTTGAAATACATATTCACTCAAAAAGATCTCAACACGCGTAAGAGAATGTGGATAGAACTTCTCAAGGACTATGATTGCGACATCTTGTATCACTCGGGTAAGAACAATGTGGTAGCCGATGCACTCAGCAGAAAAAGTGCAGGTACATTAGCCCCATTGATGGTTTCAGAATGCAAGCAGATAGGGGCCGCACATCAGCTACGACTTCAGGACCTGAGGAGAGTCACATGTTTGGGCCACCTGTCCGTTCAGCCTGAGTTAGTCCAGAGAATAAGGGAAGCTTAATCAGCTGATTCCACCATAGCAGCCCTTAAGAAAGATGCAGAACAAGGAATTAACTCAACATTTTGAGTCTCCACCGATGGGTTTCTCATATTTCAGGACAGAGTGTGTGTTACAGGTGATAGTGAGTTAAAGAAGGACATTATGACAGAGGCCTATAGCTCAAAGTTTGCCATGCAGCCTTGAAGCACTTAGATGTACCAAAGTATACGACCCCGATTTTGGTAGAAGAGGATGAAAAGAGATATAGCTAACTTTATTTCTAAGTGTTTGGTATGTCAGCAGATCAAGTCATAGCATCAACGTCCAGGTGGGCTACTTCAGCCATTACCAATCCCGGAGTGGAACTGGGTACATATCACAATGGATTTCATGATAAAATTACTTAGGACATGCTCAGGA
Organism: Carica papaya; assembly: GCF_054855325.1. Taxonomy (NCBI): domain Eukaryota; kingdom Viridiplantae; phylum Streptophyta; class Magnoliopsida; order Brassicales; family Caricaceae; genus Carica; species Carica papaya. The sequence goes on along the minus strand of NC_142310.1, from coordinate 9,902,956 downwards.
CATGATGCCATCTAGGTAATTGTTGACCGGCTCACCAAGTCTTCCCACTTCTTGGCCATCAGGATGACTGATCCCTTGGATAAATTAGCAATAATGTATATATGAGAAATAGTCAGATTACATGGAGTACTAGTGACAATAGTGTCCGATAGGGACCTCAGGTTCACTTCTCGATTTTGTTCTAGCTTTCAGCAAGCCATGGGAACGAACTTGTCCATTAGTACTACATTCCACCCTCAGACCGATGGACAGTCAGAAAGGACAATCCGCACAGTTGAGGATATGTTTCGAGCTTATGTTCTTGACTTCGGAGGGCATTGGGATGTTAATCTACCCCTGATAGAGTTCACCTACAACAACAGCTATCAAGCGAGTATTGGCATGACTCTATATGAGGCGTTATATGGGCATCCATACAGATCGCCGATTTGTTTAGAAAAAGTGGGTGATAAAAAACTGTTCGACCCATATTTGGTAGAAAAGTTATGCGGACACCCGGAGGATGGATTTAAAATTTGAAAAGGACGATCGGGTGTTCTTTAACGTCGCTGTTTTCAAGAGAATTTGTAGGTTCGGTAAGAGGGGGAAACTAAATCATCGATTTATTAGACCATTTGAAATCTTAGACAGAATTAATACTGCCGCCTACAGACTATCACTGCCTCCAGAACTTTTCAATGTCCATAATGTATTTAATGTGTCCATGCTACACAAGTACAAGCCAGACTCCTCTCACATCTTAACCCACGAGCCTCTTTCACTCCAGGAGAATCTGTCATACGAAGAAGTACTAGTCGGTATTGTGGACTGAAAGAGCAAATTATTCTGCAACTGGAAAATTCCCTTTGTTAAAGTCTTATGGAAGAACCACACATCGAGAGAGGCCACATAGGAGCTAGAATAAGACTTCATAGCCAAATATCCCTAGCTGTTTGATTGAGAGTGGGAGAGACAAATTTGAGGGACCAAATTTCTTTTAAGGGGGGATGAATATGTCTTGTGCTCTAGTACCAACAAATGCCGCTTGATCTCTGGGTGGAGGCCCCACTGGAACCTCCTGGCCTTTCTGCCCTCATCCATTAATGTCTCAGGGGAGTATCGGCCCAACTCTATGAACTTACGAGCATACTCCGACACTGTCATGTTTTCCTGGACCAGCTGAATAAACTCCGTCTCCTTTAAATGTCGGATGTGCTCGGAGAGATACTTAGCATGAAAGGCTGTTAAGAACTGCTCTCAAGTGACAGGCGTGGGCAGGGTGGTCTTCTTGAGCTCCCACCAATGATCTGCTTCCTCCACCAGCATGTAGGAAGCAAGAGTAACCCTCTGCTCAGGAACCACTCCTAAGGTCTTGAAAGCCTTATCTGTCTCCGCCAACCAGTACTGGGCATCTTCGAAAGAAAACTCCCCTACAAAAGTGGAAGAGTTTAGTCTCCTGTACCTCTCTACGTAGTCCGGGTCAATCAAGGAAGGAGCTGGGTCCCGTGAAAGAGGGACTGGGCCGGGCTGAGGATAGATTGGGGGGCCCTGTGGTGGCACCTGCTGATATAGTGGGGGTACCGGATCATACTGTGGCAGTGCTGGGCAATACTGTGGCTGAGGCACCGGATTATACTGCAACGGTGGTGCCGGGTGGTACTGTGGAGGAGCAGGCTCTTGCCAGGGTGGCTCGGGATCCGCCCGCTGTAGCGGTGGCTCAAACTGTGATAGTGGGGGAGGGTCGGGTAATTCCCTTCTCTCTTCTCAACCTTATTGAGCAGCCATGATCCTTTCAAGCATCTCAAATATTCTGTCAATATCCTCCCGAAGCGAATCATCCCGGGCTGCTCGGTTAAGTGGGGGTCTCCCTTTCCTCATCTCTCTGCACCTGCATTTCATAAGGAAGGGTTGAGTAATAATTCTCAGTTTGGTATTCCTCTAAGTATTATTGTGTAAGGGACGGGTCTGAGGAACGTGGCTCTGATACCAACTGTAACGGCCCCGGAAATTAAAAGGAAATGTATATATATTTATTCTAAGTGCGGAAGCGAAATAAAACAAATTATGACTAACATCCCTTACACAATAACCAAAACGAATTAAAGTATGAAAGAATAAACTAACTTAAAGGAAATACTATGAAAGAATACTGTAAGGAAAACTAAATAATTCTTTTGCTTCTACTTACCGTCTTTCTGCGGAACGGGCTCGGGAACCAAATCCTCCTGATATGAATTGGTTAAGTAAGGAATGAGCTACACTAGCCCAGTAAAGACATCACACTATCTCACTGTCACAGAAGTAAAGGTTGGTAGAAAACGAAAATGACCAATGGAGCATAATTTATACAAACGCATTTATCAATAATAAAACCCTTTACTGTCCACTTACCTCGGTGAGATTCATGAAAACAATTATGAAAACAATTACATCATAAATATCATAAAGTCACGCACACTCTGCAACATAACACATATCATGTTTTTGTATCTCAATCATCAGGCAACAATTTTCCTCTTTTATCAGCCTACTAGTATCCATGGAGATCCATAGGGGGTCCCCGCTACACGTGAACCATTCACATCAATAACTTAATTCCAGGGTCGTCCCCATACCCCGTCCGGTATGGGCGCCAAAACCATAAACCTCAATACCCCATCCGGTATGAGGGTGAAACGGGCCGTCCCCATATCCCGTCCAGTATGAGCGCCAAAACACATAAAGTCTCCATACCCCGTCCGATATGAGAGACCACGTTTCTGGTAGAGTTTTCTATGGACTCAGTGCGTCCACCATCTCCCAGGATATCTAGTGAGGCTGTCGACATTATCCATTATCAATTCGCATACCTTTTTACTATTTTTCTTAATCTCAATTATCCAATCAAACACAAACACGTAAACCAGTAATGGACACCAAGCAAGGCAATACAACATCGAGTTCACAATAATTCAACGTATAATAAATGAAACCGTGATTCATGCATACGAAACTATAGAATAAACCGTCAGGTACCATACTGCATTCAAAACTGTAAAATAAATCAAACAACATCTGACCGAAAATATATCAGATTCGGGCTCCATTAGTAATCTTAATCAATTATACATATCTATTGATTCATAAAATACCGTTTTATTATTTATTGGGCTTTAATGCTGTGATAGGAAATAGGGTGAGAGATCCTTACTAATTTTGAAGTATGAAATCGGGTTCTTACTGTGCCTACGGGCAGTCCCTAGATTCCTTGAATTTTTTTCTAGAAACTGAAACACACTTCCGGTACCTGCACGTGTCCCAAAAAAAAACCCCAAATCAAATCCAGGGCCTTTTCGGCCAATTTCAGAATTCTGGCACGGCGGCTCTGTCGTGCTCCGACGACGTCGCCGCTACCCACGACGGCGATCCGCCTTGGGTTGATCGTTTTCGGCTGTTTTTGACCGAATTCGGCCAAACTGCATTGGTTCCTGTGATAAAACACCCCTAGGGCCTTCGGTGGCCCAAAAAATTCCAGAAAACCGAGATTTACCGGCGACAAAGCTCTCGGGTACAGCGGCTCCTCCGGCGTGAGTTGTGATTCGGTCATTTGCTCCGGTCAACTTGTAGAGAAAGGGATGGTGGTCACAGTGGTATAAAAATTACATCAAATGGAAAACGGAAAACAGGAAGGGCCTCATTGGAGGCAAAAATCGAGGAAACCCGTGGCGGCGTTGCTGGACTTCGGCAGTGTTTTCCAGCCAATCGGCTGGTGGTTTGGCTCCGATTTGGCCACAGAAAGGTTCGGCATCAAAAAACGAGCCAAGAAGAAAAATTTTACCTCGTTTGGCGGTCGAAAAGTCCTCCGGTGCGGCCAGGGGTGGCGGCGGCCGGTTCCTCCGGTGGCTGGGTCGTCTTCTCCAACGAGGGTTCTGGCGGCTAGGGGTTGAGGTTGGGTGTGGATGTAATTATTTATAATCATCTCCTTTTAATCTGAGCCGTCCATCATGATTTAATCTGGGTCGTCCGATCACGATTAAATTGAGAATAAATCTGGGCCGTCCATCGCGATGCGATCTGAGTCGTCCGTGCGTGATCAAATCTGGGCTGTCCATCGCGATGCGATCTGAGCCGTCCGTGCATGATCAAATCTGGGCCGTCCACGCGCGCCTTTGATCTAGGCCGTTCGTGCGCGCGTGAACGGATTTGGGCCGTCCGATCGTGCACACGCGGATCGCCAACGTGTCTTTGTCCCGCGTGGCTTCCCGCATCAGCGTCCCTGCCACGCAGTGTGTCCTGGTTGGCCGGGGCTGCTGACCAGGCTGCTGACGTGGCACTATTTTTTTAAATTGCGTTTTGACCTCTCGGTTTTCGATTTTCTTTTCAAAAACACCCACAGAATCCAAATTTTCACACATTTTCTCCAAAATAAATTTCAATTAAATTCCAAAAATAATTTTACTCTATATTATTATTATTATTATTTTTATTTCTATTAATTTAAATTAAATTAAATTAAAACTCTATAAATTAAATATTAAAATAGAATAAAATTTAACAAAAATTCCAAGAAAAATAAAAAAAATAAAAAAATAAAACACAAATTTTTTGGGTGTTACAGTGATAGAACGAAAGAACCTTGGTTATACATTGGCTCTCGATGGATGGATAAATGGGAAAAGATAAAAAAAAATTGTATTTTATTTTAAGATTATGAGTTAAAATGTTATTAAAAATACATAATTATTATTTTATAAGTGTATTATAAACTAATGATGATTAACAAACAATGTTTGATTAAATAAAATCGAATACTTAAATAATTAATATGTTGGTAATGTAATATGACCAAGTTAGATTAAGTATATTTTTGAGTAAAAAGAAAATTTTAGATTAGCTAAATTCTCTTAATTTCAATGATGGCTAGAAATTTAGATTAAATTTTTTTATTAAAAAAATTGGAATATATATATATATATATATTATATTTGGCAAGGTGAATATAGAAAAAACACTCACCCACCTTCGATTCAACCCACCCTATACCTTTTCCATCTTGTCTCACTAAGAGTATTTCATTTATATTCCTTTTGTAATACATGAGCTCGGAATTTAGTTCGCGATTAATTTTAACATTAAAAAATATATAAAATCTAATTGTGAAATTAATAAATTTTAATTTAATGTGAAAGTATGAAAAAATAGATTGAGGATGAAATTGAAAATAATTTTTAAAAAAATATGAAAATTTAGGTTCTGATGGTGTTTTTGAAAGAAAAATAAAAAATTTAGGGTCAGAATGTAATTAAAAAAAATTTTGCTACGTAGAACCACCCACCAGTCAACAGTTTTGACGAACTGGAACGCGCCGCCTGATAAGACACGCTAACTCAGTGCCGCACAAAGGGCACACTAGAGATCCACGCGCTCTGCGATCGAATGACCCAGAAGCATTCTCGCGCGCGTGGATGGTCAGGATCCGTTCCTTCCTCAAGTGCGATCAAACACGATGAACGGTTCAGATTCATTTTTTTCTTTAAACGCGATCAGAAGGTCGAGATCAAATGCGAAGTGTTTAGATTAACCCAAAATTGGTATAAATATTTCGTATCACACTGAATCTAAACCCTAGCCACCAGTCTCTCGCTGGAAAAAAAAAAATCAGTCGCCAGAGAAGGGAGCCGACCGCCGCCGTACTGAAGCCACATCCGACTGTCAAAAAAGGTAAAAATTCTCCTATCTGCTCGGAATTTGATTCCAAGCAATCCGATGGTCAAATCAGAATAAAAAGAACGACAGATGAGCTGAAAACTGCGGGCAAAGTTCGGCAGAGTCATTGCAGGAAAAATCTGCAACTGCCTCTGATGAGCCCCTTCTCGTTTTTTATTCCGTGCGATTTTTTCACCATTGTGTTCACCGTTCTGTTTTCTACAGGTTGACCGAAGCAAATTGCCCAGCCGCGAAGGTGAGCTGGCGGAACCTCCGCACCTAAAAATTTCACCACAAGTAGGTTTCTATTTTTTCATTTTTTTGGCCAACCGAGTCCCCCTAACGTGTTTTCTCGTAGGGATGAATATAAAACCGGCCAAAACTAGTCAAAAACTTCCAAATCAAGGCAAACTGTCGCCGTAGGCGTCGGTGCTGTCGTCGGAATATGGCTGTGTTACCGTGCTGGAATCCTGAAATTAGTCAGAAAAAGATTTTTAACACCGATTTTTAATTTTTGGGGTATTTTTAAGTACGTAAAACGTGTTTTAATCCATCACATTATTCTCTGTTATAGAATTGAAGGTTAATAATCGATAATATGATATTATACAATTTAGAAAACTTTGAGAATAATTACAGGTTACTAATAGAACCAGAACCGGTTAGTTATTTATTTGTTTGTCACATGTAATTAATTGTTTGCTTTTACAGCTTCAAATACATGAGAATATACTGGACTGACTAAATGATTCAGTTGTACTTCCTTAATGTGTATTTATTGATAGTCTTGCATGATTTAAGATTAATTTATGAAATTAAAAATTAATATGCAAACAGAAAATTGCTTGGTTATTTGAATTAATGAATGGTCGTCTTACTGGATATCTTAGGAGAAAGTAGACGGACCAGGAACATAAGGAACCCTATCGTAAACGTTGTCTCATAGCTAATGGGATATCAATAAATGGTGTTTTTGACACTTATACCGGACAGAGTATGGAGATAGCTCAATTCACCCTCATACTGAACGAGGTATTGAGGGATGATATTTTTTACACTCATACCGGACGGGGTATGTGGACGATCGATTAGTTGACAATATTGGATATTGGTTCACGCGTAGTGGGACATCCTTATGGACCCCTACGGATACTAGTAAACAAATAAAAAGAGAAAGTTATTGTTTTTACTCACTTGAATATGATATTAAATTTTTTTTGAGTTATTGTCTCTATAGGTCGATTTTAAAAATCTCGCAACAGTAAATATATGCAATGAATAGTTTTTCTTATAATAAATAAATTTACTTAAATCAAGAGTTCTATTGGTTATTTTTATAATTTTTACTAACCTTTAGTTTCTATATCGGTGAGTAGTGTGATATTCTTATTGGGTTAGTATAGCTCACCATTTTATTAACTATTTCAGATCAAGAGAACCAAGACCTAGATCTCGATCAACAAGAGGGTTGTGAATAGTTCACCACCTGAACTTCCTTCAAAAGTTAGTTAAGGTCGTCTTAGAATACTCAGTACATTATTTTTTATTTATTTTTTTAATTTTCGTTTGTTATTTTAGCAAGGATATTCCTGTAGCCTTATTTGATATTCTAAATTATTATGTAAGAAATGTAAACTCTATTATTTCGCTTCCACATTTAATTTATGAATTTATTTTTTTTTAAGTTTCGGATATTTACATTTTTAAATTATGTTAAGTCTAATTTTATTATGGTTATTTTTAATTTACAGTTTTATATTTAATTGGTTTATATTAACTTAAACAATTTATATAATTAAATAAAATTAAAAAGGTTAATAGAAGAGTTCTGTTTGAATCCTAAAAAGAAGCTTTTGTTAGAGATTTTATTTTCAATTTATTTTTTCCCTTTCTTTTTACTAAATTTTAAATTATATTTGAATAAATCGAATAGTCTTGAATAGTTCTCTTCTTAAAATTTATTCACAAATTAATTTTTTGTTTCTCAAAAAATTTGTTTACAAATAAACATTTACTTCAACTGTGATGCTTGTGTAAAATCTACCAAAGTTGAAATAAATATAAAAAAATTTGTAGCTAGAAGATTACAAGAACCTCCATAAACTAATAACTAAGCTCATATAAAATTAAATGTTGAATTGAAATGATTAAATTATAAATTCTACCAACTTTAATGAAATTTATAAATTTGGATATATTAGTTAGATATTTATTTATTTATTTTTTAAAAGTTATCTATACTTGTAACGGCCCCGAAAATTTAAAATGAAATATGTATTAAAAATATCAAATGTGGAAGCGAAGTCAAAAATTCGATTAACATCCCTTACACTAAAACCAAAAACGTGCTCACAAAATATAAAAGATCAAACTAACTAAAGGAGAAACTCGAAAGTAAAAGCTATGAATATGACTATGGAGTCTTTAGGCGTCCCCTTCGTCGTCCTCCTGCGGAACGGGCTCGGGAACAATGTCTTCCTGATCTGAAATGATTAAATAAGGAATGAGCTACACTAGCCCAGTAAAGACATCACGATATCTCACCGTCACGGAGGTAAAGGTGGGTAGAAAACACAAAAAGACCAATGGAGCATAATTTACAACAAATCCTTTTATCCATAATAAATCCTTTACCACCCACTTACCTCGGTGAAATTCATAAAACAATATATGAAAGCAATAACATTATCATCATCATAAAATCATATAAACTGTATAACATAATACTTATCACGCCTTTTGTAATTCAATCATTACACAACATATTTTCCTCATTTACCAGCCCACTAGTATCCGTGGGGATCCATAGGGGTCCCGCTACCCGTTAACCCTTAACACTTGAAATCAGATTCCAGGGCCGTCCCCATACCCCGTCCGGTATGGGCACCAAAACTATAAACCTCATTACCCCGTCCGGTATGAGGGTAAAACGGGCCGTCCCCATACCCCGTCCGGTATGGGCGCCAAAACACATAAGGTCTCCATACTCCGTCCGGTATGAGAGACCACAATCCCGGTAGGGTTCCCTACGGACCCGGTCTGTCCACCATCTCCCAGGATATCTAGTCAGACTGACCACCTTATACAATTATCAATTTACATAATCTTTCATTCTCCTTTTCCTCAGTCAGTATCATCAATTTACATACAAACAAGCAAACAGTAATTTATGCCAAACAAGACAACATACAGCATCGGTTTCTCAGTCATTCAACCCATAATCAATAAAACAGTAAAATATGCACGCGAAACAATGAAATGAAAACATCAGACCTCATACTGCATTTAAAACTGTAAAATATGCCAAATAACAGTTAACCGACAAACACACTAGACTCGGGCTCCATTAGCGACCTTAAGCAATTTCACACATTCGTTGATTCAAGAAATACCGTTTTATCATTATTGAACTTTAATACCGAGATAGGAAATAGGGTGAGGGGTCCTTACTCGTTTCGGAGTCCGAACACGGCTTCACAGTGCGCCTACAGGCTGTTCCTAATTTTCCCTGAATTTTTTCCGGGGAACTGAAACGCACTACCGGTACCTACACGTGTTCCAAAAAATCCCAAATTAGGCCCAGGGCCCCTTTTTGGCCAATATCGCAATTCCGGCACGGCAGCTCCGCCGTGCTCCGGCGACGGCGCCGCCGCTTGCGGCGGCGATTCGCCTCGGATTGGCCGTTTTCGGCTGAATTCAGCCACACTTGCATCGGTCCTTGTGATAAAACAACCCTAGGGCCCTCGGGGGGCCAAAAAATTACGGAAAACCGAAGCTTACCGGCGGCGGTGCTCTCTGGTGCGGCGGCTCTCCGGTGAGGTTCGTGTTTTGGTGATTCGGCTCCGATCAACCTGTAGAGAAAAGAATGGTGATCACGGTGATATAAAAATTGCATAAAACGGAGGCCGGGAAGGGCCTCATCGGAGGCAAAAACCGAAGAGGGGCACGGCGGCGCCGCTGGGTTTCGGCCGTGTTTTTCGGCCGTTTGGCCGGGATTTTGGCTCCGATTTGGCCACAGGGGAAATCGGCGTGGAAAAACGAGTCGGGGGTATGAAATTTACCTCGATCGGCGGTCGAAAATCTCCCCGGTGCAGCGGCGGGTGGTGGCGGCCAGCTTTTCCGACGTCTGGTTCGTCTTCTCCGGCGAGGACAGGCGGCTAGGGTTTTTGTGGTCAGGTATGGGGGTTCTATTTATACCCTTTTGCCTTTTGATCTCAGTCGTCCATTTTGATTTAATCTGGGCCGTCCGTTTTTGATTGAATCTGGGCCGTCTGTGCGATTGCATCTGGGCCGTCCGTGCGCACGCTTGATCTGGGCCGTCCGATCGCGCGTACGCGGATCGCCAACGTGGCCCGTCCCCGGTCGACGTGGTCTTGCCACGTGGCAGGTCCTGGTTGGCCAGGACTGCTGACCGGGTCTGCTGACGTGGCGCTTTTTTTTTAACTTAATAAAAATATTTAATAATAAAATAATAAATTTTTCCAAATTTTCCGGGCGTTACAATACTCATATAGTTTGGAAGCAAAAGATCCCCTGCTATTTTTTCTTTTTTTTAAAAAAACAATGAAACAATGGTTTCATTTCTTTTAAAAGACAATGAAGTCATTATCAAAATAAGATATTCGGATTTAAATGTAGAATGAGAGTAATAAATAATTTTAAGTATATATAATTTTTTAATAAGTTTATAATATAGTCAATAGCAAATTTTATCACCACATTACAAGGATTAACATGCATAAACTCCCTAGAAAATTTTGGGGTTCTTGACATTATATAGGATAGACATGGCAAACTTAAAATTTTTATATTTAATTAACTTTTAATTAGATAGATTTGTTGTAAAAATAATTTAAAATTATGAAAATTATAAATTATAAATAAAATTAAAAATTAGCAATTATAAGAAATTAAAGTACAATAACAAAAAATTAAATCATGATAAATGAACAATTAAATAACCATAAATAGAAAAATCTATTATTATCTATATATAAGTTGTAAAATTGTTATGTATTTGCGTAACCTTTTAATTGAATAGAAACCTTTTATATTTTCTGTTCTAACAAAATTAATACTTACCACATAATTGATTTCATCAAGTCTTGAGTTGATTCTAATCTTTCATTAAAACTTAACACTTGCAAAGCTAAATGTACTCACGTTCTTTATATATGCACTAAACTCTAATTCAAAGCCAAAATAAAGATCAAGTTACTTGTTCCTTGGCGCGGCTGAACTTAGGGAAATCCCTTTTCCCTTCAAGCTTATCGTCACTTATAGCTCATAGATTTAGGGTGAAATTAGGGAAAGAAAATTATTCCTCCGTTCTTCACGCAACTCGTAGAGATCTTAGGCTTTCTTAAAGCTTTTAAATCGAGAGATCCTATGAAGATCAATCAAGTATGCTAATAAGTGATAGGTTATACTATGTTAGTATCATATGATTCTAACAATAACATATTCAGACATTTAGTTAAAGCAATTAGCTTTCACAGCTTTTGGTGTTTGAGTATAAGAACTACACAGCAAGAATCAGTTTCACATTTCAATTCTTTCATTGTAAAGGCAAAATATAAAAAGGGTAATTCAACTTTGATTCCATCCACAAATTGGTGCAAAATCACATTTATACAGAACGCCATCATAATCCAATCTCATTTACTAGAAATCTCTCTGCTAATGTAATCTAACTCGAACCAGGAAAGAAGCCTCAAATGACAAATTGAACCATTTTCATCACTCACGGAAGTAATGGTATTGCTAAGACCTGCTGTTGTCTTGAGAGCCCCCAACCACATTGCAATCAACAGACTTTCCACTTGAAAGCTGCATGGCAGGTGAGCCGGTTTTCCTCGACTTGCCAGGAAACTCTTTCCCTTTCAAAGAAATGTTTTTCTTAGTACGACTCCGGTTCAGTAACAGCATGGTATTACGAGGAGGTGCATACAAAGCATCTTCAACACAATCTCCCACTTGAACACAACCCCAAGGTCTTGATGGACCACCTTCACAAAATGGTCTAAGCCTAGGAAAATTGTTCCTCGGCCATGAAAAACCTTGCTGTTCTGGGGAAGTTTCATCCTCCGATCTTGCACATAACAGGCAAGGAGGGTCACTTTTCCAGGTCTTCGGTGTTGTTTGTTCCAAACATTCTGCATGAAACACATGATGGCATGAAAGGACACCAACAACTGGCATGTCACCACCTCTCAAAAGCCGACGACAACTCCAGGGTGACCTCTGTGAGAGAAGCCTCTCACACAATCCACACTTAATACCATCAGATGGACTAAATATTCCACCAAAACTTTCCGACTCAAATGACTCAGTAACATCTGCAAAATCAAGGCTACTGTTGGTACTGCTCCAACTGTGGGCATCTCTTTGGGGTGTGGTCACATCAAAGTCCGAAAATCTTGCAGCTGCAGCTTCTGAAGCTTCTCTGGGAGTTTCCATTGGAAAGGACAATGGATGAATAGGCTTAGACATGAAGTATCGTTTACTTGAAAAGTTATGATGAGAGGACAAGCATGGCCTCATATTTGGTTCAGACCCAGTACTGTCTGAACGAGATGAATTGGAGACCCCATAATCTGCACTTGCTGACATTCCCTAGAAAATTTTATGTCAATCAAGAAAAATTCCTGGCAGATACTAACCAATGACAGGCCAAAATGAGAATACAATACCTCCATTACTGGTGCCAAGGATGGTTGCCTGAGAATTGGATCTATGAAGTCAAAAGTGATGATAAGTTCAGTAATTGAACCGTGAATAGATGTCACAGCAAACAATGCTAACAGACAACAAGATCCTTATTTTGATTCTTTTTCCACTGAATTACAGAAAATAATAGATGATTAAAAGATCCACTTAGCCTCAAATCAGGATAGCAGAGCTGCTTACCAATTATTAGCAAAAAAGAATATAACTAAAAACAAATTAAGATGAGCTACCTCAATAATGCACACCTCCAGGCAAGAATAATGATGCTGATGAAATTTCTAAATGTAACTCAGATTTAACAAGGGGAATAGAATGTTGTAACCACGCTATAAATATTTTGGCTTGATTCTATTTCAACATTTTCTAGAAATTTTTTTTATAAATGTTGATGAAAATTATCATGGTGATGCTTTGAGATTTAACAAATATATTAGAACAATTTCACAAGATTAACGAAAAAATCCTCTAAACTTAAAGAATAACATTTTAGTCATCTTTTATCCCCAAAAAGAGAAGCAAAAAGAAATATGCTCCAACAGAATATAAAAATATGTTGTATAAATTGCTTAGTCTTTTTTTTTTTTTGTAGGAAAAGGAATTGCTTACATAGTTTTAGCTCTCTGAATTTAGGGCTCAAACATTTTAGAAATTTTTTTAAAATAAAAAGTAGAAGATATATTCAAGAGCACCAAGAGGGTGCTGTCCCTATATTATTTTTTACAAGTCAACCAAAATATCTATAAGCTCCACAATATCCTCATTAGAATACAATGGTTTTTCCCTTAACAAAAAACTCAGGTATGGAATCACTGATCCTTTAGTGTCAAAATTAGAATTAATGCTCTCAAAATCCTTTCTATTTCTCTATTTCCAAATCACCAAAAGATAGCTAATGGGATGAGTCTCAACCCACTTATCTCCTTGTATGCCACTCCATAGCCCATAGCCCATAGGCCATAGCTCCTCCATAGAACTGGCTGTGACCCAGTCCACACCCAACAATCTAATCGCCAAGCGCCAAAGATGATATGGGAAAGGACACCACCAAAGGATGTGGTTGCAGGACTTTGTTTCTCTTATGCACAAGTAGCAGCAATTCACAAGAAATTTTTCCCTCTTAATAAGGTTATCCAAGGTAAGAATGGATCCCCAGACAGCCCCTCACGTGAAGAAAGCAATCCCAGGTGTTGCATCAACTTTCCAAATCAGCCTAGCCAGAAATTTCACCTCCTCCGGCCCATCTCGGTGAAGGAACTAGTAGTATCATTTCACTGAAAAGACACCTGAAGTATTTAATTCCAACATGGCTCATCCCTAGTAGACTAACCCTCTTGAAATATGATAATGTCTCCAACATGTTCATATACTCTGAGATCCCAATCATTTAAGTTTTGCATTAGCCCTATCCACCAGTCCTTATTACCACCTTGGCCTATCATGTAATCCTTTGCCATGGCATCCCTATCAAGTGCGACAGCATAAATGTTCGAAAATTGATGGAATACCAGGCCACTCTCCCACCAGTCATCTCTCAAAAAACTCACTCTGTCCCCAACCATACAGATCACCTAATGCATTTACAGAGTCTTCCTTCTCCCTGCTAATTCTTTTGTACAAACCCACTTCATGTGGACCCTTGGGAGTGTTGGAGAACTACCCATGTCCAACTCACCCATGTTTAACCTCAATGATTCTCCTTCAAGGATTCTCTTGCTCCATCATAAATCTCCAAAGTCACTTCTCTTAAAGCACTGTATTCAAGCTTGTCAAGGATCTCAAACCCAAGCCACCGCTCCTAAATGGTTGTCTCTCCTTGTCCCAGTCCACCAAATGATATTTTCTATTCTCTGTTATGTCTCCCCGTAGAAAGTTGTATGGGAAATTTTCTAGTCTTTTAGCAACTGGCAGTCGATTGTTTCCAGAGACATTATGTGGCAATGCTAGCTAATGTGATTTTAATTAAAATCAATTAAAATCCAAAGACATTTGTTCCTTATTCTACAAACTATTTTTTGGGTTGTGTGAGAGGAAAGAAATGAAATAGCTTTTGAGGGCATAGAGACTAAGATTACAAAAATTAAAGATAAGTGGATCTATACTTTTGGTTCTATTTTGTTAGGTCATGACATTATAGATTGGGATGATTTTGGTTAGGTCATAAGCCACTTAATAGACTTGTAATATATACTTTGTACATGGGTGGTACCCCTTTAGTACCTTTGTAAATAATTTTTCTTGTCTTATATTTCAAAAAAAGATATTAAAATCAATATACTGCAATTTCAAAGCTGACCCCTTTTTGAAGCAGCCAATCCAGACTCAAACTTGTTGATCACTTGTTCCCAAGCATGGATCTCCTCGCATTTAGCTGCCAATAATAGGTAGATTCATCTGTTTGCATCTCATGATTTTAGCTTTGAAGTAACAGTGAGTTGAACAAACAACTTGACACTTTTCAAAGAGATCACAAATAGACCAAGATTTAACTACTCTGATTATGAGAGTACATGATGTGGAAAATGCAATTAATACTTTCCCAAGATCACGGGAGAAATATCAAAATGCTTCCAAATGTGCTAAGCATAATGATGAGGTTCTCCAACCCCTAATTGTTACAGGTAATTGTCCTTAAACCTTGTGACGAGAAGGGAGGTCTAATATGAACATAGATGTTCCAAAGTTTTAAAAACAAGTACAGTAACAAGAAGAACCAACAGTAAAAGCTCATGGGAAAAATAGATTTTAAGATTTGCTCAAGATCTTTCACCCAAAGAGTATGTTGATATTCAATGCAAGGACAAACACGAGGCAGAAACTTGTCAATTTATTGATCCCATATTACCTAGAAGGTCTGCAATCCCCTCCAATTACATATCTCTATTATTTCCATTTTTGCTGAAGACGACAAATCACAAACTGCCCAGAATTTGTCTACAATGTTCCAACATCTTGTTTGTCATCTTTTGCCACCTCAAAACTCAAGGTCAGTTTTTCTCCAACAAGAGAAGTATGATGAGGAAACGATCTAGTTAATGAGGTTTCTAAATAGATTAGGAATTGAATTTCTTTAACATATGACATTTGTTGTAATAATATGGACAAAACTGGTATTATAGTAATACTAGGATTTTATTTTTGATTTAGATTATTTTAAGCCTCTTATAAGAGTTTGCCATTTAATTCAATTAGAAACGAATTGAAGTACATAAATCTAAGTTTATCCACAAATCTCCAAGCAGGCAAATAAAATGAAATATATAGTCATTAGTTATGCATGACAATGAAGAGAACCGAAATAAAGAACCAACAAAAAGAAAAGATTGAATCTACATATATATGTTCCATATTGTTAAGGAATAACTCAAACTAGATAACAAATAAACATAGACTTAAAATTGAGATCTGCTAGGTTTGTGAAACAGGAGCCCTGGGGCTGGAGAGGCATCTATAGATATACATGCTACAACAAGACGTTAGCTCTATCTTCTTTGCTACCTTATCATTTATTTGGAAAGAAAGAAACAAGAAACTTTTAAGGGCATAGAATCTTTTTTTTTTAATTGATAAAAAGACTTATGGTTCCAGACCCTAGGCATTTTGACGAAAGCTTGTCCTATTTATAGATATGAGGATTTCAGAGACCTCCTTGATATTTTAATAGACTAGTAAATATCTTGTATATGGACTGGACTCCCTGGGAGCCTTTTAATACCAATCATGTTTTACTTCAAAAAAAAAAAAGATGCTTCTTTTCACTTTAGTTCATCAAGGTTACAAGTTCAAGAAAATGAACCTATTTGACAGATCAGATATTCTAAGCATGCCATGACTAGCTAGCAATTAAATAGCATAAAAAGAGACATGTTTGGCAATGGTCAGACATTTAGTTTTTGGGTAGCCCAGTGGCGTGGTGATAGACCGCATAAAGGTAGATTTCCTTTGTTGTTGCTTGATTGCCAAAACTCATAGCGAAAAACCAAGATGATTGCCAAATACGGGTTGGAAAGAAGAGGTTGAAAGGTTGTCATTCACATTTATGGTACTAGCCTCTAGAACTGGATTAGTAAGGATTCGAGCTAATTTCGATGCATTGTTGTTTATCTTTGGCAACTATCAGACATTCAGTTTTTGGGTAAAATGGTGGCATAGCGATAGACCCCTCCAAAGGTAGATTCCCTTGTTGTTGCTAGTGACAAGGATACTTAGTTAGGGATTGTAGTCCATACTCGTGTCTCTCCTTCTTTGTGGAACATCACATTGTTGTAGAACCCTAATGATATTAAGATCAAAGATATCGTATCTCTCCACATTCCCTGATCCTTGTCAGTTGAACTTCCTACTAGTGATCATCACTTTAACAATGGATGTTCTCCGTGCAGCCCTTTTGCCTTAATCTCCTTTCTCATAATGTTGTTGCCTCAAGATTCCTGTGGGAGCAGATCTGGAAGAAAAAAGCCTCTCGACATATGGCTTTCTTTGCTTGGGAGGCCACTTGGAAGAAAATTCTTATGCCAGATAATTTGAAGACGTGGGAAGGCTTATTATAAATGGGTATATTATGCATTTGCAGGAAAGTGAATCCCCTAACTATCTCATCCCTTGGTGTGTTAAGGCTACAAAGTATGGGATTCATCTTTGTCCTTCCTCAATTTGTCATGGGCAACAACCAGCTCAATTATAAAGTATGAGCATGAGATGATATTTATGGTGAGTAAGAACCAAAAAAGCTTATTTTCAGCATTCCATTGGCTATCATCTGGTTATTTGGAAAGAAAGGAATGAGATGATTTTTTTATACTTTTATTTCAGAAAAAAAGAAACATGATTTTATATAGCATTACTCTCCTTTTTATCAAGACATCATTTGTTCAAGACCATGAGATTGTTTGTTTAATTTAGCAACAGAAAGGATTTAGAGAGCCTTATTGATATTTTAGTTTCGAATCTAAACTTGTGAAGCTTCTTTTGTAGCTGGGTAGCACTCCCTTGGTACCTAGTTAATAATACTCATTTCTTTTTCCTCCAAAAAAATATCATGTACTATTCCTCCAACATAATAAGAACAACATTTCAGTTTATTCTTCTACTAGTAAGAATAGAGCATATCACAATTCAGCAGTTATATTGCAACAACAACTAGGAGGAAGTAGAAAATTCTTATGCACTTGTTGAGATCCCAAAGTAGTGAGGAAAGTGTCTTAAACCTAAAAAAAGAAGTCAAAGAAAAGGAAATGTGCTTCCCAATAATAATTACCTCGCGTTGCAGCAGTTTCATAATCATTGATATTGATTTCCTGTGTTGTCGGAGGCGTCCACTGTGGACCCTGAGAAAGGTCAGAAAGATTACTTGGGAACGGCCCAGCACCACCAGATGTAGAATATTGATGAACATTGTCGCTCACCCAGCTTTGACTTTCCTTGTTGTTTAATGATGTAGAACCATAGAATTGGACACCATCATCTCCATATGGCAGTCCTTCCGACTGGAATCTGAAATCCCATCTTGATGGTGGTGGAGAGAAGCTTGAATTAGGTCTCCAATAGGGCTCATGTGAACCCATAGACCAATCTCTACCTGCCATATTTGATCCATGTGGCCTTGCAGCCACACAACAAAGTGACCCCGTCTTAGCTATTTCTATAGGCCTCTGCAGTACCAATCCCACTTGCTTGACTCCTTAAGTCTTGCCAGAATTTTATAACATCTCTAGGATATAATGTTTCCGAGGAGATATTACAATATGGAAGAGTACTTGTTGCCTGATTCTGGACATTTTAAAAGGGTTATTTGTAGAATCTCACTATATATAAATTAACAAATGAAATAGGCGCACCCCAGGTGAAGCATGATAAACCCTGTTTCATTGACGTCAACAATACATAACATAAGCTCCCTTCAACGTAATGTACCTTCAGAAGCGAAATCTTTCTTCAAGAATGCACTAGCATCATGGAAAAAAGTAAGACAAACACAATACGGCTTCAGAGGAGAAGACAATTTAACTCTTCAGAAAAATCATGAAATAAATTAGAAATGAGTATGGAAAACTCATAATTGTCACCTTTGGTACACTTAATAAAGCAGACATAACAACCGGAGCCACTTCATTTCTAAAATGCTACTGAAAAAACTAAACGCATATAACGTTTTATAAGCAAAACAAAGTGAAAGCAGCATCTACAATCACAACCCACAAAAGGGATTGGTAGCAAAGCAGATATTTCATTTCCTATCTGCTTCCAGTTAAAGTGAACGTAAGAACCCAACCCTAAACCAACTCCACCTCCCCGCACCCCCTCTCCCAAACCCCGCGCCAAAAAAAAAAAAAAAAGAAAAGAAAAATCAAATATTTTCTAATACCACATTTTCCAAATTAGAAACAACCAGAAGGTAGTATCCAGTTCTAAGATAAAAGGGAAATGTATCCTTTCTTCCAAATAACCTCAGTAAGCTTATGAAATAAATGACTCAGCAGGATTTTTTTTTATAAAGAACCTACAAATAGAGGGTAAAAATCAACTGATGCAACTGATTTGAGCAAACATAATTAACTTGTATAACAGAGTAAAGGTAAAAAAAAAAAATACTCAAATGAGGGAAGAGGATCAAGTAACCTAACGATTTGAAATTCCACCAAGAGACAATGTGTAAGAGAGAACTTAGCGTCCAAAGTTGAAAGAACGAAGGAAAAAGAGTGAAGTCTCTGATTGGAACTTTTCTTGATGGTACTTAACAATAATGAAAATACAACCCTAACTTAACGGGTAGATGGAGAATATTATTAATTTAGTTTTTAAGCACTTTTTGCAGTGAAGCCCTTTATGTTTAGCATATTTGTAACATATCATTCCTAAATTCCAAGTTAGAATACCACCTTTTTCGATTAAATGACATTTTTATATTATATTACACACAATTTAATTTTAGAAAGAATTTATGTATTAAATATTATTAAATTAAATTTATATTATGTGCTAATATGAATTTAAATAAATTATATTTGTATGAATGATAATATAAATAATATTTTATTTTAACAAAAATTATGTTAAAGTAAAAAAAATTTAATAATGATATAAAAAAAATTATTATACTTTAATTGTCTATAAAAATTTTGAAAAACGAAATGAGGTACTAAAAAGAATCAACTAAAAAATCAATTAACATATCAATACTGTCACACTAATTATATTTAGTGTATAATTTGTAGTCAATTAAAATGTATATTAACTTAATTATTTACAAATTAAACTTGACTAATGCATGACTAGTTTTCTCCAAATATTAAAACCTGGTAGAAGAATAATTTAACATAATTATTTACAAATTAAATGAATATATATAGAAGCATTCCTTCTTAATAATTCATCAAATAATTTTAGAGCTTAATTGTCCGAAAAAAAAAATGTTACATAATAGGAGAAACGCACAAGTTATATGACACTACTACCTTCCGGTTAACATGTAAAGATCCAGAACTTAAATGGAAATAAGGTCATAAATTAAATTTGGAAGCATATAATAACATTAAAATTTATATTTCTTATACATAAATTAGCATGTCCAATAGAGGTACATAAATGTCCATTTCACAGCGGTTCATAAAACAAAAAACGTAATAAGATATGAAAATAGTAAATAAATATTGTAAGGAGGTTAACCTCCACTAACTCTTGATAGGATTCGAGGAGCCACCTACTCACAGTCCTCTTGCTGGTCAGGATCTAAATCTTAATTTTCTTGATATGAAATGATTAATAGGAGAGGAGGTAAGTTACATTAACCCAATAAAAATATCACACTACTCATCGATACAGAAATCGAAAGTTAGTAAAAATGATAAAAATAACCGATGAAACTCTTAATTTAAGTAAATTCATTTATCATAAGAAAAATCATTTATTGAATACTTACTATTGCGAGATTTCCAAAACTGATCTATAACGATAATAACTCAAATAACATTATGATATCATATTTAAATGAGTAAAATCAACAACTTTTCCTTTTTATTTTGCTTACTGGTATCCCTGGGAGTTCATAGGTGTGTCCTACTACGCGTGAACCTAATATCTAAACTTGTTAACTAACTGGCCGTCCTTATACCCCATCCGGTATGAGTGTCAAAAATACCATCCATCAATATTCCGTCCGGTATGAGTGCCAAAAATACAATCTCTTGATACTCCGTCCTGTATGAGTGCTAAAAATACCATCTCTTAATACACCATTCGGTATGAGAGTGAATCGGACCATCCCCATATCCAGTCTAGTATGAGCACAAAAAATACCATCATTCAATACCCCATCCGGTATGAAGTAACATTCACGATAAGATTCCCTATGTACCCAATCCGTTTACTATCTTTTAAGATATCCAGTAAAACAACAATTCATTAATTCACATAACTAAATAATTTTACATTTGCATATTAATTTCAAATTTCACAAATCAACCGTAAATTACGCAAGACAAGCGTTATATGCATAAATGAAGCACAACTGAATTATTTAACTATTCCAATATATTATCATGTATTAAAAGCTTTAAATTCAAATAATCAATTAAACATAATAAATAAATAACTAATCAGTTCTGCCTCCATTAGTGACTTGTAATTATTCTCAATTTTTTTTTAAATTTCACAAAATACCATCTTATTGATTATTAAGCTTCAATTCCGTAACAAGGAATAGAGTGAGAGATTCTTACTAGAATTGGTGTTCAAAATACTGAACTTTCTACTGCGCCTACTGGCGGTCCCCGGATTTCCTGAATTTTCTTGCGAAGATTAAAACATGCTTCACGTACCTAAAAATACTCTAAAAATCTAAAATTGGTGTTAAAAATCCTTTTTTTTTATCTAATTTCAGAGTTTGGTCACGGTGGCACGGCTATACTCCGGGGATGGTACCATTGCCCACTGCGGTGGTTTGCCTCGGTCTGCCGTTTTCGGTTGGTTTTGATCGATTTCGGCCGCTTTTATACATATCCTTATGAAAAAACACGTTATGAAGTCTCGGTTGATAAAAAAAAACAAATAATGAAAACCTCCCAGTGGTGGGGTTTTCGGGTGCGGTTGCTTCGCCAGCTCACCTTCACGACTGAGATTTTTTTCTTCGGTCAAGCTGTAAAAAACAAAACGGTGAACACAACAGTAGAAAAATCACACGAAACGAAAAACGAAAAAGAGTTCATTGGAGAAGGTTGCAGGTTTTGTCCGTGGCGGCTCCGCCAGGCTTTACCCACGATTTTCAGCTTACTCGCAGTTCGTTTTGCTCTGATATAGCCACAAGAGTGCTCAGAATTGAATTCCGAGTACGTATGAGAATTTTTACCTTTTTTTGTAGTAGGAGGTGGCTTCGGTGTGGCAGCGGTCGGCAGTCGTCTCCCTTTTCCGACGACTGGTTCTTTTTCTCCGGCAGGAGACTGGCAATTAGGGTTCGGGTTCAGTGTGATGTGAAATATTTATATTCATATTGTGTTAATCTGGACCGTTCATCATCTTTGATCTCAACCGTTCGATCGCGCTTAAAAAGAAAACAAATCTAAACTGTTCATCGCATTTGATCTCGACCGTCCGATCACACCTAAGGAGAAAACGAATTTAAACCGTTCATCGCGTTTGATCTCGACCATCCGGTCACACCTAAGGAGGGAAACAAATCCAGACTATCCACACACACGGAATCACTTATGGGTCGTTCGATCGTGGGGCACACAGATAGCTAGCGTGACCTCCCACGTGACACCAAGTCAGCGTGTTTTGTCACGCAGCGCACTCTAATTCATCGATATTGCTGATTGGGCGGTCCTATAGAGCCAAATTTTCTTTATTTGCATTTAGACTCTCAATTTTTTATTTTTCTTTCAAAAATATCCTCAAATTCTAAATTTTCACCCATTTTTTTTAAAATTATTTTTAATCTAATCCCTAATTTATTTTTTTCCCAAATATAACAAAAATTTCATTAAATTAATTTATAAAATATATTTTTTATACATATTAAAATTAACAAAATTTATTTCAAGCCAATTTTCCAAACTCGGGTATTATATAACATATGTTCCTCGCCATTCAAAATTGAACTAATGCACAAAGGGCGATTCACACCAACTTCAACAGAATGTAAAACTAATATTAACAAAAAAATTAATAAAGGACATCATAACAGAGTCTCAGATAACCGAAATGTTTTCTCTAGCCAAAATCTATATAATATAATACGCCTTTATGCATTTTATTGCATTGTACAAGCTTCAAAGAAAGTTTTGAAGGTAGGCGGAAATAACAAACCTTCTCAAAGTAACCATCCTTCATAACTAAGATATTTTCGCCCTTTGTTGAACTTAAATGGCACTTTACAGCTTGAAACTTCCAGGTTTTTTACTTATATGCTATTCCATACACATGCGGATTTATTAAAGGAATGTTGGATATAAATTCCTTGCTCAGTACCAACTTAGAAAACCCGGCTTCAGATATTTCTTTTCCAGTTTCCCTGGTCAGGTGGCATCCATCAACCACCAGCTCTTGCAAAGGGTCAAGCAAAATCTGTGCAAGTTTCATAACTGTTCCATCTGCACTACCATGAACACAAGAATGGAGACTGTTCACCAGTTTCCACACTCCTTAGAACACATCACCACAAAGAGATTCAAGAATATACCTTTAGCAGCCACATGTTCAATGAAGATGTAAAGGCCCCCTGGTTTCAGCACCCTCTTCACTTCTGAATCCAATGATTAAATTGTATAGTAGCATATTGAAATTGTTACAGGTCTCATAATATATGATAACGCAATGGACAGACAGGACAAAACAGCTATGAAGGATCAGTGTCAGCTACGCGGAAAAAAAGGATCATTCAATAGAATAGCTATGACGGATGAGTATCAGCTACAGGGAAACAACTTGCTAAGAAGGATCATACAACAGAATAGCTATGAAGGATCAGTATCGGCTACATTGAAACAATTCGAAAATTTCAAGCAATAAGGACGCAACTCCAAAAAAAAAGACTAGAAGTTAAGAAGGATCATTAAATCATAATTTACTATTTAGTAGGACCAAACTTATATTGTGATTAAAAACATTTATTAGATTTGCGTTAGGAACTTACTAATTTCCCAAGAATTTTCTTCAATGTTTTTCATTATGGTTCATTACCTTATTACTTCTCTTAATTAAGGTCATTTGTTATGATAATAGAGATTAGAATGTTCTAGAAATTAGGGTGGAATATACAAATGGCCAGCTGTCTCTCTACATTCCATTGCAACACCCATTAGGCAACAAGAATGAATACGAATTGATAATTTCTTACAATCTCTCCATCTCTCTTCCCCTAATTTCTAATTCTCTTTCCCGTTCTCTTCTCCTCATCTTTGTTCTTCCTCAATCTCTCTGTAATTTCTACAGTCATACATGGAGGTTTAAATCTTAGGACCCTAGCAATTTGGTGGTTACTTATTGCCACAGGTAATGATAACCCGATGCCTTTATATTCTCAAGTTGAGCCTTGAGCTTTTGCACAGAGAATAAATCAAAATTGTCCAAGAGTTCTATTTAAATTCAGCACCCAAGCATTTATTATTATATTTTAAGAGTTAAAAATTAGTATAATATATAAAGGCAAAAAATGGGTGCAACTTGTAAACAAATGTCCAATTATATGCCAAAATATCGATAATGTCCCAAACTCCTAGTAAGTATTAAGAGCATAATCCTTAAGAAAAGAACTTGGAATCTGGGGCCAAACATTGTTGATCCTAAAGTTCTATGACCTTAAAACTTCTTATGTTTCTTTCTGAATGACCCATAAGGTAGTCAGAGAAATAAAGTATAGATTCTCATTGTAGCACTTATTCCAATTAATGCCTCTCCATGTCCAGATTTCCTCTTAACCAACCCAACTGTTGAGCTATAAACCAAAGCTGATAAGAAAAAAGACACCAAAGGTGGAGGTGATTGCCAAATTCCGCATTTCTCTTACATAATTAGCACTCATTCACAATGACTTTCAACTTTTAATTAGATTATCTAGGTGAAATATTGATTTTCCAAATAAGTTTATATGAATTCACATTGATTGTTTTGCTCTTTTCCATAAAAGATAGTAGGATTTCACCGAAAAGGCCCCTTTGAACTGAGCTTCCAACCCTGCTTATTCAAGGCCTCATTTGGCCTTGCACGTCCGGACAAACATTTAAATAAAGTCATTCACCTCCTAATTATGGGGTTCCTTGTCTAGAACCACGCCCAAACACCATTACCTAGAGAGTTGGAAAAGATTCACCATTCCTAGCTAAATAGTGTGTCGTGGGAAAGCATTGCACAAGTTACCACGCTCGCTCAATTGATCCAACCAGAAATTCACCCTTTGACCTGATCCAATTTTCCACCAGAAACACCCATGAATCGTCTTCTTACTATGCCTATTTCTTCCATAATCCAACACCATATGAACGTCTCGTGGTTCTAGTATGCAAATCCTTAGTCTCCATTACAAATTTAGCATTCTTTATTCTCCAACGAAGACTGTTCTATTCTCTAATGGATTTCCCTAGCCACTTGCAATGTAACGCTTGGTTGATTTTAGCTCATATCTCAAGAACTTCATCAAAATATTTTCAGATATGAGCTAGATGGACCATTTCCTCAGAGTTAGCACAAAGATAATCCACTTTGCTGGTCATCAACTCATATGTAAAGAAAATGCAGTTAAAATTTAAAAGAGAACAGATCAATTAGCCAAAACTCAATAATTTTCCTCCAGGCCATAAAAAACCTAGAAGAAACTCAAAGAACAGAAAATCAATTACCTTTTAGTGTCAGATTGACATTCTTAACAGAACATAGTACTAGGGTACCAACAACTGCATCAACAGAAGCATCGGGTAATGGAATAGCCTCGCCAACCTGGATTTAACACCAATACTAATACCTTTAAAAGTCCTCCAATAAAGAAAAACTTTCTAGTTTCAAAACCAATGAGCATATCACATAAAAGGAGACAACAAAGCGATGTGAAAATTGAAAAAGTGTAATCAGGAAGCAGGCTCAAGACAGTAATATTGAAAGCGTCTAAGTTATAAAAGAAAATGCTGATGGCTACGTATCTGTAAAGGATGTTTTCACATAAAATTCCTTTTGAATTTTATTTCTTGTACTTAAAATCTTTGAGAAGCATCAATACTTCTAATCATCCAGAACCTGTTATCAAACAGGAGAAATATACAGAGAGAATATAACAAAGCAATAAAAGAATAAGGATAACCAAGGTAAATAATCTTGATAATCATTATTCTTCACCATAATGTTCACTGGCCTCAGATTACGGAGAAGTCTTTACCATTTGTCAAATATATTGGTCATACTAATTCCCAAGCATCCTACTTACAGGAGCGACCATTTTGAATATGGATAGAAGTATGAAACAGAAATGCTGATTCCAGAAGAACACTCTGCCTACCAATTGAGCTGACCAATCATCAATGACTTCGGCTTTTCTATGTTCTTTGCTACTTGAGGACTTCTTTTTGACAAGGAATTTTCTTTCTTTCAGTTAATGGCTTTCACATCAAAGCCTATAGTGATGCCTATTCAGCAAGTTGTTCCACGATAAGATGATTTGTTACAGGTTACTTCATCCTACTTGATGTTGCTCCAGTTTCTCAAAAATCTGAAAACAGCCATGGTTTCTTGCTTTTCTGTTTAATTAGAAAATCGGACAATGGCATATGCTACTAGTGAATTCATATGGTTACTCGAACTGCTTGCTAATCTTATCCTTCCACAGCCACAACCAATGCTTCCACATGGTGACATTTAGTCTGCCTTACACGTTGCTGCCAACCAGTCGTTCACAAGAAAACTAAATACATTGAGATCCACTTGTCACATTGTTTTTGACCACTTGCAATAAATATTTCAGCTTGAAGAAACGTTTGTTAAGGTTTTGAGGCATGATCATAACATTTTCTTCTCAGCAAGTTGGCGTTCGTCATCTTAATGCTTCAATGAGGCATGGGGCTTGTCTTACAGATATTATATATTCTGGCTGTAATTACCATATATATTAGCCAATCTTTTTTATTATTGGGTACTGAAATTAGGATACAACTAAGCTTCTGTTTTCCAAGCTAATATCAGCTGTAGCTTCGTAATTTTTACTCCTAAACCAGAGACCTGTTTCTTATACAAATACTTTGTTTTCTAATACAAGATGTGAGCAATCCAACCTCTATTTTTTTCAAGACTGGGTGAGCGAACAACCATGAAAACAAATTGTATATGTTGTTTTCTATCTGGAAACAAATGGATTTACTTTTCTATAAGATTTAAGATAATGAAAGGTGAGGTTTAAGTGTGAATGAAAATGCTTCTAGTTTCCTATTTATTTTCATAAGAAATGCAAATTCCGTACTCGTATAGCCTTAACTTCAGAAAACTTTCTAACTGAAAATAATTTTCAACATGATATGAAATTTCAGTAAATAAGTAATGAATGGAGTAAGTACACATACAGCATGGATGAAATTAAAATTTGCAGGGGGTAAACCTGCATTAACTGCAGCAGCCCGAGCATACTTCTCCATCTTTTGATTTGGATCCACGCCAAAAACTTCAACATCAGTATGACCAGCATAGTATTTAAGATTGGGGCCAGTGCCGATGCCAATCTCCAATATCTTCTTGGCCTTCTCTAACAGATTATCAAAGAGCTGTAACTTGTAACCTGCAATCTAACCACAGAAATAGAAGATAGCTTCCGATATTCAGAGTTTAGTATTTGCATAAACTCAAAAGGAGAAAGCTACTTTCTACGATATGAACACCAAAACTTCAACATAAAAAAGAATCCATAGACACTAACCTCTGCCTCATAAGATTCCATGGATGTATTGAGAACCGAAGCATAAAACTCCTCGTACCAATCGGGCCTCGGAGGATGGACTCTTTGCAAAACACCCTACAGAGGAAAAGGTTTCCATTTTGTGACTGCCTTACAAATACATTAACTAGTAGACATACTAAAAGAAAAAAAAAAAGAAAAAAAAAAGAAAAAAGGAAAACACTGATCTAAAATGAGATAGAGATTAGAGATTCAATCCTGAAAACATAAAAGGAAACTGTAATTAAATCAATTTTAAATTTGAAACAATAGACAGATAATAATAAAATTGGAGAAAGAGGAAGATACCAGATAATCGGAAGGTGAATGAGAAGCAAGGGAGGGACAAATGGGGAGGAAAGCTGTGGAAGCAGCAGTTTGAAGAAAGAGCCTTCTTCCACACGAACATGGATTGGAGGCAGATAATAAATGGAGGTGTTGTTTTTGTGGAGTTTTTCTGGGAACACAATGATATGGAGGTGTTTGGGTTGTGTTGTTGAAGGAGATGAGGGAAGAGGGAAGAGACGGATAGAGTATCATTCTTCCACTGTACGTACGTATAACTGATGTTTGCGGCAAACATAAAGCGGGAGATGGTTTTAGATATTTGTATAAATAATGTTTGAGACCTTCTTTGAAAAAAAAGTAAAAAAGAAGAATTCTGCGTATCTTAAAAAATTTGCATTACAAATTAAATTTCATTTCACATTCCCCATATGTATCTTATTTTTTGCTTCTAACCTTTTAATAATCTAAATACTATTTTACATATAGAAATTATTATGCGGGCATCCCTTTACCGCATTCATTTCAGTTTCCCTCCGAAAAGCACTCACAAGAGAAACCATGGTCCTGATTGTCAGTTTAGTTTTGGTGGGATTATTTCCTCTTTTACTAATAAAGAAAGAAAGCGCAATGACTAAATGCTCAATAAGGTACACGAGATGTGTGAGTGACTAAAAATTTTGATACAAAAAATTAAAATATATTAATTAAATTTTGTATTTGGATTAGTGAAGTATCTTATTTAAAAAGTTTCAATTTTAAAAATTATAAATTAAAGTTTTAATTTAGAAGATTTATCCAATACTAAATAATCAAACGTCTAAATTAATCAGATTAAGTATATTTGATTCGTGATATAAAACATCCTTAATATATAATAAAAAAGATGAGATAGTAAAACAATTCTTGAGATATTTGTAAATTAATTTTTATGTGAATGCATTGAGAATTTACATAAATCAAGTAAAATTTCTCAATATATTTAATAACTATCGTCGTATTATATCTCTTTCACAAGATTTATGATCTATAATTATATTTAACCTCTTATAATTTGGGTGATACATACTTTCTTATAATAAAGCCTAAAATATATATTTTTTTTTTACTTTCAAAACAAACTTATAAACCTCTCCTCTCCTTATTCTCAAATCATTTTTTATTCTCTTTAAAGTAAATAACTTTTCCAAAATATAAGCTTTATTTAAAATTTATACTCCAAATATAAATTACACATTATATATGTACTCTAGAAAATTTATGAAATTTATAAATAGTTCTAGAGTGACTAAATAATTTAATTATCTTATGAAAATTAAAATAATTTTTAAATATTATAAAAATTATACTTCATTACCACTCACCTATAATATTAAATCTATTTTATTTTTCAAAAAACATCATAATATCTTTAAAACCTTATCAAATTCAAATATCAAACAAACATAAAAAAATTTAGGTAATACATATGCACAAGAATGAAAGGCATAATGCTTTATATTACGTGATCTATAGGGGGCATGTAAGTAAGCTACGGATCAATTTTAATTTAAAAGTAACTACTTTAAAATTCATATTTTTTCTATCACCTATAACTCCAATATATAATATATGAACAATCCTATATCTTCACACATTTTTTCTCAACTATACTATATTGATTTTTTTATCAACAAGTGGATTTGATATGAATCTTAATATGCGTAATATGCTATTAGTTTATTAAATCTGTTTAAAAGTGATCAATTACGGTTAAACGGTTATAAATTTTAATATATCGAACTTAGGTATGAACTTATAATATGTACAAATATCATATTTATAATTTTTCATTTTATGATGATCAAAATAAAAAATGATAAAAGTCGACAACATAAAAAACGGTTATGCTCCCCAAATTACACATATGCATTTTGTTTATTTCTTGTTATCCTGTCAGCAATGAAAATCAACGTTTTACAACCAAATGTTGATTTGCAAGATCTATTACAGGATGCGAAGATCTCTTTCGTTATAGATTCAGATGCGCGTTTTGGTTTAAATTGTTCTATTTGCATAATACATGTCTAATTTTATAAATTAAAATTTTCCAATACTAACTAAATTAGGAAATGAATCTCATGTATCCATAAAGTAGAACTGTGAGACTTTAACTTAGAATGAAAGAATTAATAAAAAAGATTATAAAAAAAATGAGATTTGGAAGTTTAAAACTGGTATAATGACTTATATATATTTTTTTCCCACAGTCCTAAACATTTTAAAATTCATAATTTTATTAATTCTCATCCAAATCACACAATTTTGATGTCAACAAAAAAGTTTATGGTATCTAAATGATAGATGCATAATTTTAGTAGCTATAACTTGGCCAGAAAAACTGAAAATGTAGACAAAATACTACTTCCGTGTAACTTGCTTTTTTTCAAAAAAAAAAATTCCAAAAATTCTAAAAATTCATAAATTTCCTAATTTCTTTCTAAATTATGCAATATATTAATATATGAAAAGTTCATAATATCTAGATAAAATAATTTGATAACTAAAAGTTGATCGAAGAAATCATAAGCATAGCAAAAACATTAGTGCCGCATGATTTTTTTGCTATAATGCTAAAATTTAAAAGTTTATATATTCTTCAATTTTAATGTAAATTATGCAATTTTATTATTTATAGAAAGCTCATATTTCATAGATTATAAATAAGATAGTTAGATGGATATTTCGATTAGATGTTTCATTAAATGAAGTAAATACATAGATATAAGATACTATTTTATTAAAAATTGTATCACTAAAAAGAAAGTTAAGCTCAAATATGTGAAGACTCAAGATCAAATTGTAGTTATTTTTGTCAAACTACTCAAATTTAAATTTTTTTTAAAGATTATGTACTACTTTTGAAGTGAAAAAGAAATTTGCAAATTAATAGAGAGTGTTGAAAATATAATTTGTAATTTGTACTCTCATGATTATACAATATATTACGAATCAAACGAACTTCTTTCTGCATATCTTTTTATTTCTATTGTCATTTTCTTCATCTCTGTATAACTTCATATAGTCTTTTTCAGAATTTCATATCATGCATCATGCCATGAAAAAGTAACATAACTATTTGGGTACTGTAGTATAGGAATTCATACAGAGCAGGTAAGGATTGGATTATATATATATTGATGTGTACAAAACAGGGTTCATATGGACATGTTGCAGCCTATCACATAACGACATATAATTGCATGATTACCAAAGCAAATTCCAACTTCCATTGTCTTTGGTGTTCCATTCTTTAAGTAAGATCCAAGTTTGCTTTGCTCTTCAAGCTTTTATTATATAAATGCTTTATCTATTCCCAACTTTGAACCACAAAGCAATCAAGAAGAAGAAAATGAAGACAGGGCAAGTAATTAATATAGTATCAAATAATTCAAAGTCTGAGCTGAGCTTAGGGATGTCTCTACTAGATTTGATGCTGAGAATTGTTGCAGCTGTTGGAACACTCATAAGTGCTATAATCATGGTCACTGCTAATCAAACTCTGCCATTTTCGACCCAGTTAAATA
This sequence comes from Carica papaya, assembly GCF_054855325.1. NCBI lineage: Eukaryota > Viridiplantae > Streptophyta > Magnoliopsida > Brassicales > Caricaceae > Carica > Carica papaya. Next base: position 9,871,813 of record NC_142310.1, on the reverse strand, counting down.
TCTCCAGACTCAACTTCCATGATTTCCCCACCTTCACGTGAGTTTTTCTTCAATCTCTTGATTCATATTTAATTTAGTTTCTTGTTTTAAAAGGAAAACTTACTTGAAATATTAATCATGCCCAAACAGGTTCTTTGTGATTGCCAATTCAATTGCATGTGCTTATCTTGTGCTTTCCCTACTCTTGTCAATCATCCACATCACTCACGCTGCAGCCAAAAACACAAAGATAATCTTGGTTGTCTTCGACACGGTACCAATTTTTTTTTTTATCATTATTATTTTTTTCTCAGTTCAGTCATTCAAATATCTGTGAATTAACTTGTATTTAATTCTGGTGATTAACAAGATAATGTTGAGTGTGGTGAGTGGTGGAGCTTCCTCAGCAGCCGCCATTGTTCACTTAGCACGCGAGGGGAACGGAAAGGCCAACTGGGTTGCTTTCTGTCAACAATACAACTCCTTTTGCGGGCGTATTTCTGGGTCCTTAATTGGCTCATTTGCTTCAGTAATCATTTTGATGCTCATCATCATCATTTCATCTCTCCCAATCTCTCCACCACAAGACTGAAGTGTTTCTTTGCATTATCAAGTTATAATGTGAAGACATCTATCTGTTTCTCAGGGGTTAATTAAATTTGAAAAGTAGTGCTGTGTTTCTATAATTGATATAAACAAAATAAAAAAAAAACATATATATAGATATACCTATTTGCTTAAAAGTGATACTGAATCGATAAAGAAGAAGATTACAGCAAAATGCGGTTTGAATTATAGTCGGCTAATTAGGCTAATAAGGCCACAAGATCATCAATTGATTTCAATGTCTTCTCATAGTATATATATGACTCGTACACTTTTGGTGTCCGAACATAATAATCAAACTGCAAAACCCAAGAAAAAAAAAAAATCTGATTAATCAATAATCAAAAGCTGCAATTTAAAAAGTTTAATGTATGGTAATAATGATTCTTTACCTCGGCCATGTTATCAACCAACTCATTGGCGGTTTCTACGTACTCCTTGCGACGATTCTCAGGCAACGTAGACAAAGCGTTCTTCAAATCCTGAGAAAGATAAGCAGATTTCAAGCGAATGTAAAAGATTACATACCTCCACGACATGTTTTCCACCATCTCCCTAATGCTGTGGAGTCCCTCCGCCGTCTGCTTGATTCTCTCCACCGCGTCCTCCGGCGACAGCCCTGGCTGGAAGAATCGCTCCCAGATGAAGGACCTCGTGCCCCAATTGTGAGCCAGTAGTGCCAATGGTGCGCCTCCCTGAAACCCAACAGCCATAGCAGTTGCAGCCAAAATCTTCGCGACCATGTTTCTCCTGGTGCTTACATGATTTTGATGTGAGGAAGATGAGGATGCTGTGATTAATGGGAGATGGTGGGTTGTGAGCTTGGAGTGGAGAAGACTTGTGTTGGTGCTCATTGTTTGTCTGGGTTATTGGATAAAATGTGATCAGTTTTTAGTTTTTCTCAACATTTTTGGGCATCTTTTTTTCTGCCGCGTGGCACGTTATCTTGTATCATGAAGGGAGAGAGAATTTGTGTTTTGGCATTTTGTGAATCTAATTTATTACATATCATCTAAAGAATGAATAAAAATTTATCACTCAAGAGATAAAAGGATGTGTGTCTTATTGTGATTAAAAATATTACATTAATAATAATCACATAGTCATTGAGGAAAAATGGTCCATTCATTAGCATTGATTATTAAAAATATAATTAAAATCCTAAATGGAATTGCTTAGGAAACAAACCGAGGGGAGGCAAAGAAAAAACCTAAGAGTTTGACCTAAAAAAATCAATGTGCATTCTCTTCATCAAATTCTTCTTGTGGAGACTAGTTTATCTACCTTGTAAAATTGCGAGCGAACAAGTTTCCGGTTAAAATCTAAAAACAAACAAAAACATAGCTAATTTACAAGATCAATGTAGTTTATTCACATGTTCAGTTTAATTACTTACCGTGTCAATTTTATTACTAATTTTTTAATTTTGAATTTTTAGAATAAAAAATAATTAAAAAACAGAATATACTAACATATTTTTAATTTTTTAAATATTTAATTTAAAAATATTATAAATATTTAACTATTTATTATCACTACCAACTCTACTATATCATTATATGTAAAATATAGTATATGTAATATATATCTAAGTATAACATAACATATCATTTATTTAAAATTTTTTATTTCTTTTTATTGAAATCAAAGGAGCTTTGGTCGGTTTGATTTTAGATTTTAAATTAAAATTGAATCAATTTTTATTAAAAATTTTAAACTAAGCAAGTCAAATAGATATGTCTGTGTAGGATTTTTCGTCCCCTCAAGGGGGAGCATACCAAATGAGTGCTTTGAAGCCAAGAACAAATTTTAACTAACAAGATATATTCTAAACAATTAGATTTAACTTGAAATTTTTTTATATTCTCAAAAATATATATTTACAGTGCTACATAACTTTATTCCCCGATAAACATATCATAACTTGCACATGCAATTAGTTGTCTAAATAAAATAAATTGCTTTGCGTTTTATTATGCTGATCTTGGATAAATAATTGTAGTTCATCCATTCTTACACCTATAAAGAATCCTAAACTTTGATCAATTTATTATGAGCAAACAAAGAAATTGTTACCAGTTGAGTTTTTCTTGAACAGTGATTGCTGAAATTAAAAAATTATGATTATTTTTTTTATATTCTGCTTTAATTAGTAAGTGGTAGTTGAAAGAAATGGTAAAACATGTTTCGAAGCAATAAAATTAGTAACTCTTGCTTGTTTTGCTTAACAAAATGATATGTTTTATTTGATTTTTTTGCCGACAGCTTCTATTTGCTGTAACAAAATATCTTTTCTTAAAAATACTATATATTTGTAAGACTGATCGAACTACAAAATATGGAGTTCACATTTTTCAAAAGCTTTTCCTTACTCTGTTGCATTCTCTTTTGCTTTTTCTTTGCGTTTCCTCTGTATTTTTTGCTCTCTTTTTTCTTACTGTAGACCCACATATCCAGATTTAAATTTTTGTATTATTCTTTCTCTATTTTGAAATTACAAACACAAAAATAACAAGATTTTACCTCCAACAGAAATCACCAAAATGAAAGGCATGCCTGTAAAAAACTCAACGGGGTGAATAGAGAGTATTTAATACTCTTTAATTATCTGCTATAGTATTTATTGGGTGGGATGTTGGAAATATATACACATACAGGGGAATCAAGGAAAAGAGGATGAAGGTTGTCTCTAGAATCGACTGAGACCACCAGCTGTCCCCAACTTTTGAACAGAAAAAAAAATCTAAACCCTTTATTTTAGGTTTTGATCTGGGTAGTCCACCTGTCCATTTTCTTTCAGCATTTTCCCATTTTTTTACACTTAATTCTTTTCACCCGCCCCCTCAAGCCAGTTCACTTTCAACTCTTTGAGTTTCTCACCATCACTTCTTTAACCCTTTGAACTTTCTTGTTGCAGGTGCTTCATCTTGAACAGAAGTCGGTGATGTGCTGAGGTTCCTAAAGGTTTTGTGAGCAAATTAGCGAGCTGTTCCCTCGAGGTGATATGTCTCATTTCGACGAAGTTCTTTTAAACCTAGTTGCGAACTATGTGACAGTCGATGTTGAGGTACTTCATTCATTCGTGAAAAATCGGATTTGCCGTGATATGCTCGGCGACTTTGTTGTCGCAATTCAGTATTATGGGTAAGTGGGGTACTATTTAAAAATCTCGAAGCAGATAGGTTATCTACTGAACTTCACACACTGTAGATGACATACTTTTGTACTCAGCCTTTGCAGAAGACTTGCTCACCGTAACTTATTTTTTTATTTTTTAGGAGATTAGTGCAGGCCCGAGGAAGATACAGAAGCCCGTGAGGGATTTGTGGGTCATTGGACACGATGTCCAGTCTGAGTCACAAAAGACTTGAACTTTAAGGTTAATTTTTCTCGGGAAGAAAATGCCTTACTCCAGATATTGCTTTAGGTACCTGACAACGTGTAGTACGACGTCGAGGTGCGGCCGTCTGGGCTGTTGCATAAACTGACTGAGATGTTGGGTAGAGTATGTTATGTCAGACCTGTTGAAGTTGAGGTAAAGCAAACGGCCGATTAGGCATCTATACCTCTCTGGATCTGGTAAGATTTCTCCTTTTTCTGCATTTAGTTTTAGTCAGAAAGGCAGGGGAAAGTGGCTTCCTTTTGCATCTTGTAAAATAGCTTTGGTGTATTTTTTTTGGCTGATGTAGATTCCTTCTTTTGACCTAGCTATCTCGACTCCAAAGAAATATCTCGTTTGGCCGAGGTCCTTGACCGTGAAGGCTTTATCCATGGTGCTTTTGACTTCGCAAATCTCTTCATCATTAAGACCCATGACAAGTAAGTTATCCATATATACCACAACTGCAATGTGGTTTTCTTTTGTTCCTTTTGTTAATATACAGTAGTCGGCTTCTAACTTTGTGAAGTTGATTGATTGGAGCTTTGAAGTAAGCTCTTTATTCCACTGACGACCCGCTTGTTTCAAGTTGTACAGGCTCTTGGTTAAACGACAGACTTGCCCTTCACTGATATTGAAGTAGCCCTCTGGGGGGTTTTAAGTATAGCTCCTCTTCTACAAACCCATGTAGGTACACGTTATTGATGTCTAATTGATATACTAGCCAGTTACTTGCGGCTGCCACGGCTAAAAGTAGTCGAACCGTGACCATTTTGGCCACTGGTGAGAAGCTATCATGATAGTCTATGCCAAACTCCTAGTTGTAACCTTTAGCTACGAGTCTTGCTTTGTATTTATCAACTGATCCATCGACATTGTATTTTATTTTATACAACCATTTTGAGTCAATTTCCTTCTTCCCTTTTGGTAGTGCAGTTAGTTTCCATGTATTATTTTCTTCTAGTGCGGACAACTCGACTTGCATGGCCTTAATCCACTTGCTGTCCCTTTTAACATCTCTGTATGACATTGGTTCTTTCATAATAGACACTTTGACAATGAAATTAACATAGCCATGATTGTATGTAGGTGAGGTGGACATGAAGAAGGGGAGTTCTGACATAGGTTGTTCGGTGGTATGGGCGACAAAGTCTTCCATCTAAGCGAGCTTGTTTCTCACCCTGATGCTCCTCCTTACTTCAGACTCTTGGAGAATGATGTTTGGTAAGAGAATTTCTTCTCTTCTCTGTGACTGGTTTTCAGGTGTGGTTATTGTGTCGTTGTTTGGTATTGACAGTGGTGTGTCATGGTAATCTGATTTAGGGTGTTCTGTTTGATATGAGAAAATATGTTCATGAAATATGACATTCATTGACAAAATCGTTTTTCTATTTGTTATATCATATAATTTGTAGGCCTTTGCATTGAGTTCATACTATAAGAAAACACATTTTAAAGCCCTAGATTCAAACTTGTCTTTTTTAGGGTTAATATTTGTAGTAAAATATAGACAACCGAAGACTTTTAGGTTTGAGTAATCCGGCTGTTTTTTGTATAAAATTTCATAAAGAGTTTTCCATTTTAAAATAGAACTTGGCAAAATGTTTATTATGAGTGTGACTGTGAGTATGACGTCGTCCAAAATCTTTTTGGTAATTTTGATTCAAACATCAATACCCTAGCAATTTGTAATAGGTGTTTATATTTCCTCTCCACCACACCATTTTGCTGTGGTGTGTATGTACAGGTTTTCTGATGCATGATTCATTTTTCTTAAAAAAAGATTTTGTATGAAGTGTTTATGAACTCAGTGTCATTATCTGTCCTAACTGTTTTGATTATTTTCTGAAATTGGTTTTGTATTAGATTGCAAAAATATTTCAAGGTATTTGGTACACTCGTTTTCTCTTTTAATAAATAAGTCCAAGCAGCTCTTGAGAAATTGTCAACTATGGTTAAAAAATAGAGTGCACCAGAGATATAATTGACCGAGTATGGTCCCTAAATGTCAACATGTATTAAACTAAAAATGTCACTGGTATTGATGAAACTTTTAGGGAAAGATAAACATTGTTGTCTTGTCAATGTGCATATTTCACAATCATGTAGAGCTGCACTGCCTGGTAACTTTAGACTGGGGATGTAGATCAATTTTTTTGTGGATGTGTGACCGAGTCTTTTGTGCCATAGTTATAGGTTGTTTTCTTGGGTGTGGCTGATGCATGCTTTGTTAAGATCAATGTCTTCATTCAGGGTGTATAAGCCATTTATTATTGTTCCCTTCCTCAATATTTTGTTAGTTGTCAAATCCTGCACAAAATAATGGTTAGGATGAAAGGAATTGTAGGTATTTGAAGTTTGGGTTAGTTTTCTGATAAATATAAGGTTACAAGTGAATTTTGATATATAGAGGATATCCTGTAGAATTAAATTATCACACAGCTTTATGGTTTCTTTGTGGGTTGAGTAACTTGTGGTTCCGTCTGATAGCGAGACATGCACTGCAGGTTTTAGTTTTACGAGTTTTGAAAGTATTTTGAAATCATGGTATATGTGTGATGTAGCACCTGTGTCTATTATCCAAGTTCCTATATCATTAAAGACATGTAAAAAACAGCATTTAGGTTGCTTACAGGGGAGCCAAAATAATCCATGCACCCTGCTGATTCTGTTGTGTTTGCTCTTTGGTTTTTTATGTACTTACTGATCCCTTGTTGTATGAGTATGGTCATTTTTGTGCCCGAGTTTGTGTTGAATGCTTCTGTTTTGGTGCTATCAGTGGCATTGTTTACCACCGCATTGGCTTTTTCTTTGTTTTTTTTCCCTTTGAGTTATGTAAACTATTCTGGGTAGCCATGGAGCTTGAAGCATATATCCTTTGTGTGCCCTATGTTTTTGCAATAAGTACATGTCCTGCTGTCCTTCTCCTTTTTTCAGTTTGGGAATTTTGGATTATCTTTTAGGTTTGTGTAAAATGCAATGGGTGTTCCCCAAGGTAAGTTACTATTGTGTACTTTTCTTTATTTTTCAACACTAATCACCATAGAATAAGATCTATTCACACCGGGTAAGGACTTCATGATTAATATTTGGTTTCTGACATGGTCGTATAAGTCATTAAGACCCATTAGAAATTAGATTAAGTTGTCAGTATTGTCTATTTCACTGTGTTGTATTGCAGCATGACAGGTGCAAGCAGGTAAGAACAATAGGTGGGTTAACTCATCCCATAGCTTTTTGAGTTTTGTACAATAGGCTGTGACAAAAAGGTTAGATTGCGTGATAGAACTTATTTCACGTTTTAATTGATATAACAGAGGTATGTTGCTTTCACCTTACCTTTCTTTTATTTCATCCCACATGTTTTTTGCTGATGTGGTGAACAGGAAGGAGCTAGCGAACTCTTTGTTCATCAAGTTCAGGATCCAAGACACCATCAAGTTCAGGATCCAAGACACCACCATGCTGTTTGTTTTGTGCCATTGTTTATATTCTACTGCATCAGGTTTGGGCTTTTTGCATCTGCCATCGACGAGGGCGAACTTGTCCTTGGCTCTCAACGCAATCACCATGGCTCAGCTCCAAGACAAGGAGTTGGAGCCATCAAGTGTAGTTGTGACAAGTTGCATTCCAGGCTGGTCTGAGTTTAGGAGTATCAACACATCTGTATTAGGATTTGCCATTGAGCAGTAGGGTAACATTGTAATGTAAAAATAAGAAGAATCAATATTTATTTATTACAGGCACTGCTCTGATACCATGTAAAAAACTCAACCGTGTGAATAACGAGTATTTAATACTCTTTAATTCTCTGCTACAACATTTATTTGAGTGGGACATTGGGAGTATATACACATATATATATAAGGATGAGGGTGAGGGTGGTCTCTAGAATCGACTAAGACTACCAGCTGTCCCCAATTTTTAAATAGAAAAAAAAATCTAAACCCTTTATTTTAGGGTTTTTGATCTGGGCAGTACATTTTCTTTCAACATTTTTCCATTTCTTTACACTTAATCCTTTTTGCCGGCCAATCAAATTCCTTTAGAGGGATTTTAGCTGGACAAAGTTTCCCTCTCAACGTTATTCATCAATTTATATTAATCGACACCCTTCATGGAACCTGAAAACAACTAAAAATAAACTCTTCTCATAGCTTCCTTGTTTCATTGTGCTTTATACATATACTATATTTATGTATATATTCTTTTTAACTTCATCTAAATAAAATTCATGACCCTTTACTTCTCCTCTAAATACAAATTGAACCCATATATCTTTCTTCGAAAAATCCAGATATATCTTGCTCTGTTTAACATCTCCTCTGCAGAGTTTGTGCTGTTTGGGAGTTATCTTATTCTAGTTTTCATCATCGGATTCTTGGTTGCTATAATATATTGTATTTTTTTTTTTTTTTGTCTTTGGATGTAAGATCTGGGTCCTTGGCTGCTTTCCTCTGTCGGTTTTCTTGGGTTTTATCTTTCGTGGAAATAAATTATAGTCTTCTTTCTTGGTCTTCTTTGGATAAGCATTATACTTGTTAATAGATTTGCTAATTTCTCATTATATTCCAGGGAATAGAATTGATCAAAATAAATTATGTCAAATAGCAGTTTCTATTTGCCCATTTTCATGGATTAGGATTCAATTTCCATTTGAACAAGCATTTCATGAACAGCAAGAGATTTGACAGCATATATCATATATGTATCATCATTTACCAATCTCTCTCCTCTCCACATGGACCACTTATTGGTTAGGGATAGGTAAACATGTAGATAAATCACACAAATCAGTTTATTAACAAGGATTATAGCCAGGGGATGGATGTAGTCAGTTGGTTACACCTAAGACAAGAGCCAGCAACTGTTAATGATCTATACTTATACCATCGAACACCATAAGCATCTAACCACGTCTGGTGATTGTGAGCTTCAGCCCATGAGCCATTGATAGTATTGTCATCATCCTATACTTCACTGTATGACCTGGTACCAAATTGAATTTGAAGAATCTACACAAAATAGCTAGAGTCATCTTCATCTGGAGATACGCAGAATCCTTTCCGAGGCATATCCTTGGTCCGGCCTGCAAAGGGTCATATAGCATAACAAGTGATAAGGCACCTCTGTGTCTAACTCCGAGGATTTGTAGGGATGCAAAGAAGAATTAACTGTGAAATGTTTCCTTGTTGAAATATATGCAATAACATACTTGAAAAGCAGTGAACTTGAAGGGAGATGCGTTTTGGAAGACACCATCTTTGAGCCATCTGTCAGGATTGAATGAAGCTGCATCAGGACCCCAATTGTATTCCATCCTACCCATTGAGTAGGGAACATAAGTAACCATTCCTCCTGCTTTTACTTTGGTTCCATCTGGTAAAACATCATCCTCCAAGATTCCCTTAGGGTCCTGAAATCCCAATTTCATTACATTAATTGCAATTGAAAATCTTTTGTTCATGAATTCACCAAATCCCCCATCGGATGTTTGCCTTTGTTTATGGATAAAGTGAAAATGACAGGAGAATATCTATACCTGAGGCACTGCAGGATACAAACGGAGTGTTTCCGTGATCACAGCATGCAAATATTGCAGTTTACCAAGTGAATCATAGTTCAAGAGTCCTGCAAATTGTGTTGCCCTCTGGGTGAACGATTCAATATCCTCTTTGTCATAGTCAACCAGTGGCACCTGCCCTTCATTTATTTGTTCTTGTTCAAGAGCTATGAGCTCCGAGTAAAGCTTTTCAGCTACATGATCATGCATTATTATCATGTAGATTGCCCACGTAAGAGTTGTTGCAGTTGTGTCCCTCCCAGCAATCACAAAGTTGAGGACAATATCTCTGAGGCTTTTTTCACCTAAATTGTTTTCTGGGCGTTGGCTTAATTCAATAAATCTTGACAGAATATCATGCTTTATCTGCAATATATGACACGAGGTAAGTTTTTTCCCGAGAGGGCAGGGGAATCGAGTTCGTATCACATAATTGAATACCTTGTCATTACATGTATCTCGCGCCTCTTGTATCTCAGCTTTTCTTCTTTTTATGACGGAGTAAGTGAAATCATCAATCACTTTAATGCTCTTTTCAAGTAAAGCTTCTGAACCCACATTAAGAAATTTCTTTAGCTTCCAAAGAGGATCAATGAAGCGAAGTGTGACAACAATGTTTGCAGTGTCAAATGCCTGAGCAAAACTATTTTCTGGTAAATTCGGAGCCAGAGTTCCAATCTCTACACCAAATCCCACCTTACATATGGAGTCTAGAGTCATCCTCATCAACAATTCCTGTCACCAACCAAACAAAAAACATATTTATTTAGGAAAGAAAAAAAGAAAAAGAAAAAAAAAAAAAAAAGTATAGAGATGAGAAGAGTTACTTAATAACCTGCATGTCTACTTGTTGATCTTGAAAAGATGCTTGAATTAGAATTTGACAGAGTTTGAAGCTGTAATCTCCAAAAACAATAGTACTGAAATCTCTCAAATTCTTGGATGCAAACTCAAAACTAGCAGTTTTTCTTTGTTTTCTCCAAAGCTCTCCATCTACATTAAAAATCCCATCTCCTAACAGCACCTCCATATATGAATGATAAGTTGTACCCTTCAATTGAATCAACAAATACATAAATATTTTCATCAAAAAAGTTTTTTAAGGAATTTTTTTTTTAACTGGGATTATTAAAATTTACCTTGGGGTAATTAGCAAAATTTGTTTTAAGAACATGTTCCACATTTGCAGGATGAGCAATGTAAGTATATGTTGTGAATGGCATTGGAACTACAACACTTGTTGAATGAGACAAATAATTAACAAGCCAATCATGCATTCGATCATAGTTGATGAGTTGTTCTATTGCTGCTCCTACCAGAGGCCATGTCTTTGGACCTTTCTTCTTCTTCTGGCTCCATCTGTGAATAAATACCCATGATATTATCATGCAAAATATCACCCACCATATTCTCATCTTATCTCCATCTTCTGAACAAAACAAGGAAAGTATCTGTTTCTTCTCATTATGATCTCCTCCCATGAGTTCTTCTCTCTTTTCTTCTTTTTTCAAAAGAAAATAATAATCCTGAAATCAATATACTTTATCCACAAAGAAGATTTGTTTCTTATAATAAACATGGTGAAGATAAAGTTGTTGAACATGGGTGGTAAATCTCATGAATCATCTAATACTTCGTCAACAACCTTTATATGTTTTGGTTTAAAACTATATCACCTCTTTTGTGTCCTTAACCTAACTTATTCAAATAATTATACATATAACCATATATATATATATATGTATATATATGCATGCATTTTATAGTTGGTTTCTGACCAATTATTTGCGCTTATCCATTTACAAAATTTAGTTTTTTCTGATTGCCAACAAGATTAATGAACAAGAAATGGAATCCATTTCCAAATAAAATTCCTTAAGAAATAAATTTTCATCTTTATAATATAATATAATATATATAAACGAAACATATGAATTGAATATATATATATATATACATTGAACAGCCAATTTATATATATATATATAAATTTTGACAGAATTTTTTGTTTTTTTTTTGTTTTTTCATATTTTTATCTCTTATATGTAATATTTTGAAAATTATAATAGGCAACTCATGATCATTAAAGTTTAATAAATTTAACAAAAATTAATATATCTTATTTACATCATGCATAAAGTATGAGTATAATTTTTAAATCATATATTCACACTTTTATGTACCCAAATAAGGTATGAAAAACATTTGCTTTAATGTAACAAAAAATAAAATTAAGAAATTTCATTTTAAAACGATTTAGTCAAATATTAAATTTTAGTGAAAAAATTGGGACTGAGTTACAACATAATTATAGTTAAATAAGAATAACTTTATTGTTATATATAATATCATACTCCAAGTTTTTATAACCAAATACTATGATGACCTTGTTATTGCTATTGGGTTTATCCAAAAGGTAGTCAAATTTCTTTCTATTTGAACTCTTAATTACCATTAAATTTTTGGGTTTAATTCTGTGCCAAATTTAATACTCTCTCATACTTAGTGTCTTCATAGGATTGGAAGTGAGATTTTATACATTTATTGGTTATTACTGACTAGTCGTTATTAAATTTTAGTCAAAAAAAAAATCTATATACTTAATTAATATTTTCCCTTTCCCCATAAGCATACGAAATTAGAGAATAATACAAAATAATAGGTTAAGTTTTTCTTTTCAATTTAAATTTTAGTTTAAGAAAATCAATCACCAATTTTAATAAGTTTGTTGAAATTAATTTTCTGTATATAAAAAAAAAAAAAAAGGAAAGGAAATATCACCATGTAACAATGACATATATTCTATCCATTGTCACCAAACTTTTACATCAATTTTCCTAGCATTTTTCTTTTACATTCTTTTTACCATCTCAAGTTGCATACATACATACATACATATATATATATATATATATGTATCCCTCAGGGCTCTAGCTGGTCTGCTTCCTTTCAATGAATATTTATGATTAATTTTGTCATATATATGTATTATATTATGCTGAGTTTGGGTTTCCTCCTGTGTAAAAAGTGTTGGTTCCCAAATAAGAATATAATTAATTTTATAAATTAAAATAATATTAAATTAATTCACATGAGTTAATAATAATAATTTTAAATTAAATTAATATATAATCGAATAAAAATAATAAATAAATAATAACATTAAAATTAAATAAAGACGAGATTTTAAATAAAAAATCTTTCAAAGTAAAAAAAAAATATATATATATATATAAATCAAACTCTAAATTAAATTCATTATAAATAATCCACTAAAACTTAAATTCGGAACCAAAGAAAAATAATTTTTGTTTGTGCATAACTTGAAAAAAAAAAGGCAAACAAAAAAATCAAATTTAAACATTCCTTCATCAATGATGTCACTGATGGGGAGAGAAAATGAGAACCGTTCCTCTTTTCTTTTCTCTTGGCCGTCACTCTACCACTGTTCCAGATATATATACAAGTTATTTCTCTTTTCTCTTTTTTTATCTCTTCTTTTTCTTCTCTCTCTCTTTCTTATGCACAATCACTCTTTTTTTGAATTTTTTCTTCTCTTTTTGCTTGATCGTGCAACGTACATACATATATATATATATATATATATATGAGCTGCAGTTCTAGTTTTTTCTTTTCTTTTCTTTTTGAAGGACTGATTTGTCATTTTTTTATTCAATAGGTTAGATCTTAACAATCTACTTCTCCTACCGTATCCACTCATCTATTACTTAATTTTTACTCAATCTCCATGACTTAATACAGAATTGATGCTTGTCACGAATTTTATTTACTACATTAACTAGATCAGTCTGAATCTTCTTCAAAGAACTCATTTTTTGTTTCATTATGTACTTTTTGAAAGCTCTATGACTCCCCTTCTTCAATAACTATAATATATATCCAAAATTTGGATATCTGGTAGATAAATTATTTGTTCTGTTTGACCTTCTAACCAAAGGTTTTTCAATAATCTGAGGGGCTACTCTCTCTACTCAATATTATCATTTATATTTAATGATGCTGACACACAATCACTTTCATCCCTTCATTACTGTCTGATTGTAGGAGGAATCAATGCAAGAAAGTAAATCTCTTCACTTGTAGGCTTATCAGATATCTCAAAATCTAATAGGATCATGTATTCATAAAAAATTATATATCTAGACCTGATGATTTTCTTCTTCACTAGATACCATAACTTGTACTCAAACTTTATATAACCATAACTTAGAAAAATACATGAAACTGTCATATCATCAAGCTTCTGTCTTTGCTCCTTAGGTATATGCATAAATGTTTTGCAGCAAAAAACTTTCAAATAAGAATAACTTACATAATTCCCATATCATACTTTTTTAAGAATATCAAAATTTAAAGGAGTTTATAGAGATTGATTCATCAAGTAGCAGACAATGTAGAGTGCTTCACTCCAAAATGGTTTGGTAAATCAGTCATTTTTAATATGCATATGATCTTTTCAAGAATGGTTCTATTTGTTCTTTTAGCAATACCATTGTGTTGAAGAGTACCTGGAACAGTCTTTTTATGTCTAATTTCGTATGGTAAATAGTAATTTTTAAAACTTTTTGAAGTATATTCGCCACTATTGTCACTGCAAACACTCTTTAAAAATGTTTTTTTTTTCTACTATAGCATGGAACTGTTTGAAATACTGTAGAACTTTATCTTTTTTCTTCAAAACAAAACACTCAAACTTTTCTTAAAGCATCATCAATAAATATAACAAAGTATCTACTAACGCCTAATGATTTCATATCAATGGGATTACATACATCAGAATAGACTAAGTCAAATACATTCATTTTTCTTTCAGAAAAACTACTTAAAAGATATTCTATGTTGCTTATCATATAAATAATCATTACAAGAATTTAAACTCGTACCTTTGGAAAAAGAAATGAGAGACTTCTTTAGCAGAATCTACAATTCTTTCTCACTCATATAAGCCAACCTCTTATGCTACAAATCTGATAAAATATTTTTTTTACTACATTCAGAGTATCTCTAATTGTCTTCACTTGAGTCTTGTACAGTGTGTGACACAGTTTACTCCTTATAGCTACAATTGAACCTTTGATAAGTTTTCATTTTCTATCACCAAATGAGTTATAATAACCATTAAGATCTAGAGCATGTGTAGAAATCAGATTTAGGCGTAAATCAGGCACATGTCGCACATTTTTCAAAGTCAATGTGTAACCAACATCTCTCTGCACACAAATCTCATCAATACCACAATATCTACATAATTGGTATTATCCATTTTCACTATGTCAAAGTTTTCTGCTTTAGACATAGTAAAGGTATCCCTCCTAGGTGTAGTATGGTAGGACGCTGCTGAATCAACAACCCACTTAGTATAAAAATCAATAACATGATCATGATCCTCAATAAAAAAAGTACAACCAGTTCTTCAATATCAATTACAGCTGTTATGGTACTCTAATCATCTGCTGTGTTCTGATTATTTTGTTCATTTTTCTAAATTCTATAGTTTTGTTTCATATGTTCTTCCTTACCATAATGATAACAACTGAATTTTTCTTTATTGCATCATTTAAGATCCCTACTTTTACTTTTACCCATGCTCTCTATGACAAAGGCAACTGAATTTTTCTTTATTGCATCATTTAAGATCCCTACTTTTACTTTTACCCATATGCTCTCTGTGACAAAGGCATGTGATGTATCAATGCTCATATCTTTCCTTCTGGATACAAAACACCGTTTGGAGCAGAGTTATAAAGAGACACACCAAAGTTTTCCAACTATTTGACAACAAACTCAAAAGTAATAATACTCGCATTTCATCATTTAAGGTTAATTTTATAATATTTAATTAAGTTATCAAATCTTAGAACTCACTTAAGTGTTCTACTACTGACTGTCTATCTCACAGCTTCAGATTCACCAATTTTTTGATAACAAAAACTTTATTTTGAGCATTTTTTCTTTCATACATGTTCTCCAAGTTTTTTCACAAATCCTATGCATTGACTTCTTTACTTATATAGTGATAGATACTAATATCCGCCCACTGTCAAATGGTTCCAACAATTTTTTTGTGCATTTTCGCCCAATCATCTTCTGATTTTTCAATTGGCTTAGTAGTTACTAATTTAATAGGATCACACAGATCTTTGCAATAAAAAAAATTTCCTTCTTCATCTTTTAAATTGAATAATTTGAAATTGTTAGTTTAATCATAGTATTTGCGTATTCATCTATCCTAATTTGCATAATTAATTCCAGATGTAGCACCCGGAAAGGAGGAGGAAAAAAAAAAAAAAAAAAAAAAAAAAAAGGGGGGGGCCACGTCAGCAGCCACGTCAGCAGGCCCGGTCAGCAGTCCCGGCCAACCGGGGCCTGCCACGTGGCAAGATCGCGTCACTCCAAAAGGAGCCACGTTGGCGATCCGCGTGGGTGCGATCCGACGGCCCAGATCAATCGCGCGATCGGACGGTCCAGATTCAAACGCACGGACGGCCCAGATTCAATCAAAAACGAACGGTCCAGATTAAAACGAAATGAACGGCTGTGATCAAAAGGCAAGGGGTTATAAATACAACCCCCACACCAGACCACAAACCCTAGCCGCCAGCCGCTCGCCGGAGAAGACGAACCAGAGGCCGACCGCCGCCACCCGCCGCCACTCGCCGCCGCACCGGGGAAATTTCCGACCGCCGATCGAGGTAAATTTCATACCCCCGACTCGTTTTTCCCCACTGATTCCTCCTATGGCCAAATCGAAGCCGAAATCCCGGCCAAACGGCCGGAATACGCGGCCGAAGCCCAGCGGCGCCGCCGCGCCCCCTCTCGGTTTTTGCCTCCGACGAGGCCCTTCCCGGCCTCCGTTCGATGCAATTTTTATATCACCGTGATCACCATTCTTTTCTCTACAGGTTGACCGAAGCCAAATCACCAAAACACGAACCTCGCCGGAGAGTCGCCGTACCCGAGAGCGCCGCCGCCGGTAAGCTCCGCTTTTCCGTGATTTTTTGGCCCCCCGAGAGCCCTAGGGTTGTTTTCTGACAAGGACCAATGCGAGTGTGGCCGAATTCGGCCAAAAACGGCCGAAAACAGTCAACCCGAGGCGACTCGCCGCCGCCAGCGGCGGTGCCGTCGCCGGAGCACGGCGGAGCCGCCGTGCCGGAGTTGCGATTTGGGTCGAAAGAGGCCCTGGGCCTAATTTGGATTTTTTTTGGAACACGTGCAGGTACTGTTAGTGTGTTTCAGTTCCCCGGGAAAAATTCAGGGAAAATTAGGGACAGCCTGCAGGCGCACTGTGAATCGTATTCGGATCCCGAAAACAAGTAAGGACCCCTCACCCTATTTCCTATCACGGTATTAAAGTTCAAAATGATAAAACGGTATTTCTTGAATTAACGCATGTGTGAAATTGCTTAAGGTAGCTAATGGAGTCCGAGTCTAGTGTGATTGGTGGTTTACTGTTATTTGGCATGTTTACAGCTTTAAATGCAAAATGAGGTTTGATGTGTTTATTTTACAGATTTGTGTGCATTTACTACGTTTTTATTAATCATGGGTTGGATGACTGAAAAACCGATACTGTATGTTGTCTGTTCGGCATGAATTACGATTTGCTTGTTTAAATGTGAATTGATGATGCTTATTGAGGAAAAGGGAAATGAAACATTGTGTAGACTGATAATTGTGTGATGGGGTCAGCCTGACTAGATATCCTGGGAGATGGTGGACGGACCGGGTCCGTAGGGAACCCTACCGGGATTGTGGTCTCACATGCCGGACGGGGCATGGAGGTCTTATGGTTTTGGCGCCCATACCGGACGGGGTATGGGGACGGCCCGTTTCACCCTCATACCGGACGGGGTATTGAGGTTTATGGTTTTGGCGCCCATACCGGACGGGGTATGGGGACGGCCCTGGAAACTGATTATGGATGTTAAAGGTTAACGGGTAGCGGGACCCCTAGGGACCCCCATGGATACTAGTAGGCTGGTAAATGAGAAAAGGATATGTTGTATAATGATTGAATTACAAAAGGCGTGATAAGTGCTATGTTTTACAGCTTATATTATTCCATGATTGTGATAATGTTATTATTTTTCTTATATTGTTTTCATAAATTCCACCGAGGTAAGTGGATGGTAAAGGTTTTCATGTTAATAAACGAGTTTATTGTAAATTATGCTCCATTGGTCTTTTTGTGGTTTTCTACCCACCTTTATCTCCGTGACGGTGAGATATCGTGATGTTCTTACTGGGCTAGTGTAGCTCACTCCTTAATTAACCATTTCAGATCAGGAAGACATGGTTCCCGAGCCCGTTCCGCAGGAGGACGACGAAGGGGATGCCTAGAGACTCTGTAGTCATACGCATAGTTTATTTTCGAGTTTTCTTTCTTAGTTAGTTTAACCTTTTATATTTTAAGTTCGTTTTTTTAGTTTTTTCGTGTAAGGGATGTTAACTGAAATTTTGATCTCGCTTCCGCATTCGATATATTTAAATACTCATTTCTTTTTTAATATTTTCCGGGGCCGTTACAGTTGGTATCAGAGCCGCATTTCCTCGGACCCATCCCTTACACTATAGTCCTTTAAAGAAATACTCACCGATTGGTCGTTACTCAACCATTCCTTGTAAATACAAGTACACAGAAATGAGGAGAGGAAGGCCCCCACTAAACCGAGCGGCCCAAGATAATTCGCTTCGGGAGGATTTGGACAGATTATATGAGATGGTGGAAGCTCTCGTAGCTGCTCAGCGAAGGCAAGAGGAGAGAAGGGAGTTACCCGGACCTCCTCCGCTAGCGCAGGTTGAGCCCCCGTTACAGCAGGCTGATCCCGAGCCACCCCGGCAGGAGCCTGTTCCTCCACAGTACCACCCGGCACCACAGCCACGGTACCAACAGGTACCGCCA
The DNA here is from genome assembly GCF_054855325.1 of Carica papaya. Taxonomy (NCBI): domain Eukaryota; kingdom Viridiplantae; phylum Streptophyta; class Magnoliopsida; order Brassicales; family Caricaceae; genus Carica; species Carica papaya. Next base: position 9,853,363 of record NC_142310.1, on the reverse strand, counting down.
CAGCACATTCCAGTGCCCCCACCCCATCAGCAGGCGCCACCACAGGGTCCCCCAGTTCACCCTCAGCCGGCCCCAGTCCCTCTACCTCGGGACCCCGCTCCCTCCTTGATCGACCCCGGCTTCATAGAGAGGTACAGGAGACTGAACCCTTCTACTTTTTCAGGGGGATCCTCTTTCGAAGAGGCCCAATACTGGCTGGCGGAGACTGAGAGAGCCTTTGAGACCTTGGGAGTAATTCCTGAGCAGAGGGCTGCCATTGCCTCCCTCATGCTGGTAGGGGAAGCAGTACGCTGGTAGGAGCTCAAGCGGGCCACCCTGCCTGTACCAGTTACTTGGGAGCAGTTCCTAGCGGCTTTCCATGCGGAGTATCTCCCTAAACACATCCAACATTTAAAGGAAATGGAATTTGCTCAGTTGGTCCAGGGTAATATGACAGTGTCGGAGTATGCCCGCAAGTTCCTGGAGCTGGGCCGACATGCCCCGGAGACATTGTTGGATGAGGGCCGAAAGGCCAGGAAATTCCAGTGGGGTCTCCGCCCGGCGATCAGACAGCACTTGTTGGTGATGGAGCTCGAGACATATTCGGCAGTCCTGGCAAAGGCGCAGATCATAGAAAGGAGCTTCGACACCCGCCCTCAGCTAACGGGAAGTTCCCGACCTTCAGCCCCGCTCCGCAGGCCAGCGCCTACCATGCCTGTCCAACCCAGTAAGAGACCCAGGCCTGCCGTTCAGGGCCCTCCTCAGGCTATGGGGGCAGCTCGTGGGAAGACCTGCCAGTACTGCGGCAGGGATCATGGGGACCGACCCTGCTACCGCCTCAACAACACCTGTCGCATATGCGGCAGTGCCCAGCACTATGCGAGGGAGTGCCCTAGGAACCAGAATCAAGGGAGGCCTCCAATCCAGGGCAGAGTTTACAACCTTACCCAGAAGGATGCCGATGCAGACCCGGACGTGGTACATGGTAAACCCAAGAAGGAAGTTTGTATCCAAGAGATTCCAGTAGTCCGAGACTTTCCAGACGTATTTTCGGATGAACTGCCCGGTCTACCAGGGGACAGAGAGGTCGAGTTCACCATAGACTTACAGCCAGGAACCCAACCCATCTTGGTAGCTCCTTACCGAATGAGCCGCATCGAGATGGAAGAGCTAAGGAAACAAATCACTGAGCTACAAAACAGTGGCTTCATTAGACACAGCATTTCCCCATGGGGTGCCGGGGTTACTTTTGCAAAGAAATGAGATGGAACGTTGAGACTGTGTATTGATTATAGAAGGATAAACAAGGTAACAATTAAAAACAAGTACCCTCTCCCCCGGATTGATGACCTTTTCGATCAGTTGCAGGGTGCACAGGTCTTTTCTAAAATAGATCTACGATCAGGTTACCATCAGGTGAAAGTGAGAGCTGAAGACATCCCCAAGACGGCATTCCGAACCAGGTACGGACACTATGAGTTCCTGGTTATGCCGTTTGGGCTAACCAACGCCCCGGCCATCTTTATGGATCTAATGAACAGAATCTTCAGAGAGTTTTTGGATAAATTTGTCATCGTGTTCATCGATGATATCTTAGTCTACTCAAAAAGTAGAGAAGAACATGCTCATCATCTTGCCCAAGTCCTCCAGGTACTCAGGGAAAAGAAGTTGTATGCAAAGTTGAGCAAGTGTGGATTTTGGCTCGAGCAAACCGCCTTCCTAAGACATGTTATATCGAAGGAATGGGTGTCGGTGAACCCCGAAAAGGTTGAAGCGGTACTTGGTTGGGAAAGACTGACAACAGTTAAGGAAATTCGCAGTTTCCTAGGGATGGCGGGTTATTACCGCCGGTTTGTCGAAGGGTTCTCCAGTCTAGCGGCCCCTCTAACCCGACTCACAAAGAAGAATGCAAAGTTTGATTGGAATGAGAACTGCGAAAGGAGTTTTTCCGAATTGAAGAAGCGACTGACTACTGCACCCGTGCTGGCTCTACCGAGTGGATCAGGAGGGTATACAGTCTATAGTGATGCCTCCTATCTGGGCCTGGGTTGTGTCCTGATGCAGCATGGAAAGGTTATAGCATATGGGTCTAGACAGCTAAAGAATCATGAGAAGAACTATCCTACCCATAACTTGGAGCTTGCCGCAATCATACACGCCTTGAAAATCTGGCGCCATTATTTGTATGGAGAGACCTTTCAGATCTACACCGATCATAAGAGCTTGAAGCACATCTTCACTCAGAAGGATCTCAACATGCGTCAGAGAAGGTGGATGGAACTCCTCAAGGACTATGATTATGACATCCTGTACCATCCAGGTAAGGGCAACGTAGTAGCCGATGCCCTCAGTAGGAAGAGTGCAGGCACCCTAGCCCATCTGATGGTTTCGGAATGCAGGTCCATTGGGGCTACGCAGCAGGTTCGACTGCAAGATCTGAAGAGGGCCACATGTTTGAGCCACCTAGCAGTCCAACCCGAGTTAATCCAAAGAATAAAGGAAGCCCAGTCAATCGACCCCGCCCTAGTAAACCGCAAGAAGGATGCAGAACAGGGAGTGAACTCAGAATTTCAGATCTCTGCCGACGGATTGATTCGTTTCAAGGACAGAATGTGTGTCCCAGACGACAATGAATTAAAAAGAGACATCATGACAGAGTCCCATAGTTCAAGGTTCGCCATGCATCCAGAAAGTACAAAAATGTACCAAACTATGCGACCCCGATTCTGGTGGAATGGGATGAAGAGAGATATAGCCGACTTTGTATCTAAGTGCTTGGTATGTCAGCAGGTCAAGACAGAACATCAACGCCCAGGGGGGTTGCTTCAGCCTTTACCGATTCCAGAATGGAGGTGGGAACACATCACCATGGACTTCGTATCGGGACTACCCAAGGCACGATCGGGACACGATGTCATATGGGTAATTGTTGACCGACTCACTAAGTCTTCCCACTTCCTGGCCATCAGAATGACTGATTCGTTGGACAAGTTGGCAAGAATGTATGTCCGGGAAATAGTCAGACTGCATGGGGTCCCAGTAACAGTGGTATCCGACAGGGATCCCAGATTCACTTCTCGGTTTTGGAATAGTTTCCAGCAAGCTATGGGAACAAAGCTGTCCCTCAGTACTGCCTTCCACCCCCAAACCGATGGACAATCAGAGAGGACAATCCGTACGCTAGAGGATATGCTCCGAGCTTGTGTCCTTGACTCCGGAGGCCATTGGGACGACCATCTACCCCTGATAGAGTTTGCCTACAACAACAGTTACCAAGCAAGCATCGGCATGGCCCCATACGAGGCGCTATACGGGCGTTCGTGCAGGTCACCGATTTGTTGGGAGGAAGTGGGCGATAGAAGATTGTTTGGCCCGGATTTAGTGGAAGAAACCACGTCCAAGATAGTTAAGATCAAGAAGAACATCCAGACAGCTCAGAGTAGGCAAAAGAGCTATGCTGATACCCGGAGGAGAGACCTGGCCTTTGAGAAAGGTGACCGTGTGTTTCTTAAAGTCACCCCCTTCAAGGGAATTAGTAGGTTCGGCAGAAGGGGAAAATTAAACCCCAGATACATTGGACCCTTTGAAATCTTAGACAAGATTGGTACCACTGCCTACAGACTTGCACTGCCCCCTGAGCTCTCCCGGGTTCACAATGTGTTTCATGTATCTATGCTGCGCAAGTACAATCCGGACCCTTCTCATGTCGTGGCTCATGAACCGCTTTCACTCCGAGAGGACTTGTCTTATGAAGAAGTACCGGTCAGTATCACGGACCGAGAAAGCAGAATACTCCGTAACCGGGAAATATTATTTGTAAAAGTCTTGTGGCAGAACCACACGCCTAGGGAGGCGACTTAGGAGCTGGAATCAGAATTTAGGGCCCAATATCCTCATCTGTTTGATCAAGAGTAATGAGGCAAATTTGGGGACCAAATTTCTTTATGGGGGGGAGAGTTGTAGCACCCGGAAAGGAGGAAGAAAAAAAAAAAAAAAAAAAAAAAAGGGGGGGGGCCACGTCAGCAGGCCCGGTCAGCAGTCCCGGCCAACCGGGGCCTGCCACGTGGCAAGATCGCGTCACTCCAAAAGGAGCCACGTTGGCGATCCGCGTGGGTGCGATCCGACGGCCCAGATCAATCACGCGATCGGACGGTCCAGATTCAAACGCACGGACGGCCCAGATTCAATCAAAAACGAACGGCCCAGATTAAAACGAAATGAACGGCTGTGATCAAAAGGCAAGGGGTTATAAATAGAACCCCCACACCAGACCACAAACCCTAGCCGCCAGCCGCTCGCCGGAGAAGACGAACCAGAGGCCGACCGCCGCCACCCGCCGCCACTCGCCGCTGCACCGGGGAAATTTCCGACCGCCGATCGAGGTAAATTTCATACCCCGACTCGTTTTTCCCCACTGATTCCTCCTATGGCCAAATCGAAGCCGAAATCCCGGCCAAACGACCGGAATACGCGGCCGAAGCCCAGCGGCGCCGCCGCGCCCCCTCTCGGTTTTTGCCTCCGACGAGGCCCTTCCCGGCCTCCGTTCGATGCAATTTTTATATCACCGTGATCACCATTCTTTTCTCTACAGGTTGACCGAAGCCAAATCACCAAAACACGAACCTCGCCGGAGAGTCGCCGTACCCGAGAGCGCCGCCGCCGGTAAGCTCCGCTTTTCCGTGATTTTTTGGCCCCCCGAGGGCCCTAGGGTTGTTTTCTGACAAGGACCAATGCGAGTGTGGCCGAATTCGGCCAAAAACGGCCGAAAACAGTCAACCCGAGGCGACTCGCCGCCGCCAGCGGCGGTGCCGTCGCCGGAGCACGGCGGAGCCGCCGTGCCGGAGTTGCGATTTGGGCCGAAAGAGGCCCTGGGCCTAATTTGGATTTTTTTTTGGAACACGTGCAGGTACTGTTAGTGTGTTTCAGTTCCCCGGGAAAAATTCAGGGAAAATTAGGGACAGCCTGCAGGCGCACTGTGAATCGTATTCGGATCCCGAAAACAAGTAAGGACCCCTCACCCTATTTCCTATCACGGTATTAAAGTTCAAAATGATAAAACGGTATTTCTTGAATTAACGCATGTGTGAAATTGCTTAAGGTAGCTAATGGAGCCCGAGTCTAGTGTGATTGGTGGTTTACTGTTATTTGGCATGTTTACAGCTTTAAATGCAAAATGAGGTTTGATGTGTTTATTTTACAGATTTGTGTGCATTTACTACGTTTTTATTAATCATGGGTTGGATGACTGAAAAACCGATACTGTATGTTGTCTGTTCGGCATGAATTACGATTTGCTTGTTTAAATGTGAATTGATGATGCTTATTGAGGAAAAGGGAAATGAAACATTGTGTAGACTGATAATTGTGTGATGGGGTCAGCCTGACTAGATATCCTGGGAGATGGTGGACGGACCGGGTCCGTAGGGAACCCTACCGGGATTGTGGTCTCACATGCCGGACGGGGCATGGAGGTCTTATGGTTTTGGCGCCCATACCGGACGGGGTATGGGGACGGCCCGTTTCACCCTCATACCGGACGGGGTATTGAGGTTTATGGTTTTGGCGCCCATACCGGACGGGGTATGGGGACGGCCCTGGAAACTGATTATGGATGTTAAAGGTTAACGGGTAGCGGGACCCCTAGGGACCCCCATGGATACTAGTAGGCTGGTAAATGAGAAAAGGATATGTTGTATAATGATTGAATTACAAAAGGCGTGATAAGTGCTATGTTTTACAGCTTATATTATTCCATGATTGTGATAATGTTATTATTTTTCTTATATTGTTTTCATAAATTCCACCGAGGTAAGTGGATGGTAAAAGTTTTCATGTTAATAAACGAGTTTATTGTAAATTATGCTCCATTGGTCTTTTTGTGGTTTTCTACCCACCTTTATCTCCGTGACGGTGAGATATCGTGATGTTCTTACTGGGCTAGTGTAGCTCACTCCTTAATTAACCATTTCAGATCAGGAAGACATGGTTCCCGAGCCCGTTCCGCAGGAGGACGACGAAGGGGATGCCTAGAGACTCTGTAGTCATACGCATAGTTTATTTTCGAGTTTTCTTTCTTAGTTAGTTTAACCTTTTATATTTTAAGTTCGTTTTTTTGGTTTTTTCGTGTAAGGGATGTTAACTGAAATTTTGATCTCGCTTCCGCATTCGATATATTTAAATACTCATTTCTTTTTTAATATTTTCCGGGGCCGTTACACCAGACCATAGATCAATCAAACTCTGATATTGCTTGTTGGATCCCTAACAGAGATATAATTAATTGTATAAGTTAAAGTAATCTTAAATTAATTCGCATGAACTAATAATAATAATCTCAATTTAAATTAGTGCACAATCGAACAAAAATAATAAGTAGATAATATCACTAAAATTAAGTAGATACAGAATTTTACGTGAAAAATTATTCAGCATAAAAGAAAAAATTATAGATCAAACTCCGAATCAAATTCATTATCAATAAAAATAAGTACAAAATAATCAATAAGAATTAAATCTAAAAAAAAAAAAAAAAATTTTTCTTTGTACAGAAGTTGAAAAAAAAAGAAAAAAAAATAAACAAATTTAAACTTTCCTATTAAAAAAAAAAAAAAAAAAAAGAAGAAATTGCTTATGTCAGCGATGATGTCATTGATGGGTAGAGAGAATGACAACCTTTCTTTTCTCTTTTGGCGGCCACTCTACCACTCTGCCCTACGTATATATATACACACACACACACACACACACACACTTCCTTTCTCTTTTTTCTTCATTCTTTTTCTTTTTCTTCTCTCTCTCTTTCTTCTGCACGACCACTCTTTTTCGAAATTTTTCCTTCTCTTTTTGCTTGATCGTGCAACATACATGTATTAAGCTTTTTTTTTTTCTTTTTTTTTAAATCACTGATTTGTCCTTTTTTTTTTTTAATGGGCTAGATGTTGACAAAAAGTTCATGTTGTTTGAGGCCATTTTTATTTATTTATTAAGTCTATTAATGTTTTAGCCTATGCTACTTATGTTTTAAATTACTCATGAGACAACTTTTTAGACCAAAAAAAAAAAAAAAAAAAAACAAAGAAAGAGAACAAAAGGGGAGAGAAAAAGAGTATTATTGTTAAAAAATTACATCTTTAATTGTTCCGAGGATCAAATGACTATTCGTACTCAATCAAGTTGAAATTTGGTGGATATTTAGATTACTAAATTTATTCATTCTGAACGATAGAGATCGATTTTAGACAGCTAGATATCTGGTATTTGTGATTTAAAGTTTATGATTCATAATATTTTTGAAACAGTAACTAGTTTGGCTTTCCCATATGATCAGATAGTTATTTGTGATTTGATTAGGTTGAAATTTAATGAGTACATTTAGAATAGATTGTTTTCTAATATGGATGATGGATATCATATTTGAATAACCAGAGCTTATCCGGTTTGCATGAGTAGTAGCTATTTTTAATGATATTTCTCTGTTTGCTTATTCATCTTATAGTTGTTGTAAACATTAATTTTTGATAGTAGGACTTTTTTATTTAGACAAAAAGAAATCCTGTAGTTTTTATTTTTCACGTTTAAATTTTTTATATTTTTGTGTGATTGTTTTTATGCATTTTAAAGCAGATTTTATTGATATTTGTTTATTAAATTTTACTTAATTTTAATTCATCATAAATTCATTTAGGTAAGAGATAATTTTTTTGGTATTAATTTTAGGCCAATTTATCTTGATTCCTTCTCATCATATTATTCATATATATGAACAAAATTGGGGACCTTGATCGCCACAGTCTATATTAAGATATCCTCATTATCAAATGACTCATTACATTCGTAATTATATGCTTACCAAATTACCCATTTTTGACATTTTCTATTTTTTTTTTTAAATTTAAAGTTCCTAGGCAAAAACCTTACATGAAGGGTTCCTTGCAAAAGCAAATGAACCAGAGAGGATACAGACGATTGTAATCCAATCCATTCAAAAGTGACCGAGCTCATTTCCCCATGAACGACTCTTGAGGTTTTTGAGGTCCAACTCTAGCTCGGACCTAAACGTGGGAGTAAAATCTAGAATACTGTTTGGGAGTGGATCATGGACGAGGAGGTCTTCCAGAAGAGGAGAAGGGCTCCAAGAGAAGAGGGAGGATCTGTCGATTATTAATTTTGGGCTCGTTTAAATGAGGAGCCGGGTATAGGACTGGATGAGGTGCTATCAGTACTCCAGGCTTGATTTGAGAGCTCTGGGCTAGTAGAGATGAAGAGCCCACGACTACAAAAGTAGGGATAAGATTGGAAGGGTTCAATGTTAACAAGGTAGAGGGCTTAGTGGAGTCAGAAGTTAGGGGAATACAGGGATGCTGACAGGGATCACATGAGAGACACAAGAATGAGAAAGCTGTGGGAAAAAGGAAGCGAATGAGGAAGAGAAATTGGTTAAGGAGTTTGAGGAAGGGAATGATGAGCAAAATATGTAGGGACTAGCATAAGGGAATGAGAGAACGTCAGTACAAGCTAATTGACTGGCCTGTTGTATAATCATTTACAGGTTTTCCAGGGAGGAAACGGTAGTATACAGCCAATGAACCAGAAGACAAAAAGGACCTTCCATGCAGGGAAGGAACAGCCTAGAAGCAATTTTATCTTATAAACTTTTTAATTGACAAAATGGGTTGTTTAGGATATATTTTTATGTGCGTTAGAATCACGATATTTTCATATTTTTTAACCGGATCAAGGAAGTATTTTTTTCCACGGTTAAAAAATTAGCCATAAAAAGGTGTTGCAAATAATTTACAATCTAATATCTTTTTTCCCTAGTCTGATGTCTAAAACTATTAACGAATCCCTGTACTTTGTCATTGAAAAATATCATCGTACAATATTGGATTTGCATACGATACTGCTGGATGGTTAATGAATTCTGAATCCTGATTCAGTTGTCGAAAATTTTCAGAGTGGTAATTTGGCGGGAGTGAATTGACATTTTGAAATTCAAATGTTTGAGTAGCACCAGCATTGTCATTGAGAAAGTGAGAAATTGGAGCCATGATATCCATTTCTGATAGATGTGAGAGTGACGATGTCCATGGAAATTTCAACTGCTCATGGGAGTGTGGTTGTGGCATTTCTTCCACTAATTTATGAGATTCCAAAACTTTTGACAATTTTCTTTTGTAGATCCTACATAGAACCCAATCATCCAGCTGAAACTCACAAAAACAAAAGCATATGCAACCAGTAAGTAAAAATGGAATGTGAAAAAATTATACGTATTTGATTCAAATAACATAATGTTTGACGATCTAACTACGAAAAAAGAGAAAAAAAGAGAAACGCACTCGCATGGATCCCTTGGATTGCTTACGAGACTGATTTAAGCGATATTCATGCATAATCCAATTAGTTTTGATCCCTTTTGGAGGTTTACCCTTGTAGAAGACAAGAGCTTTCTTGACTCCAACATAAGTTGATGAACTATAAATTGCTTTGTCAGTTCCTGTAGCCTTCCAGTAACCGGACACCGTTGCCCTATTGGGTCGCACTCCATTTGGGTACTTACGTTCTCTAGGACTGAAAAAGTACCATTCATTTTCTCCAAACTCAGCTTTATCTGTATATGTATACACACACACACACATATATATATATATATATTTATGTACAGTCAGTTAATATTTTAGTAAAAACGAAATAAAATGAATGAGGAGAGGAATGTTTGGTTACAAACCAGGTAATTGCCATGGATCGAATTTGTAAATATTGAGTTCAGGAATTATTGATGCAGGACATGGTCTTGAGAAGAGTTGATTACGAAGATAATACATGATTAATTCCTCATCTGTTGGATGAAATCTAAATCCAGGAGGAAGATTGGAGTTGGATTTTCCTTCCATTTTTAACAATTATATAATATATATATATATTTTTTTTTTTTAAAAAAAAAATAAGAAATAATAGAAGGTGTAAGAAGAGGATTAAAGTGTTTGAAATGTTTGCAAAGAGAGCGCAACGGCTTTTATATTTGAGTTGCTTTTGTCGTCTTAGTATTTGCTTCCTTTTCATTGGTTGTTGTTTTGACTTTTTTGTATACCTCCACCTAAACTCCTCGTGCCCACTCTCACTATGCACGCGCCATTCTGTGTTTGACTTCACTTTTTTGCATATTTCCCACAGTAATTATTTATTATATCAATGATGTGTAAACTTGTATAAATTGCTCTTAAGCATTAATTAATTAAACGAATCGAACAATAATATCGTAGAGAAAAATAATAATAATAATAATAAATAGAAAGAGAAAATATGTTTTTGTTTTGATTAATTCAGCAGGCAAATATCAAAACAATAATGTCAAACTTTGATTGCTTGGTTGCGTATTCATATGGAATAACAAACGAAGCGAGTATTCTCTTTTCCATACTCGAGGGCGTCCAGTCTTTCACACAGTGACACGTGTCCCGACCACAAGTATCTGGTTGACTGCGAACCTGGAGGATAAGCACAATGAGAAAATTCAGGCTCCAATTTTCTTCACTCCGTGGTTCTTATCTTTCCAGCTCACCCCACTGGGGTATCTTTAATCGTCTCACGGTGGTTTTAAACTTGATTCTTTCGATTGAGATCGAGATGCCACGTGGCGACCTGGTTATTACAAATTCCTTAGCACGCAAAGACAGGAATATTCTGTGAATCAAGCCAACGCGTAGTTTTTTTTTGGCTTGTCGTTTTTTGACCCAAACTCCTCTCTTTTTTTTTTTTTTTCTTTCTTTTTTTTAATAAAGCATTAAATGGGGGGTGGGGAATTAACCACACGTAGAATAAAAAATATATATATATATATATATATTATTATGCTTGGCTTTAATTTATGAAAAAGTATCAGGCATTTTAAATCATATGTTTATATCGTAGACTTGGAAAAATTTATTAACTCTACTAATGGATGATTTTATTATTTTTATAAGTATCTTATTAAAAGATCTAATTGAGCCGTATGAATCTCCAGAGTTGGTGACAATCTCACAATTATTTAGTAACAACAATATAATAGGTGATGCTAATAATCTCCTCTATACAGGGATAACGCAAATATAATAATAAAATATGTAAATGTAATTTCGTTACAACATAAATTAGCCAGAAATCTTTATATTTTCTCTTAATTTTTTTATAAAATAAAAAATTAACTAAATTTAACCTAAAATACAAAATTGTCTTAAAAACAAGCTTTTGAAAGAAGAACAACTCTCTTTCTTGATTGATGTTCCTCAAACATTTTTTGGCAAACAATAATACAAGTATATCCACAACTTTAAATATCTAAATTAAAGAATCTCCATGTCCACTCTATAAGTCTTTACAAATTCATGCTCTCTAATCATTAAAAAATATATTTATTTATTCTGCGAGCTTGCTGAAACTTTATTTATTTATAATGAATCAGATTGATTAGAAAACGAATAACCACTGATTGGAGGGGGGGAGGGGGAGGTCAAATAATGAACACCATTGAGTTTTAGATACCAAAGGTATGTTTTGGACGGCAAAAGTCTGAAACTGTGATGGTAAGTTGTAATAAGCTCTGGATAGCACACAGCAGTATGACTTATACCATAAATTACAAGAAAACTTGTACAACTTCCGAACTTAAACTACAGAGTAACTAAAATAATATTACTTCCAATATTCCAGAGCATAAAGAAGAAATATTAAAATAAACACAATGCTCTAACTAATTGTTATTTTTTTGATTACCCATAAATCTTTCTGGTGTCAAAGACTGTGTGGTAAATGTATTTTTCTTCAAACTATTAACATGGGGAGAAGTATTCGGTAAAGTAACTCTATTTCTTGTTACTTCCTGGATTTCCTACAATTATAAGGCGGCAACTAGTGAATTTGAGCCAAGATTCTATCTAAACCTGTTGATTGCTCGGTTAATTACCATTTTCCAAATAGAACACACACACACAAACACAAAGTTGAAGTTTGAATAACTATCAGTTTAATACCTTTCTTCATGAAAGTCAGTCAAACCCAAGAAGATACCTCATTGCTTTCTTTTTGGCAATCTTCCCATAAACTCCTCTTCCTAATTTCATTGCTCTCTCCATGTCCAAAAAGCTGCTGCTGCTGCCGCTGCCAACACCACCATTTTTCTTCAAACCCTCCATCACAATCTTCAGTATCCTCTCATCACTGCCCACAGCATCTACAACACTATCCACCACACTTTCTATTGCAGGAATTCTCCTGCCCCACCTCCTCATCAGTCTTTCAGTACTGTAAACCTCAGAGTATGTACCCCAAAATGATGCTCTCAAGTAACCTCTCTCTTTTCCTCTCACAACCCTCTTTCTCATTCCTTCCTCTAACCTGAAAATTGCTCCACCCACATCCACTCCTCGTTCTAGACTTACCTCAATCTCTCTCATTTCTTGCTCACAGTAAGCTCCTTCTTCCACCTTGCATCTCTTGCATTTACAAACGAAGCCCCATTTCTTGGACATTTCCTTGCGCTTGCCCAGTTGCGAAAGCACATCAAAATAAGCCAACGTGATTTCCTCACCTGCCTTGATGTCCCTTGACGCATGGAGTATTACATGGTCATTTACGTGCAAGCGCCTCGAATTAGGATGGCATGAATGGTTGATGAAGGATGTTAACACCCACAACCCAACACCATAATACTCACTGTTCTTCCCCATTACCTTTGCTGAAACTGCTTCTTCAACCAAAGAATTCACATCCAGAATGCTTAAAATCCTGTTAGTATCCAGTTTTTCATACGAGCTGCTTCTCATCTCGGACTCAGGCCTGAACAGACTAATGTCTGGAACCGGAAGCGCATCCTCATCTTCACCAGTGGATAATATACTGATTAATTCCCGAGTTTTTTGGCATTTCGTGGTGGAATCTACAACTTCATCAATTAAGCTTCTCCACATTATCATTTGAGCATTTTCGCCTGAATCTTTAGCCGGCAAGATGCTCCTCTGTGTGGCAATTGCCTTAGTGACCAAAATCAAAGTCCCAGCATCGATGTTCTTCGTTGCAAATAATCCACGTCCGCTGATCTCAGATCTCTCGATTTGCAGTGCACCAATGTACTCAGCAAGTTCCGGTGAATCACCACGAAAATCACCTAGGATCCAATCAGAGAGATCAAACGCTCCAGTTCTTGATTGGAACTCAAGCTTCTTGCATTTCTCCAAATACCCATTAAGGTCCTCGAAGTCTCCATTAGCCTGAGGATCAAGCAACGCAGTCTTGAAACAATGGAGAGCCATGGAGTATTTACTAAGGCTGAGCAGGATCTTACCTTTGCAAACCAGGGCCTTGAAGTGGGTGGCTTCAATCTTCAACGCCTCATCACAATCCCTTAGGGCTTCACTACATTCTCGCAGTCTGAATCGGGCTTCTGCGCGGTTAGAGAGGGCTAAGCAGAGCGATTTCTGTAGCTTGGGGAGACGATCTGAGTTATCGGAGTGTGGTTGTTGATTGATCTTTGAGATTTGGTGATGGCAGAGAGTGATAAAGTGAGAGAAGGCTTGTAGGGACTCTTGCCATTCTTTTCTCAGCAGGAACTCCGTGGCTCTGGATCTAAGCTGTTGCATTAACGCTTCTTCTGTTTCTAGATTTTGCTGTTGCTGCTTTAGCTCTTCTTCTTCACTCATTGTTTTTTTTTCTTTTTGGGTATAATCGTTCTTGGTTTTAGTTTGTTTCAGTTTGTAGATTTTAAATTTGAGGGTTCGTAACGGTTACTTTCCCATTTTTTGAAGAATAAAATAAGAGGTGACTGGGGTTGAGATTTCGACCAAAGCCGGGCACAGTGAATTTTCAATTAACAAATTACTTTTCAAGTACTTGAAATTTTAGTTTATTTAGAGATTTATAGTAATAGTAACCTTTAATTCTTTAAAATCTTTAATTGCTCAATAATTTTTTATTTCTTTAAAAATAGATTATAAAGAAAAAATATCTAAATATTTTCAATAATTAAGGGAAATTAATAATTTTATGAAATTAAATTAAAATGAATAAAAATTAGAATATTATAATCGTTGAGGATTTGTAACGGTCACTTAGGTTTCTCCACGCCCTTTTTCTACCCATATTTTTGGCCCCACATTTGATATAACGCCAATAGCTGATTTGGAGGAGTTGAATTTGGCAAATAGGAATGCATTATTATGAAGTAATTCAATAGCATTTTGTAAACATAATTGATGTATTTAAATTTCCTTTCCTTATTTGATTAAAAAAAAATTTGAAATTAATTATTTACTTATAAAATATGTTATATATATTTAGAACATTTAATAATTAGTAATAGAGTGTGGGGTAAATTGACATACCCTATACAAGGAAGTAAATTATGATTTATAACATTTATTTAAAAAACAAAAAAGACTTGCTAAGTTCGGAAAGATGTAGAATATGATGCTGTCATAAAATCAAATGAATTAAGAAAGAAACTATAATGTTTCCATCTGCATTACTGGGTCTCCAAACAAGCCTCTGCGGATAGCAAGTATATTTCTAAGATAAGACTTCCAACTTAGACTTTAAAAGCATAATAAACTTCTAAACGTAGATTCTTGTAGTTGTAGCTTCTAAGCTGAACCTGGGGACTGAAGTAAACTTTTGAAAGTAACTTCTTGAACTTGTACCTCTACCACTAGATTATTAGGATAGACAACTGACCTCAACAGGTGGCATCTTTAAGACTACAATAAAATTTACATTGCAAGTAAACGAATACTACTTTTTCTACTCTAGTGGTTCGGACTAACTTTCATGAGTTTGTTCTTAATTCGATTAAGAAACAATACATCTATATTGAAAACAAAGATATCCTTGCAATATCACATGAAGGAAATCAAACCTTGGATGCTTACTAAGACACAGATAATTACTTATAATTACTTAAGCAAATGATTTTCAATAATAAAGGGTAAGAGTCAACTCAAGCCATTAATTTTACAATAGAAATGTCAATTCCCAAGATATACAATCTTGACCAATCTTAAAAACCCTGTAACCTTTTATAATTGCTTAAGTTTAATTCACAACTTATGAACCTCACCCATCAAGCAAGATGGCATAGATGACCATTGAAGCAATTTCTCACAGTAGAGGCTGGGAATCAAATTCTACCGACTGCAACATCAGTTCTATGATTATCAGGGGACGGGTGGTCAATTCCAGTTCCTGCTTAAGTTTTCAACATGCAGGGTGCCAAAACTACAGGGCATTTCATTTAAGATAGGAGTATCTCTACATAATACAAATTACTACGACTATTCCATCCTAAATTTGATAAAAATACACAAGAATGTCAGTAACCGTTTATGAGATTTCATCAACATTTCAGGCCTGCCTAATTCTGGACTCCATGCTCATTAAGTAAGAAGAGTCTTCTGCAGGCAAGATGAAAAAGCAGCCTTCTTTTTTTTTTCCTTCAAAAAGAAAAATTTTACAGCACATAAATTGAAAGCAACCTTCTTAGACCCAGCTACTATTAGACCCTAATAATTTACAGTGTTGAAGAAAACTTCCAACTCCAGAACAGGATATTTGGGATGATTGGAATAACAAACTGCTGCAAAATCTAAACTCTTCAAAAACCTGTGTATCGTTGGCTGTCATAGGCTTGTAACATTACCAATGACCAAAATTTCCACGGGATTGCAGTAATCCTGGTTACTTTGTCAAAGCTATTCCAAACGTTCGTCAAGTGTTGATGCTTTGACTGCTCTAACATCGAGTTTCCATCATTAACAATTCAAATTCAATTTGTATTTTGGCAAGGTAAGCAGGAGAGATTTGAGATTGAAACAAAAACAAATAGCCTCTACTAACATTAAAACAATAAAACGACGATCTCACCAATGGAATCGGGTACAACTTCAAAGCAAAGTCTATTCTGATTATCTCAACCTAATTACTTCTTCAGAAAGTACATTCCATCCCGGAATTCTAACTTCTCTTCTGAAACTAGACCAGATAAAAAGCTTTGCAGTTGTTGGAGTGATTTATCATAGGAAGGATCTGCTATACAGAACATCTACAGAAGCATAATTCAAAAAGTAACATGTATCAACTATGACGTTATTTTGTTTAACAAACCACTCTATCTCCACTAT
Source organism: Carica papaya (assembly GCF_054855325.1). Taxonomy (NCBI): domain Eukaryota; kingdom Viridiplantae; phylum Streptophyta; class Magnoliopsida; order Brassicales; family Caricaceae; genus Carica; species Carica papaya. The sequence continues at coordinate 9,837,233 of NC_142310.1, read as the reverse complement.
AGAAATTACATTGGTCATACCAAATTCAAATTAATAAGCATATCAATTACCTTGAGAGTATTGTGAATTCGATCCAATGCCATGCTACCGAAATTTGTGAGCATCCCCATGATAAATTTCTACATAAAGGAAAAGCCACTGAGGAGCATATAGAGGAGCAATAACATATTAAAAAGAAACATGTGCATGCACCTTTCCCTAGCATATCAAGGTTTATGTCAAAAGGGAAAAGTTAAAAGGGATAGTAGCAGAACTACATATTTACTGGAGTTACTTGGTGGTAAAACAGCAAATACTAGCCCAAACCCCAAATCCACGGATGAAAGAATGTTCATAAAAGCAGGCTTTGTAATATTTCTTTCACAAAAGTTACATATCTGCACCTTTGATCTCTCATATCAAGGGTTAGATCAAAAGGAAAAGTTGAGAAAGATAGTAGCAGAACTCCAAATTTATGAAATGAGAATTTGATAGTGAAACAACAAATGCTAGCGCGGTCCCCAATCCATGGATGAAAGGATGCTCTTATGCACAAACTTCATAAAAAATTATTTTTATATTGCATAGAGAACGATGTCAAAACTCGCATTGAATACATAATGAATACTTTGAATACATATTGTTGATTTCAAACAGTAATCTAATCATCCAAGAATATGAATCATAGCAGTAGATTGAGAATGTTAGCATCAAATCACACACCTCGTACACGGTCATTTCTTTTCGTATTTGGTCCTCAATGGATGCCACAGACATTTTTCCTTCATCATCACCTGGTAGAAGCTCATCAGAACTTCCATCATTAGCGCCACTCTTATTAGGATCAACAATGCCTTCCAAGAGGGTAAAAACATGGTCATTGGAGTCTGTCCCCTGTGATTCAGCAAGAACTCCCTGGGAAAACAACACAAAACTTAGGCTGCGATTCAAATTCTACCAATTTAAGAAGATTAAATTTAATGTCAGATAAGAAAGAATTTGGACAAGTTAGGGCAATTTTAGCTACTGCCTGCAAACAAACAGTTCTAGTTCATGAGAAAACTGCAGCTAAGTGATTCAAACATCAGAAAGGTCTTGGTCAAAATCTCCAACAGGTCAGCAAATTAATACAAAAGAAATTTTTTCTTACCAAAGAAACTGAAAATACTTCCCTGATTTACATCTGGAGTACCAAACAAGCTCATGAAAGGAAAAGCTACTGAAGTCAGTGATACTAATTTTGGCAGTTAACTAATTGTTTACAATGAACTTATTGTCATGAAAAAGGGAAGTATTGAATATGTCCAATTATCAGATAATGGAACACTGTTAGAATTTATGAAACATACCTTGCTTATCCAGAAGTTTATCCTCCGATTCAGTACATCGATGGGTACACCAACCACAACAGCAAGGCTTTTGGAGGTCCAGCTGAAATTAGAAATTAATTCATCATTACATTGCCAATGACATAGAAACTATTGGGATGACTATTGAATTTTACCTTGTTTGGTCTTGAAATTGCATGATAATTGCAGCATGTATGGGAGCCACTGTGAACTGCATTGCTCTATCTTCAAATTGCAACTCCAACTAAATCCATTCACCGAGATAAAAGGAGGACAAAAGGAAACAAAGATGTTAAAGTCATAGAACAGGAATTGGAAATGCGAGAATTGGAAAAAGCAGTAATTTTCTTTTTAAGCTAGATGCTGCAGAAAGTGAATACTAACGCTATTTGTATCAAGAAACAGGTGTCTGATGAAAGCATCAAACCTTGATGGTACCAAGATTTTTCTTCCAAAATAGTTTACGAGGCGTCTTGATTTCATGGAACCTTTTTGCATAATCAACAAGCAGCTGGTCAACAGGCTCGGGTATGATAAGGTGCTCATCCTGATATTGCATTCTTAAAGTTACTTACAATGAAAACAAGAGTTGATATACTGAAATCATAAGAATTAAAACTTAAAACTGAAATTATAAACAAATTTTTTAAAAAATACAGGGAATTATATGCTGTATAATTCAAGGACCATAATCTATTTCCTATATCTGATAAAATACTGCACTATAATATCAATAGACTATTAAAAACTTATTATACTGCAATGAAACTGGAAGCAAAGAATATTAACTATCAGTATGAAATGGGCACTGCATAGAATCTTTTCCAAAGTAAAACAGAAATTAAATCATTATGCATTAGGGTCTGTTTCAGGCAATTTGCCTGTGCCTTTAAAGAGAAAAGAAGTCTTTATTTAACACAGGTTTATCAAATATGGTTTCGGAGAATCCTCCATATTGTTAGGGAAGAGAAATAGGCAAAAGCCAAAATGTTCTGCAATAGTAATAGGTGAACTGGGGTTTGCAAATACCACAAGGGGACAGCAATATATAGACAAAATTTCCCTATCTTCTCAGGCTCGCCAGCCATTTGGTTTGCTTCAGGGCTTGAAAAAAAATTTTTAAGGGGAAAAAACCTTCATCCAATGGAGAATAGATAAAAAGTTAATTTAGCTAGCACAAAGAAAATAAGCTACGAAACTTCCAGAGCTGCTACAAAGTTCGCATATCCACAAGGAACTGGAGGGCTCTCATAAATGGACCAATTTCTAACATCTACAAACTTTGAATGTATGACACTTTTTTTACCTGGATTGGAGGCCAGAAATTTGAAGATATGATTGTAGCATCAAGAATTTCCAGAGATATCCCACTCTCAGCACCTAAAGATGCATCCAAAAAAAGTGCAAGGAAAAAATGATGGCCAGGAACCTACCAAGCAGCAGTAAGTTTTCAACAATTAAAACCTACCCCATAGAGATGGTTTTGCAATAGTGCATTTAATGTTGGTGTTAGTCCTCTTGGAATCAATCAAGTCATTGAGCATAATTTCACATCTCTGCATGCTGCTCTCTCCAAAATGTATCTGGAGATTGATAGAAAAGAAATGAAGATAACATTGGCATGTTTAGGTGAATAACTTAAATCAACAAAAATCCAAAAGAATCCAACAGAACTCAGTCGAGTCATTTCATTGAACAAATAACAGAATATTATAGATAAGAAACCTGCCTTGAGGAGTTCTAACGTACGTATCTCTGAATCAATATCATAATCGGATTTGCTTAGAAGCTTTTCAGCCAGCATAACACGATATTCATTGACAAGTTGATCTTTTGATCCAATAATTCCAACAATCATACCAAGTATGTCAATCTTCCTGCGATTTCTGCTACCCCTGGATGGGTCAGCCTCAACAGGATCAGGCTCCCAGCTGAAAGGAACGCGAAGAAATAAGTCAGTGTGCAATATGGAGAGGAAAAGAATACATTCTTGGCTAAAATTTTTAGTATACTGGAATTTAATATTTCCGATACTCCATTACTTAAAATATAACCATGATAAAACACACATACCATGCAGCATTACTCCACCCTTGCTTGTCATCAGTAGTGAAATCATCATCAACAGCAACATTCTCTTGACTTTCTTCATCTCTATTTAATTCTTCAAGAAGGCTATCCCCAGTACTTCCAGATCCATTTGGATTGCCACCACTACCATCAGTAAGCATGGTGACAATGCATTTTATGGTATCTTTCCTTCCCCGTAAATAGTCTTTTATTGGTTCACCCACTGCTTCAAGGAGAACTCCAGCCGGGTCTATCGTCCGGAGTGCTTTAATTGTTGAGACATATTGATGTAATATGTCATTGGTTGAGGCACCTGCAGTGAGCAGGCGGTACTTCAGTGCAGAAATGAAAGAGTCAACAAGCTTAGAATGTTGCCCAGTATATTCCAGACATTGTTTCAAGTCTTCAATTGCGGGAGAACTGCATCATTTTAAAAAAGTTAACGTGGATACAATCAGAACATGTGTAAGTTGAAAACATGAAACTACAATGATAACAACAGAAAACTATCATTTCCTGCTTTTACAAAGAGAATGTAAATGGGAAATTTGAGTGATAGTACAAACAAGAATTACCTCTCAGGATAATCCACAATAATCTCGAATAGTTTGGCTATCCTTAAATCTTGTAATGTTTCATAAGCAAAATACTCTAGCCGCAATTGCCACCTAACAAGTCCTTCAGAAGGAGTAACAACTCCAGGATTGCATGATGAAGCTAAAGGCGACTTCACACCAGATGAAGGACCACCATAACCAACAGATTCACCAAGGTAAGTGAGGAGTGCATTTAAGAACTGGAGAGGCACAGCCTGTGCAAATAGTTTCAAGTATAAGAAACAATTTGTGACCAACATGAAAACATGCAATAGCTTGCAGGGAGAAGCTATAAATCTTCAGGGAAAGCAAAAAAAAAATTAAAAAAAATTAACTTCATGGAGCAAAAAATAATTTTATAGACAGTATACGATGGCATGGATAAACAGAATACTTTTCAGGAATTTTGGACAGGCTAAAGAGAGAAAGGACAATTCATTGAACAATCTGAACCCATATAAAAAAGTAATTGTTTTTGACCAAGAAAACCACACATTTAATTTATACCAAGTAAGTTTTTGGTCATTTATCAATGAGCTTATCCTTTTAATAGTCATGTGACCATATATAACATATTGTCTGATAGAAAAAGGTTAACGCCCTTCTTTCAACAGACAAGGAAGATATTATTGAAAAAAATAATTTATAAGAGACATCATGCTATTACATGGGATGCACCAAAAGAAGAAAGATTTTACAAACATAAAAACCTGTATCCACCCTTTGATAGACTCCAAAACGGAAGTCCTGTAGTCATCCCCAGCCACATCATGCACTTTATCCTGCCATGTAAAGAGAGAGCTGTGACTAAAATGCTTTTAGGAGTGATTTGTGTCAAGAAAACACTAATGAATCATGGAGTCAATGAATTGTTGCAAAATAATACGAAAAAGGGGCTTAGGATAAAATATCGAGTAAAAGATTACTGCAATACTTTTCAAGTGTGAACAAGATATTTGAAATTGATTGAAAAATAAATCAGATGTCCACCTTCAGAAGCAAGAAGATAGCAGAAGCATAGGCATCTTCAGCCATGGAAATAAATCCAAGACTTCTAAGATCACGAACAACCTTTCCGATGTTCTTCACCAGTTTGTTTTCACCAATATCCATTTCACCGATTCTGCATTTATTCTTTTCATCCAAATCCATATCATCTTTACCATAAAATTCATTTTCCTTGTTCTCTCCATCCATGAGCATACTTAATTCCTCCAGCTTTTCCTTAAAATACCAGTGGAGTATTTCTATGAACATAATATGGAGGAAGAAAGAGATAGTAATTATGTTGTCAGACAAAATGATACCAAGAAAAGAAAAACAATAACAAATTCCTTCACTTAACAATCAAGCTTCTTTCAAGCTCTGGTCTATGGTTCTCATCCTCTTAGGCATCTCCTGGGTCATGGCAGAGAAGATCTCCACCAAACTACTGGCTTGGGAAGGCTTATTCAGAAGTAATAAATCAATGAGACTTGTACCTCTCACCATCTTTTGGGTCATTTGGAAAGAAAGAAACAATCGTGCGTTTGAGGGGAAAGAGGTTGATTTTAATACTATCAAGGATAACTGATTCCATTATTTTGACTCAATTGTTCTAGCGCAAAGCCTTGATTGTAATGAGAATCTTCGTCTCATTGTAGATATTCTAAGCGATTTGTAAATTTTGTACATGGCCGGTGCCCTTTGGCACTTACATCAATACATATCTTACTTTTATTTCAAAAAAAAAATTCGTTCAGTTAATAACAAATTCATAAGATAGATCCCTACTGCAAAAGTCAGCAACATACGATCTGACGAGTGAATATAATTGCGGCAACGTTATGTTAAAAATTGGAGACATGTAGCAATGGGAAAAAACTAAACAAGACATACCAACAGGGCAATCTAAAACAATGGTAGTGTTTCAGCTCTATCTATTTTCCTTTGGCAAACATGAGTTCTCTTGAACGAAAATCCTACTTACACAAGTGGGTTTAGGAAAAAAAAAATAACACAGAGAGAAGCAGAATTGGATTGGATGTTTAACCATTGGTTGTCAAAAGATATTTCAGATTCTTAAAACTTAAAGCAAAAATAACTTACTGCAGAATGCCATACCCAACCACTAGAGACATACATACCAGGAAAATGCCTAGGAAGACTAGCCATAAGAACCGAGGACACCAATAACTGATATCTCGAAAACAGACTGATTCTTTCTGCATCATAAGTATGGCTTCCTTCTGACATACACTCCTCTTGTGTCTGTAGTGCATCAGCCAGCATCAGCAAGCACCTCTCCTGATATTTCTTCTCTACGGATATGTCCTCCAAAGCTTCACATAGCACGTGCTGTAAATCACCATCATGAACCTGCTTGCAGTGTTTTTGGACATTATCAAAAATTAGGGAACTAGAGAAACAAATCAATTATGGCATAAATAAAACATGCACATCGCATTGTGCTTATTGGAGTCGACTATCCAATAACAAGTTAGACCTGTAAATTACAAACTAAGATATTGCTGAAGCAAAAATTAAGTGATTCATTCTCTATTTATTTGATAGCAATTTTTTCTCCTGATCTCTTTTCAGAATCTTAGGCTTGTAATATTTCTATCATGTATATATTTGCCAAAATGGAATAGTTGGATATTCTACCAATTTTTTGCATGATATCAGAACAGATATTAATCAGTGTTCTTCACCAATTTGAAGTTTTCACCAACCATGGCTAAAGAAACTTCTTCCATTGTTTCTAAAACTTCAGCATCAAATATTGTTCTTGATCATGATTTCTCTTATCCCTGCTTCCCAAGTTCTTCAGACAATGGAAAATTCTAGTGTAAAGGCTCGGAACTTAAATAGGAAATGAATTCATAAAATTAAATGCGAAATCGATTAATAGAATTAAAGTTTATAGTTCTCACATAATAATTTAGAATGCTCAATAAAGTTATGGGAACATCCCTGATAAAAATCAAACATTAATTAAAGAAATAAAAAAAAAAAAGAGCGAATACAGAAGTGCTCTAAAACAACATTCACTAGTACTTAAAGGGAGTTCGGGTGGTGAACTACTCACAACCCTTTTACTGATTAGGATCTGGATCCTACTCCTCTTGATCTGAGATGGTTAATGAAATGATGAGTTACACTAATCCAATAAGAATATCACACTAATTATATATACGGAAAACTGAAGATTGGTAAAAATCTGAAAACAATTAATGAAACCCTTTATTTAAATATCTTTAAACTTGAAGACGTTTGTTTGATACTTACCGTAACGAGTTTTTCAAAAACAACCTACAAAGACCCATATCCATACCACTTTGCACTTTCACGCATGAGAGAACAAGAAATAATAATTTTTCTTTCTATACCTGCTTACTGGTACCCTTGGGGGTCGATAGGGATGTCCTCCCTACCCGTGGACCCCATACCCCGTTCAGTAATGAGCGTCAAACATTTCATCGCGTTGATATCCCGTCCGGTATAAGAATGAACCATATCTCCCAAACTTTTCTAATAAGGGAATTTTCTAACCCGTCCAACTGAGATAACGTTCACGGTAGGATTCCCTATGCACTGGCCCCGTCCGCCCTTTCTCCGCATACCCAGTAAGTCTTTCACATACAAATTTCCATCAATAAACAACTAATAAACGCATACCAATATCTCATTGTACATTTACAAATCAATTAAACTACATTTATACTAATGGTATATAACCAAAATAACCAGATAAATCGATGAAACCATTAAAACTATAAATTAAGAACATATACTATACAAAAATCAAGCGAGTAGGACAATATAGGAAAATAAACGAGAAATCAAGACAATTGTGAACTAACCGATTCCGGCTGCACTAGTGATCTGTAATTATTTTTAGAATTTTCTAATTTTTAATAAAAACAGAAAATTACACATCGTTAAATCTCAATTTACCATGACAGAAAATAAGGTGAGATATTCTGATCTGAATCGGTATTTTGAGATATCGCGCTGTCTACCATGCCTCCTAACGGATACAGGGTTCCCTGAAGTTTTCCTACAGAATTCAAAACACTCGTCACGTAACTAAAAATATCCTAAAAATCTAAAATCGCTGTTCAAAATCCTTTCCGGCCAATTTTGGGATTCCGGCACAGCAGTGCCGCCGTGCTCTGGTGCCAGCTCCACCGCCCACGACGGCAGTTCGCCTTGATCTATCCAGTTTTGGCCGGTTTTGCACGTGTCTCTGTAGAAAAATACGTTAGGAGGTCTCAATTGGCCAAAAAAATTACAAAAACCGAACTTACCGGTGAGAAGGGACCTCTGGGTGCGGCGGCTCCGCCGGTCCTCCTTCGCGATTGAGATTCTTTCTTCGGCTAATCTGCATAGAAAAGGACGGTGAACACAATGACCGAAAAATCACGTGAAATGAGAAGTAGAAAAGGGCTCATCGGAGGAAATTTGGGGTTTTGGCCGCGGCAGTTCCGGGCTTTGCCTGCAATTTTCAGTTCACTTGCCATTATTCTTGCTCCAATTTGGCTACAGGAGTGCTTGGAATTTGGTAGGGAGAATTTTGACCTTTTTTGGTGGGCGGCGGTCAGTGGTCGGCCTCCTTCTCTGGAGTATAGTTCTTCTCCGGCAGGGGCTGGCAGCTAGGGTTTAAGTTCTTGTGTGACGCGAAGTATTTATACCCATCTCGCATTAATCTGGACCGTCCATCACGATCAATCTCGTTCGTCCGATCGCGTCTAAGTAAAAAACAAATATGAGCCGTTTATCGCGATTGATCTCGGTCGTCCGATCGTGCTTAAGGGAGAAACGAATCCAGACTGTCTATGCGCGCGAGATCGATCCTAGGTCGTCCGATCACAGGGCACGCGGATCACCCACGTAACCTCCTGCGTGACACCGACGTCAGCGTGTCTTACCGCGCCATGTGCTCCGGTTTGTCGGGACAACTGACTAAATGGTCTTACGTGGTCAAACTTTTCCTTTTTGCATTTTCACCTCTTGTTTCCAATTTTTCTTTCAAAAACACCCTTAAAATTTCACATTTTTTTTCAAAATTATTTTCAATCTCGTCCCTAATTCATTTTTCCTCAAAATTTCACTTAAATAAAAATAAAAAAAATATCTCGAGTCGTTTTTCGGATTCGGGTATTACATCTAGTCTTTTGACTTCTAAAAGGAGAACATAATCCAACACGGAGAAAGGCAATGATAAATGAGCTTTGAGCCAAAAACAAACCACGGTTCTTGCATGTATCCTAGACCAAATGTAAAGAAGATTTTCCAGAATTATGTGCTTAGAGAAAATAAAATGTTATGATAATTTCTTGAATGTTTAATGCTTTAATTTGGGGATTACATGATAGCGACACATGCAAATACAACTCATTACATGCAAATAAATTTGCAAGAGTGATTCTCACAAGGAAATAATAGAACATGTACCTGTAAGGAAACCACTTAAAGGATACAGTTGGGAATAAATTTAACTAAAAGGGCACCTACAGCTAGTATATATAGCTAGTTAGAGGGAAGAACAGATTTTGATTCAAATCCTAAATTCAGGAATCTGTCAACTTCTTCTTCTCTCGATTGCCACCAACTCTAGTCAGGCCGATGAGTAAAGTTTCTGACAAATTGTTATCAAAATAGGTGGAACTCAGTGAGACCTACCATTCTATGGCTTCAAGAACACGATCAAAGGGAAAGGCAGTTGTTATGAAGCAACAAAAGCTGCAACAGATGGAGGATTTAGTGAAGGAGGTGGATCAAGGGCTTATGGAGTTTATAAAGGAAATGTATGAATGGCAGCACCAACCCAAACAACAATTTGATCAGATGATGGAGGTGTTAAGTCTCCGTTCGTGATCCATGGAGTCAATTAACAGGGCAGCCACAAAGCCCCTGTTTTCATGGTTGCCAGAGTACTTCCTATGCCAGTGAGCACAATGTCGAGGATATCCACTATACTTCCCACACCAGGAATGTGGTGACCCCTTTTGTGATGCTACCAAAAGTAGAAATTCCTCCCTCCAAAGAGATGAACCCAAGAGCCTGGGTCCAACGCTATAACAAGTATTTTTTGGTTCATGGCACTCTAGAGTGGCAAAAAGTAAAAGTTACTTCTCTCTTTTTTTTTTTAAATAAAAAGTTTACTTCTCTCTTTTTTTTTTTGAAATCCTCAATGGAATCTTCTAAAAGTTCCTCCCCTCCAATTCTTTATTCTCTGCTAACCAACCTTGGTACAAGAAGCAGCTGCTAGAAAAGATTTCATTGAGGATTCAACAAATTAGTGCAGACTGGACCTGTCTCAGATTACGAGAAGCAGTTTGAATATTTCAGGGCCCTAATGAAAGGTAAATAATCTGATCCTAACAGAGATGTTTTTCATTTCAAGTTTTATCATCAGATTGAAGCCAAAACTACATCCTATGATAAGGCTGCAACTATGGTCCCTTAACCAAGCTTTTGAACATAAACTTTTACATCAGCAATCTATCAATGAGATGTCGAGAAGTGCTTACTTCATAGGAAGGAGTAGCCAGTACTCAACACCCTCAGAAACTAGGGAGTCGGTCCGCTCCCAAAACACGGCTCTAAAGCAACCAACGAAAGAGAATGAAGATAGAAAAACAGTCTCCTGTTACAAGTGCAATGAACGTTACTTCCCAAGCCACCACTACAAATCAAAAACCATGATGGCCGTAGAGGAATTAATTACCCAAGAGATGAAGGACTACCATCAGATAGAAGAACAAATTTCTGGAGACGAGGATAACACAGGTATTAAATCTATTCAAGCTATTTAAGGTATCTCTACTGATAGCACTCTGAAAATTAGAGGATTGTTTGAGGAGCATGATGTATTAGTCCTTTTGGACAATGGTAGCTCACGCTCATTCTTGGATGAGAATGTCACTAAACAGATCTAGAATAAGGCGGTAATGTAATAGACTTTGACAGCAATAATGGCCAATGGCCAAAAAATCTCTAAGCAATATTAAATGCATGGATGTCTCCCGAGTGATGCAAGGATACAAATTCTGTTATAACTTCAGAGTACTGAAGTTGGGATGTTATGATATAATTTTGGGGGTTGATTGGATGAAGCAATTCAATCCCATGATTTTTTATTTTGTTAACTCAACTGTAAAATTTCATTATGAAGACTTGCTGATACTACTCAGAGGAAAAGAAAAGGGGAATGACTAGAGGAACTTATCAGGAGCCACAACTCAGAAATTGCTGAAACATGTGCAACCCATAGAGGGGGAAACAATTTTCTTGGTTATGGGTCCTAAAGTTGAGAATATGCGAGGCATCGAAAGGCAGAGTGAACCATTTGAAGCATTGTTAAGGCAATATAATGATGTCTTTGAGGAGTCCTATGGCTTGCCAAACCCCGAGCCTTTGATTATGCAATCTCCTTGGTGGAAGAGGGAGTCTCAATAAACATACACCCCAACAGACACTCACATAACCAGAAAAATGAAATAGAGAAGCAAATCTAGAAGATGTCAAAGGACTCCATAATTAAATCAAGCCATAATCCCTTCTCGCGGCTTGTTTTGTTGGTTAAGAAGGACAAGCCTTGATGCTTCTGCGTGGTTTACAAAGAATTCAATTCTCTCATAGTGAAGAACAAATTTCTTATTCCATCATCATTGATCTGCTACATGAACTTCATCGCACTTTAATGTTTTCTAAGATTGATCTACAAGCAAAATACTACGAGATAAGAGTTAGAGAAGAAGACATCCCTAGAACTGAATTCGAGACACACCAAGAACATTATGAGTTCTAGGTGATGCCTTTCGGCCTCACTAACACACCGGCAATCTTCCAGGCTCTCATGAACCATATTTTCAAAGATTTTTTCTGTAAATTTGTGGTGGTATTTTTCAATAATATTTTGATTTATAGTTTGAATGAACAGTAACATTTTGAGCAATTGGAGGAAGTGTATTGAAAGTGTAGCAAACACACAAGCTATATGCTAAGAGGTCCAAGTGTTCGTTCCTACAGTCTGAAGTTGAGTACATAGGCCACATCATATTTGAACTAAGGGTCATGCCAGATCCTAAAAAGATTGAGACAGTGCTAACATACCCTCCACCAAAAGTTTTGAAAACACTGCAGGAATTCTTGGGGTTGACTGGTTACTATAGGAAATTCATCAAACATTATCGGATTATTGCCAAACTCCTCAGTAGCCTATTGAAAAAAGGAGCTTTCTAGTGGAACGTAGAGGCCAACAAGGCTTTCCAATAACTCAAGACTGCCATGTCCTCCAGTCTTGTGCTCCAGTTGCCAAAATTTGGAGAACCTTTCCAAGTGAAAAATGAGGTTAGTGATAAAGGTAAGGTGTGGTACTGATGTAGGAAGGTAAACCTATAGCCTTGATTAGTAAGGCATTAAGTCCCCAAAACCAGTCCAAACCTGTATAAAGGAAGGAGCTCCTACCAGTGTTCTATGCGGTGGGGCAGTGTTACTTAAAAGGCAATCAATTTACCTTTAGAACTCACCATTTTTTTGCACTCAATATGTGATGAATCATCTCTCCATGATATGAAATGTACTTACTATTTTTTCTTGTTAGATTGCCCGATAGATCCGCCATGCCTATACATTTATATTGTCAAGTTCTCTATCTAACTTCACTTTACATAATGTTCTTGAGATACCATTCTTCAAGTGTAATCTAGAGATATCATTCTTCGTGTGTAATCTAATCTCAATAAGTAACTTGACAAATTATGTTAACCAAGCAGTTATTCTTCTGCTGATCTTTTTTATATTATACAAGATGTCACCTTGCAAAAGGTTGACCAGTATTGGTGAAGTATTTGATGAATTATACAACTTATATGGACTTCGCATACCCTTTGCTGCAATTACTTTCAACATTCCTTCTCAAAACTCAGGGCACAAAATTTCAGCAACCAATCTATTATTTGTTCATTTGCCTTTGATCCCTCAATTGTCTGGTTTGTCTTATAAAAATCTTGGTAAGTGTTCCAATATATGTCATCATGCTAACCAAACTCGAAAATTTCTCCTTTAAGGTTCAGTAAACAACAATCATCTTTTGAATTAGTAGAGTGTGATATTTGGGGTCCTTATGGAACCCCATCCATTCCTAGGCCCTAATATTACTTTTACCATTATGGATAATTACAATGGAGGCACTTGGATTTCCTCCTCAAAAACAAATCAGATGCTGCAAAATAGTTATTCAGTTTAAAAACATGGTACAGACTAATTTAGTCTTTGCATTAAAAAGGTCATGAGTAATACCGCTTTGGAAAATACAGTTGGTGGACTTTTTCTAGACTAATGGTACCATGCACGAAAACTTTTGTGTTGACCCCCAAAACAAAATGGAAGAGTAGAGCACAAGCACCATCATCTTTTGGAAGTTGCCATTGCTTTTCAATTCCAAGCAAATTTGTCAATTAAATTTTGGGTTGACACTGTGTTGGCTGCTGCATATCTAATAATTTATACTTCTACTTCAAAATTGCTTAGTAATGGTCCTTATGAAATTTAGTTCTCAAAACTCCCATCCTAATCACATGACAAGTCTTTGGGTGTGTCTTATGTCCAGAATAAAGAGAAGATAAAGGACAAGATTTCTCCTCATTCACAACCATGTGTCTTTGTGGTTATCCTTTTGGTCAAAAGAGTTGCAGAGTCTATGATTGGGAGTAACATAAAATTTTTTCCTTAAATTCTCTCGAGTCATTCACATAAACCGTAAGCATTGAATCCATGACTACTGAAACAATCCCACCATCTTCTAGTGATATATTGGTTGATTCCAGTCCCCCAGACACCGGAGACCATTCTTTTTCTACATTCCTATACAACCACAAAGAAACAAACAATCACCCTCTCACTTGACTAACTATATCTTCAAATTTGATGGAACACATAAGCAATCACCATCTGTTGGCTGCATCCAATATGTTTTGTTATGGTATTTCAGTATCTTATATCTTTTTTCCTGTCATATTCTCTCTTTTACTCCTTATCAAGCTTTTTTCCTTAATCTACTTATAGAGAATCTAAGTCATTCACATAGGTGTTAAGGATCCTCGATGTTGTATTAGTTTTTGCTAAAGGCTAAACTCAGATTGAAGGTGTAGACAATACATCTATACCTTTTCTCCAGCAGCAAAATAAACCGCAATTTGATTTCTGTTAGTAGTTGTTTCAACTAAGAGGGAACTTCATGGGCTAGACGTTACAATTGCATTTCTTCATAATGACCTACATGAGGAAGTTTATATGTATCCTCCTCCAGATTTCAGAACACCACAAAAAACCATATGTACAAGCTTCATAAATGTTTTGAAGCAAGCTTCTCAACAATGATTGAAAAGCTCCCTTTCTAAATTAAAAATTTTGATTTTTGTGCAATTTCAGTATGATAATTCCTTGTTTTCCTTTCAAAATGATACTTCTTTTCTTGCTCATTTTGGTCTATGTGGATGACATGGTCTTTGGAAGTAATGATGATTCAGAATTTCAGGCTCCCAAGAGATATCTTAATGGTTTTTTATCAAATATCTTCCTGGTCTCCAAGTTGGCCATTTGCCCGAAGGCCTTTTTTTTGCCCAACAAAAGTACACTCTTGTATCTCGAAGGAAACGGGCATATTGAGTGGTAAGCCTGCATCTTTTCCTATTCCAGAACAACACCCTTTTGAGTTCTGACTGCAGTGTGCTTTGAAGGAACCAAGCCAATATTGTTACTTAATTGGTCATCTCACTCATCTTACTATTACTTCCGCTGACATCACACATATCTTGCAGATTCTTAGTCAGTTTATGCATAAACCTTTTTTAGCCACATCTTGATACTGCCATCTAAGTTTTTGTTATCTTAAAGCTTCTCCTAGACAAGATATTTTCCTTCCCACCAGCAGTGACTTCAGCAGTAGAACCTACTATAATGCTGACTGGGCAAGTTACCCAATGACCAGAAGATCCATAATTAGTTACTTTATTTCCTTTGGAATTGCCCTATCTGTTGGAATACCAGTGTTTCCCACACTTCAGGGGAAGCCAAATATCAACCCAAGGCCACAACAAATAGTGACTTAGTGTGATTCCATTGTTTGTTGGCTAATCTTACTCTCTCTTGAAATCAATCTAATATTTATATACCAGGACAATTGATCCGCCTAATAACATTGTTGATAAGCTAGTTTTCACAAGCAGCCCGAGCACATTGATGATTGCCACTTTCGTCATGAACGATTTGAATCCAAGATAATCAGTACTCACTGTGATCCTACTCAATTTCAGCCTGCTAATCTTTTCATTTAAGCTTTCAAGTGTAACTGCTTTCACTTTCTATTAGACAAGCTCGGCACTCTTAACCACCATTACCCAACTTGAGGGTTAGTGGGATCAAAAATGCAAACTAACAATTAAGACAACAAATTATAACCTGAAACATTTAGAAATTAAAATATTATCCAAGTAAAAAATAAGGTAGTTAACAGTGATTTTTGTTTCTCAGAATTTCTTCCCAAAATATTAGGATTATATATTTCTAAGCTGAAAATGAGTTAGTAGCTATTCTGCCAAGTTTTTCTCACTGCATACATACAGGTAATTTGTTCTCGCCTATAACCTCCATATTGCTGTAAACATGAAAATGCCGCCAAAATTTCGACGCACCATTTTTCTCAAACGTCTCCTGCCAAAGATAAAGATAAGAATTAAACTATAGACGTTCTAAGTCCAGCAACACAAGTACTTGAGTATTCTTCAGTGGAGAAAAATCAAAATTTAAGGTGGGCATGAGGGGAAAAAAAAGGAATATATTGGACTCTTTTGGAATTAAGACATGCCCAAAATTATTTTTCAAATACGGGGAGGGAAATAGGAGGCGATTGTATACCTCTAGTGACCTAAGAAACTGATCACGGATCAGGGAGTCCAGACCGTGCTTGCAGAGACAATGCACGTGTGACACGAACTCCGGTCCTGCTGATAGATTACCAGAACCGTTGAGCAGAGACTCGGTGGCAGAACAGAATACATTGTAGCTTTCGATAATTTCTTGGATCGAATCGTCTGTCAGGCTGTCTAAAATCGCTAGATTGCAAGCCAAGGAAGCCGATTCTTCCATTTCTTCATACACAGTGTGCAGATTCTGACTTTTCTTTTTCAATCTCTGAAACCCTAATCACTAGGTGGTAAATTTGAAAATGAGAAACGGGCGTTTCATCACAGGATCTTTTGAGTTTGCCGCCAGCAAGGGGGAGGAGTATCACTGACTGCCCCACATGAACAGAACGACGTCATTTTAGGTCGACGGAATTTAATGCTAGAATGGATAAAATATGCTAAGGGATGACAAGAAGAGTTGTAGACATTTTTTTATGATTATTTTTGTTATTAAATTCATATATTTATATGTTTCTAGGTCAAATTTACATTTTATAGAAATATCAGAATTATGGTAAATTATAATATAAATGTATAAAAACAATATATAATTATTTTCCATATTAAATTCACATATTTATATGTTTCTAAATTAAATTTAAATGCGATAGAAATGTTAGAATTATGGTAAAATATAAAGTAAATGTTATGTATATTTATCAAAAAAAAATATAATGTAAATGTTTAGTTTAAGTTTAGGCATTAAATTTCTATTAAAATTTTAAAAAAATCATCTGCAAATTAATTTGTTAAGATAAAATTTTGAATTTTATTGATTTTTATTTAGTTTTTTTAAAAAATATATATTCTTTTAACAATGGATGGATAAATAAGATATTGTTTACCTTAACCATTGTTGTAGTTTATTAGTTATTTTATTTTCTCTCTACTAAGAATGTGAATGTTTAAATATTAGGACTCTTAGGAGCATTAAAAAATAAATGTTATTTTTACTTTACTAACATCACCATCTCACTATAGTTAAATATTTATTATTTTTTGCATAATTATATTATTATTTAGGCTTTGAATGTAACGATTCCGAAAATATCCAAAGGAAGTAAATGATAATTAAAGTGCGAAAACGAAATCAATATCCAAAATTTACATTCCAATAACTTAAAGTACCAATTAGTATTACAGAATTCACCATTTTGAAAAAAATACAAAAAAATAAGGAAATGAACGGAGAATAAATAAAACTAGCATTCTACTCACAACCCTCTTATGGATTAGGTTCTAGATTATGGTCCTTTTGATATGAAATTGTTAAATAAGGGATGAACTACACTAACCCAGTAAGAATATCCCACTATATTATCGACACAGAAATGAAGATTGGTAGAAAAAAATAAAAAACAACTAATAGAGTATTAAATTAAGCAAATTCATTTATTAATAATAAAATCATTTACCATCCACTCACCATAGTGAGATTTATGAAAAATAACATATAGAAAATAATAACATTATATATATCATGATTCCGTATATACTTGGCAACATAGCACATATTATATTTTAATATTCAAATTATCAAACAACAATTACCCATTTTTCATCACCAGCCTGCTAGAATCCATTGGAGTCCATAGAGATGTCTCCACTACGTGTGAACCTTTTCCATTAACATTCTCAATTACGGGCCGTCCCTATATCCCGTCTGGTATGAGCGTCAAATTACCAAACCTCAGTGCCCCGTCCGGTATGAGGGTGAAGCGGGTCGTTTTCATACCCCGTTCGGTATGAGCGCCAAGTTACCAAGCCTCCATACCCCGTCCGGTATGAGACAAGTTCACAATAGGATTCTCTATGTACCTAGTCTGTCCACCATCTCCCAGGATATTCAGTAAGGTTGTCGTTTCATCCAGTCACTTAATCACACAAGTTTTCTGTTTACCTTTAACCTCCATTTTTTTAATTCAACCATAAATACGTAAAATAACAATACATGTATTCAAAGCTATAAAATAAATCAATAAGGCACTATCATGCATTTAAACTGTAAAAACAATCAACAAGAATCAACAGAGAATAGTTTCTGATTCTGGTTCCGTTAGCAATCCGTAATTTAATTATGAACATTTTTAAATTGTATAGAATACCATATTTATTGTTAATTAGATTTCAATTCTATAATAGAGAATAAGGTGAGTGATTTTTACTCAATTTGGTGCCTAAAAAGCTAAGCTGTTCACTGCGCCTACAGACGGTACTCGGGTTCCCTGAAATTTTTTTCGAGAATCAAAACGCGCTATAAGTACCTACAAATATGTCAAACAATCCCAAAATTAGTCTCAGGGCCCACTTTGGCCAATTTCAGAATTTCAGCACGGTGGCTCCGCCGTGCTTCGGCTACGGAGCCGCCTCCCACAGTGGTGGTCTGCCATGGGTGGTCGATTTCGCATCAATCCTTGTGAGAAAACATGTTAAGGGGTCTCGGTTGGCTGAAAAAATACAAAACAACGAAACTCACCGGCGGCGAGGCTCTCCGGTGCGGCGGCTCCTCCAGCTCACGTTGCGGTTGTGTGTTTTGTTCCAGTCAACCTGTAGAGAAGGAAACGGTGATCACAACGGTGAAAAAATCACGCATAACGAGAATTGTGAAGGGCCTCATCGGATGTGTTTTGTGGAATTCTCTGTCACGGCGCCACCGGACTTTACCCACATTTTTCGGTCAATCAGTCGGTCCTTTTGCTCCGATTTAACCATGAGTGCATTTAAAATTGAATTCTTAGCAAAATTTTCACCTTTTTTGGCGGTCGGAAAGGGATCCAATGCCGCTGCGGGTGGCGGCGGTCTCCTTCCTGGCGACTGTGTCTTTTTCTCCGGCGAGAGGGTCTCACAGCTAGGGTTAGGGTTTGGTGTGGATGTGGGTTATTTATATCCGTCTACTTTTGATTTGGGTCATCCATCGCATTTGATCTAGACTATCTGATCATGATTATATAGAGAGTGAATTTGGACCGTTCATCGCGATCCAAGCTGAGCCGTCCATCGCGATCAAATATGGGTCGTCCGATCGCGTTTGGGGAGAGAATGCATATAGGTCGTCCATGCGCACGGGAAGGGATTTGGGCTATTCGATCGCGAACACGCGGATCACCGACGTGACACCACGTCAGTGTCTGCTGCCACTCGGCGCGTCCTGATTCATCGAGCCTGCTAACCGGGCATCTGATGTGGTAAAACTTCTCTAAATTGTATTTTGACTCCATTTCTCATTTTTCTTTAAAAAATACTCACAAAATCTAAATTTTTACTCATTTTCCTTGAAATGATTTTCAATTTCATCATCCATCAAAATTGTTTCATTTTTACTCCAAAAAAAAATTAAAAAATTGCATTTAAATAAATTTAATTTGTATTAAATTTAAACTTGGGCATTACATTAAAATTTTAAAATGTATATTAAAAATAAATTAATAAAATTATATGAGAATAATAAAATAATTGAAACAAACATATTTAAAATCTAATTAAAATAAAAAAAATCAACAAATAAAGGAAAATTTATATAGAAATATTAGAAATAAAAATAATATTATTATAAACTTATAACAATCTAACAAAATAATTTAATAAGTATAGGTTCTACTTGAGTAGCCTAAAAAAGAAACAGTGCATGAGAGAAAATATTAAAGTAAAGTCGTCATAAGAATGTTAAAATATGATATTAATATGATAGAAAACATAAAATAAATAAATAAATAACAAAAAAATGAACAATAATTTTTCTTTTAATTCCTACCGATTATAATTTATTACAATCTATATACAAACTTATATAAAATTATACATTAAAAATAAAATAAAATTATAAATTAAGATTGCACGAATGTACATCATAAACAGTGGAGTTTAAAACGTTCATAACCTAAAAAAATCATAGCTATAACAATAAAAAAATATAGGAGATAATTAACTCAATAAAATAAATAAATATTTGTTATAATATATTAATACATACTGAGAGTAACTTTAAAAAATTGATTTTTTCTTGTTAAATCATTTCTCTCTCCTATTCTCAATTTCAAAGATTAGGTGGAATAATATTATTCTACCAATAAAGACAATATGCCAACAACATAGTAATTTAGTAGTTAAGGTATTAATTTTTCTTAAAATTATAAATTCAAATTTTATTAATAACTTATAACTTGTTATTTATAAGCATATTAAAGCTAACAGTTGTCGACTCCTAATATTTGATAAAGTAAATTTATGGCTAACTCATTAGTCTGTTGTTGCAGTGACTAACTTGGGTTTCATTTTAACGATTAGTTAGAGTAATATAATGTTTTTACACTATTTTTTGGTTCAAATTAATAATTATAAATTTTTTCCTTTTATGTTTTTTATAAAAGCTCTAGCCAAAATATTAATTAGCTAAGTCTAGGATATTATTCGCTAAAAATGTTAGTATCAATATTAATAGGAACCTAATTAAACTCAATATTATATCTATTACCAATGATCTTGAAAGATATTTGGGAGCTTTGCTTAAACTCTATTTGATTATTAGACACACGTACTAAAAGATAGTTGATTGGGTTAAGAATAAGCTCGTTGGTTAGAAGTTCTTCATCTATTTATGGTTGAGAAAGTCATTTTAGTGAAATCTATCCTCTCTTAAGTCCTTATATCTTATATAGGCGTTTTTCCTTACTTCTATTATTACCTAGCTTATTAAACTCACTAAAACCTTCATTTACGGCAAAGGTTTTAACACAAGAAATATCTATATGGTTATTCGCTACTAATTGCACTTGTAAGAATTTAAAGGGACTAGGACTTCAGGACATGATTGTTCAAAGAAAGATCTTCCTTATGAAGTTATGTTTAAGTCTCATGACTTTGAGCGAGAGCCTATAACTTAAGTCCTTAAAGCCAAATCCTTCATGATTACTAGTGTTCTGAATTTAGAGGACCCATACTTTAGGGGCTCTCGAACTTGACATAATTAGTGTAAGCATATCCAAGTTATTATATCGAGCCTTAGATGAAAGCTTGCCAATGGTCGGAGAATTGAGTTTTAAAAAGGTAGTTGGGTGAATGACCATCTACTCATTACTATTGCTCAATAATGGGTAACCCTCGGGAACCTAAATTGTTTGATTGACTCTTAGATTCATCTAGATGTTACATGGAAATGAGATGAGCTACAGATCTTCTCCAACACAAGATTTATCTTAAAATATTCCAAATTTGCATCTCGAAAGATGATAAGACCCCTGACAGGTTAACTAGGACCAATTTTAACCTTAAAGTGTGGATAACTCACGAGTGGATTAAGCAGAATAGTAATTCTAGACAAAATAGCCACTAGAGAACTATTTTTGCCCTTCTAGATACCTAAAAGAGTGTGATAATTCATGTGGCTTTTAGCTTTAGGAAGAATCCATATGGATGCAGAAAGGAGACATCATCACTTCGCATAAGATGATGAATGCCCTAGATGTTAAGATAACAATGATAGTATTACCCATACGCTCAGAGACTACAAACCTTTAAATAGGTATGAGAATAACTTATTGATAATATGTATAATGATTATTATTATTTTTTTTTTGTGCTTCTCTTAATGGATCACTTACAAATTAGTGATTAAGGCATCATGTGTTATAAGGCCATCTTCTCAACTACTATTTGGATACTTTGAAAAAAGTTGAAAGAATTATGTTTGATAATACAGATGCATTCAGGGCCCTCCTAGTGCTGAGATTACCAGCCTAGCAATGGAGTTCCAGATGGCTCATCAACTTAACAACAATAGCTTGCAAGTTAAAAATTGCCATCATGGCCTTGACGCGAGGAGGTTTGCCCCACCAAATCACTAGTTCAAGCTTCATATGGACGACTCTACTTTTGATACCCTAGAGATGTTTCTGCTTAAGGCCTCATTCACTATAACTATGGTAATTGGTGGCAATGATTGTGTATCACCTTGAGTGTAGTAGCCTTCTTATTACCGAGACTTTGGTGCTCTCAAAGGCCTCAAGCTAGTTTGGAATAAGAGGCTTAGGAAACTAATTCTTAGGTTTTGTTTAGATGATGATATATTAATGTATAATATGATTTTTTTTTTTGTTTTACGTTGTCTATTTGCATTTTCAGACATATAGTATGTAATTCCCAAATTTAATTTAATGTAAATTAAATTAATTTATGTAATTTTTTAAATTTTAGTTTAGTGTAAAATGAAGAAAATTTGATGGAAGATGAAATTGAAAACGATTTTGGAAAAAATGGGTGAAAATTTAGGTTCTATGAGTATTTTTGAAAGACAAATTGGAAAACAAGGATCAAAATACAATTTAAAAAACTTGAGCCACGTAGAATGCCCGATCAAGAGCCCCGACGAACCAGAACGTGTTGTGTGGCAACAGACGCTGACACGGTGCCACGCGGTCGATCCATGTGCCCGCAATCGAATGACTCATATCCATTCACATGTGCACGGATGGTCTGGATGCGTTCCCTCCCCAAACACGGTCGGACAACCAGATTTAAATACGATCAACGGTCCAGATCTACTTCCTATTTAAACGCAATCGGACGGTCCAGATTGGATCGCGATGGACGATCTAGACTCACTCCCTATTTAATCATAATCGGATGGTTCAGATCAAACGCGGTGGACGACCTAGATTAAATGAGGATGGATATAAATAACTCTCTTCACACCAAACTCTAACCCTAACAGCCAGACCCCCCTTGTCGGAGAAGAAGATCCTGCCTCCAGGAAGGAGGCCGCGTCGCCGGAGCTACTTCTGACTGCCAAAAGAGGTAAAAAAAAATTTATTTGCTTGAAATTCAATTTTAAACACCCCCATGGCTAAATCGGATCAAAAGAACTGGCCAATTGGCCGAAAACTGCGGGTAAAGTCCGGCGGCGCCACCGTAGAAGAGTTTCACAAAACGCCTTCGATGAGGCCCTTTCCGATTCCCATCCTGCGTAATTTTTCCACAAATGTGATCACCGTTTTCTTCTCTACAGGTTGATCGGGGCAAAACATCCAACCGCAACATGAGCCGGAGGAGCCGCCGCACCGGAGAGCCCCGCCAGTGAGTTTCGATTTTTTCTATTTTTTCGGCCAACAGAGGCCCCTTAGCGTGTTTTCTCGTAGGGATTGATGCAAAATCAATTGAATTTAGCTGAAAACGGCTGAAAATAACCGACCCGAGGTGAACCGCCGGCGTACCAGAATTCTAAAATTGGCCAAAGTGAGCCCTGACATTGTTTTTGATTTTTTAAGGATATTTGTAGGTACTTGTAGCGCGTTTTAATCTTCGAAGAAAAATTCAGGGAACCCGAGGACTACCAGTAGGCGCAGTCAACAGGTTAGGCTTTCGGGCATCAAATTAAGTAAGAATCTCTCACCCTATTCTCTGTTATGGAATTGAAGTCTAAATAAATAATAATACGGTATTTTGTGTAATTTAAAAAATATTCATAATTAATTACGGGTTACTAATAGAGCCAAAACTGAAAATTATCTATTGTTGATTCTGTTGAATTATTTTACAGTTAATTGCAAGATAGTATTTCATTAATCGATTTTATAGTTTTAAATGGATGTATTATTTGATTTATGTGATTATCATTAAATTGGAAAATGAAGACTAAAGAAAAATGAAAAATTGTGTAATTAAGTGAATGGATGAAATGACAGCCTCACTAAATATCCTGGGAGATGGTGGACGGACCGGATACAATAGGGAATCCTACCGTGAATGTTGTTTCATATCAGACGGGGGTTCACACATAGTGGAGATATCTCTATGGACTCCCATAGATACTAGCAGGCTGATGGAAAGGGATAGTTGTTGTTTGATTTATTGAATATAGATTTATGATGTGTGCATATTATCGGTTGCATATGAAATTATGATAAGTGCTATGTTATTGTCTCTATAGGTTATTTTTATAAATTTCGCTACGGTAAGTGGACGGTAAATAATTTTATTATTAATAAATGCATTTGTTTAATTAAGTGCTCCATTAGTTGTTTTGATTTTCTACTGACCTTCATTTATGTGTCGGTGAGTAGTGTGATATTCTCAATGGGCTAGTGTAGCTCATTTCTTATTTAACCATTTTAGATCAAGAGGATCAGGATCCAGAGCCCGAGTTTTATCTATTCTTGTGCTTATTTCTTTATTTTTTTGTATTTCTTTAAAAAGGGTAATTTTTGTAATACTATTCGTTACCTTAAGTTATTATGTAAGGAATGTAAACCATTAACTATTTATTATGCTTCTGCACTTAAATTATAATTTATTTCTTTTAGACATTTTGGGGTCGTTACAGTTGGTATCAGAGCCGCGTTCCTCGGATCCATTCATTACATAAAATTCTTAGGAAAAAAAAAAAAGAATTGTCACTCAACCATTCCTTGTGAAATGCAAGTACAGACAGATAAGGAGAGGAAGACTCCCAGTAAACCGAGCAGCCTGAGAGGGTTCGCCTAGAGAGGATGTTGACCAGTTATTTGAGATGGTGGAGAGACTCATTGTTGCCCAACAGGCCTGGGAGGAAAGGAGGGAGCTACCTGACCCTCCCCCGCTGCCATAGGTTGAGCCACCCCTACAGTAGAAGGATCCCGAGCCACCCTGATATGACTTTGCTCCTCCATAGTACCACCCAGCACCACCACAGTATGATCTGGTGCCCCAGCCACCGCATCACTCAGCACCACCACGGTATAATGTGGTGCCTCCATCGTGCCATCAAGTACCACTGCAGGGCCATCCAATCCATCCTCAGCACAGTCCAGTCCCTCATCCACGGGACCTAGCTCCTCTTATTATGGACACAAACTACATAGAAATGTATAAAAGACTAAATCCATCTATTTTGCAGGGGGATTCTCCTTTGAAGAGGCCAAGTACTGGTTAGCTGAGACAGAGAAGGCCTTCAAGACCCTTGGGGTGATTCCTGAACAGAAGATTATCCTGGCTACCTACATACTAGTGGGAGAAGTAGACTGATGGTGGCAACTCAAGCAGATCACCTTACCCGTTTCAGTCACTTGGAAACAGTTCCTGATGGCCTTTCATGAAGAATACCTCATAGAGCATCTTCGACATCTGAAGGAGATGGATTTTGCACATTTGATCCAGGGGGATATGACTGTATCAGAATATATTCGCAAGTTCTTAGAGTTGGGTCGATATTTCCCTAAGAGCATGATGAATGAAGGTAGGAAGGCTAGAAGATTCGAGTGGGGTCTCTGTCTTAAGATTAGACAGCAGTTGTTCGTGCCTGAGCTCAATACTTATTCGGTTGTTCTGCCCAAGGTACAGTTAGTGGAGAGGAATCTTCGCACATTCTTTCAAGTAGTAGGGAACCTCAGGTCATCAGATCCACACCGCATACCAGCACCTACAGCACCTGTTCAATAGAACAAGAGACCCAAGCTGATGACTCAGGCTCCCACTCAAGTTCCAGCAGCAGGACATGGTAAGATCTGTCAGCATTGTAGCAAGGATCATGGGGATCGACCTTGCTATCACTTCAACAACACCTGTCGTATATGTGGTAGCGCCTAACATTATGTAAGGGAATACCCGACGAACCAGAACCAGACCAGACCTCTTATCTAGGACAGGACTTATAATCTCACTCAACAGGATGCAGAAGCCAACCCGAACGTCGTTGTACATGGTATGTACACTATCTGTAACTATCTTGCTCATGTTTTGATTGATATTGGTGCATCTCATTCATTTATTTCACATGTTTTTGCATTAAAATTAAATATATTATCTGAAAAATTTGATTATGTGTTTTTTGTGTCTACTCTTGGGAGTAGAACACTACTGGGGGAGGTTGTATACAGAGCCTGTATTATATATATAGTAGATAGAAAATTGAGTGTGGACCTAATAGAAATTTACACAGGAGACTTTGATGTAATTTTAGGAATGAACTGGCTAGCAGCGTATCACGCAATTGTAGATTGTTTTAGCAAGAAGGTTATATTCAACCCTCCTAATGAGGAGTCATTTACAAATTAATAAAATGTTTTAATGTTTGTTCCCTCATGGCAAATTTTTTTATTATCAAGTACTTTAATCCTGTTGTTTTCTCTAACTAGGTAAACCTAAGAAAAAAATCTGTGTTCAAGAGATTCTGGTAGTCCGAGATTTTCCAGATGTGTTTTCGGATGAACTATCTGGACTACCAGTGGACAGAAAAGTCGAATTCACTATAGACATTCAGCCAGACACCCAACCTATTTCGGTTGTTCCTTACCCCATGAGCCATGTTGAGATGGAGGAACTGAGGAAACATATCACTGAATTGTAGGATAGTAGATTCATCCGATATAGTGTGTCCCCTTGGGGTGCCGGAGTCATATTTGCAAGAAAGGGAGATGAGACGTTGAGGTTATGTATTGATTACAGAGGTCTGAATAGGGTCATAATCAAAAACAAGTATCCCCTCCCCAGAATCAATGACCTATTTGATCAGTTGCAAGGTGTTCAGATCTTTTCCGAAATAGACCTGCATTCAGGTTACCATTAGGTAAAAATCAAGGTAGAAGACATTCCCAAAACAGCTTTTTGAACTAAATACGGAAACTATGAGTTCCTGATAATGCCATTTGGATTAACCAACGCTCCACCCATCTTCATGGACTTGATGAACAGGATTTTTAGATAATTTCTGGATCAGTTTGTCATTGTGTTCATCGATGACATTTTGGTTTATTCAAAAAGTAGAGAGGAACACACTCACTATCTGACTCAAGTTTTGCAGGTTCTTAGAGAGAAGAAGTTGTATGCAAAGTTGAGTAAGTGTGAGTTCTGGCTTGAGTAGACTACCTTTCTGGGACACATCATATCAAAGGATGGAGTGTCTGTGAATCCTAAAAAAGTTGAAACAGTGCTCAATTGGAAAAAATTGACATCGATTAAGGAGATTCGAAGCTTTATGGGGATGACAGGTTATTACTGCAGGTTTGTGGAAGAATTTTTTAGTTTAGCTGCTCCTCCGACTTGACTCACAAAGAAGAACGTTAAGTTTGAGTGGAACGAGGACTGCGAGAGAAGCTTTTCAGAGCTAAAGAAATGGTTAACTACCGCACCTGTGTTGGTCTTGCCGAGCAGATCGGGTGGATATACTGTTTACAGTGATGTCTCCTACCTAGGATTTTGTTGTGTTTTAATGTAGCATGGGAAGGTCATAGCCTATGGGTCCAGGCAATTGAAGAGTCATGAGAAAAACTACCACATCCATGATTTGGAACTTGCTGCAATTATCCATACATTGAAAAGTTGGTGTCATTATTTGTATGGGGAGACTTTTCAGATCTATACCAATCATAAGAGCTTGAAATATATATATTCACTCAAAATGATCTTAACATGCGTCAGAGAAGGTGGATAGAACTCCTCAAAAACTATGATTGTGACCTCATGTATCACCCGGGTAAGGGCAACGTGGTAGCCGATGCACTCAACAGAAAAAAATACAGGTACATTGGCTTATTTGATGGCTTCATAATGCAGGCAGATAAGGGCCCCACAACAAGTACGGCTTCAGGACTTGAAGAGAGTCACATGTTTGGGCCACCTGACTGTTCAGTCTGAGTTAATCCAGAGAATAAAGGAAGCCCAGTCTGTCGATCCCACCCTAGCAGCCCTTAAGAAAGATACAGAATAAAGAGTTAACTCAGAATTCTGAGTCTCTACCGATCGGTTGCTCAGATTCTAGGACAGAGTGTGTATTCTAGGTGACAATGGGTTGAAAATAGACATTATGATAGAGGCCTATAGCTTAAAGTTTGCCATGCATCCTGTAAGCACTAAGATGTACCAAAGTATACGACCCCAATTTTGGTGGAACATGATGAAAAAAGATATAGTCGACTTTATTTCTAAGTGTTTTGTATGTCAGCAGGTCAAGGTAGAGCATCAATGCCCAGGTGGGCTACTTCAGCCATTACCAATTCCGGAGTAGAAGTGGAAATATATCACTATGGATTTTGTGACAGGATTGCCTAAGACACACTTAGGACATGATGCTATCTCGGTAATTATTGACCGACTTACCAAGTATTCCCATTTCTTGGCCATTAGGATGACTGATCCTTTGGACAAGTTGTCACGAATGTACATCCGGAAAATAGTCAGACTACATGGAGTGCCAGTGACAGTAGTGTCTCAGAGGGACCCTAGGTTCACTTCTCAGTTCTGGTCTACCTTTCAGCAAACCATGAGAACGAAACTGTCCTTTAGTACTGCATTCCACCCTCAGACCGATAAATAGTCATAAAGGACGATCTGCACCCTTAAAGATATGCTCCGAGCTTGCGTTATTAACTTCGAGGGCCATTGGGATGACCATCTACCCCTGATAGAGTTCGTCTATAATAACAGCTACCAAACAAGTATTGACATAGCTCCATACAAGGCATTGTATGGCTGCCCATGCAGATCGCCGATATATTGGGAGGAAGTGGGTGATAAAAAACTGTTTGGCCCAGACCTTGTAGTTAAGATCAGGAAAAACATTCAGATGGCTTAAAGCAGCTATAAGAGTTATGCGGACACTCGAATGAGAGATTTGAAATTTGAGAAAGCCGATCAAGTGTTCCTTAAGATCACTCATTTCAAGAAAATCTGTAGGTTTGGCAAGAGGGAAAAACTCAATCCCCAGTTTATTGAGGCATTTGAAATATTAGATAGAATTGATACCGTCACCTACAGACTGGTACTGCCTCCAGAACTTTCCAGGATCCATAATGTGTTTCATGTATCCATGCTACGCAAGTATAACCCGGACCCCTCTCACATCTTGGCTCACAAGCCTCTTTCACTCCAGGAGGATATGTCATAAGAGAAAGTACCAGTTGGTATTCTGGACTAGAAAAACATATTACTCCCCAATCGGAAAATTCTCTTTGTTAAGGTCATATGGCAGAATCACACACTGAGAGATGCCACATAGGAGCTAGAATCAGATTTCAGAGCCCAATATCCCCAATTATTTGATGGTGAGTGAGAGAAACAAATTTGAGGGACCAATTTTTTTTTAAGGGGGAGAGTTGTAATGCTCAAATTTAATTTAATATAAATTAAATTAATTTATGTAATTTTTTTAATTTTAATTTAGTGTAAAAATGAAGAAAATTTGATGGAGGATGAAATTGAAAACGATTTTTGAGAAAATAAGTGAAAATTTGAGTTCTGCGAGTATTTTTGAAAGACAAATTGAAAAACAGGAGTCAAAATACAATTTTAAAAACTTAAGCCACATAGGATGCCCAGTCAGCAGCCCCGACAAACCAGAACGTGCCGCGTGGCAACGAAAGCTGACGCGGGAGGCCACACGGGCGATTCGGGTGCCTGTGGTCGAACGATCCAGATTCGTTCCTGCATGGACGGCCTGGATGCGTTCCCTCCCCAAACGTGTCGGACAGTCAGATTTAAACGCGATCAACGGTCCAGATCTACTTTCTATTTAAATGCAATCGGACGGTCCAGATCAACTCTCTATTTAATCGCAATCGGATGGTTCAAATCAAACGCGATGGATGACCCAGATTAAATTAGGACGGATATAAATAACCCGTTTCACACCAAACCCTAACCCTAGTCGCCATACCACCCTCGCCGAAGAAGAAGACTCAGCCGTCGGGAAGGAGGTTGCCGCCACCCGCCACTGCGCTGGAGCTACTTCCGACCGCCAAGAAAGGTAAAAATTTCTGTCTTTGCTCGAAATTAAATTTTTAACAACCCCATGGCCAAATCAGAGCAAAAGGATCAGTTGATTGGCTTAAAACTGCGGGCAAAGCCTAACGGCGGCTGCAGAAAATTTCACAAAATGCCTCCGATGAGGCCCTTTCTAATTCCTATTTTGTGTAATGTTTCCACAATTGTGATCACCGTTCCTTCTCTATAGATTGACTGGAGCAAAACACCCAACCACAATGTGAGCTGGAGGAGCCACCGCACTAGAGAGCCCCGCCGCTGGTGAGTTTTGGTTTTTTGTGTTTTTTGACAAACCAATGCCCCTTAACGTATTTTCTCACAAGGATTGATGCAAAATCGACCGAATTTGGCCAAAAATAGTTGAAAACAGCCGACCCGAGGCGGACCGCCACCATGGGCGGTGGTGCCGTCGTCGAAGTACGAGAGAGCCGCCGTACCGAAATACTAGAATTGGCCAAAGTGGGTCCTGACACTGTTTTTGAATTTTTTTGGGATATTTGTAGGTACTTTGTTGCACGTTTTAATCCCCAAAGAAAAATTCAGAGAACCTAGGGACCGCTAGTAGACGCAGTCAACAGTTTAGCCTTTCAGGCATCAAATTGAGTAGAAATCTCTCACTCTATTCTCTGTTATAAAATTAAAGTCTAAATAAATAATAATACAGTATTTTATATAATTTAAAAAATATTCATAATTAATTACGAGTTACTAATAGAGCCAGAACCGGAAATTATCTATTGTTGATTCTGTTGAATTATTTTACAGTTAATTGCATGATAATATTTCATTGATCGATTTTATAGTTTTGAATGCATGTATTATTTGATTTATGTGATTACCATTAAATTAAAAAATGGAGACTAAAAAAAAAACAAAAAATTGTGTGATTAAGTGAATGGATGAAACAACAGCCTCACTGGATATCCTGAGAGATGGTGGACGGATCGGGTACAATAGGGAACCCTGCCGTGAACGTTGTCTTACACCGGACAAGGTACCGAGACTTGGTAATTTGGCACTCATACCGGACGGGGTATGGAGACGGTCCGCTTCACCCTTATACCGGATGGGGTATTGAGGTTTAGTAATTTGGCACTCATACCGGATAGGGTATAGGGATGGCCGTTAATTGAGAATGATAAATGAAAGGGTTTACGAGTAGTGGGGATATCTCTATGGACTCCAATGGATACCAGCAAGCTGATGGAAAGAGACAATTATTTTTTGATTTATTAAATATAGATTTATAATGTGTGTATGTTACCGGTTTCATATGAAATCATGATAAGTGCTATGTTATTGTCTCTATAGGTTGTTCTTATAAATTTCGCTACGGTAAGTGGACAGTAAATAATTTTATGATTAATAAATGTATTTGTTTAATTAAGTGCTAAATTAGTTGTTTTGATTTTCTACCAACCTTCATATCTGTGTCCGTGAATAGCGTGATATTCTTATTGGGCTAGTGTAGCTCATTATTTATTTAACCATTTCAAATCAAGAAAACTAGGATTCAGAGCCCGATCCACAAGAGGGTTGCGAGTAGGATGCTAGTTTTATCTATTTTTGCGCTTATTTTCTTATTTTTTTTTGTATTTTTTTAAAAGGGTAATTCTCATAGTACTATTCGGTACCTTAAGTTATTGTGTAAGGAATGTAAACTATTAATTATTTATTACGCTTCCGCACTTAAATTATAATTTATTTCTTTTGGACATTCTAGGGTCGTTACATGGAATGATTTTTTTCACGGTTATTGCATGGTTCAAAAATTACAATTTTATCATTTTTTTAAACCACCGAATTGGTTGTTTAATGTAGTTTGGATTGGTTTTTTTTTTCATTTATACCCTTAATCTTTTTCTTATTTACATTTTTATATACCCATTTACCCTTTTCTTTTTTGAAACACAATGTTTCTTCTTCTTCTTCTCAAACAAGGGTTTGAGAAATTGCAGCAACAAGTACCTCTCACGAGCTTCGTCTTCCATTCCGTCGCAACAACTTCATCTTCTATTCTCAAATAAGTATGAAATGTGGGTTTAATTTGCAGAAACCAATGTTGATTATTTTTTGGCATTCTCAAACTAATGTTTTTGCTTTTTGCTTTGTTAATTTTATCTTTCTCTTTCTTCTTTTAATGAAAATGGTAGCTCTTAAATGATTTCCTTCTTTTCTATTTATTTTAATACGAAGAAAAAGATTTTATTAAGCTACGTTTTTGCTTATCTTCTCTCTTTTTCAATCCGGGTTTTGTTTTATAACTATGACTTTTTTTTTTTTTTTTAATTTTTTTAATTATACATACATACATACATACATACATATAACCACTTGATTTTCTTTTGTATTTCATTTATTCATTTAATTATATATAATATAAATATTAAAAAATATCTTCTTTTTTTCTTAATTTTTTTATTTAATTATACATGTATACATGCATATATATATGTATAACCTATTGTCACTTGATTTTTTAATACAATTTATTTATTTTATTTTATATATACATATATATAATATTTAACTATATATACATGTATCTATATATTTACTTATATATATATATATTTAATCATATATATACATGTATATATATATTTAATTATATATACATATATCTTTATATTTAATTATATATAGATATATATATACATTTATTTATATATATACGCATATCTGTATATTTAATAAGATATATATATATATATATTTGTATATATAATGTTACAAACTATACCCCGTCTTATAGAGTAATGACCAGAGTATACTTACTTAAATCACATAAATTTAAATTAAACAAAATAACTTAATTTTATTAATTATAACAAAGTATCAAAAGTGTTACATCTCTTAAATGTAAAACATAAACATATATACGATACTCTAAATTTTTTTACTTACATTACTAAACAAAAGTACGAAATAGTAACTTTAATATTAGAGTCTAGCTTCAAAATTTTTCTCCATACCATCGTTCACTCTGCAGCAACATCTTCAATATCTAGAGGGTGATAGGGGGTGAGATAAAATATATCAATAAACGATATTATGAAATCACAGTATAGTACATGCATTATAGTTCTTTTACACACAACAAAATATATATAATATAATTTTTGCAAAACATATACGAATCAGTAGACATTTGCACAAATAAGAAAATAAATTCACAATTGCTTCGTTGTATACTTCATCACTATTATAAAAGGTTAATTAATAACCATACATTATGCGTAGACACATATATTTATTACTGGTTCTCCATGCACCCGAACACGGAACAACATACATGGGTACCTTGAAACACTCCTACCCTCCGAACACAAAAACGGTTATGGTATGCAAATCAGACTATTTTTCCATATAACCGAATACATAACGATTATGTATGGATATACACTTATCATTTTGCCAATACACCCAAATACGGAAATGGTTATGTGTGGCCACATTAAAGCCTAGCATAATGCAGGTATTTTCGGAACAACTCATTTTCATAATGAGTTATGCATTTATATCAAAATCATATTTAAAAAATATAAAGTGAAATAACACTAATATTGTGATGCCCTGTCCTAAATACAACAATGTTTTGGTAACTTGTCAACCTATATCCATATAAACACACATCATGCATCGAATCCAAATCAATTTCTATAGCAACAAAAAAATGTATGAAATCCTTTTATATCGAATTTACAGAAAACCCAAGGTCAATCCATTGAACCCAACATTACAAATGAAATCCCAACTACAATCGTGACATGGGTGTATATACAAATATATTTCAAGAGAAGTATTCTCTATTAACAATCACGCCTCCCTTAAGTATTGTGCTCAATTGCTAGGCATTTAGGTTTAGATTCCTATTTCAACACATCTGGATATAAAAGTAATGAGCATATACGACTCAACAACATAAAAATTTAGAACTTGAAACTAAATTATGGAAACTAGTTAAATTCCCATCCCATTGTTCCCCTATCTATTTCCTCTATACCTCATCCCTTCATTCCCTCTAACCTCACTCTTTTTTATAGTAACTCCTCAACTCCCATGATTCCTTTTTATTTCCAGTCAACAAGACATACTCGCGAGACCCCTCTTTGTTATATGTTCCTTCCTCTTTCCTCTCTAAGTGTCCATATTCCTTCCAAACCTATACTCACACTCCAGTCACCCCATTCATCAACCTCTGCCCCTGAACCCTCAGCTTGTCTCACATTCTAATATAAAATGATACTCGACCCTTACCAGCCACAATCTAACACCCAGATTGCCCACCTAGTTGGCTATAGATAAATGTAATAACAAGTAATGTAAACGCCTTTCCCAAGCTATGAAGCATACAACATACTTAATCTCACAGCAATTAAGATTAACCGGATAAATTTAACGCATTATCCATGCCACCACTAGCCACTAAGTGGCCCCACACACACACCCCTACTGTTCCACCTACAATAGTACCAAAATATGTAAGCACCAAGCATTAAATGGCCACACACACACACCTACCACTCCAGCAGCACTAGTACTAAATCATAAACTTACCAGTCATTGTTGACCACACACACAAACACGTGCTTTTCTCTATATTAGCACGCCAAACCTATAAACACTGGCCATTAAAAGCCACACACACATATACTATCTCACTAGTAATAACATACCAAACCTTATAACTACCGATCATGGAAGGTCACACACACACATAAGTCCTCCCCTCAATCGATGCACCAACCCTATAAACACCGACCATTGAAGGCCACACCACACACATATCTTTTTTACCAATTCGTACACCAAAACCTGTAAATTACCAGTCGGTGGAGGCCACATATGCACATGTCTCTTCATCGACCTCAGTCACACCAAAGAATACACTAACAATTCTCGCACCATCCTTTTCCTCTTATTCCACACAACCTAAATTATTTCCCCTCAACTCTAGTTGTTTCACACTAAACTATATAGTTTACACTCACCTTTCGGTTATCACAAGAACTCCTCTCGTCCATCTATCCTTTTTAATCGGTATTCAATAATCCTCATTCCTAACTGGTTCTACTTCTATCAAACTCCAAATTAATATTTCCAGTCTAACTCTGATTTTCATTGCATTATTCCTCTCCACTCCTTGCTCTATGACTCACAAAACATTCAAAACTAGAGATGTAGAAATTCAAACATACATTGCCATAATAGAGTCTGAAATTCTAAATTTTCCTAACCTCTCACTTCCATCTTCCTATGTTTCAGCAAAAGTCCACTCCAATCCTCACTTTTCTTAGAAATTTCTGGTTAAACATTGCTCTCCCACTCTACTCGCCCTAGCTCGTTTCCTCCTGTTTCTCACTCACTTTTTGATTTTTCTCTACTTTTTTTTCTTCTTTTTCCTTTTCCATTTCTTTTTTTTTGTCTGCCTAGAGCTCCCTTTTATACCCAGCCTAACTAAAATCCCGACTGTTGAAGATGCCTACCTCCTCCTAGTCATCCATTCTAATACCTTACCGAAGAGCATATTTAATTCAGCCCCCTTAAATTATATACTAAGATATTATAATATTCTCTCATTTTAAAAGAAATTTGGTTGCTCAAATTTCATTACATTACCTCAAAAAGTTGCGGATAGTTAGTTCTCATCTTGTCCCCTTCTCCTAAGTTGCCTCATCATCAAAGTGATGTTGCCATAGTACTTTCACCATCAGTATTGTCTGGCTCCTCAATTTTCTTTCTTGTCATTCAATGATACAGATTGGCTTTTCCTCATACATCAAGTCTCTCTCCAACTAAAGAATCTCATGTTGTATAGTGTGTATCAGATCAGGCTGATACTTTCATAACATCGAGCCGTGAAACACATTATGCATTCTAGCATATTTCGAAGGAAGTGCGATCCTATAAGCAATTGTACCCACCCTCTCAAGAATCTCAAAAGGCCCAACGAATCAGGGGCTCAGTTTTCTCTTATTTTCAAATCTCAATAGACCCTTCATTAATGACACTTTCAAGAATACATGATCGCCTACCTCAAAGGTTAGATTCCTCCTTCGGTTATCTGCATATCCTTTCTGTCTACTTTGCACTGCTTGCAGGTTTTTCTTTATCACGGATAGCTTGGCACTAGTCTCTTCCACTAATTTCAATTCGAATAACTGCCTATCTCCAACCTTATCCTAATAAATCGGTGACCTATAGGGTCTACCATAAATAGTATCATAGGGAGTCATCTTGAGACTTACATAATAACTATTATTATAGGCGAACTCTATCAACAGTAGCATCTTTTCCCAATTCTTTTCGATATTTATGACACATGGCCCTTACATATCCTTCAGTACCTATATAATTTTCTCAGTTTTACCATCTATCTACGGATGAAAGGTCATACTAAATTTTAGTTTTGTGCCTATTATTTGTTGTAAACTTCTCCAAAATCTAGATGTAAATTTGAGATCTCTATTTGAAACAATGGAGATAGGAATTCCATGCAATCTGATCACTTCTCTTACATATAACTTGGCTAGATGGTCAACCGATCAAAAATCTTCATAACTAGACAATGAGATGATTTAGTTAGATGATCCACAATTAGTCAGATAATATCTTGATTCTTATAGGTTCTTGGCAATTCTGTCACAAAGTCCATCGAGATATGTTCCTACTTCCATTCCGATTTCGGTAAGGGTTGCAACAATCCCCCAGGTTTCTGATGTTCAACTTTTACTTGTTGACACATAAAGAATTTTGACATAAATTCAGCAATGTCCCGTCTCATTCCATACCATCAATAATGCTTTTGTAGATTTTGGTACATTTTAGTACTTTCTGAATATATGGCAAATCTTGTATTGTGTGCTTTTTTGAGGATTTCATTTTGTAAGTCATTATCATTGGGCACACACATCCTATCCCTAAATTTGAGCACTTAATTATCATGTAAACAGAACCCTATTGATGTCCCTTGTTTTATTCATTTCTTGATCAACTATAAACTGACATATGCCATTTGACTCCCCTTAATTCTCTAAATCAGGGTTGGTTGGGTTCTCAAACTAACTACATACTTACCTCAATTTCTTGAATTTCCACCTGTTACATGGCTCAACGTAGCTCCCACACAAATACCATTAAATGTCAGTACCTTTATACTCTTTTAACTGAGGGGATATGTTACTACATTTTTCTTTTTCGAATGGTAATGGATTCTACAGTCAAAATCTTTCGGCAAATCCATTCACCACCTCTACCGTATATTGAACTCTCTTTGTGTGAATAAATGTTGTAAGCTGTTATGATTTGTATAAATTTTAAAGGTCTCCCCATACAAGTAGTGTCACCAAAATTTCAGCGGATATACCACTGTAACCAATTTCAAATCATGTCTTAGGTAATTTCTTTCATGTATCTTCAATTGCTTGGAACCATAAGCAATTACTTTTTCATGTTGTAGTAATACACACCCCAACCTTAAACAAGATGCATCACTGTACACTGCATAACCCCCCCACCGTTAGAGGGAATAACCAATACTAGAGTCGTAGTGAGTTTCTATTTGAGCTCATTAAAATTATTCTCACAATCGTCATTCTACTCAAATTTTATATTCTTCTTAGTCAACCTCATAAGTGGAGCTGTAATACTCAAGAACCCCTTGACAAACTGGCGATAATACCATACTAATCCCAAAAAACACAGTGCTCAGCTTATCCCATTTTATCACTAGCTCCACCTTTATCGGATCCACTAATATTCCATCTCTCGACACAATGTGTCCCAAAAACGATATATGATCGAGTCAGAACTCACATTTACTAAGCTTGGCATACAACTTGGCCTTTTATAGTATTTTTAATACACCCGTCAGATGTTCAGAATGTTTTTCTGAATTTTTGGAGTATATCATTATGTCGTCTATGAAAACAATCACATAATGATCCAAAAAAGGTTTAAACACTCGATTCATCAAGTCCACGAATACTGCATATGCATTGGTTAGTCCAAAAGTCATAATAAGGAATTCATAATGCACATACCTAGTGCAAAAACCATATTCGCTATATCCTTTGCCCTAATTTTCAACTGATGAAATCCAGAACATAGATCTATTTTTAAAAATACTTGAGTTCCCTATAGCTAATCAAAGAGGTCATCTATCATTAGAAGTGGATACTTATTTATTATTGTTATATGATTTAAAGCTCTGTAGTCTATACACATTCGCATGGTCCCATTTTTCTTCTTTACAAATAACACAAACGCACCTTATGGAGACACACTTAGCCTTATAAACTTATTGTCTAATAATTCCTGTAGTTGTTTAGTCAATCCCAAAAATTTTGATCTTGCCATCTTGTACGGGTTCTTGGAAATGGGTTGAGTTCCTGGTTGTAGCTCTATAGTGAATTCAACCTCTTTGTCTGGTGGTGGCCTCGGGAGGCTATATGAAAATACATCAGGAAAGTTCTGGACCATCGGTATCTCCTGAAACATGGTTTTTTTGCTCCCGTTCCCTATCAAATACACTTATGAGAATTTTACCTTGTAATCTATATACTCAAGGATATCAATATTGCATTTATAAAAGTCATGAGTACAGAATATAGATAAAATAAAGATAC
Organism: Carica papaya; assembly: GCF_054855325.1. Lineage (NCBI taxonomy): Eukaryota > Viridiplantae > Streptophyta > Magnoliopsida > Brassicales > Caricaceae > Carica > Carica papaya. Next base: position 9,798,927 of record NC_142310.1, on the reverse strand, counting down.
ACTCACCAATTATCTTGCCCAATTAATGTTGTTTTATTGTATTTTATTAACACTTTACATTTTTTTATATGGAAAAAAGTTCCTCGTTAGGAATTTTAAACATAACCTCCTTACGAAAATAATCTATATGTGTATGATGTGCAGCTAGCCAATCTATACCTAATATTACATCAAGTTGCTAATATATAATAAAATCGAATTCACTTCTAATTTCCTCTAAGCTATTTCCATATTGTATGGTCTATAAATTATATCAGTATATAGGGTGCCACTATTTGGTGTGGATACCATGAGTATACACTTTAACATTACCAGCTCTACCTTCAACTTTGATGCAAACCTATGCGAGGTGAACGAATGTGTCACCCTTCGATTAATTAGAACCTTAGTAGAAAAATTTAAAATATAAAATGTACCTTGAATAACTTATAGGGTGGCATCTACATACTCTATTGTCAGCGCAAACACTTTACTTAGAACCATCAGTCTATTGTGCTCCCTAGATATGGGATAGTCACGTACCAAATCCTGGGTACTACCACATCTGTAACATCTTCAATTGATAGTTGTACATGGCCGCTCATGACTCCTACGACAACGCATACAATCTATATTTTTTAAAAGTATCTAATGATCCCGACTCAAATCTTGAACTATCCTTTGTTTCTTCTCCATCAGATCAGAGGATGGTGGTAACGGCTTATAGTTGGGGGGTCCTTTACTGTACTCAGTATGTTCTCTATACAGAGTTTCTATCAACTATGTATTTTCTAATATTGCCTGATAGGTAGGTAAGGTGAACACAACTATCTAGTGGTACAATTCCGGTCTCAGTCCATTCTCAAACCTCCTGGCCTAGCCTTCTTCAGTTCATTCATCATGACCTTTGGAGTAAAACATCTCAAAGCTATGTACCTCTCTGCATATTCTGCCACTGATAACTTCCCTTGACACAGTTCTGAAAATTCAGTCTCTTTCCTTTACCTGAGAAAATAGAAAAAATATCCAGCATTAAAGGCTTCTAGGAATACTTATCAAGTTACTAGGGGAACTAGGACTCTTTTCTTCAGATTCCATTAACGTTTTGTAGACATTCTTAACATAAAAGTGGCTAGTTGTATTTTTGCTCGACAGTCACTTCTATCATATCAAATAGTTTCTCAATTTCTTTGATCCAATCCTCTGCCACTAGTGGGTCAGAACCTCAATTGAATGCTGGGGGGTGAGTCTTTGGTATTTCTCAATGTTGCTCATATCCACTCCACCTTAACCAGCACTCTGATGTAAATGAAAGGATGATTCCGGCTGTAACTCCCTTTCCTTAATCATCTTGACCAGACTCTCAGCTACTTTGCACAATCGGTTGAAATCATCTTGATGGGCAGCGGTATGCTCCATAGGCGGTGTCTAGGAAGTAGAAGGAGGCCTTTGATAGGTAGTGGGTGGTACTGGTGAGTAAGGGGGCAGTCCTTGAAAGGCAGAGAATGGTACTTGCTGGAAGGAAGGTGCCCTATAGGGTGCCGCCAGTGTTTCTTGAAGGGTTAGTGTCGATCCCTGTTGGGGTCGACCTCTACCTTTCTTCATTGCCTCCTTTGTTTACCTACATTTCAACAGCCCAAGTCAGTTTTCTTTTTCTCGGATTGTAAATGATTGTACAATCTATTACATAACACTCGACCCTAGAATTATGCTCTGATACTAACTATAACTCCTCATCCCAAATACGGTAGCGTTATGATAACCTATCAACCTATCTGCATATAAACACACATCATAAAACGAATCCAACTTAATTTCTATAACAACAAAAAAAATGTATGAAATATTTTTACATTGAATTCACAGAAAACTTAAGGTCAATATAATAAACCTAACATTACAAATGAAATCCCAACTACAATCGTAACACGGGTGTATACAAAAATGTATCTCAAGAGAAGTATTCTCTATTAATAATCGTGCATCCCTTAAGTATTGTGCTCTATTGCTAGGCATTTAGGTTCAGATTCCTGTTTCAACACATCTGGAAATAAAAGTAATGAGCATATATAGAACACATAATAGTTATGTACGAGTACACACTTATCACTTCGCTAATACACTCGAATACGGAAATGGTTATGTACGACCACATTAAAACTTAACATAATGTAGGTGGTTTTGGAACAACTCATTTTCATAATGAGTGATGCACACATATCAAAATTATATTTTGAAAATACAAAGTGAAATAACACTTATATTAAACTAAAACTTTAACAAATACTTACTTAACAAGTACGAAAGACAAATTAAACTTGTATATTTTTATATTGAAAATACATAAAATACTTCAAAACTATGTAAGGTATGAATCCATAATGTCCACTTATTTTAGTTCTTTAACAGTCGTAATTTCAATTTTGGCAGAGTTCTGACTTTATTTATGATATTTTCATTTTAAAGATTCAGCAGAGTTTCGAGATAATTTTTTGTCACTTTCTTGATTCAAAAATATCCAACACAAGACTCAAAAACTAATCCCAAAAATTAAAGAGAAACCGAACTTCAAAACTTAAGGAAAAACTTACTTTTCTAATGGTTTATAACTTCCTTTTGACTGTCTGCCTTCTTTTTCTTCTCTTCATCTTCATCTACTCTCACAAATTTAATAGAGTTTTCTCAATATTTTTGATCTAAAACCTCAAAATACTCTAAAAAATTACACACTTTGTACTCCATTTTTTTTTTTCCTTTACCTCTATACTTCTCACTATTTTTCTCTCATATGGAATGTCTCTTCCTCCCTTATCCTATCCCCTGTTTATAAGAGTGGGGAGCCACAAGAGAAAGATTGCTATCATTCTATTATGTCATTTCATCTAAAAGTTGTCACATTTCATCATATACTTCATCTAAAATGTTACCATTTTTCACATATCACTTCATCTAAAAGTTATCACTTTTCACATGTCACTTCATCTAAAAGTTGTTAATTTTTATTATATTATTTTATCTAATAGTTATTACTTTTTATTATACCACTTCATTTCAAAGGTTCCCACCTTTTTTCTATGTATCTTCATGCTTATTCTCACTTATTTATCCTTATACATCATTTTTCTGTTTGATTCTATGTTCTAAACCTTATTATATATTTTCAAACATATATAAATGTTAAGTTAAATATATCAAACATAAGAAATTAACTCAAAGTTATTTTCAAGCTATCACATATAATTATATATACAAATTTATTATATATTTAATTATATACATACATATATTTGTATATTTAATTACATATACATATATATAATATTTAATTACATATATACATGTATATATATAATTAAATATATATTTGTTTAATTATATATATATGTTTATCTTTTATCTTTTTATTTTTTTATTTTATATTACATATAATAAAAAATGAGAAAAATATATAATTTGTTTAAATATACAATTATTCTATTCTATTAATTCAAATAAAAATAGCCACAATTACCATACTATACACAATCTTCTCAAATATAATATAATTTTAATATTACCATATTCTGCACTTATAATATAATACCGTATATTAATAAATTATAATAAAAATCATTTAAACAAGTCCTTAAGATAAACTCACTCTTCACTGTCAAACATTTGCAATAAATGGATAAACTTTTCACATCGGCCACAAATGTTGATTATGAGCTTAGGGAGCTTTTTTTGTATAATTAGAATATCTGAATTTCTCATAATCTTCAGAAAACGAATACAAATGCTGACCAACTCAATTGGACACATTACATAGATGTGTTTTCGTTCTTCCTTCCTAAGGGGAAAAAAATGTCGTCACACATAACTATTTTTTTGTTTTTTGTTTTCAAAAAACATCAACAAAGATCCTGTTCTGTCTTCTCTCTTGCGCGTATCGGCTCGTTGGCTTGGGGTACACTTTCTCTCTATTAAGATGAAGGCGACCCAAAGAGTCCAATTAGATGATCCGACTCTCCCAGAAACCCGGAATCGCTGGAGAATCCTGCTGACTTCACTCTCGGCGATGGTGGCGGAGACGGCAACATTTCCCATAGACCTGACGAAGACGAGGCTACAGCTTCTCGGCTCGGGTACTTCTTCCTCCGCCACGGCTGCTCGGCCGACCAATGCACTTGGCGTTGTCTCGACAATCGTGCGGCAAGAGGGTGTCTTGGGGTTGTACAAGGGATTGTCTCCTGCGATTACCAGGCACCTCTTCTACACCCCTATCAGGATCGTGGGTTACGAGAACTTGAGGAACTTGGTCGTTAACGCTGATGATGACGTTGCCTCTATTCCTCTCTCTTTTAAAGCTCTCCTTAGTGGGATTTCCGGTGTCATTGCCCAGGTAACTAGTCCTCTGCTATTGTACCTTTATTTTCCTCTCTGATAATTTTTATCTTTTCATTAAAAGATGGCCCAGGTAACTAACCCTCTCTTCTAACATTTTTGTATTCAATTGATATCTTACATTATTGATGAACGCTACTTAAGTTCTGTTGAAATCAAATGCGAAAAAAAGAGAGGTAATGTTTACATTAATTTCCATGGAAGAGGTATGAAGAAGAATCTGAACATGTGGAGCCTTCTTTTAACTCTCCCTTTTATTTGGAGAACTTAGTTTTTATGCCTTTTGTTTTCATTTTCTCGTTGATCTGGAGAATTATTTACTACGCATGTGCAAGAAGTCAATGGCTTCTAAGGTAATGACTTGGAAAATACGTGTGCCTGTTTGTCCTTAAGATATCTTTTTCATCTTATATAAGTGGAAAAGGTTGTCAACTCTAAATCTTAATTCGATTTCTTTGCACTTAACATGTGCTTGAAGAGTAAAAGTTTTTTCTTAATGGTTATGTTAGTAGCACAGGTAGTGGTAAGTCCTGCCGATCTTGTTAAAGTGAGAATGCAGGCAGATGGACAGATGATGAGCCAAGGTCACCAACCTAGATACTCAGGGCTATTTGATGCTTTGAACAAGATTGTGAGAACAGAAGGCTTTGCAGGGCTTTGGAAAGGCGTTCTCCCAAATGTCCAAAGAGCTTTTTTAGTGAATATGGGAGAATTAGCTTGTTATGACCATGCAAAACGTTTTGTCATTCAAAACCAGATAGCAAATGATAACATATATGCCCACACCTTCGCATCTATTATGTCGGGTCTATCTGCAACTGCTTTAAGTTGTCCTGCTGATGTTGTGAAGACAAGAATGATGTATCAGGCAGCCACCAAGGACGATAAAGTTGTGTATAAGAGCTCTTATGATTGTCTGGTGATGACCGTTAGAAATGAAGGGTTAAGGGCTTTGTGGAAAGGTTTCTTTCCTACGTGGGCAAGGCTTGGACCCTGGCAATTTGTGTTCTGGGTCTCTTATGAGAAGTTTCGAAAAATTGCAGGGCTCTCTTCCTTCTGATGAATTGTTTGATTGCTGTGAAATAACTTGAGGGAGACGGTCAGATCCTTTCCACATACTTTTCTACTCCTTAACAATCAAATTATTCTTGTCTGCCATTTTTTGGTTGAATATTTTATTGTTTCATTCTTTGTGATGGATGTTAGTCATGAAAAGAAGAATAAGGTAAGTGTTGAATGATGGGAAGCCTAGTTATCTTGTGTTCTGTGAGAATGAAATGTAAGAGTGTGATAATCGGGCAAACAATTATGATCATTAATGATTAAGTCTTATCTTTCATACATACATTGAGGTCCCTCTTTTATGTCATGGCCTTGTTTATTTATACTATGTTTGGAATAAATGAACTAAAGAAAATATGACATTCATTTGCAAGTTGCATTAATTCATTTAAAATTAGCAGGATTTTCATTTATGGCTGCGGTTCTGTTGAGAGTGCCAGGAAGAAAGTGATCTCAGAGAAGGCCTTGTTATCTGGCAGAGCAGCCTTTCTCTGTTGGATCTATCGGTAAACATATATTTAGTTTTCTTGACTTTTTAGCTGCAGCTGGTTTGGCAGTGTATCCTCTCTTTTCTATATTATAGTTAACACATATTTAGTTTTCTTGACTTTTTAGCTGCAGCTGGTTTGGCAGTGTATCCTCTCTTTTCTATATTATAGTTACATCCTTTTTTTTGAGCCTGTTTGTTGTCTGCGTTATGTTATTGAACGTTTAGTGATACAAAATATTAAAAATTAGAACGAACTTGAAGAGTTTAAATTATTTGGCCTGTGGTGGACAATAAAGTTTTTTGTTTTGTTTTGTTTTGTCTTCTAAAATCATTGTAAACTATAGAATAGAAGTAAAATAATGTTAATTGCATCTTTTGTTCCAAACACAGCCGTATGATTTGCGTAGGAAGTTGGATTGTTTATTGGGGGTGTGTAAAGGGAATCATGTTTACCTTGTAACATCATATTTGATTTTCATTCTTCAAAACTTCTCAATTGCGATTAAAGGTCCTCCTGCTGTAATGGCATGACTAACTTACCCTCGTTTTGCAAGGACTACTTTCGTGATGGTATCTTTTATGGAAAAAACAATGGTTTAGTGCTCAAAATAGATAATAATTATGCATGAGGAAGATTAGCCTGGTGATGATTTGGCTAATGGTAATACACCCAAAAAGAGAAGATCTTTGGTAACCTGACAACTAACATAGTGACCTAAGCTATGGTGGTTGAGGTAATGACTTTGGAAAGAGTGCCAAATTACTGAAAATCAAGAAGCTAGCTAATCCCTAATCAATCAATGCAAAACAATTTGAATAGAAAAAATAAATGATTTCTATGTCCATGAGGATAGTGAATTCAAGAGCATCGATAGAGGCCAATTATCCATGAAGCTGGACTATCTGTTGATATAAGAAAAAAGGTCTTAGGAGTAACATTTGAAGATATCTTGAAAATACCAAGAAAAATAATGGGGAAGAGGTAGGACATAGATATGGCCGCATTAAAGGAAACGTCATGTGTTTCAAGGAAGTAGAGAACACCTTGTGGTAATTGCTTATGCTATATTAGTGAGTCCCCTCTCTCCATAGACATAATGAAGGAGCTCATTTCCTCCAGATTCAAGTTGTTGCAGTTGAATGAGTATGATGGGATAGAAGGTCTTCTAGATGACTTCAACCACTATAAAATATAATGGAGTTCTAACAGATCTTGTAGACATAGTATGAGACTTTTCTCTGGTGTCATCATTGTTAGAGGTTGTGATCTTGTCTACATTCATAGCGGTTGTACCTTGGAAAATACTTCAACTAAGCTCTTGCGAGAATTCTTTTCAAAAGTGAAAAATAAAAGTACTATTGTACCTTGGTGGATAATTGAACTAGGAATTTTGGAGGATCCTTCGAAAGTGAAGCAAAATTTGTGATTTTTATTTTATTATAGATCACTGTAATGACTATTCAATCTAATTTATCCATTATGGAGAGTTTTGTCACAACTTGGTGATGTAGTTGCGTGGCTTGTTATCTTTAATTTTGATCATATGTCAAGAAGGCTTGCTTAAGGCTTATTGGGATTTTAGTTATTGATGAAACAAGGAAGAAATTGATAAGCAAGCTCTTGGAAATTGCTCTTTGGTCATGGTCAGAATTGACTCATTACTACCCTTTTGTAAGGGTGAAAAGGAATCATATATAAAAATCTTCGAATTCCTAGAGACGAGCAATAAATCAAGGTTAAAGGTAATTCTTTTTAGAGCAAACAAAATATATGAATGTAGAAGACGACTTTCTAGAGACTGTAGGATGTATGGGAAGAGGATGCTATTACATTGCTGATGGAAGCCAAGTTAGCCCCAGGAGTAATCATAGCCATAGGGAACAGAAAAGAAAAGTGAACTTTGAAAGGGCATAAGAAGCTGTGAACTACCAAGAGAAATCAAGGTGGAAAGTGCTAATTAATGAATGAGTTGAGAAGTGTGATAAAGAAATCTAGGTTGAAGTAATTTTTCAATGTGAGAAAAAGTAGAATCAAGTAAGAGGCTGAAAGCGCCAAACTGAAAAAAAAGATTTCATTATAATAGATGAGGGCATGGCATGCTCTTTTGAGAGAAGACTAGAAGAGTCCAGTACTTTTCAAATCAATGTCATGATCACATAGAAGAAGAAAGATGAAAGTGTTAAAACTCAAAACATTCAGAATTCCAGAATGCGTATGCAGTTGAGATTGTTGAAGAAGAGAATTTACTCTTGGAGAACTCAAGAGTCAAGTAGAAAGCATCAAGAATTATAAATAGAACATGGGAAAGGATTAAGAATGGAAATTAGAAAGTTGTAAAATGCAAGAACCATCAATTAGAACGGGAAACCACTAAAGACATTAGAATATGCTTTCAAGAATCAAGGTGACAACTTACAAAAGAAATTGAAAGCTTGGAGGAAGGAAGGGTTGAATGGCCTAAAGTATAAGAAAACGCTAGAGATGCATTTGAAATCAAGAATGAAACTGTGAGATTAAACTCATTTTGGCACTCAATATAAGAGAAGGTGGAAAATCACCTAGATATTAGATAAATGAGAGACAACATGAATAAAACAAACATATTGAGGGAAGAATATACAATTAAAAAATGAAGATTAGTTGATGAAACCAAGAGAAATCTTGAGAAGAACAAACAGATCAGGATTTAATATTGCAGGAAGAAAAACATTTATGGGTAAGACACTAAGCTCTAAAGGGATAGAATTAGAATAAAAGGAAGTGAAGTCTTGCAAGACATTAAACGATGAGTAAGTAAGAGGAACTCGATTAGTACATGATAGATACAATTGTCCTAGTGAAGATCAATAGAAAATTCAGGGGTCTTAAAAATAGATAGATCCCATTTAAAAGAATTCGAAGAACATGAGCCACTAGAGGGGCAAGAGATGAAGAATAGAATAGCCACAAGAGAATATATAATGGAAAAAATAGTTTAGAAAACATGGAGAGACTGCTAAACGAGTATGAACAATTAAAACATACAAAATTGAGAATCGATAGCCATACAAGCAAGAATAAGGGGGGTTGAGAAATACAGCCACTAGAAAGCATGATGTGGAAAGTCTTAATGGGCATGAATATTAATAATGAATAACAAAAAGGGAACAAAAATTACAAATAGAATTTTTAGAAGAGCTAAAAAGCTTGATGGATATAATGATAAAAAAGGACAACAGAAGTGCATACAATTGGAAAAATGAGAGACTGAAAGATTTGAAGAGGTTGTTTTCTTTTTTGATCTGGAGATAGTTGGGTTAGAAGACTAAAATAGAAGGGAAGGTTTCCCATTTTTGCTGATCACAAAGAGATAAATAGAGATAGTATACAAAGAAGTGAAAACAGATAGAAAGAAGCAGGTGAAGGAATCAGAAGCCTGATAAAAGGTGGTAAATGACTGAATCATACTTATCCTTCCGAAAGCTCACTCAAAAGAGTGAGTAGCCTACTGATATTTATTTATTTGTTATTGTCGGATTGTAAATAGATATTGGTTATATTAGGAAATTAGTAGTGAAGCTTGAGTAACATATCTTTGATTCCTGGGATTAATAGCAACTTCATTAAATGTCTATACTGGTAGCATTGTGGGATTAATAGCAACTTCATTAAATGTCTATATTGGTAGCATTAAGTCTGCAAGCCACAGGCACCATGGATTATCTCAAAGGAATATGTTAACAAGCTCTGGAAAGTAAGTTCATTTCTTATATTCTTTTTCATGTTCAATTATTATTCATAGTTCTATTTAATCAGTAAATATTAGATTAATGGAGGAAAGATTTTTTTTTTCACTGTTAGAAAACCCATAATTATCTTATGACAAAAAGTGATCATTCTTTATTTTTTATTTTATTTTATTTTTATTTTTATTTTTATACTTATATTTATTTTTATTTTTGATTGGATTCTCGCTTCAACTTCTATGTGTTTGATATGTTCTTTTTTTTGAGTTCAATGATGTCAACTATAATTAGCTTTTTGTTAATTTAAATTTTGAATGAATAAATGACAGCAGAATACATGTATATTAGCGAGGGCATAAATATTTTTTCTTGAAATATAAAGTATAAAGTATAATAATATTGGTATCAGGGGGTATCAACCATGTATAAATATTTACAAATCAGTTATAGTATCAATAAGATCCACTAAATTCTCAATTGAATAAAGAGGATGAACCATTAAAAAAAATCAAGAATCTAGAACTATCTATTTTTAAGTAAGTCAAACCCATTCACATTATCAAGTGCTTCAAAAACCCTTTTGTTATACTCTTCCCACACTAGTCAGAAATGGTTAGTGGTATTAAGTCCGCTTGTTTCCTCTTTCCTCTCATGCCCTTCCACGCCCAAATTTTATTTCTCACCCATCCTACCATCACCTAGTTGATGCCTAAACGTAGCTAGGGCATAAAAATTGACATGTAAAGAAAGTTTGAAATGATTAGTCTACACCAACAAGGTGAGTGTCTCACACTGACTTGTCATGTATATTTCTTGTACTAAGATTCTATCATTGTCTTTTGATCCCAACCCTAATTGATTAATTTTGACTTTGTACTTATTCGAATGATTTTGGAATCCTCAACGTCACCATGGTTATGACAACTTGGCTACTTTGTTAGGGAGTCGAAATTGTGGTGTTTTTCATTTTATGATCATTTCTTCATTTTTGTACTTTTATATGTAGGTTTAGCCACAAAATATCTCAGGATTGAGATTTTCTACTGAAATGAATATCATGTCGCACTTTAGCGACCTTGTATATCATATCTATAGTATTTGAAGAATTTTGAGGTTTTTCATGAAAACCAATCCTGAGTTATGGACTCTATTCTGTGTAGGACTTAGTATTGTGAATGGATAGGGATGCCTGCCGAATTTAGTATCAATGCCTCATCTCATGGAAGAGGGATGCAATAATTGACGTTTGTTCCTAAGATGTCATGCTCAATATCAAGTTGGTGTTTTTCACGTATTCGAGGTGATCTTTAAACTGTTATGTTCGGGAAAGGAGGTTCATACAAGGGCACGTATATAGACACTAATGAGAGGAGTTTACTAAACTGGCTAGCAAGGGTTTCTTCTATGGAAATTCTTTCTGTTATCAAAGAAAAGAGAATTGTCGTGGCTACCATGCAGATGAGACCGTGGAGTTGAGGGCATCATAGGCATCTTGTGAGTGTTATACCATGTGTCGATATGACTAAGTTGTGGAGCTCATTAAAGAAAGGAAGTCCTATATATTTGAAGTTATTTGATCCAGAAAATTCTCTTGACCATGAGTATTATTATTATGGAGTTTCTAATTAGATCAAGGGAATCAAACTAACCAATCATATTACATAAAGAAGCAACAATCAGGTGTGAAATTCATGCTACACTTTTCTCTGAAACCTAATATGATTGAAATTGAATTGCTTAATGAGAATTCATCTGTGTAGTAACATAAACTTCTCATATTGTTACTTGTATGAGCCTTCCATTAATTATGAGACATTATTTTTGTGTGTCAACATTTACTAAATTTCATGTTCATTTTTAACTCATTTTAACACAATTTCTTCAGATTTCTTAGCTGTTGGCCTTGAATTATATATGCTCTTATGCAAATTAGCTATGTGAGCAACAGAACTAATTTTAATTTATCTATCCTTGTATCATTTGTTTTCAGCTATGTAAATAACTTGTCTAAAGTGAGCTACTTGCATATAATAACGATTAGCATTTAGGGTCTGCAAACAATCTTTATTATATTTAGTTCATTTTCTTAAATTTGAGGTTGAACACCTTTAACCATTGCATACTTTATTACAACACCCTTGAATGCTTTCTATCTCTATACAATATGACATTCGGCCAATGAGGCCAAACAGTGGTTGAATAATACCTTGTACATGAGCTTCTCTCATAGAATGAGCGTCTGTATTATCAGATGATGTGGTACTCATTGCTCTCTAAATGGTTATTAAGGCCAAAAGAGTCAACATAGTAGCTCTTGCAGCCCTTCAGCTTCATATTAAAATAGGCACCATTAGTTCTATAACTTGGAGAGCTCAATATCTCTTCACATATCTCCAGTTGGTGTATGTTACTTAGTATCTTTTCCAAACCTATGTTTAAACTCCATATTGTTGTCCAAGATCATCATCATCACCATACAAAAATCCCATTTTGAAATTGGTCATTATTATCACACCGAGTCTCATCAACAACATCCCATTAGTTTACTAAGATCTGAATTAGGAGTCTATACAACCAATTTGTACGTTATAGGTTGACACTAGAGAGAGACCCTCTAAATAAGTGTCTTTCAAATAATTGCTGCCATGAAGAATCATATTTGCCTTAAATGGGACATTGTATTACTAATAACTACCTATTGGCATACTTTATTATATGCAACAGCCTCAACTCCAGTTCTGGATTCCTGCTGGGTGTAACTCATTGCGTGCCACTAACTTGTCCATAACATAAGTCAGCAACAAGTTCCTTAACCATGAATTTTTAAAGAAACTGATATTTATTTTTATTATTATTATTATTTTTTCCGTAGATTTCAATCATTTGCCCTAAATATTTCAGTTCTCCATAAAATGTAAATCTTTGTTGATGATAAAATTTTAAGTCAAAAAAGAGTTTTTATGCATTCTTGCAATATAATAATTGAATGAAGTATTACTTTGTTACTACTATGATTCTTTTTCAAGCTTACTTGTCCTTATTTTTTCTTGAACCAACAGGTAGGGTTTATTTACATGGCTTTTCGTTATCTTTTTGTTCATTTTGTAGAACCAAAGTTTGTTTCTGTCACAGGCATCGTAGTGGAGAAATAAGAAGAAGATTAAAGTACAAATTGGGGATCAAATTGAATAAAATTAATCACCAAAATAAAAGCGAGGAGAGAAAATTGGGAAATAAAGTTGAAATTAAGGAAGAGATATAAATTAGTTAATTTGATTAAAATTCTACCAGACCCATTTATTTAAATTTTTAACGAGAATACGCGTGAGCCCCAACACCATGCAAACTCGCACGCTTTTAATGGGCGGACGCCAGAATAATTTAATTTTTAAAAAAACTTAAAAGAGACAACTTTAAATTTTCTTTTCTGCTTTTCTAAGCACTCTTGAGTGAAAATAAAAGCTGGTAAGTAACAGTCATTATCATATACCATTATTACACACACTAATTTATTCTCATCCATATTTACTAAATCAATTAAATTTTATAAAATCTTAATAATGTAAGAAATAAATTGCATATAATAAAAACTTACTAGTTTGTTTATATTGTATATTTATACACCTAAATTCGATGGTGTTTATTTTTTTTAGTTGGTAATGTGACCAAATATTGTACAGACTATGTTTGTGTAGAAATTGTGTCATTGTTATACTCTCTTTGTAAAAAGTTTTGGACATTTACAAGTAACAAAATAATAAAACAAAATGTTATATTTACTATTGAAAATAATAATTATATAATTTTAAGATAAGAAAATTAAAGCAATGTATATAATTAACTTGTAAATAAATTATTACAAACATCGGCAACAAGCAACCCATAAGTTGGTTATTGGCGCCAACTGCCATCATAGTGATGGGAGAAGATACAAATTCTCTTCAAGAAAAAAAAAAAAGCACTCAAAGAAGTTAGGATACTAATAATAGGTTTCTATAATAGCCATTGAAGTGAACCAAAATTATATGGTGGATTCATAAACCACTTAACACATTGATCATTTGCTTATTTTCCATTTGTCGTCACATGTTTACAATTTTTTTTTTTTTTTTTAAGTTAACAAAGAGTGTACTTTTTCTAGTCATTCTGGAGTTCTCTTGCTTATAAGCCTTCTCCTCTAATGAGCATTCGATTCCAAGAAATTATAAAGCTTAAATGTATAAAAGTCAATGTTGCTAGGGTAAATATCACAGTGGGCTCAAAAAAATTCAAATGTTGATTAAAAAGATTCAAACATTTTAGTGAAAAACTGAGTATTACATTTATAGAGTAGATGGCTAAATGACGTGTCACTTGTAAACCATTATGTGTACTAAATAATAGTATGTAATCATACTGAATCAAGATCCTTGGGAGACGACCCAAGTAATTTTTTAAACAACTAAATATTTTAAAAAATTTATTTTATATTGTGTTATGTTATTACAAAGTGTAAAAGGATTTTCTACAGTAGGTTTTGATTAGAGATTGCAAATAACGTAAGAAATATCATAGAAGAATATTAAAACACAAGAAAAATTTTGAGGGTTTAAGAGTATGAAAACCCTAGATTTTTCATCTCAAATCTTTATTTCTTCTATATTATTTTGAAAATGACAATTTATACGAGGCTAAGAACTTGTGTACTTACAATTCCCAATATTAAATCAATCTTGTACACTAACCTTAAATGCAAATAAAATCGTTTGCTTTATTTTGCATGCATATACATGCCGTAAATATATACACATACGTGACCCCACACTCTGACTGCTTCACTTATCTTGCTCTTCACGTTTCTAGCTACTTTCAATCCCCTCCCTTCACGAATGATTGAGAGTACATATTTCTCGCATTGGACATATGTAAATGCAACAATCAGACATGTAAGGCCTGTTAGAATTAATTAATTTTATTTATGCAAAGTCACAAATTGTCAGTTATGAAAAGAAAATTGTAAATGGGAGGTTATGAAAAAATTAAAATAAAATAATAAAAAATTAAATAGTAATTAAATAGAATAAATGTGCGGTTACAAAGAGAGAAATTAATGGGTGGTTATTACTACCTATATATAGGTCATGTATTATTGTGTACTAGTAATCTATTTTGATTGAATAAAAAGTTTATGTTCTTCCCTCTTAATATATCTCCATAGTTAAACAATTTGCATCACCAACAACTCTACTCTTTAGTTTATTTCCAACAATTAGTATCAGAGTCTGATTTAAGTACTAGTGTTAATAGAATAGTGAATTTACATTCGTGAAAGAAGAAGCATTCTAACTTGATGGCTTCAAGTATTAGCACAAGTATGACCTAATCGATAGTCCCCATATTTTTGGGAGAAAATTATGAAGAGTGGAAGATCAAGATGTGAACATTGTTACTATTGCAAGGATTGTGGCATATAATTGAGAATAATTATTCTCAATTTATTGCAGGGCAACAACTAACACTGGTATAAACAAAGAAGATGGAGGAAGATAAGATAAAAGATGTTAGAGCCCTGTTTCTCATACAATAAGGTGTTATAGAGAGTTTGTTCTCTTAAATAATTGGTGCAACTAAATTGAAAGAAATTGTGTGATATATTCCAAGGAGAGCTTTAAAGATCCACAAAGGTGATTGAAAAAATTTTAATTAGTTTGCATGAAAAATATGAAGATATTGTTGTTGTAATTAAAGAGTCAAATGACTTGTCAACTCTTACAATTCAACAATTGGTGAGTTCTTTGGAGTCAGATGAGGCAAAAAAATTGCCGATTGGGAACAACTATGTTGAAAGTGCTTTTAACAATAATTTACAACTCAAACATCCTCAACAAATCAAAGAAATCCTCAGAGAAAAGGTGCATAGAATGTGCAAAAACAACAAAATCAAACTGTGAGAATCATGTTTGAGTTCAAATATGTGGTGTGACATATGTGACGAATCGAATCATAGTATATCGAGGTGTTAGTAGAAGAAATGCTGCAATAAATGCAAAAAACATGGTCATATAGCAAAATACTACAGAAGTCAAGTTCGTGATTGTGTAAATTTCGTAGTAGAAAAAGAGAATCCAAAAAACCCCTTCTTTACGTATTATACTATAATAGAAGAAAATAATGATATTTAGTATTTGAATAATGACTGCACAAACCATATGACAAGTAACAAAAAAATTGTTCTAAGATATAGATGCGTCGTACAATACCAAGGTACACATGAGAAATGATCATCTGGTTGAAGTTAAGGCAAAGATAGTATTATTGTGCAAATTAAGATGAGACCCAAATTTCTTCAAGATATTCTATTAATGCTAGATTTGAAGCATAACATATTGAGTATTAGACAACTTCTACGAAATGGCTATGCAGTTTATTTTGAAGATGGAGGTTGCAAAATTTTTGATCAAATAAACAACAATCATTTGTTAGCGAAAGTTGATATGGAGAGACCCAAAATTTTTTCTTTTCAAATAAAATATGCCTTAGAATTAGCATTAAAAGCTGAGGTAGAAGACCACTCATATATATAGGACAAAGTGTAATACCCGGGCCTGAAATTTGGCCCGAGATTAATTTTAAAAATTGAAATTAATATATAAAAATATAATTTTTAATTTATAAATTTTTATTTAATATAAAAATTAGAAAAAAACAAGTAGAGGATGAAATTAAAAATAATTTTAGAAAAAAAGGGTGAAAATTTGGGTTCGTAGGATATTTTTGAAAGAAAAATAGAAAACTGAGAGTCAAAACGCAATTTAGAAAAAAATGTACCACGTAGGACTGCCCAGTCAACAATCTCGACGAACCGGAGCGCGCCGCATGACAAGACACGCTGACTCGGTGCCGCGCAGGAGGCCACATTGGCAATCCGCATGCCTGCAATCAGACGATTCAGATTTGTTCTCGCATGCGTGGACAGTCCGGATCCGTACCCTCCTCAGGCACGATCGGATGGTTGCAATTAAACGCGATGAACGGTACATATTTGTTCATTCTTTAAACGCGATCGGACGGTCGATATCAAATATAATGGATGACTAAGATTAAAGGGAGACAGGTATAAATATCTCATTTCACACCTAACTCTAACTCTAGCTGCCAGCCCCCTGCCGGAGAAGAAGAACCAGTCGCTGGAGAAGGGAGCTGACCGCCGCCTGCTGCCGTGTTGGAGCCACCTCTGACCGCCAAAAAAGGTAAAATTTTTTCCATTTGCTCGAAATTTTATTTTAAACACCCTCATAACCAAATCGGAGTAAAAGGACCGGCGAATGAGCTAGAAACTGCAGGTAAAGCCTGACAGCGCCGCTGTGGGGAAAAACCAAAAACACCTCCGATGAGACCCTTTCCGATTCTCGTTTCGTGTGATTTTTTCACCATTATATTCGCCATTCTATTTGCCACAGGTTGACTGAAGAAAAATGCCCAACCGCGAAGGTGAACTAGTGGAGCCGCCGCACTGAAAAACTCCACTGCAGGTAAGTTTCTATTTTTTTATTTTTTTCGGTCAACCGAGACCCCTTAACGTATTTTTTCGCAGGGATGAGTATAAAATCGGCCAAAATCAGCCAAAACTAGCCGAAAACAGCCAGTCCAAGGAAACCGCCATTGCAGGCAGTGGTGCCGTCGCTGGAGCACAGTGGTGCCACCGTGTTGGAATTCTGAAATTGGCCAAAAAAGGTTTTTAACACCAATTTTGGATTTTTTGGGATATTTCTATGTACTTGAAGCATGTTTTAATCCCCGAAAAAAAATTCAAAAAATTCGGGGACCGCTAGTAGGCGCGCTGAAAGTTTAGTATTTCGAACACCGATTCGGTAAGAATCCCTCACCTTATTCTCTGTTATGGAATTGAAGTTTAATTATAAATAATATGACATTTTGCGTAATTTAAAAAAACTCGATAATTAATTACAGGTTACTAATAGAGGCAGAACGGGTTATTTATCATTGTTTACTCTGTTTTAACTAATTGATTAATTTTATAATTTTAAATGCATGATAATATGCTAGAGTTAGTAAGATGATTCAGTTGTGTTTTCTTGATGCATGTATTGCTTGTTTTGCATGATTTACAGTTAAATTGTGAAACTGAAAATTAAATATAAACGAAGAATTGCTTGATTAAGTGAATGAATGAATGATAACCTTACTGGATATCCTAAGAGATGGTAGACAGATCAGGTACATAGAGAACGGTGGATAAACTAGGTACATAGGAAACCCTACCATGAACGTTGTCTCATACCGGACAGGGTATCGAGGATTGGTATTTTGGCGCTCATACCAGACGGGGTATGGGGACGACCTGTTTCACCCTCATACCGGACGGGGTATTGAGGGATGATATTTTTAGTGCTCATATCAAACGAGGTATTGGGACGGCTAGTTAGTTGACAATATTGAATAAGGGTTCACGCATAGTGCGGACATCCCTATGGACCCCTATGGATACCAATAGGCAGATAAAAAGGAAAAGTTATTGTTTTGATTAATTGAATATGAAATTATGATGTTGTTTGTATTATTGCCTTTATATGTTGTTTTTAAAAATTTCACTACGGTAAATATATAATAAATGATTTTGTTTATGATAAATAAAGTTACTTAAATTAAGAGCTCCATTAGTTGTTTTTATGATTTTTACCAATATTCATTTCTGTATCAGTGAGTAGTGTGACATTTTTACTGGAGTAGTATAGCTCACTCTTTCATTAACCAATTTAGATCAAGAAGACCAAGATCCAGATCCCGATCCATAAGAGGGTTGCGAATAGGATGCCCAGTTGTTTACTTTCTATTTATTTCTTTGATTTTTTGTTGTTCTTTTAAAAGAGTCATTCCCGTAACCTTATTGGGTATTCTATATTATTGTATAAGGAATGTAAACCCTAACTCTATTATTTCGCTTTCGCATTAAATTTATGATCCTATTTCTTTTTAAGTTCTGGGCCATTTCAGTTGGTATCAAAGCCGCGTTTCTTAGAACCATTCTTTACACAAAAATCATAGGAAACACCAAAATATGAATTATCACTCAGCCATTTCTTGTGAAATGTAGGTATAGATAGATAAGGATAAGAAGACCCCCACTAAACCGAGTAGCCCAGGAGGGTTCGCTTCGAGAGGATGTTGACCAATTATTTGAAATGCTAGAGAGACTCATTGCTGCCCAGGAGGCCCAGAAAGGCAAAAAAGTTTGAGTGGGGTCTCTGCCCTAAGATTAGACAAAAGTTATATGCGTTCGAGTTCAGTAGGTACTCGACCATTCTGGCCAAGGCACAGCTAGGGAAGAGGAACCTTCACATTTTTTCTCTAGCAGTAGGGAATTTCAAGCCCTCAGTTTCATACCTCAGACCAGCATCTACTGTACCTGTTCAGCAGAACAAGAGATCTAGGTCAATGACTTAGGCTCCTCCCTAGATTCCAACAACAGGATGCGATAGGACTTGCCAACACTGTGGCAAGGATCATGGGGACCGACCCTGCTATCACCTCAATAATACTTGTCGTATATATGGGAGTGCCCAGCATTACGTGAGTGAGTGCTCGAGAAATCAGAACCAGACCAGACCTCCTATGTAGGGCAGAGAGACTCATAGCTTTCTGGGAATGACAGGTTATTACCACAGATTCGTGGAAGGATTTTCTAGCTTAACCGCTCCTTTAACTCGGCTCACAAAGAAGAACGTCAAGTTTGAGTGGAACGAGAACTATGAAAGGAGTTTTTTAGAACTAAAAAAGCGGTTGACTACTGCACCGGTGTTGGCCTTGCCGAGCAGAACAGGGGGATACACAGTTTATAATGATGCCTCACACCTGGATTTGGGTTGTGTTCTGATACAACATAGGAAGGTCATAGCCTATTGGTCTAGGCAGTTGAAGAGTCATGAGAAAAACTACCCCACCCATGACTAAGAACTCGCTGCGATTATCCACACCTTGAAAACTTGGCACCATTATTTGTAAGGGGAGACCTTTCAGATCTATATCGACCATAAGAGTTTGAAACACATATTCATTCAAAAGATATCAATATCAGTTAGAGAAGATGGATAGAACTCCTCAAAGACTACGATTGTAACATCTTGTATCACCCGGGCAAGGACAACGTGGTAGCTGATGCACTCAGCAGAAAAAGTGCAGGTATATTAGCTTACCTAATGGTTTCAGAATGCAAGGCAATAGTGGCTGCACAACAGGTACGACATCAGGACATGAAGAGAGTCACATGTTTTTTCCACCTGACTGTTCAACCTGAGTCGATTTAGAGAATAAAGGAAGCCTAATCTGCCGATTCCACCCTAACAGCCTTCAAGAAAGATGTAGAATAGAGAGTTAATTCAGAATTTCGAGTCTCTACTGATGGGTTGCTTAAATTTCAAGACAGGGTGTATTTTCCATGTGATAGTGAGTTGAAAAGGGACATCATGACTGAGGCCTATAGATTTTGTGAGAGGATTGCCTAGGGCACGCTCGGGACATGATGCTATTTGAGTAATTGTTGACCAACTCACAAAGTCTTCCCACTTTTTGGCCATCAAGATGACCGACCCCTTGAACAAGGTAGCAAGAATATATATCCGGGAGATAGTCAGGTTACATGAAGTGCCAGTGATAGTAGTATCTGACAGGGACCCCAGGTTCACTTTTCGGTTATAGTATAGTTTTTAGCAAGTCATGGGAACGAAACTGTCTCTTAGTACTGGATTCCACCATCAGACCAATGGACAATTAGAAAGGACAATCCACATACTCGAGAATATGCTCTGAGCTAGTGTTCTTGACTTTAGGGGGATGATTATTTATCCCTAATAGAGTTTGCCTACAATAATAGCTACCAATACGAGGCGTTATATGGTCGCCCATGAAGATCACCGATCTGTTGAGAAGAAGTGGGTGATAGAAAATTATTCGGTTCATATCTTATGAAGGAGACTATAGCCAAAATAGTTAAGATCAAGAAGAATATCCAAACAGCTCAGAGCAGGTAGAAGAGTTATGCGGATACCGGGAGGATAGATTAAGAATTTGAGAAAGGTGATTGAGTGTTCCTTAATATCACTCCTTTCACGGAAATCAGTAGGTTAGGTAAGAGGGAGAAGTTAAATTCTCGGTTTATTGGGCCATTTGAAATTTTAAATAGAATTGGCACCGCCGCTTACAGACTGGCACTACCTCCAGAACTATCCAGGGTCCATAACGTGTTTCATGTGTCCATGCTATGCAAGTATAACCTCGACCCCTCTCACATCTTAGCCCACGAGCCCCTTTTATTCTAGAAGGATCTGTCCTACGAAGAGATACTGGTGGGTATTGTGGACCGAAAGAGTAGAGTACTCTGCAACTGGAAAATTCTTTTCATTAAGGTCCTATGGCAGAATCACACATAGAGAGAGGCCACATGGGAGCTAGAATCAGACTTCAGAGCCCAATATCCCAACTATTTGATTGAATGAGAGAGAGGCAAATTTGAGGAACAAAATTTCTTTTAAGGGAGAAGAGTTGTAATATTCGGACCCAAAATTTGGCTTGAGATTAATTTTAAAAATTGAAATTAATAAATAAAAATATAATTTTTAAATTTATAAATTTTTATTTAATGTAAAAATTAGGAAAAAAAAGGAGGATGATGAAATTGAAAATAATTAGGGAAAAAAAGAGTGAAAATTGGGGTTCAGATGGTATTTTTGAAAGAAAAATAAAAAATTTGGGTCAAAACACAATTAAAAAAATGTGTCACGTAGGACTACCCAGTCAACATTCCCGATGAACTGGAGCACGCCGGCGGCAAGGCACACTAACTCGGTGCCGCGTGGGAGGCCACGCTGGCAATCTGCGTGCCTGTGATCGGACGGTCTGGATTTTTTTCCGCGCGCGTGGACAGTCAGGATCTGTTCCCTCCTCAAGCGCGATTGGACGATCGCGATTAAACGCGATGAACGATCCAGATTTGTTCCATCATTAAATGCGATCGTACAATCCAAATCAAATCGTGATGAACGGTCCATATGTATTTCATCTTTAAACGCGATCGGACAATCGAGATCAAACATGATGGACAGTTCAGATTAAAGGTTGACAGATATAAATATCTCACTTCACACTGAACCCTAACCCTAGCTGCCAGCCCCCCGCCGGAGAAGAAGAACTAGTCGCCGGAGAAGGGAGCCGACTGCCGCTTGCCGCTACGCGGAGCCACCTCTGACCGCCAAAAAAGGTAAAAAAAAATTTTATTCGCTTGAAATTTGATTTTGAACAACCTCATGGCCAAATCGGAGTAAAAGGACTGGGGGATGAGCCAGAAGCCACATGTAATGCCTGACGGCGCCGCCGCAGAAAAAACCAAAAACTGCCTCTGTGAGTCCCTTCCCAATTTCTGTTTCGTGCAATTTTTCCACCATTGTATTCACTATTTTTTTCTCACAGATTGATCGAAGAAAAATGCCCAATCCTCGAAGGTGAGCCAGCGGAACCGCCGCACCAAAAAATGTCGCTACTCGTAAGCTTCTATTTTTTGACATTTTTCAGCCAACCGAGGTCTCTTAACGTGTTTTCTCGCAGGGATGAGTATAAAATCGGCCGAAATTGGCCAAAAAGGCCAAAAATGGCCAGTCTGAGGCAAACTACTGCCGCGGACGACGGTGCCATCGCCGGAGCACGACGATGCCGCGGTGCCGGTATTTAGAAATTTGCTGGAAAAGGGTTTTAACATCGATTTTTGATTTTTTAGGATATTTCTAGATACTTGAAGCATGTTTTAATCTCTGAAGAAAAATTCAAGAAATCCAGTGACCGCCAGTAGGTGCAGCTGAAAGTTTATTGTTTCAGACACCGATTCGGGTAAGAATTCATCACTTTATTCTTTCTTATGGAATTGAAGTTTAATTATAAATAATACGGTATTTTGCATAATTTAAAAAAATTTGATAATTAATTACAGGTTACTAATAGAGCCAGAATCGATTATTTATCACTATTTATCTTGTTTTAACTTATGGATTAATTTTACAATTTTAAATGCATGATAATACGCTGGAGTTGATAAGATAATGCAGTTGTATTTCCTTAATGCATGTATTGCTTGTTTTGCGTGATTTACAGTTAAATTGTGAAACTGAAAATTAAATATAAACGGTGAATTGCTTGATTAAATGAATGAATGAGTGGTAGTTTTACTAGATATCCTAGGAGATGGTGGACGAACCGAGTACATAGGAAACCCTATCGAGAATGTTGTCTCATACCAGACGGGGTATCGAGGATTGATATTTCGTTATTTTTTTAGAAGAGTCATTCCCGTAGCCCTATTGGGTATTCTATATTATTGTGTTAGGAATGTAAACCCTAACTCTATTATTTTACTTTCGTATTAAATTTATGATCCTATTTCCTTTTAAGTTCTAGGCCGTTTCACAAAGGGTATAACCATCTCAGTTATAATGCTTTAAAGTTACTGAGAGTTATAAATATGGTTCAAGGCCTACCATTTATCAACACAAGTTTGAGTACATGTGAAGAATGCATCTTTGGCAAGTAACATCGAACATCTTTTCCATCTAGAGGATTTTGGTGAGCACGTACACCTCTTGAATTGGTTCACACCGACATATGTAGTAAGATACAGACACCATTAGAAGGCTAAAAATTGATATTCTTAAGACATTTAAAGCTATGGTGGAAAATTAAAGTGATCGTAAAATTAAAGTTTTACAAAGTGATCGAGGCAGTGAGTTTGCCTTGAAGAAATTTGATAATATTTTTTTAAAAACATGATATTCAGAGACAACTGACAATAATATATACCATTCAATAAAATAGTATGAATGAAAGAAGGAATTGAATGATTGTTAAGATGGCTAAATCGATCTTCAAAGAGACAAATATGTTTAACACTTTTTAAGCAGAAGCAGTAAGTATAATTTATATCATGAATCGAAGTCCAACAAAATTTATTCTGAATTGAACTCCAACTGAAGTATGGTGTAGTGTCAAGACAGTGATTAGTCCACGAAGATTTTTACTTGTGTATGTTATGATCATTCTCACATAAACATGAACACTTAAACAAGTAACGAGCATCTAACAAGGCAAACATATAATCGGATTCACAAAATCAAGCCATAATGAAGTAAACAGTGATTCATGCATTCAAAACTATAGAATAAATAAATCAGATACCATACTGTATTTAGATTGTAAAATAAATCAAACAGGAACTGACATACAAATATGTCCAGTTCGGGCTCCATTAGCAACCGTAATAATTATGTATATCTATTTAATTCATACAAATATAGTTTTATCATTTATTAGACTTTAATCACGTGATAGGAAATAAGGTGAGGGGTTCTTACCTGATTCGAAGTTGAAAACTGGATTTTTTATTGCGCCTACGGGCAGTCCCTGGGTTCCCTGAATTTTTTCTCAGGAACTGATATGCGCTTACGGTACCTACACATATCCCAAATAACACAAAAATAAGACTCGAGGCCTATTTAGTAAATTTTGAAATTCTGGCACGGCGGCTCTACCGTGCTCCGGCGACAGCGCCGCCGCTCGCGGCTGTGATCCACCTCAGGTTGGCTATTTTCGGCCAAACTTGCATTGGTTCCTATGAGAAAACACCCCTAGGGCCCTTGGTGGGCCGAAAAAATACCAAAAACCGAAACTTACCAGCGGCGGGGCTCTCCGGTGCACTGGCTCCTCCGGCTCGAGTCGCGATTTGGTGTTTTGCTCTAGTCAACCTGTAGAGGAAGGAACGGTGGTCACTATGGTGAAAAAATTACATCGAACGGGAATCGGGAAGGGCCTCATTGGAGGTAAAAATCGAAAAAATCCGTGGCGGCACCGCTGGGTTTGGACAGCGTTTTCCGGTCCATTGGCCGGTGTTTTTGCTTCGATTTGGCCATATATGGGTTCAACATCGAATTCTGAGCTAAGGTGAGAATTTTTTACCTCGTTTGGTGGCCGAAAAATGCTCCGGTGCGGCGGCAGGTGACGGCGGTTGGCTCCCCGGCGGCTGGGCTGTCTTCTCCGGCGAGGGCTCTGGCAGCTATGGTTAGGGTTTGGGTGTGGATGAGATTATTTATAACCTTCCACTTTTAATCTGAGCCGTCCATTGCGATTTAATCTGGGCTGTCCGATCGCAATTAAAAAAAAAAATGAATCTGGTCTGTTTATCGCAATGCAATCTAGGCCATCCGTGCGCGCGGGAATGGATCTCAGCCGTTCGATCACGTGCATGCGGATCGCCCATGTGGCTCCCTTCCGCGTGGCTTCCCGCGTCAGCGTCTCTGCCACGCGGCTCGTTCTGGTTGGCCAAGGTTGCTGACCGGGCAGCTGACGTGATGCAATTTTTTTAAATTACGTTTTGACCCCTAATTTTTAAATTTTCTTTCAAAAATACCCCCAGAACCCAAATTTTTACCCCTTTTTTTCAAAATTATTTTTAATCTAAGAAATTTTTTTCCTTTTTATTGTTTTTATTATTATTATTTCTATTTAAAATAAATTAAAGAAATTTAAAATAAATTAAATTCTATTAATACTTAATTATATTTGTTTAGAATTAATTAAAAATAATACAATAAAATAATAATAAAAATAATAATAAAATAAAAAAAATTTCTTGGGTGTTTCAACTCTCCCCCTTTAAAGAAATTTGATCCCTTAAAGAAATTTAATCCCTCAAATTTGCTTCTTATTATTGATCGAACAACTGGGGGTATTGGGCTCTAAAGTCTGATTCTAGCTCCCATGTAGCCTCCTTTGGCGTGTGGTTCTGCCACACGACCTTTACAAAGGAATTTTCCAGTTGCGGAGTAATAAGCTCTTTCGGTCCGTAATACCGACTGGTACTTTCTCATAAGATAAGTCCTTCTGGAGTGGAAGCGGTTCATGAGCCAAGACATGAGAGGGGTCCGAGTTGTACTTACCTAGTATGGATACATGGAACACATTGTGGACCTTGGAAAGCTCTGGAGGCAGTGCTAGTCTGTAGGCGGCAGTACCAATCCTGTCTAAGACTTCAAATGGTCCAATAAATCGAGGGTTCAGTTTTTCCCTCCTGCTGAACCTACTAATTCCCTTGAAAGGGGTGACTTTAAGGAACACCCGGTCACCTTTTTCAAACTTTAAATCTCTCATCCAAGTGTCCGTGTAACTCTTCTGCTTGCTCTGAGTCGTCTGAATATTCCTTTTGATCTTAACTATCTTGGATGTGGTTTTCTACTAGTTCCAAATCAAACGATTTTCTATCACCCACTTCTTTCCAACAAATCGGCGATCTGCATGGACGCCCATATAACGCCTCATACGGAGCCATGCCAATGCTCGCTTGGTAGCTGTTGTTGTAGGAAAATTCTATTAAGGGCAGATGGTCATCCCAATGGACCCCAGAGTCAAGGACACAAGCTCAAAACATATCTTCAAGTGTACGAATTGTCCTTTCTGATTGTCCATCAGTCTTAGGGTGGAAGGCAGTACTGAGGGACAACTTCGTTCCCATGGCTTGCTGAAAGCTACTCCAAAATCGAGAAGTGAACCAAGGGTCCCTGTCGGACACCACTGTCACTGAAACTCCATGTAATCTGACTATTTCTCAGATATACATTCTTGCTAACTTGTCCAAGGGATTGGTCATTCTGATGGCTAAGAAGTGGAAAGACTTGGTGAGCCGGTCAACAATTACCCAGATGGTGTCATGTCCTGCGCATGCCTTAGGTAACCCTTTCACGAAGTCCATGGCGATATGTTCCCACTTCCATTTTGGAATCGGTAAAGGCTGAAGTAGCCTGCTTGGGCATTGATGTTCTGCCTTGACCTGCTGACATATCAAGCACTTAGACACAAAGTCAACTATGTCCTTTTTCATCCCATTCCACCAAAATTAGGGTCGTATGCTTTGGTACATTTTGGTATTTTCGGGATGCATGACAAACTTTGAGCTATGGACCTCAGTTATAATGTCTCTCTTTAACTCACTGTCATTCGGAACGCACACCCTGTCCTGAAATCGGAGTAATCCATCGGCAGAGACTCGAAATTCTGAACTAACTCCCTGTTATGCATTGTTCTTGAGGGCTACTAGGGCGGGATCAGCTGACTGAGTTTTTCTTATTCTTTGGATAAGCTCAGGCTGGACAGTCAAATGGCTCAAACATGTGGCTCTCCTCAAGTCTTGAAGTCGAATATGTTGTATAGCCCCAATTGGCATGCATTCTGAGACCATCAAATGGGTTAAGATACCTGCACTTTTCCTACTGAGTGCATCGGCTACCACGTTGCCCTTACCCGGGTGGTACAAGATATCACAATCATAGTCTTTAAGAAATTATATCCACCTTCTCTGACGAATGTTGAGATCCTTTTGAGGGAATATATGTTTCAAACTCTTGTGATCGGTATAGATCTGAAAGTTTTCTCCGTATAAATAATGGCGCCAGGTCTTCAAGGCGTGTATGATTGCGGAAAGCTCTAAGTCATGGGTGGGATAATTTTTTTCATGGCTCTTTAACTGTCTGGACCCATAAGCTATGACCTTCCTATCCTACATTAGGACACAACCCAGGCCTAGATAGGAGGCATCACTGTAAACTGTATATCCCCCTGATCCACTCGGTAAGGCCAGCACAGGTGCAGTAGTCACCCGCTTTTTTAGTTCTGAAAACTTCTTTCACAGTCCTCGTTCCACTCAAACTTGACATTCTTCTTTGTGAGTCGGGTTAGCGGAGCCGCTAGGCTAGAAAATTCTTCAATGAACCTGCGGTAATAGCCCGCCATTCCCAGAAAGCTGCGGATTTTTTTTAACTGATATCAATTTCTCCCAGCCGAGCACCGCTCCAACCTTTTCAGGATTCACTAACACTTCATCCTTTGATATGATGTGTCCTAGGAAGGCAGTCTGCTCAAGCTAGAATCCACACTTACTCAACTTTGCATACAGCTTCTTTCTTCTTAGAACCTGCAAAACCTTGGCTAGATAGTGAGCATGTTCTTCTATGCTTTTTGAGTAGGCCATGATGTCATCGATGAACATGATAACAAATTAATCTAGAAATTCTCTGAAGACCCTGTTCATCAGATCCATGAAGATGGCTGGGGTGTTGGTTAGCCTAAATGGCATGACCAGGAACTCATAGTGTCCATACCTGGTTCGAAAGGCTGTCTTAGGGATGTCTTCTGTTCTTATTTTCACCTAATGGTAACCTGATCGCAGATCTATTTTGGAGAAGACCTGCGCACCCTGCAACTGATCAAAGAGGTCATCAATTCTGGGAAGAGGATACTTGTTCTTGATGGTGACCCTGTTCAATCCTCTGTAATCAATACATAGCCTCAACGTTCCATCACCTTTGCTGGCAAAAATGATTCCGGCACCCCAAGGGGACACACTGTGTCTGATAAAACCACTGTCTTGCAATTCAGTGATCTGTTTCCTCAGCTCCTCCATCTCAACGCAGCTAATGCGGTAAGGAGCAATCGAAATAGGTTGGGTGCCAAGCTGTAGATCTATTGTGAACTCGACTTCTCTGTCTACTGGTAGCCCGAATAGTTCATCCAGAAACACATCTGAAAAGTCTCAGATTATCGAAATCTCTTGAATACAATTCTTTTTCTTTGGTTTGCCTAGTTAGAGAAAGTAGCAAGGTTAAGGCACTCGAAAATTAAGGAAATTTGCCATCAAGAAATAAGTACTAAATAATTTTATTCATTTGTAAATGGCTCCCCATTAGGAGGAGTGAATACAACCTTCTTGCTAAAGCAATCTATGGTGGCGTGATACGCCGCTAGCCAATTCATCCTAAAATTACATCAAAATCCCCCGTGTCTAATTCTATCAGGTCTACACTCAGTTTTCTATTTGTTATCTCTACGGTACAAGCCTTGTACACAACTTCTCCTAGTAATGTTGCACTCCCAGAAGTAGATACAAATAACATTGAGTCAATTTTATCAGGTAATAAATTAAATTTGAATGCAAAAATAGGTGAAACAAACGAATGCAATGCACCAGTGTCAAACAAAATATGAGTAAGATGGTTATAGATAGTCTACATACCCTGTACTACGTCAGGGTCGGCGTCGGTATCCTGCTGGGTGAGGTTGTAAGTCCTTCCTTGAATAGGAGGTCTTCCTTGATTCTGGTTCCTTGGGCACTCTCTCGCATAGTGTTGGGCACTACCACATATGCGACAAGTGTTGTTGAGGCGGTAACATGATCGTTCCCCGTGATCCCTGCCGCAATGCTAACAGATCTTATCACGTCCTGTCACTGGAGCCTGAGGGGGAGCCTGGATCACCGGTCTAGGCCTCTTGTTCTGTTGGACAGGCGTAGTAGGTGCTGGTCTGTGGAGTGGAGCTGAGGGTCTGTGGTTCCCTGCTGACTGAGGGAGGGTGTGGAGGCTCCTCTCCACTAACTGTGCCTTGGCCAGAACGACTGAGTATGTCTTGAGCTCCAGTACAAATAAGTGCTGTTTGATCTCTGGGCAGAGGGCCCACTGGAACCTCCTAGCCTTCCTGCCCTCATCCATCAATGTCTCAAGGGAATATCAGCCCAACTCTAGGAACTTACGGGCATATTCTGACATTGTCATATTCCCCTGGACCAACTGGACAAACTCCATCTCCTTAAGATGTCGGATGTGCTCTGGGAAGGCTACTAAGAACTGTTCCCAAGTAACTGGAACAGGCAAGGTGGTCTGCTTGAGTTCCCACCAACGATCTGCTTCTCCCACCAGCATGTAGGTAGCAAGGGTGACCCTCTGCTCCGGAGCCACTCCTAAGGTCTTGAAAGCCTTTTCCATCTCCGCCAACTAGTACTGGACATCTTCAAAGGAGGATTCCCCTGCAAAAGTGGATGGGTTCAGTCTTCTATACCTCTCTACGTAACCAGGGTTAATCATGGAAGGAGCTGAATCCCGTGGAAGGGGGACTGGAC
Organism: Carica papaya; assembly: GCF_054855325.1. NCBI lineage: Eukaryota > Viridiplantae > Streptophyta > Magnoliopsida > Brassicales > Caricaceae > Carica > Carica papaya. Next base: position 9,769,312 of record NC_142310.1, on the reverse strand, counting down.
CGAGCTGAGGATAGACTGGGGGGCCCTGGATTATGCTGATATGGTGGGGGCACTTGATTATACTGTTGCAGTGTCAGGCAGTACTGTGGCTGGGGCACCGGATTAAACTGCGACGCTGGTACTGTGGAGGAACAGACTTGTACTGAGGTGGCTCGGGATCCTCTCGCTGCAATGGTGGCTCAACCAGTGGTAGCGGGGGAGGGTCGGGTAGCTCCCTTCTCTCCTCTCGATCCTGTTGGGCAGCAATGAGTCTTTCCAACATCACAAATATTATGTCAACATCTTACCGAAGTGAACCACCCCGGGCTGCTCTGTTTAGTGGGGGGTCTTCCTCTCCTCATCTTTCTGCACCTGCATTTCACAAGGGAGGGTTGAGTAATGATTCATTGGTTTGATATTTTTCTAAGTATTATTGTGTAAGGGACGAGTCTGAGGAACGCGGCTCTGATACCAATTGTAGCAATCCCATAAATTTAAAAAAGAAATGTATATAAAGAATATAAGTGCGAAAGCGAAATAAAAGGTTCTGGTTAATATCCCTTACACAATAACTTAAACGTACTAACAATACCGAAAATAAGTCCTCTAAAGGAAAATACTGGAAATGAAAGACTATAAAAGAAACTAATAAACATCTAGGTATCTACTCGCCGTCTTTTTGTAGATCGGGCTCGGGAACCAAGTCCTCCTGATCTGAAATGGTTAAGTAAGGAATGAGCTACACTAGCCCAATAAAGACATCACACTATATCACTGTCACAGAAGTAAAGGTTGGTAGAAAACCAAAATAACCAATGGAGCACAAGTTTCAAGTAAATTTATTTATCAATAATCAAACCATTTACCGTCCACTTACCTCAGTGGGATTTATAAAAACGACCCATGGAAACAATAACATCATAGATATCATAAGTTCATACATAATTTATAATATGGTACATGTCATACTTTTATATTTCAATCATCAAACAACAGTTTTCCCATTTTTATCAGCCTATTAGTATCCGTGGGGATCCATAGGGGTCCCCGCTACCCGTGAATCATTCCCTTGACAAACTTAATTTCCAAGGCCGTCCCCGTACCCCGTCTGGTATGGGTGCCAAACAATAAACCTCAATACCCCGTCTGGTATGAGGGTGAAGCGGGCCGTCCCCATAACCCGTCCGGTATGAGCACCAAAACATTTAAAGTCTCCATACCCCGTCCGATATGAGACAACATTCCCGGTAGGGTTTCTTATGGACCCGGTCATTCCACTATCTCCCACGATATCTAGTGAGGCTGTCAACTTATCCATTTATCAATTCACATACCTTTTATATTTTTTTTCTTAGTTTTCCGTTTCTTACATAAACATAAATACTTAAACAAGTAACGAGTATCCAACAAGGTAAGCATATCATCGGATTCACAAATCAAGCCATAATGAAGTAAATAGTGATTCATGCATTCAAAATCATAGAATAAATAAATCAGATACCATACTGTATTTAGACTGTAAAATAAATCAAACAGGAACTGACAGAGAAATATATCCGGTTTGGGCTCCATTAGCAATTGTAATAAGTATGTATATTTATTTAATTCATACAAATACAGTTTTATCATTTATTAGACTTTAATCCCGTGATAGGAAATAGGGTGAGGGGTCTTTACCTGATTGGAAGTCGAAAATTGGATTTTTCACTGCGGCTACGGACAGTCCCTAGGTTCCCTGAATTTTTTTTTCGAGAACTGAAATGCACTTACGGTACCTACACATATCTCAAATAACTCAAAAATAAGACTTGAAGCCTATTTGGCAAATTTTGAAATTCCGGCACGGCGGCTCCGCCGTGCTCTGGCGCCGCCACTTGGGGCAGCGATCCGCCTTAGGTTGGATGTTTCGGCCGTTTTCGGCCAAACTTGTATTGGTTCCTGTGACAAAATACCCCTAGGGTCCTCGGTGGGCCGAAAAAATACCGAAAACTGAAACTTACCAGTGACGGGGCTCTCTAGTGCGGCGACTCCTCCGGTTCGAGTCGCGATTTGGTATTTTGCTCCAGTCAACCTGTAGAGGAAGGAACGGTGGTTACAATGGTGGAAAAATTACATCGAATGGGAATCGGGAAGGGCCTCATCGGAGGCAAAAATTGAGAAAACCCACGGCGGAGCCACTAGGCTTCGGCGGCATTTTTCGGCCAATTGGCCAGTGTTTTTGCTTTGATTTGGCCATAGGTGGGTTCAGCATCGAATTCTGAGCCAAGGAGAGAATTTTTTTCCTCGTTTGGCGACCGAAAAGTGCTTCAATGCGGCAGCGGGTGATGGCGGTCGGTTCCCCAGCGGCTGGGCTATCTTCTTCGGCGAGGGCTCTGGTGGCTAGGGTTAGGCTTTGGGTGTGGATGAGATTATTTATAACCTTCCGCTTTTAATCTGAGCCGTCCGATCGCGATTAAAAAAGAACTGAATTTGGACCGTTCATCGCAATGAAATTTGGACCGTTCGTACATGATTCAATATGGATCGTCGTGTACGTGCAATCTGGGCCGGCCGTGCGCGTTTTTGATCTGGACCGTCCGTGCGCGCAGGAACAATTCTTAGCTGTTCGATTGCGCGCACGTGGATCGCCCACATGGCTCCCTTCCGCGTGGCCTCCCGCGTCAGCGTCTCTTCCACTCGGCGCGTTCTGGTTGGCCGAGGCTACTGACCGGGCAGCTGACGTGGCGCAATTTTTTTAGATTACGTTTTGACCCCTGGTTTTCAAATTTTCTTTCAAAAACACCCACAGAACTCAAATTTTCACTCATTTTTTCCAAAATTATTTTCAATTAAATCCCTAAGAAATTTTTTCCCTTTTTATTATTTTTTTATTATTATTTCTATTTAAAATAAATTAAAGAAATTTAAAATAAATTAAATTTTATTAATACTTTAATTCACCACTCAATAATTCTAATTCATATTTTCCGATAGTATTGAGAAAATGAAAACAAAAACTTAAACAAAATGCAATTTCAAAATCAAAAGCATGGCTTCAACCAAAACTTAGTTTGTTTTTAATCAATCCAAATTGAACAAAATTACAAATCCAAGTAGAAAAACACAAACTACATTCAATATAGAAAAATGAAAACAAGTAAGCTCTAAATATTTTTTAAACTTACTAATGAATGACATTGTTAACATATTGAATTGGGTAAATGAGCTTATGTCATTTAATAGAAACCTGTATTAACTTAGAAATATTATATATATTACTAGATTGATTTCTCATTATTTTTTTACTAATCACTAAATTAAGTTATGTTTTATCATAAGGTAAGATAATAAATTATCATCTTTTTGTTTTTATTTTTACTTGCTTTGTTTTTTTTTTCCTTATTTTTCAACTTTGATAGGCTAAATTTGAATGTCATTCTCTTGCCGCATTTGTTTGCTAATTATTGAGTTTTGAGTTATTTTAGGTAAATTATATAGCAATGTTTGATTATTTATTCCCAAAAAATGGTTGCTTGATAATAGAATGTAGGGGATCAACCATGCACCAAATAACCAAAAATTGATTAGGTGACCTTAGTTGGGGTTTTCCATGAGAAAAAATTTCTTTAGTTATTCTATCATTGAAAAATTTGGTGGATGCTCAATTTTCTTAGATAAGCAACATGACTATATAGTCACCTTAGAACTAAAGTGGAAGATTGGCTTGGAAAAATAAAGCATAGGCAACATTAAAGAGGAGTTCATCTTTACGTTCCACGATTATTTTGCTATGGTGCATAAGGATGGATATCTTGGTGTAGGATACCCTTGGTTTTGAATAAATGTGCAATTGGTTAAAAAAACTGAAGAGGCATTATCTATTCTAATGGCACATATGGTAATAAGGGACACAAAATTTTTAACTAGTTTAACAAGATTAGATTTTATTAGAGTATTTGTATCTGTGAAAATTGGAAGAAATTATCAAAATATAAGATAGATCTTGTACTAATAAATGTGGTGGTGGAGTAGAAATTTCAAATGTTTGGATGTATCTAATCATAACTCTTGGAACCAGTTATTGAACTAAGGGTGAAAGATAACCTAGTGTATTCTATTACTGGACATACATGATAATATTATTTTTAAAAGAGAACATATATAATCTAAATATAAGTAAGTAAATCAGATACTTGGACTTTAGTGCAAAGACGATAGTGCTAGCGATCATGAAAACTAGATGAAGAAACCATGGACTTGGATAAAAAGTCGCAACATTGTGGATAACATGAAGGTAATAGGGACTACAATGTTCTCTGCCCAAATTACCATCTTCTTTATCTTCAGGTCTTGAAAATTTTGACCAGTTAAGAATGAAAAGAAACAGTAAAAAGAAACACTTCAAATATTTTATAATATGATTCACATACGAGCTTAAAATGAAAAGATGGGGCACATGGAATGTTATGTGAAGGCATTTATTAATGGTAACTTATATGAAGGAATCAGATGCAGATACAATTTTCATTGCAGATACAATTTTCATTTTATGCTTTACTAGAAGGAATAAAATAAGGTTTTGTATTCCATTCAACTACTACTACAAATGATTTGGTGGTTGGTGAATTGGTCAAATTTTGATGTGAGTAATTTTTCTATTTTGTAGAACCATAACTATATTGCTTTTTTTAGAAAAAGAATTTCATTATCCAATCTGTCTAAAGTGTTGGATAGGTTTAAATTCATTATGCGATTTTCTTTTATTTATAGCATTGTAAATTGATCATGATCAGGTATGTTGGAGAAGTTATTGATGTAATAGTAGTACTATTTGTATTTAACTAAACTTATCCAACTTAGTAGAAGATTCTACAGCACTAGTATAAAATTTAAATTCTAATTTTCTCATCATGATATATAAGATCGAAAATTTGAGACATAGTAAAGAAAAAAAGCTTTTTCTTTTCGTCAAAAAAAATATCTTTAGCTTGTGTGGATAAAATTTGAGTAATGGAAAAATTTTATTGTAAATTCCTTTTTATCGTCTAAACAATTAAGTTGGGATACCAAAATTTTCCGAGAACCATAAAGGCAAAAATATTATATAACTGATTGTTTACATTTTATTCTAGTATTTCCTCTCTTATGTGTTGAGTGAGAGTATGTTAAGATTAATTTGATAATTTATTTTATAAGAAAAAAATATTTTGATGGTCAATTAATCAAGAAAATACTAGACATTTTTAGGACAGGCAGTGACATAACTCAAGCTTAGTCTTCTCTAGTCTTGTTATGACTTTAGTTCATATGACATATTATGCATCTATGGATGAACCTCTTATTTATACACTTCTTACTTCTAGCAATCATCTTTATCTCATTTAACTTATGCTGATTGGTTTACATCCAGTCTCCAATGTCCAAGGTTTTCGTTTCAACACGATGTTGAAGCTTGGCTTGCACCTTCTTCAGAAGACTAATTCTAATTGCATTCATAGTTGATAATTTCCTTTTCCATCTAAAAATGTTGGACGACTTGAGAATTTTTGTTCATTTCTTGATCATGCATATGATTAAGATTGTAAGGTCAAGTCATCATCCCTCTATTTCTTTGTCCAACTTGTACATATATGTTACAAATATTGTCTAAGCTTAGACAAGGGTATTAGTTCTTCTAATGTTATAATTAGTTCTTATTACTAAATATTTATATAAAAAAATTATAATAAAAAAAAAATTAAATTATGATGAAAAAATTATTAGAGACCAAATTATAATAATAATTTAATAATTTATTTTTATTTTTAGTACTTAAAGAGCTGTTTTATTCCTTAATTATCATCATTTTATATGGCTGTGCTCTATGAATATAATTATTAATTACATTAATATGATAATAAGTATACGCAGACATGTCCTCTCTCTCTCTCTCTCTCTCTCTCTCTCTCTCTTGTGATCCTTAAAATATGAGCCAGATAAGATTTCAATTTCTATTTTACAAGTTTGGTTGGAAATTTTTACAATTTTTTAAAAGATATATTAATTAAAAAATAGTATATTGTCTATATATCGTTAATGAAAATTAAAAATTATAGAATAAGAACCCAATCTTAATAAAATTGATCAAAATAATTAATTTTTTTTATTTAAATGATCTAAATTTTTATTACTACAGATTGTTAGAGAAGGAGATTCGTGAGGCAAGAATATTTTCCTAGATGTACATTTTTAATTTTAAATCTCAAACTCACTTTTAATATATATATATATATATATATTTCAAGTTTTTTTTTTGGTGGTGCCTATAAAATAATTTTACAAACTCATAAATCAAATTGTAAAGAAATATTATTTTAAAACCTGATTATAAAATGAACCAAATTTAGGAAACTAAATATATGGTAACTTACAAATTTTCCATGTTTCAAACAATTGATATTAATGTGACGTCCCGATGCCCCATTAATACAGGTCTCTTTAGTGCCCGGCGCACTAAACAGAAGCAGTTAAGGCTTCTGTTTTCCATCCCTTTCATTCCGGTTTGGCTATCCGTTAAACATCATTAAATTATTACAGCATCAACATGTAAATTACGTACTAAAACCCATAAAATCAGTATATAAAATTATCACAAAGTAATGCAAGTGAGACTCACACACTGTCATTTAGTTTTAATTTTTCTTAAAAGAATTTACCTTATGCATTTAATCTATAAAAGCCACTTTTATATATCCAAATTATTACCCATCTTACATGTTAAATGCACGGGACAAAAGCTAAGTTGCATGAAGAAAACGCTAGAAATTCAAGAATTCTTTTCTGCAACTCACAGTAGTTGTGCTTGCAGATTTAGAGTGATTATTTTGAGTTTGTAAGTTGTTTTACTTCTGGAAATAAATTCCTAACATTATCTTAGTGATTGACTACGCAATTTTGAAAGGAAACACAAAACAAAAGTGGAATTGGACGACGAACAGACACTTACAGATAAAATTAGAGAAACATTGCTGGACAAATCTCAGCTTTATTTTGCCGAGTGAGGAACTTTTTATTTATAGCATCTTACAATCAATAAAATGTTTACAAGTATTTGGAATCAATTGGTACAGCAAGGCAATACTGCAGTGCTGCAGACAAAGGTTGTATAGCAAGGCAGTGTTGCAGTGCTACATACGCAGGTCGTACAATAAGGCAATGCTGCAGTGCTACAAACAAAAATTTTTACAACTAATTTGGAGAATAGACAGCTGGGTATTGCTAATTATCATGACCAGTTGTGGTGGCTCTCTTGCTAATAATATTCTGTAAACTTGTTTCTTGTTTCTTTACATCCCCCTTCAAACTAGGGAGTGGGAGAGGTCTTTCGACTACACCAAGTTTGCTTCTTGAGTTATAGAATTGTGCACCAGCTTGGGCTTTAGCTAAGCAGTCTGCAAGTTGGTCTTGAGATGGAACATATCTCATTTCAATCCTTTTATCAACAACTTTATCTATGTAAAAATTATATCAACATCTATATGCTTGGTTCTGGCATGAAACACTGGATTACTTGCCAAATGACTAACACTCAAGTTATCGCACCAAGTTACTGGAATTTCTGGCAAGGAGATGAACAACTCCTTGAGTAATGATTCCAACCATGTAATTTCACAAGAGACATGAGCAAGTGCCCTGTATTCAGATTCAACACTTGATCTTGCAACTACTTGTTGCTTCTTCGAGCTCCAAGAGACGAAACTAAATAAAAAAAAACACAGTAACCAGCTGTTGATTTCCGTCATCTCTGTTGCAAGCCTAGTCAGCATCAGAGTAACCGGTGAGTGTATACCTATCACAGAGTTGAATGTGAAACCTTAATACTCTCTTCAGATACCTTGGTAGAGCCACCTTTCAAGCTTATTCGCTTTCGATCAACAAGGAGAATTCAATTGATGTTCATTGATGATTGAGTGCTTTAAATAAGCAAGGTTACAACTGAAAATTCTTATCAGATTAGATAATTTAGGTAGACTACATATATGCATGCAAATACAACTCTTATGTGATAAGATTATCATGTTTATTGTGAATTCGAAATTTCGAAAAATAAAAGCTAATTCTTATCTAAATCAACACACATCTTTTGCAGTGGAAAAAAACAAATATGTTTTTCCAATTGAAGCCTCAATGGAATTGATCAACCAGGCCATTACAAGGGAGTTTTCTAACTTCCAAATCCGCCATGTCAGATCTGTATTTTCTTGCTCCTTTGTCTCGCCGGTGAGATAACCAAGTTTGCCTTTGCCATCGACCACCAACTTAATAGATTGCACCCATTCCAGGTAATTTTTTCCGTTCAGTTTGTGAACGGTTAATTGTATTGGGGAATTTTCAATTCTGTTGGGGATTACAGATCCTGACAGTAAGAAGATTCCGTCATTATTTCTAGAAGATGTGGTAGTAGAACTGATGTCACTTATTCTCACTGTTTTAGGCATGGTTGTTTGTGCCATCACAAAAAAAATTGATAAAAAGAGAAGGATTTAAAAACAAAAATTTATTCAGGCCAAGCTAGCTGACCTGGCTGTGATACCATGAACGCAAACAAGAAAAAAAAGTTTCTTTCTTCTTTATTTTATGTTATTTTCAGCAGGTAAAAATGCTGAACTAATAGACTTTTACATCCATATTTAGTCTTCCTAATTTTAGGAATAAATAACTATATAATCAATAGCAATAACTCCTAAAAATTACAACAATAAATCATAAAGATATACAATAATAACTCCTAAAAATTTGCAATAATAAATCCTAAAAATATGCAGTAATAATTTTAAAGATGTGCGGTCAATTCTTTCTATATTTTTATTCAAAGCACCTATGATCTTTCTATACTGAGTAAGATTCTTGAGTAATTCACCTTCTTGTGTAATCAACACTGCATTGAGAGTTGCTGGTGTCAAGCATGAAATTGAGTTATCCATGTCAGTCTTCCTGAGTAATTCTTCCACATACTTTGTTTGAGTTAAGTAAATCCCTATCTCATCTCTGGTTACTTCAATTCCAAGGAAAAGATGCAATGCACCAAAATCCTTTAAGGCATACAACTTGTCCAGCTCCTGCACAAACCTTTTAAGTGAAATGGAATTATTTCCTGTCACAATCAAGTCATCCACACAAATGAGCACATACATAATTTCATCCATAGTTTTCATAATAAAAACAGAGGAATCACACTTTGAGTTTTTGAACCCCCAGCTTAGTAAAGTCTTTTTGAGTTTCTTAAACCAAGCTCTAGGCGCTTGTTTTAAGCCATATAGTGGTTTATTGAGCTTATAGACATAGCTGGACTGATTTATTTCTTCAAAACCTTGTGGTTGCTGCATATAGATTGATTCTTGCAAATCCCCATTTAAGAATACATTGTTTATATTTAGTTGTCTCACCACCCAATTTTTCGTGGCAGTTATAGTAAGGATTATTCTAATAGGTGAGGCTTTAACAACATGACTGAATTTCTCACCATAAACTATTCCAGCATTTCCAGCATTTTGATGAAATCTCTTTGTTACCAATCTTGCTTTGCATCTATAAAAGCTACCATTTACATTTTTCTTGACTTGAAAGACCCATTTACTGCTACAATGTTCATTAAGGATGAGAAAGGCAACCAGGGTCCATGTGTTATTTTTCTTTAAGGCTTTCAAATATTCTTCCATGGCCAACCTCCAGTGTTTTGTCTTAAGTGCTTCATCAACTGTAGCTGGTTCTGTTGGGATAGAAGGTGAACATCTTGCGAGAAATAATTTATAGTTTGTAGAGTACTGTTTTGGCTTAAAAATTCTAGCTTTTGATCTTGTTGTCATTTTGTGTAAATTATTTCCTTCTTCCATCATAGGATGTTCATTGATCTATTGTTATAATTTTGAGCTTTGTTGATTTAGTTTATGATCATAAGTTTCAACTACTGGTATTTGGTCATCAAGATAACCTGGAACTTCATCAAAGTCTGAGTGCAGGGGATTAAATACCCCTTCAATAGACAATCTCCATTCATGACTCTTTAATTGTAGAGTTCCAGACTCAACACTATGAGTTTATTTGCTGAAATAGAAGCACCATGAGAGCTTACATAAGTTTGATATATTTTTGTTTGAAGTTATATTTGTGGTTTGTGTGGTTGTGGTAAGCCAATTTGGTGCAATGATCAAAGTTAAAATTTTTGGTGTTTTTGTGTTAAGGAAATTGTTATGAAAAGGAAACTCTTTTTCATTGAAAATGACATGTCTTGAGATGTAGATCTTTCCAATAGAGCTAAAGCATTTATAACCTTTGTGGGAGTTACTATAGCTAAGAAATACACACTTGGTAGAGTGAAATTGAAATTTATGAGTTTAATAAGGTCTAAGGCAAAGGAAACATGCACAATCGAATATCCTTAATGACTTGTAATTTGGTTTCTTGTAAAAAAGTTTCTCTAAGGGACATTGACCACCTAAAACTAGAGTAGGTAATATGTTGATTAAAAATACCGCTCTTGGAAAAGCTTCAGACCAATATGTTGAACTATCTTGAATTTTATCGATATTTATCTATATATTTAGGGATAATTTATTTAGATTTTTTTTGTATTTATCATAAGATGATATATATATCCTATAGAGTTTTTATTTGTGAAGAACTCGACTAGTTTATTTATACTCTCATATTATATAGTGGAATTCTTTCTTACTGGTCTTACCCGTAGATGTAGGCACACTGCCAAACCACATATAATATTTGTGTTCTTTTCTTTATACTTTTACTTTGGTGTGATTGTGTATACTTTAGGGATTACTTTTTTCTAACAAGTGGTATCAGAGCTCGGGTTTAAACTAAGTTAAAGAGAGAGAGAGAGTATACAAATCTACAGATCAGATCAGACAGAGGAAAAAGAGGCGGCAACCATCGTGGCAGCGGATCAGCTCAAATTCGCATGAGGAGTGGTGGTTTTTTGAAGAAGAAGAACCGATCTCGCGTGCGACTTGGAACCAGAAGGTTCGTAGGTGGCGATGGCTGACAGGGGTGTCCAGAAGCTCGCTGGATCTATAAGGAGGAAGAAAGAACTGTAGACGGTTCCAATTTCTGTTAGAAACAAGAAAAGAGGCTGGATCTAACTAAAGCTGTGGCTGTGCGCGACAGACGGAAAGAAAGAAGCCAGAAGAAGCCGTCTATGCGTGAAACTAGGGTCGGAGAAGACGAACTAGCGCGGCGGCACCTAGTTCACTCAAGGCCTGTTTTGTGGCGTTTTTGGCAATTTTTTGGCGTGTTTTCACCAGATCTGTGCAAGATTCGTTGAGTCCACATTTCTATGCGTTTTTTGGTTTTTTTCGGCAGTGGCAAGAGGCGGCCGGCGGCCGTGTGTGACATATCTGGAAGCCGCGCGTGTGACAGCCCATGGAGGAGCGTGTGGCAGCGCATGGAGGAGCATGGTAGTGCGTGGAGGCGCATGCTGTATTCTGGTGGTTGTGTTCGGCGGTTGTCTGTGTAGTGGTTACTCCTTGTGATTGTTTTTTGCTTTTTGACTGTGTTTTTTTCTCTCTATTTAGTTTTTTGGTGCACAGTTTAGTGATTCGAGATGATATCCACAAAATATAAAATAGACAAGTTTGATGGTGGTACGAGTTTCAGTTTGTGTAAGATTAGAATGAGATCGTCCCTAGTAGTACAATGTTTATGGGGGACAATTGAAGAAAAATATCTTGAGGTTATGAGAGAGTCGAAAAAGGCAAGTATGCAAGATAGAGCTTTATGTACTATTTTTATGAGTATCAATGATAATGTTCTGTGAGAGATTGCTGAAGAAATTTCAGATTCAGCTTCGTGGAAGAAACTGGAAGATTTGTACTTTGTAAAATTATTGACGAACTGCCTTTATCTGAAAAAAATACTGTACAATTTCAGAATGAGTGAAGGTACGTCCATTAAACAACAGTTTGATGAGTTTAATTCTTTAATTATGGACCTAAATAACATAGATATTAAGATTAAAAATAAAGATCAGACATTGATTGTTTTGTGTTTATTACCATATTCTTATGAGACTTTTGTTGATACTCTGCTGTATGGAAAAACTAGTATTTCACCAGATGATATTAGTAATGCACTAAAATCGAAAGAGTTACAAAAGAACTTCACTAAGTATAGAACAGAAGGAGAATATTTGATAAGCAGGGAATGACACAAAGAATGGGCAAAAAAAAAATCTAGAAGTGAAGAAGGAAACTATTTTGAGTGTGGGGAGAAGGGTCACTTTAGGAGAGATTGTTTTATGCTGAAGAGATGAAAGGACCAAGAGAGTTCTGCTAATATAGTCGACAGAGATAATTCTGATGATAGTAATAACAGTAGTGATGGGGTAGTTCTATCTGTAAATTCGAATCATAAAAAGAATTCCTGGATTCTTGATTCTGGTGCTACATTCCACATGTATCCACATAGACATTGGTTTGCTACTTACAAGCAGATGAGTGGTACCGTGTATATAGGTTATGCCAGTTTGTTATCTGTAGTTAGGATTGGTAATATCATATTAAAAATATTTGATGGTATCATCAAGACTATTGAGTGTTAGCGTTCCTAAGATGAATAGGAATATGATTTCTCTATTTACATTGGCTACTCAGGGTTACAAATATCATGCAGAGAATAGTACTCTTAAAGTATGTAAAAGCTCCGAGGTACTTATGAAAAACAGTTTATAACCTAGATTGAATGTTTTTAAGAGAAATGTAGTTTCAGGAGAAACTGCTGTAGCATCAGGGAGTAGTAATCAGAATCAATTTTGGTATCTATGTTTGGGTCATATGAGTGACAAGAGGTTATCTGTTTTGAGCAGACAAAATTTATTGAATGGATATAAAGAAGGAGCTTTATGGACTTTTACAGTTGTATCAGAACTGCGTTCCTCGGAACCATTTCTTACACAAAAACCTTATGAAACACAAAAATTAATGAATTATCACTCAACCATTCCTTATGAAATGTAGGTACAGATAGATGAGGAGAGGAAGACCCCCACTAAACCGAGCAGTCTGAGAGGGTTCGCTTGGAGAGGATGTTGACCAACTATTTGAAATACTGGAGAGACTCATCGCTACCCAGCAGGCCCAAGAGGAGAGGAGGGAGCTACTTGACCCTCCCCTACTGCCACAATTTTAGCCACCCCTGAGCTAACCTGGTACAACCCTGCTCCTCCACAGTACCATCCACCACCACTAAAGTATGATCTGCTGCCCCAACTGCATTACCCGGCACCACCACATTATAGCCTGGTACCCCAAACGCATCACCCGACACCACCACAATACAATACGGTGCCTCTACCGTATCATCCAGTACCACCACATGACCATCCAGTTCATCCCCAGCATAATCCAATCCCTCTTCTAAGGAACCCAGTTCCTCCCATGATGGACCCAATCTACATTGAGAGGTATAAAAGACTAAATCTATCTACTTTTGCAGGCGCATCCTCCTTTGAAGAGACCGAGTACTGGTTAGCTAAGACAGAGAAGGCCTTCACGACTCTTGGGATGATTCTTGAACAGATAGTCATACTTGCCACCTACATGCTGGTGGGAGAGGTAAGCCGCTGGTGACAACTCAAGCAGGCCACCATGCCCATTCCAGTCACTTGGGAACAGTTCTTGATGGCCTTCAATGCAGAGTACCTCCTAGAATATCTCCGATATCTAAAAGAAATAGAGTTTGCACACCTAGTTCAAGGTGATATGACTGTATCAGAATATGTGCAAAAGTTCCTAGAGTTGGGTTGGTATTCCCCTGAGAGCATGATGGATGAAGGCAGAAAGGCAAGAAAGTTCGAGTGGGGCCTCCGTCCTAAGATTAAACAGCAGTTGTATGTGGTCGAGCTCAGTACTTACTCAGCCGTTCTAGCCAATGCCAGCTAGTGAAGAGGAACCATAGCATTTTTCCTCCAGCAATAAGGAACCTCAGGCCCTCGATTTCACACCGCAGACCAGCACCTACTGCACTTGTTCAACGAAACAAAAGACCTAGGCCGATAACTCAGGCTCCTCCTCAAATTTTGATAACAGGATATGGTAGGACTTGCCAGTACTGTGACAAAGATCATGGGGACCGACCCTGCTATCCCTCAACAATATTTGCCATATATATGGGAGTGCCCAGCATTATGCGAGAGAGTGCCCGAGAAATTAGAACCAAGCCAAACCTCCTATCCAGGGCAAGGCTTATAACCTCACTCAGCAAGATGCAAAAGCAACCCAGACTTGATACATGGCAAACCTAAGAAAGAAATTTGTATTCGAGAGATTCTGGTAGTTTAGGACTTTTCGAATGTGTTCTCAGATAAACTACCTGGACTGCCAGAGGACAGAGAAGTTGAATTCACCAAAGATCTTTAGCCAGTCACCTAGCTTATTTCGATTGTCCCTTACCACATGAGTCGTATTGAGATGGAGGAGCTGAGGAAACAAATCAATAAATTACAAGATAGTGGATTCATGCAACAAAGTGTGTTCCCTTGGGGTGCTGGAGTTACATACACAAGGAAGGAGGATGAGACATTAAGATTAAGTATTGACTACAGAGAATTGAACAGAGTCACGACCAAGAACAAGTACCCCTTTCTCAGGATTGATGACTTTCTTGATCAGCTGCAGGATGCCCAGGTCTTCTCCAAAATAGACTTACATTCAAGTTACCATCAGATAAAGATCAAGGCAGAAGACATTCTCAAAATAGCTTTTTGAACCAGGTACGGACACTATGAGTTCCTGGTCATGCCATTTGGACTAACCAATGCACTAGCTATATTCATGGATTTGATGAATAGGGTTTTCAAATAATTTCTGGATCAGTTCTTCATTATATTTATCGATGATATCCTAATCTATTCAAAAAGCAGAGAGGAACACACTCACCATCTGACTCAAGTTTTGCAGGTTCTTAGAGAAACTAAGTTGTATACAAAGTTTAGTAAGTGTGAATTTTGTCTCGAGCAGATTATCTTCCTAGGGCGCATCATATTAAGGGATGGAGAGCCAGTGAACTCCAAAAAAGTTGAGGCAGTGCTTGGCTGAAAAAAATTGACATCGGTTAAGGAGATTCGTAGCTTTCTAGGATGGCAGGTTATTATTGTAAGTTTATGGAAGGATTTTCTAGCCTAACTGCTCCTTTGACTCGACTCACAAAGAAGAACATCAAGTTTAAGTGGAACGAGGACTGTGAAAGGAGTTTTTCAGAACTAAAGAAGTGATTGACTATTACACCTGTGTTAGCTTTACCGAGTGGGACAGGTGAATATACAGTTTATAGTGATGCCTCTTACCTAGGGTTGAGTTATGTTCTGATGTAGTATGGGAATGTCATAGCCTATGGGTCTAAGCAGTTAAAGAGTTATGAGAAAAACTACCCCATCCATGACTTAAAACTTACTGCAATTATCCACACCTTGAAGACTTGGCGCTATTACTTGTATGAAGAGACTTTTCAGATCTATACTGATCATAAGAGCTTGAAACACATATTCACTCAAAAGAATCTCAACATGCATCAGAGAAGAGGGATAAAACTTCTCAAGGACTACGATTGCAACATCTTGTATCACCTGGACAAGAGTAACGTGGTAGCTGACGCACCCAGCAGAAAAAGTACATATACATTAGCTCACTTAGTGGTTTCAGAATGTAGGGTAATAGGGGCTGCATAACAGGTACAACTTCAAGACTTGAAAAGAGTTACATGTTTGGCCTACCTGACTGTTCAACCTGAGTTGATCCAGATAATAAAGGAAGCCCAATCCGTTGATTCCACCCTAGCAGCCCTCAAGAAAGATGTAGAACAGGAAGTAAATTCAGAATTTTGAGTCTCTACTGATGGGTTGCTTAGATTTCAGGATAGGGTGTGTGTTTTATATGACATTGAGCTGAAAAGGGACACCATGATAGGGGCTCATAGCTCAAAGTTTGCCATGTATCCCGAAAGCACTAAGATGTATCAAAGTATACGACTCCGATTTTAGTAGAACGGGATAAAAGTAGAGGTGACCAACTTTGTTTCTAAGTGTTTGGTATGTCAGCAAGTCAAGGTAAAACATCAACGCCCAGGCGGGCTACTTCAGTCATTACCAATTCCGGAGTAGAAGTGGGAACATATCACAATGGATTTCATGACAAGATTGCCTAGAGCACGCTCAAGACATGATGCTATTTGGATAATTGTTGACAGGCTCACCAAGTCTTTTCACTTCTTAACCATCAAGATGACCGAACTCTTAGACAAGATAGCAATAATGTATATTCAGGTTACATGGAGTGCTAGTGACAGTATTATCCGACAGTGACCCCAAGTTCACTTCTCGATTCTGGTCTAGTTTTCAGCAAGTCATGGGAATGAAACTGTCCCTTAGTATCGCATTCCACCCTCAGAATGATAGAAAATTAGAAAAGACAATCCACACACTGAAAGATATGCTTTGAGCTTCTGTTTTTGACTTTGGGGGCCATTGGGATGATCATTTACCCTTAATAGAGTTCGCCTACAATAACAGTTACCAAGCGAGTATTTGCATGGCTCCGTATGAGCCGTTATATGACCGCCCATGTAGATCGTCAATCTGTTGGAAAAAGGTGGGTGATAGAAAACTGTTAGAATCAGATCTTGTAGAGGAGACTACAATCAAAATAGTTAAGATCAGGAAGAATATTGAGATGCCTTAGAGTAGACAGAAGAGTTATACGGATACCTGGAGGAGGGATTTGGAATTTGAGAAAAGTGATCGAGTGTTCTTTAAGGTCACTTTCTTCAAGGGAATCGGTAGGTTTGGCAAGAGGGAGAAACAAAATCTCCAGTTTATTGGGTCATTTGAAATCTTAGACAAAATTGGTACTACCACCTACAGACTAGCACTACCTCCAGAATTATTTAGAGTGCATAATGTGTTTCATGTGTCTATACTACGCTAGGAAAGTGAGTTCTTCTAGTTGACATTCATTAGTCCGATTAGGTAAGTACAACCCGGACCCCTCTCACATCTTGGCCCACGAGCCCCTTTCACTCTAGGAGAATCTGTCCTATGAGGAGGTATTGGTGGGTATTGTGAATCGAAAAAGCAGAGTACTCTATAATTGAAAAATCTCCTTCGTTAAGGTCCTATGGTAGAATCACATACACACAGAGGCTACATGAGAGCTACAATCAGACTTCATAGCCCAATATCCTCAACTGTTTGATTAAGTGAGAGAGAAACAAATTTGAGGGACCAAATTTCTTTTAAGGGGGGAAATAGTTGTAATATTCGGGCCCGAAATTTGGCATGGGATTAATTTTAAAATTAAAAAAATAAATATAATATAAAAATCTATAAAAATATAATTTTTAAATTTTTATTTAATGTAAAATTAGGAAAAAAAAATAGATAGAGGATGAAATTAAAAATAATTTTAGAAAAAATGGGTGAAAATTTGGGTTCGGGGGATATTTTTGAAAGAAAAATCAGAAACAGAAGTCAAAATGTAATTTAAAAAATTTTCGCCACGTAGGACTACCCAGTCAGCAGCCCCGACGAACCAGAGTACGACATGTGACAAGGCATGCTGACTCGGTGCCACGCGAGAGGCCATGCTGGATATCTGCGTGCCCGCAATTGGACGGTCCAGATGTGTTCTCATGCACGTGGGCGGTCCGGATCCGTTTTTCCCTTAGGTGCGATCGGACAATCATGATTAAATGCGATGAACAGTTCAGATTCATTCTCTCTTTAAATGCGATCGTACGGTGTAGATCAAATCGCGATGAATGGTCTAGATTCATTTCTTCTTTAAATGTGATCGGATAGTTGAGATCAAACGTGATGAACGACCCAGATTTAAGGAAGATGGGTATAAATATCTCACATCACACCAAACTCAAACTCTAGCCGTCAGCTCCCTGCCGAAAAAGAAGAATCAGTCGTCGGAGAAAGGAGTCGACAGCCGCGCCAGAGCCACCTTTGATAGCTAAAAATATTGACCAAAGAAAAACACTCAGCTGCGAAGGTGAGTCGGCAGAGTCACCGCACCGGAAAATCTCACCGCCGGTAAGTTTTTATTTTTCGACTTTTTTCAGCCAACCAAGCTCCCGTAACGTGTTTTTTCCCAAGGATGGGCATAAAATCGGCCGAAACTAACCAAAACTAGCAGAAAATGACCAGTATGAGGCAAACCACTATCGCGGGCCACGGTGCCATCGCCGGAGCATGGCGGTGCGGTCGTGTCAGAATTCCAAAATTGGCTGAAAAAAGTTTTTAACACCAAATTTAGGTTTTTTGGGGTATTTTTAGGTACGTGAAGCGTGTTCTAACCTCCGCAGAAAAATTCAGGAAACCTAGAGACCGCCAGTAGGCGCAACTGAAAGTTTGGTATTTTGGACTACGATTTGGGTAAAAATCTCTCACCTTATTCTCTGTTATGGAATTGAAGTCTAATTATCAATAATATGGTATTTTGCGTAATTTAGAAACCTTCGATAATTAATTACAGGTTATTAATAGAGACAGAACCAGTTATTTATTATTGTTGTCCTGTTTAACTAATTGTTTGATTTTACAGCTTTAAATGCATTATAATGTACTAAAATTGGTAAAATGATTCGGTTATATTTCCTTGATGCATGTATTGTTTGTCTTGCGTTAATTTACGGTTAAATTGTGAAACTGAAAATTAAATGTAAACAGAAAATTGATTGGTTAAGTGAATGAATGAATGTCAGCCTTACTGGATATCTTGCGAGATGGTGGATGGACTGAGTATATATAGAACCCTACCATGAACGTCGCCTTATACCGAATGGGGTATCGAGAATTGGTATTTTTGGTGCTCATACCGGACAGAGTATGGGAACGGCCCGTTTCACCCTCGTACCAGATGGAGTATTGATGGATAATATTTTTTATGCTTATACCGAACGAGGATGGCGACGGCTGGTTAGTTGACACAGTTGGATGTTGGTTCACGCGTAGTAGGACATCCCTATGGACTCCCATGGATACCAGTAAACAAATAAAAAAAAAGTTATTATTCTTGCTTACTTGAATATGAGATTATGATATTGAACTATTATATTTATAGGTTGGTTTTGAAAATCTCGCAACGGTAAGTAAGCAATAAATGGTTTTACTTATGATAAATGAATTTACTTAAATTAAGAGCTCCATTGATTTTTTTATGATTTTTACCAAACTTCATTTTCTGTATCGGTAAGTAGTGTGATATTCTTACTCGCCTAGTGTAGTTCACTGCTTCATTAAGTATTTCAGATCAAGAGGATTAAGACCTAGATTCCGATCAATAAAGGGGTTGTGAATAGTTTACCATTCAAACTCCTTCAAAAGCTAGTGAAGGTCGTCCTAGGATGCTCAGTTGTCTACTTTTCGTTTATTTCTTTAATTTTTGTTTGTTCTTTCATAAGTAACATTCCCGTAACCCTATTGGGTATTTAAAACTATTGTATAAGGAATGTAAACCCTAATTCTATTATTCCGTTTTCGCATTCAATTTATGATTTTATTTCATTTCAAGTTCTAAGCCTTTACATATAATAATCCAAAAATATAAATATTAATTTTCTATTTTAAAAATAGAAAAATTCAATTTGTGTTCAATATTCTCGGGACTAGAAAAAAATATAATAATATTTTATTTAGACAAAAATTTTTATTTATTTGATTAAATTAAATTCTCTAATTTAATTTTTAAATAATTAAAATAATTAATCTATTCAGCAAAAGTCAGAACACTCGTTAGTGTGTAACCCAATAGGTTCAACACTAAACCGGTAGTAAATTAGTCAAACTAATTTATTAATTAAGGTTGGCGTCTAACAATACTTCTCAACGATCAGATAGCATGAAATGTACAATTACTCTCGAGAACCTGTTAAAGAAATATGCAATATTTCATTCCATCATTATCACTTTGGATTAACCCTAAGATATAGTTTAACTATCAAATTCTAATAGGTAACCAACTATATTTTATGTCAATTATAATTGACTAACGAATGACATAAAAAAATTATTTTCTTTCTTAATTCAATTGCTCTGGTCAAGGTCTTAATTTACTCATTATAAGAAATGACAACATAGAGTTTAAACTTACTACTAAAGTTGACACTTTCCATCTTGATCAATTATTAATTTTATAAGTATTTAATCACATTCAATATCATTTCAACTATAGTTCTATGACTAGATATTCAGAATTAAAGTATAATAAATGATTTGTCAATTATTACGATGATCTCAAGTCTAAGAAAATTCTTACATCTCATCATAATAAACGAATACTCTATTGACATGTTATTGTAATATTAACCATTAGAAATTCTCAATTGAGTCGGTTCAATGATCGTATCTCCATATGCATCATCTATATATGTGATTTAGTTAATGAGATTAATTAGTCTTTATCTTATAGAGATTATCACATATATATTAGTCTTACTGGATTATTAATGTACTATTTTGATGATCCAACGATTAAAAATATTTTAAATTAAATCATAAAAGATTTTATTCTTATTATCAAGATCCCTATCTTGATGTAAAATTTATAAATTTAATTAAGAACTTTATCACATAAATTAAACGATAAGATAATAAATATGATAATAAAATATTATTATCATATATTAAAATAAATTGTCAACTAATAATATATTCAATATATTACATGAATAATTGGATCGTGGGTGTAATACTTATATTCTCAACAGATAACACATATTATCTAAATGAATTGTATTGACCATATTTTTCGTTTTGTTATTCTAAGCCATTCTTGGATTAGTAAAAGTGGACAATGAATACCTTAAACAATCTTAATTCTCTATATTTTTTATACACAATCATGTTCTCTAAAGAGATGAAAATTGTTTCCTCATGTTCCTCATGCATTGAACATATGATGTTTACTTGTATTCATTGTTTAGTTTTGTATTTAATAGGTAATATATCTTTTCACAACATCCAACCCAGGTTATTAACTCTCAATACTATAGGTGCGGGCTGTAGCTTCTTCTAAAAGGAGCCTAAAACCCCTGATGAAGATATCCATTTTGTTATGATTCATGCTTTTCATACTCTATAATATCTAAATAGCTACCATTTTAACATACGGTTCTACATAGCTAATTAGATAGTAATAATTGACTGATAGTGCATTAAGTATCTATACTACTTCTTCTAAATAAAATGAAAGCAACACTTCAAGTTGCTTGATTAAGAAGTAGAGCTCTAAGACTTTTTAATGGGCAGTATATATAATTTGTACCTTGTAATGATTTAATAGGGTAAATTACCAACTTAGTTCTCAATGTTCGATACTTATTACAATTTGGTACTTAATATTTTTTCGTTGTCATTTAGTTCCAGATGTTTTCTATTTATTTTAAATGCTTTCATTTCTTAAGAGAAAAAGTTAAAATGATTATCTCATATTTGAATCAGAAAAAAAAAAAAAAAAAAAAAAACTTAAAAAAATAAATTTTGATTAATTACCTAAACTAATTAATTACTACAACAAAAAATGTCAAATATTATTATTAATTTATTATATCAATTAATAATTAAATTCATTTTTAAGTTATTTTTTAAAGCATTCAAATATGGAATAACCATTTTAATTTTTTTTATTAGGAAAAAAAAGCATATTATAATAAGTACAAAATATGAGAGACTAATGTATTAATTTGCCGGAAAACTATGTTTTTATATAGATTTGATGCATACTAGTAACCTCACAACACAATGATATTTCATCTTGATAGGAATCTATGTACAAACACATAATATATTTCTAAAAGTCATTATGAAAATATTAAAAATATAAGTTTATTGCTCACTTCACGTTCCAAATACTTTGATAGATAAAATAAATCTTATGATTTTGGATTTAAACTACTATACCAAATATGTTTGCACAATCTAACATTCTCTCTTGTTGTACCATATAGTAGAAC
Organism: Carica papaya; assembly: GCF_054855325.1. Classification (NCBI taxonomy): domain Eukaryota; kingdom Viridiplantae; phylum Streptophyta; class Magnoliopsida; order Brassicales; family Caricaceae; genus Carica; species Carica papaya. Next base: position 9,747,352 of record NC_142310.1, on the reverse strand, counting down.
ATTTTGTTCTATATATATGTTAAAAAAAAATCCATTAGAATGATGCATAATCTTGAAAATTCACTTATTACCAATAAAGTTACAGTTCACTCAATAATGGACAAGATGTTACGTATGCTTTTTAGCCAAGGAATTGAAGTTATCGCACATGACATTCCTCTATGCAGGACGGAGTGGCTTTAAAAAAGGCGGTTGGTTCAGTTGGAGCAACAGTGGCAGCTTTAGCTTACCCCTTCGAGAATCGTTCAAGGGCATAGGTCATCAAATTTGTACTTCCGTACAAATCTAAAAGTTGGCTTAATAGTTTCCTCTCAACTCTTTCCTCTTTGAAATTGGAAAGAAAAAAAGATTAGATCCAAGATAAATGTTCAGTCACGTTGTGTGTTCATCGCTAGTTTGCGTAAGTTAATACACAAGGAAAAAAAAAACAAGGAGAAGAAAATATACTTGCAGGGGGATCCAGCAAACTTCAGACACGCATTTAATTAGCATATAAATTAAGTATAGTTATTTTAGAAGCGTTAAGGTCCTAAGCGGAAAAATCAATGGACATATAACCTGATATTATTTATGCAGCAGGTAGCTGAATTAAATTTCTTCATAATTTCCTTTTTTATGTAGATAGCATCATAAATATTATTTATGTGGTACTCCATTAACTTATTTGATTCCAGCAGTGTCGTAACTCTTGAAAGGTGAGAAGTAAATTAATTATGGCATGTGGAGTACGTATACAGTTGCCAGGCATAAATATGGTTCCATTTGGAAGATGTACTAGACATTGTTGTTACTACATGCAAGTGGTTTGCCCATGCTCCCCAATTAATTTTCCAATAAAAGGCTTACTTATGCGCCTCTTATAATAATTAATTTATTATTGTTGTTAACTGAATGTATTTGATCTGAGGAAAACGTAATGCAGTACCTTCAAGATATAATATAAATTTATAAGAATAAGTATCACATTCAAAATTGTTATACTCCAATTTGTTCTACTATTACATAAATATTTATAACAATACTACTAAGAATAATAGCTAAAAATAAGGACCAAAAAGTCCACGCCTGCCTTGGTTTTCTCCCTTTTTACTTTGCCCCATCATTTTTTTTTTGTTTAATTAGATGGCCGAAGCCCCCTTAAGTTAAACTTCAATCCAGTTCGTTTCAATTTGGTCCAACTCATTCTTATAGTTGTTCGGTTAGGACTCAGAACCTATCAGCTCGACCTCAAGCCTGGCTCCTTAATGACAGGCACCTTCTCTCTTCATTTTACATGATAAAAGAATAAGAAAAAATTACTCTTCCCAATGAACATGTATATGTATATACACATACTATCACGATACCTTGTGAAGAATAACCCATGTTATTTAATGGGAGTGCAAGCCTATTTATCACAACGCCCAAAGAATGCTTGAAGCATAGAAAATTTTTCTAATTATCTCAACACTAATAAAAGCATGTATTCCATCTAAACATAAATATACAGTTACGTATGTACAGATACATAAATTAATCGAACAGAAAACCATTAGTCTTTGATAAGTAAGCATAAGCATTTCTGGAATTTGAATGGTGGGCGTTATGGTCAAGAACAATTTAGGTATCATCTAAATTTTAATTTAAACATTCTCGAGAATGGGATGAAAAATCTCCATGGAGATGGATTCTAAAGGATTGCCTGCGAATGTATCTATAAATATGTGTGCATAGATTTATACAATCTGTGTGAGTATATGCATATATATGTGAATTAGTAAGCAAATGAGAGTGTATGTAAAAATATGGGTATACATGTATATGTAAATTAGTATGCACGTAGATGTGTGTATATATAGAAATTCTATGTGTACGTAGAAAATTGTGTTGCAGATTTGTGTATATGTATATATAGGTCTGTGTATATATTTTTATACAATCTCTGTGGGTGTGTGTATATATATATATAAATTGGTGTGCAAATGTGTGTATGTGAATATATATATATATATATATATATATGTATATGTACATATGTATGTTTAAAGATGGGTAGCTGTGTACAAAATATACGCATACGTATACATCTGTGCTGCAGATTGTGAATATGTATATATAAATTTGTGTGTATATTTTTTACATTCTGTGTAGATATATACATATAATGTATATATATATATACAAGAATTGATGTGTAAATGTGTAAGTATATATTATGTATATAGATGTGTACGTGTAGAAAAATGTGTGGATGAATAAACCTTTGTTGAATGTTTGTGTGCATATATATAAGCACACGTGTGTATACATATATATATATATATAGAGGTATATAAAATATGTTGAGTGAAATTGGGTGTTTAAAAAGGGAAACAAATTGGAAACAAATTAAGTAGTGGAGTTTAAATCAAAATAAAAGTAAATGGGTAAATTGAGGGAGGAAATATAAACGCGAACCTACACAAAATTTGTGTGTACGAATAATTGTTAAAGGTTTATAAATTTATAATGAACTGAAGAATTTTGGTTCTTATTAAAATAAGGAGATAATTGTAGAATAGGAAAGGTGAAGAAGATTAATGAATAAAAGTTAGAAAAAGAAAATAATAGGTGCAGGTTAATTAGATGTAAACTCAAAAAGATTATGAGTTAGCATAACATGTCAAAACGTGTAAACACTTTAAGCCCGTTTGATCTTATATTAAGAGGAAAGTGTGTGTGTGTGTGTGCGGGGCTAAGATCCGATTGATCTGGCTTTAGACCTTATCTCGTAGATATTTAATTGTTTTAGATTATGTGGCGTTTATTTTTAAAAGAATTGTTATGTGGCTATTATGAATTTTAATTCACTAGATAATGCAAATTTTTAGTGCTCTCCTGAGGTTAAAACGGCATAGTACAATAAAATCATAAGCTCTAAATGTAAGTGTTTTGATTGTGCCGTAAATGTAAATGTGATATACAAATTGTATTGTACTATATCATAAAGTATTGTGGAATTATGAAGAAAATAATTTGTGCCAACATATTTGTGAAATAGTGAAAATTCTAAGTAATTAATTCCAAAAGAAAATTTAAGATTAGCGAGAGGTTCGATAAGAGGTTTAAACTCATTTTAAGTCTCAAAGTTTATTATTACAGGTAAATTGTCTATGTGCTAACTGTATTGTGAAATGTTATTGTAAAGAGAATATACCCTACTATAACATAATTTATGAGAAATTATTGTACTTATAAATGTGACTTTACAATGTGAATTGTACTACACTGTAACGATGAGATTAACTATACCGTTACGGATATACTATTGATAATGTTATTATGTGTTAAAAAAATAGTATATTATTACTGTAAATCATGAAAGCAAATCTGTAAATGTAATTACAATTGTTTAATGCATCGTCAATCAAAAATTATTGAATTAAAAGTTCAAAAATATATAAGAATAAAAGTGTTGAGTAAATAATTAAAATAGATTGAACTTAGATGAGTTATTAGAAGATTTTCTAATAACATAAAATTTAGACATATGTAGGTGAAGTTTGAAGGAATTTCTTTCATGTAATTAATTTAATTATGTGGATTAGGGTTTTAAATGTTACTATTGAGCACGTGCAACTTACTCCAACCTATCATTTTCAAAATAAGAGAACTAATATTAAGTTCAATATCAGTTAGATAGTGGGGGGAGAATATAAATTTTATGGGACATGCATTAACTTCTATTAAGGCTTATTTAGTTTTCGAATATTAGATCCTGTAAATATATATGTGACGATAAGATAAACCAATACAGATTTTTATTATTTAAGTCAAAATAATATTATAACTATAAATGATTAATATGAAAGAATATTCGTGATTCGGTATAGAAACCAAATTGTTATATTAGAACTTGGTAATTTAGAAACATTCAAAACTATACCCGAAGACTCCTTTTATTTAGTGTCATTTTCTTTGTTACTTGCGTTGCAATTTCTTTCTTCTTTTCTCTTTAATTCCTAAATCTTATTCTCTCAAAATTTCCCTCAAAATCTCTCTAAAATTTCTTAACAATTTTCTCAAAATAATATTTTTCTTAATTTCTATTTAATTTTCTTTCTTCTCACGCCCTTCTCTTTCTTCATCCCCTATTTATATGAAATGAGCACCAAAGAAGAAATGCCAAGTGGCGGTCCACTTGGGCACACCAAAACCAAAATTTCTTCCTCTTTCGGCCACCATTTGCTTTCCTCTCCACCGCTTCCAAATTATATGTATATATGTATAACATAGCCGTTAAATCTCTGAATACCGACACCTCATACTCCACTTTCTTCTGCATTTTCTCATGGCCACTATTTTCTTTAATTAATTCAATTGTGTACAGCTATATATATATAATTATGTATATGTGCGTAAGTATACGTGTATATAACATGGGTATAATTATCCAAAGCAATGATACCTCATCGTTGTCAATCTCCCTTTATTTTTCTTTTCTTAATTCAACGCTCCGATATGGTCTTAATTAATATTCTTTTCTTTTAATGTATTTCATGGCCCCTTACTTCTTATATATATATATATATACATATATATATATGTAACGTTAATTAATTTATGTATATACTAATTCATACATTATATATATAATATTAATTAGTTCATATAAGAATAATTATTCATGTGACTTCCTATTCTCTCTCTACATACATATATATATTACTTTACATATTATATATATGTAACATTAATTAATTAATATATATATATATATATTACTCTACATACAGTATATATAATATTAAATAATTCTCTCTAAATCTAATTTCTTTTTTACTTTCTTCTATCAATTTTAATTTCTATCTCTTACATTTTTATATACACACGCATACTTAATATTTTTATCATACGCAAATAGGGACATCGAGACATTTCAAGATGTTACTGTAACACCCAATAATTTTTAATTTATTATTATTATTATTATTATTAATTTTATTGATATTTATTTTATTTTATTTTTATTAAATTAAATTAAAATAAACCTAATAAAATAAAATAAATATAAAATTGGGTAAAAAAAATATTATTTGGATTTAATTGAAATTGATTTTGGAAAAAATGGGTGAAAATTAGGATTTTAGGGGTATTTTTGAAAAGAAAATCGAAAACAGGGGTCAAAACGTAATTTAGAAAAATTGTGCCCCGTCAGCGCCACGTCAGCAGCCACGTCAGCAGCCCAGTCAGCAACCCTGGCCAACCAGGACCTGCCGCGTGGCAAGACCACGTCGACCCGGGAACGGGCCACGTGGGCGATCCGCGTGCGCGCGATTGGACGGCCCAGATGCGTCCTCGCGCGCACGGACGACCCAGATTGAGCGTGCGCACGGACGGCTCAGATGCATGCGCACGGACGACCCAGATTCAATCGCGCACGGACGGCCCAGATTTAGTCAAAATGGACGGCTGTGATCAAAAAGCAAAAGGGTATAAATAGAACCCCCACACCTGACCACAAAAACCCTAGCCACCTGCCCTCGCCGGAGAAGCCGAACCAGACGCCGGAGGAGCCAGCCGCCGCCACCCGCCGCCGCACCGGGGAGTTTTCCGACCGCCGGTCGAGGTAAATTTCATACCCTGGCTCGTTTTTCCATGCTGAGTTCCATGTGGCCAAATCAGAGCCAAAATCCCGGCCAAACGGCCGGAAAACACGGCCGAAACCCAGCGGCGCCGCCGCGCCCCTCCTCAGTTTTTGCCTCCGATGAGGCCCTTCCCGACCTCCGTTTGATACAATTTTTATATCACCATGATCACCATTCTTTTCTCTACAGGTTGATCAGAGCCAAATCACCAAAACACGAACCTCGCCGGAGAGCCGCCGCACCCGAGAGCACCGCCGCCGGTAAGCTTCGATTTTTCGTAATTTTTTGGCCCCCCGAGGGCCCTAGGGTTGTTTTATCGCAGGGACCGATGCAAGTGTGGCCGAATTCGGCCGAAAACGGCCAACCCGAGGCAAATTACCGCCGCAAACGGCGGCGCCGTCGCCGGAGCACGGTGGAGCCGCCGTGCTGGAATTGCAATATTGGCCGAAAGGGGCCCTGGGTCTAATCTGGGATTTTTTGGGACACGTGCAGGTACCAGTAGTGCGTTTCAGTTCCCCGGGAAAAATTCAGGGAAAGTTAGGGACAGCCTGTAGGCGCACTGTAGAGCCGTATTCGGACCCCGAAACAAGTAAGGATTCCTCACCCTATTTCTTATCACGGTATTAAAGTGCAATAGATGATAAAACAGGATTTCATGAATCAATAACTGTGTGAAATTATTTAAGATTGCTAATGGAGCTCGAGTCTAGTGCATTTGTCGGTTAGTTGTTGTTGTTCTATTTTACAGTTTTAAATGCAGTATGATGTCTGATGTTTTTCTTTCATAGTTTCGTGTGCATGTATCACTGTTCCATTGATTATGGATTGAATATCTGAGAACCCGATGTTGTGTGTTGTCTTGTTGGTGTGAACTACCGGTTTGCATGTTTGTGTGTGATTTGATGATGGTGACTAAAGAAAAAGGGATAAAAAGTTATGTGAATTGGCAAACGAATGATGTGGACAGCCTGACTAGATATCCTGGGAGATGGTGGACGGACCGGGTCCGTAGGGAACCCTACCGGGATTTTGGTCTCTTATACCGGACGGGGTATGGTGACCTTATGTGTTTTGGCGCCCATACCGGACGGGGTATGAGGACGGCCCGTTTCACCCTCATACCGGACGGGATATTGAGGTTTATAGTTTTGGCACCCATACCGGACGGGGTATGGGGACGGCCCTGGAATCTGATTACAAGTGTTAAAGGTTCACGAGGTAGTGGGACCCCTATGGATCCCCATGGATACTAGTAGGCTGGTAAATAAGGAAAAATGTGTTGTGTAATGATTGAGATGCAAAAGCCGTGATAAGTATTATGTTATACAGTTTCTATAATTTCGTGATGATGATAATGTTATTGCTTTCGTATATTGTTTTATGAATTTCACCGAGGTAAGTGGATAGTAAAGGATTTTATTATTGATAAAAGAATTTGTTGTAAACTATGCTCCGTTGGTCTTTTTGTGTTTTCTACCCACCTTTACCTCCGTGACGGTGAGATAGTGTGATGTCCTTACTGGGCTGGTGTAGCTCATTCCTTATTTAATCATTTCAGATTAAGAAGACATTGTTCCCGAGCCCGTTCCGCAGGAAGACGGCGAAGGGGACGCCTGAAGACTCCGTAGTTATATTTATAGCTTTTATTTTCAAGTTTCTCTTTTAGTTAATTTGTTCTTTTATACTCTGAGTACGTTTTTTGTTTTAGTGTAAGGGATGTTTAATCAAAATTTTTATTACGCTTCCGCATTTGACCTTTTTAATACACATATTTCATTTTAAAATTCCGGGGTCGTTACAGTTGGTATCAGAGCCGCATTTCCTCGGACCCATCCCTTACACAATAGTGCCTTAGAGAAATACTCATCGATAGATCGTTACTCAACCATTCCTTGTGAATGCAGGTACACGAAAATGAGGAGAGGAAGGCCCCCACTAAACCGAGCGGCCCAAGATAATTCGCTTCGGGAGGATTTAGACAGACTATTTGAGATGGTGGAAGCTCTCGTAGCTGCCCAGCAAAGGCGAAGGGAGAGAAGGGAGTTACCTGGACCTCCTCCGCTATCGCAGGTTGAGCCCCCGCTACAGCAGACTGATCCTGAGCCACCCCGGCAGGAGCCTGCTCCTCCACAGTACCACCCGGCACCACAGCCACGGTACGACCTAGTACCACAACCACGGTACCACCAGGCACCGCCACAGCACATTCCAGTACCCCCACCACATCAGCAGGTGCCACCACAGGGCCCCCCAGTTCACCCTCAGCCGACCCCAGTCCCTCTACACCGGGATCCCGCTCCTTCCTTGATCGACCCCGGCTTCATAGAGAGGTACAGAAGACTGAACCCTTCTACTTTTGCAGGGGGATCCTCTTTTGAAGAGGCCCAATACTGGCTGGCAGAGACCAAGAGAGCTTTCGAGACCTTGGGAGTAGTTCCTGAGCAGAGGGCTGCCATTGCCTCCTACATGCTGGTAGGGGAAGCAGTACGCTGGTGGGAGCTCAAGCGGACCACCCTGCCCACACCAGCTACTTGGGAGCAGTTCTTAGCGGTCTTCCACGCAGAGTATCTCCCTAAACACATCCAACACCTGAAGGAAATGGAGTTTGCTCAATTGGTCCAGGGAAACATGACAGTGTCGGAGTATACCCGTAAGTTCCTGGAGCTGGGCCGATATGCCCCAGAGACATTGATGGATGAGGGCCGAAAGGCCAGGAAATTCCAGTGGGGTCTCCGCCCGGAGATCAGACAGCACTTACTGGTAATGGAGCTCGAGACATATTCAGCAGTCCTAGCAAAGGCGCAGATCATAGAAAGGAGCTTCGACACCCACCCTCAGCTAGCGGGGAGTTCCCGACCCTCAGCCCCGCTCCGCAGGCCAGCACCTACCGCGCCTGTCCAACCCAGTAAGAGGCCCAGACCCGCCATCAAGGCCCCTCATCAGGCTACGGGGGCAGCACGTGGGAAGATCTGCCAGTACTGCGGCAGGGATCACGGGGACCGACTCTGCTACCGCCTCAGCAACACCTGTCGCATATGCGGCTGTGCCCAGCACTATGCAAGGGAATGCTCGAGGAACCAGAATCCAAGAAGGCCTCCAATCCAGGGCAGAGTTTACAACCTTACCCAGAAGGATGCCGACGCAGACCCGGACGTGGTACATGGTATGTATACTATATCTGGCCATATTGCTCATGTTTTGTTTGACACTGGTGCATCACATTCTTTTATTTCACATGTTCTTGCTTCCAAAATTTGTGTATCACCTGATAGACTTGATTCATTGTTGCTTGTATCTACCGCTGGGGGGGAGACATTGCTAGGAGAGGTTATCTACAGGGCATGTGCCGTGGAGATAGCAGATAAGAAATTGAGGGTAGACCTGATAGGGTTAGACACGGGGGATTTTGATGTAATCCTAGGAATGGATTGGCTAGCGGCGTATCACGCCACCATAGACTGCTTTAACAAAAAGATTGTATTTAATCCTCCCAACGAGGAGCCATTTACAAGTTAATAAAATCATTCAGTACTAATTTTCCCTGATGGCAAGTTTTCTTAATTCCTAGTGCCTTAATCTTGTATTTTCTCTAACTAGGTAAATCCAAGAAAGAAGTTTGTATCCAAGAGATTCCAGTAGTCTGAGACTTTTCAGACATATTTCCGGATGAACTGCCCGGTCTACCAGTGGACAGAGAGGTCGAGTTCACCATAGACTTACAGCCATGTACCCAGCCCATCTCGGTTGCTCCTTACTGAATGAGCCGCATTGAGATGGAAGAACTAAGGAAACAGATCACTGAGTTACAAGACAGTGGTTTCATTAGACACAGCGTTTCTCCTTGGGGTGCCGAAGTTACTTTTACAAGGAAGGGAGATGGAACGTTGAGACTGTGCATTGATTACAGAGGGATAAACAAGGTAACAATTAAGAACAAATATCCTCTTCCCCGGATTGATGACCTTTTCGATCAGTTGCAGGGTGCACGGGTCTTTTCTAAAATAGATCTACGATCAGGTTACCATCAGGTAAAGGTAAGAACAGAAGACATCCCCAAGACGGCATTCCGAACCAGGTACGGAAACTATGAGTTCCTGGTCATGCCGTTTGGACTAACCAACGCCCCGGCCATCTTTATGGATCTAATGAACAAGATCTTCAGAGAGTTCTTGGATCAATTTGTTATCGTGTTCATCGATGATATCTTAGTCTACTCAAAAAGTAAAGAAGAACATGCTCATCATCTTGCCCAAGTCCTACAGGTCTCAGGGAAAAGAAGTTGAATGCAAAGTTGAGCAAGTGTGGATTTTGGCTCGAGCAAACCGCCTTCCTAGGACATGTTATATCGAAGGAAGGGGTATCAGTGAACCCCGAAAAGGTTGAAGCGGTACTTGGTTAGGAAAGGCTGACAACAGTTAAGGAAATTCGTAGCTTCCTGGGGATGGCAGGTTATTACTGCCGGTTTGTCGAAGGGTTCTTTAGTCTAGCAGCTCCTCTAACCCGACTCACAAAGAAGAATGTAAAGTTTGAATGGAATGAGGACTACGAAAGGAGTTTTTCAGAATTGAAGAAGCGACTGACTACTGCACCCGTGCTGGCTCTACTGAGTGGGTCAAGAGGGTATACAGTTTATAGTGATGCCTCCTATCTGGGCCTGGGTTGTGTCCTGATGCAGCATGGAAAGGTTATAGCATATGGGTCCAAACAGCTAAAGAATCATGAGAAGAACTATCCTACCCATGACTTGGAGCTCGCCGCAATCATACACGCCTTGAAAACCTGGCGCCATTATTTGTATGGAGAAACCTTTCATATCTATACCGATCATAAGAGTTTGAAGCACATCTTCACTCAGAAGGATCTCAACATGCGTCAGAGAAGGTGGATGGAACTCCTCAAAGACTATGATTGTGATATCCTATACCATCCAGGTAAGGGCAACCTAGTAGCCGATGCCCTCAGCAGGAAGAGTGCAGGCACCCTAGCCCACTTGATGGTTTCAGAATGTAGGTCAATTGGGGCCACGCAGCAGGTTCGACTGCAAGATTTGAAGAGGGCCACATGTTTGAGCCACCTAGCAGTCCAACTCAAGTTAATCCAAAGAATAAAAGAAGCCTAGTCAGTCGACCTCGCCCTAGTAACCCGCAAGAAGGATGCAGAACAAGGAGTGAGTTCAGAATTCCAGATCTGTGCCGACGGATTGATTCGTTTCAAGGACAGAGTGTGTGTCCCAGACGGCAATGAGTTAAAAAGAGACATCATGACGGAGTCCCATAGTTCAAAATTTGCCATGCATCCGGGAAGTACCAAAATGTACCACACTATGCGACCTCGGTTCTGGTAGAATGGGATGAAGAGAGATATAGCTGACTTTGTATCTAAGTGCTTGGTATGTCAGCAGGTCAAAGCAGAACATCAGCGCCCAGGTGGGATACTTCAGCCTTTACCGATTCCAGAGTGGAAGTGGGAACATATCACTATAGACTTCGTATCGGGACTACCCAAGGCACGATCAGGACATGATGCTATATGGGTAATTTTTGACCGACTCACTAAGTCTTCCCACTTCCTGGCCATCAGAATGACTGATTCGTTGGACAAGTTGGCAAGAATGTATATTGGGGAGATAGTTAGATTGCATGGAGTCCCAATGACAGTGGTATCCGACAGGGACCCCAGATTCACTTCTCGGTTTTAGAATAGCTTCCAGCAAGCTATGGGAACAAAGCTGTCTCTTAGTACTGCCTTCCACCCCCAAACTGATGGACAATCAGAGAGGACAATTCGTACGCTTGAGGATATGCTCCGAGCTTGTGTCCTTGACTCCGGGGGCCATTGGGACGACCATTTACCCCTGATAGAGTTTGCCTACAACAACAGCTATCAAGTGAGTAGTGGCATGGCTCCATATGAGGCGTTATATGGACGCCCATGCAGATCACCGATTTGTTGGGAAGAAGTGGGCGACAGAAGATTGTTTGGTCCGGAGTTGGTAGAGGAGACCACTTCGAAGATAGCTAAAATCAGAAAGAACATTCAGACAGCCCATAGTAGACAGAAGAGTTATGCAGACACCCGGATGAGGGATCTAGAGTTTGAAAAAGGCGACCGTGTGTTTCTTAAGGTCACTCCTTTTAAGGGAATTAGTAGGTTCGGCATGAGGGAAAAATTAAACCCCCGATATATTAGATCCTTTGAAATCTTAGAAAAGATTGGTACCGCTGCCTACAGACTAGCACTGCCTCATGAGCTCTTCCGAGTTCACAACGTGTTTCACGTATCTATGCTACGTAAGTACAACCCGGACCCTTCTCATGTCTTGGCTCATGAACTGCTTTCACTCCAAGAGGACTTGTCTTATGAAGAAGTACCGGTCGGTATCACGGACCGAGAGAGCCGAATACTCCGTAACCGAGAAATATCATTTGTAAAGGTCGTGTGGCAGAACCACACGCCCAGGGAGGCTACTTGGGAACTGGAATCAGAATTTAGAGCCCAGTATCCCCATTTGTTCGACCAAGAGTAAGAGGCAAATTTGGGGGACCAAATTTCTTTAAGGGGGGGAGAGTTGTAACGCCCAATAATTTTTAATTTTTAATTTTTATTATTATTATTAATTTTATTTTTATTTATTTTATTTTATTTTTATTAAATTAAATTAAAATAAACCTAATAAAATAAAATAAATATAAAATTGGGTAAAAAAATATTATTTGGATTTAATTAAAATTGATTTTGAGAAAAAAGGGTGAAAATTAAGATTCTGGGGGTATTTTTGAAAAGAAAATCAGAAACCGGGGGTCAAAACGCAATTTAGAAAAATTGTGCCACGTCAGCAGCCCAGTCAGCAACCCTGGCCAACCAGGACCTGCCGCGTGGCAAGACCACGTCGACCCGGGAACGAGCCACGTGAGCGATCCGCGTGCGCGCGATCGGACGGCCCAGATGCGTCCCCGCGCTACGGACGGCCCAGATGCAAGCGCACGGACGGCCCAGATGCACGCGCACGGACGACCCAGATTCAATCGCGCGCGGACGGTCCAGATTTAATTAAAATAGACGGCTGTGATCAAAAGGCAAAAGGGTATAAATAGAACCCCCACACCTGACCACAAAAACCCTAGCCGCCTGCCCTCACCGGAGAAGACGAACCAGAGGCCGGAGGAGCCGGCCGCCGCCACCCGCCGTCGCACCGGGGAGTTTTTCGACCGCTGATCCAGGTAAATTTCATACCCCCAGCTGGTTTTTCCACGCTGAGTTCCCCTGTGGCCAAATCAGAGCCAAAATCTCGGCCAAACGGCCGAAAAACACGGCCGAAACCCATCGGCGCCGCCACGCCCCTCCTCGGTTTTTGCCTCCGATGAGGCCCTTCCCAGCCTCCGTTTAATACAATTTTTATATCACCGTGATCACCATTCTTTTCTCTACAGGTTGATCGGAGCCAAATCACCAAAACACGAACCTCGCCACCCTCATACCGGACGGGGTATTGAGGTTTATAGTTTTAGCGCCCATACCGGACGGGGTATGGGGATGGCCCTGGAATCTGATTACAAGTGTTAAAGGTTCACGGGTAGTGGGACCCCTATGGATCCCCATGGATACTAGTAGGCTGGTAAATAAGGAAAAATGTGTTGTGTAATGATTGAGATGCAAAAGCCGTGATAAGTATTATGTTATACAGTTCCTATAATTTCGTGATGATGTTAATGTTATTGCTTTCGTATATTATTTTATGAATTTCACCGAGATAAGTGGATAGTAAAGGATTTTATTATTGATAAAAGAATTTGTTGTAAACTATGCTCCGTTGGTCTTTTTGTGTTTTCTACCCACCTTTACTTCCGTGACGGTGAGATAGTGTGATGTCCTTACTGGGCTGGTGTAGCTCATTCCTTATTTAATCATTTCAGATCAGGAAGACATTGTTCCCGAGCCCGTTCCGCAGGAAGACGGCGAAGGGGACGCCTGAAGACTCCGTAGTCATATTTATAGCTTTTATTTTCAAGTTTCTCTTTTAGTTAGTTTATTCTTTTATACTCTGAGCACGTTTTTTGTTTTAGTGTAAGGGATGTTTAATCAAAATTTTTATTACGCTTCCGCATTTGACCTTTTTAATACACATATTTCATTTTAAAATTCCGGAGTCGTTACAGTTACACCTAGTGCTCTAAACGCATTTCTAAGCAATCCCCACGTAATTAAATTGAAAAAACTCTTTTTAAAAAAATCATAAATTGGTAAAGCTTATTAATTATTGTTTTTTTTTTTGCCCCAACAGGATGGTGATAAGTTTGAAAATTAAAAAATAAATTCTTTTGCTTACGGAACTTAATTTGTTTCTCTAAATAAATTTAAGACCAACATTAGAATATCCAAAATTGTACTAAAAAATATAAATAATAAACCTGAATATATATGATGAAAAATGGAATGCATAAGTCCATTGACTGGAGTAGTAAAGTGAGTAGTTAAGTTAAATTATAGCGTCTCTTCTTTGAGAAAAGCAAATTATAGCTGAATGCACTACATAAGCTTGTTAGAAATTTACCATACTCCTAACTTGTTGAATTACTTCAAAGTATAAGACACTCGGTGTGTGTGTGTGTGTGTGTGTATATTATTACACAGTATTTCTCGATTTATTAGCTGAGATTTGGTATCTGGATTTCATTTTTTGTTGATAATTTTTGGAGACAATTACGGGAATATTAATGATCATATTAATTTCATATATCTACAAATAATAATATTTATACAGTACGTCTATTATTGCATGTGTGAAAATCAATAGCACATTGAAGAAATGTTTGGTGTTCTGATAAAGAACCAACTATCTTTTTAGAGATTGAATTAAATGGTTCCCTTAGCAAACATTACTTGCTACTTACAACAAAAATAGTGAATATTTCTAATTGTTTGAATAGTAATTTCCATTTAAGTTAACGGTTAATATAATTTTTTATTTTTTAAAAATTATGAGTTCGATTCAAAGTTATTCTTATATGTCTATTTATTTAAAAATTATTTATTTTTTTATTAATAATATGTATATATATTATCTAATTAATAAAAATATAATTTCTTTATTTAAAGAAAAAAGCATGATAAATGTTTTCACTAGAGTTAGGCAAAATTTTTATTTCTTTATTTATTGATCTACAATCAGTGATACTGGCTTAGTAGTAGTACTGCTAGCTTCCCCGCAACTAGCAAGGAACTCTCTTTCACACTCTCTCTCTCTCTCTATATATATATATATATGTACGCATATGTACAAAGTTTGCACTTGGCATTCTAATTAACGATTCTCTATTCAAAAGTCTTGGTCATAAATAGGAAATCAGTGCTTATAGTTTATTTGGGAAATGGGGAAGTCTTCTTGCTGTGATAAGAAGGGATTGAAGAAAGGGTCATGGACTCCTGAAGAAGACCAGAAGCTTTTAGCTTATATTGAAGGACATGGCCATGGAAGCTGGCGGGCGTTGCCTGCAAAAGCTGGTTCTTAAATTCACCTTTCTGTTTATACATTATATATATATATATTTAGACGTATGCATTTCTCTCTCTCTCTCTCTCTCTATATATATATATATGTAGATTGGTTTTTTTTATTCTAATGGATTATTGTGATTAAAAGGACTACAAAGATGTGGGAAGAGCTGCAGACTTAGGTGGATCAATTACCTGAGGCCAGACATTAAGAGAGGAAAGTTCACCCTTCAAGAGGAGCAGACCATCATTCAGCTCCACGCTCTTCTTGGGAACAGGTGAATCATACACGGCTTCTTTCTTTCTTTCTTTCTTTCTTTTTTAAGTACTACTATTAGAATAATATTTTTGTATAATATTAACCATAAAAATCAAGTTTAATAATTAAACTATAATTTAAGAATTCATGGTTTAATTTCTTCTGGGGTTAGAAAATGTCTTTCGAAAATTTGAAGTTTTAGTTATAACTAAATACCAAATTATTAAAGGCTTGTAGTGGAATAAATAATTGAATACTTCAGAATTTCTTTTATAACTGGTTCGTTTGCAAATTTACGTACAGTTTAATTATAAAATAATAAAAAAAATTTCTTAAAACGATTAAAAAAATTAACCTAATATGAATTTTTATGGGAAAATTAAATAATAAATTTCAAATTTTATTATTTTAAAGAAATTTTAGAATTTATTTTCTTAATTGTATTTTATTGTAGTTTTGATAGAGATTATAATTATTAGATAAAGTTAAATGAATTAAAAATCTCATCAATGTGATTAATTCATTTTGAAATAAAATTTAAAGTATATTAATCTAATCACAGTCACGGAATCTATATATTAATTATTCCTTATCTTATAATAATACCTAATAAAATGTAAAAGAATAAACCAGATATGTTCTCTCCATTATGAATCATGGCAACAGTTGATTAATGAAATTCACTGTATATGTCTTAAATTTCCGAGACACAGTCCGTTCCTATTTTTGAAAATTGCACTACTCTGTTCATTTGTGGAAGAATAATTAAATAATTGAAATTTTGGAAAAAAAAAAATTTACCTTAATGCTGTTCCCTATTTGGTATGTTGTGTATATATAGTAATGCTTTTTTGTATTAATTTTCCAATTAAAACTTTTCCTCCTTCAGTTCATCATTGGTTCTGGTATTAACACTTTTCCAATAAAAATCAATTCATCCATTGAGAAATCAAACAAGTCCGCCCACGAATAGTAATATTGCATTATTATTATTATTTTCTTGTTACTAGATGTTAAAAAAAGGTACAATAATAATAAGTTAGAAAATACTGTAAATTAATATATTTTTATTGATTTCATCAATATGATAGTTTAACGAGTAATACGCTTACATTATTTTTTAAAATTAAAAATTTAAATTTTACTAAAAATATAAATTTCGTTATTTTATATACGTATTATAAACTAATAATATCCGATTCATAATATTTGATTCAATAAAAATAATAATTTAATTTATTAATATTTTAGCTGAGATTTTATAACGTATTCTAACAAAAAAATTATTTTGTAATGACTAAGCTTTCTTAGACAAATATTTAATTTGTGTTCATGATATTTACAAAAATTTTCAGTTAGTTACATTTATAAAACATCTAACTATATTTTGTAAGAATTTAATTAAAAAAAATCAAATTAATTATAGATATTAGTAGTATTAACATCTTAAAAAATATTTCTTGCCTAATTAATGGAAGAAATGAATCACATACATCTTCGTCTTCTCCTTAGTGCTCACTAACTTACTAATAATGGTTATGCATGCAGGTGGTCGGTCATTGCAACTCACTTGCCTAAGAGAACTGACAACGAGATAAAAAACCATTGGAATACACATCTCAAGAAAAGATTAAACAAGATGGGTATTGATCCCGTTACCCATAAGCCAAAAATTATTGCCACTAGCTACACTGACGGTAGCTCTGCCAAGAATGTGGCTAATCTTAGTCACATGGCTCAGTGGGAGAGTGCTCGTCTTGAAGCCGAGGCTAGGCTGGTTCGTGAGTGCAAACTTCTAGCACCCTCTTCAAACCTACCTCTTCAGTTCCACCGACCAGTTCTGCCGTGGATCACCTCAAAAACTACTCATTCCTCAACTCGTCAACATTTGATCACCAACAAAGCTGTTATGGTACCACGAGAAGGCAAACCCCAATGTCTCGATGTGCTCAAAGCGTGGGAAGGGGAAGTCTCTAACATGTTTTTCACCGTCACTTCTGCCACCAGGGACGTCAACTTGATCGAGGGTCTGAAGTCACCAACGTCAACTTTGAGCTTCTCAGAGAACGTGTTACCAATTACAACGACCGTTGAATTTAGTGAAAACCAAGTTGACAGTAATTTTCTGATGTGTAGAACCACAGAATTCAAAGATGATGGTCAAAATGACAATAGCTATAAATGCCAACATGCTAAAATGTCAAACCAAAAATCGCCAGAATTTTGGAAATACAAACTCGACAATGATATTCATGCAATGGTAGTGCATGAAATGACAACGTATCCAAATGATCGTACGTTGTTTTATGAAGATTCATCAATGGTGGATCTGTCAGGGAGGCTTGCCTATCATGGTTCTTCTTCTAATCAAGTACAAGATCCACCATTATTGAGCTTCAATAATGGTGGAAGCTATGTTAGCGATATGGTTGATGAAGAGATCAGTAAAAGCTACTGGGAAAACATGTTGCTAAACGTAGCCAATTATGCTTCACCATCTGGATCACCTGTATTTTAGGTGGTTCAAATAAAATTAATTAATGATGGTATCAAGTGTGTTTCTGCATGCATTAAGTTGTAACATCCGAGGACTATGATTGAGTTGGCTTAAAACTTAATAGCTTTATCCAATAAAGTAGTGTTTTTCATTTTCCCAATAAATATATAAGTAATTTTTTCACTTCCATTAAAAAAAGTATATGTTTTTTGCTACTTTATTTTTGTTCATAAAAAAAAGTACTTTTCTTAATATTCTTCTCCAAAATTTTATTTACTAAGAAAATTTTATGATTAAATTAGAGTACAATATTTTGTGGTTTGGTATGTTTTAATTTGAATTTTATTACCTCTATTTTTCTTATTACAAATTGAAAACACACATCTATTCTTGTCTTATGTTATTTTATATCAAATATATATTAGTTTTCTTAGGTTTTTCATTATTTTGAAATTTTCATTATACATAAGTATTAGTCTCTAAAAAAGATTAATCTTATGTAAAATAACTTTAAATAAGAAAAAAAAGACATAACTACTAAAGGTAAAAATAGTTGAAGCTCAAGTTATTAGATTGTGTTTTGCTCAAATTATATTAGTATCACATTAATTATAAATGAGATATTTATATACGTTGAGTTCTTAGATTTTCTTTGACAATAGCACATTTTGCTTCTTTTCAATAAAATGAGAGCGATATTTCAAGTGTATTAAATTTACCTTAATTAGGAAATAGAGCTTTATAACTCTCTAAGGACACCATATATAATGTTTTATCTTATAATGATTTAATAAGGTAAATTTTCAAATTAGTTCCTGACGTTTGACAATTGTTACAATTTAATTATTAATATTTTTTTATTATAATTTGATACTTAATATTTTTTATTTATCTCAAATACCTCCATTTCTTAACAGAAAAAAATTAGAATTATTAGATCATATTTGAAAGTTTTAGATAAAAATAGGATTTTGATTAATTAATTAAATTAATAAAAAAGGTCAAATATTATTATTAATTTATTAATTTAGTTAATTATTGAACTCATTTTTTTGAGTTATTTTCTAAAGCATCCAAATATGGTA
This sequence comes from Carica papaya, assembly GCF_054855325.1. NCBI lineage: Eukaryota > Viridiplantae > Streptophyta > Magnoliopsida > Brassicales > Caricaceae > Carica > Carica papaya. Next base: position 9,728,413 of record NC_142310.1, on the reverse strand, counting down.
TATCTATTTTAATTTTTTTGTTAGAAAATGAAAAAAAAAGATATTTAAAATAAATAAAAAATATTAAGAAGCAAATTGTGTGTCACACCCCGATACTCGATATGAGGCGCAATTCCTGCTCATGTTATTTTCATGCAGTGGGCTCATAAAATATATATATGCATGGGTCAAAAATATAATACACTATAATATCCCATGTAATATGTACAGTAATTATATATATAATATAATGTTAAAATTTAGAGTCTAACATAATAAAATAAAACTTTTCGAATACGCACAATATATACAAAAATAAAAACTCTTTTACAAGTTCTACTCGTCTGACAGCGATACTGGCTCTTCATTCTTATCTGAAAAATATCAGGATAAAATTTAATGTGTTTCACCAACTCAATAAATATTCTCATTCTCTCAACCTAGATAAAATTTCATGAAAAACATATGGTAAGAAACAAAAGTAATAAAAATATTTCAATACAATTTCCATATTCTTATTTTCACTATTTCACATGTTTCTGATCGATCTGATGAATTCTTTCGAATATCATATACAAACCTCAAATATATATTCTCATACTCTCGAAAGTCATAAATGCACTCGAATATCAATCATCATTTCGAAACATAATCACACATACAAAAGATCACAGATACATTCGAATATCATTCATAATCTCGAAACATAATCACACATATAAAAAAAAGATCATAGATGCACTTGAATGGTCATTTCTATAGTTTCATTGCGCAATGCCGTTTATGTCATCATCAAGAAAAGGCGAAATGGATCCCTCCATCTTATGAATAGCACACACATAAATTACACAATGGCCGCAGCAGGTACGTTTGCTAGGTGGCCCACATTCACACGAATGCCTATCCACGTCTGGATTTAGGTTTCAGACTATATACATATACAGGTTTACCATGTCCGCAGAATTTTAGCTACACACACACTCCCCACCTCGATTCAGACTAAACGAGAAGGTATTCAGGGTCCCTATCCTATTCACTCCTACTTCTCATTCTAAAATTCTCAATTTATTTAAATGATCAATTTCTTATACTCAATTATTTCTTTTCCTTTCTATTTTTGTATTTTTATTTTATTTTATTTTTTTTCAATTTTTCCTTATTTGGGAATTTTTCTTTTTAATTTCAGATTTCATCAGTCCAAATAATTCTCAATCCATTGGGTTTGTTTTCTGGTTTCGTCTCCTCATAGGGTTCTAATTGCTTAGATTTACTAATCATAATTTGGATTCTATTTTTTATCAAAAATTAGGTCAATGTCTGTTCAAATTTTAAAATTTATAATTTAATGAAATGAATGCATATTCCAAAAAATTCAAACCCGGTTGAGATTTAGAAATACTTACTCTCCTACACGTCTTCCTGAATCCGTCTGAATGTCTAAATTTTTCTGTATACACGACATAATTAATTAAAATACTTCGAAATACCAAAAATTAATTTAATCAATTTATGGATTCCAACGACCACCTAACAAAATACCTGAATCTATCAGGATCCGTATCCGAAAAATCTTTCGACTCTCTGTTTGGCGAATCATATTTTTATTTTTCGAGAAAGACTTTTTGGCTTCCTGGACGGTAAACCGGATTCCTATTTTTTGAGGAAGACTTTTCAGCTTCCCAAACAGCAAATCAGAATTCAAAATGGTGGATCGATTTTTCACGCTCAGGGAATACCCTTCGGCTTCCTGAATGGGTCGGTTTTTCCCATTCCCAAGGAAACCTCCACAGTTCCAACGCAGGTGGGGGGCCTGGTCGAGCTCGTGCGGCTAGCCTGACACCAACCCCGCTCCACCGCTGCTCAACAACCACCAAAAAAATGCAAAAAAGCTTTACCTTTCTAGTGTGGGGGCGATTCGGCCTTGATTTGGCACATGGTCGCCTCCTCTCGGTCACTTCGTGGTCTTTTAGCTCTCAAACCTAGCTCGGATGCGGCACTCGAAAAACTTGAACAACTTTTGTCTCCGTCGTCATACGGCGTCTTGGGTCGTTTCCTCTTCCTCCTTCCTTTTGGCTCGGTTTACACTGTTCTCCCACCTCTGCCTCTCTCTTCTTCCCTTCCTCCCTCGCGGCGGCCGCACTTTGGCTCCCCTTCTCTTTCCCACTTGGCCCTTTCTCTCTTTTCTTCTCATTCCTCCTTTTTTTCTCCTTTCCCTTCTTCTTTTCGACCTCTCTCTTCCTTTTTTCTCCTCCTTTCTTCATTCTTTCTCCTTTTTTCTTCCCTCTTTTGCTCGACCACTCTTTTTTTTCTCCTTCATTTTCTCCTTCTCCAGCCTCCTTCTTCCTTTCCTCTCCTTCTTTCTTCTCTCTCGACTTCCCTGAACGACCCCCTCTTCTTCTTTCTCTTCCCGATCGCTCCTCTCTTTTTTGACTACTCTTCAAAATGAAGAGAAACCCTAAAATTTTTTCTTTTTATATCCATTCGCCCTGACCGTTAGATCTTTCTAGCTCGATCTGGGTTGTCCGTTTTTCATTAAATCTCACCCATTTGATCTTCTCAAACGGTTCAATCAAGACCGCTCGTTCCCTATTTCTTTTTTTTTACCCCATTCCACTTCCACTTATTTATACTTTTACCCCATTTTTTCTCATTTGTTTCCCTTAAGTCCTAATTCTAATTTTATTTTTTATTTACATTTCGTCTCTTTTTTTTTTCTTTAGATGGATATTACATTGTAACAAAAAAGTTAAGAACTAAATTGTAATGAGTGCAAAACATTATAGACTAATTTACTAATTTTCTATAAAATTATTTGTTTGTGTAGATTTAATGCATGCGAGTAACCTCACAACATTATGACATTTTCTCTTGATAGGAATCAATGTATAAGCACATAGTGTATTTTTAAAATTCAGAATGATAACATTAAAAATATAAGTATATTATTCACTTTATGTTTAGATAAGTGAGTTTAGTGGTTATAGATTTAACTACTAGACTTACAATCCAAGCATTCAATACCATTTAGTAGAACATTTTATTTTATATACATGTCAATAAAAGCCAGTATAATAATCTTGTAAATCCATTTATTACCAACATAACGGACATGTCATTTATGCTTTTTAGCCAAGGAGTTGAACTTATCACACATGATACTCCTCCATGCAGGAAAGAATGGCTTTAAAAAAGGTGGCTGGTTCAATCGGAGCAACAGTGGCAGCATTAGCTTATCCCTTTAACATTGTTCAAGGACATAGGTCATAAAATTTGTACTTCCATACGAATCTGAAACTTGGCTTAATAGTTCATTTAAAAACAAACAGATCCAAATAAATGTTCAGTCACCCTCTATTAATACGCGAAAAAGAAAGAGATAAAAAAAACAAGAAGAAGAAAATATGCTTGCAGGGAGATCCAACAAGCTTCTGACGCGCATTTAGTTACCATATAAATTAAGTATAGTTATTTTAGAAGCATCAAGCTCCTAAGCGAAAAAATCAATGGACATACAAGGTCATATAGCCCGCAGCAGGTAGCTGAATTAAATTTCTTCATAATTTTGTTTCATCTAGATAGCATCGTAAATATTATTGTTTATGTGGTACTACAATAACTTAATTGATTCCAGCAGTGTGTCATTATTTTTCAAAAGTGAGTAATAAAATTAATTATGGCATATGGAGTACAAGTACGTATACAGCTGTCAGGCATAGTTTAATGGAAAAACTCTTATGAATTGTCCTTAGAGGCTCCAGTTGCAGATTACTTTTTCCTATAAAACTTTTAATTAACATTTGAGATATGTTTCATGAAATTGTGCTATGTATCTAGACCCATCGTCTATATATATCCTTCATTCATGCAAGATTTATACATATACACGCATATGAACATACATGTGTAATGTTGTGCAACGGAGAGTCGCCTTGGACCTTCTTAATAACTTTATAGAATATGTATGTATCTTAGCTTTGAAGTTATTATTCTAAAATAATAAACAAGTTGAGAAAATTAGAGAAGATTAGCTAGAAGTTTTGCTGTATGTATTTTATTAACAGATGAGGAATATATATATAGGAGAATATACACAATCTTGGCTACCTATGTGTAAGACTATGAAATCATAATCCTTAATATGAGGGATTTAACACAAAGCAATATAGAAAAATAAATATATACAAAATATAAGAGACATACAAAAATAGAAAACATATATTACAAGATATTTCTTAATACTCTCTCTCAAGTTGGAGAGTGAATATCATGAAGTCCCACTTTGTTGCAGAACGTCAAAATATGGTCTTTTCCTAAAGCTTTTGTGAATATATCTGCTAACTGGAATTGCATTGAAATATGAGAAAAGTTTATCATTCCAGCTTGTAATTTTTTTCAAACAATATGACTATCTATCTCAATGTGTTTCGTACGTTCATGAAAGACGAGATTTGTAGTAATGTGTAGGAGTTGCTTGTAAAACTTTCAAATCTTGTAGTATGTAGCGCAAGCCATGGCTTGATATTCGACTTCTTCTGATGATTTAGAGACATTACCCTGTAACAGATCTTCTTATGGCACGATAACCTTCCCAATCTGAATCACAATAGGCTTTCAAATCTAGATTATTAGTGGATGAGAACAATAATCCTTGACCAAGAGTACCTTTGATATATCAAGAATCCACATAGCAACATCCTAATGAGGTCTTCGAGGTTTATGCACAAACTGACTTAGTGTTCGAACTGAGTAAACTATATTCGGTCTTGTAACTGTGAGATAAATTAATCTACCAATGAGCCTTCTATATTTAGCTGGATCATTTAGTAGCATTCCATATGTAGGAGTGAGTTTCAAATTTTGTTCCATTGGAAACTTGTCTGGGCGTGCACTTAAAAATCTTAAATTTTGCAAAATATGTAAAGCATATTTTCTTTGAGACATGAAAATGCCTTTCTTAGAGCGTGAAAGCTCAATACCCAGAAAATATTTCAAGTCTCCAAGATCTTTGATGCGAATGCATTGTAAAAATTTTTTTTAAGGTGTTTCATCTCTTGAAGGTCTTCTTATGAGAAGTATGTCATCAATGTAAATAAGGACTGTTGTGAATAAAGAACCTTCAGCTTTAGTGAAAAATGAATAATCAGCTTTTGATTGTTGGTAATTAGCCTTTTGAATAGTATTTGACAACATGGAAAACCAGTTTCTTGATGCTTATTTAAGTCCATAAAGTGACTTATTAAGTCGACACACAATGTTCTCCCTCTGTCAGCGAATACCAGGTGGAGTTTTTATGTACACTACCTCATGCAAATCACCATGAAGAAAAGCATTTTGTACATCTAGTTGATGTATGAACCAATTGCGAGCAGCCACAATAGTAAGAAGACAACGTAAGGTGGTGAGTTTGGCAATAGGAGAAAAGGTTTTTTGGTAATGAATACCTTCGACTTGAGTGTAACCTTTAACTACAAGTCGCGCTTTATAGCGCTCAATGGTGCCATCATATCTGTATTTTATTTTATATACCCGTTTGCAACCAATGGGTTTATGACCGGTAGGAAGAGGAACTAAATTCCATGTGTTATTTTATTGCAAAACTCTGTATTCATAGTGTGTGTCCAATGTGGGTCAAGGATAGCTTGAGCATAGGATTGAGGTTCTTTATGACCTGTATGTTAGCTAAAAAAACACAATGAGTAGTAAAAAGATGAGAATATGAAAGAAAATGAGAGAGAAGGTACCGAGTATTGGATTTGGAATTTGGTGTCAAAGTAGAGTGATTGACTAAAGCTAACAATATGCAGTCTTTATGCCATGTTGGAGGTTGCAGAAGGCGAGTGGATTGACAGGTAAGGATGGAAATTGAAGGATCTAAGTTGGTAGGAAGAGATAGAGGTGGTTCATCTTAAGTTGATGAAGTAGGGGATGAGGAAGATAGTGGGAACAAGTATGGGAGATGGGAATCCTTGGCCATTAGACATATCAGTCTGTTAGGGTGGGGTGGAGGTGTCTTGTGATGGAGACCAATTGTCTGAATAAGCAAAAGAAGGATCAGGTAACACAAAACTGGAATCTAGAATATTCAAAATTGAAGGGAAAGTGGTTTCATAAAATTTGACATCACGACTAACAAAAAAATATTTTTCTCTAAATCATAAAGCTTACAACCCTTTTAACTAGTAGGGTATCCAATAAAAATACATTTTTTAGCACGCGGTTCAAACTTATGTGTATGATAAACAATAGTGGCATAACATAAGCAACTGAATACTCTCAAGTGATCAAATGATGGTGGACGTTTGTATAATAATTAAAAAGGGGATTTGCTGGATAACAATGATGATTGTAATCGATTTATAAGATAAACAGTAGTTAATACAGATTCACCCTAAAAATTAAGAGGTAGATGATACTAAAATAGTAATGCACGGGCTATCTATAAAATATGGTGATATTTGTGTTCAACAACTCCATTCTATTGTGAGAGTGTAGACACAAGTGCATAGGTATTCAATACATTTAGATTGAAAAAAGATCTCTTATTAACATGAATTTAGAACCATTATCTACCCTGATAGCTTTTATAGTTGCATGAAATTGAGTACGAGCAAAGGTAATAAGAGATTTTAAAATACTTTAAGTTTTAGATTTAAATTGCATAAGAAACATCCATGTGCATCTTATAAAATATCAACAATAGTAAGAAAATAACGTGCACTTGAATGTGTAAGAATTTTGTGGGAACCCCAAATATCACAATGTAATAATTTAAAAGGTGCATGATTTGATATGGAACTTAAAAGGAAAGGAAGTCTGGTATGTTTAGCCATAGGACAAACATTACAATTATTATATAAAGAAATATTTTTAGTAGCCAATAAAGAAGAAACTAACTTAAGGTGAAGTGGTGATGGATGTCCGAGGCGTATGTGCCACACGTTTTGAGGTTGGGAAACTTGGTGAGCGACTAGTGTTCTTTGTATTGGAGATATGTAATAAAGACCATCATATTGCTTACTCAAGCCAATCATCTTCCCTGTAGCCAAGTCCTGTAGAACGAAAATGTGGGAAACAGAATGGCACAATAGTTTAAAGTAGTGGCAAGTTTACTTACTGATATTAAGTTTAATCGAAAAGAAGGAACATACAAAACATTATCTAAATTGATATATGGAGTGAATGATATGGTTCCTGTTGAAGTAATTGTGGCAGAAGACCCTATGGGTAAATTGACAATAGGTATTGGTGACCATTTTGTGTGAGTGAAAAGTGATGAATCTGAAGTGATATGATTAGTAGCTCCTCTATCCAACATTCAAGGTTTAGTGAATATAGAATTAATTGAGATGTTAAAAAAAGGAGATAGGCCTGTAGTATTTGCATAAGCATTGTTATTGCCATAAGCAAAATTTGTAGACATCATAGATAAGGCATGAGCTAGTTGTTGAATTTGATCTGCTGATAGACCATGTGTGGGATTGAGTTGGTTGGAGAGTTGATTTGGTTTACTGACATCCTATGAATGAGTGTCTTACATAAACTGAGAGGAGCTTGTTACATTGACACTAGAGAAGGATTTGGGTGCAGTTCCTCTTGATCCACGCTGCTACTATTGTGGTTAACCTTGTTGATTCCCTTGAGCTCCATGTTTATTAGAAACCCATGTGCCATTTTTAAACTTGCATCTTTTTTCAGTATGCCATCTTCTATCATAATAGCTGTAATGAAATTTCGGAGTTCGACAGTTTTTAATAGTATGACATTCTCTATTGCAATGCTCACAATGCTTGTTTTTGGATTTATTTGAGAAGATGTTTGAATGGGTTGGAACTGCAGCAGCAATAGAAAAATTTCCAATTTATTCTAAAGCCATTTGACATTGTGTTTCATCTTGAATAACCAGAGAATAAGCTTGACGTACATTAGGTAATTGAGTCATCATGAGAATATTGGTACGAATGACGTTGTAGGTATCATTAAGACCCATAAGGAATTGCATCACTTGATCCTCTTCTCTTTGTTCATTATGTGTTTTCATCTTATTGTAGGTCGAAAGAGTGCGATATGTTTCTAATTCATCCCAAAGACATTTAAGTTTTATAAAATAAGCAGACACTGGCATGGAGCCTTGAGAGAGATAAATCAATAATTTTTGGATTTAATAGATTGCCGGAGCATTCTTTTGAGCGAACTGATCTTTAAAATCTTCCCAAACTTGATGAGCTATTTTGGCTTGAATGACTCCCTTAGCTAAGTCAGGTTCTACAGAGTGAGTGAGCCATGATAAAATCATGTTGTTACATTGATTCCATAAAGCATAACATATAAGATCTTCTGTTTCTGAAGGTGATTCAATTGTTCCATTAATGAAATCGATTTTGTTCTTGGTCGTGAGAGCATGAATCGTGGATTTACTCCATGATTGATAATTGGATCCATTCAATTTTATTGGTACAAGCATATGATTAGGATGATCTAAAGAGTGAATAAAATATGGGTTTGATGAGTCCATAACAGAAGTATTGTTGGTATTAGCTGAATGCTTGGAAATAGATTTTTCTAGTGGTGTTTGATTTTCAATTGTCATGGTTATAATTTTGCTTTGACACCATTTAAAATAATAAATAAGTTGAGAAAATTAGAGAGGATTGGCTGGAAGTTTTTCTGTATGTACTTTATTGAGAGATGAGGAATATATATATATAGGAGAATATACACAATCTTGGCTACCTATGTCTAAGGCTATAATATCGTAATCCTTAATCAATGGATTTAATACAAACCAATACATAAAAGTAAATATTTACAAAATATGGGCGATATACAAAAATAGAAAACGCATATTACAAGATATTTCTTAATAATTATACACATTACTTCCTATAATATATTTATATTATAAACAATATTTAGCAAAAGAAAAGCATAATTTGTAAATGTGAGAATTATTATATGAAAATTATGTGTGACAACTTGAAGATTCTTTATTTTTAAATAAATTATTTATCACATAAACGTTTGTGCATATTATTTTGCTTAACTATAATACTATATGTGTGTGTATATATTAATAAATTTCACATATCCATGACTATATAGTCTAGAGAGGAATATAACTTCAAGTTTTAACAAACCTTCTTTTCTTAATCTTCATTTATAGAAGTACAAAGCTTATGTGTACATTATGTATATTTTAATTTAAAATAATCTATTGAAAAATATTTAAAGAAGATAAAGATTTATTTAGTTAGGAATATATGATAGAGGAAGAAGCTAACTCATATTTGCTATAGTGAAAGACTATAAAAATAATGAGTTTCTTACTCAAGCTTAACAAAAATTTAAGATATACTAGACATTGTTGTTAACTATCAATTTAGAAGAAAAAAATACGATAAAGTATACTACATGCAAGTGGTTTGCCCATGCCCCCCAATTAATTTTCCAATAAAATGCTTACTTATGCACCTCTTATAATAATTAATTTACAACAACATATAAAATTGTTGTTAGCTAAATACATTTGTTCGAGTAGAACATAATACCGTGCGTTCAACATATAATATAAATTTACAATGAGTACTATAAGAACAAGTATCACATTTTAAATTGTCATACTCTAATTTGTTCTACCATAAAATAAATATTTATAACAATACTAGTAAAAACAATAGTTAAAATATGCTAAAAAGATATATGGAAAGATTTGACTTACTTACGCTCGATAATAATGATAATAATAATAATAATAATAATAATAATAATAATTTTACTTTATTTTATTTTTAGTGGTCAATAAGAAAAAGAGAAAGAAAAAGAAAAAGAGAAAGAAAGAAAGTTGGAGAAGAAAAAGAGAAAAAAAAAAGACAGACAAAAAAAGAAACGGGGGAAGGCCAGGACCAAAAAGTCCAAGCTTGCCTTTGTTTTCTTTTTTTTTTTTTATACTTAGAATGCCTAAGCCCTTAACTTCAACTCTAATCCATCTCTTAACAAAAAAATAGCTCAAATGTTTCCATTTGGTCCAACACATCCTTATCATTGTTCGGTTAGGACTCGAGCCCAAACATTCACATGTTTTCAAAAATATATTCAAACAAAAATCTAATTAGTTTTGAGTAAAGTTTATAAAATTAAGAAATTAAGATTGATAATCAAGTATGTAAAAAAATTAGAAGATGGTGATACTGAACGTTTTAATATATCATTTGCTTGTTGCTTGATTATTGAATGAAGATTGTATGTTTTAAATATTGTATGATGGGTTAATGGTATGATGAGTTGAATAGTTTAAGTAGAATAACAATAATAGTGCATTTCACCAATAAGATCATAGATACATAAAATAACTCTCACAAATAAAATAAGATCAATAAAAAAATACACGTTCTTAAATAAAATTAAAGATTATAAATAAAACTAATAAACTTTAAAAAATAAAAATAATAAAATCACTAAAACAAAAATAGTAAACAAAATGACAACCAAATAAATTACAAAAAATATAAAAGTGTATGATTAAGGGGAGTTAGTGCATAGTTCCATGAGGCTGGAAAAGAGACAAACAATAAAAATCAGAATAGTATCAAATATAGAGCATGACCACTAAGAAAGTGTATACAGTCTCTATGTCACATACCACACCTCGTCTTATAGGGTAATTACTGGAGTATACTTCCTTAAATCATATAGATTCGAGTTAAATAAAATATCTTAACTTTATTAATCATAAAAGAGTTGCATATGTGTTATATCTCTTAAATGTAAAACATAAAAAAAATGTATGAGGCTCTAAATTTCCTTATTTACATTACTAAATAAAAGTATAAAATAGTAACCTTAATCTCAGAGTCTAACTTCAGATATTTTTTTCATATCACCGCTCACTCTACAGTGGTACCTTCAGTATCTGGAGAGTGAGATAAAATATCCCAATAAGCGATATTATGAAATCATAACATACTACATGTAATATATAATTTCTTTACACACATAAAACATATATCATATAGTATTTCCAAAACAGATATAAATCAAAAGATGAAAGTACAAATCAGAAAATGGATTCATGTTATAGATTTTATCACTATTATAGACGATCAATCAGTTACCATAAATTATGCGTAGGCACAGATACTTATCACTGGTTCCCCATAAACCCGAATATGGAATGATATACATGAGTACCTTGAAACACTGCTACCCCCCGAACACAAAATGGTTAGGGCACACAGATCATATTATTTTTCCATACACCCGAACATATAACGATTATGTGTGGGTACACACTTATCACTTCACCAATACACCCAAATACGGAATGGTTATGTACGGCCAGATTGAAGCCTAACATAATGCAGGTACTTTCGGAATAACTTTTTTTCTATAATGAGTGATGCACACATATCAAAATCATATTTCAAAAACAAAAGGCGAAATAACATTTATATCGAAGTAAAACTTTAACAAATACTTAGCAAATACATAAAAAAAATTAAAAACTTACACATTTTTATACTGAAAATACGTAAAATATTTCAAAACTATGTAGACTATGAACCCATAATATCCACTTACCTTAGATCCTTAGCAGTCGTAGTTTTACTTCTGGCAGAGTTCCGACTTTATTTATTACTTTTTCTCTAAAACATTTGGTAGAGTTTTTTGATATTTTTTGTCACTTTTCCTTTTGATCGTGAGCCTTATTCATCTTCTCTTCTTCTTTCTCCATTTTTACAAATTTAGCAGAGTTTCTCCAAGAGTTTTATCTAAAACCTCAAAATACTCTCAAAAATCACATACTTTGTACTTCCTCTCATTCCTTCACCTTTATGCTTTTAACTATTTTTTTCTCATTCGGAATGTCTCCTCCTCCCTTCTCCTATCCCTTATTTATAAGAGTGGGGAGCCATGAGGGAAAGGTTGTCACTATTCTGTCATACTATTTCATCTAAAAGTTGACATTTTTCATCATGTCACTTCACTTAAAAGGTTACCACTCTTCACATATCGTTTTATCTTAAAGGTATTTTCACATGCTACTTTATCTAAAAAGTTACTACTTTTCACATGTCATTTTATCTAAAAGACCTTTTCACATGTCACTTTATCTAAAAGGTTACCACTTTTCGTATATGACTTCATCTAAAAATTGTTATTTTTTATTATGTTATTTTATCTAATGGTTACTACTTTTCATTATATAATTTTATTTAAAAAATTCCCACCTTTTCTCATGCCTCTTCATGCTTATTCTAGTTCTTTCGTCATTATCCATCATTTTTTCGTTTGCCCCTAACCTATGTCCTTAACCTTATTATATATTTTCAAACACATGCAAAACTAAATTAAATATATCAAATATATATGCTGCAGGAGCTATTGTTAGACCAAAAGCATGACTAAGAATTCGTAATAGCCATACCTGGTCCTGAAGGTAGTCTTAGGAACATCATGGGTAAGAATTCGTAATGGTCATACCTGGTCCTGAAGGTAGTATTAGGAACATCATCTTTCTTAATTTTTAGTTGATGGTATCCAGAACATAGATCAATCGTTGAAAATACTTGGCTCCTTGAAATTAGTCGAATAAATCATCGATACGAGGCAACAGATATTTATTCTTTATGGTAACTTGGTTTAGATGTAACACCCAAGTATTTTAATCTTATTCTTATTATTATTATTTTTTTTTTTTCTATTTTTCTTTTTTTGTATTTGAATTTTTTACTTTTTAATTAATTTAATTTAATAAAAATAAAAATAATAATAATGATAAAATTGGATAAAAATATTATTTGGATTTAATTGAAATTGATTTTGGAAAAAAGGGGTGAAAATTTAGATTATGTGGGTGTTTTTGAAAAAAAAATCGAAAACCAGGGTCAAAACGCACTTTAGAAAAATTGTGTCACGTCAGCACCCACGTCAGCGGCCCGGTTAGCAGCCCTGGCCAATCAGGACACGCCGCGTGGCAAGGAAACACTGACCAGGGAACGGGCCACATGGGCGATCCGCATGGGCGCGATCGGACGGCCCAGATCTGTTCCCGCGCGCACAGACGGCCCAGATCAAACATGCGCACGGACAGTCCAGATTCATGCGTACGGACGGCCCAGATTCAATCAGGCACGGACGGCTCAGATTGCATCGCGATTGACAGCCCAGATTTAATCCCAATTAAATCGCGATCGAACGGTTCAGATTTAATCTTGATGGACGGTTGAGATTAAAAGGTAAAGGGTATAAATAACCCACCCACACCTGACCACAAAACCCTAGCCGCCGTGCCTCGCCGGAGAAGAAGAACCAGATGCCGGATGAGCCGGCCGCCGCCACCCGCCACCGCACCGGGGAAGTTTTCGATCGCCGATTGAGGTAAATTTTCTCCTCCTGGCTCATTTTTCGATGCTGAGTTCGCATATGGCCAAACCGGAGCCAAACCACTGGGCAAACGGCCGAAAAACCCAGCCGAAGCCTAGCGGTGCCGCCACGTCCCCCTCTATTTTTGCCTCCGATGAGGCCCTTCCCGACCTCCATTCGATGCAAATTTTATACCACTGTGATCACCGTTCTTTTCTCTACAGGTTGATCAGAGCCAAACATCAAAACGTGACTCACGCCGGAGGAGCCGCTGCACCCGAGAGCACTGCCGCCGGTAAGTTTCGGTTTTTTATGATTTTTTGGCCCACCGAGGGCCCTAGGGTTGTTTTATCACAGGGACCGATGCAAGTGTGGTCGAATTCAGCTGAAAACAGTCAACCTGAGGCTAATCACCGTCGCAAGCAGCGGCGCCGTCGCCGGAGCACGGCGGAGCTGCCGTGCCGGAATTTCGATATTGGCCGAAAAGGGCCCTAGGTCTGATTTGAGATTTTTTGGGACACATGCAGGTAGCTGTAGTGCGTTTCAGTTTTCCAGAAAAAAATTCAGGGAAATTAGGGACAGCTTGTAGGCGCACTGTAAAGTCGAATTCAGACCCCGAAACAGGTAAGGACCCCTCACCCTATTTCCTATCACGGTATTAAAGCTAAATAAATAATTAAACTGTATTATGTGACTTTATAAATGTATAATTGATTTAGGTTGCCAATGGAGCCCGAGTCTGATACAGTGTTGGTCTGTTATTGTTTGATCTAATTTTCAGTATTAAATGCAGCATGATGTTTGATGTAATTATGTTATGGTCTCGTATGCATGAACTATGGTTTCTTTTATTATGGTTTGTATTATGGTGAACCCGGTACTGTATTGTCTTATTTGGTGTCAATTACTGGTTTACATATTGTGTATGATTGGATGATTGAGATCAAAGAAAAAGGCAAAAAAGTTATGTGAATTGATAAATGGATAATGTGGACAACTTGACTAGATATCCTGGGAGATGGTGGACGGACCGGGTCCGTAGGGAACCCTACCGGGAACGTGGTCTCTCATACCGGACGGGGTATGGGGACGGCCCTGGAATCATGTTGTAAATGTTAATGGTTCACGTGTAGCGGGGACCCCCTATGGATCCCCAGGGATACTGGTAGGCTGGTAAAAGAGGAAATATGTTTTTTGATGATTGAAATGTAAAGGTATGATATGTGTTATGTTATAAAGTGTGTATGATTTCATGATATTATAAGGTTATTATTTTCATATGTTGTTTTCATGGATCTCACTGAGGTAAGTGGACAGTAAAGGTTTTTATGTTAATAAACGAGTTTATTATAAATTATGTTCCATTGGTCATTTTTATTTTCTATCCACCTTTACTTCCGTGGTGGTGAGATAGTGTAATGTCTTTACTGGGCTGGTGTAGCTCATCCCTTATTTAACCATTTCAGATCAGGAAGACGTTGTTCCCGAGCTCGTTCTGCAGGAAGACGGCGAATGGGACGCCTAAAGACTTTATAGTTATATTTATAATTTTTATTTCGAGTATCTCTTTTTGTTAGTTTGTTCCTTCATGTTTTGAGTACGTTTTGGCTATTATGTAAGGGATGTTAATTAAAATTTTTATTAAACTTCCGCATTTGAGATTTTTTTTAATACATATATTTCATTCAAATTTTTGGGGCCGTTACATTTGTTGCCTATAATCGATACAAAGTCGCATAGTACCATCATTCTTCTTGACAAATAGTACTGGAGCTCCCCACGGTGATACACTTGGTCTGATGAAAACTTTATCCAATAATTCTCATAATTGTTTCTTGAGTTCCTCTAATTCAACTTTCGCCATTTGATACGGAGTCTTAAAAATAGGACTCGTACCAGGAATTAAGTCAATGAAGAACTTGATCTCCTGATCTGCAGGTAAACCTAGAAGATCTTCTGGGAAAACATCAAAAAATTCCTTCACCACTAGTATCTGTTGCAGATTGACTTCTCTACTCTTATTCTCCACTACGTAAGCCAAATACCCTGCACATCCCTTTTCAAAAAATTATTGAGCTTGAATGCAAGATACGAGACATTGATGTTGGGCTCCCTAATCCTTTTGAATTTAAAGGCCTTGTCATTGGGAATATTAAAAGTCACCGTCTTTCCATGACCATCTATATTAGCATGGTACGTTACCAACCAATCCATTCCTAGTATGACATCAAAATCATGCATGTCTAGGAGTATGAGATCTACTAGTAACTCTCTGTTGCCAATCTCTATAATACATGCTCAGCAGATTGTACTAGTGGTCAAGTCGTTATTGGCTAGGGTAGAGACTACTAATACATATTTTAAAGGTGATTGTTCAATGTTCAGATGCTGAGCAAACTCATGTGATGCAAAAGAGTGTGTGGATCCTGGGTCTATTAAGATTTTAGCCAAGGTACTAGAGATAGTGAGCATACCTTGGATTACATCCTGAGAAGATTGAGCCTCTCGCTCTGTAATGGCATATACTCTTCCTTGAGTTATTGTTTTGATATGCTCTTTGTTGATAGGACACTTTTTGATCCAATGTTGAGTACTACTATATTTGAAGTAGCCATTTGTCAACTTATAGCAGGGTTTGCTACCATGGTTCTTTCTATAATGGGAGCATATATGTTCTGGCCCTTGTGTTGGGACTAAGAGATCCATTTTCTGCCTTTTATCAAGTTGTTGTGGCTCACAAACCTTCCTCTTATTGTTTGGTACGAATGGTCAAACCTGCTGGATCTGTTATGGGACTGAGCTTTTTGCCTCTTCTACAATCTAGGCTCGTTCTAGTTCTTCTTAATAGTCATTAATTTTTAGAACAGAGATTTTATCCCAAATCTCTTTACGCAAGTCTCTCTGAAACTTCCTGGCTCTTAGGCTTCCATATGCTACTAAGTTGGGCGTGAATTGAGCCAGCTCTATAAACTCTTCTGCATATTCTGCCACCCTCATATTACCTTGCTTTAATTCTAGGAACTCTATTTACTTTTGTTCTTGAACAAAGACAGAAAAGTACTTCTCGTAGAATACCGCTCCAAATACTTCCCAAAGGATCGGTGTCCTCAACGATCCCTTTTTCAGGCACCACCAATGTTCTGCAGCTCCCTTGAACATGAATGTGGATAATTGTATCTTTTGCTCTAAAGTGGCACTAAGAACACCAAATATCTTCTTTAACTCCATGATCCACTGTTCGGCTAATATTGGGTCAGTTGCTCCAGCGAATGACAGTGGGTTCATTTTCTTAAATCTTTCAATGAGTTTTCCATTATTTTCCTCCATCGGCTGAGTTTTACTGCTTCTAGCATTATTACCGTTTGTACTACTTTCGTTATGGACTACATGTTGAGTTACCACTGTAGCCAAGCCTTCGACTATACGCATAAATCTATTTAGACTCTGCTCGATCTAGTCTTCTAGAATTAGATGTGCCTCCTCTCTCGATATCCTGATCATTTCCTACATTCATGAAATTCAAATTTAGAGACATTTTCCTATGTTTCCCAACTTTATCTAAGTTTTATGTAACCCTAAGCCTTGTATTCAAAGGATGTCGTGGAATCGTGCTCTGATACAACTTGCCACGAACCACACCTCGTCTTATAGGATAATGACCTAAGCATACTTTCTTAAATCATATAGATTCGAGTTAAGTAAAATATCTTAACTTTATTAATCATAAAAGAGTTGCAGAAGCATTACACCCTTAAATGTAAAACATAAAAATAAGTATGAGCCTCTAAATTTTCTTATTTACATTACCAAATAAAGTATGAAACAGTAAACTTAATTTCAGAGTCTAACTTTAGATATTTTCTTCGTATCACTATTCACTCTGCAGCGGTACCTTCAGTATCTGGAGGGTGATAAGGGAGGTGAGATAAAATATTTCAATAAGTGATATTATGAAATTATAACATAGTGCATGCAATATATAATTTCTTTATACACAATAAAAAATATATCATATAGTCTTTCCAAAACAGATACGAATCAGAAGAAATCAGAAAAAGAGATTCATGTTGTATACTTCATCACTATTATGGATGATCAATCAGTTACCATATATTATGCGTAGGCACATATATTTATCACTGGTTCTCTATGTATCCGAACATGAAACAACATACATGAGTACCTTGAAACACTGTTATCCCCCAAACACAAAACGATTATGTATGGGTACACATTTATTACTTTGCAAATACACCCGAATACAGAACGGTTATATATGGCTAGATTGAAGTCTAGCATAATGCACATACTTTTGGAATAACTTCTTTCTATAATAAGTGATGCACACATATTAAAATCACATTTCAAAAACAAAAAGCGAAATAACACTTATATCAAAGTAAAACTTTAACAAATACTTACTTAGCAAATATGGAAGACAAATTAAATATTTGGATATTTTTATACTGAAAATACGTAAAATATTTCAAAATTACGTAGGCTATGAATCCATAATATCTACTTATACATTTATTTATATTGAAAATACGTAAAATACTTTACAACTATGTAGGCTACGAATCCATAATATTCACTTACCTTAAGTTCTTAGCAGTTGTAGTCTTAATTCTTGTAATACTTAGAATTAATTTTAAAATTTTAAAATTAATATATAGAAATATAAAGTTTAATTTTATAATTTTTTATTTAATGTAAAATTACGAAAAAATAGATGGAGGATGAAATTGAAAATAATTTTGGGACAAAGGATGAAAATTTGGATTCGGAGAGTATTTTTAAAAGAAAAATAAAAAATCGAGTGTCAAAATGTAATTTAAAAAAAATGTGCCACGTAGGACCACCCAGTCAGCAGGTCCGACGAACCGGAGCGCGTCGCGTGGCAAAGCACGCTGACTTGGTGCCATGCGGGAGACTACCCTTGCAATCCACGTGCCCGCAATCAGACAGTTCAGATTTATTCCCGCGCGTGTGGACGGTCTGAATCCCTTCCCTATGATATTATGATATTGT
Organism: Carica papaya; assembly: GCF_054855325.1. Classification (NCBI taxonomy): domain Eukaryota; kingdom Viridiplantae; phylum Streptophyta; class Magnoliopsida; order Brassicales; family Caricaceae; genus Carica; species Carica papaya. The sequence continues at coordinate 9,710,044 of NC_142310.1, read as the reverse complement.
TTGTATTATTGCCTTTATAGGTCAGTTTTAGAAATTTCGCTACGGTAAGTATATAATAAATGATTTTATTTATGATAAATGAATTTACTTAAATTAAGAACTCCATTAGTTATTTCCATGATTTTTACCAACCTTTATTTCTGTATCGGTGAGTAGTGTGACATTCTTATTAGGGTAGTATACCTCACTCTTTCATTAACTATTTCAGATAAAGAAGACCAAGATCCAGATCCCAATCCACAAAAGGGTTGCAAATTGGATGTTCAGTTGTTTACTTTTTATTTATTTCTTTAATTTTTCGTTGTTCTTTTAGAATAGTCATTCTCGTAACTCTATTGAGTATTCTGAATTATTGTATAAGGAACATAAACCCTAATGCTATTATTTCGCTTCCGCATTCAATTTATAATTTATTTCCTTTCAAGTTTCTGGGTCATTATAATTCTGACAAAGTTTTGACTTTATTTTTAAGTTTTTTCTCTAAAAAATTTGACAGAGTTTCGAGATGATTTTTGGTCACTTTTTCTTTTGATCGTGAGTCTTATTCCTCTTCTCTTCTTTTTTCTCTGTTCTTACAAATTGAGCAAATTTTCTCCAAAATTTTTATCTAAAAGCTCAAAATACACTTAGAAATCACACATTTCATACGTCATCTTCTTCATTCACCTCTATATTTTTTACTATTTTTCTCTCCTGCGAAATATCTCCTCCTTCCTTCTCCTATCCCCTATTTATAAGAATGGGGAGCCACGAGGGAAAGGTTGTCACCATTCCATCTTACTATTTCATCTAAAAGTTGTTACTTTACTTAAAAGATTATCACTTTTTACATGTCATTTTATCTAAAAAGTCTTTTCATATGCTATTTATTCTAAAAGATTACCACTTTTCACATGTTACTTCATCTAAAAGTTATTATTTTTCGTTATGTCATTTTATCTAATAGTTACCACTTTTCACTATACCACTTCATTTAAAAGATTCCTACCTTTTCTCATCCCTCTTCATGCTTATTCTAGCTCCTTCATCCTTATCTATCATTTTTTTGTTTGACTCTAAATTATGTCCTTAACCTTATTATATATTTTCAAATGCATGCAAAGCTAAATTAAATATATCAAGTATAAGAAATTAACTCAGAGGTATTTTCAAGCTATCACACTCTATGGGATATAATTAGGTTCTAGGAAAAGTAAAATATAAATGATTTACAAATAAAAATATCAATCTTAACTAGAATATGAAGAAAAAAGAAAAAAAACAAAAACTTAGAAAAAATAAAAATTTAGAGATAACTCGTCTAAAATTGGTGTCTGAAATTCAGTGGTGTGGTGAAGGCTATCCTAAGATGGGTAGAAATCCTTCCAGACGTGGTTGGGGTATGTGTTATGTTCTAGGTCACCTGACAATGGACTGCTGTGACCAATGTGTGTTTTAGCTGTGTGTGCATCCCCTCCTGATGGTAGGAATCCTGATTCCATAATGGTACCAATTGGATAATGGATTCACCCGTATAATATCAAAAAAAACTTTAAAACTTTAATAACTTTAAATTAATAATTGTGTTGGGGTAAATCAAGAATCATGGATACCCACTGAAGGGTTATGGATGTCTCGATTTGGCCGAAAAATTTGTAAAAAATTCTGATATGTGGATTTATGGGATAAACATGGATTAGAGGAAAACTGATGGATGAGTATGACTTTGGAACCATATGTGATGTGATAATAGTGTGTGATATGAAATTGCTACAATTAGGGAATTAAGAAATAAAAGAAATTAAGAGAATATTGAGAAAATAATTAGAAAGATGAATTTTAAGTGATAACTAGTAACGGGGAATAGTGAGGAAAAATTACTAGTTAGAGTTAGGAGGAAAGAAATGAGGGAAAAGTAAGGAAATTGAATTTTTCTGCATTTCATGGTTTTCAAATATAAAAGGAAAGAAAAATTTTATATTTCTGATCGACTATATATTGGTATGTCGCATGCGTAAGGTGTAATATATTCAATATACTTATTGAGCCCGTTATTTTGCTCATTCTATTCAAATTCTAATATTTTTCATATTAGGCTGGGAAAGATAATTTATAGAGCTAAATCAGGAATTTTATGTTTTAGTTTTCATCAGGTGAGTTTCTCCAGTTGTGGACTCTACCAAATTTTATAACTTCATGTTGTACAAGGGATGAATAGCTTCTATTGTGTTTTTATTTTTAAATTTTTGTATTATATTTTATGATTCAGTTTTGTTTGGCAGCATGATTTCTCGTTGAAAAATTGCGAGTTGTCACATCGCCCCTCCTCTTTTTCTTTTATTTCATTTTTTCTCGATTCTTCTAATAGCAATGAGTAAGACTAATTTCACAAATAGAAATCATGATAATTTCATAATTGAAAGAAATTTATTGCGTTCACTAGTTAGAGACGTTTATGTGGTGTTTCCATCAAATATGTTTGATTTAAAACCAGGATCTATAGGTAATTGATAAAATTTGTAGAATATATTTTTCAATTTTAACTAGAGTGTGAATTGTTCATCATCGTTAGTTACAAGTTTGAAAGAATTATAAAAATAATAAATAAGTTATTTATTTAATTACATTACAAAATTTTAAAATTAAAAAAATAGTCATTTTTATAATCCATTATCATGAGCCTCAATTTCATAATTATCAGATTAGATTAGAAGAATTTCAAATGAAAAAAGAATATCTTTAATTATTATTTAATATGCATCATTTTTAGAGTTGATATAATTTTCTCGTTCTTAAAATTATTTAAATATAATTTTTTAAAAAAAGAAAATATTAGGCAAATTTTAATTTTACTTTCTATATACATTACAGATTTGATTTAGACAAATTTTTGTTTTAATTTTTGACAAATAATTAGAATAAAATTATTAAAAAAAAAAAAGGTTTAAAACCATATTTACCAATTGGTAGGCCGAGCCCATTTAAACATTAAAGCTTAATTGATTTTTTGAGCCAATTTCCTTTTTGACCCTTTTATCGCATCTTAGATCTACTCCACAAATCCTACGCATTTCCAAATTAAAACCCATCTTTCAAAAGCCCACTTTATCTATAAATTTACACACCCTCTCAATTGAGCCTTAACGAGGCTGGCCTTAGACACAGAGTCCATATAAATATTTATGCCCTCTATTTGTACATATGGAGTAATATTAAATACTATTTACCAAGAGAGAAAAAGATCAGTTTAGTCTGTGTGTGAGACTCGATCGGACATTATAATGTACAACAGAACGTTAACCTTTTGGAGGTTAAAGTAGTTGATGAGAATAAAACCTCTAGAAGCCTACAATAACTATACAAATATATAATGTCTATTAATTTTGGCCCCTTAAATTAATTACCAAAATAAATGCAAGAAGTGATAGTTGGCAGTGAAAATCGGGAAAAAAAAAATAAAAAAAAGTTGAAGAGATAAATTACCTAATTCATTTCTCTTCTTATTTAATATTTTCTATTTTTTTACAACAAAAAAAGAATTTTTTTTTTTTTTAAGAATTAGTTTACTGTAAGTTAATGCCAAATAATATTATAATGATTTAATGTAAAATTATTTTCATTTTTTCAAGAATTGATTCGACTTTCATTATCTGCTTAGAAATATGATGGATCCAATGGATTTATAAATTATTACAAGTATTATCTTCTTGATAATGTAAGTGACCTAAATCTCTCAATCATGATAAATGATGTCCTTAAAATAAACATCAATTAGATTAGTAGGCTCATGTTACTTGAACCTATGTTGACAATAGCTAGACATGGAGAGAGTCTATTTTTATTAATAGCTTCTTAATCCCCTCTCTCCCCCATGCTAACGTTAGACCTCTAAAGACACCATGGAATTTAATTGAGAGAGGAGTGTCAGTACGAGAGGAAATCTTGCTCATAAAATTAATGACCTATACACTAAAATTGTTTCTGATAAGGTCACTAGTAAGCACATTGCTCGAGTTACTACGGATTAGTCAATCAATATTAAGGTTAAACCATTTAAAAAAATGGAGCATTCCAACCCAGTATAAGAAATATATTGTGATCACCTTCATTGATACGTGGCATTGCCCTGTTGCACCCATCTTGGAACTCAAATATTGGGTGAATGATTGCAGTATTTGTTATAATATTTGTATCTTAAGATTCTGGTGGATGAACTTGTTTTACTTTTTCAGCAGGATCCAAAATATGGTGGAGAACATGGTAGAGCTCCTTTATTTTAGTTATTTGCTTATCTATTCTTTCACCTATTAATACATGAGTTTATCTACTATATATTCAAAAATTTTGTTTACGTGTAAGGAAGTGTGTAAGCATATAATAGCATATTTCACCTTTTATGAACTTTAAATTTTTGGAATAATTGATTCGTTATATTATTTAGTATTTGGCATTTTTTTGTTTTATATTTTAATTACTTTTTAAATTATTGATATTTTAAAATAAAACGCATACGTCGTTTATATAACTCAATTGCAAATATAATCTAATGTTTCACCTTATGTGAGTAGTTAGGAGCTTGGACCCAAAATGTTGTGTTGTAGGGAGGGGAAAAATCGAACATGTATCCATAAAGAAGGGAAGTTCTGGCCTCTAACATACATATATATGTATAAGAGTTCAATTAATATACTATTAATAACTTAAATTTAAGTTTTTGTAGTTCAGTGATTTGAGTCTGAAAAATTATTATCCTAATAATGTTCGGATCGAATGTTAAAAAAATTATTGAAACACTATCATAGTAGTTTTTTGTAATAAAATAAAGGGACATGTTCATAATTATTTAACTGATAAAGATATTTGTGTAAATTAATTTATTTTTGAATATTATTTTTAAGCCTTATTGTTGTTTTCAATAGTTTTGTATGTTTTTATTTAGTCATCAATTTATTATTTTTACTCTAAGCTGTGCATAAAATATAAATTTTAAAATTTTTATAATTCTATAGAATTTAAAATATTTCATGAAAAAATATAAAAAATATTGCATTTAAAAAATTTTTTAAAAAAATTCTCAAATTGTAATTATATCACTAAATCAAATTGTAATATTTTTATTCACTAGTTCGTATTTATTGGAAAAGACTGACAACAAAATGACACTAACAATATCGTATTAAAATTATCAGCTCAAAGACATAAATTTTATATATCAGATTTTAGTTTTTTTTTTATTGTTTCTACCTTAATTTTTTATCAAAAATTTACAAAATAAATGAAATGTAAACAAAATAGATGTAATCAATAGTTTATGTAATATGTGATATAAGAGTTTTTAACTAATTAAAATTTTAAATAGATAACTAATATATTTGGGAACGTAGTTAATTAACTAAGAATCAAATTTTATTTTATAATTAAGTATAAAATACTATAAATATTATCACTTTATTTATTATATAGATTATTATTTTAATTAAAATTTAAATGAATAATTATATTATATATGTAATCAATTAAAAATAAAATTCTATTTTTTAAATAACTACTATAAATGTTATTATTTTAATTTTATTTATTTAAAAAGTTAAACTGATAAATATTATATAAGTAAATATTTTAATTTTACTTTTATATTTAAAATTTATTTAAAGAATTTAAAGTATAAGGAATTAACACCAGCTTACTTTTTTCAATATATAATAGATTTAAAGATAAAATTGTGAAAGCCCGCGAACTTAGAAAAAAATAAAGTAATAAAATAAATACGGAAGCGAAAGAATAGAATTTAGGGTTTACATTCCTTACACAATAATTTAGAATACCTAATAGGGATATGAGAATAACCTTTCTAAAAGAACAAACAAAATCAATTAATTAAATAAATAAAAGGTAATATTCTGAGCATTCTAAAATGACCTTCACTAGTTTTTGAAAGGAGTCCGGGTGATGAACTAATCACAACCCTCTTGTTAATCGGGATCTGGGTTTTGTTCTTCTTGATCTGAAATAGTTAATAAAATGGTGAACTACACTAATCTAGTAAAAATATCACACTACTCACCGATATAGAAACTGAAAGTTGGTAAAAATCATAAAAATAACCAATGGAACTCTTGATTTAAGTAAATTCTTTTATCATAAAGAAAATGATTTATTGCATATATTACCGTTTGTGAGATTCTCAAAATCGACCTATAGAGATAATAACTTAAATAATATTCCAATCTTATATTCAAGTGAGTAAAAACAGTAATTTTTCCTCTTTATTTGCCTACTATTATCCCTGAGGGCCCATAAGGATGTTCCACTACGCGTGAACTATTATTCAACATTATCAATTAACTGGTATAAGCGCCAAGAATATCATCCCTCAATACCTCGTCCGGTATGAGGGTGAAACAGGCTGTCCCCATACCCTGTCCAGTATGAGCACCAAAAATACCAATCTTCGATACTCTATTCGATATGAGGGTAAAACGAGCTGTCTCCAAACCCCGTCCAGTATGAGTGTAAAAAAATACTAATTCTCGATACCCCGTCCGGTATGAGGTGACATTCACGGTAGGGTTCCCTATGTACCCGGTCTATCCACCATCTCTCAGGATATCCAGTAAAGCTACCATTCATTCATTTACTTAACCAATCAATTTTCTATTTACATTTAATTTTTAGTTTCACAATTTAACCATAAATCAATGCAAGACAAACAATACATGCATCAAGGAAATATAACTGAATCATTTTATTAATTCCTGTATATTATTATGCATTTAAAGCTGTAAAATCAAACAATCGATTAAACAAGATAAACAATAATAAATAAATTGTTCTGGCTCTATTAGTAACCTGTAATTAATTCTCGAAGTTTTTTAAATTATACAAAATACCGTATTATTGATAATTAAACTCCAATTCCATAATAGGGAATAAGGTGAGGGATTCTTACCCGAATTGATGTCCGAAATACCGAACTTTTTACTGTGCCTACTGGCGGTCCCCGGGTTTCTTGAATTTTCATGCAGAGATCAAAACACACTTCATGTACCTAAAAATATCCCAAAAAAATTCAAAATCAGTGTTAAAAATCTTTTTTGGCCAATTTTGAAATTCTGGCACAGTAGCACCGCCGTGCTTCAGCGACAGCACAGCTGTCCGCGGTGGCAGTTTGCCTCGACCTGGCCGTTTTCGACCAGTTTTGGCTAGTTTCGACCAATTTTATATCTATCTCTATGAGAAAACATGTTAAGGGGCATCGATTGGCCCAAAAAAGTTAAAAAAAAAACATATCGGCGGTAAAATTTTTCAGTGCGGTGGCTCCACCGGCTCACCTTCACAACTGGACATTTTTCTTTGGTCAACATGTAGAAAACACAATGGTAAACACAATGGTGAAAAAATCGCACGAAACGGGAAACAGAAAGGGGCTCATCGAGGGCGATTTCGAATTTTACCCACAGTTTTCAGTTCATCCGTCATTCCTTTTGCTACGATTTGAACATAGGGGCGCTTGGAATCAAATTCCGAGCGGATAGGAGAGTTTTTATTTTTTTTAGTGGTCGGAGGTAGCTCCGGCGCTGTGACGGGCGGCGATCAGCTCCCTTCTCCAGTGACTGATTCTTCTTCTCTGGTGGAAGGCTGGCGGTTAGGATTTGAGTTCGGTGTGATGGGAGATATTTATACCCGTCTCTTTTAAATTTGGGTAGTTTATCGCGTTTGATCTCGATTGTCCGATCACGTTTAAAGAAAAAATAAATCTGCACCGTTCATCGTGACTTGATCTCGACTGTATGATCGTGTTTGAAGAGAAAATAAATTTAAATCGTTCATCGCGCTTAATCGCGACCGTCCGATCGTACCTAAGGAGGGAATGGATCTGGACAGTCCACGCGTGTGGGAACACATCCGGGACGTCCGATCATGGGCTCGTAGATTGCCAGCGTGACCTCCCGCATGGCACCAAGTCAGCACGCCTTGCCATGTGGCGCGCTTCGGTTTGTTGGAGCTGCTGACTGGACGGTCTTACGTGGTACAATTTTTTTAATTGCATTTTGACCTCCAGTTTATGATTTTTTTTTCAAAAACATCATCTGAACCCAAATTTTCACCCATTTTTTCCAAAATTATTTTAAATTTCATTTTCAACCTATTTTTTTTCCTAATTTTATATTAAATAAAAATTTATAAATTTATAAATTATATTTTTATACATTTTTTAAACTTCAAAATTAATTCCCGGCTAAATTTCGGGTCTGGGTATTACAAAAATAGAAAATTATTTCCATGCATTAAATTGAGTCTAATGCTCTAAACACGTTCTTAAGCTATTCCCATGCTAATTAAATGGAAATAACTTCAAAAAGAAAATCATAAATTGCTAAAGCTATTAGTTATCGTGTTTTTCTCCCAACAGAATGGTGATAAGCTTGAAAAATTATAACTAACATTCTTTTGCTTTGGGAACTTAATTTTTTCCCCAAATAAATATAAGTCCAATTGTAGAATTTCCAAAAATTTTACTGAAAAAGATAAACACAAACCTGAAGATATATGATAGGAAATCGAATGCATAAGTCAGTCCAACTGGAGTAAAGTGAGTAGTTAAGTTAAATTACAGCTTCTCTACTTTAAGAAAAGCAAATTATAGCTGAATACACTGCATAAGTTTGTTACAAATTTACCATACTCTTAACTTGTGGAATTACTTCAACTTATAAGATATTTGATATATGTGTGTGTGTGTATATATAATTAGAAAGTACTTGATTTATTTATAGTTAAGATATATTTGATATCTGGATTTTATTTTTGTTGAAAATTTTGGAGACAGTTGCACGAATATTAATGATCATATTAATTTTATATATCTACAAATAATAATATGAGTTGTATCGTACGTCCATTGTTGCATGCGTGAAAATCAACAACATATTGACTGAATGTTTCGAGAGTCCTGACAAAGAACCAACTAGCTTTCTAGCAACTTGTAAGGCTCTCTCTCTCTCTCTCTCTCTCTCTCTCTCTCTTTATGTATATATATATGTAAAGGTTGCACTTGGCGTTCTCATTCACACTTCTCTCTTCAAAGATCCAGGTCATAAATAGGAGATCAGTGCTTATATTTTATTTGGGAAACGGGGAAGTCTTCTTGTTGCGATCAGAAGGGATTGAAGAAAGGGTCATGGACTTCTGAAGAAGACCAGAAACTTTTGGCTTATATTGAACGTCATGGTCATGGAAGCTGGCGTATGTTGCCTGCAAAAGCTGGTTCTTAAATTCATCTTTCTATATATACATTATATATATATATATTTAGACGTATCCATTTTCCTATATATATATATATATTGAGTTTTGTTATCCTAATGCATTCTTGTGATTAAAAGGATTACAAAGATGTTGTAAAAGCCCGAAACTTAAATGGAAATGGAGTCATAAATTAAATGCGGAAGCGAAATAATAGAATTAGAGTTTACATTCCTTATACAATACTTTAAAATAACTATAGGACTACAAGAATGTCCATTCTAAAAGAACAAACAAAAATCAAAGAAATAAACGAAAGATAAATAACTAAACAATCCTAGGACGACCTTTACTAGCTTTTGAAGGGAGTTCAGGTGGTGAAGTATTTCACAACCCCCTTGTTGATCGAGATCTCGATCTTAGTTCTCTTGATTTGAAATAGTTAATGAATGGGTGAGCTATACTAACTCAGTATGAATATCACATTAATCACAGATACGAAAAACTGAAGATTGATAAAAATAAAAAAAATAACCAATGGAGCCCTTAATTTAATATAAATTCATTTACTATAAAGAAAGTCATTTATTCCATATTGTGTAATAAGTCTTTCCAAACAATAACTTATAAAAACTCATATTCATGCACTATTATTTATCAAATATAAGATGACAAGAAACGATCATTTTACATTTTTACCCACTTATTGGTACCCCTGGGGGGTCCATAGGGATGTCCTCCTATTCGTGAATCCAATATCCAATTAAACAATTAACTAGTCATCCCCATACTTCGTTCAATAATTGGTGCCAAATAGTCCACCACCTCGATACCTCGTCCAGTATGAAGGTGAACCATATCTCCCAAATTTTACTGGTAAGGAACTTCTCTGCCCCGTCCGACTGAGGTAATGTTCATAGTAGCGTTTCCTATGTACCAGACCGGTCCGCCCTTTCCCGAGTACCCAATAAGTCTTTCCCATACAGATTTCTATCAGTATAGCAATCAACCATGCAATAACCATATCTCATTTTATATTCACTATTCACTTAAACAACAATATAATTTGACACAGCCAAATAACCAATGACCGGAATACCGACACGCAATGCAGGAGAAACAAATAACAAAATAATCAAGAAGACCTTAAAAATCATCAATTGAGTTATACAAAGTATAATAGTAAATAAATATAAGTAATATAAAAAAATAAATAGGAAATCAAAAGGACTATGAATTAATCGGTTCTGGCTCCACTAGTGACCTATAATTATTTTTAAAGTTCTTTAATTTTTTATAAAAATACACAATTATTAATTATTAAGCTTCAATTTGCTGTAACAGAGAAAATAATGAGGGATTCTTACCCGAATCGGTGTCCGAAATACCAAACCTTTTACTGCGCCTATTAGCGATCCCCGGATTTCTTAAATTTTTTTTTGCGGAGATTAAAACACGCTTCACGTACCTAAAAATATCCCCAAAAAATTCAAAATCGGTGTTAAAAATCTTTTCTGACCAATTTTGGGGTTTTGACATAGCGGCACCGTTGTGCTCCAGCGACAGCACCACCGTCTGCAGCAGTGGTTTACCTCAGCCTAGCCATTTTCAGCCGGTTTTGGCCATTTTTATACATCTCCCTGTAAAAAAACACGTTAGATGGCCGGTTGGCTGAAAAAAATTAAAAAACAGAAAACCTACCGGTGGTGGGGTTTTTTAGGTATGGCGGCTCCACCAGCTCACATTCGCAGTTGGGATGTTTTCTTAGATCAATCTGTAAAAAACAGAATGGTGAGCACAGATGTAGAAAACTCACGTGAAACGGGAATCGGGAAGGGGTTCATAGGAAGGATTTTGGGACTTTGGCCGCGGCGGCTCTGCCGAGCTTTGCCCATGATTTTTGACTCATCTGTCGTCCCTTTTGCTCCAATTTGGTCATGGAGGTGCTCAGAATCAAATTCTATACGGGTAAGAGAATTTTTACCTTTTTTGGAGGTCAAAGGTGGCTCCGTTGCGGCGACAATTGGCGGTCAGCTCCCTTCTCGGGTGATTTGTTCTTCTTTTTTGGCGGAGGCTAACAGTTAGGGTTCGGGATCAGTGTGATACGAAATATTTGTACTCACATCGCATTAATCTGGGCTGTTCATCGCGTTTGATCTCAATTGTTCGATCCGCCTAAAGAAGAAACGAATCTAAATTGTTCATCGAGATCTGATCTTTACTGTCTGATCGCATTTAAGAAGGCAATGAATCTGGACCGTTCATTGTGGGGCATGTAGATCGCTCGTGTGGCATCCCGCGTGACACTGACGTCAGCGTGCCTAGCCACGCAGCGTACTCTGATTAGTCGGGGTTGCTGATAGAGCAGTCCTACGTTGTAAAAAGTTTTTTATTTGCACTCTGACCCTCAGTTTTCAATTTTTCTTGCAAAAACACCATCTGAACCCAAATTTTCACCCAATTTTCCCAAAATTATTTTTAATTTCATCCCTAAGCTATTTTTTTTATAAATTCAACAAAAATTAAAGTAAATTAATTTAAAAATAAATTTTTTTATATGTTTAAAATGTTAAAATTGATCCCGGGCCAAATTCCGAACACAGGTATTACAGATGTGGGAAGAGCTACAGACTTAGGTGGATTAATTACCTGATGTGATAGCTTGAAAATACCTCCAAATTAATTTCTTATATTTGATATATTTAATGTAGCTTTGCAGTTTAAAAATATATAATAGTGTTGATGATATAATTTAGAGTCAAACAGAAAAAGAATGGATAAGGATGAAGGAGCTATAATAAGCATAAAGAGGCTTGAGAAAATGTGGGAATCTTTTAAATGAAGTGGTATAATGAAAAGTAGCAACTATTAGATAAAATAACATAACAAAAAATGACAACTTTTAAATAAAGTGACATGTGAAAAGTGGTAACCTTTTTTATGAAGTGGCATGTAAAAAGTAGTAACCTTTTAGATGAAGTAACATTTGAAAATGCCTTTTAGATAAAACGGCTTATGAAGAGTGGTAACCTTTTAAGTGAAAGGTGATAACTTTTAGATGAAATAGTAAGATACAATGGCAGCAACCTTTCCCTCGTGGCTCCCCACTCCTATAAATAGGGAATATAAGAAGGGAGGAAGAGACATTCTGAATGAGAGAAAAATAGTAAAAAGCATAGAGGTGAAAGAAGAAGAGAGTACGAAGTCTATGATATTTGAGAGTATTTTGATGTCTTAGATAAAAATCTTAAGAAAATTCTACTAAATTTATGAGAACAAAGAAAGAGAAAGAGAAGAAGAATAAGGATCATGATTAAAAGGATATTATAAACTGTTAAAAAGGTAAGTTTTTCTTAAGTTTTGAAGTTTAATAAAAGGTAAAAAATAGATCTCTTAGTCCCAACACAAGGGCCAAAACAGATAGGCCCCATTGTAGAAAGAAACATGGTAGCAAACCCTGCTACAAGTTGACAAATGGATGCTTCAGATATGGTAGTACTTAACATCATATCAAAGAGTTTCATATCAATAAAGAGTGTATCAGACCAATAACTCAAGGAAGAGTATATGCCATTACTGAGCGAGATGCTTAATCCTCTTAGGATGTAATCCAAGGTATGCTCACTATCTCTAGTACCTTGGCTAAAATTTTAATAGAACCAAGATCTACACACTTTTTTCAATCACATAAGTTTGTTCAGCATCTGAACATTGAACAATCACCTTTAGAGTAATCTCTACCTCAGCCAATAAGGACTTGACCATTAGTATAGTCTGTCGAGCACGTATTGTAGAGATTGCCAATAGAGAGTTACTAGTAGATCACATATTTCTAGACATGCATGATTTTGACATCATACTAGGAATCAATTGGTTGGAAGTATACCATGCCAATATAGATTGTCATGGAAAGACAATGACTTTTAATATTTCCAATGACAAGGCCTTCAAATTCAAAGGGATTAGGGAGCCCCCTAACATCCATATCTCGTATCTTGCATTCAAGCTCAACGATTACTTAAAAAGGGATGTGCAGGGTATTTGGCTTACGTAGTAGAGGATAAAATTAGAGAAGTCAATCTACAACAGATACCAGTGGTGAAGGAATTTTCTGATGTTTTCCCAGAAAATCTTTCAGTTACTTGCAGACTAGGAGATCGAGTTCTTCATTGACTTAATTCCTGGTATGAGTCTTATCTCTAAGGCTCTGTATCAAATGACAAAAGATAAATTAGAGGAACTCAAGAAACAATTGCAGGAATTATTGGATAAGGGTTTCATCAGACCAAGTGTATCACCATTGGGAGCTCCAGTATTATTTGTGAAGAAGAATGACGGTACCATGTGACTTTGTATCGACTATAGTCAACTAAAGCAAGTTATAATAAAAATTAAGTATAGGTTGCCTCATATCGATGATCTATTCGACCAACTTTAAGGAGCCCGAGTATTTTCAAAGATTGATCTATGTTTTGGATACCATCAACTAAAAATTAAGAAAGAGGATATTTCAAAGACTACCTTCAGAACCAGTATGGCCATTACGAATTCTTAGTCATGCCTTTTGGTCTAACAAACGCTCCTGCAGCATTTACAGATTTGATGAACAGAATTTTTCAGCTATTCTTGGATAAGTTTTTCATTGTCTTCATTAATGGTATACGAATTCTTAGTCATGCCTTTTGGTCTAACAAACGCTCCTGCAGCATTTACAGATTTGATGAACAAAATTTTTCAGCTATTCTTGGATAAGTTTGTCATTGTCTTCATTAATGGTATACTGATTTATTCATGGAGCAAGGCTGAACATGCGGAGCATTTAACAATAGTGCTTAGGATACTTAGGAAAAAGAAGTTGTATGCCAAGTTTAAGAAGTGTGAATTTCTGTTAAATTAGGTTTTCTTCCTTAGACATATAGTTTCAAAATATGAAATATTAGTAAATCCAGTTAAAGTAGAAGCAGTAGTAAACTAGAAAAGGCCTACAACAGTAACTGAAGTCCAAAGTTTCCTCAGTCTAGCTGGATACTATAAATTTATTGAAAAATTTTCAAAGATTGCTACTCCACTAACTCAACTCACTAGAAAGGACACAAAGTTTAAGCGAAATGACAAGTGTGAACAAAGTTTTCAAAAACTAAAGAAGCGATTGACAATAGCCCCAATATTGATTATTCCTGACAGTACTGGTGGATTCTCTATCTACAGTGATGCTTCAAAGCAAGGATTGGGATATGTACTAACGTAATACGAAAAAGTGATAGCTTATAGACAATTAAAGAATCATGAGCAGAACTATCTTACCCATGACTTAGAACTAATCGGTATAGTTTTTGCCTTAAAGATCTAGCGCCATTATCTATATGGTGAAAGTTTTGAGATTCACATAGACCATAAAGTTTGAAGAATTTGTCCTCATAGAAAGAACTTAATATATACTAAAGGAGATGGATAGATTTACTTAAAGTATTAGATTGTAAGATCCTATACCATCTGAGAAAAGGCAATTTGGTTGCAGATGCACTTAGTAGGAAGAGTACTTGCACTCTTGCCTACACAATGGCCTTAGAGTGGAGACTCATAGAAGAATTCTAGAAATTGAATCTGAATATCGCTACATAAGAGATCAAGAGGATACCTAGCCAATATAAAAGTGCAACCTATTTTGATACAGAAAATTAGAGAAACTCAGCAGTCTGATCTTAACCTGAAGTCAATTATGGAAGATGTTAATAAGGGACTTAGGCCAAAGTTCAAACTATCAGAAGATGATGTATTGAGGTTTGGAAATAGAGCATGTGTACTGAATAATAATAGTATGAAAAAATGAGATATTAGAAGAAGCACACTTCTCTAGATTTGCTATGTACCCTGATAATACTAAGATGTATCAGAACTTAAAGATCAAATACCGATGGAGTGGGATAAAGAAGGATGTAATAGAGTTTGTTCTATATGTTTGATATGCCAATAAGTGAAGGCTGAACGTCAGAGACTAGCAGGACTACTTCAACCCTTGCCAGTAGCAGCGTGGAAATGGGAACATATTACTATATAGTTTGTGGTAGGTCAACCTGAAACAAGATTCTAACATGATGCTATTTGGGTTATTATTGATAGATTAACCAAGTCTGCTCATTTTCTGGCTATTACAGTAAATGACCCACTGGACAAGTTGGCCAAGCTCTATATCAAGGAGATTATGAGATTGCATGAAATTCCAGTCACAATCGTCTCCGATTGATATCCCCGCTTTACTTTAAGATTTTGGACTAGCCTATAGAATGCTATGGGGACCATGTTATCCTTTAGTACGGCTTTCCATCCTCAAACAGATGGTCAATCAGAATGGACAATTTAAACTCTAGAAGATATGCTACGAGCTTGTGTCATTGAGTTGCGAGGTAATTAAGACAATCATTTACCTCTGATTAAGTTCGCGTATAACAACAACTATCAGTCCAACATTCAAATTGCACCATATGAGGCTTTGTACAAAAGACTCTGCAGATCACCTATTTGTTGGGAAGAAGTTGGAGAACGAAAACTGGTTGAACCTGAATTAGTAGAAGAAACTACAGAGAAAGTGAAATCAATCAGGAAACATCTTTTAACAGCTCAAAATAGGCCAAAAAGTTATGCCGACAATCAAGGAAGAGATTTAGAATTCAAAGTAGGCAACCATGTATTTCTAAAAATCTCACTAATTAAAGGGATTATAAGACTTGAGAAGAAAGAAAAACTCAATCCTTGATTTATTGGACTTTTTGAGATATTGTATAGAGTGGAAGCTGTCACCTATCGTTTAGCATTGTCACCTGAGTTAGCCAATGTACACAATGTCTTTCATGTGTCGATGTTGAAGAAATATCACCCAGATCCATCGCATGTACTCAAATATGAACCCCTTGCACTTCAGAATAACCTATCCTACATTGAGTTTCTTGTACAAATAGTGGATCGTAAAGAAAAGATATTACGATCCAAGGTAATCTTCTTAGTAAAGGTACATGGGAGCACCATTTGACTGAAGAAGCCACATGGGAGCCATAAGAGAAAATGAAGGCCAAATACCCACATCTATATATGACTACTGGTAAGACCAATTTGGAGGACCAAATTTCTTTTTAAGGGGGGGAGGATGTGACAGCTTGAAAATACCTCTGAGTTAATTTCTTATATTTAACATATTTAATTTAGCTTTGCATGTGTTTAAAAATATATAATACTGTTGAGGAAATAGTTTAGAGTTAAACGAAAAAATGATGGATAAGGATGAAGGAGCTAAAATAAGCATGAAGAGACGTGAGAAAAGGTGAGAATCTTTTAAATGAAGTGGTATAATGAAAAGTAGTAACTATTAGATAAAATGACATAACGTAAAATAACAACTTTTAGATGAAGTAACATTTGAAAAGTGGTAACTTTTTTTATGAAATGGCATGTAAAAAGGCCTTTTAAATAAAACGGGATATGAAAAGCAGTAACCTTTTAGATGAAGTGACATGTGAAAAAGCCTTTTAGATCAAACGACATGTGAAGAGTGGTAACCTTTTAAGTAAAGTGACATGATAAAACGTGACAACTTTTAGATAAGATAGTAAGACAAAATGGTGGTAACCTTTCCCTCGTAGCTCACCGCTCCTATAAATAGGGGATAGGAGAAGGGAGGAAAAAACAATCTGATCTGCATGCCCTAGCCATTCCGTGTTCAGGGGGTAGTAGTGTATCAAGATACTCATATATATCATTCCGTATTCGGATACATGGAGAACTAGTGATAAGTATATGTGCATACGCATAATGTGTGATAACTAATTGACCCTCCATAATAGTGATGAAGTATACAATATGAATCTATTTTCTGATTTGTGCCTTCATCTTCTGATTCATATATGTTTTGGAAAATATTATATGATATATATTTTGTTATATATAAAGAAACTATATATTGCATGTACTATACTGTGATTTCATAATATTGCTAATTAGGATATTTTATCTCACCCCTCAATCACCTTCCAGATACTGAAGATACCACTGCAGAGTGAGTGGTAATACGGAGAAAATTTCTAAAATCTAGACTCTGATATTAAGGTTACTATTTCGTATTTTTGTTTAAGAATACAAGTAAGAAAATTTAGAGTTTCGTACATATGTTTATATTTTATATTTAAGAGATGTAACGCTTCTACGACTTTTTCATTATTAATAAAGTTAAGTTTTTTTACTTAACTCGAATTTATATAATTTAAGAAAGTATGTTTCAGTCATTACCTTATAAGACGAAGTCTGATTTGTGACACCTGAGGCAAGATATTAAGAGGGGAAAGTTCACCCTTCAACAGGAGCAGACCATCATTCAACTCCACGCTCTTCTTGGGAATTAGTGAATAACACCAGGCTTTTTTCTTTCTTTTTTTCTTTTTTAATTATTACTATTAGAATAATGTTATTGTATAACTTTAACTATTAAAATCAAGTTTAGTAATTAAACTATAATTTAAGAATTCATGGTTTAATTTCTTCTAGGGTTAAACTATATCTTTTGAAATTTTAATTTTTGGTTATAATTAAATACCAAATTATTAAAGGCATGTTCTGGAATGAATAGTTTAATATTTCAGATTTCCTTTTTACAATTGATCGTTTGCAAATTTACGCGCAGTTTAATTATAAAATAATGCAATTTTTTCTTAAAACAGTTAAAATTAACCTAATATGAATTTTTTTGTGAAAATTAAATAATAACTTTCAAACTTTTATTATTTTTAATAAATTTTGCAAGTCATTTTTTTTTTTATTTTACATGGTATTAAATATGAGGTAAAATTTATCATATTATAATAAATTTACACTATCTTTTACAACTGTAGTAAATGTAAAATTTTTAAATTTATTTAGACAAAGAAAAAGGTAGTGCCGCCAACTATTGCAATAAACTCTATTATTTCCACTAATTTATTTATTTTTAAAAAAATAATAATGATGTTAATTGTATTTTATGATAGTTTTCATGAGGATTATAATTATTAGATGAAGCTCCATAAACATAAATGAGTTATAAATCTCATCATTATGAATTATAAAAAATTATAAAAATTAAATTAAATTTTTTATCTATCTTAAAAGTAACTTAGTCATCATATAATATATTTTTTTGACTAAACAAGTCAGATTCACTGATATAAAATATAACTTAATCATCATAATCTTACTAACACATTAATAAATTAAACTATTAACTTATTAAATCAAATATTATAAGTTGGTTCCCACCAATATATAATATACTCATAAAATAATGAATTTTACATTATCAATGAGATTAACTTAAGATATTCAAATAAAATATAAAAATTTAAATCACTAAACTATCATGTTAATAACTGAGAGATTAATTCCTGAGTAATATAAAAAATAGTAAATATCATAGCAAAAACTTTAGATGATTCTTGAATAAACAAAGTCCTATATGTAAATTTTTTGTGATATATTAAAGTAATACTTGTCATCTAATCATAACTTATAGGAATATAGTTAAAAAAAATAAAACTATTATAGACATTAGGATTATTAACATCTTAAAAAATACTCCTACTTTTCCTGACCTGATAAATGGATGAGATAGATTTTTATCTTCTACTTAGTGCTTATTAACTTCCTAAATATGCATGCAGGTGGTCGGTCATTGCAACTCACTTGCCTAAGAGAACTGATAACGAGATCAAACACTACTGGAATACACATCTCAAAAAAAGATTAAACAAGATGGGTATTGATCCAGTTACCCACAAGCCAAAAATTACAGCCATTGGCTGCAGTGATGGCAACTCCACTAAGGATGTGGCTACTCTTAACCACATGGCTCAACTCGAAGCCAAGGCTAGACTGGTTCGTGAGGCCAAACTTCTAGCAGCCTCCTCAAACCCTCCTCTTCAATTCCACCAACCAGCTCGTCAAAACCTGACCACGAACAAAGCTGCTATAGTGCCACGAGTAGGCAGAACCCAATGTCTCGATATGCTCAAAGTGGGGCAAGGGAAAGTCTCCAACATGTTTTCTGCCGTCACTTCTGCCATCAATGATGTCAACTTGATCGAGGGTTTAAAGTTGCCAACGTCAACGTTGAGCTTCTTGGAGAACACAATACCAATTACATTAACCGTTGGATTTAGTGAGAACCAATTTGTCAGTGATTCCCATATGTGCGGGGGCAAGGACTTCAAAGATGTTGGTAAAAAATTACAGTGGCTGGGAATGCAAGCATGCAAAAATATCAAACCAAGCAGCGATGGAATTCTAGAGATACAAACACGACAATGATATTCCTGCAATGGTATTGCATGAAACGACAATATATCCAGATGATGGTACATTGTTTCATGAAGATTCATTAATGGTGGATCGATCAGGGAGATTTGCGTATGATGGTTCTTTTAATCAAGTACAAGATCCACCATTATTGAGCTTCAATAATGGTGGAAGCTACGTCAGCGATATGGTTGATGAAGAGATCAACAAGATCTACTGGGAAAACATGTCGCTAATCATGACCAATTGTGCTTCATCATATGGATCACTTGTGTTTTAGATTGATCAAATAAAATTAGTTAATAATGGCATCAAGTGTACTTTTGCATGCATTTCTGCATGTATTAAGTAGTAATAACCAGGGACTATGACTTAATTGGTCTAAAAATTAATAGCTTTATCCAATAAAGTAGTATTTTTTATTTTTTCATTAAAGATATAAGTACTCTTTTCACTCGTATTAAAAAAACAGTGTACATTTTTCCTACTTTATTTTTGTTCACTAAAAAAGTACTTTTTTAATATTCTTCCCCAAAATTTTTAATTAATGAGAAATATTTTTGGTTAAATTAGAGTACAATATTATGTGGTTTGGTCTTTTTTAATTTGAATTTCATTATCTCAAATTTTTTTACTATAAATTGAAATACGCATCAATTCTGTCTCCTGTTATTTTATATCAAATATCTATAAATTTAGGTTTTCTATTATTTTGAAATTTTCATTATATATAAATATTAGACTCTAAAAAATTATAAATCTTATGTAAAATAGCTCTGGGGGGGGGGGGGGGGGGAGGGGGGATAAAGATAAAAATAGCCAAAGCTCAAGCTATTAGACTATATATTTTGCTAAAATTATTTTATATCACATTAATTATAAATTAGATTAATATATGTATTGAGTCCTTAGAGCAAGTTTTAAAATATGCAACTAATCCATCTATTAGTGCACCATAACCAATTTATTTTAATATCAAACATTTTTAACTTCATGCATGCCTTTAGTTGTGTCAAAGGAGTAAATTTTTTATTTTTGTTTTTATTTTCTTAATACTTCTCTGAGAGCTTGTAAAAATTAATTTCTATATGAGTTATATGTATGTTGGCTCATTGTATGGGTCCTACCTAAAATATAGAGTAGGTACCTTACGATCATATGTCCTCTGGTATTTGAAGTACCTTATGGTCACATGTCCTGTTTTTCTTTAACTTTTTTTTAATAGAAAAATGTCCTTCCAATAATCAATCAAAAGTCATGGCATTCTGCTTAGATATAAAATGTTTCCTTCCAATAATCCATCAAGAGTCATGATATTCTAATCAAACAAGAGAGTTTAAAAAATTACGAGGCTCTTGTTGCTAATATATCAAAAGATATCATTTGTGCTTTTCTAGCTAAGTTATATATAATGTTATCCACCACCATGCAACGAAACATTACAATTAAACTTATGTGTAGATGCCTTCAGGTGGGACAATCCATCTTACATTTATGGAACACATATTTTGTGTTGACATATGTTATTCATGTACTTGTGATTCCTTATAAGTAAAAACTGATATTTTTAACATCATTTTTATTGATTCTATCCACAAGTTTTTTTTAGATTCATTGACTCTGTACTCACTAGACAATGCATATTATTACATGAACCGTGCTCACCATATTTTATTTTTTATACATAAACTATTTTAAGTCATTCTTGGATTGGTAAAAGTGGAAAATGCAAATCTCATCCACTCCTAATTCTCTATATTTTTTTATACATAATCATGATCCCTAAATTGATGGAAAACTATTTCCTCATGTTCCTTATTTAGTGAGCAGATAATGTCTACTTGCATTCTTTTTCAAGCCATATTGTGTTTAATAGGCAAAATATCCTTATACAATATCCAATCCATGTTATTGACTCTTGGTATTATAGGTGCATATTGTAACTTCTTCTAGTGGGAGCTTGAGACCCCTAATGAAGAGATTCCTTTTGTTATGATTCCTACTTTTAATACTCTATAATATCCAAAATTTATTTTGTACCTACCATTTTGATATGAGTTCCAACATAGCTTGTTAGGCGGCAATCATTAATCTATAGTACATTAAGCATTTATAATGCTTCTTCTAGATAAAATGAGAGAAATATTTTGACCTGCTTGATTGGAAAGTAGAGTTCTAAGAGTCTCTAATATGCACTATATATAATTTTTACCTGACAATTATTTAATAAGATAAATTATTAAATTAGTTCTCGATATTCGACACTTATTATTATTTAATTTTTAATATTTTTTTATTATAAAATTTGGTCCTCAATATTTTTTATTTATCTTAAAAGCTTTAATTTCTTAGTAGAAAAAGGTTAAAATAATTAGATCATGTTTGAATGCCTTGAAAAAAAAATAAGTTAAAAACTGATTTTGACCAATGAATAAATTACTAACAACAGAAAAGGTCAAATATTATTATTAATTTACTTAATTATTCAAATAAAATATTTAAAACAAATAAAAAATATTAAAGGTAAACTGTAGTAAAAAAAAAAGTCAAGAATCAAATTGTAATGAATACAAAATATTAGAGACTAATTTGCTATAAAACTAATTTTGTTTATATAGATTTGATGTATGCTAGTAACCTCACAACATAATGGTGTTTCCTCTTGGTAGAAAATTATGCATAAACACGTAGTATATTCATAAAAGTTACTATAAAAATGTTAAAAATAAAAGTATATTGTTCATTTCACGATCCAGCCATTTTGATAGATAAAATGAATTTAGTGGTTGTGGATTAATCCCATTCAGTTAAAAAAAAAAAGGTGGTTGGTTCAATTGGAGCAACGGTGGCACCGTTAGCTTATCCATTTAATGTCGTGATTCATCAAACTTGTACTTCCGTACGAATCTGAAACTTGCCTTAATAATTTATTTAAAAAGAAAGACAGATCAAAAAATAAATGTTCAGTCACCCTAAAGTTAATACACACAGAAAAGAAAACAAGGAGAAGAAAATATGCTTGCAGGGAGATCCAACAAGCTCCTGACGCGCATTTAATTAACATATAAATTTAGTGTAGTTTGTAACACCTAACATTTTATTATTTTTATTTTTATTAATTATTATTATTTTTTTATGTAAATATAATTATTATTTATATAATTTTAATTTAATTTATTTAATTTTAATTTTATTTAATGAAAATAATAATAATAATGGTAAAAATTGGTTATTTATTTCATGTAGATAGCATCATACAATGACTTAATTGATTCCTGCAGCGTGTCACAACTTTTGGAAAGGGGAGTAGTAAATTAATTATCGCATATGGAAAATGCTAATTAAATATCCTTCCATTTAGAAAATGCTAAACATTATATAACTATTTGAGGCTCCCCTTGCAGTTTACTTTTTCCTATAAAACTTTTAATCAACGTTTGAAATATGTTTCATGAAAAACCCATCATCTATATATGCCCTTCATTCATGCAAGACGAGATTTATAGATATAGACATATTTCCCTGCAATGGAGAGTTTTACTTTTTTCCTTGGTCCTTGTAACTTTATAGTGTGTGTGTGTGTATATATATATATATATAGATAATTTATCTTTTTTTCTTTTTAAAAAAAACAAAAACAAAAGTATCTTAGCTTAGACGTTATTATACACATTACTTCCAATAATATATTTACGTTATAAAGAATATTTAGCAAATTAAATCTCGATAATTTGATATAAGTGTTTTAAATTTATTTTGTAAAGGCCTGAAACTTTAAAGGGAAATGAATTTATAAAATTAAATGTGAAAGCAATTAATAGAGTTAGGGTTTACATTTCTTACATAATAATTTAGAATGCCCAATAGGAGTACGAGAACGTCTCTTCTGAAAGACAAACGGTAATTAAAGAAATAAAAAGAAGAGCGAAGACAAACGTACCATAAGACAACCTTCATTAACACTTGAAGGAAGTCCTGGTGGTAAACTATTCACAACTCTTTTGGTGATCGGGATCTGGATCCTGCTTCTCTTGATCTGAAATAGTTAATGAAATGGTAAGCTATACTAACCCAATAAGACTATTACACTAATCACAAATACGAAAAACTGAAGATTGATAAAAATTAGAAAAAAACTAATGGAGCCCTTGTTTTATTTAAATACCTTTAAACTTGAAGACGTTTGTTTGATACTTATCATAATGAGTTTTTTAAAAATAACCTATGAAGATTTATATCCATACCACTTTTTACTTTCACGCATAAGAGAACAAAAGACAATAACCTTCATTTCTTACCTGCTTACTGCTACCCTTGACGGTTCATAGGGATGTCTCCCATACTCGTGAACCTAATATCTAATTTATAATTGACCGGCTGTCCCCATACCCCGTCCAGTAATGGGCGCCAAATATTCTATCGCCTCGATATTCAATCCGGTATGAAGGTGAACCATATCTTCCAAACCTTTTTGGTAAGGAACTTCCCAACCCCATCCGACTAAGATAATGTTCACGGTAAGGTTTCGTATATATTAGGCCTATCGGTCCTTTCCCTAGGTAACTAGCAAGTCTTTCACATACAGATTTTCATCAAAAAATGACCAACAAATACATATCAATATCTTATATCACATTTACAGATCAATTAAACTACATTCATACTGACAGTATATAACCAAAATAACCAAATAAGTTGATAAGACCATTGAACTATAAACTAAGAACGTGTACTATACGAAAATCAAGTAAGTAGAATAGTACAAGAAAATAAACAAGAAATTAAGATAATTGTGAACTAACTTGTTCTGTCTCCACTAATAACTTATAATTATTTTTAGAATTTTTAATTTTTTATAAAAATATGAAATTATACATCGTTAAGCCTCAATTTACCATAACAATGAATAGGGTGAGGGATCCTTACTTGGATCGGTATTTCGAGATGTTGTATTGTTTAACATGTCTCCTAACAGGTATCGGGTTCCTTAAATTTTTTCTGTGAAATTCAAAACACTCATCACGTATCTAAAAATCTAAAATTGGTGTCTAAAACACTTTTCAACCAGATTTAGGGTTCTAGCATGGCGCCACTGCCATGCTCTAGCGCCAACTCTACCACCCACGGCGACAGTCTACCTCGACCAGGCTTATTTTGGCTGGTTTTAGCGGGCTTTACACGTATCCCTGCAAAAAAACATGTTAGGGGGTCTTAGTTGGCTAGAAAATCACCAAAAATACCGAACCTACCAGCAGAGGGTCACCAGGTACAGCGGCTCCGTCGGTCATCCTTCGTGGATGGGGTTCCTTCTTTTGTTAACCTATACAGAAAATGACGGCGAACACAATAGTAAAAAAATTACGTGAAACGGGAATCGGGAAGGGGCTCATCGAAGGGATTTTGAAGTTTTGGCCGCGCAAACTCTGTTGAACTTTTCCCGCAGTTTCTGGCTAACCTGCTATCTCTCCTGCTTCAATTTGGCAACATAGGTGCTCAGAATCGAATTCTACATGGGTAGGTGAAATTTTTACTTTTTTTGGCAGCCGACGGTGGCTCTGTTGCAGCGGTAATCGGCCTCCTTCTCTGACATCTGGTTCTTCTTCTTCGACGGGGCTGACGACTAGGGTTTGGGCTCCCATGCGACGTGAAGTGTTTATACCCATTCTACATTGATCTGGGTCATCCATCGCGAGTGATCTTATCCGTCCGATCGCGCCTAAGGAAAAAACAAATATGGGTCGTCCATCGCGATTGATCTCAGTCGTTCGATTGTGCTTAAGGAGGAAACAAATCCGGACTGTCCACGCACGCGAGATCGATCCTGAGTCATCCAATCATAGGGCACGTGGATCACCCGCGTGGCCTCCCACGTGGCACCGTTATCAGCGTGCCTTGCCACGCGACGTACTCTGGTTCGTTGGGACTGCTGACTGGGTGGTCCTACATTGCCAAACTTTTCATATTTGTACTTTGACTCCCTGTTTCTAATTTTTCTTTCAAAAACACTCCCCGAATTTAAATTTTTATCCATTTCTTTCAAAATTGCTTTCAATTACATCCCTAACCTATTTCCTTTCAATTAATTAATAAAATTAAGTTTAAATTATTTTAAAAATTATTTATTTTTTTTTATACTAAAATTTTATCCCGAGTCAAATTCCAAGCCTGTGTATTACATATTTATATTCATATCATAAATTTTCTATAAGTGGTATCAGAGTTCTTTTATGTTAAATCATTGAGATTTATATGATTTTTTTACTTTTTGGATTTCTTTTTTCCATATTTATTAAACAAAAAAATGAAACAAAAGAAAATTTATGAGGTCGATCGAGATGGTGAGGCTAATCAGAACAGTGAGGCATGACCTCATAGCTGCGCTGGTGTAGTTACCGCAGCCTATGGCGGCAGTAAAATCTTGTTAAATAGGAGTCACAGGCTGCCACATAAGAAAAAAAGAAAAGACAAGGAGAACTTGTTAAGTGGCAACTAAAGGTCACCACAATGGGATCGGCGCAATCCTACAACCATGCCGACAAGGAGACCATGATAGTTTGGCCGCAACATCAAGCCTGTACAGTCGTTGGCTGCTTGGCCCCTTGAAGGGGATGACGGCTGAATGACATCCCTTCAAGCTACCAAAAAAGGGAAAGGGAACCCTAGGGGTTTTCTTCAGCTTGGGCCTTTAGGTTTGGGTTGTGGGCCTAGCAGGATTTGGGCTATGGGCAAATGAGTGAAGCCTCTAGGTTTGGAGCATGGGCTGATGTTTGCATTAAAGAAAAAGGGAGACTGGGTGGGGTTGGACTTGGATCTGAACTTGTCTTTACTCGACCTGGCCCAGGGGGTTATAGGTCAATGTTGACTATTGATTTGATTTGTCAACAATTAATTGTTGACTTTGACCAGTCAACAGCCAATCATTGTCTTTGACCGGTCTTAACCATAATTAAAAAAGAAAATTAAGGGGCTTTTTAAAAAAATTATATTTTGATTCCACTTTTAATGATTATTTTGGATATTTTAGGAAATAAATTTGCTATAATTTTAAATTTGAATATTGACATGTCATATATGTGTATACATTTCTTTTTTAAATGAATCAAATTACACAACATGTCACCGAAGTGACATCTCTTATGAAAAATTCATTTATTTTAAGTATATAAACAATTGTTTGGATGTAATTTATGAGAATATCAATCAACTCAAAGGAAGGTTAATGTATAACAAAATTGCATTCATACATATGGTAATAGATACGTGATAATTATTCAGTTTTACATGTGAATGATAGATCAGTCCAAATGAAGGTTTATTGTTTGGTATGCTCTTATTACTGATATTTGATTACTGCACCAAGAGATCACTTACAAGTTAGTATTTTTTCCAAATATAAGATATTAATGGAGTAATTGGTATCTTAAGATCAAATTACCTTTATTTAAATTTATTATTATTATTTATAATTTAAAGATTTATGTGAGTTATGTTTGTTTCATTTGTTGGTTGTTCTCTGTTTAGTTTCTAGTTCAGCTGCAAAATATCTTTGCAAGTGTGAATTCAATCCTCATACTTAATAACACTAATTTCAAGGTGTGACAAGATAATGTTTTAATTGTTCTCGGAGTTATGGATTTAGACCTTATTTTACGGGTCGATAAACTCACTAAACTCACTGATGAGAGTACCTTTAATGCTAAGAGGGAGATGGAAAGGTAGAAACAAGCGAACCGTATATGTCTGATGGTTATGAAACGTGTCATTCCTGAAGCTTTTCAAGGCACTATGTCTGATAAAATTACTACAGCTAGGGGTTTCCTTGAGGACCTAGAGAAACGATTTGCTAAGAATAAAAAAAGCTTAAACTAGTCACTCTTGGCAAACCTTATCTTGATAAGGTACAAAGGAAAATCACATATTAGGGAGTACATTATGGAAATGTCTCATACTACTCCAAAACTAAAAGTACTCAAGTTGGAATTATCTGAAAACTTGTTAGTGCACTTAATTCTGATATCTCTTCCACCATGGTTTAGTCAATTCAAGGTGAGCTATAATTGTCAAAAAGACTCTTGGTCCCTTAATGAGCTCATCTCACAATGTGTCCAAAAAGAAGAAAGGATGAAGCATGAGAAGGCACAAAGTGCTCACTTAGCCACTATCTCTACATACAATAAGAATAAGAAGAGGAAGAAAGATAAAGATGTTTTGATTCAAACACCATAAAAGAAACAACGAAAAGAACAAAATGTGAATCATTGTTTCTTTTATGGAGTTACAGATCATCATCAGAAGTAGTGCACCAACCATCACGCATGGTGTACAAAAAAATGTATATTCTTAACTTTATTTATTCTGAAGTTAATTTAACTTTGGTACCTAAACACACATGATGGATAGATTCTAGTGTAATAACTCACATCAGTGTGTTTATGTAGGGTTGCCTGAATTGTCAAAAACCAAGTAATGATGTAAGATACATCTTTGTTGATGATGAAAAGTCAATAGAAGTTGAGGCAATTGGCATCTTTAGATTTGAATGAGACTTACTGTCATTTACACATAATTTGATTTTTATTTCTACTTTGGACAAATTTGGATATTGTTATTCATTTGGAAATAAAACATTTAGTATTTTTCATGATTTAAAATTAGTTGGTACTGGTTCTTTATTAGGTTATGATAATTTATATTTACTTAATCCAGTTGTTGTTTTTAATGACTCATTACATGTGAGTACACAAGGTGTAAAGTATAAATTAACCAATGAGAATTCTGCCTCCTTGTGGCACAAAAGATTAGGTTATATCTCCAAAAGGAGAATTGAGATACTTGTGTTAGATAAATTCTCGATCCCATTGATTTTGCAGATTTTGACATGTAAGTTAATTGCATAAAGAGAAAATAGACAAATATAAAGAGATTGGGTGCTAATAGGATATGGATGTTTTAGAACTTATATAAATAGATATATGTGAACCATTTCCTACGACTTCTTGGAATGACCAACAATATTTTATAACGTTCATTAACAACTTTTCTTGATATGGCTACCTCTATCTCATTCATGGGAAATCATAGTAACTGGATGTGTTCAAAAATTACAAATCTAAAGTTGAGAATTAACTCATAAAATCATTAAAAGTGTCATATTTGACCACAGTGGTAAATACTATTGTAGATATAACATATCAGGTGAACAATGTATAGGACTATTTACTAAATTCCTAGAGTAATGCGATGTTGTCCCACAGTACACCATGCTGGATTTACCTAGTATGAATGGTGTTGCTAAAAAGTGAAACAGAATGTTTAAGAATATGGTAAGGAGCATGATTAGTCATTCTACCTTACCTGAATCTCTTTAAGAAGAAGTATTAAAGACCACAACATATATACTCAATAGAGTTCCAACTAAAGCAACTACTAAGACTCCTTATGAGCTTTAGATGGGTAAGAAGCCTAGTTTAAAGCATTTACACATTTAGGGATGACTAGTTGAGGCAAGACCTTATAGGCCGAATGAAAAAAAACAGAACTCAAGAATTGTCAATTGCTATTTTATTTGATATTTTGAAAGATCTAAGGGTTACAAATTCTATGATCTGATAACTAAATTAATTTTTTAAATGAAAAATGTCAAGTGCTTTGAGGATGTTGAGTTTACAGGGGGAGAAAGAGTTTAGGACCTTGTCTTTGAAGAGGAATACATTAATATTCTCTCAATTGCTATTGACAATGATCATGATCAGACTCTTATACCTAACATTGTTTAAGAGACAATTCCATATTTAGACAATGTCATATTACCTCTTGTGCATGCTCAAGAAGTAGTTCAAGAGGAACAAACTCTACAACCTTAAGAACTAATTCCATTAAGGAGATTTAGTAGAAAGAGGAAAAATGAAACTCTGAATGATTACATTATATTTCTTCAAGAATATGAGCTTGACATTGGAATGGTGGAAAATGATCCAATCAACTTCTATCAAATCATGAAAAATTCTAACTCTCAAAAGTAGATTGATGCATGAATGAAGATATCGAGTCCATGAAGACGTATGTGATCATATCCCATTGCTTGAAAGTACGAGACCAATTAGTTGCAAATAGATATTTAATATCAAGAGGGACTTGAAAGGTGATGTGGAGAGGTACTAGGCACATCTTATCACTAAGGGCTTCACACATAAAGAAAATATCGATTATAAATAGACTTTCTCTTTGATTTTATCTAAAAACTCCTTCAGGACTATAATAGCTTTAATGACATATTTTGATCTTGAGTTATATTATATGGATGTTAAGACTACGTTTCTCAATGGTGACATTGATGAGATTATTTTTATGGTGCAACCAAAAAATTTTATCGAGTGATGCAAAACAAATGATTTGCAAATTAAAAAAATCCATCTATACACTCAAACAGGCTTTTCATCAATGGTATCATAATTCCATCAAGTTATCATCTCGATTAGTTTTGAGATAACTGTAGTGAATGATTGTATATACATAAGTTCAGTGGGAGTAAGCACATTTTTTTAATTTTATATGTCGATGACATATTGTTGGTCAATAATGATATAAGCTTATTGCACAAAATCAAGAGATTTGTAACCAAAAAACATTTAAAATAAAAGATATTGGGGATGAATCTTTTATTTTAGGAATTCAGATATACTGGGATCGTTCTTGGAATATTCTTTGATTATCACAAAAGACTTATATCAAAAAAAAATTTAAGAAATTTGGCATGCAGGATTGTAAACTAAGTGACACTCCTGTGTGTAATACCCAGCTGAGTACAAAAATAAAAACAAAACAAAAACAAAAAAAAGAACCTATGGAATATATATATATATGTATATGTATTTATATATATATAATTAAACAAAAAAATTAAAGAAAGAAAGAAAAGAAGAACTTAGAATGTACGTTAGGAGCAGAAGAAGAAAACACGTGGCCATATATAATATATATACATATATATTATTAAGTAAAAAAATAAAAAAAGGAAAAAAATAGAAAGAGGGTCGAGTAGCATCGATAGGAGAGAGAGAAGGGTCGCACGGTGTTGCGTGATGTTGTAATCAAAGGAGAAAGAAAGAGGAGAGGAATCGCCATCGGTTAGAGAGAAAAAAAGAGGGGAGAGAGAGAAGCCATACGGTGGGTAAAGAGAAAAAGAGAAAAGAGAGAAGAAAGAAGAAGAAGAAGAAGAAAAAAAGAAGAAATGAAAAAGAAAGAAGGAAAAAAAAAGAGAGAAGAAGAGGACTCGCGGGAAAAGAGGAAGAAGAAGAAAAAAAAAAGAAAAAAAAAAGAAAAAAAAAGAGAAAGAAAAAAAAAGGAAAAGAAAAAAAAAAGAAAAAAATAAAATAAAATAAAGGAGGGAAAAAAAGAAATAAAAGAAATAAAATGAAGGAAGAAAAATGGAAGGGTGGTGACCAACACCGCATGCAACGACGTGCACTGATTCGATCATCAATGCCTGCCATTTTCGGTAACACGAGTATAATGGTGTGTGGTGACGTTGGCAACCGGGACTGCGTGTCCCAAGGTAAAATCCATTTCTAATTTTGCGTAATCTAGTTTCTAAAATTATTCATAATTTAATCTTTATGTTTTCTATTATAAATGAGAAAAATTATCTAAACGGTATCTAGATTTTTGAAAGGACCATAAATTGAGTTAGAAAGGATTCTCAAAGCTTTCCTAATCACACCATAGGTAAGAATTATATGTATTCCGTACGGAGACATAAATTATATATTTATGTAAATGTGTATATGTACAGTGCATTGTGTGTGAATGTTTAAATGTATGTGTAGTATAATACGAATATACTTAGTATGTCTAATTTATATTTGTTTGTGTTTATATAGTGTATATATATATGTTGTTATGCATGTGAGTATATATATGAATTGATAAGAATAGAATTGATAAGAATATAACTGATAAGAACAAATGCGTGAATAAATATATATATATATGCTATGTTGTGTGTGATTATATATACGTGTTTAAGCATGAACATGTGTGTATATATCAGTAGAGATTGTGTTTGTATGAATATAAATATATATTCTGTGTGAAGCATGTAGTGATGGTATATGTGTATATTATAATATATGTGTGTACATTTGTTATGCATGTGAAATGTATAATCAGTGTGTGTACGTGTGAAATTTGGGTGCATTGCATTGGCTGTGTGATCTGGTGTAGATGTACAGTACACTGTACTTGCTGTGTAATCTGGTGTAGATGTACGGTGCACTATACTTGCTGTGTGATCTGGTACAGTTGTGCGAGAAATCTGAGGATCCTGTACTTGTTGTATGATCCGATACAGAATAATTCAAAAAGTGAGTTGAAACGTATAAACCTTATGTACGTGATGATATTGTGTATTTTGTGTGTGTGTTTATGTTTAATTATATATAGAAATTAAGATCTTAGGTAAGAGATAAGTGAATTAGAAATAAGAGAGATTTGGAAAGAATGTAGAGTGTAAGGACCTTGAATACCTATTTGTTTAGTCTGAATCAAGGAGAGAAGGGTGTGTGTGTGGCTGAAGTTCAGCAGGTATGGTGAACCTGCACATGAATAGAGTTTGAAACCTAATCCATACGTGGATAGGTATTTGTGAGTGTGGGTCACCCAACAAACGTAACTGTTGTGGTCATTGTGAAATTTATGTATGTGTGTGCTATCCATACGATAGAGGGATCCATTTCGCCTCTCCTCGATGACGATATAAACGACACCGCGCTATGGTAACCTAATTAAGCTTTAAAAGACTAAATAATGTGAAATTATAAATCCAAGTGGAGTGATATGTGTGTGTGAGTAAACTCGTTTTGGTTTGAGGAATTTGTGGATCCATGAGTGTGATTTGAAAGGATAATAAGAATTAGATTAGAAGAGTGAGGATTAGAATATATTTTTGTGTGATGATTTATTTTGTTGTGTATTTTGATTGTAATGCTTGTTTGACATTTTTTTTAATGATAAAAATTATTATATTTAACATATTGCGTGAATGTATGTATATAAGTCTTCATTATAAAATTCTTTTTCTTACTGAGCTCGTGAATCTCACTCTAATTCACCCACATCCATGTCAAATGAGATGAGGAACAAGTTCAAGATCAATAGAAGATGGTGAAGAAAAACCTTATTAATTTCTATTTTAGATTTGTAAATTAATTTAGATGCTTCAATTATTTGTAAACAAATAATTATTTTGTCACAAGGGATGTGTATTAAAGTGTAGTTTTGCTGCATATTTAATATTTATATGTTCTACTAGTTAAAAATGTTGTACTAACGTCCGTACTCACTGACATTGGGATTCGAGATGTTACAATGTGTCTAAGGAAAATAAGTTCAATTTAAGTTAATGTCCTAAGAATGACTTCAAAAGTAAATAAATGTAAAAGATTCTTTATGCTTCAGTTGTAGAAAGTCTTATATACGTTCAAGTTTGTACGTGTCTGGATATTGCGTACATTGTTGGAATGTTAGAGAGATATTTGAACAACCCAGAAATGAATCATTAGAAAACAACCAAACGAGTCATGTGGTATTTATAGAAAATAAAAGATTACATACTCATATACAGGAGATCGGATCAGTTAGAGCTCATTGGTTATTCTGATTTTGATTTTTTCAGATATTAAGACAGTAGAAGATCCATATTAGGCTACATCTACCTACTTGTTAGCGGAGTTATTTCCTAAAAGATAGCTAAGTAAACACTCTAAACTTCTTTCAACGTGGAAGCGAATTTTATAGCATGTTATGAAGTATCCAATTATGGAATATGGCTGTGAAATCTTATCACTAGACTGCGCATTATGGATGACATAGAAAGACCACTCAAGTTATTTTGTGACAATAATTATGCAGTTATATATTCTAATAACAACATAAGCTCGATGAAATCAAAACATATACACATCAAGTACCTAGTTATTAAAGAAAGAGTTCATAGTGGACAGATATTTATAAAGCATATCGAGACAAACTCCATGGTTGCGGATCCACTCACTGAGAGATTTCCACCTAAGATCTTTCATGAGCACACTGCTCATATGGGTCTTATATCTCTTAAGGATATGTAGTTTTAGTGGAAGCTTCTACTTCAGTTGCTTTTCAGATTTAAACATATATTATGTTAAATTTTATATATGGCTTATGTACATTTGGTTATTATATTTCAATTATAAAGAGTTTGATTCATTTTGTCTTTGAACTTCCTTAAAATTGATTTCGTTAAGGTTTAAGGTAGGACCAGTTGGAAATAGGTATACTTGGATCACATTGCATGTATTTTCCATGCTACATATCTATGTTTGACCCATGTTATTTAGTTGTATTGATATACATGACTATTGATGGGTTTAGTTACTATAGATGTAGCGAAACCGCTTTGATCCTATATTAATATGACTGATGGACTAGATTATTTAGGGATGCATTCAGATAATAATAGCAAAATTCTGAATATTCATAAATTTGTTCAATGCACAATTACGAGGTGACACATGGCCCAAGTGGGAGATTGTTGAGTTTTAATTAACTGTGGACATACGTGAAAATATTGTGCATAAAATATTATCAAATTAATTGAGTCCTTTTAAAGCGATATGATAAAGTTAAGTGCATTTTGGACTTTAATGCATCAAATCAAAGTATGAGATTTTATGTGTAGAGACCAAAATATAATTTTTAATTTTATGATGGGGTAAATTAGAAATAATAAAAATTAAATCTATAAATATGCAGTTATGATCTCCAAATTACATATAAAGATTTTTCTATTTTGACATACCATCATAAAAAATAGAGAGAGTGAGAGAATTCTAATGGATTACATGCTAATTTAGAAGATCAACCCAGAACGTGTTGTTATTTTCCATTATGGATTCGATTACGCTTCTGATTCAAACTAAATCTTGATAATTTGATGAGTATTTTGAATTTATTTAGATTCAGATTCAGATCTTAAATTCCCTACATTAATAAATTTCTTATACCCATGACTATAAAGTCTAGAGAAGAATATAACTTCAAGTTTTAACGGACATTCTTTTCTTGATTTTTGTTTATAGAAGTACAAAACTTATGTGTACATTGTATATATTTTAATTTAAAATAATCTGTTGAAAAATACTTAAAAAAGATAAAAAATTTATTTGGTTAGGAGTCTATGATCAAAGAATAAGCTAACTCATATTTGTTATGGTGAAATTTCAGTAATTAAGTGGATGACCCACTAACTTAATATTTTATTTTTCTCATCCACTCATAACAGTTGAAGTCAACTAAAATGACACTTAATATAATAGATAACCATTATAAAAAAAATATAGATTGATGGAGTGAATAATCTTAAAATAAATTATATAATTATTATATTTTATGTGAATTAAAAATCATTTTAGAAATGGTTATCAACATATTCACTTATCATGAATGTATTTTGATATCTATTTTATCTATAAAAAGTGCACAAATCCCCTTTCATAGGAGTCTTCCATTAACTAAAGTTTTAAAATATTTGTGTATAATACTTAGATAGAAAGAAATGAGTAAAGAAATTAAAAATTTTATCAATGAGTCTTTCAACCACGTTATGGCTGTATCATTTTCGAATTGTATGTAACTCTAACTCTCTGTTAATTTTTTTAAAATGTGTTGAATTCAATAAATAAATAAATTAATTAACTTTTATGTCAAATTTTCTTACAAAAGACCATAAAAATAAAGAGTTCCTTACTCAAGCTTAACTAAAATTTAAGATATACTAGACATTGTTGTTAACTATCAATTTAGAAGAAAAAAATACAAAAAAGTTTACTACATATAAGTGGTTTGCCAATGCTCCCCAATTAATTTTCCAATAAAAGGCTTACTTATGCGCCTCTTATAATAATTAATTTACAACAACATATATAATTATTGTTAATTAAATACATTTATTCGAGTACTTTTAAATGATAATACATGAAATACAATTTAGTTTAAATTAATAATTTCTTCTAAAATAAGAGATGTACCAACTGTTTAAAATAATAAATGATTAATAAATTTTTATTTAAAATAATAAATAATTACTTTTACAGTTTAGTAACGAACCTGGTTCGAAAGCCAAATTATTTATATGCAATTCTAATCGTGAATTCAAAATCAATTATTTTTTAACTTGAAATGTAGTTTTTATTTATAATATTTTTCTCTCCTTTAAAACATAATAGGTTAAGAAATTCTCTATAAATAAGATTATTTAGAGTCATACTCGAAATCATGTGATTATTTTTATATGTTCAGGTATCATATGTGGTGCGTTCAACATATAGTTTAAATTTACAATGAGTACTATAAGAACAAGTATCACATTCCAAATTATCATATTCCAATTTTTTCTACCATAAAATAAATATTTATGACAATACTAGTAGTAAAAACAATTGTGAAAATCTGATGAAAAGATTTAATTTACTTACCTTTTGATAACAATGATAATAATAATTATTATTTTAATTTTATTTTCGGTGGTCAAGAAGAAAAAAGGGAAAGACAGAGAAAAAGAGAGAGAGAAAATTGGAGAAGAAAAAAAAAAAAGTCGTCCAAAAAGTCCACCTCATAACAAAAAGTAGCCCAAATGTTTCCATTTGGTCCAACTCATTCTTATAACTGTTGAGTTAGGACTCGACCCCATCTGCCCGACCTCAAGCCTGGCTCCTCAAAACGATGCCGGTTTGACGAGCTCTCTCTCTTTTATTCTTCTTCACCTGCAACACGGTTATGTTAGCACAAAAGGGGAAAACTTTGGGGGTCGTGAGGACAGGTTATGGCTTCGTGATCGAGAACAGCCCAGAACGCGAGCATGGAGAAGAGTTCCAACTGTCTGCTTCATGCCTAGATAGGAAGAGAGAGAATCTAGGGAAAAAATTGAAGGTGAGGGAGACCGAATCCGAGAGTAAAAATCGTAAAAGCTGAAGGTGAAAGGAGTTTTGCTCTTCTTTTTTTTTGGTCGTTCTACATTTTCAGGCGTTTGGCTCGGGGAAGACAGAAGTGCCAAGGTCAACGGGAGAGCTTCTGGAGCAATGGAATCGATAAAGGTGGAAGTGATGACTCAGCGTTGAGGGGACCCAAGAGCTAAAGTGGGAGGAATTTTTGGGGAGAGGGCAGTCGGGGAAAGAGAAAAAGAGAGAGCAAGTAAGAAAACAAAGAAAGAGATGTACCAAGGATTATGGAATAGTTGGGTTTCAGTGGTGTCTCTATGAGATTACATGATTATGGAATATTTTGAAAGACTAACTTAGTTTTTGTTTCAGTAGCATTATTATTGCCCTTGTTCTTTATTGTTAGTTATATTATAGGTTTTACAATCAATAAAATAGATCTGTCGATGCATATTTGTGGAGCTTGTTATTATGATTTGCATGTGCTTGTGTTGATCGTTAAGTCTGAATAGGAGCTTAGGAATGATTTTGCATGATTGTGAATAATTCGATACAATCCGTACATTGTCTGTGAGAAATAGGATAATGAAAGGAACCTGTATGCTTATAAGCTTAGGAATGATTCTGCCTCTGAAATGCAAGCAGGATGATGGGTCGATGCGTGTTAAGCAATCGTTTTCAATTGGAGGAAAAGTTGCAAAACCAAGTAGATATTGAGTTACCTAATGACACAGGTCAGTTTGGCTGAGGTATTGTCCAACTCTGGAAGATATACTAGAAGTTCTGAGTTAAGAGGGCACTATTCGACACTTCACCGCCTCCTTTGATCAGTTTTGAGGTGGGTAAACATGCTGGGGATGAAAGTAGCACGATGAGGTCAGTGAGTTATGGCCACTAGCCATGCCAACCACCTTTTCTCTCTATTTTTCTCTTTTCGTTTCTCTCCCTTATTCATCTCTTCATTAGACATGATAAAAGAACAAGAAAAATTATTCTTCCTCATGAACATTTATGTGTATAAACACATACTGTCGTGCTTCCTTGTGAAATTTCAAAATATCTAATTATTTAGTACAAGGATACCTTTTATGAAAGTGCGAGCGTTATGAAATTTCTTAATTTCAAGTTGTTCAATACAAGAATTTATTTTTATAGTCAGATCCTCCATGGAGATAGATTCTAAAGGTGGCAGTGAGATTCGTTGTGATTTCCTTTGGTTAATATATAAATTCAGCAAGCAATTTTGAATTATTACTAAAAATAACATATTACAGAGAAAAAGAAGGAAAGAATCACCATTGCCCAAGCAACTCCGTAAGAAACTCAGTCACCATGACTTAACTCCATTTATAAATGAAACCAACATTGGACTACCTTCTCCTGTTATAAATGAAACCCTGTCCATCTTCTGAACCTTCTGGCTTCACTTCCCTCAGAAACTGCCATGCCAATCCCACTTCTTCCTCCATTTCCAATACCTCTGTAGTACAGTCTCCACTCATCAACATCTCCATCCATTTGGATCAAACAAGGTGATCCAACCCCCTTATTATCCCATTCTTCTCTCTCCCCTGCCTTAAGCACTGCCTCATCATCATCTTCCACCCTCCTCCAATCCTTCAACCCTTCACAGGACACTGCCAATCCAATGCTCCTCTCCCCATCTCCTCCAATACCTTCATATGCCATCAAGTACTTGCCATCTTTCTTGTTCCTCACAACACAAGGGTTCACTGCTCCAAACTCATCAAAAAACCCTCTTCTTCCTCCTATGACCTTTCCCAGTTTAACCCATTTGATTCCATCTCTGGACCGAGCAATGCCAATCCCAAACTCTCCATTTTCAACGTCAAACGAGTGATAATACATCCTAAGATCACCGTTTCCATGGAAAACAACTTGCGGTGCGGCTATAAACAGTGAATCCCAGTCTCTATCAGATCCCACATCAAACAGTGCTCCGCTATGATGTTCCCCTTCAATTCTAGCCCAATGCCTCCCGTCCTGGCTTATTGCTAGACCAGGCAAGGACTTTGGAATCCTCCTTTTTCCGTCGTTTTTATCGTCAAAGCGAAATCTCTCTGGGTTTTCTAAATAGGATCCCAAAGAATCATCCAATACATCTACTTTCTCATTGCTGTAACCGGTGTAGTAGAGCCAATAAACAGAACTAGCGGCTCTAACTTTTGTACTTGACATGATGACAACCTCGGCAGGCCTAATGCTCTCCGTATCAAATGCCCACCAATCTTTACCGCAACTCATCACCAGACCAACATCCCCACTTGATTTTACTGCGCCTTGACCTCTCTCCCAATGAATCCCATTGCTTGAAACAGCTAATCCAATAGAATCCGAACCCGATCTTTCCCAAGAATGCCCGTCATACCACATGTACCACCTCTCTTCTTCGTCACTGAGAAATCTCTTCACCACCGGCGACCCAATCTCTGCACTGTCCCATGAACCTGAAGGACCCAAATCAAGAACCAATCCAGTTCTGGAAGATGACGGTGAGGAAGATGCAGAAATTGATTCAGTCGAAAGGGGCATCGCTGGGTACTGGGATTTTGAAAAGGAATGGGGCTCGGAGGTTGAGTCTCGGTCTGTTTCCTTACTGGTCTCGTTGTGTGGGCGAGACGAGCATCTGGGTAGGCAGAAAACACCGGGCCTGCCTCTTAAATGAGGGTTTGAAGAGTGAAGAGTGAGAATGTAGGGCTTTGTCGTGGGTGACTTCAAGGAAGATGGAACAGCTATTCTCGGGGTAAGAGGAGTTGCAAGGAAACTAACAGCTTTCATTGCCGACGCTGCTGAAGATGATGCAACAGCTTCCATGGCGAGATTGTGTGCTCTTCTAACCGAGTGTGTGGCTATAGGTTACCCTTGTTGCCTGTGTAGGAACTTTTCATAATTATATAGTCGGGAATTGTGATAAACAAAATACAAATTACATAAAACAGAAATAAAAATAAAAAATAAAAAAATCAAATAGTGGTTAAACTAATCTTTTAATCCATTATTTCTGAAATTTAAAGAAAGTTTAAATTTTAGTTTCCTATTTTTTATAGTTTAAATAATTTTATAAAAGATTAAGTAACTTCAGAAAAGTAACTTGTTTCAAAATTTATCTTTTCCACGTGGTTGATGAACAATTAAAACCTTTATAAACCCAAAAAATGATTTTCAAAATTGTGGATCTTAAATTAATATTAATTCGATTTATTTGATTAATTAAGCTTTTGAAATTCTAACAAATTCTGGAAAATTTTGATTTTCTCTTCAAAATTTTCTTAAATTATTCTCTTTTAATTTTGAGTTAAATGCTCCATTGAACTATGTTTACTTATGTGTTCATATTGTTGGATATTAAATTGTGTACTCACTTATTCACCAGTAAACTATCAGCTTATATTTATATACTGTTTTTGTAACTTATATTTAGATGTTATTATTACTAACTGAATTGATTGTATAATTTTGATTATTGGTTTTTATGACATATAGATAGAAAGATGAGTTTCCTTTTTGAAGACATTAAGGAATCCTTAGATGCAACATCATCATCACATGAGTTGCCATATTAGATATCTAATGACTACATCACTAGAAAAACAGGGAATAAATCACTATATTGCGTTTATTCATCACTTTTGCAAAGGAAGGAAGAAGAAATTAGAAGCTACTTGCTTTTTCTATATGTTACCTATAATGACGAAATATCGTTCTTAATTTTTAAATTGATAATATATGTGTTACAAAATTATAAAATTTTTTATAAGAATTAATATGGATATTGAATATGCGATCACTAAAAAAAATTTTATTATTATTTTAAAAAAGAGAATCTGACAGATGATTTAAAAATGAATATACAGAAATAAATGTATTAATTTTAAGGTTATAGATGAGAATGAAAATGGATAAATAATTATTTAGATTTTTAGTAGACTATTCATATACTTTTTATTATATAGTTAATTTTTTTATAGTATTATATAAATATATTATGCATATATTTCATTTACTGCTCTAGCGATGTGCCTACTTCTATCTACAAGCTTCTACGTAGTCTATTTGATTTCATTTTACATTCGTATCTTGCAATGCAAGAATACTAAAAGATACCGTTTAAAGAAATGATCCTATGATGGACCAATTACCAACCCTTTCCAGGCAAATTATTGCTACTTCTACTCAAACAATATGCAAAGGAGATGTGTAGCACTTCAACCTTCATCAATCATCAACCACTTTAAGGCCCCAGCTCACATCTTCACAATGTCTCACATGAGGGACAAGCTTCCCTGTGTCAATTCCTCTCTTTTCTTTGCAGTCATAGAAGGGGGGAGCATGAAAACAAGGTTCCATAGATATAGCCCAAGAACAAGGAGGATCCGGGTTGGTTCCATTTTCAGCCTTGTAAAGAATCCACGGCCTCAAACCCCCAAGACCCTGAGCCACATAACCAAATGTGGATCCTGCACTAGTGACCAATGAATCAGTCAAGCTGAGGAGATAGATTTCCGCCCAGGCCTTTTTGTTGTGCAGAAGCTTTTCTGTCTGCTGGTGCCCTTCATGACTTGGCTGATGAACTGCAATCACGTCCCCTGTCACAGTTGGATATTCCCAGTACATGCTTTTTAGATTTTCATAATACCCAGAAGTTAAAGATGTAACTAGAACAGCCTTCGTTTTTGGGTTTGCAGATGCAACAACCGCAGATTCTTTCTTGTCTACTTCAGGTAGCAATTTCTCCTTCGTGGTACAGGCAATAATTTGATGAGTTGCACGTAAAAACTTGTCAGTCTTTTCATCAAAAACTCTCACTTGAATGCCAATTCTCTCATCTGCTCTGGCTAGGTATGCTTGGTAATATCTTTTGACTAGTCCCCAGACATGATTTGTAGGATGAAAAAGATAACGCCCCAAGTGATGGAAAACGGTTGATTTATCTGGAAATAATTTTTGCAGCTCATTCTCAAAAGATGGGAGCAAGAAAAGAGAGGGGACAAAATAGTTATTTGTCTTCATAATCAACCAAGGGACTTTCCCAATAAAAGCTTGGTCCCTGTCACAGAAGAACATTTTGTCATAATCATCATAGTTGTGAGCCAGATGAAGATATATATAAGGTGGCAATGATTTAATTGAAGCATTTATCATGTTTTTCTTCAGCATCTTCCCATAGCAGCGGGCAGAGTTCTGATCAAAGCTACTAAATTGACTGATTATAGGGAAATTGGAAGGTAGTAACCACGATGTATCTAGAAATGGTTCACAGAAGAGACCAGATATCTGCTCTCCGCCTTCGACAAGGAGGACTCTATCTGTCAGAAGAGCATAAAGAAATGCAGAAGCTATGGTAATTATCCTGTTACCCAGACCACTGTAAGACATCCATACAACGTATTTACAGTCTGCAGAACCAATGTTCTGACTGGACTCAAGTAACTTTGTAGCTCTATAATAAGATCGAGTACTGGGTCCACAACGTTTATGAAGATCTTCGTATTTTCTAAGTTTAGAAAGGAGATATTGAGAAGGCTTGCGGGGTGAAATTTTGCGATATAAAATTGATTGGTACCGACTCAAGCAAGAATCTTCATCAAAACCAGCAGCAAGAAGTCCATCAAGCAGTTTGTCTATAGACACATTAAGATGTTGTGAGGAACTCTGTAAACCTGTCAAATAGAAAGAAAATACTTATAACCTAAAAAATCAACTAGTTGAAACAGAGAATAAAATTGAAAATTCGAGATCTAGCATAATTAGATTTTGTTGCACAATTCAAACAGAAAAAAGATCTACCGGGTGCTGAAAAGAGATTTTATTATTCTATGCATCAATGTTCGTAGTAGTACAGAAGCAAATCTTTTGACTCATAGCCAGTAGCTAGATGGTCTAGAACTCTTACAACATCAAGCAACAGCCTGTAGCACTCCCAAACACATATGTCCATACTACCAGTTATGAAGCCTCTAAGACCGTAGGATAAATTTGCTCAGTTAAAAGAATGAACGTCCATTTGTTGGGACTAGCTGAAAGCTTGCAGGTTGAGGATATTCAACACTAAAGACACTGAAATGAGCTTATTATATTTCTTCAAAAAATTTAGCTGCTATCATAGTTTTAACAGGGAAGTTCTGGTAATGAATTTTGCAATAAATGTGAAGTTGTGAAGAATAAGAAAAAGAATACAGGGAAATAAAAGGAACATGACAGAAAGAAATATTATACCAAGTGATGCAGCGCTTCTCTTTTGATCATCAACGTATCCGCCATTTCCTTTTTGATCCTCAAGTGATGCAACATTTGATTGTGGTTCCTGGAGGGTTGACGTCACCTGAGGTAGAGCTCTCACTTCCATAACTCTGGCTTCTGCAAGTGCACTGACATGATCATGCGGCTCATATTGAAAGATAATCAATAATATGAGCGCAACAGGAAGAATTATCAGGAGAACTGTAAAGATCCGAGTGATCCTCATGGCTCCAAGAAATCTGAATCTCTTGTCTGGGACTTGAGCGGCTTCCCTGGACCGTTGATCAATGGACCATGACGCAGATTGCCTCCTCCTGAACGAATTCTGGTCCATCCAGAACATGATAATCTCAGCAGTAATACCAAAACTTTATTTCATTTCAATAATTTTTCATGCTGCTTGTTGCGAAAATCACTACCCCAAATCTTAGAAAGCACAAACAACTCTCTAGAGAAAGCCACGTTTGATTTTACGCGTAAATAACTCAGGATTCCGCTCCGTCTCTCCTTTTTTTTTTTTATTTTTTTATTTTTACAAACGAACCATTAGAAGTCCTAAAATCATACTATCGTGGAACCCAACTGAAGAATGAAGAAATCATAGTGTAATATAAACAATATTGACTAAAACATTCCACCATACTCTGAGGGAATGAATAATTCAACATATAAAAGTCCATCGAGTCCATAGTATATAATACATATATATAGTTTGCTTTTCGTTTCTGTTAAGTATAACAGAAAATAAGAGGAGAAATATTGGGAATGAGTCAATATGATTACCTTGAGAGCTGCTGTTGACTCGCTCTACTGGAATCTGCAAATTCGTCATTGATACTAATGGCGGGGTCGAAACCGAAAGGCCCGACAACAGGGGTGGAAGCTATTCTGAAGGAATTGAGGAAAGATTTAAAGAAAAAACAGAGCGTCTCTGCATCTTCTTTTCCCTTGAGCTATCACCCATTTTTAGGAATAAACACACGCGGAGAGGAAGGCTTTCTCTTCAAAATGGGAGTCATAGTACGACATTGTTAACTATGGCAATGATAAAAAATCAGCCGAACCTCTTCCATCCCGTTAAAGATTCCTGAAGAGTCATTTTTCGTTTTGATTAATTTTCTTATTTAGACTAAACTGGCCAGGATTGAAAACTTGGGGAAATTCAATGTTTCTCTATGGAAAAAAGAAAGCTGAAAATTAGAGCCATGGAAATCTCAAATATGCTTATCGGGTATATTTGCAGAAATTTCAGGGGGGGTGAACCTGGGTTTACAGCTAAAAGATTAACCATTATGCTAAGTTTTGATTAAGTAGGATGAGAAAAAGAAATAGTTGAACTGTTTTAAAGTCAAATCTAAATATTCTCAACTTATATAATTAGAAACATTTCAAAACGCCGGAGACTCGGATACAATCCATGGATGTTTATTCTTTTGAGTTGTTTTCGAATCGAAGGTCATCTTTGTTAAATTGTTGTTTTTTATGAATCCCGAAGAGAATGGGTTGGCTCTGCAACTTCTTTTGTGGGCAACCGCCCAGAATAATGCGGGCCTAATACTCATCTCTTCTCGTAACAAATATAAAATTTTTAATTTGTCCTAATTAAAACCTTTTTTGAAAATAAAAAAGCTCTTAGTTATACCACGTTTAACACGTTAACAAATATTTTTATAACCTATTTAATAATTAAAATTTTCTTTTAATATTTTTTAGAACATCTTAATATATATATATATATATATAAATACTATTTTAAACCAGAGTCAAAGAATTTCTTATTTTAAATTTCAATTATACTTTC
Source organism: Carica papaya (assembly GCF_054855325.1). Classification (NCBI taxonomy): domain Eukaryota; kingdom Viridiplantae; phylum Streptophyta; class Magnoliopsida; order Brassicales; family Caricaceae; genus Carica; species Carica papaya. The sequence continues at coordinate 9,665,473 of NC_142310.1, read as the reverse complement.
AACATTTTTAATTACTTCAAACTCTTTCTCCTTTGAGTTAATTATGAAGTTTTGGTAATCAATTATGTTGTTTTCTGAAGACTTGATAAAACAAGTAATTATGAAGTCAATTTGCAGCGTCTTTTTGTGCAATTTGCATGGCAACGTCTGTCGACACCCATCCCTCAAAACATGATGTAAAGCTTAGACGAGCCAGGTAGAGTCTAAATTTTCATCCTTACCCACCGCGTGTAGTCAACGTATGAAAGATGTTTTTCTACAACATTGATTTTCAAAATTATTTATAATTACATCCAAGGAAACACATTTATAAAACAAACACAGAAATGAAGCAACTATGTACGACCTAGGGTTTACTTATGGCCCCCAATGTTTGAACAAAAACTTACACAAAATCAATGTCTTCATTAGTAGTTAGCTAGTCAAATTAATACATCCATATGTTTCTCATTCTTCCTTTTCGTTTCTCCTACTCCTCAAACTTTGTAACTATGATATTATTATTATTATTATTTTTGAGATAAATAATCTGTTTACTTAACAGTATGCTATGTTATATTTCTCGTATGCCTATTATAAGTTGTATACTAATCATCTTTATCATCATCTTCGTCGTAATTGAATGGCAGCGGAACCGATTTGAATGCCCGATACTTGCCCACGTTATTCAAGTGTTCGTTTTCCAATCTGGATCCATCAACATAATACAAGATTAATTAGAACAATTGCGTGGAGTCTATATTTATACATACATATCTATATTCATGCAAATTAATTACCGGAAAAAATTCCACATTCCACGACGAATAATCTCCAGGCTCGCGACAATGGCAACCAACGTTTCTCTGTGCAGGAAAGACACCTGAAAATTCAACACCGTTTGCAGCCATGCAAATCTCAACAAAACGTTCAAAACCTGACAAATAATTAAGCACTTGATCGTCAGTCAAGGAAAACATAAATTATATATATCTATATATTCTTCCATGCCAACTTAAATATAAGATCCAATTACCATGGCAGCATAGTATACAGTTTTGTGAGATATAAGTAGCTTGTCTCTCAACATAAAGTTCTTGGAGCGTCGCTGCAAAAGTCCCCAGTCATGGACAAGGTCCCAATAAGTACAGAAAATTGCTGCAATGGCTGAGAAAATCCAGGCTATGATTCGCCATCCAAACCCTTTGTTAAGACTGTAAGCAGTCCTGAGGCAAACTGCTACTATTGTCAAGAAATATTTCAAACCATTGTAACCTTGAACCGGATCTCTCTCTTCGAACAGACGCCTTAGACACTGTAATTAATGAATTTCTTGTCGATGTCATTTCTACCTGCTTTATTGGGTTATAATAAATTAAGCAATAAATGTATGAATTTCTGTACCTGGAGAAGACGAGACCAGTAAGGAATCACGGCAACTATGAAATGGAAAGTGTTGAATACGTCGTTACTTCTGCAATTGTTTTCTCTGAGTCTGTAGTCTCCCCATCCATAATAGCACACATAAAACTCCAAGCTCCTAAATGCTTGAACCTTCAACAATGGCAGACCAAACTTAGTTTCATGATTACTTATGGTAAAGATAAAAATGGAAGAAATTAGCAAATTAATCGTAGCCCATTTCACCAACCTGGCTAGTAAGCTGATCTGCTAAGAAAAAATCAGGGAGTGTGACCTGCAGTACAAGGAAATTAAAAGATTTTTGTTTGTTTCTTTCATGGCTGTTTACAAAACTGTGAGAAGTAAAAAGATTTTTTAACTTTATACCTTATAAAGAGGAGCAGCAATGCAATGAAACAGACATGTGAGGAGAAAGAAGCGACTTGAGCGATACAAGATATTGAAAGGGCAAAAGAGTGTGACAGTGACAAGCTGCATATATACATATATGAGAACGGATTATATAAAAATGGTCAGAATTGGAATATACTAAAATTCAAAGGAATTTGATTTTATTTAGTTAATTAATTACCACAACCAACATGAGAGGAAGAAGTTCAGTAATGGCTTTGTAATCATTTGTTTTGGGATCCATCTCCATGTCAAGGTTTAGAAGCACGCAGATTAGTGCTAATACTCCAAGAACGAAACTTAGAAGAAGAACTTCTCTGTAACCCAGCTCTGTTCCTCTCTTGAAACTAAATATGAAGGAGTAATTGACTCGGTATTTCCTCCAGTAGTATATGTTGGCAGCATACATGATCATGTGCAGAACAATGAATCCAAACAAGCTGCAATATACATTAAAAGTTTATAATTTGAGTAAGTTTTTATATATTCATCATATCAATGGAATTATTAAGCTGAAAACCAAGAGTTGATGACGATACCTGTAAAGAGGAAACATGGTTTCCATGTACAGCACCTGTCCAGGCTTGTTTAATATATGCCGAGCGCGTATAATGAGGACAAGGGCTATAATGAGAGAAGCAATGCAGCCAGCGAAGAAACCTGAAAAAGTTTCACCAGTAATCAATTTGCGATATATTCTCTTAATTGTCAAATCTCATAATGTAAAAAAACTCCATCAGAAATGGGAAATTTTTTATAAAAACAAATTACCTGTTGAAAATGATACTCCATGTCTTTCCTTCTTTGATTTTGGCCTTAAGATGCTCATGCCTTTGCTACGATTCGAGTTTGCAAAATGCTTGATGAATGTAGCTTCAACCCTCTCCATAAGCTTGTTAATCTGTACATTGAATCAGATTCTTGTCAGTCGAACTCAAGTTGTTAAAGTGGTAACTCCTTTTTCTAGAGAAGAAAGTTATAAACAACTGAACTAGATCTTCTTGTCATCGTATCTCTTTTTAAACAAGAGATCGTTACACACATTATTTATTAAAGTTATAAATCATCCAGAAAGTTTACCTCATCAGAGCTGCCGAGGTAGGAGTTATCCACCATTTCCATGTAAGCTTTTGTTGCATTCCTTGAAGTTATCTGCAACAAGAAATACACGTATAAATATATATTTGAGGAAACGGCCGGGATGAATTTTCTGGAAAAATTATGATATATGAGGAATTTAATCATTAGTTACCTTGTCATATTTCTTCATGATTTTCGAGAAGGCTAGCGTATTCAAAAAGCTGTTGTATACGTTTATAAACACAAATTAATTAAAGAAATAAGCCACTAAAAACTGAAAATGAAGAAACAAATTACTAATAATATATATGGAGATGTATTCACCTGTAACTCTTAAGAAGACGAAGCTTGAGGTAGAATTCAATGAAGGCACGCTTGAGTTGATTCTGGACTTTTTTAAGATTATCTTTAGTGAACTTGAGCTCTTCTTGGTTAGGAACTCTGAGAACATTTTTAATGGTGGAACGAGGAGTTTCCAGAGTATTGTTCATCGTCACACGTTCAAGTATTTGTAAAGGAGCTGGTCTTATCGCCCTACTAATACCCTTTGCCTTATCTTCCTCAACTTTATGGTTCTCTGCAACATTTTTATTACTACTACTCTTGATCTTCCTATCATCTGCTTGTTCATGGCTGCTTGGCCCAGCTTCTTCATCAATCACATCCATGTGCTCGTGATAAACTCTTCCTGCACCTCAAACCCAATTACTGTCTATATTATTTGTAATATATATATATATATAAAATAAAAGAAGAAGACAATAACTTACGGCTGCCAGCTCTAGCACCAGCTGGAACATTAGCAGCCAATGCTGCAGTTGAAGTTTGAACCTCGGAAGCCAAACGAGTCATCTCTGCAGATCTTTCTTCCCATTGAGTCACTGTTGGATTATCAACTTTAATTCTAAAAGCAATTAAAGCATCCATTTGCTTGTTCAAGATCTCCGCTTCATTCATCACCTCCTTCACTTTAGACCTGTAAAACTTGTCAACCTTGTTGAACTCATCGTCCAGTCTCCTGAAGTACACAAACTCGTACTCTCCTCCCTCGTCGGCCGCCATCAAGAACGTCGTCTGGTATCTCTCGCTGCCGTTCCGATTGACGGAGTTAACCAAGATGGTCTGGTTTTCGACATCGGAGGAGCTGGTAGGGCTGACGGCCTGGTAGTTGGGGTTGTGCCGGAGTGTTAAGCCACTGAAAGCTCTGTAGAGAGTGAGCTTGCGCGTTAGAGCAGCTGCCGAACCAGGGTGCGGCTTGTTTCGATGGTTGAAGCGTTGGATATCTTTCAACAGTTTCTTGAGAAATCCGTAATCCATGTACGCTTCTTGCCATTCTGGTACCATTTGAGACGCGAATTCTTTCCCAAACTTCATTTTCTTATATGTAATATACACTTAATTCACAGACAAGAGTTTAGCAGGAACACGAGAAAGAACTCTGGTTCATTTATATACAGTATAATTAATAATGGAATTCACAGGTTGGTATTTCCTGAATCTTGACGAAGATGATATGATCGTATGTCCAGAAGACAAAAGAAGAAGGGGAAATGAAGATATGCAGGTTAATGATGATGGCGGCTACCTGAGCAGGAAGAAGCAATTTATATACGCGAGGGCGTGAAGGGATCTGTGGGACTTTCGTCTAATTCCTTGAAAATTCAGATACGAACATTCAACTCGGCCAATTTTCCTACGCGCACAAACGCGCCTGTGGGCTAGCAGTGTGAACAACTCCTCTACTTATAATTTGTTGCTTGTAAAAATATTATTATTTTCATTTTACTTTGGTAAATAAAGTTGGTAAAAGTGGGCCACATATACCGCAAAGGAATTGATAAAAGACTATTGACGAAGTACACATTTTTACTCTTCTACATAAATTTGTTTATTCCAATAAGAAGCATTTCATTTGTGAAAGTAGAAAGTAATTTTTGAAAAGCATGTAACATCTACCTTCTACGTATGTATATTTTAATTTTAGTTTTGATTAAAATTATTTTCATTTGGATCATAAAATATTTTGACACCACATAAATTATAACTAAAAATTACAGTCAAACACCCCATAAAAACAATTTAAGGATTGACCTCAAAATATTAATTAAAGTGACCAGCTTCTAGATTGTGTTATATATATATATATATATACTTATCAATTGCACGAAAACGATTGTTGACGGAATTTGGTACTATTGACGATCTAAGACTTCTTCATCCCCTTTTGCCAACTATTTATATTTGATATTTTTTTACCTATCAGTCACCACCACCGAGTCAACAATTAACAAGTTAAACATAATTAATATATAAATAATCAGACAATATAACCCACTCCAATCAGATGATTCTTTCTCTCAGCACCAACTAAATCATTCTTTTTAGATTATAAATAATAATAATAATACATCATTAAATTTTTTTTTTTTTTTTTTTTTGTAGTTGGTATGTCTCTTTTAAAAATATAGATAAGTTCTAATTGATCTTAGATTTGTTCTAAAAGTTATATAAAAAAAAAAAAAAAAATTAAAAGTGATTTATATTCTTATAATTATTTTTAAAAATATTTAATATCCCAATTAAATACATTATCTCCGAAGATTATTACTCTTTTACTTTTATTGCTAAGTATACGTCATTTAATTAGCAATTAATGCTAATAAAAGTCTTTATACAATCTCATCCTCATTATTATTACTAACTACTTTCTTTTTCTTGCGGTTTACTCTTTATAATGATTTATATTTCTTTTACGAAAAGAAAAGGACCATGAAAAATTATATTATTATGTTTAATTAATTTGTGTTCGTTCCATCGAGGTGTGCTTTAAAGATAAAAGTCAACGGTCCAAAATAATCAAAGTCTGTGAAAAAACAAAAAAAAAAAAGAAAATTAAATATTATTTCTAAATTAATACCCTTAAATTTTCCTAACTAACCTTATGACTTATTTTACATAAAAAGTAATAATTACACGTACATCGGCATCTGGCTTTTTTTTTCTGGTAGGGTTACTAATTGTCCGCGCTGAGAAAATTCCAAGTCTTTGAATATTAAAATTTCAAAAAGAAAGATTAATTCGTTAATTGAAAATTTAGTATCTTTAACTAAGACTATCTTAACTAAATCTACATGACCCTTTCCAATAAAGTCTGATTAATTAATATTAGAGACCAGGGTCGCATCGACAGCTCTTTTCCACGTACCCGCATGCATCAACCCTAGTTAATTAATTAATTAATTTTAGATAAGTCGACATCACCTTTTTTGTGTGTTTTTTACCGAACAGTGTCAAAAGTTCAACTTTCAACTCTTGCTTTAATTGGTTTGATTGTCGTTTTGCTTTAGTTTTTTTTTTCTAGATTTTCTACTAATTCTCTATGTGCTACGACCAAAATAAAAAATGTACCAAAGTTCAATTCAATCTCCATGTGCCTGGTCCAAGAAATTTGTTGATTTTGTTTTACACTGATTTCGATTCATAGTTTTCATCTCATAATTTATATTTATATATGTATATGTACGTATATGTATAAAGTGTTTTCAACAGAATCATTAAATGTGCAGATTTAATTTCAACTTATTGCATGCACCTTTGGAAGCTAAAACTGACACGTAAATAATACGTACGTACGTGTAAGCACTCCAATCACTTATATAACCCAAATATCGAGAGAAAGAAATAGTGGTTCATGCTCTTTCTCTTTTTATTTAGAAATTGGTTTTGAATTTTCCGTAATTGATTTGCAGCTTTCAGATACATAATATATCCACAAGCTTATGTGGATGCAGATTTTATTACTACAAATTAATTAGATTAATGTACGGGTTAGTTAGTTAGTCAATGACAAAGTAATAGTGCGTTATATTATATATTTTTATATTTATATAATGTTGAGTCTTGACTCACTTCAAAAAAAGGCTCCCTCACATTTTTCATTCAATTAATATAATCTTTTTGTAGTGCTTAATTAATTCATATTCATGTTTCATCTCTCTCTCGTGCGTGTTGTGTGTGTATGTCTATATATATATGTATATGTTTAACGTGTTAAACATTAGTCAGCACTCAATACTTTCACATTCTTTATTTTATTTTTTTAATTCTTATTATATTGCATAATATAAGATAACTATACATTAACATATAGATAAATATATCTCTTAAGTGACTACCTATCTAAAAGATTATATTAACATTATAAGAAATTATGAAGAAACAAGTGACGATTTTAATCATGATTGTTTGCCCTATCTTAATTAATTAACTGCATATCACATTAACATTTTCTTAAATTTTTTTATTGACATATATGTATCATCAATTATTTGATAACTATATTATCTGTGGTTTATCATTTATGATGAATTATCAGTAGAATATGTTTCTATTAAATGAAATCTGAGGAACCTTCTCGACATATATATATATATATATTTGTTTTACATGTAAAATTTAAAATTCAAAGAAATTTAGACTCCCAAAGGTGAAAGAATGATAGAAGATGGCGCTGGGTGGGTGAGGGGGGACCGATTTGATTTCCAAATGTTTGGTGTTTGGGAAGGGACCAGTTTGAATAAATGTTTCTTGAGTTCTCTTGCTCTCTCTTTTACGAGGTATTGCAATATCTACACTTGTGCTCCTATAACTTTTTTTTTCAGTTTTAGGTGTGTATGGTGATTACTATTATAATCATTTAATAATTAATGGTAGTTTCTTATTTTTCACCTAAAATAAATTATTACTAACTAAATTTACTTAATTAACAACCACAAGATGGATATCAGTCACTTCACAATTAACTCATCATAAGTTATAACCCAACTACCTTGTCTGAATCATTAGTCAACTCATACAACCATCCAATCACTATAATTTTTAAATTTCCTTTCACTATGATAAAAAATCGACTTCCCTCCCCCCTCAAATTCTATATTTTCCCTAAATTCACAAGTCTCCTGTGAATTGCTTCCTAAGGACCGTAAGGTCAGTGTAGAGTAAAATTCAAAAATTCTACCTCCGCTAAGAGTTAATGGGAGGATTATTTAGTTAATAATATCATACGCTTATTAATTAAAATTTAATTAGTTTGAATAAAAATTAAAAATAAAAATAAAATTTTATTAATTATTCATTTCGTTGACTGAGTCGGATATATTTTTATTTATAATTTTATAACTCCGTCTAATATCAAATTGATAGTTAATCTGCTCTTATACTCATTTTCAATTATACACTTAAAACGGTGCTCGCTATCAGATAAAATAACTGCATGCATATATAAAAGTATCAACGTTTTGGAAATGTTCATTAAATCTTAAAGATATTTGAAAATTAGAGAATAATGTAGAGGCATAGTTTGAAGTAAATAAAAATTAGTGTTGGAAACAAGCTGTTAGACAGAGCAGGAAGATGAAGAACGAGTATGTATTTATTCTTCTTTTTTTTCTGCACAAAACACCATAAAATCATTTGCCAAAAGTTAAAAAGGAGAAATAATCTCAATTTCTAAAATAAATTTATTATTACTTATAAAAAAAATCTTTTTAGATCATTATATGGATGGTGCGGATAATTAATTTATTACTTTTTTTATAATTCAATGACTAATATTTTAATAAAAATCTCTTAACATTATTTATTTAAAAATGTTAAAAAAAATAAACAAATTTATACAAGAGGTATCTTTACATTAACCACTTGCATTGAAAATTCTAAAATACGTTTTGGATATGTGCTCTTTTGTTTTTATCATTAAACAGTTTTATTGTTAGAATTTATATTGGATGCTTCATTTACAGTATATAAACAACACAAGAAATTATAAAAATTAAAATTCATATATATAATATATCTAAAAAATATTATGAACTGAAATAAATATTATGAACACTCTTATGAACTGAAGCAATGAAATAATTATGAACTAAAATAATAAAGCGGAGTGAATGAATCTTGGACTTTTACTCAATAGGCTGAGAATTACATCATGTTGAATTTAGTAAATGAGCACCTTAAATAGAGTTTTTCTAATGTAAAATGCATTAACATAGAATAATAGCCCACTAAGTTCTATTGTTACTCAAATATCTTAACAAACCCAAAAAATCTGCACTTTTTAAGCAACAAACTACTTCATGTACCAAAACCTAGGACAAACAAAATAGGGAACACAAATAAAAAAATAATAACATTTAACAATCTCTCCCTTAAACTTGAAAATATATTTTTCAGTTTAATATATACAACCTACTAAACACTTTTTAAGTTGTTTGACCTTCAAAAGAACATACACTAAGTAGTTCTCTGAACTTTACGAATGATATCAACTTGAGTGACTTGGTCAATACATCAGCAACTTGATTTTCAGTCCTGCATTAGATGAGAACAATTACTCCATCTTTTATAAGGTCTTTTCGAAAACGAAACTTTACATCAATATGTTTATTGCTCCCATGTATAACAGGAGTTTTGTAGAGTTTTACTGTTGAACTGCTGTCATAATAAATGGGAGTTGATCTTTTGCTATAAATGAATTTATTCAAGAACCTTGCGCAACCAATTACTTGATTGACACACGTTGTTGCTGCTACAAATTCAACTTTTGTAGTTAATAAAGTCACAATTGGTTGCTTCCTTGACAATCATGAAATTGCTCCTAAGTCTACCATGAAAACATTACGAGACGTGCTTTTACTATCACTCAAAAATTCAACATAATCACTGTCAGTAAAGTCAATTAAGTTTGCTTTTTTTTTTTTCTTGTAGAATAAACCATAATTTACAGTTCCTTGCAAGTATTAAAAAATTCTTTTTGCAGTAAGAAGATGTATCTCCTTTAAACTTTCCATGTATATGTTAATAAGATTTACAACATACGTGATATCAGGCTTCATAACTGTTAAATAGTCTCCAAGATTGAGCGATCACTTGCTTGAAAAAAAATAGTTCTTTGTCTTGAGATCCTTTAACCGTTGTGCTTCTTATTTAGTTCTTTGTGCATCAGTTAATGTCGTACCAGCTGCTGATTTAAAAATTCCTACAAAGATGACTTGTCAGTACTCTTTGGATATGAGGAAAATTCTCTATTAGCATTCTCCAATGATCATAGTGACCATCAAAGCAAGGAAATGCTAGTTGAACATAAGTCTTGGTTACCATTGATTTAGTACTACAAAAATAATGATATTGTTGTACCACTCATATCTCACATCACTCTTTTTCCTTATGTGCCAATTCACTCTTTAAAACCAATTGGTGGCTCTGATACCATTATTATGAACATTTTTATGAACTAAAGCAATGAAACAGAGAGTGTTATGAACTAAAGCAATGAAACAGAGTGAATGAATCTTGAACTTTTGTTCAATATTTGAAAATCACACTCACTTGAATTCAGTAACTAGGCTCCTTAAATAGAGTTTTTTTAAATGTAAAAAACATTAAAATATGGTAATGGTCCTCTAAGTTCCTATTATTACTCAAATATCTTAACAAACCTAAAAAATTTGCACCTTTTAAGCAACAAAAATTGCATCTATTTATTTTTTAAAATAATTTTTATTTTATTTATTATGGCATTATATGTTATATATATTAACTAAGACAAGGAAATGATTAAATTATATTACTTGAGTAAAAATTAAACTTTAGTAGCATTAGCTAGCTAGAAAAAATTATTGAGGTTTTTAATAGTGCGTAAAAACGCCTTCTTCGTCCATTTTTGAGTACTTAATTGAATTGTTTGTCATTTGATTTAAGCTATTTCTTTATTTTTATACATGACAGAAGATGGAGCTCAAAATCAGGAAAACAACATAATAAGAGCAGATTTCGTGAAACAACTATCAGACATGGTATAAGCCTCGGTCAAGGCTTAATCCCAATAGCAATGGCAAACTTTGGCTTGCACACAATCAAGCCTCAACTAAGGCTAATGCATCAGAAAGGGCTACAAGTCTCAAGTACACCCAACTAAGTCTCGAGCAAGGCTTACACTCCCGTGAAAGTAGAAGACCGATCCATGCACAGGTAACCCTTGCGCATAGTTAACACCATGGCAGCATAGGGAGTGTCAAGTTACACTCAACTAAGTCTCAACCACGACTTGGACACATGCATCAACAGATTTGAAAAAAGGTGCGCTTTCGAAATTAAAGAAGAAATCTCATTGTGTCCAGAAGAGGAAACCAAGAATTAAGGAAGAGATGTTTTAGAAAATTAGAAGGAAGTCGAGATCATTAGAAAAAATTCGTATCTTCGCAAAAAACACCCTAATCCTCTTGGGGTTTAAAAAGAGTAGAAATTAGAGAATAAGGAATTTTGGCTATCGCACATTGCAACACTTGCAGCTTTATGAAGTTTTCTTCATTCCTTACCTTTTTAGTGGTTAAAAACTCTATTATGTACTAAGCCCACCATGAGTGGTTGATTACTTTCTTTCCCAGTTACAAATTTAGCAAAATTGCAGTTTGTATTGTGAGATCTAATTGCCTTAATTTTAGTTTTATTAAATTTTAATATTCATTTATTTCTTTGCACATATTATTATTACTATTTGTTAACCATCTGAACAGGGGTCGTTAGGCGTGCGACATAGCAACATACTGCCTTTTGAACACCCCAAATTCGTAATTGTTTGGCTGCTTCGATACCCAAGGGTAAATTAGTCTTTAGAATAAGAGAAGAGGCAATCTGGTTGAGCAGGTCACACAGTTAAATCTGATAACTAGAACTAGGTTCTTCTAGTTCTCAAGGTTGTTAATAGATTAAACCTTAAGAACATTTCCAGCACTAACAAGAATCAACTAACAAAGATTGTTAAGAACCTAGTTCTATTAACAAGAATCAACTAACAAAGATTTCTCAGTTGATTTACGATTAAGGAAGAATTGGTTATCGGAACATTTCCAACACCTAGAATTTGTATGATACGTTTTAGCAAAATCAATCATTGCATTTATGATCAATTTAATAATTGAAATCTAACTACTTCTTTAATTGGGATCATTTTTACATTTGGTTGTTTCTTTAATTATTTTTAAGTAACTTTTGTTTCTTTATTTAAAGTCTAGCTTAGCAGTTCATCTTTTTTTATCGTTTTAAAGTAAAAGACCAATTCTCTGTCTTTATTTTTCATTTGTTAGTCACAAAAGAAAAGTGATTCTCAATTCCCTGAGGATTTGACTCTGGTTACCACTATTGCAATTTTATTTTGTTGCTTGAATATGACTTTTTTATTTTTGGTGGATTCGACGCCCATCAAATTTTGGCATCATTGCTAAAGAATTGAAGTAACTAACTATGTTCTCTTCTGTTTATGACCAAGTCTGATCATGGAGTACTCCTTCTCTATGATCCAGAGATAGAAAAGATCACCATAAGCTTGAGAAAACAGACCAAGCTAAGGAGGCAAGTGTGTCAGCAGGAAGTAGCTCGATCATTGGGACCAAAATAGAACCAGAATAGATGGTACAAGAGTTTACCTTGAGGGAGTTGACTGCTCCACCTATAAACCAGTAGCCTCTCTGCATTACCTGTCCCGATTTGGATATACTTTTTGAGCAGAAGTCTGAACCAATTCATCTATTACCCAAGTTCAGAGGGTTATAAAACGAGAATTCACACAAGCATCTTAAGGAATTCCACGTGGTGTGTTCAAGTATGAGGTTGTAAGAAATTTTTTAGGGACAGATTAAGCTAAGGGCATTTCCCTTCTTGTTGAATGATGTGGCTAAGGATGGCTATTTTACCTAACTCTCAGTTTGATCACAACATGGGCTGAGATGGTTACATCATTTTTGAACAATTTTTTCCCATTTTCTAAGCTACATGAATAAGAAGAGAGATATGTGGGATCATGCAAAAGGATACCAAAAGCCTTCATAATTACTGAGAGAGGTTCAAGAGGCTATGCGCAAGCTATTTGCAATGGCGACATGTCAGAGCAGTCACTCATCCACTACTTCTATGAGGGATTACTTCTCTCAGAAAAAAAAGGTAGACACGTTCAATGGAGGTGCCATAGTAAATAAGACGTCTCAAAAGGTTAGGGAGTTAGTATCGATTATGACAGCCACCTCACAATAATTTGGAGCTACATCGGACACCCTAAAGAGGGTGAATGAGGTAAGTATCTCCTCCATTAAATCTCAAATTTCCAGACTGACCCATGTGGTATAGAACATAGTTGTAGAAAACGCTCAACAATCGAGGGTCTGTGGAATTTTTACACACTTGGGACACCCAACACGTGTGTCTCACACTTTAAGAAGATGATTAGCAGCATGTTAAAGTAATAGGAGGATTCCAAAACCATCCTCAGAGAATATACAACCTGTATTATAACACATAATCCTGGATGAAGAGACCACCTAATCTTCAGTTATGGACCGAGGCAGCAGAACTTTCAGAAGTATCAAACAAAGTCGTCTCCACAGCAATAACCGATAGTCCCAAAGTAAGGTATGTCCCTTGAAGAAATAGTTACATCCTTTGTCACTAACACTCAGCAATTTTAATAGGAAACCAGGGCCAGTATCTAGAATCTAAAAAGCTAGATGAACTAACTAGCGATGTCCATGAGAAAATTGGAGTCCCAGGGTAAACTATCCTCTCAGACAGAAGTAAATCCAAAACTAAATATGAGTGTAGTCATGCTATAAAGTAGTAAAGAACTGCAAAATAATTCTCGCTGGGTAAGCCTTGGGCAAAACTTATGAAAGGGCACTGAGTCAAAAGCCTTGGACAAGGTTTTTAAGGCCACCAATGATGAAGACATCTACCAAACAAAATAAAAATTTGATCAGCCAGCACCGTTCATGGTCAAACCACCATTCATGGAAAGATTTGCCAAAATAAAGAAAGAGAGGGAAGATAAAGAAATCTTAGAGAATTTTTGCAAGGTTGAGGTGACCTTCCCCTACTTGAGGTGATCAAACAGATATCCCGTTACGTTAAGTTTCTGAAGGAGCTGTGTATTAACAAAAGAAAGTTAAGCTGCAATGAAAGAGTAAGTGTGAGGGAGATTGTTTTGGCTATCATACAAAGGAAGCTATCTCTCAAGTGTAAAAACCAAGGTATGTTTGTCATATCATGTTAAACTGGTATATTAGGTATAAGAAAGCCATGTGTGATCTTGGGGCATCCATACATGTGATTTTGTTTTCTATATACTCCAAAGTAAATGTCGGATCGTTTAAAGAAACTAGCATCATTATCCAGCTAATCAACATATCAGTCATTTACACTAAATGAGTTTTATAAGATGTTCTAGTCCAAGTAGACAACTTTATTTTTCTAACTGATTTCTACATGTTAGATATGGAGGATGACAAATCCCCCTATTCATCGTGGATCTTTTGTTAGGGAAACCATTCCTCAGTACTATAAAAAACAAAATAGATGTATAAGATAGTACCATCACCATGGAATTTGATGGGAAGATAGTCAAGTTTAATGTTTATGATGCTATGAAGTACCCTATTGATTTATCTTGTTTATAAGGCATAGACATTATAGACTTTTTAAATTAGAAATATTTTGATTTTTGTCATGGTGATCAGTTGAATATTATGCTCTGTAATGGTTTGAATATTGACAGCTTAGGTATTCTGGAGGAAGACTATATCATTGATAAGAATATCCAGGAGACTATGTTAGAGTTGGAGTCACTTAAACAACAGAAAAATAACACCCCATAATAAATCTTCCTATTTCTCACACAAGACTCGCCTTCTGTTTTGCAGGCACCCAAGTTAGAGCTAAAGCCATTGTCTGGACACCTGAACTGGGAAAAAGGGAAACTCTCCCCATGATAATCTCTAATAAGTTAAGCAAGAGAGAGAGGAAGAAAGACTAACTAAAGTGCTCCAAGAACACAAGGAGGCAGTTGGGTAGATCATAACAAACATTAAGGGAATAACACCCTCCATTTGCATGCACAGAATTTTTATAGAAGAAGATAGCAGACAAGCACAAAAGCACTTAAACCCACCGGTGATGGAGGTTGTGAAGAAGGAGGTCTTAAGATTGCTTGATGCTGGAGTCATCTACCCAATTTCGGATAGCAAGTGGGTGAGTCTAATACAAGTGGTGCCGAAGAAAACTGGGATAACAGTGATAGAAAACCAAGATGGTGAGAAGGTATCAACCAGGGTACAGAATGGATGAAGGGCCTGCATTGATTACTAGAAGCTGAATGCCTCCACGAGAAAGGGCCAATTTCCTCTCTATTTCGTTGATCAAATGTTCGAGAGATTGGTTGGGAAAACACATTACTGGTGCTTGGACGGTTATTCGGGATTTTATTAAATCCCAGTTGCACTTGAAGATTAAGAGAAAACCACCTTTACATGCCCTTTCAACACCTTTACTTACAAGAGAATGTCTTTCGGGCTTTGTAACTCTCCAGTTATGTTCCAAAAGTACATGGTCAGTATCTTTTATGACTTTATGGAGCACATTAAAGAGATCTTCATGGATGATTTACAGTTTATGGTGACTCCTTTGATGAATGCTTGAACAACCTCATGAAAGTGCTAAAATGATGCCATGAATCCAACCGTGTCTTGAACTACGAAAAATGTCATTTTATGGTTGATTAATGATTAATCTTGGGGGAAGTATCTTCAAAAGGGATTGAGGTAGATAAGGAAAAAATAGATGTGATTAAATCACTACCTTACCTCCACTAGTGTATGAGAAGTGTGGTCCTTTATTGGATATGTCGGGTTTTACAGGAGGTTCATTAAGAATTTTTCCAAAATCACATAACCTCTGTGTAAGCTTTTGCAAAAAGAAATAACATTTAAATTTGATGCATCCTGCAGAGAAGCATTTGATATGCTTAAGGAGAAATTAGTGACAACATCGATCATGCAACCATTGATTTCATGGGACCCTTTCCATCCTCCTTTATAAATTCATATATTTTACTTGCAGTGGACTATGTCTCCAAGTGGGTGGAAGCTAAGGCCACTAGAACTGATGATGACAAAACTATTGTCAACTTCATCAAAACCCATAATTTTGTCCTATTCAAAGTGCCACGTGTAATGATAAGTGACAGGGGAACACATTTCTGTAATCGGGTTGTGGCAACCCCCTTTAAAAAGTACCATCGATCACTTTAACTGAAATCGGGTTCTCGATCACTCTAACTAAAATTTTCTTCCTCGTTTACAGGTTGTCGAAGAAACCACGCAAGACCACTGGATCAGAAGGTTATAAAGACCACATTAGCCTTGCTTAAGGCAAAGAGCAGCGACCCAATCATTGCTTAAAGCCTATAGCAACAAGTCAAACCTTGCCAAAGGGTTAGCATATGCCTCACCAAAGGGTTAATAACTTCACAGCCTTTTCTCGGATTGGATGCAAGCCTTGCCCAAGACTTTTGCCATAGCAACATAAGAGTTCAATATTTTATAAACCTTTCCCAAGGCTTCAACGTGAATAAAAAATAAAAATAAAAAATAAAAAATAAAGAATCCCTCTTGTGAACTATCCACTAAGCCTTGGTCTGGGCTCGTGACAGTTGGCACCCATTTTAAATTTAAATCCTAAACCTACTCCACTGCACTTCACTTTTATAACCACCCTCTGACCCCTTGCCTTAATCGCAACCTCTCACCCTAATTCCACACTTCACATCTCCTCTCTCCGACTAGATCTAAACAGTCGTACATTCAAATATTAGAAAAATGAGTCAAAAGCAATATGCCCAGATGACTGCACAAGTATCATCAACCACACCCGAACTACATAGGCTCCACCCAAAAAACATGTTCCACTGCACAATGAGAGCAACCCCCCGATCACGCACCAGATGAGCCTCCAATGTCTCCCAGCTGTAGCCAACACCATGGGAGTATTCTCTCCTTTCTTTTTCTCTTATTTTGTTTTTTTTTTCATTTCTTATTTTCTGGTTTTCATGCTACCTTACTTGCATCACATTGGAGACAATGTGCCATTTAAGTGTGGGGGACGCATATATTGCACTTTCAAGTTTTCATTTTGGATAGCATTTTTCTTTTGAACACATGTTGATACACACTCTTAGTCTTGCCCAAGTCACACATGAATACACCTTCAACTGTTTTTAACCCCATCTTTTCACTATTGCTTTATTATTTACAAAACAATTTAACTGTGATGTTTCAAGAATTAAATCACATTCTCAGTAACCTTCTAGGATTTCTGGCTTGCTTTTTATCTTTTCACACCATGAAGAACTATTTCTGTTAATATGTCTTAACATAACTAGTTTTTGAATGCATTCAACTTACTTTTTTTAATCCTAAAGTGAATGTCAGTTCCTAAGGAACTTACACAATTGCTTGTCTGAATTTGCATGTTTAAATTCATCAAAAAAATGAGAGAGAAAAAGCACGAATCATAACTATTCTTCTAGTCGAATGAATTTGTAACCAGCTGAGTAACTGGGTGCATTCATCATAAATGTTTGTTCTGGCGTCAAAAGGTTGGTAACACTTTGATAGCACCTAAAAATGACATCATTATTACCCATTTTTGAAATGTTAAACTTGACAGTATGTTATCTAATCCGAGTTATTTTCTATATTTTGTTGCAAGATAAGATATAAGGACCAAAAAATAAAAAACAATATGAAAAGAGGAAGAGTTATGAAAAGTGTTATCAACACATAAACAAGGCTTGGGCAAGGCTTGGGTCTTGTCTTAGACAACTTAGCCTTGGGAAGGGTAAGAGTCACGTACAATAGCAGATTTAAATAAAAACGTGCACTTTTCAAATCTAAAAAAAGATATCATTACAACCAAGATATGGGGTCAAAAATCAAGGGAAATTATTCTAGAAGGCTTGGGATAAGCCAAAAATCAACGAAAAATATCCTAATCAACAAAAGAAGAAAACCCTAGCTCATTTTCTATAAAAAGGGTGGATACCAAGCAGATCTAACATCTCTCTTCTTCCCAAAGCCGCACATAGCAACTTCTGCTACTTCTACAAATTTTCTTCTTTATCTTTCTTCTTTCTTCTACTCTCTAAGAACTAATTTGTGTCAAAAAGTCCACCATGAGTGGTTGATTTATTTTCTTCTCCTAATTGATAGATATAGCGAATTCTAGCAATGTATTTATCAGATGTAATCAAAGTAATTTGAGTTTTATTGCAGAGCCAGTATTTATTTACTTCATACACCTATATAATTGTTGTTTTGAATCCATTTGAACATGGCCCATTGAATGTTGGAAAAATAATAAATAGCTAGCCAAATCCCTCCAAACCGTAATTGTTTAAGTGGTTCCGGCACCTAGTAGCGATCAGTGTCGCACTGAGGAGATAAATAATCTACTTGACCGGTTCACGCGGATGAATCCGATAACTTAAATCAGGTCCTTCTAGCTCTCAAAGTCATTGATAAGTTAAATCATATAGATGTTTCTAAGACTGTTTGACAGCGAAGAACCAATTAAGGAACGATTCTTGGTTAGTTTAGGAATAAGAAAGGATTGGTTGTGAGAACGTTTCTGATAACTATAACTGATTTGTCATATTTTGCGTGAAACGAATTCTTGTATCTATGATCCATTACGATATTGGAGCTAGTTATTTTATCAATTAGGAATTCTTTTTATAATTGTTTTAGTTCCTAATTTGCAACCAAGAGTTTGTTTAATATTATTATGCTTAGTGTCTATTTTATATTTTATGTACTAGGCCCCTTTTTTTGTTTGCTTTTTATTCATTAGTCAAGAAAGAAAATTAGTTTTCAATTCCCTGTAGATTCGACTATTCTTACCACTATTATAATATTATTTTATTAGTTAATTACAAATTTTTTTTTATGGATTCGACGCACTAAATTTTGGCACCGTTGCTGGAGAATTGAGAATTTACTAATTATTTTCTTTTTTATGATTAGATCTGATCATGGAGAACCTATTCTTTACGATCTAGAAATTGAGAAAACTTTTAAGAGTCTAAGGAAACAAACTAAGTTAAAGAAGATAATGTGTCAACATAGTACAATTTTTAAAGAAAACAACATAACAATCGAAACAGAAGCAGAAACAAAGTAGATGGCCGAGGAACACCTTGAGTGAGTTGGCAGCACTGCCTATCAACCAGCAGCCCCTTTACATCACTTATCCAGCGTTGGAAGTTGCATTTGAGCTAAAATCTAGGTTTATTCATTTGCTGCCCAAGTTTCAAGGATTGGAGAATGAAGACCCGCACAAGCATCTCAAGGAATTTCATATTGTGTGCTCAAGCATAAAGCCGCAAGGAGTCTCTAGAGAATAAATAAAATTGAGGGCGTTCCCCTTTTTCTAAATAATACAACTAAAGATTTGTTGTTTTATTTAACTCCTGATTCGATTACTACTTGGACTGATATGATAAAAATGTTTCTAGATAGATTTTTTCCTGCCTCTAGAGTTGCTGAAATAAGGAGGGAAATAAGTGGAATAAAACAAAAAGAGTCAGAGAGTCTCCATGATTATTGGGAAAGGTTCAAGTGATTATACGCAAGCTGCCCACAATACGACATATTTGAATAATCCCTCATTCATTATTTGTATGATGGACTGCTGCCTACAGAAAGAAGAATGTTGGATGTAGTAAGTGAATAAAATACCTCGACAAGATAGAGAATTGATAGCAATCATGGCTACCACTTTCCAGTAATTCGGTTCCACTTGTGACACCCCTCAAAGAGTGAATAAGGTCAGTATTTCTTCCATTGAGTCTCAAATTTCTAAACGAACTCATTTGGTGAAAAATATGACTGCAAAGAATAACCCTCGAGTAAAGGTTTGTGGGATTTGTGTGCATCCTAGGCATCCTACAGACATATGTCCTACACTTCAAGATGATGACCAGCAGTAAATTAATACGATTTGAGGATTGTCTAGCCAGCTGCACGGGAGATATGACCCCTATTCCAACACTTATAATTCGGGATGGAGGAATCATCCTAACTTTAGTTATGGAGTAAGACAAAAAAAGTTTTTAACTATATCAGCTAAGACCACCTCTACAACAATAACCAGCACCTCCAAAGCAAGATATATCTCTTGAAGAAATTGTTAAATCACTTGCTACTAACACCCAATAATTTCAACAGGAGACAAGAACTAGCATTCAAAATTTGGAGACCTAAGCGAGCCAATTAGCAACATCTATGAGTAGGCTGGAATTCCAAGGCAAATTACCATCTCAAACTAAGATCAATCCAAGACAAAATATAAGTGCTATCATGTTGAAAAGTGGTAAAGAGTTGCTGAAAAATCCAAGTCAATTAAGCCTTAGGCAAGGCTTATGAAAAGACATAGAATCAGAAGCTTCCGTTGATGGCAAAATACACAAAACAAACCCAGATTCTAACGAGCAAGCATCGTTCATAATCCCTCCACCATTTTCACAAAGAATTGTACAATTAAAGAAAGAAAGAGAAGACAAGGAGATTCTAGAAACTTTTCACAAAGTTGATGTAAACATTCATTTACTCAATATAATTAAGTAGGTACCTCGATATGCCAAAGTTTTTAAAGGAGCTGTGCACCAACAAGAAAAGCTGAGCTGCAATGAAAGAGTAAGTGTGAGGAAAAGTATTTCATGTATAATTCAAAGGAAACTACCCCCCAAATGCAAGGACCAAGGTATGTTTGCTATTTCTTACAAGATATACACTTTAAAAATAAAGAAAGTCATGTGTGATTTATGAGAATCAATAAATGTCATGCCTTTATCCATTTATTCAAGGTTAACTGCTTGTCCATTAAAAGAACTAGGTATTATAATTCAGCTAGTTGATAGATCCATTATTCTTGTTAAAATTGATAATCTCATTTTTCCTACTAATTTTTATGTGTTAGACATAGAAGATTATAAATCATCTAACCCCTCCGATATTTTTCTAGGAAGACATTTTCTTAGTATAACCAAAACAAAGATAGATGTGCAGGATGGTACACTCACTATGGAATTTGATGGAGAAATGGCAAGATGTAATGTTTATGATGACATGAAGTATCCTAATGATGTGTCTTGTGTGTATGGAGTGGATACTGTAGGTTCTCTAAGTCAAAAATATTTTAATTGAAGCCATGATGATAAGTTGAACATTATGCTTTCTAATGATTTTGATGTGGACAGCTCAAAAATGTTAGAAGATGATCTTGTTGCTGAAGAGAATCCACAACATATGGTGTTCGAATTGAAGACACTTAAACCTCAAAGGAGCAATGAATCGTGTGTTGATCTTTCTATTTCTGATACAAAATGTTTACCTTCTGTTTTGTAGGCACCAAAACTGAAGCCCAAATGGTTGCCTGAACATTTGAAATATGTGTTCTTGGGAGGATAGAAGATCATTCCAGTGATAAGTTCTAATGAGCTATGCATGCTATAAGAAGACAAATTGATTTGAGTGCTTAAAAATTGACAATGTCTGGCATAGAACATTAAACAATGACACTTGATGGGAGGCAACTCATCCATTTTTCTTCATTTTTTTTTATTTTCATTATTTGCATTAGTGATGTCAATTTATTTATAACATTTTTCTTTTCTTAGTTAATATGAGTTCTATGATGCATGGACAAGGAATTCAGGTGCTAGGATAAAAAAAAGCCAAACTCTGGAACAGCTGAACAAACCTTGCCCAAGGCTTATATCACTTGGCAACACATTTGGTAGCTCTCAAAATGTGATGTTTCCCAATGCACCCCACCTCTAAGTCAAGTAACTAGGAGAGTTAATCTATCACTTCATTTTTATTTTTCACTATTTACATTACATTGGGGACCATGGGTAGTTTAAGTTGGGGGAGAGGTATTCTGCATTCTACATTCTGCATCTTAGATAGCTAATTTTTCGTTTTAGCATCTTGTTCTAGGAATTTAGACCTTGCCTAATTTTTGCCAAGTTACACATACACCTTCAACAATTTTGTTTTAGTACAATCTTCTTAACTATCTTTATTATTTTTAAATAACTCTAATGAGGCATTTCAAAAGTCATTTGTACTTATAACCATCTCCTAGGAACTGTAGCTTGTTTTACATATTTTCACACTATAAATGGTTATCTTTGATTATATATTGAACATGACTTGTTTGAGAGTTGCCTATTCTAAAAAAATTAATTTTTTCTTATTTTTGAGTGAATATCAATACTTAAGAGAACTCTTTTACAAAACTTGTTCAGAATTATGTGTTTTAAATAAATTAATTAAATTAACTATCATGTGATGAGTGAGATGGAGCGTAAAATACATTCATTTTGAAAAATAGTTGGAGTAAAAGTGAGAGAGAGCGTAAAATGTACTCACATTGAAAGGAAAAAAAAGAAGCGAACACGAATAATAATCTACTCTTCTAGTTAAATGACTACGAATAGCACTAGAAGCTACTTGAAACTGTGATTAACTGAGTAACTGGGTGCACTCATCACAATTGTTTGCCCTCGCTTCAAAAGGTTGGTGACATTTCAAGCAAGTAAAGGTGTTCAAGCTTTACTGTTTTTGGCATGAACCAATTGCATGAATCCTTATATTTGGATAAGTTTAGTGGCTATTCTACTATGTATTGACTATTCCCCTCAATGAAATTTTTATGTGCTAAATTTGCAAAACTCTCTCATGTTGTGTTTGGATGTTGTCGAAGTCGTTATACATTATTGTGGTTCCATGAAACTCAAGCTTATAAATTACTAGTTGATGGTTATTTTTGCAACTTGAGGGTTGAGGTGTAACATACGAGTTGTGATGAAATGATGAGGAGTAAGTGAATTGAAAGTAAAGCGATGGAGAATGATAGAGTGTATTATCTAATGCTCGAGGGCAAACACAAGATAAATGTGGGGGAGTTTGATAGTACTTAAAAATGACATCATTATTACCCACTTTTGAGATATTAAACCTGATGGTATTCTATCTAATCCAAGTTATTTCTTATGTTTTATTGTAGGACATGATATAAGGACGAAACAAGGAAAAATAGTATGAAAATAGGAAGAGTTCGTGAAAAAAGTCATCATCCTAAAAACAAGAATTGGGCAAGGCTTGGGTCTTGCCATAGACAACTTAGCTTTGGGCAAGGCTAAGAGTCGTGCACAGTAGCAAATTTAAATGAAAACATGCACTTTTTAAATCTGGAAAAAGATGTCATTGAAGCCAAGGTCTGGGGCCTAAAATTAAGGGGAAAATATTCTAAAAAGTTGGAATAAGCCAAAAATAAGAAAAATGATCCTAATCAACAAATCCTAGCTCATTTTCTATAAAGAATGCGGCCGCCAAGCAGATCGAACATCTCTCTTCTTCCCAAATTCGCACACAGCAGCTTTTGCTGCTTCTGTAATTTTTCTTCTTTATCTTTCTTTTTTCTTCTACACCAAGAACTCATTTGTGTTAAAAACTCCACCATGAGTGGCTGATTTATTTTTTCTCTTAGTTCATAGATCTAGCAAACTCCAGCAATATATTTGTAAGATCTAATCGAATTAATTTGAGTTTTATTTTAGAGTCGGTATTTATTTACTTCCTGCACCTATATATAATTGTTGTTTTGAATTCATTTGAATAGGGTCCATTGAATGTTGGAAAAACATCAAGCAGCTAGCCGAACCCCTCTAATCCGTAATTGTTTGAGTGGTTCCAGAACCTAGTGGCGATTAGTTTCGTACTGAGGAGGTAAGTAATCTACTTGATCAGTTCACACAGATGAATCCGACAACTTGAATTAGGTCTTTCTAGCTCTCAAGGCAGTTGATAAGTTAAATCATGTGGGTGTTCCTAGAATTTCTTAGTAGTAAAGAACCAACTAACGAATGTTTCTTGTTTAGTCTAGGAATAAGGGAGGATTGGTTGTCGGAATGTTTCTAACAACTATAACTGATTTGTCATATTTTGGGTGAAACGAATTCTTGCATCTGTGATCAATTACAATAATAGAGCTAGCTATTTCATCAACTAGGAATTCTTCTTATAATTGTTTTAGTTTCTAATTTGTAGCCAAAAGTTTATTTAATATTATTCTGCTCA
Source organism: Carica papaya (assembly GCF_054855325.1). NCBI lineage: Eukaryota > Viridiplantae > Streptophyta > Magnoliopsida > Brassicales > Caricaceae > Carica > Carica papaya. The sequence continues at coordinate 9,641,576 of NC_142310.1, read as the reverse complement.
GTGTTTATTCCATATTTTGCATATTGGATTCTCTAAACCCCCATTTTTGTTTGTTTTTTATTTGTTGGTCAAGAAAGAAAATTGGTTTCTAATTCCTTGTGGATTCAACATTTCTTACCACTACTACAATATTATTTTATTAGTTAATTAAGAATTTATTTTTGATGGATTCGACACCCACCACACTTCAAGATAGCCATAAAAGTACTATTCAATCGACTATGAGTAGTGCTAGTAGCCAAGTGAAACTGTGACCAGTTGAGTAACTTGGTGCATTAATTACAGATGTTTTCCCTTGTGTTAAAAGGTTAGTGACATTTCAAGTAAGTGAAAGAGTGCTCGAGAAGTAATTCTTTTAATTTTTTACTCTAAAAAAAACCCATTTACATTAAAGCTTTATATTTAGATAGGTTTAGTGTGGATTTTACCCTAGTTGTTGGCTTTCATTACAAGATAAAAACGTGTTCAAAAACCTACAAAAACCTTTCCATTTTATGTTTGGACACTGTTCAGAGTAACAATTCCTTGGTGTGATTCCATGAAACTCAAGCTTAAAACTGCTGGTAGAGACTTTCTTTGCAAATTTACAATTGAAATATAATGTGCAGCTTGTGTAAGAATTATTGAGACCAGTGGGGTTGAGGGTGCATGGTTGAGACTCATTTGGTTGTATTGTGATATGCTTGAGGGCAAGCACATGATAAGTGTGGGGGAGTTTGATGGTGTGTAAAAATGTCTGTACTGTCATTTTTGAGTACTTAATTAAGTTGTTCGCCATTTAACTTAAGCTATTTCATTCGTTTTGATACATGATAGAAAATGGAGCCTTAAGTTAGAAAAACAGCAAAAAAAGAGTAGATTTCATGAAGCATTGTCAGATATGGTATAAGTCACGTTCAAGGCTTAAACCTAGTAGCAACAACAAACTTTGGCTTGCACATAATCAAGCCTTAGCCTAGGCTAATGCATCATAAAGGGCTATAGATCTTAGGTACACCCAACTATACCTCTAGCAAGGCTTATATTCCTGTGAAAGTAGAAGAGCAGTTGAAGGACAGGTAACCCTTGAGCACAACTAACACCATGCCAACACAGGGAATGCCAATTACACTCGATTAAGTCTCGACCAAAGCTTAGACACGTGCAGCAGCATATTTGAAAAAGGTGCAATTTTGAAATTAAAGAAGAAATCTTGTTGCATCCAGAAGAGAAAACCAAGAATCAAGGAAGAGATATTTTAGAAAGCTAGAAGGAAGTCGAGACCATTAAAAAAGATCCCTACGTTCGCAAAAAGAAAACCCTAATCCTCTTGGGTTTAAAATAAACATAAAATCATAAAAGAAGGCATCCTGGCCGTCTCTCACTGCCATGTTTGCAGCTTTCTGAAGTTTTCTTCCTTTATTCTCTTTTCAATAGTCAAAAACTCTATTATGTACTAAGCCCACCATGAGTGGCTAATAACTTTCTTTTTCATTTACAGATTCAACGAAATTCCAATTTGTATTGCGAGATCTAGTTGGCTCAATTATGGTTTTATTAAAGTTAAGTATTTTTTATTCCTATGCACATATTATTTTTGTTGTTTGTTAACTGTCTGAACAGAGCCTGTTAAGCATGTGATACAGCAGCATACTGCCATTTGAACACCCCAAATCCGTAATTATTTGGGTTGCTTTGATACCCAGTGGTAAATTGGTCTCTGAACTAAGAGAATAATTAATTTAGTTGAGCGAGGTTCACGGTTGAATCCGACAACTAAAACCAGGTTCTTTTAATTCTCAAGGCTATTGACTAATTAAATTGTAGGAACATTTTCAAGATTATCTATCAACAAAAATCAACTAATGAACGTTTCTTAGTTGATTTAGGTTTAAGAAAGAATTGGTTGTCGGAGCATTTTCGACAACTAAAACTAGTTTGTCACGCTTTAGCAAAACCAATTATTGCATCTATGATTAATTTCATAACTAGAATCTAGCTACTTCTTTAACTGGGATAATTCTTACATTTGGTTGTTTCTCTAATTATTTTCAAGTACCTTATGTTTCTTTATTTAAAATGTTTCTTTATTTAAAATCGAGCTTAACAGTTCATCTCTTTTTATCGTTCTAAACTAAAAGAAAACCCTCTATCTTTACTTTTCATTCACTGGTCACAGAAGAAAAGCGATTCTCAATTTTTTGAGGATTCAACCCTGTTTATTACTACTGCAATTTTATTTTGTTGGTTGAATAGGACTATTATTTTTTGTGGATTCGGTACCCATAAGTTTTAATATACTTGTAAATTTTGAATTAATTATTATAGTCACTAGCTAATTGAATTTTTTTTTGTAAAAAATTAAAAATAAAAAGAATCATGAAGATTGTTGAAAATTTCATATGAAAGACTTGTAAGCACTTTAGAATTTAAAAAATTATCTAAAAATAAAAAGAATCGTGAAGATTGTTGAAAATTCCATATGAAAGACTTGTAAACACTTTAGAATTTTAAGATTAATTATTTTAATCACTAATCAAATATAAATTTTATCTAAAAATCTAAAAATAAAAAGTTTATTATGACTACTTGAAACTTCATATGGAGATCTTATCAGTAGCATTATAATAAAAATAGACTAGATCCTCATATACTTTCAAATTTAGGGTTGTTGTGTGTGTGTGTTTATATTTGAGTAAATAGTAAAATAACCCTTCCATTTTACAAAATTTTCTGCTTTAGTCTTTATATCTTCTTTTTATTTTATATTAATCTTTATATTTTAAAATAGTTTCTAAATAAATATTCTTATTTAACATATTTTAAAATATTGCTTGTTAGGTCTACACCAGCTAAGTGAAAATAATCTGTTATATTTCCTTATTATGATATATAGCATATGTAGTGCGGCTTAAGATATGGAAAACTATAGGGAGGAGATAAGAGAGAAAAAATAGAAGAGGTAGAGATGTAGTGTGGCTTGTGATGTGGATAACTATAGGGAAGAGATAGAGGAGAAAAGATAGAAGATATAGAGGTTAGTTGCAGTCTGTGATATGATAAGCATAAGGAGAGTAGTTGATGACGAATAGGAGTCCTTAACACCACCTGGCAAGCCCATGCTTCGAAGATTGTAGACGAAGCTTATCGCGAATGAACAAGAAATGATCACGAAGAAGGGGCTTGGTTAAAATATCAGCAAGTTGATCTTTGGTGGCAAAAAACGAACACTAATATTGCCATTTTCCACTTGCTCTCGGACGAAGTGATAGTCGAGCTCAACACACCTGGTGCGAGCATGAAGTATAGGATTGGCAGACATATAAACGGCACTGATGTTGTCGCACCATAAAGTAGCTTGAGTGGATGAAAGAAAGCCAATTTCTCGCATCAGTCTTTATAACCAAAGCAACTCAGAGGTGGTGTTAGCTATAGTCTTGTATTCATTTTTTGTAGGGGAACGGGCAATGGTAGGTTGTTTCTTTGTAACGCAAGAGACCAGATTCTTATCGAAGTAGATAGCATAACCACAGGTCGATCTTCGATCATCAGGACACCCGCCCCACTCACTCTCACTGAAGTATTGGAAGTCAAGTGTTTTATCGCGATATAGCAGAATACCAAGAGAAGTTGTGTGCTTGAGCTAATACAGAATGCGTTTAACTGCTTTCCAATGAGTCTCGGTTGGGGAATGCATGAACTGACATAGTTTGTTGACTGAGTAGCTGATGTCTGGTCTGGTGATGGTGGCATATTGTAAGGCACCGACAACATGACGATACATAGTACCATCTGAAAGGGGGTCGGCCATGGACTTGGATAAGATAGGAGAGCCAACCATCAAGGAAGGACATGGCATGGCATCTTCGAGGCCTGTTCGAGAAATCAGGCTTTGAATATACTTTGTTTGAGTGAGCAGGAGACCATATTTCTCATAGCTGACTTCAATGCCTAAAAAATAGTGAAGTTTACCAAGGTCGCGTACTGGAAACTCAGCCTTGAAAGATATAATAATTCTAGTAAAGAGAGCTGAATTATTCCCTATGAGAATTAAATCATCAACATAAGTAAGAAGAAAGAGCTTGTCAGTGCCACGGTGATAAATAAAGAGTGAGTTATCAACCTTTGAAATGTGAAAACCAATGGAGATGAGGAAGTGACTCAGGCGAGTTCCAGGCCCGTGGAGCTTGTTTGAGGCCATATCAAGACATTTGTAACCTGTAAATAAAAGATGGGTGAACAACAGAGATAAAGCCTGGCGGTTGTTCCATGTAAACCTCATCTTGTAAGGTGCCATGAAGAAAGGCATTTGAGACATTAAGATGTTGAATGTCTCAATTCTGAGAGGCAGCAATCGACATAAGCTTTGATAATAGGGCTGAATGTTTTATTGTAATCAATACCTAGTTATTGTGAGAGACCATTTACAACAAGTCGAGCTTTATAGCGATCAATGCTCCCATATGGTTTTCTTCTTACATGAAAAACCCATTTACTGCCAATGACATGTGTATGACTTGGACTAGGAACTAATATCCAGGTGTTGGTAGCTCGGAGTGCATCAAACTCAGTCTCCATAGCATTTTTCCATTCTTGACAGAGGGAGGCTTGTTTGTATGTGAGAGGCTCAACTTGAAGATAATCCAGTTTGAGGGAATGTTTGACAAGAAAGGTGACATATTTTTTCGTCATAGTAGAATGGTGCAAGGTCATAGGGTGACTATGTTTTGGGGAGTTAGTGTGATTATTATTAACATTGAATTCAGTAAGATCAACAGTTAGCGGTATAGTTGGTAGAGAATGAGATAAGGATGAGTCTGAAGAATTTAATGTGGCAGTGGATTCAAGGTGATGAGGTATGGTTGAAATAGGAGTCTTAGAGGGGGACGACAGAGGTGATGTAGGAGAGTTAAGAGATAAGGGATTAGAGTTATCCATACCTAAGGATCCCAAGTGTGTACCAACTGTTAACCATGGAGAAGAAGCAGTTGTTGCACCAGTAAAAGTTGATGAGGGCACAACTGCAAAGGATTTGAAGGGAAAGATGTGTTCTTAAAATTTAACATGTCTGCAGATATAGATTATATCAGAAGAAGGGTCTAAACACTAAAAACCAGAATAAGAGGGAGAGTTACCCAAGTATACACAAGGACTTGATTTGTAAGAAAATTTGTGACGATTGTATGGGGGAGCAGAGGGAATATGAAGTAGCCAAAAATTTTAAAGGTATGATAGGGAGGATCAACATCAAATAGCTTCTTAGAGGGACAAGAGATCTGTAAAACAGAGGTAGGCAAAGTGTTGATTAAGAAGACTGTAGATTCATAAGAAAATTGCCAAAAACGAAGAGGTGCATTAGCATGGGCAAGAAGAGTGAGACCCATGTCCACAATATGACGAATTTTTCATTGAAACAGGTCGTTTTGTTCATATGTATGAGGACAAGCTAGATGATGATTAATACCATGTGATTTGCAGAATTAATTAACTAGTTGATATTCACCACCGAAGTCAGATTGAAGTGATTTAATTTTAGTGTGAAATTGGCGTTCAATGTATGTATTAAACTAAAGAAATTTGGAAATTAATTCACTTTTATTCTTAACAAAATACACCCATGTGTACCGAGTGAAATCATCAACAAAGATAGCAAAATAACGAGGACCTTGACTGGACAGAGTTGGTGCAGGACCCCAGACATCTGAGTGAACTAACTCAAATGAAACCAGACTTTTATGATCAACAGAGTGCAGACTTAATCTAGATAGTTTTCTCAAAGGACAAGATTGACAGAGAACTGAAGAGGATGAGCTCAAGCTTGGCAAATTGTTAGACTTGATAATGGAGGAGACCACATGGTGATGAGGATGTCCAAATTGAGCGTGCTACTCATCAAAACTTGAAATGGTGCTAACATTTGCTTGTTTCTTTAGTGGACGCAGTACATAGATTATGTCTTCACTGGGTCCTCGTATGAGGATTCTCCTAGTCACCTGATCCTTAACAAGAAAGTGTGACGGCCAAAACTCAAAGAAGTAGTGATTATCATTTGTGAATTTGTGAACAGAAAGCAAAGGTTATATAATTTTTGGGACATGTAGGACATTATTTAATTGAAATTTATGAGGATAATAATGATAAGTTGTTTTACCAGAGTGAGTAATTTGCATACTTTGGCCATTGTCAACCCTTAGATGGTCACCCCCAATATATTCATTGACGATACTGAGAGAGACAATATCTGGAGTAATATGATGGAAAGCTGTTGTATCCGGGATTTCATGGTAAGTATTGAGCACCTTGATAGGAGTCCATATTGTAATGAGAAGCAGTAGTCCTCATTCTTGAATTAGCATAGGTGAGGTTTGCTTGTGTTGGAACAGGTTATCTTGGAGTGTATCTTTTGCGACAGTGATCAACCGTATGGTTTCTGTAATCACATATCTGGCATGGTCCTTTGCGTTTGGATTGAGAGAACCTGTTGTAATTGGAAGATAGCTGAGGTTATTTGATATCACCAATGGAATAAGGGGTCTTTTAAACAATGTTGGTGATGGGGGAATCCTGAATGCTTTTTATCAGAATTTCATGGGCAAAAAACTCATTATGGAGCTCATGAAATAGAACTGGTTCAAGCTTCATGTTGAGTGCAATGATGATTCCATTAAATTCTTGTCCAATATTACGATAGATAATCGCATTGAACTCTGCAAGGGAGAGTTGACGACTGGCTGAGGCAAGTTCATCAACTAGAGCTTTGGCTTTGTAGAGAAATTGGGAGACATATAAATCGTTGCGTTTTAGATCTTGGAGCTCGATGTCTATATATATATATATACACTAACTAATCTAAAGAAATGATTTAATTATATTGCTTGAGCAAAAACTAAACTTCAGTAGCATTAGATGGCATAAAAAATGATTGCGGTTTTAACATACTTGAGAATTTTGAAATCATTTGTTTTAGTCATTAGTTGATTAAAAAAATTATCTAAAAATTTAAAAGTAAAAAGAATCATGAAGATTGTTGAAAATTTCTCATGATAGACTTGTAAGCACTTTAGAATTTTAAGATTAATTATTTTAATTATCAATCAATTATAAAATTTTATCTAAAAATCTAAAAGTAAAAAGTTTATTATGATTATTTAAAACTTCACATAGAGATCTTATCAGTAACATCATATAAAAAATAGATTATGTCTTCAGATACATTTAAATTTAGGATTGTTGTGTGTGTGTGTGTGTGTGTGCGCGCGTGCGTGCGTCTACATGAGAAAATTGTAAAATAACCCTTCCATTCTTCAAAATTTTCTCCTTTGGTCTTTATTTCTTTTTTTTATATTATATTAATCTTTATTTTCCCAAATTGTTTCTGAATAAATATTCTTATTTAACACAGTTTAAAATATTGCTAATTTAATGTCATGTGATGAGCCACGTGGAGTTTGACTCGTCTTCGATGAGTAAGAATTCTTTTATTTTAACACCACGTCATTGGAAGAGATTGGGGAGAGAAAATCGCGATATTAAAGAAAAAGAAAATTAAGTTGTTAGAAAGGAAAGAAATCATAGTATTAAAAAAGAAAAAAAATCAGGACGTTAAAGCGGAAATAAATAAGGCTATAAAAAGGAAGTAAATCAAATTAAATGATAAAACTGTATAATTTGCAATCAATTACAATTAATTTTTTATTTTCTTTCCCTTCTAAAAAAACCTATATATATATATATGATTGTAATATTCATCAATCAAAATTATTCTTAACAAGATATCACTACTTTCATCTGAAAATTAGAGTTCACAACTCACTGGTTGAAAAGTGCAGTCGTATGTATAAAAGGTGAAGAAGTTGGTGGGCAAATCAAAATTCAATCGGTAAATGAGTAGAAATATTGAATATCACCAATCGAGTACGAAAGTTTGTCGCGGTAGATTTTCTTCACGGTCAAAATGTTGTCAACTTTTAATTGCTTGTGAATTTTAGTAAATGTTGCATTCTGAAATAGATATATATTCAGAACTTAACGTTATACCTGTTTTCTTCTCTTTTACTTCTTTTTTCATCTTTGCTATCAAATCCTTCCCTGTCTTTTGATTAAAAAATGCAGCTTTTAATAAATTCAAATGAGATCGTCAAAACCAACATTACTTTAATTGGAAGAGAAACTTGTCTTAAGATCTTTTGTACTTGATTGGTGATTAACATTTCTGCTCCTTTAGCGGTTGAATTTTGATTTGTTGCACCTGCTTCTTCACTTTTTTCTGCATATGGGTGTAATTTTCAACCAAAGAGTTAGGAGCTCTCATTTTTAGATGAGACCGGTAACATCTTATTGAATTCAAAACATATACATACACAAATAGAGATATAATTAATTATCTAATGACCACGAAGTATTGTGGATTTACTTTGAATTTAATCTAAAACCGCTAAACCTTATATTGTATGTATATATAAAAGTTTGCATTATTTCAATGTTTTCATATATACATATACATATTTAAGGATGTGGCACAATCGGCTCATCCTTTTGCTTGTGATTTACAACGGACTACAAAATCGACATAACATTTTTTTAAAAATTATTTTGTAAAATTATTAGTAAATATTACAATAATAAAAAATTAATTAATTTATATTTAACTAGCTTAAATACTAATTTGGTCTATGTATTTTTTTTTTTTACTTTAAAGCTTTTATGACTTTTGTTGCTTTTTTGGTTTCTTTCACCGTTATTCACACTAGTTCTTTATCAATTAATATTTATTAACATCGTTAATATATTTATTATGTGTCACCAGATTTAGTTGGTGAGATTATTTTATTAAATAATTTTTCACATTAAATTTAGTAAAGTAATTTATACTTTTACTGTCTTTTAATAAAAGTTTTTTTAAAAAAATTGAAGTCATTCTCATCTAAAATTCGACAAATCAATATTGTTGCAACTATAGGACTTAAACCTACCACGGAGCCATGAGCATCGAACTTCTCAGCGGAGCTTTGGCATGAACTGTAGAGGAGCTCTTTATGGGTGAGATGATCGGGGCATGACAAGGGTTTAGAAGAGCCAAATGTCGTGATGTAGCGCCCGGGAAATTGAAGAAGAAGAGAAAAAAAAAAGGGGGGGGGGCCACGTCAGCAGCCACGTCAGCAGACCCAGTCAGCAGTCCCGGCCAACCGGGATCTGCCACGTGGCAAGACCACGTCGATCCGGGACGGGCCACGTTGGCGATCCGCGTATGCGCGATCGGACGGTCCAGATCGAACGTGCGATCGGACGGCCCAGATGCAATCGCACGGACGGCCCAGATTCAATCAAAAACGGACGGCCCAGATTAAATCAAAATGGACGGCTGAGATCAAAAGGCAAAAGGGTATAAATAAGACCCACACACCAGACCACAAACCCTAGCCGCCTGCCCTCGCCGGAGAAGACGAACCAGAAGCCGGCCGCCGCCACCCACTGCCGCACCGGAGGGATTTTCGACCGCCGATCGAGGTAAATTTCATACCCCCGACTCGTTTTTCCACGCTGATTTCTCCTGTGGCTAAATCGGAGCCAAAATCCCGGCCGAAGCCCAGCGGCGCCGCCGCGCCCCTCGGTTTTTGCCTCCGATGAGGCCCTTCCCGGCCTCCGTTTAATGCAATTTTTATATCACCGTGATCATCATTCTTTTCTCTACAAGTTGATCGGAGCCGAATCACCAAAACACGAACTTCACCGGAGAGCCGCCGCACCCGAGAGCACCGCCGCCGGTAAGCTTCGGTTTTCCGTAATTTTTTTGCCCCCCGAGGGCTCTAGAGTTGTTTAATTGCAAGGATTGATGCAAGTGTGGCCGAATTCGACTGGAAACGGCTGAAAACGGCCAAACCGAGGCGAATCGCCGCCGTGCCAGAAATGCGATATTGGCCGAAAGGGGCCCTGAGCCTAATTTGAGATTTTTTGGAACACGTGCAGGTACCAGTAATGCGTTTCAGTTCCTCGGAAAAAATTCAGGGAAAATTAGGGACAGCCTGTAAGCGCACTGTGAAGCCGTGTTCAGACCCCGAAACGTGTAAGGACCCCTCACCCTATTTTCTATCACGGTATTAAAGTTCAATAAATGATAAAACGGTATTTCATGAACCAACGAATGTGTGAAATTGCTTAAAGTCGCTAATGGAGCCCGAGTCTAGTGTGTTTGTCGGTTAACTGTTATTTGGCCTGTTTTACAGTTTTAAATGCAGTATGAGGTTTAATATTTTTCATTTTATAGTTTCGTGTGCATATTTTACTGTTTTACTAATTATGGATTGAATGACTGGGATATTGATGCTATATATTGTCTGTTTGGCATAAATTACCGTTTTGCTTGTTTGTATGTGGATTGATAATGCTGACTGAGGGAAAGGAGAATGAAAGATTATGTAAATGAGTAATTGTATAATGTGGTCAGCCTGACTAGATATCCTGGGAGATGGTGGACGGACCGGATCCGTAGGGAACCCTACCGGAATTGTGGTCTCCCATACCGGACGGGGTATGGAGATCTTATGTGTTTTGGCGCCCATATCGGACGGGGTATGGGGACGGCCCGTTTCACCCTCATACCGGACGGGGTAATGAGGTTTATAGTTTTGGCGCCCATACCGGACGGGGTATGGGGACGGCCCTGGAATATAATTTCAAGTGTTAAGGGTTAACGGGTAGCGGAACCCCTATGGATCCCCATGGATACTAGTGGGCTGGTAAATGAGGAAAATATATTGTGTAACGATTGAATTACGAAAGGCTTGATAAGTATTACGTTATATAGTTTATATATGATTTCATGATGATGATGATGTTATTGTTTTCGTATATTGTCTTATGAATTTCACCGAGGTAAGTGAATGGTAAAAGTTTTATTATTGATAAAAGGTTTTGTTGTAAATTATGCTCCATTGGTCTTTTTGTGTTTTCTACCCACCTTTACCTCCGTGACGGTGAGATATCGTGATGTCTTTACTGGGCTAGTGTAGCTCATTCCTTATTTAATCATTTCAGATCAGGAAGACATTGTTCCCGAGCCGGTTCCGCAAGAGGACGACAAAGGGGACGCCTAAAGACTCTATAGTCATATTTGTAGCTTTTACTTTCAAGTTTCTCCTTTAGGTAGTTTGATCTTTTATATTGTGAGCACGTTTTTGGTTTTAGTGTAAGGAATGTTAATCGAATTTTTGACTTCGCTTCCGTATTTGATATTTTTAATATACATTCCATTTTAAATTTCCGGGGCTGTTACACGTGAACTCAGCAAGGGCAAGGATTTGGCCCTTGTTTTTCTTCTTGTGCTTGTCAGTAGAAGCCTCAAAGAGAGATGGAAAGTCGCTTGGAAGAGTAGTGGTGTGAACTCTTACTCTCCTTGCCGCTTAAACCCATGCCTTGGTCTTTGCCCATGGATACAACCATAGTTTGTGGCATCGATAACATTTATTATGGCATTATATTATATATATATATATATATACACACATTAACTAATCTAAGGAAATGATTTAATTATACTGCTTCAGCAAAAACTAAACTTTAGTAGCAATTAAATGGCGGGGAAAAATGATTGCGGTTTTAATATACTTGAGAATTTTGAAATTAATTGTTTTAGTCATTAGCTGATTAAAAAAATTATCTAAAAGTTTAGAAATAAAAAGAATCGTGAAGGTTGTTGAAAATTTCTAATGAAAGGCTTGTAAGCCCTTTAGTAGTTTAAGATTAATTATTAATCAATTCTAAAATTTTATCTAAAAATCTAAAAATAAAAAGTTTATTATGATTATTTGCATTGAGGTCTTATCAGTAACATCATATAAAAAATTGATTATGTCTTCAGATACATTCAAATTTAGGATTGTTATGTGTGTGTGTGTGTCTACATGAGAAAAATTGTAAAATAACCCTTCCATTCTTCAAAATTTTCTGATTTGGTCTTTGTATCTTCTTTTTGTATTATATTAATCTTTATTTTCTCAAATTGTTTTTTAATAAATATTTTTATTTAACACGGTTTAAAATATTGCTAATTAATTGTCATTAGAAGAGATTTAGAAAAAATCATGATATTAAAGAAAATGTAAATTAAGGTGTTAAAAAGGAAAGAAATCATAGTATTATAGAGGAAACAAATCATAATGTTAAAGTAGAAATAAATAAGGCTATTAAAAAGGAAGTAAATCAAATTAAATGATAAAATTATATAATTTGCAATTAATTATAATTAATTTTTTATTTTATTTCCGTTCAAGAAAAACTATATATATAATTGTAATACTCAATTAAATATACATCAATCAAAATTATTCTTAACAAGATATTACCAATTTCATCTGAAAGTTAGAGCTCACAACTCACTGGTTGAGAATTGCAGCCGTATACAGAAAAGGTAAAGAAGCTGGTGGACAAATCAAATTTAATCGGTAAATGAGTAAAAATATTGAATATCACCAATCGAGTACGAAAGTTTATTGTGATAAATTTTTCTTCACGATCAAAATGCTATCAACTTTTAATTGCTTGTAAAATTAAGTAAATGTTGCATTCTGAAACATATATATATTTAGAACTTAACATTACATCCGTTTTCTTCTCTTTCACTTCTTCTTTCACATTTGCTCTTAAAGTACTCATGTTTGTCATTCCGTGTTCAAGTACATAGAGAACCAATGATAAGTATCTGTGCCTACGCAAAATATATGGTAACCAATTGATCCTACATAATAGTGATGAAGTATACAACATGAATCTGTTTTCTAATTTGTGCTTTCGTCTTCTGATTCGTATATGTTTTAAAAAGATTATACGATATATATTTTGTTGTGTATAAATAAACTATATATATTGCATGTATTATGTTATGATTTCATAATATCACTTATTAGGATATTTTATCTCACCTCTCCCTATCACCCTCCTGGTACTAAAGGTATTATTGTAGAGTGAGTGGTGATATGGAGTAAATTTCTGAAGTTAGACTTTGATATTAAGGTTACTGTTTCGTACTTTTGTTTAGTAATGTAAATAAGGAAATTTAGAGTCTCATACATATTTTTATATTTTACATTTAAGAGATGTAACATTTCTTTAATTTTTTTATGATTAATAAAATTAAGTTATTTTATTTAACTCGAGTTTATGTAATTTAAGTAAGTATGCTCCGATCATTACTTTATAAGACATGGTATGGTGCGTGACAAAACTCATGTCTTGGGCTTTCCCCATGGAGACGACACTCGTGCAGTCCTTCTGCTTTTCCCTTTCTACAGATTTTTCTTCAAGAGTATTTGCAGCTAATGATATCGGTGCTGGCACGGATCTAGTTGCAGTTGCCACCATTTGTAACCGATACTTGAACTGGGATTAATATTGGAAATTTATTTTAAGTTTTTAATTTTTTCGAAATTTTTATTTAAAAACAATTAAAAATTAAATTATTCTTACATGTCATATGTCATGTAAATTTTATCTTGAAAAAACATATGATCAAATGAAATTATATGTTAAATTTAATATCATGCCACAAATGTGTTAATAATGTTTACAGAAATTAATGGACATGAAATGCAAATAATTTTTAAAAGTAGAATGACCAAAAGAGAAAAAAAAAAAAAAATTATATAAGGGCAAATTTGAATAAAAAATAATGATACAGAGGTTTAAATAGTATTTGGCCTAATTAATTTTGTAGGAATTATTTTAACCATTAAAATTATCTTACAATACATATTTTAATTTTTTATCTTATTGAGTATAAATCTTAATTACTTACTTACTTACTTTAGAAATAAATAATTTATAATAGATATAAAATCATTAATAATAAGTCTCAATCCAAATTGAAAGTGGATCAGTTTGGGTTGAAAAATAACAAGATAAACTTAAAACTTTGGAATAGTAGGTTTGATTTAAGTTAAATTTTTCAGAAAATTCAAACGTATCATCAAATTATTAATGATATGGTTGGCACAAGAGGATGCTCTGTTAAAAAACGTATCATCAAATCTAATTGAATAACTGAATTAGATTAAATGGACATTAGAGGCTTAATTACAATAATTATGAAAAGAACAAAATGAAGTTTTTGCAGAAGAATTCTAACCATACTCAATATTTGGAAAACAAAATTGATTCAATTACAACTTAGCAAAGTTGCTACTTTTAATTTAGTTTAGTAAGTTAATCGCAGACATCAAAATTACAAGTAAAGGACAAGTTGCTCTTTTTTTTTTTTTTTTTTTCTTGTTTTTCTAAATAAATTCTTTTTAGAGGTGAAAAAAAAGACAGAATAGAGAGATTAGACTGTAATAATTTTAAAAACTAATTTTTCTATAATTTATACAATTATTTATAAATACATCAAGAATGACAATAAATTGTGTATAGTATAACAAAAATAAGTTCATAAGTTGAAGTAGGTGGGGGTTATGGCTGCTGACCCAAAGAATTTATTACGCACGTGAAATATAGCCTGTTAATGAACTATTCTTGTCTCTATAATTGCCAAATTCATTTCAGTGATATATTTTCAATCAATTTTCCTCAAAGCTCAATTGCTTTCATTTTCCAAAATCTAATCTGTTCTTATCATATTTATTCTTAATTATATTATCATTTCTATTTTACTATGTTGTAATTTTTATTTTATTTAATTATAAAAATACGTTACATCAATTGCAATTAAATTAAATATTCAGTAATTTCTTATTAATATTATCTTTTGTGCGGTCAGATTTTTTTTTAATCTTTTTTTTTTTTTTTTTATCATAAAGAAATATCTTAGGAATTGTACGGAAGAAATTGACATTGTTTTATTTATTAAAAAACATAAATATAAAATAGTATAAAAGATTTTTTTATATATATATATATATATATATTTTATTTTTCTTTCTACTACCCTATTTAGTTTTATTCATTCATTTTACAGAACACCATCTTTCAGGACATGAATCTAAAATTTTGACATTATCTTCATTTAAAAATTTATACACCATTACAACAAAATACTGATAAAACTCGAAAAAGAAAACAGGAAAAACAAAATACATCAACATTAAAATCTTCAAGACAAGGCAGGCTGCTGCCAGGAAACCCCACAACTCCCAACTTCACACGTTCCCCACTTACAGGTTAGTTATTAGCTACAATTTCCACCCACGTGCTTCCCCTACTTGTTAGCGCATATATATATATATATATATATATATATATTCTCACCAGTGCCTGTTTCTGATTTTTCATTAATTTGCAGATTGTTATAACAATCTATTCCTCGTGATCATCATCTTCATCATAGTTGAATGGCAATGGCACTGACTTGAATGCACGATATTTTCCAACATTATTCAAATGCTCATTCTCCAACCTGTTCAAACATCAAACACAAACTTCAATAACTTGGAAAACAGCTTAAATAAATAGCAATTCAATTGCAAAACATCCTGCTTATTACCTGAAGAAATTCCACACACCACGACGAATGATCTCAAGACTCGCAACAACGGCGATCAGGGTTTGCGTATGCATGAAAGAAAAGCGGAAATCCAATACAGTTTGCAACCAAGCAAACCTAAGCAGAACATTCAACACCTGCAACCAATCAAACTTGCTTACATATTTGTCATCGACAAACACATCAACATTTAATGGAATCCAACTTTGGTTACTTACCATGGCTCCAAAATATACTTTCTTGTGAGGAACAAGGAGTTTGTCCCTCAACCAAGCATTCTTAGAGTGCCGGTTCAACAGTCCCCAGTCATAAACAAAGTCCCAATATGTACAAAATACTGCAGCAACGACCGAGAAAAATGCAGCTAAAACTCGCCAAATGATCCCTTTGTTGAGACTGTAAGCTGTTCTCAAGCAAACTGCTACAACCGTCAAGAAATATTTCACTCCATTGTATCCCTGCAGAGGATCTTTCTCTTCAAAGAGCCGCCTCAGGCACTGAAAACAATAGGATGATACACATTTGGTTAAGCAATCAAATCTATAAGGTGACCATTGTCAGTTAATGTTGACTCTACTACCAACCTAAACACCAACGTAAACAGGCACTGCAACTTTTTTGCTAATTAAAAGTTTTACAATTTCTCATAAGTTATTCTCCAAGAACAACAATTGTACTGGTTTCAACTGTCATCCATAAAAAGCTGTCTAAACTCAATCCAAATCAATGATACTCAAATAGCACTACATGAATTCATCAATACAGGATTCATGTTATACCTGATTGAGGCGAAACATGTAAGGAATCGCAGCAACAATGAAAAAGAAGGTCTTGTACACAGTGCTGTCCTTGCAAGTGTTTGTTTCTCTATGTTTAAAGTCTCCCCAAATGTAGTAGCATATGTAGAACTCAAGGCTTCTAATGGCTTGCACTTGGCTAGTCAATTGGTCTCCCAGGAAGAAATCTGGTAATGTAACCTGCAGAGCAGCTAAAGTTTATCAGTCTTTGATATAAATTTTTCTCATCTTTCATTACAAGTCCGGAGCCATCAGCTTTACCTTGTAGAGGGGAGCACAGATGCAGTGAAACAAGCAAGTAAGGAAGAACACACGACTTGAGCGATACAAGATGTTAAATGGCAAGAACAAAATAATGACTAGAACCTGGGGAGCAAACCAATAGAAGACAGTTAAGTATACACTTTCAATTAAATTTGGATTGGATTGTGTTGGAGAATTGGATAATTTTGGACATACCAGAAGCAAGATCAAAGGAAGCAGCTCGGTAAATGTCTCATAATCCATAGTTTTTGGGTGCATCTTCATGTCAAGGTTTGAGAGCACACAAACTAGTGCTAATGTTCCAATACCAAAACCCACAAGAAGAACCTGTCTGTAGCCTAACTCGGTTCCAGGCTTGAAGCCAAATATGAAGGCATAATTTACCCGGTATCGCCTCCAGTAGTAAATGTTGGCAGCATACAAGAGCATGTGAAGAACAATGAATCCAAACAAACTGCAAAGTTGTATCATAACTTGCTTAAACACAGGGACTAATTTACTACTGAACTTGAATGTATCTTGGGTGAGACATTAGTTGTAATTACCTATAAAGGGGAAACATAGCTTCCATGTAAATTTTCTGTCCTTCCATATGCAACAGATTCCGGGCTCGTACAATCAAAATAAGAGCTAGTATGAGAGAAAATGTGCAGCCCGCAAGGAAACCTGAAATTGACTTCCTTATGAGCTTTTTAATAGAAAGTAAACATCCCCAGATTCCCAACATGAAGAACCATCGTTGGAGTTGAAAAAACGTTTCCATAAAAACCTTACCTGTAGAAAAAGTTGTTCTGTGTCTTTCTCTCTTTGATGTTGGTCTTAATATGCCCATGCCTTTGCTGCGGTTTGAGTTGGAGAAATGCTTGATGAAGGTTGCTTCAACCCTCTCCATAAGCTTAGTAACCTGAAATAAGAACAAGAGCCTGATCAGTAATTCATTATAGTACTCCATGTATTAATGCTTTAAAAATGGTTGAACTTTAATTTTTATGACTGTAATAATCTCAAACTACAACACAAGTATGAAAAAACCAACCTCCTCAGAGCTTCCAAGATATGAATTATCAACCATTTTCATATAAGATTTTGACGCATTTCTGGAAGTTATCTGCATGAATGAGAGAAAACCAAGTCACAGATGCCCAAATTGGAAAGCTAATGAATCCCAAGTTAAGAACGACAAGTTTAAGCCTTTTCACCTTATCATATTTCTTCATGATCTTTGAAAATGCCAAGGTATTTAAAAAGCTGTATCACACATAAGCCCAACAGAGTGTAAAAAAAAAGAGGCGCAATCAGCCCTAAGTCACCATTAACAGAAATGGAGGAATGGGAAGCATAATAGAAGACCAAGTGGTACCTAAAACTTTTAAGAAGCCGGAGCTTTTGATAGAACTCAACGAATGCACGCTTAAGCCGTGCCTCGACTTTCTTCAGATTTTCCCTACTGAACTTGAGCTCGGTGTTCTCAGGGACCTTGAGGACAGTTTTAATGGTGGAGCGGGGAGTCTCGAGGGTGTTGTTCAGTTTCACCCGGTCAAGTATTTCGAGTGGAGCTGGTCTTGCTCTGCTCCTCGGAACCTGTGCTTTGGCTTCTGGTTTATTGGCTATACTGTTACTGCTCTCTGTCTCGTCCTCTTTATCATCCTCGGCCGAGTCATGGCCTTCCTTGCTGGATCCCTCTTCAATAATATCCATGTGAAATCTACCTGCAAAACAAAACACGAAGAAGGTCAAGAAATTGGGTTTAGAAAGAAGCTTTGCTAGAGGGATTTTAAGGAATTTACAGAAGCTTACTCGATCTAGCCCCAGCTGGCATGGAAGCCGCCAAAGCAGCAGCAGAAGAAGCAACATCAGAAGCAAGACGGGTCATCTCCACTGACCTGTCCTGCCAACCCCATCCTTGCGGGTTCTCCACTTTAATTCTGAAAGCAATCAAAGCATCCATTTGCTTGTTCAACATGGCAGCTTCCTTGAGCACCTCCTCTACTTTCGACCTGTAAAACTTTTCCACCTTGTTGAACTCATCGTCTAGCCTCCTGAAGTAGACAAGCTCGTACTCCCCGCCCTCGTCCGACGCCATGAGGAAGGTAGTCTCATAGCTCTCGGCTCCATCCCTGTTGACGGGATGAATCAAGATGACTTGCTTCTCAATGTCGGCACTAGGAGTGAGGGGCTGGTGGGTCCTCTGGGTTAACCCACTGAATGCTCTGTAAAGCGTTAGCTTCCTCTTCAAACCAGCCGCGGTATTAGCAGTACCCGGCGGCGGCTTGTTTCTTTGCTTAAAACGCTGTATGTCTTTCAAAATCTTCTTCAGGCTAGCGTAGTCCATGTAGGCTTGTTGCCATTCCGGCACCAGCTGTGCTTCAAATTCTTTCCCAAACTTCATTTTTGGCAACCTGGTTCAGTCACTATTGCAAAGAACTACAATGGATTTTCTTCTTTTGGGTTATTGCTTCGCTGTAACTAGCAATTAATAACAAGAAAGAAGAAAGCAGGAGATCAAATCAGTAATTAAACATCACCAAACAATCTGCAGAGTTATTAAAGCTTGGTAGGCACCCTGTTGCGTGTTTATGATGAATGCGGCTGGAAGCTGGTGGTATATATAGAGGGGTGAAAGTGTGGAAATGATAGAGAGAGCGCAGAACTATTCACTTCTTTTGGAATGGTCTTGGTCACCTTCAGAATTTTCAAATTGGGTAGCCAAACGTGTAGGCTGGGTCCTCTTGTGTAATAAAGAGACAAACAGTACATATCGAGAGAATCATCAATTTTTATTTTTTTGTTCTTAACATTTTTATTGAATTAAATATTATTAATTATTTATGAATTAAATAGTTAATATTTTTTTGTGTGAATTCAAGTTTAGTTATACATTTATATTTATTTTTATTAGAAGATTATTAATTATACTATTATTTATATATAAGTATTATTTAATTATTAAAATATATAAATTTTTATTTAAAATTTAAATTAATTCTTAATTTTATTTATATTTATATTATACTAAATTAATACTAAAATTTAACTCAAAATAATTTTAACTCTAGTAAATATCTTCTCGAATATTTTTATTAACTTTCTTTTCAAAATAGTTTAAAATTTATATTCGTCTTATATAATTAAATTAGGATTTCTTTAAATTTTCAGCTTAGATTTAAGTTCAATTTTAAACAAGTCAAAATTGAATTAATCATTAATGTTGAACCTAATTTGTTCTCGGTCCTAGGTGAATCTTATTTATCTTAGAGATTCTTTAAGTAATAAATCAAGGAGAAATATATCTATAAAAAATTTATCAACCACAAAATATATTATATCATAAAATATGCAATAACTCAGAAGACTTCTAGTCAATGGCAAACATTATTTTTATACAACATATATGTTTTCTTACTATATCAAGTTAACAAATTATGAATTTGGTTTCTTATAAAATTAGTAAATATGGACTTCATATTTTATCTTAATGAGTCATTTTGGTCGTGACGTTAACCATGTTCTTCAAAGGATTTTAGTGAATATTGAAATATCTACTTAAAAAAAATATATATAAATAAAAAATAAATTTGGAGTTTGGATGTAAATAAAAGAACTTTTAAATTTTGGAGCTTTTAATTAATTTTAAAGACCAAAATGAAAGTATGTTAGAAAAAAAAGTGGATAAAAACATAAATAAAGGGAAGTGAAAGGGGGTGAAGGAAATTAAAAAAATTGGACAACCCAGATTGGACCGCTTGAAGAGATCGGATTGAAGAGATTTAAAAGAAAATGGACGGTCCAGATCGAGCTTGTGAGATCTAACGGCTGAGGGAACGGGTATAAAAGGGAAAGAGATTGGAGTTTCCTTTATTTGGGAGAGAAACCGAAAAAGAGAAAGGGAGAAAGAGAGATAGGCAATTGGGGAGAGAAGAAAGAAAGGGTGTCGCGCAGGGAAGCCGAATGAGAAAAGAGAGAGAGGCCGAAAGGGAAGAGGGGAAGGGAAAAGAAAAGAGAGAAAGCGAAGGAAAAAGGGGGCGGTCGAGTGGGAAGAGAGGGAAAGCTGTGAACGGTCGCGCAATGGGAGAGGAGAGAGAGAGAATCACGAAGGAGGAAGAAAAAGGAAAAGAAATAGCGGCTGAGGAGCTTTGTGTGATGACGAAATCCAAAGCTGAACTGTCGCAGCATTGGTGTCCAAAAAATTGGTAAGTTTCATCCCTTTCATCTCTATTTTCTGATAATTTTTTTTATTTCATTAGATTCTTTTATTCCTTTTACTAATCGGTTTATAGGTTTAAGAAAATCACATTCGTAACTCAAACAAGCTAAAGAGTCGCGGGGTGACTGAGAGCCAAGCCGAGGCCGAATCTCTCACACCAAAGGTAAACCGTTTTGTTTTCTGTGTTTTAGTGGTGGTTTGAGCGGCGGTGGAGCAGGACCGGTGTCGGGTTGGCCGCACGAGCTCAGTCGGGGTACCCACCTACACGGGAATTGAGGAGGTTTCCTCGGAAATGGGGAAAACCCATCCACCATAGAAGCCGAAGGGTCCTCCACAGGAATGTAGGCCAAAATCACCTTTTGGGATTCTGACTCACCGTTCGAAAAGCTGAAAAGTTTTCCTCGAAAACGAAAATACGTACGATCTGCCGAAAGGGAAGCCAAAAGATTTTTCGGGTACGGATCCCGAAAATTTTAGGTATTCTGTTGGGTTGTCATTGGAACTCGAAAATTAATTAAATTAATTTTGTTTAGTATTTCAAGGTACGTTGATTAATTTATGTCGTATGTATACAGAAAATTTGGGCATTCAAGCGTATTCGGAAAAAACGTATAGGAGTGTAAGTAATTTTAAATTTTAATTGGGTTTGAATTTCAAAAAATTGTATTTATTTTATTAAATTATGAATTTTTAAATTTGAAGGGACACTGACCCAATTTTCAATAAAAAATAGAATCCAAATTTATGACCAGTGAACCTAAGCAATTGGAAATTATGAGGAAACGAAACTATACAACATACCCAAAACACTGAGAATTTATTTAGACTGTGATGAGATAAGAAATTTAGAATTAAGAAAATTTCTAATTAAGTGAAAAATTGAAAAAAATAAAATAAAAAAGTAAAAATAGAAAAGAAAAGAAATAATTGAGGTGATGAAATGATCAATTAAATAAAATTCAGAGAAAAACAGAATAAGATTTAAATAGATAAGACTTTTGGAATGAGAGGGTAGGAGTGAATAGGATAGGGACCCTGAATACCTTCTCATTTAGTCTGAATCGAGGAGGAGAGTGTGTGTGTGGCTAAAATTTAGCGGGTATGGTGAACCTGCACATGGATAGAGTCTGAAATATAATCTAGATGTTGATAGGTATTTGTGAGTATAGGTCACCTAGCAAATGTACCTGTTGTGGCCATTATAAGATTTGTGTGTATGTTATCCATATGATGGGGGGATCCATTTCACCTTTCCTCGAGACGACATAAATGGAATCGTGCGATAAAAACCTTAGAAATGACCTTTCGAGTGTGTATATAATTATGTTTCAAGATGATAATTGATATTTGAGTGTATCTATGTTCTTTCGAGAGTATGTGAATATACATTTAATGAAATAATGAAAAGAATAAATAAATTTTGTATTGAAACATCACTATTGTATTTGTCTCATATTGTGTGTTTTGCATTAAATCTTATCTGAGTTGAAAGGACATAAATATTTATTGAGTTGATGAAGCTCATTAAATTTTACCCTGATATTTTTCAAAGAAGAATGAAGAGCCGGTACTACTGCTAGACGAGTAGAACCTATAAAAAAGGGTTCTTATTTTTGTATAATTTGTGCATATTCGAGAAATTTTCGTTTTATTTTATTAAACTCTAAATTTTGATATCATATTTTGTATATATAATTATTGTATATATCACATGAGATACTAGGTTGTACTATATTTTTTTATTTATGCATATATAAATTTTATGAGCCCACTGTATGAAAATGGCATGAACAAGAATTACGCCTCATATTGAGTATGGAGGCGTAGCAAATATAATAGTATTTGAGTAATTAAATGAAATTGTTAGGTTTAGAATGATTTACATGGTATGCTAAGTGTTGACCCAATAGACTAACACAACCAAAGAGGAGGTGAATTAGGTTTTATAAATTTTTACAATATTTTAATTAATGGAATAATAAATTTAATACTCTCGATATAACACATTACAACAAGAAATAAATACTTATAAAAATAATTGAGTTAATGGAAGAGAGAATGTAAACATTATCTATATAGGTTCTGCCCCAGTTTGTATTTACATCTTTTCTCAACCCAATGACTTGAGAGTTCCACTTTCTTTCAATAATTTCTAATAAGATACTTGTTTACAAGATTTTATGCTTTATCATCTAAGTATTTCATCAAACACTTAACTGGCAAGAGTATTTTTTGCACATCTTATTATGAATACTTGTCGATTTTGGTGTCATATTGCACAATTCAAGAATTTTCCTCAAGTACTCAACTACTAAAAGAATTTCTCACATCTTCTTTTACAAAAGCTTGTTGATCTTGGTGCCAAAGGTATGAGAAATTCTTTTTAAAAGCCATATATATTAAGGATTATCATATATCAAAATTTTAAGAAAAATTATTTTTCACATAAAAATTCACAAGAAAAATTGACCAAAATATTAAGGAAAGAAATTTGAAAATTTTAACTTGAGTCTTAATTTTAAGTCATTTTATTACATACTCAAGCTACCTTCACTTAATATAAATCTTCTTGATTTCTTATTTCTGCCCAATTGTCCATTAAAGATCTTCATGTGTTTATTTTTTTTAACGATAGTTGAACTGTACATGTGACATCCCAAATGTTAATTAAGACATAAGGGTATCAGATACAGAAACATATTACGAGTGCATGATTAAAATTATATGTAGCAGAGTAAAATAATACAAATCTGATACAAATATATATGTTCCAATTACATATATATAACTGAAGCCAGAAGTGGCTGAAAAATATAATGTCAAAATACAAAAGAGAACCACGTCTATCATTATGCTATTGGACTTATCAGAGTATGAAAACGATCATGCACTCAAGGTTTATGGATCCCCAAGATCCTTATAGACTTCAATGAGTAGGTCAGGTGACGGTTCTTCACTATCTTCTTTATCTAGGGGAGGAGGGCATGGAAAAAGTGAGTTGCATATGCTCAGTAAAAAAATAATATTTAGATAACATCATTAAGTTTTAAAATGTGAATAATTATAATACAAACACTTACCATTAGGTTACGTCATAATCCTATCTTACCTTATGAAAATAATTTATTTATTTAAAGAAAAACATCACGTTATAGTTACAACTATCAAAATAAAACATACAGCATATTTGAAAATAAAGAAAATCAAATAAATCATGAAACGCTCAGATTTTCGTGCTATACTTTATGAAATTGTTACAACTTCTATATTTGAGGGCAGATACAGATTTTTGACTATCTATGTGGAATGACCAGATTAGATACAAATAACGATAATTTGCTCAGGTACATTTTTGGCTAGCCAAACTATAGTACGATCTATGACCATGATCGTACCAATTATAGTGGTCATATTATATATTCTACAGTCACGATAATACTTAGTCAAATGTGACCTTTCATAAATATTCGCGTCACCACTCTTGTCAAAGGGTACACCATCATTCACAGGGAGTGGTCTTTTTACGTTTTTCCAGGCCATATGGGGGAGGGGAAAACAGATACCCCGGAGGAGATAAGAAAACAAATACCCCTTATAGATAAAAAGTCTAACGAGATACTTGATGCATTATGCATGTCAATACAACTACATGCTTCAGACCATTCATGCTCCATTCCACTTTTTTTTTTCATATGATCTTACCGGTTTCATATTATTTTATTTACATGCAAATCATTAAGTGTCTATAAATCACATAGCATATTTGAAATCAAGAATAATTCAATTTATCAGATTTACCATACACGGAACATGCAAACATGCAAAATCACATAATCATTAATTTAATTTTATCTAAAAATACTCCTTAAAACATTTAAAGAAAAATTAAATTTCTTACCAAAATCTTGATAATTTCTCCTACACCGCTCTTCTTCTCATCTTCTCATTTTCTCTCTCTCTCTCTCTTAAAAAGTGAAAGAATGGAGGTGAGGAGAAAATGGGAAGAAGGACCCCTATTTATAGAAAACAGGGGGTCGTTGGATTTTCGCCAAGTAGTAAAATCTAGTGAAGATAGAGAGTGTTAAAAAATGAAAGATGCTTGATTTGACATGGCATAAAAAATGGAAAAACAAACCTCTTCCACCGGCAGCGACACCTCAACCGGCGGTATGCCACCCAAGGTGGGCGGCAACACACAACCCGAGGTGATATTGAGCCTCACTCGCCCAGCGCACGCTGCAAGCCTAGCCTGTAGGCACCAGGTTACCCTATTGCGTACAAGGCCTAGGCGCGCTGGGACGCCGCGCGCAGGCCTATCGGGATAGGGGAAAACAGATACCCCGGATAAGGATAGAGAAACAAATACCCATCAGAGGTAAAAAGCTTAACGAGACACTTGATGCATTATGCATGTTAATACAGTTACATGTTTTGGACCATTCATGATCTTCATTCCATTTTTCTTTTCTTTTCTTTTTGTTTATTATTTTCCAGGTGACCTTACCGGTTTCATATTATTTTATTTACATTCAAATCATCAAATGTCTATAAATCACATAACATGCTTAAAATAAAAAACAATTCAATTTATTAGATCTACCATACATGAAACATGCAAACAGGAAAAATCACATAATCATTAATTTAATTTTATGTAAAAATACTTCTTAAGACGTTTAAAGAAATACTAAATTCGTTACTGAGTATATGAAACTCACTCATTCCATGTCTCCCCTCCCTCCCTCCCCTAAGATGAGGAAGATAGTGAGGAACCGTTAGCTGACCTACCCATTGAAGTCTATGAGTATCCCGTGGATCCACAAACCTTGAATGCATGGTTGTTTTCGCACTCTGATGAGTCCAATAGCATAATGATATAAGTAACCTTCTTTTGTATTTGATATTGTATTTTGTAGTCACTTCTAACTTCAGTTATATATATATATATAATTAAAACTCATATATTTGTAAGAGATTTGTATTGTTTTGCTCCGCTGCATATAATTCTTATTATGCACTCGTAATTTGTTTCTGTATCTAACACCTTCATGCCTTAATTAACATTTTGAATGCCACAGTACATTTTCAAAACCTACAAACAAACATTTAAAAAAATTAATAACTATCGTATATCAAAGTTAATATAAATTTCTCAAGACTAAGATCTCACTTTTTAATAATGAAAGATCATAACATATATCAAATTTAATATAAATTTCTCATAATAAAGATCTCAATTTTTTTCTAATGAAGGATCATAATATTTACGATTGTTCTAAACCTTCATCATTTTTGTAATTAGTTTCCTGCATAAATAACTTGATCTCAATATGTTTGTGTTTAATCTCTCATAGCTTTATTTGAGAATCTATACAATGAAAAAGTTTCTACACATTATAAGTTGTTATTTCCTATCAAGTGGCATCTTGATGTATTTTTAATGCTCCATATCTTAATACCTTTGGAATAATAATTTGTTGGACTTAAACAATTAACAGTTAAAAATTTAAGCATAAGTTGTTGATAGTGTGTAACTTTATTGACAACCTACTTCTGAAGTTATTTCTATCAAACACATAACAACTTCTTATTGAAAGTACTTTCACTGATAAACTATTTAACATCAATTTTGTAACTTAGCACAAGCTATAGTCATGCCAAATATACTTACTCTATTACATATGTGAAGCATGGGTTGAGGATGCAACTTTAAAAATAATATTATATCCTAAATTAAACCAATTGATGTTTATCTTTGTAAATCTTGTTCGACATCATTATTTTTCTCCCATGATTAATCCAATTGATATTTTCTCCCTTTTCCTTGTTTTTCTTCAACTTGTTCAACGTTTTACCCTCTTTTCTTTTCTTTTTTTTTTTTCCTTTTCTGATGTCTTTTTTTAACCCCATTTTTCTCTCATCTCTTTTTGTGAATAATCTCTTTTTTATCTTAAAAATCAATCCAATTGATATAGGATATAATGAGATTGAAGTAATGTTTCCACTAAATTAATCCATCACCTATGCTGACAATCTTGGCTGTTTCATTTTGGAATACAAATGATATTATTTCAACCATCTTCCTTAAAAATCAAAACCTTTCTTTTAGTCTGTTTGTAATACTTAGAGTTACAATTATGGATGAAAGCTTCATAAACTTATTAGACGCTGAAAATTTAGGAAAGTTGATCAATTAATCTAGCATTTTTGGTGCTTAGTCGATGAAAACAATAAAAAAAAGGTTGTGGGAAGCTTCGCAAATGATAAAGGAATATTTACGATTGTTCTAAACCTTCATCATTTTTGTAATTAGTTTCCTGCATAAATAACTTGATCTCAATATGTTTGTGTTTAATCTCTCATAGCTTTATTTGAGAATCTATACAATGAAAAAGTTTCTACACATTATAAGTTGTTATTTCCTATCAAGTGGCATCTTGATGTATTTTTAATGCTCCATATCTTAATACCTTTGGAATAATAATTTGTTGGACTTAAACAATTAACAGTTAAAAATTTAAGCATAAGTTGTTGATAGTGTGTAACTTTATTGACAACCTACTTCTGAAGTTATTTCTATCAAACACATAACAACTTCTTATTGAAAGTACTTTCACTGATAAACTATTTAACATCAATTTTGTAACTTAGCACAAGCTATAGTCATGCCAAATATACTTACTCTATTACATATGTGAAGCATGGGTTGAGGATGCAACTTTAAAAATAATATTATATCCTAAATTAAACCAATTGATGTTTATCTTTGTAAATCTTGTTCGACATCATTATTTTTCTCCCATGATTAATCCAATTGATATTTTCTCCCTTTTCCTTGTTTTTCTTCAACTTGTTCAACGTTTTACCCTCTTTTCTTTTCTTTTTTTTTTTCCTTTTCTGATGTCTTTTTTTAACCCCATTTTTCTCTCATCTCTTTTTGTGAATAATCTCTTTTTTATCTTAAAAATCAATCCAATTGATATAGGATATAATGAGATTGAAGTAATGTTTCCACTAAATTAATCCATCACCTATGCTGACAATCTTGGCTGTTTCATTTTGGAATACAAATGATATTATTTCAACCATCTTCCTTAAAAATCAAAACCTTTCTTTTAGTCTGTTTGTAATACTTAGAGTTACAATTATGGATGAAAGCTTCATAAACTTATTAGACGCTGAAAATTTAGGAAAGTTGATCAATTAATCTAGCATTTTTGGTGCTTAGTCGATGAAAACAATAAAAAAAAAGGTTGTGGGAAGCTTCGCAAATGATAAAGGAATATTTACGATTGTTCTAAACCTTCATCATTTTTGTAATTAGTTTCCTGCATAAATAACTTGATCTCAATATGTTTGTGTTTAATCTCTCATAGCTTTATTTGAGAATCTATACAATGAAAAAGTTTCTACACATTATAAGTTGTTATTTCCTATCAAGTGGCATCTTGATGTATTTTTAATGCTCCATATCTTAATACCTTTGGAATAATAATTTGTTGGACTTAAACAATTAACAGTTAAAAATTTAAGCATAAGTTGTTGATAGTGTGTAACTTTATTGACAACCTACTTCTGAAGTTATTTCTATCAAACACATAACAACTTCTTATTGAAAGTACTTTCACTGATAAACTATTTAACATCAATTTTGTAACTTAGCACAAGCTATAGTCATGCCAAATATACTTACTCTATTACATATGTGAAGCATGGGTTGAGGATGCAACTTTAAAAATAATATTATATCCTAAATTAAACCAATTGATGTTTATCTTTGTAAATCTTGTTCGACATCATTATTTTTCTCCCATGATTAATCCAATTGATATTTTCTCCCTTTTCCTTGTTTTTCTTCAACTTGTTCAACGTTTTACCCTCTTTTCTTTTCTTTTTTTTTTTTCCTTTTCTGATGTCTTTTTTTAACCCCATTTTTCTCTCATCTCTTTTTGTGAATAATCTCTTTTTTATCTTAAAAATCAATCCAATTGATATAGGATATAATGAGATTGAAGTAATGTTTCCACTAAATTAATCCATCACCTATGCTGACAATCTTGGCTGTTTCATTTTGGAATACAAATGATATTATTTCAACCATCTTCCTTAAAAATCAAAACCTTTCTTTTAGTCTGTTTGTAATACTTAGAGTTACAATTATGGATGAAAGCTTCATAAACTTATTAGACGCTGAAAATTTAGGAAAGTTGATCAATTAATCTAGCATTTTTGGTGCTTAGTCGATGAAAACAATAAAAAAAAAGGTTGTGGGAAGCTTCGCAAATGATAAAGGAAGTCAGAACTATAAACAAGGAGATTACAAAGATAAAGATCAACTTTCTATATAAGATGAAAATGAAGATGGAGAGAGAGAGAGAGAGAGACAGAGACAAGGGAAATGGGGCTTGGAGATGATGGAGCCCTATACTTTGTGTTATCTAACTTTTGTGGGAGACAAAGATGGAGATAATAATAAAGGAGATGAGAGAGGCTTGTTAGGCGTTCATGTGGATGGAGACTTCCCTTATTCGAAGCACTAGATTCCATGTTCATTTATTTATATGTTGCTGACGCAGAATCCATATGAATATCAAGTTGGCGACAAGCTAATAAAAGATTTTTTTTTGGTAAAAAATTTATATATTTTATTAATTAAGTAACACATATATGCTAATTATATTAAGTTCAATATAAGATTATATTATAACGATGATACACTCTTACAAAAAAAATTGAGAGAAAGTATGAATGGCCTAGTCAAATAATAATTGGTCTAAGCTAGTGCTAAATAAGGTGATTATATATAATTATCAGCTTTCATATATTAGTAAGATTTATTTATTTTTTTAAAAAGTATTCAATATGATTTAGCGGGCACCACTTTCTGTATTTAATAAATCTTTAACTACTTGTATATGAATAAGAATTAAATTCGAAAAGATTGAAAAAACTAATTGAAAGAGATATTATCTAACTTCCAGTCTTTGTAGAATTTTCAAATAATTCGTGATTTTCTTTTGCTTATAAATATAAATTCTATCGCTTTTGGTTTTATTTTTCTGTTACCACGTCATTCTATTAGCAAGTTTGTTGAATTATTGTCTTTCATTATTATATAAAAAATATATATAGAAATATTTAAAATAATCAAATAAACTAAACTATACGACATTACTTACGAAAGATATACATGATCAATTTTGATAAATGGTAACATGATTTATCTATTAGATCAATTACTAAATATTATTATTATATTGAATTTATATGGTTAAATTGTGTTCTTGTAATTCGTGCTTGACGTTTTATTGGGTGTCCATGATCTGTAGTTGTTCACCTAATCACATCACATGCTGCATTTCCTCATATTAGTTACACGTTTTGATTACTTCACTTGGCAAATCTCTTTATATATATATATATATATATGTTTGAACAGGTAAAAAGCATTTTCCCATTCAATTTTTAGCCCTCAAAATAATAAGAATAAGAATATTATTATTATTATTATTATTATTATTATTATTGTTATTATTATAAACGAACTCCAAAGTTATGATACTAAAAATAAAAAATAAAAATAAGCAGCATGCTTTCTCACACGTGATCCAAAAAAATATTATTACCGCATACATCCAACGTGCTAATTCACTAAATAAAAATTAAATATCATCTACCCTGCACACATCTCCATATGTATGTTGGTAAATTCATTTCCTCGAAAAAGAAAGAACAAATTAGAGTCACCAATCTTTTGTTTTCTTTAACTATTTAAACTTTTTTTTTTTTTCCCAACAAAATCTTGCCTACTTATTTTGTAAAAAATAAAAAAAAAAAAATTAGTATTAATATATCTCTATTTTTTATCATAAATAATATTTAAGGGGACCATTGTATGAATAAACTTTATATCATAAAATATTTCACCATGATTTTGCCTTAATCCAGTTAAATATGACTTTCAAATAAAATCTTCTTAATTAATCTGACTATTTTTGTAACACCTTAAATTAATTTTTTGTAATTTAAGATTTAATTATAAATATAATTTTTTAATTTTTTAATTTTTTAATTTTAATTTAAAGTAAAAATGAAGTAAAATTGATGGAGTATTAAATTGAAAATAATTTTGAAAAAAAGTGGTGAAAATTTGAGTTTTAGAGATATTTTTGAAAGAAAAATAAAAAAATATGGGTCAAAATATAATTTAGAAAAGTTCTACCACATGGGAGGTCCAGTCAACAGCTCCGACGAACAAGAACGCGTCGCGTGGCAGCAGACGATGATGCAGTGCCATGCGGAGGTGCCACGCGGGCGATCTGCGTGTCCGCGATCGAACAGCTCAGATCCGTTCCTGCGTGCACAAACGGCCCAGATGCGTTCCCTTCCCAAACACGATCGGACGATCAGATTTAAACGCGATTGGACGATCCAGATTAGATCACGATGAACAGTCCAAATCCACTCCTATTTAATCGCGATCGGATGATTCAAATTAAATGCGATAGACGGCCCAGATCAAAAGCGGACGGATATAAATAACCTTCATTCACACCAAATCCTAACCCTAGCCGCCAGACTCCCTCGCTGGAGAAGAAGACCCGGCCGCCGGAAAAGAGACCAATGCCACCCCCCGTCGCACCGGAGCTCTTTCCGACTATCAAAAAAAGTAATAATTTTCTTTTTTACTTGGAATTCAATTTTAAACACATTCATGGCCAAATCGGAGCAAAAGGATCGGCCAATTGGCCGAAAAACGCCGACGAAGCCCAGCGGCGCCGTCGCAAAGAATTTCACAAAACGCCTCCGATGAGGCCCTTCCTGATTCCCATTCTGTGTAATTTTTTCACCATTATGATCATCGTGTCCTTCTCTACAGGTTAACCGGAGCAATACACCCAACCGCAACGTGAGCCGGAGGAGCTGCAGCACCGGAGAGCCCCGCCACCGGTGAGTTTTGATTTTTTTTATATTTTTGGCCAACCGAGACCCTTTAACGTATTTTCTCGCAGAGATCGATGCAGAATCGGTCGAATTTGACCGAAAAAAGTCGAAAATAGCCGATTCGAGGCGGACCACCATCTCAGGCGGCGGTGCCGTCACCGGAGCAAGGCAGAGCCACCATGCCAGAATTCTGAAATTGGTCAATTGGGCCCTGTGACTGATTTTGGATTTGTTTAGGACATTTGTAGGTATTATTAGCGCGTTTTGATTCCCGAAGCAAAATTCAGGGAACCCGGGAATCACCCATATGCGCAATCGAACAGTTTAGCTTTTCGAGTATCAAATCGAGTAAGGATCCCTCACCCTATTCTCTATCATAGAATTGAAGTTTAAATAAATAATAATATAATATTTGTGTAAATTTAAAATATGTGCATAATTAATTACGGATTGCTAATGGAGCCAGAACTAAAAATTCTCTACTGTTGCTTGTTGATTGTTTTACAGTATAAATACATGATAGTACCTTGTTAATTGATTTTATGGCTTTGAATGCATATATAATTTATTTTATGTGTTTATTGCTGAATCGAAAAAAAAGAAGGTTAAACGGTAAAAATTGTATGATAAAATAAATAGATGAAACGACAGCCTTACTAGATATCTTGGGAGATGGTGGACGGATCGGGCACATAGAGAGCCCTACCGTGAACGTTGTCTCATACCGGACGGAGTATGGAGACTTGATAATTTGGCGCTCATACCGGATGAGGTATGGGGACGGCCCGCTTCACCCTCATACCGGACGGGGTATTAAAATTTGGTAAATTGGCGTTCATACCGAATAGGGTATAGGGATGGCCTGTAATTAGAAATGTTAAATAAAAGGGTTCACGTGTAGCGGGAACATCCCTATGAACCCTCATGGATACTAGCAGGTTGGTAAAAAGAGTGACAATTATTGTTTGATTTATTGAGGATGGATATAGATTTATAATATGTGCTATAATTGCTAATTATACATGGAACCATGATTTGTATAGATTGTTTTTATGAATCTTACTATGGTAAAAGAATGATAAATGATTTTTATGATTGATAAATGAATTTATTAAATTTAGTGCTTCATTAGTGTTTTTTATTTTCTACCAATATTTATTTATGTGTTGGTGATATAATGTGATGTCCTTACTGTACTAGTGTAACTCATTCCTTATTTAACCATTTCAGATCAAGAGAATAAAGTTGCCGAGTCCGAACCGCAAGATGATTGCGAGTAGATGCTAGTTTCCTTTATTTTCTATTTATTTCTTTATTTCTTGTATTTTTTTTAAGACTGAATTCCGCAACTCCGTTTGATTCTTTAAGTTATTGGGTAGGAAATGTAAATCTTGAACATTTATTACGCTTCCGCACTTAAGTTATAATTTATCTCCTTTGGATATTTCCGGAGTCGTTACAATTTTTCTTGAGTGATAATGTAAAAAATTATTCATTGAAGATTTTTAAGTAATAAGGTTAGTAGACTTCAATATGTTAAACGTAACAAATTTGATAGAAATACTTTTATAATGTCATGTTTGATATTTAAAAATTTGTTGAATTGTAGTTTCATCCAAATTGAGAGGCCTTTTAAGCATGATTAGACTGTTAGCAATGCTAAAATGGACTGAATCTATTAGAGTTGTAGTCACCATTAGCGTGGTTTAATTTTGCATAGCTAATAGATAGTGGAGGGAAATCAATATGACTATTAGACCAAAATTCTCATTATTTGTTGTTTTACCCACCGACTTAGTAGAGGTTCTTATTTTTTTTTAAAGTGTCTTCATTGTTTTAATCTTCCTCTTTAACATTCTTTGAATCTTTAGTGATTTTTAAGTAGGTAGACCCTTTTTTACATTCATTGCTACCTTGAACTGATCCCAAGGCAATATCTTTGGTAGTCACACATTAAAGAGACCCAAATGGTATGCAATAGACACACACATTAAATGAACTTAAGTGGTAATTTTAGATGTCTTGAAACATATTTTGGTTTAATTTTCTCTCATTTTCATACATTTGCTGATAAAGAACTTATATATACTTTCTAGCCAAGCTCCATAAGGTTTGAGTCACCTTCCTAATAGAGACTTAATAATTTCATATCAATGATCAATTTTCTATGTTGATAACAAAACATATGTAGAAAAAAAACTGTGACATGTACGTAGTTTATTCAAGTTGAGTTATTCCTTACAAAAGTTAATATCAAGAACTCTATTTTATATATAATTGCCAATGCATTGAACTTGTTAATTAGACCTAGGTCCATATCCCCAAGTCATCTCACTTTAATTGTGATTTTAAATATGTTAAGTAGCTGCAAGACTTGGCCATTTTGGTCAAGAAAGAATAAGTAAACTGGCCAAAAAAGGTCTTTTAAATCGGCTTACTAAGGTTAAATTACCTAAATGTGAGTCATGCTTAGCCGGTAAAGCGAGTAAGAAGCCTTTTGGTAAGGCTTCAAGAGCGTCAAATCCCTTAGAATTAATCCATTCTAATATTTGCGAGCCTTTAACTATCAAAGCACGTTATGATACCTTATACTTTCTCATTTTTCAGATGATTATTCACGACATGGATATGTGTATCTAATTTCTCACTGCTATGAAGCATTAGATATATTCAAACATTTTGTAGTAGAAGTAGAAAATCAAATGAATCGAACAATAAAGACTCTTTAAACCGATTGTGGTCGTGAATATCTTTCTGATATGTTGAAAGAATATTGTGAGAAAAAAGATATATGTAGGCAACTTACAATTCTCTATACTTTGTAACAAAATGGTGTTGTAAAGTAAAGGAATTGTACATTACTATACATGGTTAGATTGATGATGGCACCTGCCAAACTCTCTAACAATTTTTGGGGAGATGCATTGCTTACGGTAACCTACATCCTTAATCGTGTAATAAGTGAAAATGTACCCGTTAATCCATATGAGTTATGGAACGATAAGAAACTCATTTTGGATCATTTACATCGGGTCGGTAAGCTACGTGCATAACCCAATCCACAAGTACGAAAAACTAGGTCCAAGAGCAATTAAGATGGTGTTCATCAGATATCCCGAACATTCAAAAAGATATGTAATGTTTGAAGAACACTCGAATGATGGCATGACTGAAATAGACTCCCACAATGTTGATTTCCTTGAGGATGAGTTCCTAAATATTGGTAAAATAAAAGAAAATCTCGAATTGTATGAGTTACAGGAGGACATGCAACTATCTATTGGTGAGAGAGAGGTATTGAGAACCTATTAAGTCACCAAGGATAGTGTCATTCCACTAAATGAAAGAGATAGTGGGAGTGATCATACTATTTTAAATGGTGAAAACTTGCCTACAAATGATAATCCACCCGGAAAATGGGGTTAGTCCTCAAGATCCGAACTTAGAACGTGAGCTTTGTTTTTAAGTTTCAAACCCATACTAAGGAATAATGAGAGAGATTTATCATCTAATTAGGCATGTGATGAAGGTCTTAGAATTCGAATGAGTAAATGTGGAAAAAAATTTCGACGATATTTTCAAATCGAATGAGAAATTTTTTTATGTACTCCTTTTGAAATTAAGGAACCCACCTCCTTTAAGGAGGCTATGAATTCACCAAATAGTAAAGAGTGGATTGATGCCATGAGGAATAAGATGGACTCAATGATGAGATATAAGGTTTAGAAACTAGTTAATCTCCTGCCTCGACGTGAATCAATTAGAAATAAGTGAGTTTTCAAGATAAAACGTGGAGCAGATTGATCAATTAAAAAGTTTAAGGCGCAACTAATGGCGAAAGGTTTAACTTAAATTGAGGGTATAGACTATAAATAGACTTTTTCTCCTGCGGTGAGATTTACCTCTATTTGCCTCTTTCTATCCATGGTTGCCTATTTAGACTTGAAGTTATTTGAAATGGATGTTAAAATTATTTTCCTCAATGGTACACTTGAGGAAGAAATATATATGGATCAACCTATTGGGTTTGTCTCAAAATGTTAACAAAACAAAGTTTGTCGTCTTAAATATCCATATATAGTCTTAAACAGTCTTCTAAACAATGGTATTTCAAACTCCATGAAGCCATTACTTCATTTGGCTTGTCCATGGTAGATTAAGACATTATGTGTATATCAAGAAAATAACGGAGGGATTATGTTTCTCTCCTTATACGTTGATGATATACTATTAGTTAGAAACAACATAGAGATGATCAATGCCACTAAGCAGTGGTTGTCCTCTGTTTTTGAAATGAAGGACACGAGTGAAGCTAGGTTTGTCCTTGATGTAGAAATAATGAGAGACCATCCCAAAAAGCTTATAGGACTGTGCCAAAAAGCATATATTAAAAAAGTTTTAGAACGATTTCAAATGCATTACTCCAAACTTGTTAACACTCATGTTGAGAAGGGTCTAACCTTAAGTCTTGATTAGTGCCTAAAGACAGATGAAGAAAAAAAGAAAATGAGTAACATTTCTTATGCTTGTGCAATAGGCAGTTTGATGTATGCCATGTTGTGTACACGGCCAGATATTTATTTTGTGGTTGGTTGGGTACATCGTTATTAAAACAACCCTAGACCTGCTTATTGGCAAGCAGTCGAGAGAATCTTACGCTACCTTCGTGGTACAAGTGACCTAGTCCTCTTTTATTAAGGAGGGAACTTAAGGTTGAAAGGATATTCAAATGCAGACTGGGGTGACGACTAAGATGAGTCTAAGTTAACCTCAAAATATATTTTTGTCCTTAGTGTAGGTGCCATATCTTGGTATAGTAAAAAGTAAGACTGCAAAGCTTTATCTATAATAGAAGCAGAATATGTTATTAGTTGTCTTGCTGTACAAGAGGCAATTTGGTTGAGAAGCTTTCTACAGGATCCCAACATCACCCATAAAGTTGATGAACCTGTAGAAATGCATTGTGACAAAACTGTTACTATCCAATATGCTTAGGATCCGAAATTTCATAGGAAAACTGAGCATATTAAGAGGTGTTATTATTTCGTTTGAGGTGCCATCAAAAAAGAAAAAATTGCTATTAAGTATATATCCACTAGCAAAATGGTTATTGATCCTTTGACTAAGCCTATACCTAGAGATGCTTTTCGGGGTCATATGAAGAGTCTAGGTTTGTGTAGGCTTTAATTTTCGAGTGGGATTTGATACATAATGTAAATATGTTTTTGTGTATTGATCATTCATGAAATAAAAGTTGTTATTTTCTTATAAAATATTTATGAACATAATTGTATGATTAGACACGTAATAATGTCACTAGGCTTTATGATCGACCTTATCACACGGGTAATCTCCCTAATGCTTGAGTAGTGGGTATGATAAGAGTAAATTATATTAGCGTTAAGTATGTGCAATATGGACTGTCTTTATATTTGTGTTGTATTAATTATAAAATACTAACATTTTATAGTTGCCTTAGTATGTTTAAGATGAGATTCTAGAAAGTCGAGTATGAAATATATCCTATTTCGTACTAAAATCTTAGAGCCGAATATCGAGTATCAAGTCATATATATTGAATATGTTGATCAAATGGCTTGAGTTGGATACTTAAGTAGTATCTGAACTTGTGATTCGCACGACATAGAAGAGTGACATACCCAACTTAGTGGGAGCTAGGTTGTAACATACATATCATAGTGTATGTGTTATATGACGACCGATATAGGGAGTGATAAAATAATTTCTTACTTTGTCATTGTGTGAAACCTATGGACTCTTGTGTCCTCTTTGTATGATACCCTTCGACTTGGAGATATCACATAAAGTCAAGATTTGATGTTGCTACTTTAATTTGTTTCCGAGGGCCACAACCTATTGATCCAGTGAAGCATGTTAGAAAAGTAGTCAAGTCGAGATAGATTGTTATGAGTGTTTAAGGAAAAATCTTTCTGACATTATCAAATAAACTCAGACAGTTATATTTTGTATATAACCAAGTAACATAGTCATAGCATAAAGGAATAGTGTATGCTAACGGTGATGTTCAAATGATCTGGGGTATTATAAATATGAAAGTGTTATATTAGTTATATGGTGACTATATATAACATTACTTGTTGTCTTTTGGTCCACACCCCATACCCTGTATGAAGTGTGAGAAATATGTTGATGTGGTAGTATATTATGGTTAGTGTAGTTTGTGTGGCGAAGTGGGAGATGTATAAAATTAAAAACGTCTACAACATCTATTGTAAAAAGACACGACCGTTCGTAAGTTTATAAGATAGAAACTCTTCTTATAAAAGGTTATGACTCTTGGTAAGTATATAAGAGAGAAAAAAATTATTTATGTTCATTTTTTTAAGAAAGCAAATAACATTTAAAAAATATATACTACCATTCTCTCTCTCATGTTAAGTTAAACTATAAGCAGATTTGGGTTTTTTGGTGTGAAAATTACTCAGAACTCTAGTAGCATCTGAAAGAAAACAAAAGTATCAACAATTGTTCTCTGTAGGCAAAAAAATAAATATCTTATCTTATTGTTTCCGCATT
Source organism: Carica papaya (assembly GCF_054855325.1). Taxonomy (NCBI): domain Eukaryota; kingdom Viridiplantae; phylum Streptophyta; class Magnoliopsida; order Brassicales; family Caricaceae; genus Carica; species Carica papaya. Next base: position 9,603,358 of record NC_142310.1, on the reverse strand, counting down.
AAAGTTAGTCCTAATTTTCTAACACAAACGATTCCTAAAACCCTACCAACGAGGAGTTGCCAAATTGATACATACTTTACTACCATTTATCATGCTTTAAACTCAAGAATCACTTGTACAACAATTTTTGGATATATACCATAATGCATAGAAATGTAATTTGCATTTGTGATTTCATCAATATTAAAGTAAAAGTTAGATTTAAAATTCAAAAATAAATAATAACAAGTGGAACATTGTACCCAATAATTTTAGGTTGTACAACATTGAATAGGGTACTCCATCCACTTTGCCAAATACAACAATAAGAATTATATTATTATTAGTAATAAAAATGTGAAGTTTCTTAGAATGATAGATTTATTTACCAAGAAACATGTAAGGAGTCTTCTTCCAAACAATATTTTGAAGTCAAATTTCAAAGAAAAAAATATTTGTAATAAGTTGATACGTATGTGATGTTAGTTGTAGTGTTTAAATTTGTAAAACCCATGAAAAGGAAAGTCAAAAAGTTTTTGTTTAATTGGATAAGCAAAATCCTTTTCATAAAATCAGGTAGCTGAGAAAAACAGCCTCATAGAGTCTTTTATAAAATGTGATATTTTGGATACAAATTTTCCACACAATATCATTTTAAAAAAAAAATATGCTCTGAATGATTAAAAGTAAATTCTAGTCAAATTAATTTTATTTAAAGAATAAGATAGTATTTACTAAAAACTATTTTCAATATAAATTATACGTTAAATTTTAAAAATGTTAAATTAATAAATTAATGAAACATAAAGTTAATAAATATATCAATTAAAAATATTATTCATTTCATCCAGCATAAATAATTTATAAAAAAAAATCTATTTTTACATTTGATTTTATTTTTATCAAAAATGAAAATAATTTATACTTTTATTTTCCAAATAATTCTATTTTTTATCGTTTTTATTAAATTTCTTATTTCTTAACAACAAAAATAGAGACATAAATCCGGTCAAATATACACTAAGAAAAAAAAAAAAAAAAAAAAAAAAAAAAAAAAAAAAAGCTAAAATAAAATAATCCTCAAGCCCAACCGATAAGAAAACGGGCCAAGGCCTGGAAGTGTTTATCTTATACAACAAAACCCCACAAAAGCCTACTGCTTGAAAATAAACTAATGGCCGGAACCGCACTCTTTACTCTCCCCTCATCTTCCTCCTCCTCCTCCTCCGCCTTCCTCTCCTCTTCAACGGCTCTGAAACGGTTCTCTTACTTCCCCAGAAAGCCATCTAAAACCACCCCTATAACATCAGATGATTTCTTCTGGGCATTTGGGATTCTTTGATCAAGAGCATTCTCCCGTGTTCAGGTTCAAAATCTTGTTTTGGTCCCTCTTGCAGATTTGGTAGGCTCTTACTTTCCAGCCCTTCTAAAATTTTTCTTCTAAATTAAAAAATGAAATGCCTGAATAGAAGATTTAAATTCCCTTGTCAGCAAACGTCTGAACCCCATTTTGCTTGATTCTCATGATATAACAACAGGAGATTTTCTGGCCTTGTGCTGATTCTTGTACATGCATTTAGTTTTTTCCTGGTTTTCTAATTTTAGTAGAATGTAACTTCCATATGACTCGCAAAATATATATAAACCACGGAAAGCGAATAGGCACTAGCCAAAAAGTGGCTCTTCTGGCTCTCTCAATCGAGAGAGCTACGGTTCAAAAGTTGCTGTTGTCTATAGCTTTTGCCACTACCAAAGGAAAAAAAAAAACATAAACTGAGGAGAAGAGCAGTGTAGGTCTCCCTCTCTGCCAACAAAAAGTAGGTTTCCCCTTTATCACGTTTCCTTTGGTTTCAGATTTTAGATTGCCCGGATCTCAGAATTAACTAGAGACAGAACAGATAAATAAGGTGACAGACCTCTTTTATGTGTAGCACTTTCACTTGAAGATAAGAAAATTGTTTCGTGTTTCAAATTTTGATTTCTGTGAACGTTGCTCTTTGACCACATCAACCACAGCTCCAGCATAACTACTGAAGAGTATGCATATGAAATCAAAGGAGCAGGACTCTTTTCTAGGGATCTCTTATTTTCTTTGCGATCCCCAGTTCTGTTAAAGCTGGTCAGCAGTTGGAGCTTTCAAATTGAGAATATCTCTTGTTTTCTGTATTTGACATGGGTAGTTGCAGAACTAAGAAGTATAGGCTTTAACCTCTGGGACATGTGATATAGCTATTTCTTGCTGTGTAAACAGAACTTCAGGTTTATATGCTCAAAGAAATGTCATGATGAGCTCACCCCATCAAAACTAGTAATTCACAAATTTGGCATTGACATATTTTGATAAAGGACCTGGCCCCTAAGTCAGCTTAAATTAATTATGATCTTGTCGAATTTAATATGTTTACATGATATGACCTACTAGTAGAATTTTTCAATAAGTTTTCATCCAATACGATATTGAAAAGGGAATGAGTAAATTTTACTATTTTTATGCGTGTTTTTCATTGTGTACAGGTGGCTATGTATACACACAGAGAAGAGGAAAATACACTAATAGAGAAAATTGAAAAAACCCTAACAGACTGCTTTACAAACCAAAAACAAAAACCAAATTCTAGAATCTACTTTCACAGTTGTCCACAACAGATAGCAACTTTCAATTTCCATCTTCCACTTGCCCTCAATCCCAGTATTCTTTTCATCTGACCCTTCATTTTCTGCTTTCGATCTCAACTGTCCAGTTGTTCCAAACCCTAATAAAAAACTTTCACTCTTTTACAGATAATGAATAAAAGTAATGCTGAGTTAGCTTTGGATTACAGGTTTGTCGAACAAAAAGCAGACCGCAATGCATATGCCTTAACATTGAAGATCTCAAAGTCAGACGCCTTTCTTGGAGATAAGCTTGACACTACTGTCTCCAATGATCTGGGGGAGGTTGCTTACTTCGACATTGTTTGGGGGCCAAGATCTTCCACCTGCGATGCTTCCGTATCTGAGGTTGGTAACACGTGGGGGAACTGATGCTTTCCTCCTGGAATCTATTTTAGAAACACAGTCTGGAGACATCTTGATTTGCTTGTAAGCTGTGACAATGAAGAACTGATATGCCGAGTTGTTCGAAAGGCTTGCAAATCAGCACTTTCTGGTTATCATACCACCATTGAAGAGGTAAAACATTGAACTTCCACATCTGCATATACGTACTTGAAGATTTTGAGCTGACTTTCCATGGAAAGCTGAATTGGTGAAATAAATTTTGAGTCAACAAAATAATGAAATAACTAAATGATACGACATAACGAAATATATATATGATCAATTTTGATTGAATGATAACATGATTTATCTATTAGATTAATTACTATAATAATAATTATTATTATATTGAATTTGTAACAATAAGAATAAGATTATTATTATTATTATTATTATTATTATTATTATTATTATAAACGAATTCCAAAGTTATGAGAGTATGCCAATGGGTTTCCTCCATTTCTTTATTCTTTTTGTGAATTCAGATCACATAACTGGTTTTCCAGTTGCTCAACTGTACTACTGTTAAAATATATATATATTTTATGTATACATAAAGAGACATTCCCAATTTCCTGCCATAATTTTCTTGGGCAAGGGTTTTAGACACTTGTTAACAAACATTCCTCTCTCCTTGAAAATTATATACAACATTTTATGTGCATATATAACTTTAATGAAACAGAGATCTGGAAATAATATTTCCATACAGAGGAATAAATAATAGATAGGGTCGACTGCTACCGTCTATGCACATGAAAACAATACAATCAATCTCAGTTCTCAACTTTGGACCTTATACCTTAAAGTATTCAAATTTGTAGGTCACAGACACAGGACATTATAATATATATATATATATATATATCAATCTCAGCATGTAGTTTTAACCCATTTATCTATTAATTGAATCAAAAGCAATGATGTTTATCAGAAAGAATCCAAGTAAAGCAATGATGTTTTAGGACTGTTATAATTAGTTGTCAAGGAAGAGACATAAATCAAGCAATTTTTGGAATGAAATATTAAAAAACTAGCCTGATAATTTAAATTCTCTTCTGAACTTAATGTTAATTACCCACAAAAAAAAAAAAAAAGGAAAAAAATTGATGGAGACAGGGACGGAGGGCTATGATATTTACTACTTAAGTGACAGTGGGTGATGTGTTGTTATGGTGTTTGATTTTACAGGGAGAACACTGTCATTAGAGTAATACCACATCGGGATATTTGGAGTCAATATTCCAAGTCAAATCTGTCGAGCGAACCCTTCACCTGGAAGATGTCAAGCCACGCCATGATCGTTGTTTAGACTGCAAACTCATTTCATTTTCAAGAATCCCGTGGATGGGAAAATGAAGTCACTGTACTATACTATCAGGGTGGTCAGTGGGGACTGGTTATTAACATAATTAAGAATGCAATTTTACTTTTGTTTGTCCAATTTCTTACTCTCTTTTCCATGTAATTAATAGTTGTTTTTTGTCTTTTATATTTATGGTTCTTGTAAATCGAGTTGATAATTAGCTTCTTTCGGTTGAGTCTCATTGGGAATTTTATCGAGCAGAGGATCAAACTTCCAGTTGATCTTGGCGAGAAAATATTCATGCAGATATATTTCCGACCTCATCCTTGTTATATGTTCATATACGGATGTAGGTGAGAAGAGAGGACGAAAAATTGGCAGTAAACATTCAGTTCAGTTTTGTGTTTGGCAAGAAAGAAAAAAATAAAAAATAAAAAGAACATATAGCAGAGGTGTCGCATGCTTTGGTTGTGGAGGGAGACCTACCCCCCTAGCCTTCCCCATGCCACCAGATCAACTTCACTATATATATATATTGTGGCGTATATATAATACTATTTTTGTGGTATAAATATCTATATAGTTTCTGTGAATAACTATATTAAGTGCATGAGTACAAGTTATATTTTTTTTTTGCACTAAGAAAGAGTTAAAATTATGATATTTAATTTAAACGAAATTAATTAGTTGTATATTTACATAATATGTATATACTACTAGTATACAGTGCATGCATGCAATGTATATATTACATGTACTTAATTGTAGTTTAGTATATTTTATAAACACTTTTATAAATTCTTTTATATTTTATAAATGATCTGGATTGAGAAGATAATAAATTCATACGCAAAATCATGTAGAAATGACGAAGATAAACAATTTAAATGGATGGAGAAGAAACAAAAATGTCAGAAATGCCAAGTACGGTAATGGGCAAAAAGAAAAAGATAATAAAGACAAAACTACAATTTTGTCCTTTAAAAATTCTTAAAATTGATATATATATATATATATATATATTTTTTTAAAAAAAAATATTGATTTGATAAATGTTAAAAATAATATAACTTAATTTGGTAATTGTTAATATTTTTTATTACAATTTAGCTTTTAAATTTTTAATTACGTTTTAATACACTCATATCATTACGTTTTGGCTGAAAAAGTTAAATTTTTGTCTTCGCTTGTTTACCTCGTCTCTCTCTCAGCTCATCTTCAACATCAACTTTCTCCTTGGTCTCGTCTTCGACAGCAGCAACCTTTCTCTCTCTCAATCTTCAACAGCAAGCCTTTTTTCCTCTTGCGGCACAAGTCCCTGTCTCTATATCATCGATTATCTTCAACACCACCCCTCTGACTTCTCTCTCTAATATAATAGTAAATAGAGACAATTCAATTCCTCCCTGTAACAAAATCAAATCTCAAAGAAAATCAATACCCTGCCTGACACTCTGCCTTCTCTCTTCTCACACTTCAAAGACTTGAAATAATATAATGATAAATAAAGGCCTTTTGAGTTTTCAGTTGGTGATTACTATTTAAAAGCTCAAGTCAACTCTTCTCTTCTCTTCTCTTCTTTCCTTATCGGGGGACGCCTTTTAATACAACAATCCCTATCGTAATTAATTACTATTATTATCTATTTACTTAATTCTTTGTTAATCCAAATCTCTCCCCATGCTGACAAATGAAATCATGCATTTATAACGCTTTTCCTCAGCATCTCATCATCGTCTTCGCTTTTACTTCCGTAATCTGGGTGATTAAGTTTTAAATTTACCACATTTTCAGATTTAACACTTTTTCTTATAATCTTCCCCCAGGAGTCATGCTTATATTATAATCTACATGCATTTATGATCCTTTGCTCGTCCCTGCCATCATTAGATGGTGATTAATCAAGTGGGTTATTTGTCTGTGTCAGCATAAGGTAATTAATATTTGTTTTATTATCATTATATGTTATTATGTCTCTTGTAATTGAATTACGTAATTATTGTTTAATGCGTACGTACGGACTGTCAAAAAGATCGTAATGATAAAGGCAGATCAAAAAAATAATTGAAAGTGATATATGTAGTTTATATGTGGGAAATGCTACTATGCCTGAGTCATGGTGTATGTGAGCGAAATTTTTTACAGTAAAAATAAATTCTCCTTCCATTTTTAAAAGGGCTGTGGTTTCTTTTTGGTTAATTTAATGGTTGAAATTAATGCAAACATTTAGGAGACTTTACAGTATTACCCATATATGTATATATATATACATAACATGTAAGTAGATCTGACATGAAATCAGCATCTAGATTTTACTTTTTCTATCAACATGCTTAATATGCCATTTTTTACTGATTATTACTTGTGTTAGAGCTGGTGCACTTGATAATCTGGTTTTTACTAGGCATAGAAGCATCTAGTTCGTACCTATCTGTACCCTTCAAATTTCAGAAAATGGAGTGGGTTAACCTATTTATCTTACCCTATGTTAATGTTTAAAGTTTAAATTTTTTATGTGTAAAATAACCTATTTGGTATATAGGAGTAAATCTTTTATGGGTAAAATTTTTGCTCTTTTATGGTTGTTAACGACTTTTAAGCATTTGTCTTTGCACTCTTTTATCAGGAATTGGCCGTGATGACTTTTTTACAGCATTTGTCAGAGAAGAACGAAGACACGGACAACAAATGTCTTTTATATGCAACAAACAACAGAAATGGTCTCACTTGCTACTTCTCCAATTCTTCTTCCTCTTCAGTCGGTTTGGTTTATGTAGACATGAGTTCCCTCTCCCTACGCCGCAAATATTGGGTAGTCCCTACCTTTTCCTCTTCTCACCAAAACCATTGCGGCCCTGAGATTGAAAATGGGAATGGTTCTTGGATTTTTCCTTTCAATGCTAGCTGCTCAACAAGGAACTTTGAGGAGCACCACAACAGTGATATCGATTTCAGTGATGGGTATGGAGAAAACAATCAGAGAATTAATCTTAATGATGACCATCCTAATGATCAGAACATGGAAAATGGCAAGGAAATAGATAGTGGACAATCAAAGCGTTGTGCCAAAGGACATTGGCGGCCTACTGAAGATGCTCTACTTAAGGAACTTGTTGCTATTTATGGTCCACAGAACTGGAAAGTCATAGCTGAGAAGTTGGAAGGAAGGTCAGGTAAGATTGTGGTCTGTGTTATTGTTTCTTCACTCATTTCATTAAAGCCTTGTTTGCTTTCTTTTTGAAATATATGTATTTGTATATATCTTGCTGTGTTTTATTTGCAAAGTGATGATTAGTGTTGCCTTATTATTTGAACTTTTTCTTATTTTGGATTTGAAGGTAAGAGCTGCAGACAGAGATGGTTTAACCAGTTGGACCCAGAAATCAATAGAAGAGCTTTTACAGAAGAAGAAGAAGAAAGGTTGACGGAAGCTCATAGAATTTATGGAAACAAATGGGCAATGATAGCAAGGTTGTTCCCTGGAAGGACTGATAATGCAGTGAAGAATCACTGGCATGTAATGATGGCCAAGAAAAATAGAGAGCAATCTAGTGCTTATAGGAGGAGGAAGATGAACCAGTCTGTGCACAGAAGAATGGATGAAATTCCAAGCACAATAACAGATCAACCACAAGATTTTTCTCTCGATATCCCAAGAAGCTTCAATGGTGGAGGAGGAGAAGCATTACCAGGCTCTGGGTTTCCTCCTCAACAAACACCTTTTAACTTTTTCTCTGGTTTGTGTCCTCCCCTTATCTTTTCTATCTTCCCATTTAGTTTCCTTTTTGGGTTTCCTTTATGAAAACCTACCTCGTTTTTCCTTTGCGTTCTCCAGTCTTCCCTTTTTCTTTTCTTTGTTTTGTTTTGCAGTTAAAACCAACCTGGTGTTCATTTATTTGTTCACTTTTATAGACACTGACGGATGTTACTCCGCTTTTCATTCTCTCTCTATTTTTGCAGCTGTAAAGTCTTAAATCCTCTCTGCAGTTACGTTTGTCTGATCTTTAGCTGACTGGTTCTTCCCATCTTTGTTATTGGCTGTGATTTTCAGGCTGTAGTAGTGATGAAGTTATGGGGATTTTTAGGCAGAGCAGAGTTTGGGATAGGCCAGTTGATGAACCCCACAAAATGTATCCCACATACAATCCTCCATACATGACGGCAATACAACAGTCAGATTTAGAAATGCTTCACAGTTTCTCAGACTGCCCAGCACATCAAAATTCAGCCAGTGAAGCTTCAACATCAGTAGCCCCAGCAAGTGGCCACGATCATGATACGGTTTCACCACCATTCATTGATTTTCTTGGTGTAGGAGCCAATGAAGAAGAAGAAGGTGAAAAGTGTTTCTTAAAGATTATTGTATAAATTATAATTTATATTACTAATTATTTGATGTCAAATAGAGTTTATGTTTTAATTAAATTTAGTTCATGTTTATCTTTTAAATATCATGTATTTAGTATGAGCTTATTTTTTATGAGATTTAATTTTTGATTATCTTTTAAATATCATGTAGTTAATGATAGTTTATTTTTAAAAAATTATTTTATATGTAAACTTATTTAAAAATATGTTAAATTGTTAATTCTAAAGTTAATGAAAATTTAAGTTTTCTTAACTTAAAAAAAACTACAAAAAGTGGTATCAGAGTCTTTTTTAATCATGAATTTATAAAAAATAAATAAAGAGAGAAAATAAGTGAATTTCTTACATTAAATATGATCTCAAATATTTTTTTTTTAACTTCATTCCCTATTTTTATAAGAAAAAATTATCAATTATGTGATATTTACAATCATTTGATTTGTGGAATGTATTGAAAATGATGGTGAACTCCCACCATAGCCAACTCATTTTGCTACTCAACTAAAGATAATTAATAACAAATTTTAGTGAGAAATGCATAAATAGTTCAAAGTTAGTGAAAAATATATCAACAATTAAAGAAAAATACTTCAAAATATAATGATTAAATAAGATATACCGAAGAGAGATGTTCTATAACGTCCCATACTCCAGTTAGGGGCACGGACAACTACACACATGAAATCAGAATAATAAATATTTATTTTTTTATTTTAAATTTCACAACCGTTTATATACCATATGTTTAGAGATTCTAATAATCTTTTCTTACAATATAATATGTAATTTAGATATGAGACGTTAAATTTTTTGACTTTTTCATCACTTGGATCAATTGTTATATATTGCCTTCATAAGAATTAAACATAGTTTGAGTCTCAATCGTTATCCTCCTATCTTGTTTTCTTCACGTCCTTACACTAATATGAAATAGATGCGTGAATTATTGTGAGTTTCACATACTAATTAAGAAAATTATGGTAACACAAAAGCATATGAAAACATGCTTTAAAAATCTACACAATTCTTTAGTATCACTATTAGAAATAAAGAAATCATGAAAATTGAATGTATAACTGAAAATTATATTAAAAGCTTATGTATACCAAACGAATTCCTTTCCAAAACTTATGCATATTTAAAAACTTTTCATAAAGAGATCACAAATAAAATATATAAGTATTTTCACATTTATATAAATTTCAACCCCAAATATTCGAATTTCGAACTCATTAAATTTTATATCTTCGTTTTGGTTTCACATCTTATTTTAGAATTATATTATTCGTATATTTTTTAATCATATTTTCTTTTGAAAATTTTATCGTACTTTACACTTGTCATTTCATATACATGTCATTTATGAATTCTCAATTCACATTTATCATTTCACTTCTTCATATTGTATCACATTATCATACCAGATACACACTTTAATATATATTTTTACTAAATTTCACATTTTAAATTATAACAAATTATTATACAATGCATTGAAATTTTATTGTACGATGTTGCTTTCAAACTATTATAAAAAAGGACAGAAGGGATTTCTGGTACCAACATAGTGGTTCACATAAAATGAAACTATGAAGTACCATAAAAGTACAATCGCCAAAGTGGCCACTAAAGGAAATCCTTCTATACTATTAGGGTACACATCACATGCATCAATGGGGTAGGGTCCTCTTAACACAATTGTTGAATTTTAACCACACACACGAAATCCCCTCCATGACAGTTAACGAAAAAGATCCTACAGTTTTACGCTTCACTTGACTCTTAACTCCCAAGACTCTTGCTATGTTTTTTATGATCAATTTAAAATTAGTTTTTCTATTACTTGTATGTTACGCAGAGTGTGCCTGCATAGTCGCTCGCTAGAGTAGTGAAGTTGTGGTGTGTACAAATCTTTATTCCTTCATAACATGTTGTTACTCGTTAGTGTAGCAAAATTTATATCCCTTTTGATTTTATTCGGTTTTCTTTTTATTCAATCAATTATGTTAATACTTGAGTATCCTTTTTAATTCAAATCTCTTATCTCTACAAGGTATTTTTATTTCTTTACTCTATTTTCTTGATTTATTTCTTCTCTTACTCTTCACCTCTCACTAATGAATTTATGTTTATTTTGATTTATTGTATCAACGACGAGATTTAGTTATTATTATTTTATATGTGCACAAAAATTTATAATAGCTACAAATTCAATGAAATCTCAATTTTCTATTTTTTTACCAAATTTTTTGATCTTTTATTTCGTTATATAATTTAGACAATTTAACAAAATATCCTATCTTACATTCTTAGTTTTGGTTTACCATTTTTTCTAATGTATTCAATCGCTATTAACATTGTAACAGTCCGAACCCCAATATCGCTATGAAACATGTGTATTAAAAAGGTTAAATGCGGAAGCGAAATAAAAATTTTGATTAAACATCCCTTACACTAAAACCAAAAATGTGCTCAAAGTATAAAAGAACAAACTAACTAAAAGAAAAACTCGAAAATAAAAGCTATAAATATGACTACGGAGTCTTCAGGCGTCCCCTTCGCCGTCTTCCTGCGGAACGGGCTCGGGAACAATGTCTTCCTGATCTGAAATGATTAAATAAGGAATAAGCTACACCAGCCCAGTAAAAACATCACACTATCTCACCGTCACGGAAGTAAATGTGGGTAGAAAACACAAAAGACCAATGGAGCATAGTTTACAACAAATTCTTTTATCGATAATAAAATCCTCGCTAACCACTTATCTCGGTGAAATTCATAAAACAATATACGAAAGCAATAACATTATCATCATCATGAAATCATAGGAACTGTATAACATAATCTTATCACGCCTTTTGCATCTCAATCATTACACAACATATTTTTCCTTATTTACCAGCCTACTAGTATCCATGGAGATCCATAGGGGTCCCGCTACCCGTGAACCTTTAACACTTGTAATCAGATTCCAGGGCCGTCTCCATACCCCGTCCGGTATGGGCGCCAAAACTATAAACCTCAATATCCCGTCCGGTATGAGGGTGAAACAGGCCGTCTTCATACCCCGTCCGGTATGGGCGCCAAAACATATAAGGTCTCCATACCCCGTTCGGTATGAGAGACCACAATCCTGGTAGGGTTCCCTACGGACTCGGTATGTCCACTATCTCCTAGGATATCTAGTCAGGCTGACCACATTATACAATTATCAATTTATATAACCTTTCATTCCCCTTTTCCTCAGTCAGCATCATCAAATCACACACAAACAAGCAACCAGTAATTCATGCCAAACAAGCCAACATACAACATCGGGTTCTCAGTCATTCAACCAATAATCAATAAAACAGTGATTTATGCACACGAAACTATGAAATGAGAACATCAGGCATCATACTGCATTTAAAACTGTAAAATAGAACAAACAACAACTGACTGACAAATACACCAGACTCGTGCCCCATTAGCGACCTCAATCAATTATACATCTATAAAGTCTCAAAATACCGTTTAATTATTTATTTAGCTTTAATACCGTGATAGGAAATAGGGTGATGGGTCCTTACTTGTTTCGGGGTCCGAATACGGCTCTACAATGCACCTACAGGCTGTCCTTAATTTTTTCTGAATTCTTCCCGGGGAACTGAAACGCACTACTGGTACCTGCACGTGTCCCCAAAAATCCCAAATTAGACCCAGGGCCCCTTTCGGCCAATATCAGAATTCCGGCACGGCGGCTCCGGCGTGCTCCGGCGACGGCGATTCGCCTCAGGTTGGCCGTTTTCGGCCGTTTCCGGTCGAATTCGGCCACACTTGCATCGGTCCCTGCGATAAAATAACCCTATGGCCCTCGGGGGGCCAAAAAATTACGAAAAACCAAAGCTTACCGGCGGTGGTGCACTCGGGTGCGGTGGCTCTCCGGCGAGGTTCGTGTTTTGGTGATTTGGCTCCGATCAATCTGTAGAGAAAAGAATGGTGATCACGTTGATATAAAAATTGTATCAAACAGAGGCCGGGAAGGGCCTCATCGGAGGCAAAAACCGAGGAGGGGCGCGGCGGCGCCGCTGGGTTTCGGCCGTTTGATCGGGATTTTGGCTCTGATTTGGCCACAGGGGAACTCAGCGTAGAAAAACGAACCTGGGGTATGAAATTTTCCTCGATCGGCGGTCGAAAAACTCCCCGGTGTGGCGGCGGGTGGCGGTGGCCGGCTCCTCCGGCGTCTGCTTCGTCTTCTCCGGCGAGGGCAGGCGGCTAGAGTTTTTGTGGTCAGGTGTGGAGGTTCTATTTATACCCTTTTGCCTTTTGATCACAGCCGTCCATTTTGATTAAATCTGGACCGTCCGTGCGCGTGCATCTGGGCCATCCGTGCACTTGCATCTGGGCCGTCCGTGCGCACACTTAATCTGGGTCGTCCGTGCGCGCGGGAACGCATCTGGGCCGTCTGATCGCGCGCACGCGGATCGCCCACGTGGCCCGTTCCCGGGTCGACGTGGTCTTGCCACGCGGCAGGTCCTGGTTGGCCAGGGCTGCTGACTGGGCCGCTGACGTGGCTGCTGACGTGGTACAATTTTTTTAAATTGCGTTTTGACCTCCGATTTTCGATTTTCTTTTCAAAAATACCCCCAGAATCCTAATTTTCATCCCTTTTTCCTAAAATCAATTTCAATTAAATCCAAATAATATTTTTACCCAATTTTATCATTATTATTATTTTTATTCTTATTAAATTAAATTAAATAAATCAATTAAAATTCAAAAATTATAAAATAAACTAAATAAAATAAATTTAAAAATTAATTAAAAATAATAATAATAAATGACAAAATTAATGGGTGTTACAAGGGACATTAGCACAACATTTTCAACTATTAGAATAAATAAATTTAAATATACAGCAGAACTACTCTTTAATATACATCTCTTGTGACAGAATAATTATTCGTTTACAAATAACTGAGGCATCTAAATTAATTTATAATATTAAAATAAAAACTAATAAAGTTTTTCTTCACTATTTTCTATTGATTTTGAACTTATTCCTCATCTCTTTTGACCTAGATGGGGGTGAATTTGGATGAGTTTCACGAGTTCAGTAAAAAAAAAATTCTATAATGGAGACTTACTTACGTACATACATTTACGCAATATATAAAATATAATAATATTTATAATCAAAAAAATATCAAACAAAGCATCTCAATCAAAATACACAACAAAATAAATCATCACACGAAACATATTCTAATCCTCACTCTCATAACCTAATTCTTGTTTTCCTTTCAAATCACACTTACACTCGAAATATTACAATAGACTCGGAATATCACATTTAAAGTTTCATCGCGCGATATCGTTTATGTCGTCATCGAGGAGAGGCAAAATGGATTCCCCCATCGCATGGATAGCACATATACAAAATCTCACATTAGCCACAGCAGTTATATTTGCTAGATGACCAATACTCACAAACACTTATCCACGTCTGAACTAAGTTTTAAACTCTATATATGTACAGGTTCACCATACCTGCTGAACTTCAGCCACACACGCTTCCTCTCCTTGATTCAGACTAAACGAGTAGGTATCTAGGGTCCTTATACTCTACACTCTTTCCAAATTTCTCTAATTTCTAATTCACTTATTTCGTACCTAAGATCTCACTTTCTACACATAATAAAATACACACACACACACATAAAATATAAGATATCATCATGCACATCAAAGCGATACATTTCAAACCACATTCTGAATTATCATGTACCAGATCATACAGTAAGCACAAGGTACTCAGATTCTTTGCACAATTGTACTAGATTACATAGCAAATACAGTGCATCGTACATCTATACCAGATTACACAGCAAGTGCAGTGTACCCAAATTTCACACGTACACACATTGATTATACATTTCATATGCATAACATGTGTACACACATATATATTATCATATAGACATGTATTGTTACTACATATCTCAAACATAATATATATCTATATTCATACATACACAATTTCTACCGATACATACACATACGTTCATACTTAAACATATATACACAATCACACACAACATATCATATACATTTATATATATTCACATATTTGTTCTTATCAGCTCTGTTCTTATTAATTCATATCTCATTCATCGTATATTTTTATATATATACACACATACATATGTGTAATAATGCATATATATATATATATATATATATATAAACACACACTACATAAATACACACAAATACAAATTAGACATACTAATTATATTTATATTACATTAGGCATATATTTAAAAATTCACACATATTGCACTATATATATACATTTACATAAATATATAATTTACGTTTCTGTATGGAATACACATAATTTTTACCTACAGTGTGATTAGAAAAACTTTAAGAATCCTTTCTGACTCAGTCTACAATCCAAATACTGTTTGGATAATTTTTCTCGTTTATAATAGAAAACACATATATTAAATTATAAATAATTTTAGAAACTATATTACGTGAAATTAGAAACATATTTTACCTTGGGACATGCGGTCCCGATCGCTAACGTCACCACGTACCATCACACGCGTGTCACTAAATGTGTTACGTGCTGATGATCAAATCAGTGTGCGTTGTCACATGCGGCGCACCAACATCATATTTGATCTCCACCCTTCTATTTTTCTTCCTTAATTTTTATTCTTTTTTTATCATTTTTTTTTCTTTTCTTTCTCTTTTTTTTTTCTTTTTATCCCCTTTTTTTCTCTTCTTTTTTTTTTCTTTTCTTTTTCCTTCCTCTTCCCTGTGGCTTTTCCCTATCCTCTTCTTTTTTTTACTTTTTTTCTTTTTTTTTTCTTCTTCTCTTCTTTTTTTTTCTTTCTTCTTCTTCTTTCTTTCCTTTTCTCTTCTTCTTCTTTTTATTTCTTTTCATTTCTTCTTCTTCTTCTTCTTTTTTCTCTCTCTCTTTCTTTCTCTCTCTACCCGACATGATTTTTCTCTCTCTTCTTCTCCTTTTTCTTCTTTTCTCTCTCTCTCTCTCTCTCTGTACCCGATATGATTCTTTTCTCTCTTCTTCTTTTTTTTTCTTTCTTCTTCTCTTTTTCTTCTTTTTTTTCCTTTATTTTTCTTTTTTCTTCTCTTTTTCTTTTTCTTCTTCTTCCTCTCCTTTTTCTTCTTCATCTTCTTCCTACAACGTCTCCCTTCCACCACATCCCACCTTTGCAACTACCACTCACTCCTCTTCCTCACGTGGCCAAGGCTTCTCCCCTCACTCTACTCTCTCGACCCCGATACCGTTTGGCCTTCCCTGGCAGCTAGGGTTCTTCTTTCCTCTCTAAGAGCTGAAAATGAAGCTCTTATATGGGTTTTTGGGAGCCGTCAAATCTGCAAGATAAATTTGGACCCTACATTTTCAGATCTCGCCATGTGTACACACACGTGGCCAAACCACCTAGCCCGTCCTGACACCTCACCAGCTGAGGTGTCCCGTATTGTTTTTTTGTTTTTTACCCAACTGGGTATTACAGACATTCTCTATTTCTTCTTTATTTCTTATTCATTTTATAATTTCTAAATTTTGACAATTTCTTTCTTTTTTAACAAATAACTTTACTTATTAATTTACCTTTCCTCAAAATTCATTATTGGTTTAATCACTTCTATATTTGTTACCATTCTACTAAATCTCTTATTAGAATTTTATATATACGTGATATTTCTCCTTAATTACGTGATATTATTTGTATATTTTTTAACCACATTTTCTTAAGAACTTCTATCAAAGTTTACACTTGTTGCTTTATATACACATTTGCATATACAGATTATCAATTGATACATATTACTTCACTTTATAATTTCATATTCTATCACATTATCGTGTCAGATGCACACTTTAATATATATTTTTACTGAATTTTACATTTTAGATTATAACAAATTATTATACAATGCATTAAAATTTCGTTTTACGATGCCACTTTTAAGCTATTATTAGGGAGGATATAAGGATCTGTGCTAGCAATATGGATGGTTAACAGAAAACAGGAATATGGAATACCAAGTAGAATATTTGCTAAGTGGCCACTAAAGGAAATTCTTCTAATACTGTAAGGATACATATCATATGCATCAATGAGGTAGAGTTCTAAATTTCTGACACAATTTTTAAATTTCAATCACACATAAAATTTCCTCTATGATAGTTAGTGAAACATATTTTGCAGTTTTACGTTTCACTTTACTCTTAACTCCCAAGACTCACGCTATATATATATTTTTAATCAATTTAAAATTAGTTTCTCTATTACTTGTATGTTACGCGAAGCATACCTAATTAATCACTCGCTAGAGTAGTAAAATTTACTTTTTCTTTTGATTTGTTTGGGTTTTCTAATTATGTTTTGCATTTTGTTATTATTGGAATACTCCCTTCAACTTGTGGTGTATACGAATAATTATTCCTCTGTAACGTGTTGTTAATGTAGCAAAATTTATGTTCCTTTTTATTTGATTTGGTTTTTTTTCTTATTAAATCAATTATGTTAATATTTGAGTGTCCTCTTTAATTTAAAATCTCTTATCTTTACATGGTATTTTTATTTCTTCACTCTATTTTTCATATTTATTGTTTCTCTTACTTATCACAAAGTTCACTTCTCACTAATTAATTTATGTTTACATTGATTCATTTTATTAACAACGAGATTTATTATCATTTTTTTTTCATGTGCACAGAAACTTATAATAGCTGCAAATTCAATGAAATGTCAGTATTCTATTTTTCCATTAAATTTTTCGATCTTTTGTTTCATTTAGACAATTTAACAAAATACCCTATCTTACATTCTTAGTTTTGGCTTATCATGTTTTCTAATTTATTCAATCTCTATTAACATTCTCCATTTCTTCTTTATTTCTTATTCATTTTATAATTTCTAAATTTTGACAATTTCTTTCTTCTATATAACAAATAACTTTTACTTACTAATTTACCTTTTGTAAAAATTCATTATTTGTTTAATCACTTGTATATTTGTTACCATTCCACTAAATTTCTCATTAGAATTTTATATTTACGTGATATTACTCCTTAATTATCTTATTTTTCTTGATCATCCGTTGATCAAGGTTTTCAATTTATTTATTTTGTAGTCTCTTTTATGTTCTCTCCAATTTCTATTCAATTCATCTTTTTTACTCAATTTATCATTTCCATAATCTAATCTTCTTGCGTTATTTCTTCAAATTATTTTCTTCTCTTTTATTTTCAAATTTGGAATTCCCACCAAGTTAATTACTCTAAGTCTTCTTTATTTCCCTCTCACGTTTTGCTATTAATTTCCATCAGTTAGATTAATCTTTAAAATTTTTGTTCGTTCAATACCTATTTTGTGCTTTATTAGTTTCATGCACCATATACACTAATCCTTCAAGCCCAACGTAGCCCAAATGAAAAGAAAACGGGCCAAAGCCCAATAATGTTTTATTTTATATAACAAAACCCCACGATAGCCTACTGCTCGAAAACAAACAAATGGCCAGAACCTCACTCTTAACTCTCCCCTCATCTTCTTCCTCCTCCTCCTCCACCTTCCGCTTCTCTTCTTCAACGCCTCTGAAACGCTTCTCTTACTTCCCCAGAAAGCCACCTAAAACCACACCCAGAAGAAGACTCATCTCTCTTTCCGCAACCTCCGTCCAATCACCGACTTCTGACTCACCACTACTTTCAAAGCTCAACATCTTTTGGGAATGGCTCCTCGAACAGGGCGTCGTCTCCGCCAACTCCCCCGTCAGGCCTGCTCTCGTCCCCGAGGGACTAGGACTCGTTGCACAAAAAGACATTTCTCGAAACGAGGTCGTTCTGGAGGTCCCCCAGCGATTCTGGATAAACCCAGATGCTGTTGCAGCTTCCGAGATTGGGTCTGTATGCGGTGGATTGAAGCCTTGGGTTTCTGTGGCACTATTCTTGATCAGAGAGAAGTTGAGGGACGACTCGCCTTGGCGTGTTTATCTTGATGTGCTTCCTGACTCTACTGACTCAACTCTTTTCTGGTGGGTTTAGCTTGTTTGTTTTTCGATGTTCAAGTGTTCTTAATTGTTATATTGGATGTTAGATTCTGGGCTTGATAAATTGTTATTTGGATGGTTCCAGTGCAGGTCAGAAGAGGAGCTAGCTGAACTTCAAGGTTAGTGCTTGTAGCTACTCTTTTCCAGGATATGTTAATTTTAGTTAGATTGTTTTGAGGTTAAAATGAGAAGAGGCTAGGGATATATATTAGTTACTGTGATTAATTTAGTCAAGGCTAGACTTCGTAATGTGCTATAGGATTCATTAGGCTTCCACTGTTAAAATATCCATTCTATGCTTTATCCTTTATATGGGATTGCCTTAATTTCTTGTCATTATTTTTTGCGTGGATTGATGCAGGAACCCAACTGTTGAACACCACATTGGGTGTGATAGAATATGTCGAAAATGAATTCTCTAAAATAGAAGAAGAAATATTACTCCCTTACAATCATCTCTTTCCCTCCCCTATAACATTGGATGACTTCTTCTGGGCATTTGGGATTCTTAGATCAAGAGCATTCTCCCGTCTTCGGGGTCAAAATCTTCTTTTGGTCCCTCTTGCAGATATGGTGAGCTCTTACTTTCCAGCCCTTTTAAATTTTTCTTCTAGATCAAAAATTGAAATGTCTGAATAGCAAATTTAAATTCTCTTGTCCGAAAACGTGTGAACCCAGAGCATTTTGCTTGATTCTCATGACATAACAATAAGAGATTTTCTGCCTTTTCTATCAACCAATATTTCCAGCTTCAAATTGCATGTGCTACCCTATTGGGTCTAAGCTTATGCTGATTCTTGTACATGTATTTAGCTTTTTCCTGGTTTTCTAATTTTATTAGAATGTAACTTCCAAGTGACTCCCAAAATATATATAAACCAAGGAGAGCGAGTAGGCGCTAGCCAAAAAGTGGTTCTTCCAGCTCTCTCAATCGAGAGAGCTTGGGTTCAAAAGTTGCTGCTGTCTCCAGCTTTTACCACTACTAAACGGAAAAAACATAAACCAAGGAGAAGAGCAATGTAGGTCTCCCTCCATGCCCAGGAAAAAAGTAGGTTTCCCTATATATCAGGGTTCCTTTGGTTTCAGATTTTAGCTTGCCCAAGTCTCATAATTAAGTAGTAGCAGAACCGATAACTAAGGTAACTGACCTCTTTTATGTGTAGCACTTTCACTTTAAGATAAGAAAATGGAATCCACTTTCTTACTGTTTGTTTCTTTGATTTCTGTGAACATTGCTCTTTGACCAGATCAACCACAGCTCCAGCATAACTACAGAAGACTATGCATATGAAATCAAAGGAGCAGGACTTTTTTCTAGGGATCTTCTATTTTCTTTGCGGTCCCCAGTTTCTGTTAAAGCTGGTCAGCAGGTGGAGTTTTCAAATTGAGAACATTTCTTGTTTTAATAATCTAATTTGGATTCTAATGTATATTAGGAGCTCTGAGGAAGACTACTTGTTTTCTGTATTTAACTTGGGTAGTTGGAGTAGAACTGAAAAGTATAGGCATTAATGTCTGAGACATGTGATATGGTTACTTCTTGCTGTGTAAACTGAACTTCAGGTTTATATGCTCAGAGAATGTTATGATGAGATCAAAGCAATCACCTCATCAACACTAGAAATTCACAAACTTGGCATTAGTATATTTTGATAAAGGACATGGCCCCTAAGTCAGCTTAAATGAATTATGATCTTGTTGAATTCAATATGTTTACATGATATGACCTACTCAGGATTTTTCAACAGGTTTTCATCCACTACGATATGAATAAAAGTAATGCTGAGTTAGCTCTGGATTACGGGCTTGTCGAACAAAAAGCAGATCGCAATGCATATACCTTAACATTGGAGATCTCAGAGTCCGATCCCTTTTTTGGAGATAAGCTTGACATTGCTGAGTCCAATGGTGTGGGGGAGGTTGCTTACTTTGACATTGTTTTGGGCCAAGATCTTCCACCTGCAATGCTTCCGTACCTGAGACTGGTAGCACTTGGGGGAACTGATGCTTTCCTCCTGGAGTCTATTTTTAGAAACACAATCTGGGGACATCTCGATTTGCCTGTAAGCCGTGACAATGAAGAACTGATCTGTCGAGTTGTCCGAGGAGCTTGCAAATCAGCACTTTCTGGTTATCATACCACCATTGAAGAGGTAAAACATTTAACTTGCACATCTGCGTATACGTACTTGAAGATTTCAAATCATGCACATACCCAAATATATCACAGAGCTGAGTTCCCATGGGAAGCTGAATTAGTGAAGTGAATTATTGCGTCAACTGTTTCTATTTTTTGTGCTTTTTTACTAACAACTCTAATTTCTGCTACATGGATCTTTGTTATGACTAGCTTAATCACTGGTTATATAGTTAGTTCAATCATACCACCTTCTACCTACCACATTTCAATTTATTATTTATCGGTTTACCCTTCACGGTTTCTATTTAGGATTCTATGTTATAATGCCTGAAACTTTGTATTCATCTAACCCTTTCAGCTCCTTGGATCTCTTCAAGAATTGAAGGGAATATTTATGCTCACATATCCTGGTGCCTTAATTTATTAAATTCAATTGGTAATTACAGGATGAGAAGTTGCTGGAAGGAGGAAAGCTTAATTCGAGAACCGAAATTGCACTTAGAATAAGAATTGGGGAAAAGAGGGTGTTGCAACAGATTGATGAGATCTTCAAGGAGAGGGAATCTGAGCTGGATATTTTAGAATACTACCAAGAAAGGCGTCTCAAGGACCTTGGTCTGGTTGGGGAGCAAGGTGAAATCATATTCTGGGAGCCCAAGTAGGAACTTTATTTGCTTTTGCCTTCTTCAATGGGATGATATGTATGCACTCAATTTGCTGATACACCTCCATGTCAAAGCTGGCTTGAGCATTAGTAAAACAAGTTGTAGGAATTTTTTTTTTCCTGGATTCAGGCGACTTATGTTGATATCAACTATATTATCAGGTTAGAAGAGGAACTTATCTTGCCATTGTTTTTCCTCTAATTACTGTAACAAAAAAGTTTGTCATAGTGCAGCAATCTTGGCTATCAATATATTTATCAGCTTAAGCTTAATTATCATTTTGAAAACGAAGGATAATTTGAATCTGTCACCTTGGAGCAGTGGAACAACTTGAAGCTATAACACATGTACCTTTGATTGTTAACTTACGTGGTAGTTACTCAGACAGAAAGTAACAAGGGGGGAAATTAAAAACTATCAACAAAAAAAATGGACGAAAGGAAAAAATAAGATCATTTGATGCTCCAATGGGAGCTCAAAGTTCTTGGGGGTTTGCATGCGTAGCAGAACCTTCTGTTATAGAAGCAACTTGGAATTGTTCCGTGTATACGAGTGGTACAATTGCATGGGAAACCATTTGTAATGGAGTTCAGCTCATCCATGCAATGGCTGTATTTCAATCAAATTTCTGGGGCCAAGTAACTTATCACAGTTTGTTCCTTCACAAAGGCATTCTTGAGGGTTAGCATAGAAATAATCTTCCTCTTTAGGTTTGTCGGCAATAACTATCCGTCGAGTAGGTTGCCCCATTCTTCTGTCATGTGCTTTACGCACAGCAGCTGCAAACCTGTCCCATGAGAGTGTACCATTCTGATGCATATCAACCAATTCTACAAGTCTTTTCCTATCTAGTAGTATGGTCTTCTTAAACCCTAGGTACCTGCAGGGGATGTAATTAGGAACATTCTCTTTAACTTTTCTGTTGGTACAGCCAGTATTGTTGTCTTCATTAAGAGATTCCTTAAGGAGAAAAAGAAAGAAAATTTCATTGTAGAAGAGGTGTAACTACCTGCGGTGACCTTCCACAAGTTTTGCCATATTTCCGTAATATGTGGGGATGAAAGCATTGCTCGCTATTGATACCATAAAATCTAGAGCTGCCATTTGAGATGAATGATTCTGGAATAGCTGCAGTTCTACCGAATCCAACAACATTTCTTTTTTCACCTGCAATTATAAAGAAGTACTGAAATCTGGATGAATATTATGCAATGTGCATAAGAAATTGATGTTCTAGACAAGTATATGTATGCATAATTGGGTTAAACTTGCATCTGATGCATCAGGTTCACACATTTGTTAGGAGGAAGTTCACTGAGAAACAATTTAAACAATAAAGGCAGTTTATCCTTCACGTGGTTATTTGCCAATGTCATGTGGCAGATCTATCTGAAGGGCATAACCGCTAGGGCAACAGGAATTAATGGAGAAAAGATTCAATATCACAGAATCGACCAGTTTTCTTAATCAAATAATTATGGTATCAGAGTTTGGGAAAAAGCCGATATCAAGGTGCTAGAGTTGACAAACATATTTAAAATGCAAGTTGCAGATTCACTAAATTACAAGTAACAAGAAAACAAATAGCAACAAACTCACAATTCTTGGATATACGGCTCTTAGTGCTGCTAGCCTCCTCTCACTGCCATAAATTTCACCAGATGCAATATAAATCTGTGTATCTTTATCAAAACCCAATGCTTGCAAAATTAATGTTGTCTCTTCTGGGGTTAGAGGACATAAACCTTGTGCTCTTCTCTCTTCGGACACTATCTCTTTCTCCCTCCACCAAGGGTATGCGTACCTGAAAGAATGAGGCAAAACCATACAGTCAATATTTTTAAAGTACTTTAAAAAATTCAGAATAGATGTATAATGTCTGAATGAATTATACACCAGTTTTTGCTCCCTGGATCCAGCCTCCCTTAAGAAAGAAGCCATCGCCATAATAGATTAAATCGAGATAAGTAGACAGTGGCATTTCATTATTCATTTGGCCTACAAGGCTACAGGTGGACAAGTATTTGGACCATTTGGGATAAATTTAGTTATTGCTGCTTATCAATGTTGAATTATCAATCGTTCAGTATCCTTTTTAGACAAGATTTAACAACTTTATGGTCTTTGGCTACGCTTTCTAGCTTTATACATCACTCTCCCGTATCTCTAGCACCTACTAAATAAAAAGTGGAAACCTTC
Organism: Carica papaya; assembly: GCF_054855325.1. Lineage (NCBI taxonomy): Eukaryota > Viridiplantae > Streptophyta > Magnoliopsida > Brassicales > Caricaceae > Carica > Carica papaya. Next base: position 9,579,585 of record NC_142310.1, on the reverse strand, counting down.
TCTAAAAAAGGATTTTCTCAATAACCTGGATAAGGAAAACCATCCATTATACTTTTAAAAGATTTAAAAAGATGACATATCAGTGTTTAACCCACCTCATCCTTTTTAGCTCCTCAGCTTCTGCCTCAGTGCAGCCATGAGTGCAACCCGAGAACGCCAACATGTCCATCTCATACCTTAGATGCAAAGCCACAAAAGGTCCTTTTGCTTGAAGAATATGGACCAATTTATACCCCAAAGCTTCAATTTGAGGAGTGAATTTCAGTCCCTGAAAATTTACACGGCACCTGAGTTTCTGCAAATCAAGGGGAAGACCATTGTTTGCCAGGCGTGTATCGGTTTTGTTGAAGTGTAAAACTTTGTGTTTGGTGAAAAGAGGTAGTATCTGTACAAGTCAAACAATAGATTAATATGTGCAACACGAGAATGCACACCTACTGCCTACACGCTGTAACAGTGAAGTTATTCAATCAGGACAATCCAAAATCAATAAGCATTGGCTCAAATAGTTACATCCACACCCTCTTCTGTGAGGGTGAGGTTCAAGCGGTCAATGGCTCAGTAGTTATTGTGGTGTTTCCCTCTTGTTCCCCAAGCTATGCATGCCCCTCCTTCCCCCCCTCCCAGAACACATGCAGAATGTTTTTCTCAAAACTAATTATTTCAGACAAACCTGTTGCAAATAGTATTTTTCATCTGACCAGCTAATAGGTGGCATTTCAAGTGGCTCATATCCATATTTCCTATTAAACCTCTTTGGCAGCCGCTTGACAATCCGAACCTCATCTCTTAAAGAATCGATGAAATGTCTTACATCAAATATGTCCTCAAAATCACTGCAGAAAGAATGATCGCTCAAAATTTTTTGAAGAGTACAAAGTGAGGAAATAAGGACAAAAAATTCAGAAAAACAAACATGCCTAGGATCGGCCCAGAAAGATGTTTTATCAAGCTCTGGAACAACCAAAGTGAGATTCAAAAGACGAGCAACAGTCACCATATCACAGATCTGAAAAATGTAATTGAATTACTTAGTGGCTTAAGATAGGAAAATAGAAGCCAAGCAAAGGAACAAAGGAACAAATACAAACCGCAGCACGCATTTGATTCAAGCCCCCATTGCATGACACTCTGAGAAAACCGTTACTGGAATAGTTTCCTGCAAAGTTTCAATTGTTAATATCCATTTCACCCGAAGCAAAACTAAAATCTAAAACATGTCAGCCAGTTAGGTTATTGTTGGAATAAATCCAGATTTTTTGTGGAATTTATTTGCAAATCCACATAGTTCAATCAGAAAATGGTTAAGTCCTATAATGACGCATTCCAAAATCCATCAATTTTTTTTTCTAATGGAACTTACATCATCCCTAATTGAATCAAATGTAAAGTTTCAAATAAATTCCACAAAATTTATAGATTTATTCTAAAAATAGCCTCAGAAAGCATGGACATAATTCCTCCAAGAAACAACAAAAAAAAGAAGCATGTATATATATAAAACACGACAAGTTGAAACTTCAAGAGAAAAATGGACCCGTAAAAACAAGTTTTAAAGATGTTAATGCTTTGACGTAATAATTTTAGAAGAGAATAGAAAAGATATCCGAAGATATAAGAAAACAAAAATGTAGGGCAGAGACCCCAAGATAACATCTATTTGGAAAGATAGAGGCATACCACGATAATAAAACTGTCAAAAAGAAAGAAGATCAAGAAACGAGAAAATTTTAGCACTTTGAAATGTAAAGAGACAACTAGAATGGCCTATTTGATCTAGTGCATGAGTTCTTCTGCAGGGTCAGAATATAAAAATGAAACGTTTCAGTAAATGAGGATATAACAGTAACAATCTAACAGACTATGTTGTTTATGTGTAATGCAACTGAGTGACTTCTCATTAGTAATTTAGGTATAACTAAAGTAAAGTACTTCCAATTAAATGGATTTTGAAATTAGAGTTTATTTTTCATAAATTTCTATATAGTAGATGTCATAAAGGATTAACCTCATAAATAGGGTTAAAGTGACATAAACTGGCTACAAGGACAACAACGGCAAATCTTTTTCTTTGAATGACAACAAAAGCAAACTATGCTGATCAAGGATTTGCGCATTTACAATATGGCAAATGATTATATATTATGTTGGCAACTGGAGAGATGACAGTCAGAAGCTGCAAAGTTGTTTACTTTGACGCTTCTATAATGATCAACAACCTACTTGTCAATTTCGTTAAAAAAAATTGTCAAAATAAACTAGTTGATTGGCAAGCCAGTAACAAGATCATGCTTGAGATGCATGGCTTTCTCGCAGGCAAGTCAGTTTTCAGTTAACTGATAAAAAGCCCTCCATATCCAAGTCAGTGCTAAAGTAAGAATTGGATTTCACCTGTATTTTCATAAATCTGCTGGGCTGTTTAGTTTACAAATACAGCAACAGAAAGGTGTATCAAAGAATCTTTAGCATTGTTGTATGGACAAATGTACTGGAGATTAATAAATTCCAATTTCAAAAGACCAGCTTCTTTTTGTATCAAATTTCCACAGTTACGTGCCAAGCTCTTACCCAGTCACTTTAGTCATTTGAGATAACGTATGCCTTCAGCATACTGATAGCATATTTCCCTAGAAGCCATTTTACTTAAAAATTGTTTGTTTGTCAACAGTAAATACTCCCGTATAAGTATTGACTGAATAACTAAAACTACAATGATTTAGCTTAAAACAGATAACAACCAAACATAATTGTTGATCTTATCCCTTAAACAACCACACTACTCTCCAGAAGCCTTCACCATGCCCGTTATATCCAACGTCAAAAGTAATCAAGGCTCTCAGCATTACTCACATATACTCCAAAACGAAAGATCCCATTTACCCTACCATCCCACAATTACTAGGAAAGACCAAGCATTAGTGCACAGAAAGCAACCTAATTCAACCAATTTCATCAACTTGGCTCCAAATAAACAGCTCAAAAGACACTATGAAAGACGTTTCCGAAACAAAAAGACTTACTTGCTGGAAGAAGAGGCGGCGGCGATTGCACGGGCAGAGGCTGTTCTAGACGGGCAAATCGCGATATCTGACTGGTTAACGTGACGAGCAAACGAGGATGCCATAGCTCCCCAACGGCGACGAGCTGAACCAAACAGGTCCATAGCAAAATGCTCGAACACACTCTAATGAACCAAACCTGCAAGCGAGTTTTAGGGATCACCGGAGCTTGAAGCTTATCGCATCTCCCCGGTACACTCTCAGATCTAACCTCCATTTCACTTCCACGCACCTCATTGCCGCTTCATTGAGAATGATCGCTTTTACACCGATTTGGATAACATCACGATTAACCAGTTCGATTTTGGGATAAATTCCGTAAATACATAAAAATACACGTACAATAATCGACCAAGCGGGAAGCTCAAAAGGAGCTAAGCCAACAATCTTTGCTTCTTCAACGCAGAGCAGAGAGACAATAATGCGACTCGATAGCTATAAAAATTGAAAGCAAAGCCAGAAATTTGTCTCCAAAACTGAGGCTTTTTAGGGATCCAGAAAAAGAAAAAAAAAAAAAAAATCTTTTAAGGGGGTTTTTTTTTTTAAAAAAAAAAAAAAAAGAGTAGATTGAGAAAGCCGGTAGCGATCACGAGGGGAGAGTTGAGAGGAGGAGAAGAAATAGAGAAATAGATTGTGACCAAGCAAACACAACCGTCAAACGGTTCTTTTGAAATTCTTCCTTGTTAATCTGCGCTCACTTTGGTGCAAAATACTGCTACCATGATGACATTTTCCGGCTGTTTCAAGGAAAATCCTTTAATAATTAAATTGCTTCTTTGTCAAGGTTTGAAATTTGCAGTTTTAGGAGGAGATGGAAGGAGTTTTTGGGTCGCTTGGAAGATCCTAGGAATCGACTCGATCGGACGGCTCCGATCTTTCCTATGATTTTGCTATGGTTGCTCTTGTTTACAGTTTAACATTTCTCTTCCTTCCTTTTTTTTTTTTTTCTTTAAATAAAAAAGATAGGTAAGGACACATTTGACCTTTTACTCGATTGAGTTGCATGGGATGATTTTCTTGTTATTCACCATAATAAATGTCATTTTCATCAAATGCCATTTTTATGTAAACTTTTGTTTATTATGTTTCTCAAATTATGTATGAGAATTATTTATAGTATATCAAGTAATTTTTTAATTAAAAAGTAGTATATCAATATAACGAATGGTAAAAAAAGAAAAATTATTAAATAAAGTATATAATTGAAAAAGAAAAAAAGAAAAAGAAAAACCCACCAGTTTGGAATAAAGAAATATTTATTAGTTTTAGAGAGTGAATTCAACCATAGTTACTATTTACTATCTCTAACCGACAGGTTTTTAAAGTTTTCTGAATCGATTTAATTATTCATTTATATTGCATTTATAATTAGTTTGCTCATCAAAAAAATAATAAGGTTTAAAAAATAAAGGCAAAACAATTTACTAATTATTATTATTTTCGGTAAAGATTAAAGAGTCAGCCCTGCAAAACTAAACCTTAATCATATATAAAAGATTCAATACTAATTTTGCATGCACCCAAGGGTCAAATTTCTATCATTCCAAATGAACTAATATATAGATTACATACACGCTTTTTCCTTTCAAGAAAAGTTGGGTTTGCCTTTCGATTCATATATGTATATATATTTCAAAATGTTAGGCTCAAGTAGACCATAAAGCATAAACAAACGGTATTGCCAAAGTGGGACGCAGTTTGCCCACGCTATGATGGAGAAGAATAAATTAATAATTATGTTATTAATAAAATATTATGTCATTGCTGTTTACTTTTACTTTAATAAATATAATTAAAAACAATTTAAATTATTTTGAAGATGTAATGTTAAATTCTAGCCTAATAGCTATGTGTCTTCTATGAAGTAAATTTTATTGGGGTAGAGATGAATTTCTAGTGTTTTCCAACAACAATTAATAGATATTTAAAACTTTACCGGGGGTGAATTCAAAGGGTTCTAAGGAGAAAGGTGACTTCAACATAATTTTGAAGAGTAGGGAGAGATGAAGTGAACACTTCTCTAGTAGTTGTTTGGAGAAATTTAGACTGACACTTGAGACTGTGGGACTAATAGACTCACCGTCGATGGAGGGAGGGAGGGAGGGAGATGGACGTGATCTAACCAGAGGAGTCCTCCAATCTGTTCAAAATTATCTTTAAAATATATATTTATATTTAATATGCTAAATTATTAAAATTTTTTTCCATCGTTTAAAGAAAATTTATCACAATATAAAAAACATCTGCCTAAAAGAAAGATTGCTCAAGAAAAGAAGCGGAATAAAATTAATTTATATTGAACACGTAAAAAAATTTATTTCTGGTTGTATCCCATTTTAGTATAAGTTCAAATTCTTTAATTAAAAGATTAGTTGAGACCGATTACGCTAAATTTAGTTATAATTTTTTTATTGTTTTTTTAAATAATTTACTTTAATTTTTTTAAAAATAAAAAATAAAATTCTAAGTAGATAACATTACTTGAAGTACATATTAATTTCTTTTAACTACTCATTTTTATCAATAACTAAGTGCTAAATCACCATAATGTCTATAATTTATTTATTTTTTATCTTTTACCACCTACAAATGTCCTCACATTTGAGAGAGTCTCTAATACTAGAATTTTATTTTATTTTATTTATAAAAGATAAAAATCTATATAATACTAATAGAGTATTTACAATATCCTCCTCCCATCCTCATTCTTGTTTTGCTTGGGCTAATTGGAGTCGGTGGGTTGGGTTAGGACATGAGTAGTTTCTGCGTTTTGTTAATACTTCCAAAGGGCTGGCCTAAAACCTCACCTTTTAGAGAGACAGAGAGAATTGCATGGACAACGAGACTATTATGCTTCTTTTTTTAATTAAATATGTCATTACTTCAATTCCTTAATTAAAAATTTTTAATGAAATTTATATAATTTATTAAAAATTATACTAATTGTATAATTTAAGAAGTTAAAATTATTTATACTAATTTTCTAATTAAAAATCAAAATATGTGTTGCAATTGTAGTAATTGTTTTATTAAAAGTTCTGTCTGAATTAAAGCTATCTAATTCAAAATTTTACAAATTATTTAATCAAAATAATACTGAAATTAAATTGTCTTGGTAAAAGTTTTAGCATATGAATATCTGGACATAAAGAAGGCAATTGATAAATAATATATAAATTTATAACATTTAAACATAAAAGATTGTATGGTATATACTCCTAGTTATTTTTAGGTAGTTGTTGTAAACCTAAACTTTGTATGTAAAGGCTCGAAACTTAAATGAAAATAAAATCATAAATTAAATGTAGAAGTGAAATAAAAGAGTTAGAATTTTCATTCCTTACACAATTATTTAGAATGCCTAATATGGTTATGAGAATGTCTCTTCTAAAAGAATAAACAAAAATAAAAAAAATAAATGAAAGACAAATAACTAAGCAATCATGGGACGACCTTCGCTAGCTCTTGAAGGGAGTCCGAATGGTGAACTATTCATAACTTTCTTGTTGATTGGGATCTGTATCTTAGTTCTCTTGATCTGAAATAGTTAATGAATGGGTGAACTATACTACCCCAATAAAAATATCACACTAATAACAAATATGGAAACCTAAATATTGGTAAAAATAGGAAAAAACAACCAATTGAGCCATTAATTTAATGTAAATTCATTTACTATAAAGAAAGTCACTTATTCCATTTCGTGTAACAAGTCTTTCCCAACAATAATTTATGAAAACTCATATTCATGCACTATTATTTATCACATAGAAGATACTAGTACTCATGGGGTCCATAGGGATGTCCTCCTACTCGTGAACATAATATCCAATTAAACAATTAACTGGTAGTTCTCATACCCCATTCGATAATGGGTACCAAACATTCCACCATCTCGATACTCCGTCTGGTATGAAGACGAACCATATTTTTAAACCTTATTGGTAAGGGACTTCTTAGCCCCGTTTGACTGAGGTAACATTCACGATAGTGTTTCCTATGTACCGGTCCCGTCCGCTCTATCCTGGGTACCTAGTAAGCATTTTCCATACATATTTCTATCAGCATAACAATTAACTATGTAATAACCATATCTTATTTTATACTCACAGTTCATTTAGATAATAATATAGTTTAACACAGCTAAATAACCAATAACCGGAATACCAGCACGCAATACAGGAAAAATAAATAACAAAATAACCAAAAAGACCCTAGAGACCATCAATTGAGTTATGTATAGTATAATAGTAAATAAATATAGGCAATACAGAAAAATAAATAGGAAACCAAAATAACTGTGAACTAACCAATTCCGTCTCCACTAGTGATCTGTAATTATATTTAACATTCTCTAATTTTTTTATAAAAACGCACAATTATTAATTATTAAGCCTCAATTTACCGTAACAGAGAAAATGGTGAGGAATCCTTATCCAAATTGGTATCTGAAATACTAAACTTTATACTGCCTTACTGGCAGTCCCCGAATTTCCTGAATTATCTATACGGAATCTAAAACACTTGTCACGTGCCTAAAAATACCCTATGAATCCAAAATTGGTGAAAATATCCTTTCCAACATATTTTAGAGTTTTGGCACAGCGGCATCGTCGTGCTCTAGCGACGACACCACCGCCCGCGATGACAGTTTGCCTTGGCCTGTCTGTTTACGACCCATTTTGGCCGGTTTTGACTGGTTTTATACATATCCCTGTGAAAAAACACGTTAAGGGGCATCGGTTGGTTGAAAAAATTAAAAAACGAAAAACTTACTAGCGGTGGAGTTTTTTGGGTGCGGCGGCTTTGTCGGCTCACCTTCGCAACTGGGAGTTTTTCTTTAATCAACTTTTAGAAAACAGAACGGTGATCACAGCGGTGGAAAAATTGCACAAAATGGGAAACGAAAAGGAGCTCATCGAAAGAGGTTGCAGGTTTTGCCTGTGGCGGCGCTGCTAGGTTTTGTCCGTAGTTTTCGACCCACCCGCCATTCTTTTTGCTCCGATTTGGCCATGGGGGTGCTCGTAATCAAATTCTAAGTTCATAGAAGAATTTTTACCTTTTTTGACAGTCAGAGATGGCTCCGGTGCGGCGGCGATTGGCGGTCGGCTCTCTTCTCCGGCGACTGGTTCTTCTTCTCCGATGGGAGGTTGGCGGCTAGGGTTTGGATTCAGTATGATGCAAAATATTTATACCCATATTGCGTTAATATGGGTTGTTCATCGTGTTTGATCTCAACTGTCCGATCGCATTTAAAGAGAAAATGAATCTGGACCGTTCATTGTAATTTGATCTCGACCATCCAATAGCATTTAAAAGGGGAACAAATCCAGGTCGTCCACGCGTGCAGGATCAATCTTGGGTCGTTCGGTTGTGGGGCACGCGGACCGTCCGCGTGGCATCCTGCGTCAGCGTGCCTTGCCACACAGCATGCTTCGGTTCGTCGAGGTTGCTGACTGGCAATCCTACGTGGTAAAATTTTTTTTATTTGCACTCTCGCCATCAGTTTCTGATTTTTTTTAAAAAAATACCCTTCGAACCCAAATTTTCACCCATTTTTTTCAAAATTATTTTCAATTTCATCCATAACCTTTTTTTTTCCATAAATTCAACAAAAAATTAAAATAGATTAATTTTAAAATAATTTTTTTATATATTTAAAATGTTAAAATTAATCCTGAGCTAAATTTTGGACACAGGTATTACAACTCTCTCTCCTTTGAAATTTGGTCCATCAAATTTGTCTCCCTCTCACTCAATCAAACAATTGGGGATATTAGGCTCTAAAGTCTGATTCTACCTCCCACGTAGCCTCTCTCTGTGTGTGATTCTGCCATAGGATCTTAACGAAGGAAATTTCTCGGTTGCAGAGTACTCTGCTATTTTAGTCTACAATGGTCACTGGTACCTCCTCATAGAACAAATTCTCTTGGAGTGAAAGGGGTTCGTGGGCCAAAATGTGATAGGGGTCCAAGTTGTACTTGCATAGCGTGGACACACGAAACACATTATGAACTCTAAATAGTTCTAGAGGTAATGCTAGTCTGCAGCCGGCGGTACTAATTATGTCTAATATCTTAAATGGCCCAATAAACCGGGGACTTAGTTTTCTCCTTTTGCCAAACCTACTGATTCCCTTGAAAGGGGTGACCTTGAGGAACACTCGATCACCTTTTCAAATTCTAAATTCCTCATTCGGATATCTGCATAACTCTTCTACCTGCTCTGAGCTGTCTGAATGTTCTTCTTGATCTTAACTATTTTGGTTGTAGTCTCATCCACAAGATCTGGGATAAACAATTTCCTATCACTCACCTTTTCTCAACAGATCGATAATCTGTATGGACAGCCATATAACGCCTCGTATGGAGCCATGTCGATACTTGTTTGGTAATTGTTATTGTAGGCGAACTCTATTGAGAGTAAATGATCATTCTACTAGTCCCCGAAGTCAAAAAAACAAACTCATAACATATCCTCCAGCGTGCGAATTGTTCTTTCTGATTGTCCATCAGTCTAATGGTGGAATGTGGCACTAAGAGACAGTTTCATTCTTATGGCTTGCTAAAAATTAAATCAGAACCGAAAAGTGAACCTGGGTTCCCTGTTGAATACTACTATCACTAGCATTCTATATAACCTGACTATCTCCTGGATATACATTCTTGTTAGCCTGTCCAAGGGGTCGGTCATCTTGATGGTCAAGAAGTGAGAAAACTTAGTGAGCCGGTCAATAATTACCCAAATGGCATCATGTCTCGAGCGTGCTCTAGGCAATCTTATCACGAAATCCACTATGATGTATTCTCACTTCCACTTCAGAATTGATAATAGTTGAAGTAGGTCGCTGCCTAGATGTTGATGTTCTGCCTTGACCTACTGACACACTAGACACTTGGAAACAAAGTTGGCTACCTCTCTTTTCATCCCATTCTACCAAAACCGATGTCACATACTTTGATATATTTTAGTACTTCCGGAATGCATGACAAACTTTGAGCTATGAGCCCTTGTCATAATGTCCCTTTTCAGCTCACTGTCACATGGAACACACATCTTATCCTAAAAACTGAGCAACCCATCAGTAGAGACCCGAAATTCTGAATTTATTTCCTATTTTACATTTTTCCTAAGAGCTATTAAGATGGAATCTGCAGATTGAGCTTCTTTTATTCTCTGGATCAACTAAGGTTGAACAATCATATGGGTTAAACATGTAACTCTCTTTAGGTCCTGAAGCCATATATGTTGTGTGGCCCCTATTACCCTGCATTCTGAAACTATTAAGTGAGCTAACATATCTGCACCTTTTCTGTTGAGTGCGTCGGTTACTACATTACATTTACCCGAGTGAGATAAAACATTGGAATCGTAGTCCTTTAGTAGTTCTATCCATCATCTCTGATGCATATTGAGATCCTTTTGAGTGAATATATGTTTCAATCTCTTATGGTCGATATAGATCTGAAAAGTCTCCACATACAAGTAATTGTGTCAAGTCTTCAAGGTATAGATAATCGCAGCTAGTTCTAAGTCGTAGGTGGGGTATTTTTTCTCATGACTCTTCAACTGCCTGGACCCATAGGCTATGACTTTCTTATGCTGTATCATAACACAACTCAACCCCAAGTAGGAGGCATCACTATAAACTGTATATACATATGTCCCACTCGACAAGGCCAACACAAGTGCAATAGTCAACCGCTTTTTTAATTCTGATAAGCTCCTTTCACAGTTCTCATTTCGCTCAAACTTGATGTTCTTCCCTGTGAGCCAAATCAAAGCAGCAGATGGGCTAGAAATTCCTTCTACAAACCTGTGATAATAACCTATCATTCCCATAAAGTTATGAATTTTCTTGACCGATGTCAATTTCTCTCAACCAAGTACTGGCTCAACTTTTTCAGAATTCACTGACACTCCATCCCTTAATATGATGTGCTCTATGAAGATAGTCTGCTCGAGGCAGAACCCACACTTACTCAAGTTTGTATACAACTCATTTTCTCTAAGAACCTACAAAACTTGAATCAGATGGTGAGCGTGTTCCTCTTTACTTTTTAAATAGATTAGAATATCATCGATAAATATAATGATGAACTGATCTAGAAATTGTCTTAAAATCATGTTCATCAAATCCATAAAGATGGTTGGTGTGCTGGTTAGTATAAATGGTATGACCAGAAACTCATAGTGTCCGTACCTGATTCGAAAAGTTATTTTGGGAATGTCTTCTGTTTTGATCTTTACCTGATGGTAACCTGAATGCATGTATATTTTAGAGAAGACCTGAACATCTTACAACTGATCAAAAAGGTCATTGATCCTGGGGAGGGGGTACTTGTTCTTGATTGTGACTATATTCAGTCTCCTGTAATCAATACATAACCTTAAAGTCTCATCCTCATTCCTTTCAAATGTGACTCCAATACCCTAAGGGGACACACTATGTCGGATGAATCCACTATCCTGCAATTCATTTATCTATTTCTGCAGCTCTTCTAGCTCAACACGACTCATGCGGTAAGGGGCAACTGATATACGTTGGTTACCTAGCTGAAGATCTACGGTGAATTCAATGTCTCTATCCACTAGCAGTCTCTATCCACTAGCAGTCTGGGTAGTTCATCAGAAAAAATATATGAGAATTCTCGAACTACCAGAATCTCTCGAATGCAAATTTCTTTCTTAAGTTTGTCTAGTTAGAAAAAATAGCCGAGTTAAACCACTTTATAATAGAAAAATTTCCATAAGGGTATAATGTTTAAAATTTTTATTAATTTGTAAATGACTCTTCATTAGAATGGTTGAATACAAGTTTCTTGTAAAAATAATCTACGGTGACGTGATACACTGCTAGCTAGTTCATTCATAGGATTACATCAAAGTTCTCCATGTCAATCTCTATTAGGTCCACACTCAATTTTCTATATGTTATATCTATGATACAAGCTCTGTATATAACCTCCCCTAGTAGTGTTCTACTCCCAAGAGTAAACACAAACAACACAGAATTAAGTCTTTCAGGTAATACATTTAATTTTAGTGTAAAAGTATGTGAGACAAATGAATGTGAGACACTAGTATCAATTAAAATATGTGCAAGATAATTACAGATAATGTACATACCCTGTATTACGTCTGGGTTGACTTCAGCATCTTACTGAGTGAGGTTGTAAGTTCTGTCCTACATAGGAGGTTTGGTATGGTTCTGATTCCTCGGGTACTCTCTCGCATAATGTTGGTCACTCCCATACATACGGTAAGTATTATTGAGACGATAGTAAAGTCGATCCCCATGATCCTTACCACAGTGCTAGCAAGTCCTACCACATCCTGTTACTGAAATCTGAGGAGGAGCCTGAGTCACTTGCTTAGATCTCTTGTTATGTTGAACAGGTGTAGTAAGTGTCGTTCTGCAGTGTGAAACCGGGGGCCTGAAGTTTCCCACTGCTTGAGAAAAAATACAAAGGTTCCTCTCCACTAGTTGTACATTGGCCAGAATTGTTGAATGAGTAATGAGCTCAAACACATAAAGCTGCTGTCTAATCTTTGGACGGAGGCCCCACTCGAACTTCCTTACCTTTCTGCCTTTATCCATCATGCTCTCAGGGGAAAACCGACCTAACTCTAGAAACTTTCAGGTATACTCTGACACAATCATATCACCCTGAACTAGGTGTGCAAACTCCATTTTCTTCAGATGTAGGAGATGCTCTGGGAGGTGCTCTACATTGAAGACTATCAGGAACTGTTCCTAATTGACTGGAACGGGCAGGGTGGCATGCTTGAGCTGCTACCAGTGACCTGCCTCTCCCACCAATATGTAGGTGGTAAATATAATTCCCTGTTCGGGAACCACTCCAAGAGTCATGAAAGCCTTCTCTGTCTCAACTAACCAATACTCAATCTTTTCAAATGAGGATGCCCCTGCAAAAGTAAATAAGTTTACTCTTTTGTACCTTTCAATGTAGTTTGGGTCCATCATGGGTGGAACTAAGTACCGTGGAAGAGAGACTGGATTGTGCGGGGGAGGGACCGGATGGCCCTGTAGTGGTACTGGCTGATACGGTGGAGGCACTAAATTGTACTATAGTGGTGCCGGGTGATGCGATGGGGGCATTGAATTATACTGTGGTGTGTCGGATGGTACTATAGAAGAGCAGGATTATATTGGGATGGCTTAGGATCCTCCCACTACAGGGGTGGCTCAAACTGTGGTAGCGAAGGAGGGTTAGGTAGCTCCTTCATTGCCTCTCAGGCCTGCTGGGCAACGATAAGTCTCTCCAACATTTTAAATAGTCGGTCAACATCCTCTCGAAGCGAACCCTCTCGGACTGCTCAGTTTAGTGGGTGTCTTCCTCTCCTATCTATCTGTACTTGTATTTCACAAGGAATGGTTGAGTGACAATTCATTTTTTTTTGTGTTTCTTTATATTTTTGTGTAAGGAATAGTTCTGAGAAACGCGGCTCTAATACCAACTGTAAAAACCCGAAACTTAAATTAAAATAAAGTATAAATTAAATGTGAAAGCAAAATAATAGAGTTAGGGTTTTCATTCCTTACATAATAATTTAGAATGCCCAATATGGCTACGGGAATGTCTCTTCTAAAAGAACAAACAAAAATCAAAGAAATAAATGAAAGGCAAATAATTAAGCAATCTTAGAACGATCTTCACTAGCTCTTGAAGGGAGTTCCGGTGGTGAACTATTCACAATATCCTTGTTGACTGAATCTGAATCTTGGTCATCTTGATATGAAATAGTTAATAATGGGTTAACTACACTAACTCAATAAGAATATCACACTAATCACAAATACGGAAAACTGAAGATTGGTAAAAGTTAGAAAAATAATCAATTGAGCCTTTAATTTAATGTAAATTCATTTACTATAAAGAAAGTCATTTATTCCGTTTTGTGTAACAAGTCTTTCCTAACAATAACTTATGAAAACTCATATTCATGTACTATTATTTATCACATAGAAGATAACAAGAACGATTATTTTATATTTTTACCTACTTACCGGTACCCCTAGGGGTCCATAGGGATGTCCTCCTACTTGTGAACCCAATATCCAATTAAATAATTAACCGACCATCCTCATACCCCATCCGGTAATGGGCGTCAAACATTCCACTGCCTCGATACCTTGTCTGGTTTGAAGGCGAATCATATCTCTCAAACCTTATTGGTAAGGAACTTCCCAGCCCCATCCGACTGATGTAACATTCATAGTAGGGTTCTTTATGTACCAGGCCAGTCCGCCCTTTTCCGGGTATCCAGTAAGTCTTTCCCATACAAATTTCTATCAGCATAACAATCAACCATACAATAATCATATCTCATTTTATACTCACAGTTCATTTAGACAACAATATAGTTTAACACAGTAAAATAACTAATGATAGGAATACCGGCACGCAATACAGGGGAAACAAATAACAAAATAACTGAAAAATCCTAAAGACCATCAATTGAGTTATGCACAGTATAATAGTAAACAAATAAAGGTAATACAGAAAAATAAATAGAAAATCGAAATGACTGTGAACTAACCGGTTCCGGCTCCACTAGTGACCTATAATTATTTTTAAAATTCTCTGATTTTTCATAAAAATGCAAATTTATTAATTATTAAGCCTCAACTTTCTGCAACAGAGAAAAGGGTGAGGGATCCTTACTCAAATCCGTGTATGAAATACTGAACTTTTTACTGCACCTACTGCTAGCCGCCAGATTTCCTGAATTATCTCTAAAAATTCAACACACTTGTCACGTACCTAAAAATACTCTAGGAATCCAAAATCGGTGAAAAAAAAATTTTCAGCCAATTTTGCAGTTCCGGCACGACAGCACCGCCGTGCTTCAACGACGGCACCACCACCAGTGACGACAGTTTGCCTCGGTCTAGCCCTTTTTGGCCCATTTTGGCCGAGTTAGACTGACTTTATATGTATCCCTGTGAAAAAATACGTTAAAAGGCCTTGGTTGGCCAAAAAAAATCTAAAAATAGAAACCTACTGGCAGTGGGGTTTTCCGAGTGCGGTGGTTCTATCGGGTCACCTTCGCAGCTGAGATTTTTTCTTCGATCAACCTATAGAAAATAGAATAGTGATCACAACGATGGAAAAATAGCACGAAATGGGAAATGGGAAGTTGTAACACCCAAAAAAATAAATTTTTTATTTTTGGGTATTGGAATCTTTTTTTTTTGGATTTTATTTTATTTTAATGCTTAATTTATTTTGTAATAATTATGTGTTTAGCTTAATTTAATTTAATTTAATAAATAATAATAATAATAATAAGGATAAAATAGGGTAAAATTATTTTTGGGATTTAATTGAAATTGATTTTGGAAAAAAGGAGTGAAAATTTAGATTCTGGGGGTGTTTTTGAAAAGAAAATCAAAAACCGAGGGTCAAAACGCAATTTAGAAAAGTTGTGCCACGTCAGCAGCTCCGGCCAAACAGAACACGCCGCGTAGCAAGGAAGCTGACGTGGGACGGAGCCACGTGAGCGATCTGCGTGCACGCAATCGAACGGTCAAGATCTCATGCGTGCGGACGGTCTAGATCTCATGCGCACGGACGGCCCAGATCTCATGCGAGCGGACGACCCAGATCGCATCGCGATGGACGGTCCAGATTTATTTGTATTTTAATCGCGATCGGACGATCCATATTAAACCGTGATGGACGGCTGAAATTAAAAGGGAAAGGTTACAAATAACCTCACCCACACCCAACCCCAAACCCTAGCTGCCAGTGCCCTCGCCGAAGAAGAAGAACCAGTCACCGGAGGAAGTCGGCCGCCGCCACCCGCTGCCGCACTAGAGGGTTTTTCGACCGCCAAACGAGGTAAATTTTCTCCCCTTGGCTTGTTTTTCGATGCTGAATCCACCTATGGCCAAATCGGAGCCAAATCATCGGTCAATCAGTCGGAAAACATCGCCAAAGTCCAGCGGCGCCGTCGCGGCTTCCCTCGATTTTTGCCTTCGATGAGGCCCTTTTCGGTTCCCGTTTGATGCAATTTTTACACCATTGTGATCACCGTCCTTTTCTTTATAGGTTGACCGGAGCAAAACATCAAACCGCGACTCGCGCCGGAGAAGCCGCCGCACCCGAGAGCTCTACCGCCGGTAAATCTCAATTTTTCGTAATTGTTTGGCCCACCAAGGGCCCTAGGGTTGTTTTATCGCAGGAACCAATGCAAGTTTGGCTGAATTCGGCCGAAAACGGCCAATTCGAGGCGGATCGCCGCCGCGGGCGGCAGTGCCATCGTCGGAGCACGGCGGAGCCACCGTGCCGGAATTCCGATATTGGCCTAAAAAGAGCCCTGGGTCTGATTTGTGTTTTTTTTTTTGGACACGTGTAGGTACCGGTAGTGCGTTTCAGTTTTTCGAGAAAAATTCAGGGAATTTAGGGAGAGCCCGTAAGCGCACTGTAGAGCCGATTTCAGACCCCGAAATAAGTAAGGATTTCTGACCCTATTTTCTATCACGGTATTAAAGCCCAATAAATAATAAAATGGCATTTCATGAATTAATACATGTGTATAATTAATTAAGGTTACTAATGGAGCCCGAACCTGATGTATTTTTCGGTCTGTTGTTGTTTGATTTATGTTTCATTTTAAATGCAGTATGGTATTTGATGCATTTATTTTATGGTCTCGTATGTATGAATCATGGTTTCTTTTATTATGGTTTGAATTATGGTAAACCCGATGTTGTGTTGTTTTATTTGGTGTTCAGTATTGGTTTACGTATTTGTGTATGATTGAAAAATTGAAACCAAGGAAAATGGGAAAAAAGTTATGTGAATTGATAAATGGATAATGTGGACAGCCTGACTAGATATCCTGTGAGATGGTGGATGGACCGGATCCGTAGGGAACCCTATCGGGAACGTGGTCTCTCATATCGGACGGGGTATGGAGACCTTATGTGTTTTGGCGCCCATACCATACAGGGTATTGAGGTTTATGGTTTTGGTGCCCATACCGGACGGGGTATGGGGACGGTCCGTTTCACCCTCATACTGGACGGGGTATTGAGGTTCATAGTTTTGGCGTCCATACCGGACAGGGTATGGGGACGGCCCTGAAATCAGATTATTAATGTTAATGGTTCACGTGTAGCGGGGACCTCCTATGGATCCTCACGGATACTAGTAGGCTGGTAAAAGAGAAAATTTGTTGTCTGATTATTGAAGTACAAAAGTATAACATGTGTTATGTTACAAAGTGTATATTATTTCTATATGATATTTTCACGAATCTCACCGAGGTAAGTGGACAATAAAGGTTTTTATTATTAATAAATAAGTTTGTTGTAAATTATGCTCAATTGGTCGTTTTTGTTTTCTACCAACCTTTACTTCTGTGGCAATGAGATAGTGTGATGTTTTTACTAAGCTAGTGTAGCTCATTCCTTACTTAACCATTTCAGATCAGGAAGACGTGGTTCCCGAGCCCGTTCCGCAGGAAAACGGGGAGTTAGATGCCTAAAGACTTTATAGTTCTATTTATAATTTTTTTTATTTCGAGTATTTCTTTTAATTAGCTTATTCTTTCATACGTTGAATACATTTATGGCTATTGTGTAAGGGATGTTGATCAAAATTTTTATTTCACTTCCGCACTTAGAATTTTTAATACATACATCTTCATCTTGAATTTCCGGGGCCATTACAGTTGGTATTAGAGCCGCGTTCCTCGGACTCATCCCTTACACAATAATGCTTAAAGAAAGACCCACCGATAAATCGTTACTCAACTCTTCCGTGTGAAAAATAAGTGCAAAGAAATGAGGAGAGGAAGACCCCCACTAAACCGAGTAGCTCGGGATTATTCGCTTCGGAAAGATGTGGACAGAATATTTGAAATGCTGGAAAGGATCATGACCGCCCAGCAAGGTCGAGAGGAGAGAAGGGAGTTACCAGAACCTCCCCCACTACCACAAGTTGAGCCACCGCTAACAGCAAGCGGATCCCGAGCCACCCCGGCACGAGCCTGCTCCACCACAGTACCACCCAGCACCACCGCCGCAGCATGAACCAGTGCCCCAGCCACTTGGGAGTAGTTCTTAGCAGTCTTCCATGCAGAGTATCTCCCTGAGCACATCCGACACCTGAAAGAGATGGAGTTTGTTCAACTGGTCCAGGAAAACATGACGGTATCGGAATATGCTCGTAAGTTCCTAGAGCTGGGCCGATACTCCCCGAAGACATTGATGGATGAAGACAAGAAGGCCAGGAGATTCCAATGGGGCCTCCGCCCAAAAATCAAGCAACACTTATTCGTACTGGAGCTCAAGACATACTCAGCCGTTCAAGCAAAGGCACAGATTGTGGAGAGGAGTTTCAATACCCGTCCTCAGTCAACAGGGAGTCATCGACCCTCAGCTCCACCCCGTAGACCAGCACCTATTGCGCCGGTCCAACCAAATAAGAGACCCAGACTAGTGATCCAGGCCCCTCCTCAGGCTCCAAGGGCAGTACGTGGAAAGATCTGGCAGCACTGAGCCAGAGATCACGGGGATCGACCATGCTACCGCCTCAACAATACCTGTCGCATATGTGGGTAGTGCCTAACACTATGCGAGAAAGTGCCCGAGGAACCAGAACCAAGGAAGACCTCCTTTTCAGGGCAGGGTTTACAACCTTACCCAACAGGATGTCGACGCTGACCTGGACGTGGTATAGGGCAAGCCCAAGAAAGAAATTTGTATCCAAGAGATTCCAGTAGTCCGAGACTTTCCAGATGTATTTTCGGACGAACTACCCGGACTGCTAGTGGATAGAGAAGTCGAGTTCACTATAGACTTACAGCCAGGCACCCAGCTTATTTCGGTTGCTCATTACCGCATGAGCCGTATTGAGATGGAAGAGTTGAGGAAACAGATTAGTGAATTGCAAGACAGTGATTTTATTAGACACAGTGTGTCCCCTTGGGGTGCTGGAGTCACTTTTGCAAGGAAGGGAGATGGAACGTTGAGACTGTGTATTGATTACAGAGGATTGAACAAGGTTACGATCAAGAACAAATATCCCCTTTCCAGAATTGATGACCTCTTCGATCAGCTGCAGGGTGCATAGGTCTTCTCTAAAATAGACCTGCGATCAGGTTGCCATCAGGTGAAGATAAAAACAGAAGACATCCCCAAGACGGCCTTTCGAACTAGGTACGGACACTATGAGTTTCTGGTCATGCCATTCGGGCTAACCAACACCCCGGCAATCTTTATGGATCTGATGAACAGAGTCTTCAGAGAGTTCTTAGATCAATTTGTTATCGTGTTCATCGATGACATCTTAGTCTACTCAAAAGTAGAGAAGATGTGCTCACCATCTTGCCCAAGTTTTGCAGGTCCTCAGAAACAAGAAGTTATATGCAAAGTTGAGTAAATGTGAATTCTGGCTTGAGCAGACCGCCTTCCTAGGACACATCATATCGAAGGAAGGAGTATCAGTAAATCCCGAAAAGGTTGAAGCGGTACTTGGCTGGGAGAAGTTGACATCAGTTGAGGAAATCCGGAGTTTCCTGGGGATGGCAGGTTATTACCGCAGGTTTGTTGAATGATTCTTCAGCCTAACAGCTCCTCTAACCCGACTCACAAAGAAGAATGCCAAATTTGAGTGGAATGAGGACTGCGAAAGAAGTTTTTCAAAATTAAAGAAGCGGTTGACTACAACACCCGTACTGGCTTTACCGAGTGGATCAGGGGAATATACAGTTTATAGTGATGCCTCCTATCTAGGCCTGAGTTGTGTCCTGATGCAGCATGGAAATGTCATAGCATATGGGTCCAAGCAGTTAACGAATCATGAGAAGAATTATCCCACCCATGACTTAGAGCTTGCCGCAATCATACACGCCTTAAAAATCTTGTGCCACTCCTTATACGAAGAGACCTTTCAGATCTATACTGATTATAAGAGTTTGAAACACATATTCACTCAAAAGGATCTTAACATGCGTTAGAGAAGGTGGATGAAACTCCTTAAGGACTATGATTGTGATATCTTATACCATCCGGGTAAGGGCAACGTGGTAGCAGATGCTCTCAGCAGGAAAAGTGCAGGTATCTTAGCCCATTTGATGGTTTCAGAATGCAGACAAATTAGGGCCACACAACAGGTTTGACTTCAGAACTTGAGGAGAGTCACATGTTTGGGCCGCCTGACAATCCAGCCCGAGTTAATCCAGAGAATAACGGAAGCCCAGTCAGTCGACCCCGCCCTTGTAGCTCGTAAGAAGGATGCAAAACAGTGAGTGAGCTCAGAATTCCAAATTTCTGCCGATGCATTACTCCGTTTCCAAGACAGGGTGTGTATCCTAGATGACAGTGAGTTAAAGAGAGACATCATGACAGAGTCCCATAGCTCGAAATTTGCCATGCATCTAGGAAGCACCAAAATGTACCAAGGCATGCGACCCTGGTTTTGATGGAATGGGATGAAGAGAGACATAGTCGACTTTGTATCCAAATGCTTGGTATATCAGCAGGTCAAGGCAGCGCATCAACGCCCAGGTGGGCTACTTCAGCCGTTACCGATTCTGGAGTGGAAGTGGGAACACATCACCATGGACTTCGTAACGGGATTACCCAAGGCACGTTCAGGACATGACGTCATCTGGGTAATCATTGACCGGCTTACCAAATCTTCCCACTTCTTGGCCATCAGAATGACCGACCCCTTGGACAAGTTGGCAAGAATGTATATCCAGAAAATAGTCAGATTACACGGAGTTTTAGTGACAGTGTATCCGACAGGGAGCGCAGGTTCACTTCTCAGTTTTGGAGTAGCTTTCAGCAAGCCATGAGAATAAAGCTATCTCTTAGTATTGCCTTCCATCCTTAGACTGATGGACAATCAGAAAGGACAATCCGTACACTTGAGGATATGCTCCGAGCTTGTGTCCTTGACTCTGGGGGCCATTGGGACGACCATCTACCCCTGATAGAGTTTGCTTACAACAACGGCTACCAAAAGAGCATCGGTATAGCTCCGTATGAGGCGTTATATGGGCTCCCATACAGATCACCGATTTGTTAGGAAGAAGTAGGCGATAGAAGATTGTTCGGCCCGGAGTTGGTAGAGGAGACCATGTCTAAAATAGTTAAAATCAGAAAGAACATTCAGACAGCTCAGAGTAGGTAGAAGAGATCTAACGTTTGAGAAAGGCGACCGGGTGTTTCTTAAGGTCACTCATTTCAAGGGAATTAGTAGGTTCGGTATGAGAGGAAAACTGAACCCCCGGTTTATTGGGCCTTTTGAAATCTTAGACAGGATTGGTACTGCCGTCTATAGACTAGCACTGCCTCCAGAGCTCTCCAAGGTTCACAATGTGTTCCACGTATCCATGCTACGTAAGTACAACCCAGACCCCTCTCATGTCTTGACTCATGAATCGCTTCCACTCCGAGAGGATTTATCTTATGAGGAAGTATCAGTCGGTATCACGGACCGAAAGAGCAGGATACTCCACAACCAGAAAATATCATTTGTAAAGGTCGTGTGGCAGAACCACACGCCAAGGGAGGCTACCTGGGAGATAGAATCAAACTTTAGAGCCCAATATCACCATTTGTTCGACCAAGAGCGAGAAGCAAATTTGGGGGACCAAATTTCTTTAAGGGGGGGGGGGAGAGTTGTAACACTCAAAAAAATAAATTTTTTATTTTTAGGTATTGGAATCTTTTTTTTTTTGGATTTTATTTTATTTTAATGGTTAATTTATTTTGTAATAATTATGTGTTTAGCTTAATTTAATTTAATTTAATAAAAATAAAAATAATAATAATAATGATAAAATAGGGTAAAATTATTTTTGGAATTTAATTGAAATTGATTTTGGAAAAAAGTAGTGAAAATTTAGATTCTGGGGGTGTTTTTGAGAGGAAAATCAGAAATCAGGGGTCAAAACGCAATTTAAGAAAGTTGTGCCACGTCAGCAGCACAGTCAGCAGCCCCGGCTAACCAAGACACGCTGCGTGGCAAGGAAGTTAACGCGAGAGACCACGCGAGCCACGTGAGCGATCCGCGTGCACGCGATCGAACGGTCCAGATCTCACGCGTGCGGACGGCCCAGATCTCACGTGCACGGACGTCCCAGATCTCATGTGTGCAGACGACCCAGATTGAATCACGCACGGATGGCCTATATCGCATCGCGATGGACGGTCCATATTTATTTCTATTTTAATCGTGACCGGACGGTCCAGATTAAACCGTGATGGACGACTGAGATTAAAAGGGGAAGGTTATAAATAACCTCACCCACACCCGACCCCAAACCCTAGCCGCCAGTGCCCTCGCCGGAGAAGAACAACCAGTCGCCGGAGGAAGCCGACCGCCGCCACCCGCCGCTGCACCGGAGGGTTTTTCGACTTCCAAACGAAGTAAATTTTCTCTTCTTGGCTCGTTTTTCGATGCTGAATTCGCCTATGGCCAAATTGGAGCCAAACTACCGGCCAATCGACCGAAAAACACCGCCAAAGTCCAACGGCACAGCCGCGGCTTCCCTTGATTTTTGTCTCCGATGAGGCCCTTTCTGGTTCCCGTTTGATACAATTTTTACACTACCATGATCACTGTCCTTTTCTCTACATGTTGACCGGAGCAAAACATCAAACCGAGACTCGCGCCGAAGAAGCCACCGCACCCGAGAGCTTCGCCGCTAGTAAGTTTCAGTTTTTTGTGATTTTTGGCCCACCGAGGGCCCTAGGGTTGTTTTATCGCAAGAACCAATGCAAGTTTGGCCGAATTTGGCCAAAAACAGCCAATTCGAGGCGGATCACCGTCGCGGGCGGCGGTGCCGTCACCGGAGCACGGCGGAGCCACCGTGCTGGAATTCTGATATTGGCTGAAAAAGGGCCCTGGGTCTTATTTGGATTTTTTTTGGGACACGTGCAGGTACCGGTAGTGCGTTTCAGTTTTCTGGAAAAAATTTATGGAATTTAGGGACAGCCCGTAGGCGCACTGTAGAGCCGATTTCAGACCCCGAAACAAGTAAGAATTTCTCACCCTATTTCCTATCACGGTATTAAAGCTCAATAAATAATAAAACGGCATTTCATGAATTAATACATGTGTATACTTAATTAAGGTTACTAATGGAGCCCGAACCTGATGTATTTTTCGGTCAGTTGTTGTTTGATCTATGTTTCAGTTTTAAATACAGTATGGTGTTTGATGTATTTATTTTATAGTCTCGTATGCATGAATCATGGTTTCTTTTATTATGGTTTGAATTATGGTGAACCCGATGTTGTGTTATTTTGTTTGGTGTTCAGTATTGGTTTACGTATTTGTGTATGATTGAAAAATTGAGACCAAGAAAAATGGAAAAAAAGTTATGTGAATTGATAAATAGATAATGTGAACAGCCTGACTAGATATCTTGGGAGATGGTGGACGGACCGGATCTGTAGGGAACCCTACCGGGAACGTGGTCTCTCATATCGGACGGGTTATGGATACCTTATGTGTTTTGGCGCCCATACCGGACGGGGTATAGGGACGGCCCGTTTCACCCTCGTACCAGACGGGGTATTGAGGTTTATGGTTTTGGTCCCCATACCGAACAGGGTATGGGGACGACCCGTTTTACCCTCATACCAGACGGGGTATTGAGGTTCATGGTTTTGGCGCCCATACCGGACGGGGTATGGGGACGGCCCTGGAATCATATTATTAATGTTAATTGTTCACGTGTAGCGATGACCCCCTATGGATCCCAACGGATACTAGTAGGTTGGTAAAAGGGAAAATCTGTTGTCTGATTATTGAAATACAAAAGTATAACATGTGTCATGTTACAAAGTGTATATGATTTTATGATGGTTATAATGTTATTATTTTTATATAATATTTTCACGAATCTCACCGAGGTAAGTGGACAGTAAAGGTTTTTATTATTAATAAATGAGTTTGTTGTAAATTATGCTCCATTGGTAGTTTTTGTTTTCTACCAACCTTTACTTCTGTGGCAGTGAGATAGTGCGATGTCTTTACTGGGTTAGTGTAGCTCATTCTTACTTAACCATTTCAGATCAGGAAGACGTGGTTCCCGAGCCCGTTCCGCAGGAAGACGGTGAATTAGACGCCTAAAGACTTTATAGTTCTATTTATAGTTTTTTTTTTATTTCGAGTATTTCTTTTAATTAGCTTATTCTTTCATACGTTGAATACGTTTATGGCTATTGTGTAAGGGATGTTGATCAAAATTTTTATTTCGCTTCCGCACTTAGAATTTTTAATGCATACATCTTCATCTTGAATTTTTGGGGCCGTTACAGGAAGGGGCTCATCGGAGGAGGTTCGGGTTTTGCCTACGGCAGCGCTGTCGGGCTTTGCCCGTAATTTCTAGCTCACCCGCCATTCCTTTTGCTTTGATTTAACTATGGGAGTACTCGGAATCAAATTCTAAATGGATAAAAGAATTTTTACCTTTTTTGGTGGTCGAATGTGTTTTAATTTTATCCATAACCTATTTTTTTTCATAAATTCAACAAAAAATTAAAATAAATTAATTTAAAAATAGTTTTTTTACATATTTAAAATATTAAAATTAATTCCGAACCAAATTTCAGAATTGGGTATTATATTGTATGTTAGAATGAGAAAAAAGAATTACAATTTTATGAATTTACAATTTATGATTTGAATGTGAATCTTGATTTCTGATGTAGAACCTGTGATCAATCAACTTTATCAAAAATTTCGAATATAACATTATTATTCAGAATCATAAAACCCTCAACAAATTATCTTTACTTGACCCATATTCAATACATGAATATCAACCAAGGTAATTGGGATAATAACTTGAATTGATTAAACACCACAAAACGAAATCTTTATAAGTAAAAATCAATTCAAAAGATATTGATAAAACGCCACAAAAAGTTTTCTTAATAAGTTAAATCAATTCTCACTCAATAAGACGGTTGACGAAACCTAACTAGTTAAAAACTAAAACTTTATAGTTTTATTATTCTAAAACTTAAATGATTACAAAAACTTATTTATAATCATGTGCATTACAAGTAAATAAATATCCTAAATTAATGGTAGAAATTATAAATAAATAAATAAATTTTGTTTTGAATGAGAAAATAATGAAAATTAAGAAGATTTTGACTAGAATAAGCTAAATAAGATTCTTCTTTTAAATGAGAATATTTTGATTAATTATGAAGGAATTAGTAGAAGTAAATATGGTTAATTAAGGCTAGTCATTAAAGGAGCAAAGATATCACACATATCTTTCCTAAGATTTAGTTCTTTAAGGAATGAAATTTGATTTTTTCTTCTTTTAAGATATTATATGATTTAGGAAGAAGTCTTCCCTTTTGGCTAATTCTCTCTTTAAAGAAATTTTTTTCCCTCTCCTCACTCACATCAATATCTATAAATCATCATATTTTTCTCTTGAAAAATACGACTCAATAAATATTCTAACAATTTAATCTTGACAAAAAAGATTATAAACATGTTGGACATATTATGGCATTAATATGAGCATTATTGCATTAGTTGGCCTAAACTTATTTTATTTTACCATAATCTAAAGTTAAATGTATTATATGATCTATTTGGTTAAAAAATTAATCTTACAAAGATTTTTGTTCTTATAATTGTAACTTACAATGCAATTTATCCATATTTATCATTTTATTATTATTTATTATAACAATATTTTGTTATAATTTAATAATAATACCATTTTTATAGTGTTAGAATTACATAATTTGTAAGCTTTAGGATAATATAAACACTAACAAAAATGCATTTTCTCCTTTTTTATCTAATCTTTTCATTTTTTTCATTTGGTATTGGAACATAAGCAACACACTTAAGATTTTAAAAATAACTAACATATGGTCTTTTATCACTTCATGCTTTTTCTAGGATTATATTTTGAACTATTAGAATTAGGTTTATATGAAAAATGTGAATGTACCAATTGATAGCTTCTGATCAAATTTTCTTTAGAACTTTACTCCTTAGTAATTAATTTCTCACCATATTCAAGATTACGAAATTCTTTTTTTTACATATACCACTTTATTGTAGAGCGTAGATCGTAGTTAGTTGTCATTTGATGTTATGTTTTTTACAAAAATCCACAAATTCATGTGAACTTTATTCCTCCATGATATGTGCATAATACTTGTATGGACTTCCTGTTTTTTCTCACCTATAACTTTATAGCTTTTAAAAGCTTTAAAAGCTTCAGACTTCTCTGGTAAAAAAACATACTAAGGTTTTTCAATTTAAATCATCAGTGAAAGTGATAATATATCTTTTACCTCTATTAGACACAAGATTGATTGTTCATAAATTTCAAAGTGTGTAATCTCTAATAACTTTCTTACTTTTTACATTATGCGTTCTGAGAATGGTTTTTGATGTTGTTTGCTAACAATGCATTCTTCATAAATATTTGAAGAGTTTAAAAAACTTGGAAGACTAAAGAAAACATTTTTCCTATTAAAGTATCCTTAAAATCACATAAATTAAGATAACCTTGGTAAAAATATCATTTTATTAATTTTATCAAAAAACATATTTGATTAACATGGTTAAGATAAAGAAAAAACATCGCTACACATATGATTATTGCAATCATTTTTTAAATATCATAAGTTCTTGTTGATTTCTTCTTTAGCATAACAAACTATTAATAAAGATAAATACTTTTTTGTAATTTTTTTTTAAATTTTCATTAAATAGGTTAATTTTATATTCAGTTTAATATTATCCATACATATGGTATCGATGACGTTCACATTGATTTGACTGCTAACTCAAGAAGTGGCTAAATGATTTCTACCTCTTCCCCGTCCTCTCATTTGAGAATGTAATTGTTATTATTGATTCCTCCAATTGTCTTATCTTTAATTTCTTCTTCTATTTGCTTTTGAATTCGCATTATGATCAACAGTTGAGGCCTTCAACACTTGTTCATCATAATCTTCTTGTTTCAACTTCTCTTTATGCACCATCTGAGCTTTCTAGTTCATCAAGTAAAAATTCATCTATATCTTAATTTCTATTATAACACGTAAAACAAAATTAAATTTTGTTGACGCAAAACTATTGGCTATATGAGTGAATTTTGCATGAAAGCTGTTAGTTATGCCTCTTTCTCCTTGTCTTCAATGTGGGTAACCATAAACATTTAAAGAAACAAAACACCAAACGTTGGTTCTGAAATAGGAAAGAGAGACAAAATGAGAAGGGAGAGACAATGGGGTGAAAGAAAGAGATGGAAGAGAAAGAAGGGGATCCAAGCACTTCTTCATTCCATCTCGGTTTTGCCAATAGGAGCTTCATGTTTTGTAACTTTTTATTTTTAGCCAATGTGAATATTACACAAATTTTTTTTATAAAATTATTAACACATTGCATTGAATATTATAAAATTTTAATACTAACTAAATAACGATTTTAAAAAGATTAATTTAGAAACAAAAATATAATATAAATTTATTTACATGTTTTAAAATTACACAGAAACTTTATATATATTATTTAGTTATTAGTTATTAAATTATGAATTTTGAATTATAATTATTTATTATTAAGTTACAAACAATAAGTAATATACGTTGAACCTTTTAAAGTTAAAAAAAAAAATTACAGAAGGCCTACAAATTAGGATTTAAATCTATTACGGCGGTGTCAAGTCTAGTCAGCTACGTTGGAGGCTGTAAACTACGTGGCTGACCCAATAAAAAAGAAACACGTGTCCCACGTTTGACCTCTTTCGTCTCTTACTTACCTGCACACGTGAACCCCGATCACTACCTTACCTTCGCTTCGCTTCGATCTTTGGCTGAAAGCATCCACGAAACCCTCTCTCTCCCTCTCTTTCCCTGTTGCGAGCTTCAACTATGATTCTTCGGTCGAGCCAACTGCTGCTTCTTCTCGCAATCCTAGGGGTTCTATCCCCTGCGACGCAT
This sequence comes from Carica papaya, assembly GCF_054855325.1. Classification (NCBI taxonomy): domain Eukaryota; kingdom Viridiplantae; phylum Streptophyta; class Magnoliopsida; order Brassicales; family Caricaceae; genus Carica; species Carica papaya. The sequence continues at coordinate 9,551,538 of NC_142310.1, read as the reverse complement.
TCACTCCGCTTCGAACTGCAATCGGGTCATACCAAGTGCATCGCCGAAGATATGAAGACCAACTCCATGACTGTAGGCAAGTACAGCATAGTCAACCCCAACGAAGGCACCGTCTTGCCCCAGACCCATAAGCTCACCGTCAGGGTACGTTTTTCACTCCATCGATTCACCCATCTCTTTTTTCGTTTTCCCTTCTGTTAAAGTGTATATATACGCATGTGTGTATCTAGGTCACATCGACACAGGGGAACACCTATCACCAAGCGGATCATGTGGAATCTGGGCAGTTCGCATTCACGGCGCCGGAGGATGGGGATTATATGGCCTGCTTTTGGGTCCTTGATCAGAAACCGGATATCACGTTGACTGTTGATTTTGACTGGAAGACTGGTGTACAAGCCAAGGACTGGTCTAATGTTGCCAAAAAGGGCCAAGTTGATGTAAGTTCTTCCCGCTTAGTTACTTGCTAGTATGTTTATTTTGTAGTCTTTTTCTAATGGATTTTTTTGGAATTGTTGAGTGTTACTTTTTGTTTTAAGTGAAATCAAGCGCTCAAGCTAGTGCCTAAGAGGATCCAAAACTTCGGACTTAGAAGGATAGGATAAAGGTATGTCGGAAAATAACGATAATTGGGTTAGGGAACTTGTTAGCCAAACGTGATCCATGATTGAAATCTCTTAAGCGGTCCTGGTCAAAGAAGAGGCTAGAATTTTGATATTTTGAAGGTTAAGGACTCAGAGATTTCGTGGTTTTTGTTTCATTGACTCCATACAATGTTAACTCGGTCGATATTTTGTTTATATTAGCTGTAGGAATTGCATATTTGCACTCTGTATCATATTTATCAGTAGTATATAATAGTAAAAAGGTTTGGATAATGCCATGTTTTGGGTGTGTCAATCTAGATGTTGCCACCAAGGACACAATTCTGCTTTTCGCTTGGTTACTACAGCAAAAGGAATTTGTCGTTCCTTTTTAGGTAAGGACCAAAATTAGCAAGGATATATATCGGGAATGGATACTTTTGCAAGACCCAATGTGGTTACCTGCCTAGACTTTTGGGTTCATTGATTTAGGAGTCATCGGGAGATGAACGAAATTCCCATATATAAGTGATGATCTTGCATGTTGCCAATAGAAAATAAGCATACTTGCGGGTATGCAATGTACAGTTTCTGTGGCAGGAAAAGTCAGGTGCAAATAGGAAGTAGGAAACATTTCATCTGAGAGTTGACTGAAAATTATGTAATTGAAGACTAATGTAATGAATATCAGGCCTCAAAATTAGCAGAATGGCTCGAGGATTATAGTTTTGTCCAGCATTCCTATCTATGCCCCTGTTGCCCTGTCCTGAGCTTTCAAACCTAAAACAGTGCTTCTTTTATCTGACCAGTACTCTTCAAGACTATTTATGTTGGCTCGAGTTCTGATGTTTATCAATCTCTTATCTTCCCTAACGTTCAGAGTAGTTCTAGTTTGAGAAAGGAGCACCAGCCAAGTGGCCGAATGATTCTTCCAGCTGGTGGGTAGATAGCAGCATTTGGTAACTAGCACTCAAAAAAAGCATGCGAGAGATTAGAGGGAATTACTGACTATAGCAAGAAGTGGAAGAGGCAGATTTAGACAACCAACATCAGCCATGAGTTTGTGCCCCAACCAACAGCTCTTCCCAATGGAGGAGCTCCGCTGTCATCTACAAGACTGCAATTAGCCTATCTGGTTGGAGACCACGTCATCCCTTGGTAAAGGGGTTTCCTGACGGCTGTGTGCGCTTATAATATTTACTCCCTGATGATGGGCAGGCACATGCAGCCTCCAGATCTCCTGGTTTGTGAGCAGATCCGGGTTGGTTGGCCCAGAAAGTCATCATTCTCTCTGGGTTGCACAACCAAAAAAAAAATTCTGAGGGTTTACAAGAAGATAAAAAAATATGAGACCGCCCCACTTTGAAGTAGATGAGATTTGATTAAAGGGCTTGCTTTCATTAACACTCAGTAAAGGTGCATAGCTTCTTTGAATGCCCCCCATGTAAGATCCATTCATAAGGCTAATTTTTTGGACTCGTAATGCAACGAAAAAGTCAATTCCATGGATTCTTTGGCACCGGGCATCGGCGGTGAACTTGAGAGACTGCTAGCTTCAATTCTTTACTCAACCTCAATGGGAGGTGGTGAATGCAATGACCACTCCTGAAAGACCACTCTTTCATCTAAGGGTGCCTAACGGCCGCACTTGGATCATTCTTGAGCCCTCAGATAAAGTGACGTCTACCTACCAAACATATATGACTACTGCCCATCATGCACTGCATGAAATAACCTTTCTTTTTATGACTTCTCTTTTCTTTTGCCTCAGGTCTGTCAGGCCCAATATACCATGGCCATGTTTATTTATTTATATTTTATTTCGATTAGCATTATTGACCCAATGAGAAACCACTAAGACCTTCCTCGTTGGGCTTCCTCGGACTGGGAAAAGGCTGGTTCTTTATGTCACTCAATTGATAAGGAGGCATCTTCTGACCTAGAGTCCTGGGTAACTTCCCCAAGACTGTAAGTCCTACTCATGCTTGTGACAAAGAAAGAGGAAAAGAGCTAATTCCTTGCTACTTTTTCTTCACGAAGCAAAATTATCCCAGGCACAGCAACTAAAGGCACTTGCTGGCTTCCTACTAATGGTGGCGCCAGTGTCAAATCTAGATCCACACAATCTCCATTTTTGAATGGTCCTTGGCCTTACAAGTTGAGGCAGATGAGTGTCAAAAATTGTCCGATGAGCTAGTGGCATGATATGTATAATTCCTAATTGAAAATATCTTGCAGACTGGATTATGGATAACCGTCTATTGAATCAATTATGGTCTATTTGCCCTTAAGTGGTATTACCAGTCACTCTGGAGGAGCAGTTGATTTAGAAAGAGTTGTAGATTCATAGAAAAGGAGAAGTTCTTTCCCAACGCTGCAATCTTTCTAAAGTTTCTAAAGTAAGAAGCACGAAACTTGACTGATCTCATTTGGCTTAACAATTCAGTTCGATTCCTTTCTTTTACTTTATGTTTTACGGCAGCATATTAGCTTGACCAGTTTGTTGCGGAAAACCTTGATGACATATTCGTTTATAGTTACCAAATTCTCGCATGTCCGTTTCGTTATTACAACCTTCTTTTTTGATGTCAAAGACCAGAAGCTATGCACAAATTCTCATTGGGTCTCAGTTTTTCTTAACAGCAATGGCTATTCCAGACAGACACTAAGATGGAATAAGCCTGCTAATATGGGACAACAACTCTTTTTTGGAGAAAAGCATTATCCTTTTTTGTACTGATCTTCTGGTTGCTATGGGGTAAGAACCGGCCTAATCACCCAACAAGAGAAGTACAGAACTAAATCCCCTTGCAGAAATTATAGAACCTGCCAGCACCTTGGTGTGTACGTGCTGTTGGGATGACTTTTCATTTTTAGTTCTACCTTGCAACCAGTAGCTGTCTGCTCAAATATGATTAAGCATACAAATTTGACTCCCTAAAATTTTAATTCTAATTTTTGTAAGAGTTTCTCCGAACCTATTGGTTATGGTTCTGAAATCCTATGAGTGGCAACAGCTTTTTTTTTGGTGGGGAGAGGAGGGACTTGGGGTCTGGTTTCTGTTCTTTAGATGGCCGAAAATGGAATTCTTGATAATATTAACTACATGGAAGCATAAGCGTACAACAACTTGCAAAGCTTCTATTGGGAGTTGGAAATATATGCTTGATGTAGTCAATTCTTTTCTACTACATAGAAAGATCACTTGTTAACTGGTGGATTTTTTTGTTCACCATTCATATTGTTGATATTTCATTGAGATACATAGCATACATAAGGAGGCCAGTAGGTAGATTCTTGATTTCTCATAAATTGTGTATCAATAGGATGCTGCTATTTGCACATTGTTGCTGTTATGTTACCAATCATCTGAGAGGAATGCAATGTTTTTTTACGTTTGAAGCAACTCTTCTCGCATTACACAGACAAACATCTACGTGGAAATAGTATTAATAGTTACATTTGAGGATTGTTTAAAGAAAGGATCTAATGCTTTTATTATAATTTTAATCAGGTAATGGAAATTGAGCTTAAGAAGCTGCAGGATATGGTCGCTTCCATTCATGAAGAGATGTTTTATCTCCGGGAAAGGTAAAAAAGGAATAGAATCTCTCTTCTTTCATGATTAAGAGAGATGATTTTTTTTCCATCAATGATTTTCTGGTTGGGTATGGTATATTGATCTTTAAAAAAATGTTAACATATTGAGTCATTCTCGGTGCTGGTTCTAGGGAAGAAGAAATGCAAGAACTGAACCGAAGTACCAACTCCAGAATGGCTTGGTTGAGTTTCCTTTCACTTTTTGTTTGCTTGTCTGTTGCCGGCTTGCAAATATGGCACTTGAAGACCTTCTTCGAGAAAAAGAAGCTCATTTAATATATATTTTTTTATTCTTTTAACAATGTGAACAATTTCGCTTGTCTTTGCTTTTGTAAATTAGATTATTGAAAATCTACTTGGAAAAGAAAATAATTGTCTGGTAGCAAGTATGATAGGGATTTTCTGAATTATATTCAGTACTTTGTTTTAGGTACTTGATTAATGTTTTTTTTTTTAATTCGTAAGTCCACTTTTGGAGATCTATAGAAATTATCTGGAGAGGAATTCTATATGGAATTAAAGTAATATATCTCTAAATTTCAAAATCAAATTTTTTGGTATCTTGTAATGTAATTTTATCTTTCGATAGTTTAAAGTATAGAGTTCAAAAAGAGTTACATAGAAATAATCCTTCTTTTTTAATAAAAATAACCCTTCTTTTTCAAGAAAAATAACCCAGATTGAGAAAAAACTTAGATCTTAAAATTTGTGACCTAAAGAAGTCCCAATAAATAAAAAGAGAAACTTCAATTTTCGATGTCCTCATCCACGTTTGTCTAATTTGAAAGCAACTGTTCCTGCAAATGCATGACCGAACAGGTAAAACATCAACTGCTTACAACAAGGTGAATACCCAAAAAGGAGTGCCTTCTCCAAGATCAAAGCTAGTTCATGATACAAATTGGCATTCGTGAGAAAAAGACAAATCCGAATCTATTTATTGTCAATGCTTACTCTATCAAACATTTGATCTTAAAAAAAAATAAAGTTCATAGACAAATTTTCTTCAAACAATGAGACATTTTTATACAAGTCAATGTGAATGAAACTCATTGCTCTAAGATGAAGAAAACAGAAATGTAGAGGACGAATAAACTACAGGTTTACCTACTCTCTTCATACTGACAAGATGAATAAAGTAGAGTGAAATCAAATAATAGCCATTACTTTCACAAGCTTTAATCAGTTGGCTCTATCCACAATATCTGCACAATTGTGAGTTCATGATATGACAAGCAAAGAGAGCACACACGGCATTTGTCTTCATTTCTTTTCATTATCATGTAGTGAATATGTTCCAGGGGTGATCTCCCGGAAGATTTTCCTTGATCTTTTCAAGCCTCTTCAGAATATCCAGGAATGAAGGTCTTTGATTCATGTCAGCATCCCAACACTTGACTGTGAGGCTAGAAACACACAAAGAAAATGTCAGCAAGAAAACCCTAATAGTTAAATTATACAGCCTTTATCTCATCTAACGGCTACATTCATGCAGATAATCTCTTTCATTTAACTGACACAACACCAACTTTTGATTCTCCCTTACCATACAATCAAAACTTCAGTAAACCATTTTCCATTTAAACAATTGTAATTACAAATGCAAAGACCTGATAGAATGCAACTTATGATAGAATAGGGGAAAATAGTACACAGCTCAACTACTGTAAGATACCTCTGAAATTGGTCCCAACAGCATCTTGGGAGATTCTGACGTGGCCATAGAATTAGGTTGTGGGTATCAAGTCACAAAATATGGCTTCGAAGGGTGTGCAGGGGCAGGAGAGTAATTATCAAATTACAAATCTACATTTGACATCCATATTGAAGTTACAAATCTAAAAAGACCAGCATTCCATCTAACTGACTTGAGCACTCTGTTTTTGTGTAACTTTGTTAATCCAAGGTGACAGTAGATAAATTTACAGGAGACAACACTAAAAGGCTCATTATAATTTTGGTTATACCTTGTTGACAGTACCTAACTAATTTACCAATGATTATAACCAAAAGCGGATTTCAAGATAAATGAGTCAAGAGGCAGAGATTAATCCTCAACTAAGGCCTGTATGAGCTGAAAGCATACTACCTAAATTTGACTCCTAGCTATTGTGTCAGTATGTTAGTCGGTTTCTTTCTATGGCTTATTTGAGCTTACATTTGGTTGCAATTTCAGGGACTAACATTTGAGATCCATGTTTTCAGAAACATTATCATTCCAATAAGGGGACAAGGACTTATACAGGAGTACCTTTTCTAGTCTCCCAATATATTTGATGTCCTACCTTTTCAATTCCTTATGAAGTGGCCAGAAGGTTAGAGTATATTCAAAGGACAGCTCATTTGGATGGTAATGATTGTTGCTAAACGGTAATGGGACATGGAGGAAAACTAGGTTAAGTGAGGTGCTGGTAGACAATCTTTACAGAGAGGTGATTTGAGTTGTAAGTTGTCAAATCACTAGCTTTCTTCAGGAAGGCTCCTCCCGAGCAAGAGGTTGTAGACTTCACAGTGAATGTAGGATGTTCGTAGAGGCAGCTGTTTGCGTTGCCAAAATTTTGGTTGGAGCATTGTGGACGGATGTTCTAGGCTTCTTGCAAACATAGCAAATAGTTGTTGTAAGGTTAGGGTGGGGGAGCTAATGCCAAGTGGCAATCCAGGGGCAAATTCGCATTTTGATCCTGTAACATGGATAATCAATTTTTGGCCAATTTTCTGAGATGAACACACCAGAAATGACAATAACACTTGCACGTAATCCACCCACAAGAAGAGGCCAACTAAACATTTTAAGAGATAACTGGCAAAAACTAGCATCTTTCCTCCAAAAAAAAAAACAAGAATAGGAAATTCAGAGATGGCTTACTCTCTTAGTTCAGGGGCATATCCTTTGGAACGAAATTGAGGCCTGTGTCCCTCTGCCACATATTTGGCTGCTTCATAAGGCTCATAATTTGCAAGCGGTGGCTCCCCTTCAAGCATCTGTGCAGTTGATAATATAAAGTATTAGAAAGTGTTCGAGATTCTTCAAACTTTAATTTTGTTAGTAATAGAAACAATACTACCTCATAGAGTATCATCGCGAAAGAGAAAACATCAACCTTCTTATCATATCTCCGGTGCTTGAAAACTTCAGGAGCCATATATCGGTCTTGTGTTTCGTTCCAGAAAAAAAAAAGAAAGAAAGGGAAAATTGAGTATAACAAGATCATATACCACTTCAAACAATTTATGATGGACACTCACAACTTCCAGTCTCGCCAGTCATTTTGTACACATCATGAGAATTCTGAACTTTGATGAGCTTGCTTAATCCAAAATCTCCAACTTTCAAATGGTCTGCACTGGAGTTGACCAAAAGAACATTCCTGAAATTTTCACCAACAACAGAGGAATTTACGTATGCAGAACAATGCAGCTGACATTGTGTTGCAAACAATTTTTGTCGTACCAAATAGTCTAAGGTTATATTAAAATTATACACTCGGTGAACTGATTAATGAGTAGAACAATAAGTTTATTTGTTAGTTTATTTATAGCCAAACAAATAAACTAACCTCGGCTTAAGGTCTCTGTGAATAATGACATTGGGTTCATTATGAAGATATGCCATACCTCTGCAACATCAGTGAAAAAAAAAGATATGTGTTATGGTGACATTCGACTGGGGTTCCATATATATCTTCCCCACCCTTAACCCAAAGAAAAAGGTATCTCTAAAACCCATGAAACAGAAACATCAGTAAACCGAACAAACCCCAAATGCAGCATTACAACCAGGACAATAACCAAACCAATGGGACCTCTGATCAGCCAGATCACAAGTGAACAAAGAAAAAGGGAAAAACCTAAACGTCAGCCAAGGAACAATGCGTCCTAAAATGTATATAAAAAGGAAAGTGCAGCTCCATTGTTGTCCAACAACAATGTAATTTTTCAATATTATATTACATGCCTTCAAAAATGTTAAAATATAATTAATAATGTAAGATACTTTCTATTAATTTAAACATTTGGGACTAGTGTTCATATGGTATTAGATTTTGACTTTAAGAGTTTAAGTCCTAGCTACACCCTATTTCAATTCTGTAGACCTATCCCTTTTTATTACTTTTGGCCGATAGTGAGTTTGAATGTGAAGGGATGCATTAAACTATAAATAATAATAAGTATCTTTTACTTACTGATTTAGTCTTATTATAGTTCAAGCAAGGTATTTTTTTATGACAATTCAGTAATTTGTAGTTTAGTTTTTCTGTCATTTATGTAAAACTGTTAAAAAAAATGTGCATGTGTCTCGCTTCTAAACATAAATATGTGAAAGTTGAAGACTGAATAAAGGCTATGGGGGAACCAAAATATTGCACGATAATAACCTAAGAAACTAACAGTTTTATATAAAATGATTAAAAAGACCACAAAGTTTCAACAGCAAAATGGTCAAATAATAAGAGGTGAAACTGTAATATGCTCAATAAATAACAAATATGGTTGTTTCCTATCAACTTAAACTTTTTAAAAATAATTGGTCATCTTTACTAATTACAAGAACTTTGCAGCAAAAGAAACAAGTTTCATACACCAATTTTGGCACTAAAGTGATCATTATTCATTAAATTATCAAACAATGTTATTATGATCCACAGAGTTTGTCAAAAAATTCTTATTGTGTTTTTTCCCCTTATTTTCCCCTTTTCTTTACTCGGTATCGTAAAAATTAATAATACTTCAACAACCATCCATGCAAGAAATACGCATTATATGACTAATGATAAAAGAGAATATCAAGAAATTTTATATACCTTGCAATATCCAATGCAAAGTTGATGGCTGTTGATGGGCCAAGTGCACCTTTTTCCTTCAGATACTGATGAAGATCACCCTATAACAACAAGAACATGCTACAACTAAAATAAATGCTACAAAGTGGCTTCAAAGATTACAAAGAAGTGAATTAGCAAACTTAGAAGATAAAGAAACATGCATTTAGATACCCCTCGTAAGTATTCTGTAATTAGCATAAGGGGCTTCTTCTCAGTTACAGCTCCCAGAAATTGGACTATATTAGGGTGGCGAAGCTTCACTAGCAAATTAACCTCATGCCTGAAGTCCTGACTGAATCGCGAAAGAAATGTGAGGATTTTACATTCTAAATAGAGTGAATAGAGGTAGGCAGAAGAATATGATCATAGCTAAAACAATAAGTGGAGTGTTTTCCTGAAAATGGCAGGGTGCAAGCACATGAGAAGAGAAAGCCGTCCTTTGTTATGGGTAAATACTTTGAAAGTGAACTAAGAGCCAAAAATTTCCAGAGTAACCTACTGCTACAGTGAAAATAGCAGTTTATGCACTCAAAAAAAAAAGGCAGTTTATGATGTTACAGTGAAGACAACTAAATTGCAAGTATGAAAAATTTAGGAAGCTTAATAGACATACATCACCAATCTATCATCTGACAAAGATGGAAGTATCCGTTTGATGGCGACTGGAGTTCCTCGCCAATATGCTTTTAAAATTTCACCAAAAGACCCCTAAAAGAATCAGCTAAAAATGAGTAAAAACATATTTGGCAGATAGATGTAACACAAAATAAGCTAGTTGAATTAAATTCCAATCGCAGATTAAAAAAAAAGAAAAGAAAAGAAAAGCATTTGTCTAAACCCTGGTTCAATTTAATAAAGATATTCCAAAAAACTAAGCTTGCTCTTTATTTACTGAGATTGAGAATGAAAGACTTAGTGGTAAACCTTCCCAATAATATTTGAGTTCGAGAAATCAAGTTCAGAAGGGTCAATTTCCCAGTCACACTTGTTTGGAAGAGGGGGCGGAACAGGCTTTGGTTCAAAATGGCTTCCATTTTGCCCCTGCAACAGCAATCAGCTAGAAATTTAGAATGCAAAATTCAGAAGGTACAAAAGGATCTTCACAAAAATGCATAGTCATATAGCCTAGGCTGTACAAACAATAAAAGAACACAACAAGTGACATGACTGTTAACACCTAAAAATGAGTCTACAGTTCTGTTCTTAAGGGAAGTAGCGAAAATTGCAAATAAAAGTGCCATCATGTTAACGTGTATCAACAATTATCAACATTTTGATATGGTAACCCACTCTAGTATCACATCTTCCAGACAACGATGGCAACTACAATGAACACAAGATTAAGTTACTAAGAAGTGGCACCACAGAAGTTAGTTGCTCAGCAAAACTGCTAATTACCAGGTGACGTGTCCATATAAAAGATGCTAGAAATAATATAATGAGTTATTAGGACACAATATATGTTCAGTGTGCAACATCCTCTGTGAAGGAGCAAAATGAATACTAGATCAAAAGGATTCTGAACTTTCATTTACATTGATCGGTGAAATGTTTTAGCATGTTAAGAGTCAAGGAAGCTATATAGGAAGCATATAATGACAGAAGAAATTGTGTAAAGAAAGAAAGGACAAACCAAAAGCAACAGAAGCCCCAATTTCTAAGTCACATAACTTGCAAGATATATAATTTTTCAGATATAGAACGAAGAGAAGTAAATCAAGAAGCAGACTTACAAAAGATAAGCCACCATATGATTTCAACAACTCAATCATGGCGTGTTTCTTGGCTCCTTCAGCATCAGCAAGCGGCTGTCATGAAAGGCGGAAATGCAAATGGTCGCAGTAAGCTATCTGATTGAATTTTCCAGATAAAAGAGAGAGGGAAAGTCTAGTGATCGAAGTAGAATTTGCACTTGAAATAACTAAAAATGCAAATTAGGCGTAGAGCGGAATAGCCAATCCAATAAATTGCTCGCTTATTTCCAAAATCCAACCACAGCAAAGAAGAAAGGTAAAGGTACAGCAAGCAATGGAATGGGAAAATACAGACACAGAGGAGATAGATTTAGCTATTGCATATAGAGGACAAAGGAGAAATTTAGTGAGGAATAAAGGAGATGAATCAATTAAAGAAAGATGATGAAATACCGTATTCTTCCAGCGATCTTGGGCGTTGACATCGGCGCCGTATTCGAGCAAGCACTTTGCAACATCGATCCAGCCATGGAGAGAGGCGACATGGAGGGAAGTGCGCATATCATAGTCCCTAGCTTGAACAAGGGAGCGATCTTCCTCGAGGAGCTTGCGGACGGCGGCGGCGTCGTTTTGATGAGCGTGCCAGAGTATGAGAGAAGTCCTGCTGACCCTAGCCTTCTCTTTCTGCTTATCAGAGGCGGAGGATCCCTTGGAAGGGGGCCCCGAATCCCCTCCTCTGCACGGTGAGGAACCCGAGCTCATGGATGAAAAAATGATCGGATCCGTAGCAAATTGAATCCAAAATTATCCGTAAGAAGCTGCAGAGAGAAGATTCTGGTTGGGGATAGGTTATGGACAGTTGGGAGTAAGAAATGGAAAAGGAAGAAGGGAGAGAGGTAATGGAAGCTTGGCGTGTTTGTTAACTTCCGGTTACTTTTTAAACTGAATCAGATTCTTCATCTGATTTTTTGTCTACTCTCCTCGCCCGTGATGGATGCGCCTAAACTAGTTTCCTATTTTTTTTTCTTTTTCAGATTTTTAATTTGGTGCAAGTATGACGTGTGACGTTGTGGGGCCGTATTATATGGATCTAGTCATACAAATATCTAAAATCAAGATTATCTAATACTTAGTTCCTCCATGATATTGTCAAGATTGTGGGGTCCAGCGTGGGACCCGCTGGGTAGCAAGCAAACCCAACTTGTTTTTCTTGTGAATAAAAATATAATTGCCTTCTAAAATCATCCACTAGCATTTTGGAATATTACACTCCTATTTTAAAATTTAAATAATAAATTAAATCAACTGTCATTTAAGAATAACACCAAATATTATATTCTAATGCGTGATTAAATTTGAACATAATTACAAGATAACTATAAAATCGGAATAAATAATTGTATTTCTAATAATGAATTAAAACAAAAGGCAAATGGCAAATGGCAAATGAACATGATAAAAATAATAGGACGTGTAAATATACTTAAATCAATTGCTGCAATTTCTTTCTTCTTTTTAGATATTTATTAGTTTGTCTGAAATGAATTTATAAATTACACTAATAATGGGATCCAATTTGAAGCAAATGCATCTCTTTTCTTTCTTTCTTTCTTTTCATCTTTCTTTCCTGTGTTAGATATAAGTCAGCTTCATTTAGTCTTCGAGAGACCGCTTACGGGCTCTCAAGCTGAGCTCTAGACTCCGAGGCAATGGAGGTGTCCTTCCCCTACGAAACAGCACTGCAAGTGCCCTCATCTTCTGGCAAAGATCAAACACCTGCGCCAAAACAAATTATATAGTCACACCCATTTCTTCAATTCAATATCAAAAGCATCATTTTAATGACATATAACTTGGTAGCTTACTGATGAAGCTTCAATCTCTGCGACACCCTCACAACCTTGACCTCCTCCCTGCAGTAAGTCACAGTATCGTGCAGCTTCCTTCTCGTCTTCAAATACCTGCAGCAAGAGAGAGATGGTTTCAGGAGATCTATTGTGGTTCAATTAGGTCCAGAATTAACCTTGTAAAGAGAGTAATAGGCAACTCCTTATTGGAGGGACTCATTGGTGTGATCATCTCAAGGTCACCATAACCAAAGCATAATGGCAGGAAAACACCAGAGCACAAGCAGCTCTAGCGGCTTCCTACCACTATACCACCCTTTTTTGGGTGGTTAAGACGTGGTGATGTAGTAAAAGTATCTGATATAGAAATTGAAAGGTGGTACAATTAATCCACTAGCAATAAAGTTCAACACTTTTGCTCAGGAGAAATTGTTCTATCCTAAGGAATTTTTAACAAATAGTGCATGCAGAAGTGGAACTATCTCACAGCTGAAATCTCAACAAATAATGGTTTTGCTGGCAAACAAGTAAATACTTACAAGTACTCCATCCCTAATGTCCTCCACAAGCATTTGGAACTTCGTTCCTCTAGACTGTTTAGCCTGGTTGCCATATTCAGATCTTCGCTTCCCTCCTTTAGAAAACAGTAACCCAAGCTCCCTTTCAACTTCACTATAAAAAAACCCAAACCTTAGGTCCAAGTGATGGTAAAAACAGCCTAAGTTAAGGAGGGGAAAAATCAGATGCAAATCAGACCTGCGATTTCTTCGTGTTTTCATTGTGCACAACTGGTTCTCTCTTTGAGTTAGTACATATACAGGCTTGGAAGCTTCTCTCCATGGGTTGGCGTCCAATACTGAAATTACAATAGAAGAAATTTGTGAAGCTTTTTATGGAGGAAAATAAATATGATACGATTTATCTCTAGAATCCTATGCCTTAAGATTAACATATCATACAATATCATCAAACAAACCGAACCCAGAAATAGTTCAACATGCCAAGGAATAGAAACAGATACTAGCATTAGAGTGCTCCCTGCTAAAGTGAATGAAGAAAAAGAAAGGGGAAAAGAGAACTGTGCAATCTCTCTACTTTAGAATTTTCATAGCTTCCTCTACTTGCCCATTCATGAAATTAGCGGGCAAGACCAACTACCCTAAAAGTTTTTAGCTAATAAGATCCCAAAGTGTTTGTAACTTATTGAACATATAACCTCACAAGAAAGCTATATATGAAGTTAAATTTTATTACATTCAAGCTAAATATGAACTTAATTTTTATTATGTTCCAAAATACTATTACATGTGAAAGTTGGACAGAAGCTTAACGCACGATCAATAAATCTACAAAGCATTATATATAATTAAGAACACAAAAGGGTGAGTAGAAACATAGAGATGAGATGTAGCGCCCGGGAAATGGAAGAAGAAGAAGAAGAAAGAAAAAAAAAAAAAAAAAAAAAAACGCGCGCGCCACGTCAGCAGACCCAGTCAGCAGTTCTGGCCAACCAGGACCTGCCACGTGGCAAAACCATGTCGACCGGGGACGGGCCACGTTGGCGATCCGCATGCGCTATCGGACGGCCCAGATCAATCGCGCGCACGGACGGCCCAGATTTAATTGTACGGACGGCTCAGATTAAATCAAAATGGACGGCTGAGATCAAAAGGCAAAAAGGTATAAATAAGACCCCCACACCAGACCCCAAACCCTAGTCGCCTGCCCTCGCCGGAGAAGACGAACCAGAAGCCAGCTGCCGCCACCCGCCGCCGCACCGGAGGGATTTCCGACCGCCGATCGAGGTAAATTTCATACCCCGACTCGTTTTTCCACGCTGATTTCCCCAGTGGCCAAATCGGAGCCAAAATCCCGACCAAACGGCCGGAAAACACGGCCGAAAGCCAGCGGCGCCGCCGCGCCCCTCCTCGGTTTTTGCCTCCGATGAGGCCCTTCCCGGCCTCCGTTTAATGCAATTTTTATATCACCGTGATCACCATTCTTTTCTCTACAGGTTGATCGGAGCCGAATCACCAAAACACAAACTTCACCGGAGAGCCACCGCACCCGAGAGCACCGCCACCGGTAAGCTTCGGTTTTCTGTAAATTTTCGGCCCCCCGAGGGTCGTAGGGTTGTTTTATCGCAGGAACCAATGCGAGTGTGGCCGAATTCGGCCAAAAACGGCCAACTCGAGGCGAACCGCCGCCGCAAGCGGCGTCGTCGTCGCCGGAGCACGGCGGAGCCGCCGTGCCGGAGTTGCGATATTGGCCGAAAGGGGCCCTGGGCCTAATTTGAGATTTTTTGGAACACGTGCAGGTACCAGTAATGCGTTTCAATTCCCCGGGAAAATTTCAGGAAAAATTGGGGACAGCCTGTAGGCGCACTGTGAAGCCGTGTTCGGACCCCGAAACGTGTAAGGACCCTTCACTCTATTTCCTATCACGGTCTTAAAGTTCAATAAATGATAAAACAGTATTTCATGAATCAACGAATGTGTGAAATTGCTTAAGATCGCTAATGGAGCCCGAGTCTAGTGTGTTTGTCGGTTAACTGTTATTTGGCCTGTTTACAGTTTTAAATGCAGTATGAGATTTGATGTTTTCATTTTATAGTTTCGTGTGCATATTTTACTGTTTTATTGATTATGGATTGAATGACTGGGATATTGATGCTGTATGTTGTTTGTTTGACATAAATTACCGTTTTACTTATTTGTATGTGATTGATGATACTGACTGAGGAAAAAAAAAAAGAATGAAAGATTATGTAAATGGGTAATTGTATAATGTGGTCAGTCTGACTAGATATCCTGGGAGATGGTGGACGGACCGGGTCCGTAGGGAACCCTACCGGGATTGTGGTCTCCCATACCGGACGGGGTATGGAGATCTTATGTGTTTTGACGCCCATACCGGACGGGGTATGGGGACGGCCCTGAAATACGATTTCAAGTGTTAAGGGTTAACGGGTAGCGGGACCCCTATGGATCCCCATGGATACTAGTGGGCTGGTAAATGAGGAAAATATATTGTGTAACGATTGAATTTCGAAAGACTTGATAAGTATTACGTTATACAGTTTATATATGATTTCATGATGATGATAATGTTATTGCTTTCGTACACTATTTTATGGATTCTATCGAAATAAGTGGATGGTGAAGGATTTATTATTGATAAAAGGTTTTGTTGTAAATTATGCTGCATTGGTCTTTTTGTGTTTTCTACCCACCTTTACCTCCGTGACGGTGAGATATCGTGATGTCTTTACTAGGCTAGTGTAGCTCATTTCTTATTTAATCATTTCAGATCAGGAAGATCTTGTTCCCGAGCCAGTTCCGCAGGAGGACGACGAAGGGGACGCCTAAAGACTCCATAGCCATATTTGTAGCTTTTACTTTCAAGTTTCTCCTTTAGATAGTTTGATCTTTTATATTGTGAGCACGTTTTTTATTTTAGTGTAAGGGATGTTAATCGAATTTTTGACTTCGCTTTCGCATTTGATATTTTTAATATACATTCCATTATGAATTTCCGGGGCTGTTACATGAGACTCCTAAAGTTTAATCCCCAGACTTTCCAGCTACTGTACTATGTGAAATTAATGAATTGGATGATCAACTGTTCCAAAATTTAAGCTGATAGAAAAAAACCTGATTTATTACTTATATAATACTGAAGACGAGCCCTCAAGTGAATGTTGAGAAATATGTAGAACTTAGTGCTACAGCTGTGAAGATCAAGATTCAATCACAGCTAAAACATGAAAAGCATGACTTTAAACTACACCATAGCATCCATGAGTGGAAAGAGAAAATGAGCCAGATCACATGAATCAGTTCCAGTTGGGATATTAATGATCCCCAAATAAATTATCTAAAACCAGAAATATTTGCAAAATCTAAGTGAGCATAACACTGAAGATGAAAAAAAACTAGGTTTCAACTGAAGATGTTGGCCAGACCCTATAAAAATTTCATAAGAACATGTAATTTATCCACAAAACTAGGAGAATATCACTTACTTAGCATTCAGCAGATTAAATTCAGTACAACATAAAGAAGCGATCGCAACAAGAATGGAAACTTATAGATACCGTCATAGCTGCTGGAATCGAAGCTCTGTTGCAGATGCCTGCGCATATCGTAAGCACGGGAGGAGACCCTCTTCACGAACTCATCAGGAGTCCCCGGAATGGTACCGTCCAAGTGGAGAGCCCTTTCCATATCCTCATTTCCATTATCATCTTCTCCGTCGTCTTGTCTGGCATCTTCCTGGCCGCTAAATTTGCAATTAACGACTTGCGGGGATACCCTCCTAGTAGGCGAGCGAAACAAGGAGGAGTAGCGGGGAAGGAAGAGAGCAGTGATGGAACGGGAAGAAGAGAGGGAGAGATGGCGGCGTCGCGAAGAGAAGAGGTGGGTACTGCGAGGCAGGACTATGGAAGGTGAGACTGATGGCAAGGAATCCATGATTATCAACTGTAGGTAAACAGTAATAGTAGCTTCCTCGTCTTGATCACCCAACTGAATATGCAGAAGAAGAAGAAGGTGTTTGTTTGGGAAGGCGTGAAGAAGTGTGTAACAGGGCCCGGGCGGTAACAAGCAAGCAAAGGAAGAAGAAGGAAAAATGGCTTTGTGAATCTGGAATGTGAATCTCGGATTTTTTTTTTTTTTTTTGCATGCGGTGGGACCTCAAGAGTTCAGGTCAAACACAGCAGCCTCTTAAATTTTTTTTTTTTTTTTTTTTTTTTTTCTCTCATAAATAATTAATTAAATACAATTAACAAAATGTTCAGTTTGTGTTCGGTCTAAAGAACAAAACTTAGAAAAATACAAAATAAGACTATTTCAATTTAATTATTTTTTAACTTAAACCCTTAATTCTTTGTATAAAAATTTAATTATTATCTTATATTAATTTGCAATGTTTTTTTTTCCTTTACTTCTATTTATGGGATAAATTAAATTAATAAGTGCATTGAACCATCTCGTTTGAAACTCATGCTTATCAAGTTTGGTTGTAGACTTTTAAAAATTATCAATTATCAAATGTTTAGCCGTATATTTTTAGTGCTACTCATATGTTAATGTTAATGAAAAGACTTAATTGTAAATATGGGAAGCTTTATTTGGAAACTTTTATTAAAAAAAAAAAAAACTTGTTTCGAGATAAATCTTTATCAGTGTGTGTTTTAAACGTGTTGCATGTGCTACTCATAGATTTCAATCATAGGGGAAAAACATATAGAAATACGTGAAGATAAGTACGAGCTCTGTACCATTTTTCTATCTCTGTTTTTCTATGCCACAGAACGTTCTCTATTCTGCTGTGGTATAAAACCTGAACAAATAATCCAACATGACCTCTTAGATGAAAAATTGATATAAAAAGGAATGAAATAAATCCAAATATTGAATACAGGGATCCACATGAAATTTGATGCAATGAATCCAATCATTTATTTCTCACTTGCTTCAATACATTGCCCACGACTTTTGCCACCATCAAGTGGGGTAGACATATAAGATGGTTCTACATGCAGTAACAGAAATACAGGCCAACGTCTATCTCTAGAACGATGCTACAACAGAACAAGCAAGGGGTGCAGATACACCGTATATGGCCTAAAATGGGGGACATGCCCATCACAATGTTAATCACCCTATATACAAGAACATGGACATCAAGAAAATAGTAAAGAGAAAAGAGGGGAAAGAATCACTAGTTTGATATCCAGATGAATCCGTGTGTCACTTAAGCTTGAAAAATAAGATGAGAATGATTGCAAAAACAAGAGCCGCAATGACTGAAGCAACAATCCATTTGTTCCTAGTAATCCTCCGGGACATGGTACTTAAGATTTTTTTACTCTTGTCAATGGCATCATCCACCCCATGAAGCTGTAGAACAAGAAAGAAAGATGTAAGACAAAACAATATGTTAACATCCCAAATATTGCTTAGATTCATTACTCTCTTCTCTAAGGACTTTAGATAAGATTGTCCACTGGAATATGAAAATGATATCCACTAGAGCCCCTTTTCAACAGCAACCTCATCTCACGTTTTATGTCTTCAGGGAAAAAGGGTACTGACCAAAGTAACACTAGGTAACCATCAAGTAAATGCTTACATAATTTTCCAACCCCAAATAAATTAAACTAAATTATTTAAGTTTACCTTGTTATGGGCATGTAAGAGAGTTTGCCGCTGTTGGTGTAGATCTTCCAGGATTGAGACACCAAGTTCTTCTGTCTCCAGCATGGTTCTTCTACTCTCCTTTATCCTATCACCTGACTGATTCAGTCTCTCTACTGACATGGTCAATCTTTCTCTTTGATCAGCAGAAACCTATACCAACTTCTACCAGTCACTAAAACCTTTTGAAGAAATTAAACAAGAGACAACCTGCATGGTGTCTGCTGTGTGAATATTCAAATAGCATCACATTTAAGTGGTTCACAAATTCATCATTTAGGTGGAAGTGAGAAAGAAACTAATTTCTAACAATACCTTAGCCAGTCACTTCAAATTAAAACAGAAGAGAAGAATTATAGTTTCTTTCAAAACCATCAAAAATATAATAATATGAATAAAATCAGCAGGACGTGCTGCACCAGAGAGAAGATGGTTGTATGATCCTATTTAGAGTACAAGATGAACAATATCAAATGGCTTTTGACCATTAAGTTATCCTTCCAAGTACCTTAGTTACCATTTGAAATTAAAAGAAAAGAATTTGTTTTCCTTTCTAAGCTACCAAGAAATAAGTAAAGCTAACATAAGTAAAGCAGCAGGAAAATCAAACTGCAAAGAGAGGCTTGTGTAAGCATATTCTGATATAAAAGGGACAAATCAAACAACAGTAGAAATAACCAGACGCCAGAATAAAGGAAATCCAAAGTATCAGTGCCTCATTAAATAAACTTCTATTCAGAAAAAGAGAAATTAGTACAATCCAGACATACCGCATGTGGATCCGCCATGCCGGCCTCTAGCAACTCCTCCCGTGTAACCTGGTTAGTATTAGGTGATGAAACTCTTTTGAATTCCCTCTTCAACTGATTCAGGTCAGACTTATACTCCCGTAATTTAGCAAGAAGCATGGCCTTTACACTTGGCTGCAAACTTCTTGCCTCAAGGTCCATTTTTCGAATCTGTCAAGACCCGAATAGAAAATTAGATATCATCTTACAAATCCCATCCAACAAATCCAAAGAAAAAAATCGTTGCACAAAAGAAGCAAGAAAGTTTGTGAATAATACCAAAACATCAGCCTCATCTATTCCTGACTTTATTTCAGAAACCTTCTCCTTCTTCTCTGCAAAATCACAACAAAACATAATCCCATTCCGTTAGAATCATTACTTAAACATTCAGAAGCATAAAAACCACAAACAAGCAAGCCCCGTAACACCATCACAACCAAGTACTTAACGAAGGCACAGAGCTCCCAGGTAATGTTGTTACTCTTAAAGCAAGAACACCATTCCAACCATATAAACAAACTCAAGAAACCATACTAGATTGAAACAGTACTAGCAACTTTATGAGCAAAACCGACAGCTTACATAGACTCCCACCCTGATTGCTAATTTCTACTCAATAGTTGTATTATACCCAAATCTCCTGACTGACGCGTCGTATTTACTTGACTTCATTCTGATTTCCCCGATACAAATTCTTCCATGAACCGGCAATCGAAATCACCAGTCACGAATTACTGCCAGATTTACATCAGACTCTTAAATCACGCAACAGAAGAAAATTACTTTTGATGAAAAAGCAACAAGCTGAAGGAAATCTAAATGAAACCCACGAATCGCGTGACAAGGAAAGGAAGTCAAAAGACATCTTCCAGATACGAAAAAGGAAAGTAAGAGAGAGAGAGAGAGAAGGACTATGAGAAATTCCACCTGCATCTGGAAGGAGGGAAGCCGAGTTACATTTTCTAGAGAGATTAGCGGAGAGCTCGCAGTACTGACGTTCGTAACCTTCGAAGACATCGCTCATCTTCTTAGAGATGTAGAATCGGCGGCCACCAAACAGAGTAAAGCAATATGAAGAGGATCTGAAAACGGAATCGGGCAGCGGGCTCTAGTTAATACTGAAGATTGATGAAGGAGAAGAGTAGGGGCCGTCCGTAGAAGCAGATGGTTAATAAGGAAAAGGAAGGTTCTTAAAAAAGCATTGCAGGCGGGTGAAAGTTAGGTCAGAATTGATTGAGAGAGAGAGAGAGAGAGAGAGAGAGAGAAGGGAGTTGCAGAAGAGGAAGATGAAGAATTGCTGTGAGCTTCGCGGAAAGAGAGCAAAAGGAACGTCCGTACATCCTACATAGATTTCATCCGTTCGGTAACTTGTCGGTAAAGCCGGGAAACAGTAGCAGATAAAACGGTGCGTTTTAAGTCCCTAATTATTGTGAATTAAAATTTTAGTAATAACTTCTATATAGTCATAACGGGTAAATTGTGAATTTGTGGTAATAATAATTACTATGGAATCACTAATCAACTTGTTTACTGTACTACTAAAAATTACATAATTCAATAATTACTATATCTTTTTCTCTACAAAAAATTTATGAATTTTATTTAAATTATGATCCTTCATATTTTTATTTGTATATTATTTTTTATTATATTATTAGTCTATATGTAATAAATTTACAAAATTTTAAAAAAAACATACTAAAATACAAATTTAATTCTTATAATATTATTTTTTTTATTTGGTATTTACGTTAATTTTGCATTAATTAGTCCATGTCCTTTCAAATAATATTTGAATTAATATTTTTTCATTATTAATATCTAATATTATTAACTCTAAATAATATGTGTAATATTTTTTTACATGTGACATCTTTTCCTAAACTATTAAACCACATTAGACGTCACATGATATCTAATCTATTAAAAAAAATTACACATTAAGCAGTTCATATTTATTCATCTAAAAAAAACTAGTCACATCTCTAATCTTTAATTCCTTTTTTCTCCTCTCTCCCATGTATAGAGATTCTGTAAAACTAAGTTCAAAATCTCAGATCTTGTTCTACCATAAATTCAAGCAAGATGAGTGGTAATTTCAAAATGTCTACAACCGATCTAAATGGAGCAGATCAACCCACTTAAAAAAAAAAATAATCGAACATTGTCTTAAAACACCATCGTCTTTTAATTTCAAAGCCCAAAGACTGCAATGCAAAGGTGGAGGGTACGAAATGGAGAATCTTACTTCCATCGGCATGCATCACCAACAATTTCTGGCTCACTCAAGAGCTCAACTTGAAAGTTGACAACAAGACCATCCAACGGCTCTTGTACCAAGTCAAGCCAGTAATCATTACATTCGCAAGAACTAGGGTTTCTCTTGCTCCTCCATCACCAGCGGTGCATTCCTTCTCAAGTTGGTCATCGGTTAGTTTATCAACTACCCCGATTTACAAGCTCGAGCCTTTTCTGCTAAGCCCAAAATTCAATTAGTTAGTGTGATTTATGATCTTGACCATCACTTCAGTAGGAATTATAAGATTAATTTGTTCAAACCAGTGATGTAGTATAAAAAGAATATTAATTAGAAATTTCAAGAATAGATATAGATGAAGCTGAAAGAGCAGTTTTAGAACTATGGAGTAGTATTGCTCATTTCAATTTATTTGAGTTTTTTTTGTAATATGAAATCATTTGAACCAGTTCACATAAATTTTTTTCTACCATATCAAATGTTATGTACATTTGACGAGACTTAAAAACATATTAGAAAATATTAGGTGTTTATTTGACAGACCTAATAGCACATCAAAAAATTTCAGGAATCCATAAATTCTACATGTAGAACTTGAAGTTAACAACTTTTGATATTAATAAAAAAAAGAGATCAACTCGAATATTATTCGAAAAGTATAGGAACTAAATTAATAAAAATTTAAAATAGAGATTAAACTAAAGACAAATAAATAGTACATAGACTATATTTATATTTATATTTTAAAAAATTATTTATTAGAAGACAAAATATTAAATTATCATTTATGACTTTCAAAATATTAATAAGAGAATATATGCTCCAAGAAGCATACTTTTGCTTGTGTAAATAACCTAATTTGGTTTATGGATAGAATACAGTACCATAATTTTTAGAATTGATATTTTATTTTTTAATTTTAAAATTAAACATTCAATTATTTGCTTATTCTTTAATTAAGATTCTTTTATAATTAATTACATTGAATTTTAATTAAGATTATTTTATAATTATCACCTAATTACCATTTATAAAAAAATAATGTTGCAACCATAGAATACACATCAAGAGTACAACTTAAATTTAATTTTCTTGTCTTCTCATTTTCTAAAAAATCATTATTTAATTTTCCTTTTTCTCTTCCTAACTTTCCTAGATTTTGATTTCATAAAAAAAAGAAAAAAATGAAAGAAAAATGAACGGTTTGAAGAAAAATGGAGAATGTATAGAAAGATTTGAAAGAAAATGAACTTAAATTTCATTTATGTGTCTTAAATAATGAACAATTAAAAATTATAACTTAGATAATTGTTAATTAACCATAAACAACCTAATAAATTTTAATTTCCTTTTCTTCTCCTTAAAGTGGAAATTGCATTTCCGTGTTGGTTCTAGGCAAAGACCCGTCTAATAATAATAATACATGCTCATCTTTCTTCTTCATGACTTCTATTTTCATCACTTCTTCATTTAGCAACCTACAATCGGAACATTACAATCTTTCAACTCACTTGAGCTCTCAAGTTATCTATCTATAAGGATAATATTTCATATATATCTAAAACATCAACCATTAAGAGTATACCCTAAAATCAATATCAACAGACTCCTAAAAGAACCACCACTAATAAATAGGACTTCAATATAGTTCTCGAAATCTAATAATTTGTTAAGAGTAATTTTCACAAATAACTAGTATAACGGTGTTATGTTTTCTAAACGTCCTTTGTAAATTTGTACATTTTCCCTCATCAAGTTTAGGAACTGATCCACTAAAACAATAAATAAGATTCAAATTGGTTCTAATAAGTGTGAAGTCCATAACTTTATTATAATTTAATGAGAGAGATTTGTTTTTTGTGATTCTACTCGCAAGATAAATTTTGATATATTTCTCTCCCTTTGAAAAACAATAATGAAATTCAATATGGTGTTACTCAAAGATCATAAAAAAGCTAATGTTGTAGGAATCGAGCATCAGTGAAACTTCTGTTGACAGAGAAAAAACTGTAACTCATTATTATGAATTATAAATTCTCTATTGAAACACAAAATTGGTTTCGCTAACGTGGGGGTGCTCTCTCTTCGCTTTAATAAGTTTATAGTATGTCTCCTAGTCGAATTCACTAGTGAACTCCACTTACTTGCAGGTGAAAATGAATTACTGCAACTAGAAAATCATTATTAAGCTGATATTTGAATTTTAGAAAGTATCATCAATTATGATTTGACTATTACAATGATGTAATATGTTAGAGCTCAGCAGAGTCCATGTTCCCCCCAACAAAATTGAAAATCCGCTGTATTTCTTCGAGGCATTTACAGTCCTTCCAAGAAGAGAGACAGGAAGAGCTCAATTCCACCTAAGGTTCCAGGTCATGAAACCTTGGAAAAATTAGTTACACACTTAACATTTGAATCAATAGAATCACAGAGAAACTTTCTTTTCCAAACCTCCACTTCCAGAGTCCTTTACATCATTTGAGAAGCAAATACAAATTTATAGCCTTAAATTCCAGGGATTTTGATGATTTATCCCTTTTCGCATATTCAAAATAGTAAAGTTTTAATTCCTTCTCTGCTGAGACTGCGTGAGATCGTGGAGGACCACAAAACCATTGGCGTCCCCTTTCCTCAGGCATTAACAATACTACTATACACATCGACAAGGTTCCACAGCAAAACTACGGTAACCAAAATATGAAAATGGAGTATCTAGAAACTTTCACCAACATCAGGAAAATCCCAATCTCTCAGCTTCCTTTAATTGTGCCAATCTGCACCTAGCTGTTCCAACCTATATCCGGATCTAATGAATCTCAACCATGAACGCCATTATTTCTCCAATTTCTGGGCATAAAATACCTTGAAAGAGCAGTCTGATACTCCGGGCTACACTCTCATTACAACATGCCATAACAAACTGATTCTGAATAACAGAATTACTCTACAGAAGCCTAACCTGCTGAACCAGCTCCTTCAGAGGCCACTGTTTCACTTGAATGGCCAGAATCAGACACCAAACTTCCAGCTGTTTCACCCAGCTTGACCTGTGACTGCCCCATATCTTGGTCAGGAAACACCTCAGCCTGTAAAGATGGAGCGATATTATTCACATGGAGCCATGTCAGTTCCCACAAGCTATCTCCACCGAGGGCACTCCTTTGTACAAGCACTCCCTTTGTCTTCATCACAAGCAAGATGTTCTTAAGAAGCTCAGGTACTGTCTCCTGAAGTTTCTCACTTTTTTTGCCTCTAACCTTTACCTTCATATATTTCTCCATTCGGCTGAGAACACCCAACCATAGCTTGCAGAAGGTTGTTAACTGTGACAGTTCAGGGAGTAACTGCAAGAACACTTTTGAAAGTAACTTCACAGCGAGGGTAAGAGTACCTTCCATGTTTCGGTAATCTTTTTGAGAGTGGCCCTGGGCAATTTCAAGCAAGTCATCAAGCACCGTGAAGATAACAAGATCAAAACATTGTAACCACAAACCATGAGCAAGTTGGATACCATCAACTCCTGTCAAACACTTCTGCAATGAGAGAAGAGCATGGTTCCTGACCTCCTCTCTCTGGTCCAAACAAACTTTTCTCAATCCTTGTACAAGCCTCAGCCACATCTCCCCAATATCCTGCGACATTTTAACAACTTCCTCCTCTCCCATTGTTTCCTTTGTTTCACAGGCCCACCTTTCCAAACTGTTAACAGAACCGGCCATAAGATCTAGGGCACGGACGGACCGCTCTGCTTGTCCAACACGAGACTCAGCAAACTGCCTTGCAGCATCTGTGCAGAGAATATAATTGGCTGGTAACAAGTGAGCTCCATCTAACATGATGAACAACAAAGCATCAAATCCAGCTTCAGAAGCTTCAGGGTGCCGAGCTGTGAAAGAAAGTAGAGACGTGATTGTTCTCCACCCCATTTGGGACCTGATGTGAGCAGCATTTGCTTTCACTAGGCGACTTACTTCCAGAGTAATTTGTTCACAGTATGCATCAGCTACACGAGCATCCAGCTTTGAGACAAGCTGCAGTGACCTCAAAAGTTCATCAGCAAGATTCTCTTTATATGGAAGCAGCCTCTGGCAGATTCGGAGGAGACCAAAAACGGCCTTCTCTACCAGTGCACAAGGCATGACAGTGGACTGAACAATATTAGCTATATGCTCATAAACACCCTGCCACAGAAGCACAATTCTATCTCGGTTGTTTAGGGTAATTGCAATAAGCAATTCCAGGCAGAAAACTGCAGTATCCTCATCCTCCGGAGTGCTACTCCCTTTTTGTGGTCGCCCTGCAGCCCAAATGAGTGCACGTGCAAGCTGCAATAAAGATTCAGCTTGCAGAAACTTACTTTCAGTAAATATACTATCAATATGACATTTTTGAATTGTCTGAAGAGTTCGTTGATGAGCAGCAAGTTGTTGTTCAGTAGGTTGTGATCTTGGCTCCTCTGTGTCCAGTGATAACAGTTGACTGAATCGGCCCATCAATCCAGAAGATCTCCTTGGAGTTCCCATTGATGGCATATGAGCTGCAGACAAAGAATTTGTAATAGGCTTTCCATGTCCAATATCAGCAGAGAGCTCAGATTCATCTGCTGCATCACTGGCCACACGAGCTGGAAGAAGACCAAGCTTATGCAACCGTAATATACAGTCCAAAATATTTCTCCAACCCGTACGAATATAATCACCATATCTATTTGCAATTGTAAAGACAGTGACAGTTGCCATCCTAGCTTTCGTGTCATCACCAAAGGCTAGCACAGGCTCCTCAACAGATGATGGGTTCAAAAGGGTTGTGAACTTACAGAGAGAGACAACCAAGTCATCCAGGACATCTTCTAGATGATGGCAGGCTGAAATCTTTGCGACAGCTAAGAATCCATCAATACATGTCTGGTAAACATCTTCATGTTCAGCATGATCAAATACAACAGAAATGGCTGCAATTGTTGGACCTGACATTATAGCAAACATGTCATGATCAAGGTAGGCTCTAGAATTGGATATGATATATGGCGCAGTTTTCTTAGATTTGTGCATCAGATCAATCCATCGGCTGGGGGTCATTTCAGGGTAACCAGCACCCTGCTCTGGAGTCGTGCGGATCTCATTCTTGCAAATTGAGTGGTAAAGCTCTGACAAGAATTCTCGAGGTAGATCGTTACCTCCATTTATGTGCCTATTATTCCGGATAAAATCCTCCTCTGTCATCTTTTTTTTAACTTGAATGTTGTGTTGATCGGTGTTAAGCATTATAAGTGAGTAGGATAACAAAAGAGCAGCGTCTTTGTTCGCCAGAATCTGCGGTGACTGCTCATAGTATCTTTCGGAGAATGCCTCAAGAACTCTTTGTATTTTTTGTGATTCTCCTGGCAACCGAAATGTTTCCAAGAATAACCGAAGTGCTGTATCCAGATTCATGTCTTGGAAATCAAATGTCCCAGCAAATTCATGAAGAACCTGAACGCAGAACTCATCATGGTTTCCAAGGAAATCCCCGACAAGGTTCTTATCTAAACCAGCAGTGTACCTGAAAAAGCAAGCCACACTTTGGGGATCAAGTTTGTCAGGCAAAAGATGTGTTCCTTGGAGAAACTCTAATCCTTTTTTGGGATCACGATTGAAGTGATCAGCTCCAATCATTAATCTTCTTTTGATATACTTCCTTCGTCGGACAAATGGAACCCAATGACTAGGATCATTATAGTTGTCACATTTCACCATCCAGAATGGTGTATACTCCTCAAGGTTAACTGGAACTTGCTCCAAACTCACTGATCCATTGCCTATCCTCTCAGCCATTCCCTGAATTACAGCAATCAGACCATCCAAAGCAAGTATGTGCATTGCAGACAACGGGCAGTTAACTGGAAATGCACTCTTGGATAAGAGATTAGCTAGGTCTTCAAACACATTACTGCAAGTTATGTCACAATCTAAGTTAGCATACATCTCGACCATAAAAGTTTTCTGCCTGCAGAAGTCAACAAGAGCTTCCATTGCAACTTCTTGCTGCTGATATGAAGCCCCATATCTGCCTTGGGCAAGCCTTAAAATTACGCATGAAAAGAATGCCTCAAGCTGGAGTTTAAGTTCAGTGCGCAGATGGTGATATAAATTGAGAACTATGCTACAAACCATTGAAAGAATAAGTGGGCTCATTGACAAGCCAAATTGCATCAAATTATGAAATAATTCATCTTGAATCAAATTCAATAACCTTGGATGATGTCGAATGGAGGGCCCACCTAACTCTATGGCCGAGTTAATTAAGCCCAAAGCAAAAAGTGGCACATCTTCATCAAATGCTACAGTATTTGATCGAGGACCCATTCCCATATGCTCAACCACATTAAGCAGAGAGCACAAAAAGTGAAATATCTCCACCATACAAGGAACCCCATAAGGTTCTGTCATGAGATGCAAATCAAACGAAACAGCCTCCTGTCCACTTCCAGCCCCAATAGTACCATCTTCTACCATAGTGGCTGCCAGACTCAAAGAAGTATTAGATGCAAAGTTTGCAGAGGAATTTTGACCATCATATTCAGAGTTAGCATTACCATTCTCTATTTGTTTACTCCCAAAAGCATAATCGTTATCAATCCCACCAATCTGCACAAGAAACAATTTGTTTTAAGAATAGACATAAATAAAATTGTGCTGGCTGCCAGCAGTCCATGCATATGTTTCTGAACTTTCTGGTCTTTCACCCATAGATATATCAATATGGCTAATTATCAGAAACTAACTTTTAAATTCAAATAATGTTAATATATGATGGCATGTAGGCAAGGTCAGATTCATTCTACGAATAGCATCAATATCACCATCATTGATGACTTCAAGTTTAAAGCCACTGCAACCGTTTCAAGGATGCTCTATTACCTTGCCCAATAAACAAGAGCAGAAAATGAAATTGAAAAAAATATACATATCGAGGGATTTTATTCAGTTAAAAAAAAAACAAAAAGAAAACTAGTGCAAATTTAATTATGAAGAAGCTCTTCATTCAAATTTCTGAGAATGCCAAGCCAGGATGTAGAACAATATTTCTACCTCTACTTTGTTTCTTACATAGATATTAAGAGAAATAATCAAGACAAAAACAGTTGATGTTGCAACCAAAAAGAAGCTGAAGAGGAAAGGAAGATCAGCTATACCTCTTGTTTGACAGTAGTAGTTCTATTAACCAATGCGCATTCTGTATTGTCGATATCAGCGAGGTGCAGAAAAATACACCTAACAAGTTCATGCATTGTATGGCGAGCTAGACGCTGCAACAACTCACCTTTACTCCCTGCTTGATGGACTATACGGAAGCAAGTGTTCACAATGGTGCAGACATGCTGATTACTTAGCATAGCTGACGCTTTACTTTTCATACAAGCCAGTAGAACCTGAAGTATCTTCATCAGCACAACTTCTTCTGATGCAGGATCTGTCACCTCAAATCGGCAGCTAGTCACAGCATCAACTACCAGATGCATAGCAGCTTCCACATTAACAGTATTTTGATCAATCACATCAAGAGTTAAAATCTTGTAAACGGATGAAAGAGCAACACCAGTAATTGGTGCACCAGTTTCATCTGATCGAATCACATCTAGAAATGGCTGGAGGTACAAGGCTGGATTTATGGCATGCCACTGATGTTGCCATGAGAAAATTTGCTTCCGTAACACCTTCAGAGACTGAATCAACGAGTGTTCTAGCTGATCATCACCTGACATGTAACGTCCTCCCCACCTTACATTTCTCCTCATCACTGCCAATACAGCACCAACTTCTGTATTGATCATGCATGCTAAAGTAGCTCTGTTAGAATTAGTATCATCAAAGTCCTCAGGCTCTTCCTCAATTGCCTTGATTCCAGATTGCAACTTCAGACGCCCCATCTTGTATAATGTTCTATGAATCAAGCCTAAGGTCTTTATGTAGTTACAAACTGTCACCCCCTGGGGTAAGAGAGACCTGGCTGAAACATAACCTTAACAGTGGGAAAAAGACATAATCAACAGCAATTTGAATATAGAAACAGCTAATTGAGTCTCAACAGAAAACATTAGTAAATAAGAACAACTACATTACGAGCAACCTGAGACACTGCCTCTAATTCATACAGAAACAGGATAGGCAACTAAAGATGGAAGTGTAACGCAGCAAATACATGTCTGAGTGATGATGCCTATCCACAAGCATATTCATACTAATGCAAGCACATTACTAAGAGAAACCTTTTCTCTCTCCTTTGAGATCTGTATCCCATGTCAGACCCTAGGTCAAAAAATGTGCTCTTTCCAAGAAATGACAGGTCACTTATCTGAAGTCATCTTTATTTTCCAACTTCTTTTCAAGGATCTTTCTTCTCCCAATAATGACTGTACTTAACATTCAGAACTTAGTAAACAATGCTTAAGCCAATAAGATTCGTTGAGTACAACAAGAAACATGTCAGAAATGCAAAGGAGTGAAACTGCGAAAGATCCCAACACCATCTTGCAAATGCCAAGAAGGCCAAGTAGCAAAAAACAGTCATCCATTATCAGGACACTACGAGACCCTACCAACAATAACACTGCCCTCTAAGCCACTTGTTACCTTCCAACTCGGAACTTTTCCATTACTTAGAAGTTCCGCAACTACCATTTTCTCTATTGCCCCCTCCCCAAAAGCTACATGTTTCTGTTAAGACCCTAAAAGACTTGGATGCAGATGGTAAAAAGACTACTGAGGGAGGTGGCAAGGCACTCCAGGTTTATTATCAGGAAAAAAAAAAAGAGAGAAAAATATCTGCTGAGCTGAGCTGGCATACCAGGTTTGGGTATTTAAAAAAGGAATGATTCTTTATTTCAAAAAAATAAAAATAAAAGGATCGATTCTATTATTGTGGCTGGTAGAGTTTTACAACTTTACTATTAGGATTCTTACTGTTATGCTATGTTAGATTTTTCTGTATTTCCGTACTAGAGTGAGAATTTAAGAGGATGTAGCCATGTAATGGGAATACCACAATTTGCCTGCAACCTTTTTTCTGGATTAATCAGCAGACTCCAGAATCCTTCTAAATTCTCTCTTCTTACCTTCTCTCTTCTCCTCTCTCATTCTAACCCTAAAAATCTCTTTTCTCTCTTCTCTACTCATCGCTAAACCTTCTATCTCTCTTTCACTATCTCAAACAAGTCCACAGCGGAGTACATGTCTGCAGCTCCTAAAACCCTGGTACTAGAGCCTCCCGATTCTGAGGACACCTTGACATCTAGAGCTGAAAGGCTGCCATGATGGGCATCAACAAATCCAACTATTGGAAGACTTCTTCGAGGATTTGATCAGAAATTGAAGGACTTCATGGAAAAAGTTTATAACACTATGCAGCAGAATGCTGATGAGCTCAAAGAATCACAAAAACAGAACCAGGTGAGGCTGGAAGCATGTTTTGAAGCTTAGTGGAAATGGTGTGCACCATGCTATAACCCCTTGAAACACCAGCCCAGGTATCTTCTTCCCCTTTACTTAGTCAGCCTCACAAGGGTATTGTACCCACTCCAAGGACAAGGGAGCAGGGAGGACTGGTAATGGTCCAGAGTCCAGTCAGAGTCACTCAAACAGAGCATTTCTAAGGATACAAGTACCCATCTTTGATGGTGTAAACCTGCAGTAATGGATTAGGAGGTGCCTGGATTATTTCAGGTGCATGGGGTTGCGGAAGAGCAGAAAGTTAAGCTACTGACTCTGTTTTTGGGTGAAATGGCTGATGTCTGGTATCAAGGGTGGCAAGCTCAGAATCAGCCTCAATGTCAGAAAGAGTTTGTTTAAGAACTTAGTAGAAGGTATGGAAAAGCAATCTATATTGATGTTCTGGAAGAGTTTTACAAACTCACTCAAGAGGGGATTGTTTTAGAATACCAAGCACGATTTGAAGAGCTATGCTCATTGGTATCGAGGAAGACCCCAACCCTTAGTGAAAAATACTTCATTTTCCAGTTTATAAACAGATTGGATGAACTTAAACAATTGATCAAACTCCTTAAACATAGAAATTTAAACCAAGCTTTCAAACTGGCCTTAGTTCAAGAACAAGCTGCAGAAGTAAGGTCCCAATGCAAGAAAATTTATCCAAAAATATCCACTAGCTATCCTTCAAAATCAACCATAAACCCAATCCACAACCCCATAACTCAACCAAAACAAGCTCATCATATACCTACCTGCATCAGACGCAGCCACCAAAAGCCAAACATACCAGAAAACTGGGCCCTACCATCACCAAAAAGCCAACCTGAATGACCACAAAGATCCTTTCCCGCTTCAAATGTGAGAAGAGATTCTTCCCAGGCGACCAATGTAAAACACAGGCCTGTCTTGGCCTTTGAGGGGTGTAAGGAGGAGCAAAAGGAAGAGGGAGTGGAGACAGAAAAGGCAGAAGACACAGGACCCATATCTTTGCAGGCTATTCAAGGGGTGGTTGCGGGTGGTAAGAAAACAAGGGATGCTGCAGAAGAAGCAAAATGTCATATTACTAGATAGCACCAGCACACATTCCTTCTTGGATCAAGTGTGGCTAAACACCAAATGAACAAAATGGTAAATCAGAAGATTCTTACTGTTGTTGTGACCAATAGACAAAAGGTCACTAGTGAAGGTGAATGTGCCAGGAGTTTACTGGAAAATGCAGAGCTATATATTCAGTTACAACTTGAGAATCTTACAGCTTCATTGTTATGATATGATACTTGAAGTAGGCAGGATGAGAGAGTTCAGCCTCATTATCTTTGATTTTACACTGCCTTGTATATCATTTACTATGGATGGGAGAGAGATTAAAATGATGGGTCAGGCCAAGAGTAACAAACTAAGAAGGGTAAGTTGCAACGGGCTGAACAAAATGATAAGGAAGAAATGGAAGTCAAATGTAGCTGCAATTTTTTGTGTTGGGAGATAACAGTCTGGAAGAAGGAGAAAATGTTGAGAATTCAGAAGCCAACAGCCTACAGAGGTAGCAAAACGTGGGGTTAACTGACCTGCTGAACAGTTTTCTAATGTGTTCACACAGCCACAGGGTCCTACCACCAGCGAGAGACCTTAATCATCCCATGCCTGCTGATATCCACATTTCCAAAAGAAGGAGATTGAATGACAAGTCAAGCAAATGATGGATATTTCAATCATCCGCACCAGTCGTAACCCCTTTGCATCCCTAGTTCTTTGGTAAAGAAGAATGATAGGACTTGGCGATTCTGTGTGGATTATAAGGAACTGAATACAATTACAATTAAAGACAAGTTTCCAACCCTGATAATCGATGATTTGTTAGATGAGTTGAATGGGGCTACTATCTTTTCCAAGATCGAGTTGAGAGTAGGTCACCACCAAATATGAGTGAAGGCGGAGGATGTTCACAAGATGGCCTTCTGAACATACCAAAGC
Source organism: Carica papaya (assembly GCF_054855325.1). NCBI lineage: Eukaryota > Viridiplantae > Streptophyta > Magnoliopsida > Brassicales > Caricaceae > Carica > Carica papaya. Next base: position 9,518,301 of record NC_142310.1, on the reverse strand, counting down.
CATTATGTATTCAAGGTCATACCTCTTGGCTTGATCAATACTCACGCACCTTGCAGGCTATAACGAACCATTTGTTTTGGAATTATTTAAGGCAGTTCGTGTTGATTTTTTTTTTAAAATCACATACTAGTATATAGTAAGTCAATGGAGGATCATCAATACCTTGAAATTGTTGTGAAGACATTGAGAGAAAATCAGCTTTTTGCCAAGCATTCAAAGTGTAAATTTCGCATGGGAGAGGTGGACTGTTTGGGTCATATTATATCCGGCCAAGAGATGAGGATAGACTCTTAGAAGACAGAGACAATTGCTTTATGGCCACAGCCCAAGACACTTAAGGCCTTGAGGGGATTCCTCAGGTTTACAGTATTTACTATAAGTTCGAGTGAAATTATGGGTCCATTTGCGGACCCTTTACTGACATGCTAAAAAATAACAGGTTCCAGTGGTCTGATGTGGGGGAGGAGGCTTTCGACCACCTCAAGCTAACAACCACAGCCCCGGTGTTTAGACTTCTTGATTTTAACCAATCCTTTGTGTCGGAGGCAGCTGCAAGTGGAAAGGATTGGAAGTAATTCTGATGCATGAAGGCAGACCTATTGCCTTTGTCAACAAGCGCCTTATGCCTAACATAATTTGTCCCCTCCCCATCTATGAGAAGGAGCTTTGGCCATAATCTATGTCATCTCAAAATGGAGGCACTATCTCGAAGGAGCTCCATTATCATCAAGATAGATTTTTTTAAAAAACGCACAAGAGATTTCCCAGACAATGAGTAATTACATGGTACAATGATAATGGGGTTGTTACGTTGTTGGGCTTGATTACACAATCCAGTCCAAGAAAGGTGTAGAAATTAAGGTGGTCGATGCATTGTCATGCATAAACTGCCAAAGCAGGAGCTGGACAAAGCGGACAGCAGCCAGGAGGCGGCAGAATTAAAGGCAGTAGCCACACAGGTTACTCCTGCTTGGTTGACTGAAATGATGACTAGTTACAAGATAGAAAAGGGGGCTGCCCGGTTAGTAGAGGAATTGATGATAGCACCAGTTTCCATCCTCCTCATCGACTTAAGCAGGGAATTTTAAGATATAATGGAAGAACCTACATCGAAGAACAAGCTGATCTTAGACAGAAAATACTTTAAGAATGCCACAGCTCAGCCGTGGGAGGTCACTCCAGGGTTAGAGGCACCTATGAGAAAGTTAAGCAGCATTTCTACTAGCCTAATAACAAACAAGGGGTAGCCGAATTGATTAAAGAATGTGAAGTACACCAAAACTGAAAATCTAAAAGGGTGGCAACTCCAGGATTTCCAACAGCCCCTGCCCATACCTCACCAAGCCTGGACTCATGCCTCTATGAACTTCATAAAGCAGCTAACCAGATCAGGAAATAAAGATACCATGCTGGTGGTAGTGGATCAATTCACAAAATATGGGCATTTCATTGCCCTTAGACACCCCCTCTCCGCATATCCAATAGCCAAAGCATACACTGATAAGGTTCACAAGCTGCATGGGACACCCAAGATTCTTGTCACCAATAGAGACAATATATTCACAAGTTTGTTTTGACAAGAATTACGAGGATTAGGGGCACTACACTCCCTTTGAGCTCCGCTTACCATCTCCAGAAAGATGGTCAAATGGAGAGGCTGAATCAATGTCTAGGATCCTATCCCTGTTGCATGTCTTTTTGAAAACCGCAGCAGTGGGCAAAATGATTAAGTTTGGCAGAATGGTGGTATAACACCAGTCATCATTCTAGTTTGGGAACAACCCCCTTTTCAGGCTCTCTAGGGTATGACACCTCCCCATTTCATGGACACCACAGAATTGACACTCCCTCATCCCAACTGCACGCAAACTGAAATTACCTGACCATGCTAGAATACAACCTATGTTCCATGTTTCTCTTTTGAAAAAATATATTCCCTAAAGCAATGTTCAATGTGATGAATTGTCTGCACTGGACATAATGGAACTTCCAAATTTTGCAAAAGAGAACAATCCAGAAAGGAGAACAGAAAACAGAGCAAGGTCTGATGCAGTGGGCTAACTGGGAACCCGAAGAGACTACCTGGAAAGACATCAATTTTCTAAATAAGCAATTTCCATAAATTTTTCCTCGAGGACAAGGAAGTTTCCAAGGGAGAGTTGTTAAGACTCTAAAAGACTTGGATCAAAATGGCAAAAAGACCACTGAAGAAGGTGGCAGGAACTCCAGGTTTATTATCGGAAAAAAAAGAAGAAAAAGTATATGCTGAGCTAAGTTTGCATACCAAGTTTGGGTATTCAGAAATGGAATAATTCTGTTATCGTGGCTGGTAGTTTTACAGCTGTAGGTAGTACTATTAGGATTTCCTTTCTGCTTGCTAGAGTTTTCTGCATTTCCATACTAGAGTGAGAATTTAAGAGAAAGTAGTCATGTAATGAGTATACTGTAATTTGCCTACATCTTTTTCCTGAATTAATCAGCAGACTCCAGAATATTTCTAAATGCTCTCTTCTCACCTTCTCTCTTCTTCTCCTCTCTCATTCTAACACTAAAAATCTCTCTTTTCTCTTATCTCTAGTCCTCTCTAGAACCTTCTCTCTCTTTCACTATGTCACACAAGTCCACAGCAGAGTACATATATGAAGCTGCTAATAGTTTCCCAATTCACCAGTGCTGATACAGTTGTAAATTTAGAAACTAAAAGATCTTTGGAGTTCCAAAGAGACCAATAACAAGGTTCGAGCACTAGGGTGGAAACAAGTGTAATTTCATTTGAACATCCCTGGACAACAGTCAATGAGTACTAGAATCCAGAACCACAAGGCCATCAGTTTAACTTCATAGTAATCTCATGCTATGAGAGACTCAAAATCATCATATGGGAATGGAGTATTAAGTCAACAAGAGTACACTTAACAGTTTCGCAGGACATAGTTCTACATTATCATTTCATGCTACATTTCATTTAACTGTAATGCTAGCTGCAACGCAAAAAGATTAATAGTATTAAGTCCATGAATTGAACACAGGATGAGTACTACGACCCCATCGTAAACACAAGATCGGAGCACATTTAACATACAAACTAAATCAGATTTAACCAATCATTTTATTGCTACGGAAACATAAGAAGAAAAAAACTGACTAAAACATTGGATATACGGATATCATTAGCCGATACCAAGGGGAGCAAACTTGTAAACAAGCACTAAACCCTGTGCAGCTCTTGACTTTGTTCAGGTCAACTTTTTGAGAATCAGAGGAAATAATACAAAAATCACAAGAATCAAGTTGTTTTTTCTTCCATATTTTCTTTCCATAAATTTCCCGGAAAAAATACGGACTTGCAATGTCTATAACAAAATCTAGGAGACACGAATTTGAAAAAGAGAATGATAAAGTAGCGCATTAAACGTAGAGAACGAAATTGATAAGAGAGAAGTGTGGGGATGGGATCGTGAGAAATGCATTACTCACCTTTGAGGATCCAGATTGGAAGATCTATTCAGAATTTCTTCACATGAGAGAGAGAGAGAGAAAGAGAGAGGAGAGAGAGAGAGAGAGAGAGCCTGAGCGAGGAAAGCAAAAGGGAGTCGCGAGACGGAGGCAGAGGAAAGAAATTAAACGCAGAAGAGAATTTACAAAAGAACCCCTACAAAATTGTGTATTTTAATCGCAATTCACAAATACGCGGCAAAAAAAGGTTTTTGCTATTTCCAGAAAGGCATTTTATTTTTATATATTACAGATCTACCCCAGTAAACTAATAATGTTTAAACGTTGGTCCCTGCAGAGCGCAGGCCACATCACATGAAACGTTGATTGGACTTGCGCATGTCTAGTGAATTGGACCCTTTCGTTTAACCATGTAATTATTGATCGGTTCAAGTTCAAATAGAAAAATTGAAAATGCAAATTCCTGATTGTTATAAGCATTACCAAAATTATTTCTAAAAAAATAAGAATAATAACTGTATGGATAATTTTTGGTTATTTGATTTTTTAGATGATAAATAAAATATTGTACTAAATTAACTTTTTTTTTTCTCACAGTAGAGTTGGTTAGATTAGTCAAAAGATTATTATTGATTCAAAAAAGTAAGGTGTCAATATCTTTTCATGGTAAGAAGAGATAGAAAAAATGCTTTGAGATAATATTCGAGTATAAATGCATCAACGCTGAAGTAACTCATGCTATATTCTCAAAAAAAACTGAAACCACCTTCAACAAATGGTATCTCTACCCAAAACCGACACAAGTGGGTAGATAAAGAATATCCAAATACATAAGACAAGTTTTTTAAAAAAAAAACTCGATAAAATAGTATCGTAACTTTGGAAGAATGGGTGCTTCCTCACAAAAGGGATCGCAATGACCAAGACCAAACGACTATTTACCAAAAACACAAGTCTTTATAAAGTCATAATGTAACAACCAAAATTTTTATTTTATTTTTATTTTTATTTTATTTTAATTTTTATTGAAATTTTGTTTAATTTTATTCTATTTTAATATTTAATTTATAAAGTTTTAATTTAATTTAATTTAATAGAAATAAAAATAATAATAATAATAAAATAAGGTAAAATTATTTTTGAGATTTAATTAAAATTGATTTTGAGAAAAATAGGTGAAATTTTGGATTCTGGGGGTATTTTTAAAAAGAAAATCAAAAACTGGGGGTCAAAACGTAATTTAAAAAAATAGTGCCACATCAGCAGCCCGATCAGCAGCACTGACAAACCAGGACACGCCGCGTGGCAGGGACGCTAACGCGGGAAGCCACGCGGGACGGAGACACATGGGCGATCTGCGTGCGCGCGATCGGACGGCCCATATCCGTTCCCGCGCGCACGGACGGCCCAGATCCGTTCTCGCGCGCACGGACGGCCCAAATCAAAGGCGCGCATGGATGGCCCAGATCTCACGCGTGCGGACGGTGCAGATTTGATCACGCACGGACGGTCCAGATCGCATCGCGATGGACAGCCCAGATTTATTTCTAATTTAATCGCGATCGAACGGCCCATATTAAATCATGATGGACGGCTCAGATTAAAAAGGGAGGGTTACAAATAATCACATCCACACCCAACCCCAAACCCTAGCAGCCAGAACCCTCGCCGGAGAAGACGACCCAACCACCGGAGGAACCGGCTGCCGCCACCCGCCGCCGCACCGGAGGACTTTTCGGCTGCCAAACGAGGTAAAATTTTCCCCTTGGCTTGTTTTTCGATGTCGAACCTCTCTGTGGCCAAATCGTAGCCAAACCACCAGCTGATTGGCCGGAAAACACCGTTGAAGTCCAGCGGCGCCGCCGCGGATTTTCTCAGTTTTTACCTCCGATGATGCGCTTTCCGTTTCTCGTTCGATGTAAGTTTTATACCACTGTGACCACCGTCCTTTTCTCTACAGGTTGATCAGAGCAAAACACGAAATTACAACTCACGCCGAAGGAGCCGCCGTACCCGAGAGCTTCGCCGCCGGTAAGTCTCAGTTTTCTAGAATTTTTTGGCCCACCGAGGGCCCTCGGGATGTTTTATCACAGGAACCAATGCAAGTTTGGCCGAATTCGGCCGAAAATGGCCAACCCGAGGTGGATTGCCGCCGTGGGTGGTGGCGCCATCGCTGGAGCACGGCGGAGCCGCCGTGCCAGAATTTTAAAATTGGCCGAAAGGGCCCCGGGTCTAATTTAGAATTTTTTGGGGACATGTGTAGGTACTGGAAGTGTGTTTCAGTTTTCAGAAAAAAATTCAGGGAATCTAGGGGCTGCCCGTAGGCGCAGTGAGAACCCAATTTCAGACTTCGAAACAAGTAAGAATCACTCACCATATTTCCTATTATGGCATTAAAGCTTAATAAATAATAAAATGGTATGTTATGAATTAATATATATGTATAATTAATTAAGGTTGTTAATGGAGCCTGAATCTGATGTGTTTTTCGGTCAGTTGTTGTTTGATTTATTTTACAGTTTTAAATACAGTATGGTGCCTGATGTGTTTATTCTATGATTTCGTATGCATGAATGACAGTTTCATTTATTATGGTTTGACTTATTGTGATGTTGAGTTGGTTTGTTTGGTATCCATTTTTGGTTTACGTGTTTATGTTTGATTGGATAATTGAGACTAAGAAAAATAGAAAAAAGTATGTGAATTGATAAATAGATAACGTCGACAGCCTAACTAGATATCCTGGGAGATGGTGGACGGATTGGATCCATAGGGAACCCTACCGGGAACATGGTCTCTCATATCAGACGGGATATGGAGACTTTATGTGTTTTGGAGCCCATACCGGACAGGGTATGGGGACAACCCGTTTCACCTTCATACCGGACGGAGTATTGAGGTTTATGATTTTGGTGCCCAGACGAGGTATGGGGACGGCCCTAGAATTAAGTTATTAATGTGAATGGTTCACGTGTAGCGGGGACCCCCTATGGATCCCCATGGATACTAATAGGCTAATAAAAGAGGAAAATTGTTGTCTGATGATTAAAATACAAAAACATGATATGTGTTATCTTGCAAAGTGTGCGTGATCTTATGATATTTATGATGTAATTGTTTTCATAATCTCACCGAGGTAGGTGGACAGTAAAGGGTTTTATTATTGATAAATGAGTTTGTTATAAATTATGCTCCATTGATCGTTTTCGTTTTCTACCAACCTTTATTTCTGTGACAGTGAGATAGTATGATGTCTTTGCTAGGCTAGTGTAGCTCATTCCTTACTTAACCATTTCAGATCATAAGGATTTGGTTGTCGAGCCTGTTCTGCAGGAATACGGCGAGTAGAAGCCAAAGAATTTACTAGTTTTTCTTACAGCATTCATTCATAGTATTTCCTTTAAGTTAGTTTATTCTTTCATACTTTAATTCGTTTTGGTTATTGTGTAAGGGATGTTAATCATAATCTATTTTATTTCGCTTCCGCACTTAGAATAAATATATATATATACATTTCCTTTTAATTTCTAGGGCCGTTACAGTTGGTATCAGAGCCGCGTTCCTCGAACCCGTCCTTTACACAATAATATTTAGAGGAATACCAAACTGAGAATTATTACTCAACCCTTCCTTGTGAAATACAGGTGCAGAGAGATGAGGAGAGGGAGACCCCCACTAAACCGAGCAGCCCGGGATGATTCGTTTCGGGAGGATGTTGACATAATATTTGAGATGCTCGAAAGGATCATGGCTGCTCAACAAGGTCGAGAGGAGAGAAGGGAATGACCCGACCCTCCCCCACTACCACAGTTTGAGCCACCGCTACAGTAGGCGAATCCCGAGTCACCCCGGCAAGAGCCTGCTCCTCCACAGTACCACTTGGTACCACCGCCGCAGTATAATCCAGTGCCTCAGCCACAGTATTGCCCAGCACCACCACAGTATGATCCAGTGCCCCCAATATATCAGCAGGTGCCACCACAGGGCCCCCCAGTCTATCCTCAACCCGGCCCAGTCCTTCTTCCACGAGACCCAGCTCCTTCCTTGATTGACCTGGGCTACGTAGAGAGGTACAGGAGACTAAACCCTTCCACTTTTGCAGGGGAGTCCTCTTTCGAAGATGTCCAGTACTGGTTGGCAGAGACAGAGAAGGCTTTCGAGACCTTAGGAGTGGTTCCTGAGCAAAGGGTTACTCTTGCTTCCTACATGCTGGTGGGGGAAGCAGATCATTGGTGGGAGCTCAAGCAGACCACCCTGCCCATGCCTGTCACTTGGGAACAGTTCTTAGCAGCCTTTCATGTTGTGTACCTCCCCAAGCACATCCGATATTTAAAGGAGACGGAGTTTGTTTAGCTGGTCCAGGGAAACATGACAGTGTCGGAATACACTCGTAAGTTCCTAGAGTTGGGCCGATACTCTCCTGAAACATTAATGGATGAGGGCAGAAAGGCCAGGAGGTTCCAGTGGGGCCTCCACCCAGAGATCAAGCGGCACTTGTTGGTACTAAAGCTCAAGACATATTTAGTTGTTCTAGCAAAGGCGCAGATCGTGGAGATGAGTTTCAACACCCTTTCCCAGTCATCAGGGAGTCACAGACCCTCAGATCCACCCCGCAGACCAGCACCTACTGCGCTTGTCCAACAAAATAAGAGGCACAGACCGGCGATCCAGGCTCCCCCTCAGGCTCCAGGGGCAGCACGTGACAAGATCTGTCAGCATTGCGGCAGAGATCACGGGGACCGACCATGCTATCGCCTCAATAACACTTGTCGCATATGTGGTAGTGCCCAGTACTATGCGAGAGAGTGCCCGAGGAACCAGAACCAATGAAGACCTCTTTTTCAGGGCAGGGTTTACAACCTCACCCAGCAGGATGCCGACACCGACTTGGACGTGGTACATGATATGTACACTATATGTGACCATATTGCTCATGTTTTATTTGACACTGGTGCATCGTATTCATTTGTTTCACATATTTTTGCATCCAAACTTAATGTATCACCTGATAAACTTTATTCAATGTTGTTTGTGTCTACTGCTGGGGGTGAAACACTATTAGAGGAAGTTATCTATAGGGCTTATGCCGTGAAGATAGCAAAAAAGAAACAGAGTGTAGACCTAATAGGGTTAGATACAAGGGATTTTGATGTAATTTTAGGGATGAATTGGCTAGCAGCGTATCACGCCACTATAGATTACTTTAACAAGAAGGTTGTATTTAATCCTACTAATGAGGAGTCATTTACAAATTAATAAAATTATTTGATACTTATTTCTTGATGGCAAGTTTCCTTAACTTTCAAGTACTTTAACCTTGCTAATTTCTCTAACTAGGCAAGCTCAAGAAGGAAATTTGTATCCAAGAGATTCTGGTAGTCTGAAACTTTCCAGATGTGTTTCCGAACGAACTGCTCGGACTGTCAGTGGACAGGGAAGTTGAGTTCACTATAGACCTACAACCTGGCACCCAGCCCTTTTCGGTAGCTCCTTACCGCATGAGCCGCGTTGAGATGGAAGAGCTGGGGAAACAAATCACTGAATTGCAAGACAGTGGTTTTATTAGACATAGTGTGTCTCTTTGGGGTGCTAGAGTCACGTTTGCCAAAAAGGGAGATGGAACGTTGAGACTGTGTATTGATTATAGAGGATTGAACAAGGTCACAATCAAGAACAAATACCCCCTTCCCAGAATTGACGACCTCTTCGATCAGCTGTAGGGTGCGCAGGTCTTCTCCAAAATAGATCTGTGATCAGGTTACCATCAGGTGAAAATAAGAACAGAAGACATCCCCAAAATGGCCTTTCGAACTAGATAGGGGCACTATGAGTTCCTGGTCATGCCATTTGGGCTAACCAACGCCCCGACCATCTTTATGGATATGATGAACAAGGTCTTCAGAGAATTATTGGATCAATTTGTTATTGTATTTATTGATGACATCTTGGTCTCTTCAAAAAGTAGAGAAGAGCATGCTCACCATCTAGCCCAAGTTTTGTAGGTCCTCAGAAAAAAGAAGCTATATGCAAAGTTGAGTAAGTGTGGATTCTGGCTTGAGCAGAGCGTCTTCCTAGGACACATTATATCGAAGGAAGGAGTATCAGTGAATCCTGAAAAGGTTGAAGCGGTACTTGGCTGGGAGAAGTTGTCATCAGTTAAGGAGATCTGCAGCTTCTTAGGAATGGCAGGTTATTACCGCAGGTTCGTCGAAAGATTCTCTAGTCTAGCGGCTCCCCTAACTTGGCTCACAAAGAAGAATGCCAAGTTTGAGTGGAATGAGGACTGTGAGAGAAGTTTTTCAGAATTAAAGGAGCGGCTGACTACTGCACCCGTACTGGCTTTACCGAGTGGATCGGGGGGATGTACAGTTTATAGTGATGCCTCCTATCTAGGCCTGGGTTGTGTCCTGTTGCAGCATGGGAAGGTCATAGCCTATGGATCCAGACAGTTAAAGAATCATGAGAAGAATTACCCCACCCATGAGTTGGAACTTGCCGCAATCATACACGCCTTGGAAACCTAGCGCCATTATTTATACGGAGAGACCTTCTAGATCTATACCGATCATAAGAGTCTGAAGCAGATATTCACTCAAAAGGACCTCAACATGCGTAAAAGAAGGTGGATGAAACTCCTTAAAAACTATGATTGTGATATCTTGTATCATCCGGGTAAGGGGCAACGTGGTGGCAGATGCCCTCAGCAGGAAAAGTGCAGGTATCTTAGCCCATTTAATGGTTTCAGAATGCAGGCAAATTGGGGCCACACAATAGGTTCGGCTTTAGGACCTGAAGAGAGTCGCATGTTTGGGCTGTTTGACCGTTCAGCCCGAGTTAATACAGAGAATAAGAGAAGCCCAGTCAGTCGACCCTGCCTTGGTAGCCCGCAAGAATGATGCAGAACAGGGAGTGAGCTCAGAATTCTGAATCTCTGCCGATGGGTTACTCCATTTTCAGGATAGAGTGTGCGTCCCAGACGACAGTGAGTTAAAGAGAGACATCATGACAGAGTCTCATAGCTCCAAGTTTGCCATGTATCCCGGAAGCATCAAAATGTACCAAAGAATGGGACCCCGGTTTTGGTGGAATGGGATGAAGAGGGACATAGCTGACTTTGTATCTAAATGTTTGGTATGTCAGCAAGTCAAGGCAGAGCATCAACGCCCAGACGGGTTACTTTAGCTCTTACCGATCCCCGGAGTGAAAGTGGGAACATATCACCATGGACTTCGTAACGGGATTACCCAATGCACGTTCAGGACATGACGCCATCTGGGTAATTGTTGACCGGCTTACTAAGTCTTCCCATTTCCTAGCCATCAGGATGACCGATCCCTTGGATAAGTTGGCAAGAATAAATATCCGAGAAATAGTCAGATTGCATGGAGTTCCAGTGACAGTGGTATCCGACAGGGACCCCAGGTTCACTTCTCGATTTTGGAGTAGTTTTCAGCAGGCCATGGGAACAAAGCTGTCTCTCAGTACTGCTTTCCATCCTCAGACTGATGGACAGTTAGAAAGGACAATCTGTACACTTGAGGATATGCTTCGAGCTTGCGTCCTAGACTCTGGGGGCCATTAGGACGACCATCTACCCCTGATAGAATTTGCCTACAATAACAGCTACCAAGCGAGCATTGGCATGGCTCCGTATGAGGCGTTATATGGGCGCCCATGTAGATCACTAATTTATTGGGAAGAAGTGAGCGACAGAAAATTGTTCGGCCCGGAGTTTGTGGAGGAGACCACGTCTAAAATACTTAAAATCAGAAAGAACATTCAGACGGCTCAGAGCAGACAGAAGAGTTATGCGGACACCCGGAGGAGAGATTTAGCGTTTGGACAAGGTGACCGGGTGTTCCTTAAGGTCACTCCTTTCAAGGCGAAGGAACCGGCCAGAGAAGACGACTCAGCCACCGGAGGAACCTGCCGTCGCCACCCGCCGCCGCACCGGAGGACTTTTCGACTGCCAAACGAGGTAAAATTTCTCCTATTGGCTCGTTTTTTTATGTCAAACCTCCCTGTGGCCAAATCAGAGCCAAATCACCAGCCGATTGGCTGAAAAACACCGCCGAAGTCTAGAGCCACGGCTGCGGGTTTCCTTAGTTTTTGCCTCCGATGAGGCTCTTCCCATTTCCCCTTCGATGTAATTTTTATACCACTGTGACCACCGTCCTTTTCTCTACAGGTTGACCGGAGCAAAACACCGAATCGCAACTCGCGCCGGAGGAGCCGTCGTACCCGAGAGCTTCGCCGCCGGTAAGTCTCAGTTTTCTGGAATTTTTTTGCCCACCGAGGGCCCTATGGGTGTTTTATCACGGGAACCAATGCAAGTTCAGCCGAAAACGGCAAACCCGAGGCGGATCGTCGCCGTGGGCGGTGGCGCCGTCGCCGTGCCAGAATTCCAAAATTGACCGAAAGGGGCTCGGATCTGATTTAGGATTTTTTGGGGACATGTGCAGATACCGGAAGTGTGTTTCAATTTTTAGAAAAAAAATTTAAGAAATCTAGGGACTGCCTGTAGGTGCAGTGAGAACCCAATTTCAGACTCCAAAACAAGTAAGGATCACTCACTCTATTTTCTATTACGACATTAAAGCTTAATAAATAATAAAATAGTATGTTATGAATTAATAGATATGATAATTAATTAAGGTTGCTAATGGAGTCCGAATCTGATGTATTTTTCGGTCAGTTGTTGTTTGATTTATTTTACAGTTTTAAATACAGTATGGTACCTGATGTATTTATTCTATGGTTTCGTATGCATGAATCATAGTTTCATTTATTATGGTTTGAATTATTGTGAACCGGATGTTGTGTTGCCTTGTTCGGTGTCTATTACTGGTTTACGTGTTTATATTTGATTGGATAATTAAGACTAAAAAAAATAAAAAAATGTATGTGAATTGATAAATGGATAATGTCGACAGCCTAACTAGATATCTTAGGAGATGGTGGAGGGACCGGATCCATAGGGAATCCTTGTAACACCCAAAATTTTTTATTTTATTTTATTTTATTTTTTATTCTATTTTAATTTTTATTGGAATTTTGTTTAATTTTATTCTACTTTAATATTTAATTTATAAGGTTTTAATTTAATTTAATTTAATTTAATAGAAATAATAATAATAATAATAATAAAATAGGGTAAAATTATTTTTGGGATTTAATTGAAATTGATTTTGGGAAGAATGGGTAAAAATTTAGATTATGGGAGTGTTTTTAAAAAGAAAATCAAAAACTGGGGGTCAAAACTCAATTTAGAAAAATAGTGCCACGTCAGCAGCCCGGTCAGCAGCCCCGCCCAACCAGGACACGCCGTGTGGAAGGGATGCTGACGTAGGAAGCCACGCGGGACGGAGACACGTGGGCGACTCGCGTGCGCCCGATCGGACGGCCTAAATCCGTTCCCGCGCACACGAACGGTCCATATCAAATGCGCTCGTGGATGGCCCATATCTCACTCGTGCGGATGGTTCAGATCACATCGCGATGGACGACCCAGATTTATTTTTAATTTAATCGTGATCGGACGGCCCATATTAAATCATGATAGACGGCTCAGATTAAAAGGAGAGGATTATAAATAATCGCATCCACACCCAACCCCAAACCCTAGCCGCCAGAACCCTCGCTGGAAAAGACGACCAAGCCACCAAAGGAACCGGCCACCGCCACCCGCCGCAGCACCAGAGGACTTTCCGACCGTCAAACGAGGTAAAATTTCTCCCCTTGGCATGTTTTTCGATGTCGAACCTCCCTGTGGCCAAATCAGAGCCAAACCACCAGCCGATTGGCTGGAAAACACCGTCGAAGTCTAGTGGCGCCACCGCGGGTTTCCTCAATTTTTGCCTCCGATGAGGCCCTTCCCGTTTCCCTTTCGATGTAATTTTTATACTATTGTGAACACCGTCCTTTTTTCTACGGGTTGACCGGAGCAAAACACCGAATCGCAACTCGTGCCAGAGGAGCTGCCGTACCCGAGAGCTTTCTCGCCGGTAAGTCTCAATTTTCTGGAATTTTTTGGCCCACCGAGGGTCCTAGGGGTGTTTTATCACAGGAACCAATGCAAGTTTGGCCAAATTCTGCTGAAAATAGCCAACCCGAGGCAGATCGCCGCCGTGGGCGGTGGCGCTATCGCCGGAGCACAGCAGAGCTGCCTTGCCAGAATTTTGAAATTTGTCGAAAAGTCCCTGGGTCTGATTTGGGGTTTTTTGGGGACATGTGCAGGTACTGGAAGTGTGTTTCAGTTTTCGGGAAAAAATTCAGGGAATCTAGGGGCTGCCCATAGGCGTAGTGAGAACTCGATTTCAGACTCCGAAACAAGTAAGGATCCCTCACCCTATTTTCGATCACGGCATTAAAGCTTAATAAATGATAAAACGGTATTTTATGAATTAATAGATATGTATAATTAATTAAGATTGCTAATGGAGCCCGAAATTGATGTATTTTTGGTAAGGTGTTGTTTGATTTATTTTACAGTTTTGAATATAGTATAGTATCTGATTGTTTATTCTGTGGTTCTGTATGCATGAATAACTGTATGATCTATTATAGTTTGAGTTATTGTGAACTCGATGTTGTGTTGCCTTGTTTGGTGTACGTTGCTGGTTTACGTATTTATGTTGATTGGGTAATTGAGACTTAGAAAAATAAGGATGGTTTTTGAATTTATAAGTGGATAAGTCGGCAGCCTCACTAGATATCTTGGGAGATGGTGGACGGATTGGGTCCATAGGGAACCCTACCGGGAATGTGGTCTCTTATATCGAACGGGGTATGGAGACTTTATGTGTTTTGGCGCTCATACCGGATGGGGTATGGGGACGGTCCATTTCACCATCATACCAGACGGGGTATTGAGGTTTATGGTTTTGGCGCCCATACCGGACGGGGTATGGGGACAACCCTAGAATTAAGTTATTCATATGAATGGTTCACGTATAGTGGGGACCCCCTATGGATCCCCATGGATACTAGTAGGCTGATAAAAGAGGAAAATTATTGCCTGATGATTGAAATACAAAAGCATGATATGTGTTATCTTGCAGAGTGTGCATGATCTTATGATATTTATGATATAATTATTTTCATAAATTATTTTCATGAATCTCACCGAAGTAGGTGGACAGTAAAGGGTTTTATTATTGATAAATGAGTTTGTTATAAATTATGCTTCATTGGTCGTTTTCGTTTTCTACCAACCTTTACTTCTGTGACAGTGAGATAGTATGATATCTTTACTAGGTTAGTGTGGCTCGTTCCTTACTTAACTATTTCAGATCAGGAGGACTTGGTTCCTGAGCCCGTTCTGCAGGAAGACGGCGAGTAGAAGCCAAAGAATTTATTAGTTTTTCTTACAGCATTCATTCACAGTATTTTCTTTAAGTTAGTTTATTTTTTTATACTTTAATTCGTTTTGGTTATTGTGTAAGGGATGTTAATCATAATCTATTTTATTTCGCTTCCGCACTTAGAATAAATATATATACATTTCCTTTTAATTTCCGGAGTTGTTACACATAAAACTATGTATGGGGCCGAAGCCTACCCAGTGCCAGAAAGTCAAATAAGTTAGTGATCTAATGACAAGGGAGTCACTGACTGAAGCCCCTGATAACATTTTTATCTATATAGTAAAAGTTGATAGTAATATTAGAAAAAAATAAATTATAGGAAAAGAGCTTAATAAAATGTTTACATTTAATACATTTATAATACACATAACCTATTCAAATACCTCTTGTTGGTAAAAATATTACATTAATTTTTTAATTCACTAAAATTATCACGAAATAATTATTTTATTCATAAACTTAATAAAATCATTAACAATTATTTTAATTTAATCATTGCAGATATGTCAATACTAATGAATTAAATTATTTACTTATACTAAATCGAGTATTGTAAAATTAATTGTTATCATTTTATAATACATTAACAAAATAACAAGTTATACAACATCAATAAGTTATTCGTGACTTTCAATTAAATTTATTTAAACAACTAATAAAGATAATTAGTGATTATAATATATTTAAATGTAAACTAGGCCTTAGATTAGTACCATATTATTTTAGAATTTTATTAAATTACGAATATAAGAGCTGTTTATTTTTAAAATAAATAATTATTGTGATATATTTTAAAAAATATTAAAACAAAAATTAGGAAAAGATAATCTAAAAATATTATTATATCCTAATTTAATTGGACTATTTAACATAATTTTTTTATAAAATAAAACACCTACAATCCAATAAAATTTTATCAAAATATTAAAAGTATATCTTATATTCCCATAAATAATGTTTTAAAAATGCTGAGTTAATTATGTTTTATTTGAGATAGGATAAATATAAATTAAATTAATTAATATATTATTAATTTATGGTGCTTTTCTAAAACCAAATATATTAATATTACAACACTGTTTCGTATTAACTAATCTTTTAACTTATAGGTAAAATATATTTAAAATTTTGATAAGAATAAATTAATACATTATTTCTATATTGCATTTAATAAAATTAAATCGCATTATAATATTTTAACAAATAAATATAACAAATTACTAAAGTTGATGTAGCTTAATACATTAATATGCATGAAAATATATTTACTAAGAACAATAAATATAGTTGATGAGATTGATTCTCATGAAGTCACCATACCTTACTTTATATACCTTAAATTGATAAAATGAAAATGGATGACAATTAATGAAGTAAATTGAAATTCCATCAAAAAAATTAAATAAATTAATACTATTAATGTAGTATTTTTTGATAAAATTACTAGTAGTATATTTAAATAATTATTTGTTTAAATTTAATAAAAAAATGTAGCTTAAGTAACATTATTATATATGAAAATATATTTGTTAAAGACAATAAATTTAGTTTGTGAGGTAGTTTCATATGAAGCCTCTGTACCCTGTTATATATAAATATATATTAAAAATATTTAGTTCGAATTTTAATTTAATGTGATATGAAATATTATAGAATTTTAAATAAAAACAAAAAAGTGTAATGTCAAGTCAATTTCACACACAAACTAACATTTTTTGCTTGATATGTTATAAAAATTTTCTGTTATAAAAAAATAATTGTAGTGTTTAATAAAGGGTCATTAAGATGCTATAAAAAATATTTATATTTATTAATGATACATGTAAAACAAATTCTAAAAGTACAAATAATAAAATTGTATTATATTTGAATAAATTCATTTTTTAAAGCTATATACTTGTCTGATAATTAATTAAAACATTAATATCATTATATGCAATGCATTAATGATATTAATTAATAATTTAAAGTGTTTTTTTTATAATTCTAATCAAATTTTTGTACTAAAACTTGTTTTTATTAATATTGTTGTTATCTCACATTTGTTTTAAAATTATATAAGGATGATGTAATGAATATTGACTTGAAATATAATATCTATACTTTTAAATTAAATTTATTTAGTTATATTATGTCTTACAATTTTCTTTATTGCATAATAAATGTTCAATTTAGTACCATATGTACTTCTGTATTGTACCTGTAACACCCAAGTAAAATAAAATTTTATTTTATTATTTTTATTTTTATTTATTTAATTTTTTATTTAATTTAATGAAAATAAAAATAATAATAATGATAAAATTTGGTTAAAATATTATTTGGATTTAATTGAAATTGATTTTGGAAAAAAGGGGTGAAAATTTGGATTCTGAGGATGTTTTTGAAAAGAAAATCAGAAACCGGGGGTCAAAACGCAATTTAGAAAAGTTGTGCCACGTCAGCAGCCATGTCAGCGGCCCGGTCAGCAGCCCCGGCCAACCAGGACACGCCACGTGGCAAGGAAACGCTGACCAGGGGACGGGCCACGTGGGCGATCCTCGTGCGCGCGATCGGACGGCCCAGATCCGTTCCCGCACGCATGAACGGCCCAGATCAAACATGCGCACGGATGGCCCAGATTCATGCGCACGGACGGCCCAGATTGCATCGCGATGGATGGTCAATATTTAATTCCAATTAAATCGCGATCGAACGGTTCAGATTTAATCTTGATGGACGGTTGAGATTAAAAGGCAAATGGTATAAATAACCCCACCCACACCTGACCACAAAAACCCTAGCCGCCAGTGCCTCGCCGGAGAAGAAGAACCAGACGCCGGAGGAGTCGGCCGCCGCCACCTGCCGCCGCACCGGGGAAGTTTTCGACCGCCGATAGAGGTAAATTTTCTGTCCCTTGCTCGTTTTTCGATGCTGAGTCCGCCTATGGCCAAACCGAAGCTAAACCACCGGCCAAACACCCGGAAAACCCAGCCGAAGCCCAGCGGCGCCGCCGCGCCCCTCCTCAATTTTTGCCTCCGATGAGGCCCTTCCTGGCCTCCGTTCGATGCAAATTTTATACCACTGTGATCACCGTTATTTTCTCTACAGATTGATCAGAGCCAAACATCAAAACGCGACTCACGCCGGAGGAGCCGCCGCACCCGAGAGCACCGCTGCCGGTAATCTCAGTTTTTCGTGATTTTTTTGGTCCACCGGGGGCCCTAGGGTTGTTTTATCGCATGGACCGATGCAAGTGTGGCCGAAAGGGGCCCTAGGTCTGATTTTGGATTTTTTGAGACACGTGCAAGTACCAGTAGTGCGTTTCAGCTTTATAGGAAAAAAATTCAAGAAAATTATGGACAGCCTGTAGGCACACTGTAGAATCGAATTCAGATCCCAAAACAGGTAAGGACCCCTCACCCTATTTCTTATCACGGTATTAAAGCTTAATAAGTAATTAAACGATATTTTGAGACTTTATAGATGTATGATTGATTGAGGTTGCCAATGAAGCCCGAGTCTAATACAATGTTGGTCTGTTGTTGTTTGATCTAATTTTCAGTATTAAATGTAGTATGATGTTTGATGTAATTATGTTATGGTCTCATATGCATGAATCATGGTTTCTTTTATTATGGTTTGTATTATGGTGAACCCGATACTGTGTTGTCTTATTTGGTATCAATTACTGGTTTACATGTTGTGTATGATTGGATTATTGAGATTAAGGAAAAAGGCAAAAAGGTTATGTAAATTGATAAGTGAAAAATGTGGACAGTCTGACTAGATATCCTGAGAGATGGTGGACGGACCGGGTCCGTAGGGAACCCTACCGGGAATGTGGTCTCTCATACCGGACGGGGTATGGGGACGACCCATTTCACCCTCATACCAAACGGGATATTGAGGTTCATGGTTTTAGCGCCCATACCAGACGGGGTATTGAGGTTCATGGTTTTGGCGACCATACCGGACGGGGTATGGGGACGGTCCTGAAATCAAGTTGTAATATTAATGGTTCACGGGTAGCGGAGACCCTCTATGGATCCCCAATGATACTAGTAGGCTGGTAAAAGAGGAAAATATGTTGTTTAATGATTGAAATGCAAATGCGTGGTAAGTATTATGTTATAAAGTTTATATAATTTCATGATGATGATAATGTTATTGCTTTCATATGTTGTTTTTATGGATATCACCGAGATAAGTGGACAGTAAAGGATTCTATTATTGATAAATGAATTTGTTATAAATTATGCTCCATTGGTCATTTTTATTTTCTACCCACCTTTACTTCCGTGGCGGTGAGATAGTGTGATGTATTTACTGGACTGGTGTAGCTCATTCCTTATTTAACCATTTCAGATCAGGAAGACATTGTTCCCGAGTCCGTTCCGCAGAAAGACGACGAAGGGGACGCCTAAAGACTCCATAACTATATTTATAGTTCTTATTTCGAGTATCTCTTTTAATTAGTTTGTTTTTTCATGTTTTAAGTACGTTTTGGTTATTGTGTAAGGGATGTTAACCAAAATTTTTATTTCGCTTCCGCATTTGACATTTTTAATACATATATTTCATTTAAATTTCTGGAACCGTTACAGTACCTCTCGAGAACTCTGCAAATACTCGAAAAATTACAGAACAGACTATTTTTCTACAGAAAACAGAGAAAAAAAAGGTTATTGACTTTGCTCCCAATGTTTGTATAACAGAAGATGTATAAGCATTATATCAATGTCTGTATAAACCTGAACATCGAGAGAGGCGTGAGAGGGAGGGTGAAGAAGGATGCTTTTTCTGTTGATGATTTTTGAGAAAATCAACGTGATGAAGATCATCTGAGCAGGGTGAAGAAGGATGTATTTGCAGAACCACAATCAAGAAACTCGAATCACTGGAACTCTGCGCCGTCCTGATAGTAATTCATTCAGTTGAGCAATTTGAACCATCAGCTGGCTTATCTTCTGCATTTTCAAATTAAACAAAGTCTTGTTTAGAGCGCCGATTAACACTAATTTGATATGAATCAAATGGTCATCTTCTTCAACAATTAAAATAAAACAGACAGAATCGGTACGCATTTCTTTCTCAGGTTTCCCTGAAATTCCTCAGATTCAAACTTTACCTCCATGAAAACAGTAACATGATTAAGATATTCAAACACATACACGTATAAGTGTATATATATATATATATATAGTAGGAGTGAAATTATGAACCTCGTCTTTTTGTTTAATCACAAACGCGAAACGATTGCTATTGTCCTGGTGAATTCTCGTCCGCCATCTCTGAACTCTGAGATACAGCAAGGACAGCAATAATGCTGTGAGTACTCCCGCGACGCATGCAAATGACCAAAAACCCCTACGAAAAACCACATAACAACGGAGTGTTTTAGCAATCTGCAGAATCCTAAACCTAAGAACCCTAAAAGGCAGCTTCAAATGTCTCCCAAAATCGTTAGCCGCTCGACGCAGAGATTCCCTGAGCGATATGTCATCACTGCGGAAATCATCAGGCGGCGGGGGGGATGAGAGGGAATGCGAAGAAGGCGAAGATGAATAAGAGGGTGAGTTTGGTTGTTGATGGGGGATGACAGGTATGTTCCGTTGATCATTGGATTGGGCTGTGGGAGGAGATGGGAATGATTGGATCTGCTGCCATTCGTTGAGGAGTTCTGTATCATCCATAGCGTCTTTTACCCAGGTTATTCCTCTTTTTGTTCAGTCAAGATTAATGCATTTCTCCTATAACTAAGGAACTAATAAAAAAATGAAGCAGGTTGCTCCTCTGGATGAGGTGATTTTTTTGTTCTTTTAAAAAAGGATTAGAGAGATATAAAGATTTGCAGTTAATTGAGTTGAGGGATAAGCTCTACAATTTTGTATGGAGTGGGTATAGGCGAGATTGATAAATATCTGTTCAAA
This sequence comes from Carica papaya, assembly GCF_054855325.1. Lineage (NCBI taxonomy): Eukaryota > Viridiplantae > Streptophyta > Magnoliopsida > Brassicales > Caricaceae > Carica > Carica papaya. The sequence continues at coordinate 9,497,567 of NC_142310.1, read as the reverse complement.
AGAGAAGATAGTTATAGTTTGGATTGGAAAAATATCTGAGACCGAGGGGAATAAAAATGTGTATAATTTTACAAAAATATGTGGGTATAATTTGTATTGCCTTATTTAGGAGATATGGATATGGTGGAACAGTCAACAGCGTGCACTTTTGAAGAATTCTATTTGGCACAATTTCAAATTTGTTTTCTTTTTAGTAACAATTTTCTCTTTTTAACAGCCTCAAAGACATTTTATGTTTTGGGCCTTCAAAATTTATCTCTAACAAGAAGGGATGAAGGCTTATAGCCTAAGCTAGTGTGTTTCCCAAAATTTTGGAGGGGCACTAAGCTCAAATATCTTCTTTCAGAGCCTAATGTGGAAGAAATTTGTATGATGACATATAAAAATAAAAAATGTTGCTATAATAAAGATAGATTCTTTTTGTCATATACAAATTCTATTTTCTTTAAATTATATTTTAAACATCGACACCATGTTTAAAAATATATAAATAAAAAATAAGTATATTTGAAAAAAAAAATTAAAAACATGGGTAAAACAACAAAAAGAAAAAGTGTGGGCCACGGTGTAGTAACTGAATGTAAAAAAAAAAGAGAGAAAATTGGTATGTATGTATATATGTATATATAGTGAGGATTTCAGAGGTGAAACGGTGCCGTTTGGAGAAGAGGGGGAGAAAACGGCGTCGTTTGGAGAAGAGGAGGAAGAAATGACATCGTTTGGAGAAAACAGCGTCGTTTGGAGAAGTGGATGAGGAAACGACGTCGTTTGGAGAAGTGGATGAGGAAACGACGTCGTTTGGAGAAGGGGGAGTGGACGGTTGGGATGAGGTGAGATGGACGGGTAGGATGAGAGGCTGGTGGGGTATAAATAGGAGAAGGGAAAGAAAAAAAAAGGAAGAGGAAAGAAAAGAAAGAAAACAGAGAATAGAGAGATCAGGGGAGAAAAGAGAAGGTTTAAGAGAGAGAGAGAGGAGCCGGATTGGAGAGAAACGAGAGAGAGAGAGAGAGGAGCCGGATTGGAGAGAAACGAGAAGAGAGAGAGAAGGAAATAGAATTTTGACGGTGCAAGCCACGGGAGGAAGGAAGATGGAGATAGGAGGTACGGTAAATTTTAAGTTCTTGTACAGGTGTGGTGTGGCTTTGAATTTGTGATTTTAGGTTAAGAAATCTAAGTTTTGTTTTGTATATAGAGTAGAAAACTACGATGTAGGGAACATACAGGTGTGGATGGTAGGTGAAATTGTGGAGGAGTGAAGGATGTTCACGGAGGACACCGCAGGAAGAGAGAGAGTGAAGAAGTCGGTGAGTGAGAGAGGTTCGCGAGAGAGTGAGAAGATTCTGTATAAGAGGAGTGAAAGTACATGGAGGAGGCCGCGGGAGGAGGGAGTGAGCGAGGAGTTCAGTGAGTGAGTGAGATCCGTGAGAGCGAGGAGATCTTGTGTGTGTACGAGCGGGGTGCATGGAAGAGGCCACAGGAGGAGAGAGAATGAAGAATGCGGTGTGTGAGTGTTCCATGAGAGAGATGAGAGTTCGTGATTGTGTGATTATGAGTCGTGATGCTTTGAGCAGGCCGCGGGATGAGGGAGAATGAGGAAAGTGGTGTGTGAGTTCCATGAGAGAGATGAGAGTTCGTGATTGTGTGATTATGAGTCGTGATACTTAGAGTAGGCCGCGGGAGGAGGGAGAAGAAGGAAATCGATATGTGAGGTCCGTGAGAGAGAGGAGAGTTCATGATTGTGAATAGGATCCTTAGAGTAGGCCGCAGAAAGAAGGAGAAGGAGGAGTTCGGTGCGTGAGGAAATTCGTGTAAGAGAAGAAGTACGGTGTGGCTGTGGGGCGAGGTAGGCATGGAATGGGTGGAGTGTGTGTATGCTAAAAATTAGGGAGAAGGAAAGGGAGGCCTGTAGGGCATGGGTGTAAGGTATCGGGATAGAGGTGCGTTGGCGTAGTTGTGTGGTATGAGGGTGTGAGTTGTATATAGGTTGGTATAGCTGTTGTAAATTTAGGAATTTGCAAGGGAACATTACTGGCGTGTATGTGTTAAATGTTAGTATGTGTCATACGGGGAGATGCGTGTAGGTTCGGTATACAAGTTAAAGGTATAGGAGAGCTTTAGGACAACATAGTGAAGCGAGAACAGAATGGTATTGTTCTTGAGTTGGTAGCATTGGGGGGACGCCGATATCTTCTTTTTGTTTTTATCGTTTCTCCACCCTTGAGCCGCCTAACACGTTTTCGATGTAGGGTGACTAAAAAAAGTCGCAAACTGCGAGGGAGAGATGATGGAGTTTGGTTGAGTCGTCGCACCAGAAGGCTAAAACTGCTGATAAGCTCTTGTTTTTCCCCTTATTTCGCCAAAAAACACCTCTTAACCATGATTTGAAATGATTTTCACTGAGAACTAGCCGAAAACAACCTGACCGAGAGGAAGAGCCGCTGGAGAAGGAGGACTAAGCGGCAGAAGCACGGCAGTGCCGCCAAGCTGGAACCCCAACCCCACCCCCGATGATACTTTTTGTCATTTTTTGCCATTTCTCGCGTATTTTCACGTTATTTTTATGTATGTTTCAATCTTGTCAGGAAAATCCAAGAAATCTAAAAATCAGGAACCGTCGAGAAACGCAATGAAAAATACAATATTCTGGACACCGATCCAGTGTAAGAATCTCTCATATCTTTTTCTTGTTATGATTAAATTAAAGCTAAATTAGTACTAAATGAAAATTTTAGATAATTGGCGACCCCTTGATTAATTAAGTATAGGTTGTCGATGGAGCCAGTAACCGGTCAGTCTATGTTTGTTATTAGTTTAATTGTGTTTGTTATTTCTCTAGTCGTTTTATTGTGCTTATCTATTTTATATTCTATTTATTCATTTTAAATCTATTGTCAGTATGATATAGTTTCTTAATATATGTTTCTCGTTGCTCTATTGTGTGCATAACATATTTCAATCAGCATAATACATATTTATTTCACTCATATATTCTGAAATATAAAATTCATACTCTTGTGTTGCTCGGGATGCGAATATACGTGTCGTTTAAAGTTAAATATTAAATAAAAGAAATGATATGTTTGAACTAATAGGGTTGAATAAAAGGGCTTACCGAGTGTCATGGAAAAGAGTGTACGAACTTGTTGGATAAGGTGAACCCTACCGTGAACATTATCTTTAGTCATACAGGGCTGAAAAATCCTATACTGGACAGGTTATTGAAGTGATTGTGTGTCGTGGCATCCATTACCGGACGGGGTATGGAGACAACTGTTTGATTACAAAGAAAATGTTCATGTCCACGTGTAGAGGGGATCTCCATGGACCCCCAGCGACAACAATATGGAAAGGTAAAACGATAATGTAGGATGATCATGATAAGAAATCCGATTAGGAAGGATAAGAAGAATCAAACGTTATATGTTTTTTTTCGTATGTATACTGTTAGATTGCTATTCTGATTTTTACCTTAATGTATGATATTCAAGAAGTTACAGATTAGTCGAAAAAATACTAATGTTTTTAGTAAGACGAATAATGAATGCAATAACATTCGAGTTTTATTAAGAATAGACTATATTGGTTGTTTTATGTTTTTTATAACCCTTTGATTTTTCGTATCAGTGGTAAGATATTGATATTTTTACTGACCTAGTGTAGCTCACATATTTCTTATTAACTATTTCATATCAGGACGACTAAGACCTGGATCCTAAACAGTAAGAGATCTGTTAAAGAATTATTTCTTTCGTTTCGTCAGTTTCGAGTAGAGGGTAGCCCTAATTATTTCTTTCTATGTTTTTTCTATTTAAGTTTCAAAAGTATTCTCATAGTCTTATTGGATATTTTTAGTAATATACAAGGAATGTAACCTAAAAACATTAATTGTTTATGCTATAATAATAAATTTCAGTATTATTATTTTACTATTACTGAGTTATACGCTCGAAATATCTTATAGAGGTTTGGGCTTTTACATATAATGTCATCGTATGAAGGTTTTTTTTATTTTTTATTTATGATTGATGTATATGTATATATATATCATCTAATTGATGAAAAGATGCATTCTATATTAAAAAATAATAAATACTTAAATTACGTTTAATTTTAAATGTTTTGATTATAGTGTAAGTGCATAATCTACATATCGATAATGTAAAATAATGTAAGAAAAAATATTTACAATGTCATATTAGAGGAAAAGAGATTGAATACATTAAATGTAATACCAAACCCATAAAATAACTAATTAATATTCAGTTATGGAACAAAAAAATAATATTTATATTTAATAAACGTTATAAGTTATTTTGTAATTTAGTATAAGTTATTAGGTGTTTTTGTAAATATGGAACGAACAACCTTATATATACAACTACATTGTTTATGTCTAACTAAAAGATTATAAAACATTAATAAGATAAGAGATGAGAAAAAAAAAAGGAGAGGAAAAAGAGGAGGTCTACAATAAGAAAGTAAGTCTTTAAACCCTAAACTAAAACTCTATTGCATGACATTTGGATACAAAAATTAAAAGAAAAACCTATATGTATGCAACAAAGGAAAGACTTATTGTGACAGTAGTGCTCTAGCCACAATTTTGGTTTGCATTAATTATTTGCAATAAACCTATTTTATTTATAATTTATACATCTCAAATTCTCCATATGCATCGATGTTGTATAATTTGGATTAGAATTACAAAGTATATGAAGTTTTTAAAATTAATTGTTGTAGCAAAACATAAATTATAAATTATTAATATTTTGTTTTTAAATGTTTTCAAAAACTTTTGGCCATGAAACTTTTGGCCAAGTTTTTAAAATTAAGGTTTATGGTTACAATTTATATTTTATATATAAACTTTCTATAAACACTAAATTTTTATAGTTTGTATTAAATTTAAGAAAGTTATGAATTTTTGGAGTAAATGCGAATAGCATGATAGCGAAATTTCAGTTGTACTTCAATTTTTTTTGACCAACTTTTAGCCACTAAATTATTTTATTTATAATACATATTTTCATAATTTTTTTTTTCTGTAAATACCAATATTGCATGGTTTTGAATAAGAATTTAATAAATTATCAATTTTTGAAAATTTAGGATTGTAGAAAATCACAAATAGCATAAAAATAAGATCACATCTATACTTTTGATTTTTCTGGTAAGTTTTGATCACAAATTATTGCATTTATAATTTAGATGTCATAAGCTTTCATATATACTAAAATTGTATGGTTTAAATATGAATTAATAGAATTATAATTTTTTTGAATATTTAAAATTATTGGAAATGTTACAAAATATTAGGATTAACCTTGATGCGGAAATAATAGGAAAAAATGCTTACTTTTATGCCCATAAAGAACAATTCTTAATTATTGATTTTTTTTGTTTTCTTCTTGATGCTAATAGAGTTCTGGAAATCTTCGCACTCCAAAACCGAAGTCTGTTTATAGTTTTTACTCAACATAAGAGAAATAATAGTAATATGTATTTTCTGAGTGTTATATGCTTCCTTAATTAAATAGAAGCAATTTTTTCTTCTTTATATACTCACTAAGAATGATATTTTTTTACAATAAGAGTCTCTCTCTTATAAACTTACGAAAAGTCGTGTCTTTTTATAATGGCTATTGTGAATGTTTCTAATTTTATACAACATCTCTCACTCAGCCACACTAACCACAATATACTACCACATCAACATATCTCTTACGCTTCATACATGATATGAAGTATGCGGCCAAAAGGCAACAAGTAGTATTACATTAAGTCACCATCTAACTAATATAACACTTTCATATTTATAATATTCCAGATCATTTGAACATCACAGTTAACATACATTGCCCCTCTAGGCTATAATTATATTACTTAGTTATATACAAATTATAACTAGTCGGGCTTTTGTGATGATGTCAGAAAGATTCCTTAGACACTCATAACAATTTATCTCAACTTGATTCCTTAGACACTCATAACAATTTATCTCAACTTGATTCCTTTCCTAACATGCTCCGCTAGACCATAGAGGTCGTGGCCCTTGGAAACTGTTGAATATTATATTTTATTATTTAATTATTTAGTATTATATAATTAGAATTCTAGGAGAATAAAAATATCATATTATTAGAATTATAGTAGAATAAGAATTTTCTTATTAGTAGGTTATGAATTCTATAAATACCCTAAGTGTAACAACTTAAAGGGTGAAAAATAAAATTATTTATTATTTCTCCAAAATTAACATGATATCATAGCCAAATAAAATTATTTTAGAGTTCTAATTTTAAGATTTTTTTCAAACTTTAAAATAGCATAATATTCTAAGTTGGTATCCTTTTATCCGGATCTACTCTCATCACCATCTAAAACAGATTTGAACCTGCCGGTGTTCTATGTTTATAATGATTTTCAGCGGCAGTTTAGGCACCGGTAAAATTGTGTAGTCGCAGTATGAGTCACCAGTAAAAAGTTACAGTTGCAAATTTGCAGGCATCGGTACAAAAGTCCAACCGCACATCCATAACCGCTGGTAAAAAGGTGCTTGGAGGCACCGATAAAAGCTACAGCTACACATCTACAGATGTTGGTTAAAAAGGTTGTGTCATTCCATTTTTCTGCGCACGTTCAGAGATCTGTTCGGAGAAGACGATTCAAGCTATTTTATTTAGTCGACTTCGAGCCATTTTAGAGCCGTTTTAAAGCCCAACTCGAGTCGTTTTAAAGCTAAGCTGAGCCGTTGTGAGCCTGGTCGAGGTGTTTTAAGTCGGGTCAAGCCGTTTTGAGCCGAGTCGAGCCATTTGAGCCAAGTTGAGTGTGCGTACGCCTTTGGTAGATTGCATGATGACTCTTCAGAACTCGGTTTACAAGTTGGGCATGTGCAATATCCCTGCACCAACTTGAGTGGGGTGTTGAATACTATATTATTTAATTAGTTAATTATTTAATTATCTAAGTTTATGTAATTAGGATTCTATGAGGATAATAATATCATATTATTATAATTCTAATAGAATAAAAAAATTTTTATTAGTAGATTACGAATTTTATAAATACCCTAAATATAACAACATAAAGGGTAAAAAATAAAATTAATATTTTTTTCTACAAAATCAACATAAACATATTAAAGTAGCAACATCAAATCTTAGCTTTGTGTGATAGCTCCAAGTCGAAAGGTATCATACATGGAGGACACAAGAGTTCATAGATTTCATATAGTGACAAAGTAGAAAATTATTTTGTCACTTCTTATCAGTTGTCATATAACACATACAATATAATATGAATGTCACAACATAGCTCTCACTAAGGCATGTTACTATTTTATATCGTGCGAATCATAAGTTCAGAAACTACTTAAGTATCTAACTTAAGCCACGTGATCAACATACTCAATATGTTACCTAACATTCGATATTCGGCTCAAAGACTTTAGTATGAAATCAGGTATATTTCAAACTTGACTCTCTAAAGTCTCATCTTAGACATATTAAGACGAATATAAAATTTTAATATTTTGTCATTAATACAACACAAGTATAAAGATAGCTCATATTGCACATACTTAATGTAAACATGATTTAGTCTTATCCTACCCGCTACTCAAGTGTTAGGGAGATCACCCGTGTGATAAGGTCGATCATAAAGTTTGATGACATTATTACATGCATAATAATATAATTATGTTCATGAACATCTTATAAGAAAATAACAAATTTTATTTCATAAATGATAAATACACAAAAATATATGTCCATTATGTATTAAATCCTACTCGAAAAGTAAATCCCATGCAAATCTAGACTCTTCACATAACCTTAAAAAACATCTCTAGGTATAGGCTTAGTCATAGGATCAACAACCATTTTGCTAGTGGATATATACTTAATAACAACTTCTCCTTTTTTGATGGCACCTCGAACGAAGTGAAACATCTCTTAATATGCTTAGTTTTCCTATAGAATTTCAGATCTTGAGCATATTGGATAGCAACAGTATTGTCACAATGCATTTTTATAGGTTCATCAACTTTAGGGATGATGCTGAGTCATGTAGAAAGTTTTTTAACCAAATTGCCTCTTGTACAGCAAGACAACTAGCAACATACTCTTCTATTGTAGGTAAAGCAATACAATCTTGCTTTTTACCATACCAACTTATGACACCTCCACCAACTACAAAAACATATTCTGAGGTCAACTTAGACTCATCATAGTCACCACCCTAGTCTGCATCCAAATATCCTTTCAACCTTAAGTCTCTTTCTTGATAACAGAGGACTAGGTCACGTGTACCATGAAGGTAGCGCAAGATTCTCTTGCCCATTTATCTATAAACAGGTTCAGGGTTATTTTGATAACGATTTACTAAACTAATCGCAAAATAAATGTTCGATTGTGGACACAACATGACATACATCAAACTGCCTATTGCATTAGCATAAGGAACATTATTCATTTTTTTTTTCTCTTCATCTCTCTTTGGGCATTGATCAAGATTTAAGGTTAGACCATTCTCAACAGGAGTGTTAACGAGTTTAGAGTAATGCATCTGAAATCATTGTAAGAATTTCTGAATATATGCTTCTTGGCATAGTCCTAGAAGCTTTTTGGGTCGATCTCTCATTATTTTCACACCAAGGACAAACCTGCCTTCACCTATGTCCTGCATCTCAAAAACAGAGGACAACCACTACTTAGCGTCATTGATCATCTCCATATTGTTTCCAATTTATAGTATATCATCAATGTATAAGAAGAGAAACATAATCCCTCTGTTGTTTTCTTGACATACACATAATGGTCTTCATCTATCATGGATAAGCCAAATGAAGTAATGACTTCATGAAATTTGAAATACTATTGTTTGAAAAACTGCTTGAGACCATATATGGATCTTTTAAGACGACAAACTTTGTTTTCTTGATATTTTAAGACAAACCCAATCGGTTGATCCATATATATTTCTTCCTTAAGTGTACCATTAAGGAAAACAGTTTTAACATCTATTCGAAATAACTCCATGTCCAAATTTGCAACTAAGGTTAGAAGGAGGCGAATAAAGGCAAATCTCATTACATGAGAAAAATTCTCTTCATAGTCTATACTCTCAATTTTGGTAAAACCTTTCGCCACTAGTCGGGCTTTAAACTTTTTAATTGATTCATCCATTCCACGTTTTGTTTTAAAAATTCACTTGTTTCTAATTGATTTATGTCGAGGCAGGAGATCAACTAATTTTTAAACTTTATTTTTCGTCATTGAGTCCATCTCATCTCTCATGGCATCAATCCACTCTTTATTATTTGGTGAATTCACAGGCTCCTTAAAGGAGGTGGGTTCCTCAATTTCTAAAAAAATGCGTAGAAATTTTTTTTATTTGATTTGGAAATATCGTTGGAAAATTTTTTCACGTTCACTTCTTCGAATTCTAAGACCTCCATCACCTGCATGACTAGATGATAAATCTCTTCCACTGTCCATTGGCATGAGATTTGGAAGTTAAAGACTAGCCTCATGTTCTAAGCTTGGATCTTGAGGATTGACCCAAATTTTCGGTGGATTGTCATTTATAGGCAAGTTTCCACCATCTAGAATAGTAGGATCATTCCTACTATCTCTTTAATTTAGTGGAATATCACTATTCTTGGTGACTTGGTAGGTTCTCAATACCTCCATCTCACCAATAAATAGTTTGATGCCTTCCTGTAACTCATATAGTTCGAGATTCTCTTTTATTTCACAAATACTTAGGAACTCATCCTCAAGAAAATCAATATTGCGAGAGTCAATTTTGGTCATGCCGCCATTTGGGTGTTCTCCAAACATTACATATCATTTTGAATGTTCGGGATATCTGATGAACACTATCTTAGTTGTTATTGGACCTAGTTTTCCGTGCTTATGGGTTGGGTTATGCACTTATTTTGTCAACCCCTAAGGGTGTAAATGATCCAAAATAAGCTTCTTGTCATTTTATAACTCATATGGAGTGACGGGCACACTTTTATTTGGTACACGATTAAGGATGCAGGTTGCCGTAAGCAACACATCTCCCTAAAAATTATTAGAGAGGTTGACATGTTCATTATTGATCTAACCATGTCTAGTAATATACGATTCTTTTGCTCTACAACACCACTTTGTTACGGAGTATAAGGAATTGTAAGTTGCCTACATATACCCTTTTTCTCATAATATTCTTTGAACATATCATAAAGGTATTTACGACCACGATCGGTCAGAAAAGTCTTTATTCTTTGATCCATTTGATTTTCTACTTCTGCTACAAAAGTTTGAACATATCTAACGCTTCATAGCGGTGAAAAATTAGATATACATATCTATATTGTAATAATCATATGTAAAAGTAAGAAAATATGTGGCACCATGATGTGATTTAATATTTAAAGGTTCACAAATATTAGAATAGATTAATTCTAGGGGACTTAATGCCCTTAAAGCCTTACCAAAAGACTTTTTACTTGCTTTACCGATTAAGCATGACTCACATTTAGACAACTTAACCTTACTAAGTTGATCTAAAAGACCTTTTTTAGCTAGTCTACTCATTAGGTCTTGGTCAATGTGGCCAAATTTAGCATATCGTTTAATAGAGTCAGAATCACAATCAAAGTGAGAAACATAAGTAATCATAGAATTATTATATATACTATCATTTAAGTCAAGAATAAAGAACTTATTTCTTAAAGACCCATGACCAAATACATTGCCATGATATAAAATGTCTAAAGTATCATATTTAAAGTTAAAAAAAAATTAATCTCAATAAGAAAACAACCGAAAGTAAACAACATCGCACCTAGGGTACATAGAGAGTATTATGAAGGAGTAAAGTATTTCCTCCACATAGCTTGAGCTAGTATGTTGATTTCTAAGACATCCTCTTTACTGCCATTGCCCAATACAATAGTTTGCGGACCCACCAGAATACGATGATAGTCCATAAATCCAGCTCAATCTTGAACTACTTGTTTGCTTGCTCCCGTGTCTATAATCCAATTATGAAAAGAATTGACAACTAATGCATGAGAACTAACAAATAAATCAAAAGGCAAAATAGAGAAAGATACATTCTTCAGCTCAGAATAATCACAAGCAAAGTGACCCTTGTTGCCACAGTTGTAGCGCTTCATACGAGCTACATTTTTTTCTCTATGACCCTCAGCCTTATATTGTTTGGCCACACCATCTTTAAGTCCATTGGCTTAAAAGGGGTGTCGACATTTCTTAAATTACTTGGTATGATTAGGCTTGTTTCTCTTAGGTCTGACACCATGAGCAATAAGTGTCACATTGGAATGATTAAGCATCTTTTGACGTTTAACTTCCATTTCAATGTGCCTAGCAATTTCAGAGAAAGTATTAATGTGTTTACTATGAACCATCAAGAGTTTAAATTTTTTTCAACATTTAGGTACATCTGGAAGTGAATGAATCACATTTAGAATCTGTTCCTGATCTCTTATATCACACCCTCCAGTTTTAAGGTCACGAACCATAGCACTCATGACACGTAAGTATTCAGTTATACTGTGCTTTGAATTCATTTCATACTTCATTCACTTTAAATCTAAGGTATGGAGGCTTGTAGCGGATGTCTGACCATAAGTAACCTTAAGCTTATCCCACATGTCGTTAGCCGTGGAACAACTCTCAAACTCTCTAATGAGATCGTTATGCATGCAATACAACATAATATAGTTTGCATAACGATCCTTCTTAGACCATTCCTTGTATGCAACTAGATCCTTATTGTAACGGTCACTACCGATATTATGCATAACTAACTAATGTACATAAACTAATTAATATACATTAGTACAGTGATGATAAAATAACATTATAAAATATTAACATGCCGTCCAACTAAATAAAATAATGTGTATACACAGAATACTACTAAAATACACATACTGCAATCAACAAATATGCTAAAAAACACAAACAAACATCAATATGTTGAGTTGGCTTAATGGTGATGAAGGTCCTAAATTAAAAATATGGTTAGAGAGGTCAAGGATTTAATTTCTATTTTTAACATCTAATTTTTTCTAAGTAAAAGACACAATAGATGATATCATCATTATCATAATGATAGAGAAAAGAAGAAAGAAAATAATAATAAAATAAAAGAGTTTTTCTTTTTTTTGCAAGAATCAACCATGTATATATATACGTATATGCATATCTCTCACAAACAATGCACTTTGTTTTTCACACACCACACAATGCATCATCTTCTTCCTTTTTTCTTTCAAGCACACACAGTGCAACTCCTCTCTCAGTTTTTTTTTTTTTCCAATTTTCACCCATGGCTAAAACTTCAATTTTTTTTAAACGCATTTGTGGAAAAAACCAAATACCCAGTTTTTATTATCAACAACTACAACCACTGCAAACGCTTACATATATTCAACCATCTCAACACTTACATTTAGGATGGAATCAAAGGAAGATAAATGCGCCACTCATGCAGTATTTTTGTTTTTAGATTTTTAGAAAATAAAAATACACATTAAAAAAAAGCATATTTTTTGGATTCATTATCATAAAAGAAATTAACAAACTTAATCCAGATTGAAGCATGACTATTATGGAGACAAATGCAAACAATTAGATTCTGATAGTACTGTTAGAAAATATTAGGACTAACCTTGATATAAAAATAATAGGAAAGAATGCTAGCTTTTCTGCCTACAGAGAACAATTCTTAATTGTTGACGCATTTTATTTTCTCCCGAATGCTATTAGAGTTCCGAATAATCTTTACACCCCAAAGACCAAGTCTGTTGATGGTTTTACTCAATGTGAGAGAGAGAATAATAATATATATTTTCTAGGTGTTATTTGTTTACTTAATTAAATAGAAATAATGTTTTTTCTCTCATGTACTCATCAAGAGTCATATATTTTTACAATAAGAGTTTTTCTCTTACAAATTCACGAAAAGTCATATCTTTTTACAATAGGTGTTGTAGTTTCTAATTTTATACAATATAAAAAAACAAAATCACGAAGAGACCGAGGACAATTTTAATGTTGAAATCCCTTAGAGTTTGGAGAATTCCATGGTCGAGGTAATTGATTGGGGGGGGGGGGGTGGTGGTTAAGGTGTAGTTAAAAAAGGCTAAAAAATGTTGACCTTAGTAATGACATAGTTACAGACTTGGACACCACAACGTTAGAATCAAACCTCATATTTATAGAACTTGCTAATAGATCAACGAGTTTAAATGGTATTAGAGAAAAGTGATCGAGATACGTTATTTATCTCATCTTTAAAAGTTAAAATTTTTTTAATGAAAAAAGTACTTTATAAAAAAATTTGAATATTTTTATGCAATTCAGGGGAGATTTTAATATTTTAACGTCCTTTAACTAAGAAAGAGTAATAAAAAAATGGTAAAATTGAAGAGGGGTCTGTCCCTAGATTATATTATACCAATAATTTTGTATAATTCTTTGTACCAAGAATCTTTAATGGAATCTTGGAGCGCTAATTGGAAATGCTAATCTGAAACCGTTGACCTTTTGTAGTGCTGTTCTTCTTCTCCGTCTCCGGTAATATTTAAATAAAAAATTTCAAACAAAACTAAAAGAACGGGAAAAAGTACATACAAATAAGGACAACAAGAAATCTATATCGCGCGCAAATGTCGCTGTTGCTGTATCAGTTTACTTAGCATATAAGCAACAACCTGATACTCTCTTCTCGTCAACGCTGCAAAATCTCGAACTCCGACAGGTAAGGTTTGATGATATTCATCTCCTTTTTTTCACTGTTTTTCTTCCTTTGCTTCTCTGTTTTACTTGGTAACTGTTTTCTAGGGCTCAATGCCTCTCTTTAATTTAATTTCCGGGTTCAATTCAAGTTCATCGTTTCTTAGTTTTAACAATACTGAATTTCTTGTGCTACGTTCTACCCTTGTAATGAATTTGCTGTTGGTTTGTGCTCTGTTGACTGTTAATTATGTGAAGCTGCACTATGTATGGAAAGAGACACAAGTCCAGAAGTAGGAAGAGAATAAGTTTGACGCTTTGCCGATAAACAAAGATTATCGAACTTGCTTATTATTTACGGGAATGATTCACTTGATCGCTAATTAATTTATAAATACGTACATATACATATATGTGGTTTCTGTCTTGTGTGTAAATAGGAGGTCGTGTCTTTGGACACCAGGTTGACTTTTCATCTCTTCTTGTGAACTTTGTGCTTAGCAGTCGAATGTTAGATGTTTCTGATACACACCATCCTAACCAAACTGGTTTATAATTTATCATTATTTTCTTCCTCTATAATTACTTATATGATGGTCTTTTTCCCCCTTTCCTGCTTGCTTGTTTGTACGCGCCATTATTGGTTTTGGTGTAGAAAATTGTTGTTGGATCCCCTTTTTTGGTGGTTACATATTAGAGTAGGTTTATTTCATGGCTTCTCTTTTAGTATCCTTATTAAATTCTCTCCTGTTTGGTGCAGTCTTAACAATTTACTGAGAATCCTTCTGAAAGACTGAGATTATTGGGGAAATGCTTGTTTCAGCTCTTCTAACGTCTGTTGGGATAAACTCTGGCCTTTGCGTCCTATTCTTTATTTTGTACTCTGTATTGAGGAAGCAACCCAGTAATTATAAAGTTTATATACCTCGATTGCTAGCTGAAGGAAATTCTAAAAGGAGGAGCCATTTCAACCTTGAAAGGCTAATACCTTCACCAGATTGGCTGAGGAAAGCTTGGAGTCTCTCTGAAGATGACTTATTGTCCTCTACAGGTTTAGATGCTGTGGTTTTCATGCGCATTATAACCTTCAGGTAGTCCACATGGATTATAGCTTAAACCCATTTTTGGGAAAATTAACTAGCCAAGATATTATTTGCTCCCTATGGGAGGAATCAGGCCAAAAGGCTTTCGGGATTAGAAAACATATATCTCCTTCATTTTTCACTCCTTTACTCAAAAACTATAATTACATGAATAACAAATTGAAAATGCTTGATGTATTTGTTTCCAATTTCTTTGTAATTAAGTGGCTTGTTTATAGTTTTCTTTTACTCAACGTCATGCCACTTCTATATTGATTTTGCAGCTTGAAAGTTTTCTTGTTTGCTGGAATCATTGGGATTTTTGTTCTCCTACCAGTAAACTGCACAGGAGGTCAGCTTCATGAGATTGACTTCAAGGATTTGTCAAATAATTCTTTGGATGTATTTACCATTTCCAATGTAAAAAGTGGCTCAAAAAGGTAGTCTACCTTTAATTTCATTTAACATGAAATATCTTCTATAAAACTGCATTGCAATCACTTCTGGCATATTGTGGTACTTTCAACATTTTTCCTTGTGAAGGTATAGTTATTTGTAAAAGCATGTAAGAATTTAGGTCATTACTTCTTTTGTCACCCAAGAATCAAGGGATTGTAGTTGCACAAAGGGTCCACTATGTTAACCTTAACTGCCAAAGCTTTTGAGGGCAAGAAGTGATTACTGAGCTAAGAGCTCATGATCATTTAGTTGACATTAGTTAATAGGAGCAAGTTTTAGGCTACGTTTCGTATTTGGTAGAGTGATAGATTCTGTAGGGTAAGGTAGTTGTATCGGAAGAGGTAAATTACTAAGAGCAAAATTCTTACTCTACCATATATTTGGCACAATTGGGGAAAGAAATGAGCAATGGTGGTGATGGGGCAGGCAGTGGATTTGATCATAGCAACGATAATAGTATCGGTGGTGGCAGCAATGGTGGTGGCGGCGAGTCTCTTTTTGTATAGATCTCCTCATACTATAAGCAGGAGACCTTGTAATATGTGATAAAAATTAGAGAAAATTAAAAACAATAATATTGTTTCTCTGTTTTCCTCTCAATCTACATGGTGTCCAAGCAAGATCTTTTGGCTAAACCCTAAACAGCTGTTCCTGTAGCCATCACAACATTAATAGACCTCCACCATGTCAGAAATTTGGGTTGTTTACTCCTTGTCTCCACCTAATGTTAACCAAACCCATAATCCTCGAGTCTCCTCTAATTTTGAAACTCACCTAGTCCAAATTATCACCATTCGTCTTAATGGCGATAATTTGTTGTGCTGGTCACAATAAGTCCAGATGTACATTAGAGGAAGAGGAAAAATTGATTATGTTACTGGTGCTACTTAGAGCTAGCCATTATGAATCCATTGTACGCAACTTTGGATCGAATGCCTATTCAAGTTTTGAAGTTTATCACTCCTCTAGATAAGTTCAAATTTTTTTTTTCTAATTTCTTGAACATATCCATATATTCCTTTAAAGGTTTTTGGATATACTTGTTTTGTTGATATTCCACATATATTTCAATCAAAGCTCGATTCTAAATCTGAAAAATGTGTTTTTATTGGTTATGCTCACAATAGAAAGGGATGCAAGTGTTTTAATCTTGTTGCAAAAAAAAAAAAAAACTCATACAAGTATAGATGAGATGTTCGTGGAAAAAAGCTTCTGATTTTAGCACAAATCACATTCAGTAATTGCTAGCCATTGTGGAATCTAATATAGGGGGAGAAATACTGCAGAGGAATTTTGAGACTCTAGTCTATATTGGAAAGAAGCTTTATAAAAATACTACAGTTCCAACTGTTATTTATGCAAATCAATCACAGAAACCAAATGATGGTGTCGAAGAAACACAGATAAAATGCAAATTCACTAGGTAGTCTGATGCGGAACCCAATATCAATCAGCATGATCAGGAACTCATATAATTTTATTTAAAGGTATCAAATGAATTGATTCTATAGAAATCCTTCCTATTTAATCCGTTATAAAAAATAATAAGAATTAAGATTACTGAAAATGAAAGAAATAGAATGGAAAAACGCCACAAGGTCGTATCTTGATAAGTAAATCCACTGCTTACTCAACAAGATGGTAAAAAGATCTTTCTTGAAAAGAAACACTGTTAACGTTATTGAGATAATTCTTGAATGTCTTATAATGAAAACTTGGTGATTTATTTATAAGTTAAGTAAAGTAAATAAAAAGGAAAATAAAATCTCTTAATTTAATTTACAATTATATAGGAAATAAATTTAAAATTAAAAATTAAAGACTAATTTTATAAATAAAATAAATTTAGTCTTCATTTTTAATTAAAAGAGATTGTGGTCAAATTAAGAGGGAAAACATATGAAAATAAATTAAAAATTAAAAACTAATTTTCTAACTAAAATAGATTTAATCTTCTCCTTCAATTAAAAAAGATTATAGTCAAATTAATGGGGAGACATGGAAATTTAGGATCGGCCATAAGATCTCTTTTTTGGTCTATTCCCTCATCTTTTTTTGAATTGAGCCTTTTCTTTATGGTTCATGTCCATGCTCACATCATCCCCTCCCCTTTCAAAAGCGATTCGTTTTTAAATCGGACACTTGTTATGCAGGGATTTTACCAATCTTATTTTTTTAAAAAAATGTTCTGCAAAACAACACTATTAAACAAAAAAAAATTTGAGGTGAGTTTATAATTTTTTCTTGAAAGATGGCTTCCTTAGCTCTTGTTCCATATAGTAACATTCTCTTTTCATGTTACTCAATCCTTTATTTTCTTCGGATTTTATGAAGTTTTTGAGTTGTTGTTAATATTTGAATACCTCCTTAGGTGATAGCAGTGTAAGTGTAAAATTATGACTACTCATGCTAAAGGAATAAGATTCCTATAGCCATCGTAAGTTTCACACTTATCATATTGTCAGGGTCTTCTAAGTAGGATGTGATTAGCATGCATGGGCACAACATCACAATGCATTTTATTAGTGTATCGCCCAATAAAGAAGGAAACTAGTATCTACTTAGTCACTTTCATCTCTTCACAATCAGTCAACCACTACAAATTGTAAGGGTGAGGATGACGCGTGTATGTCAACCCAAGTTTATCAATTAGGATAGTAGTAACAACGTTGGTGTAGCTACCCTCATCTATAATGAGATTACATGCCTTACCATTTATAAGGCAACGAGTGTGGAAGATATTCTCTCTCTGATTACTTTCTTCCTGTTTGACTTGAACATTCAGAACTCTCTTGATAACCAAAGGTTTCCCCTGAGCTGGATATTCAACGCTTTTCTCAACATCCTTTAGTGATGACATATTATCATTATTTTCGCTCTCGCAATCACTAGCACTATCAATTCTACTATCATCTCTTGATAGTATGATTTTCTTATTTAGGCATTGAGAAGCGATATGTCCGATTCTGAGACACCTAAAATATTTAATTGTACTATACTTTTTAGATGAGTTAGGTGTCATACCTTTTGTATCAAGTGGTGCAGACTTTTTATTTTTCTTGTCTGCTCCCTTGTTTTCTTCTTTCTTGGGCCATTTCAAGTTGTAGGTAGGGGTGACATATGATGTGCCCCTCCTTTTGTACTTGAGTTGTTTCTCGATTGTCATGGCCATGTGCACCATGTCTTCCACCTCTGTATAGCATTGTAATTCTACCTGATTTCTCTGTTGAGATCTTCAAGGAATCTTGCCATGGTTGTTTCGGGATCTTCTTCTATATTAACCCTGATTATGGCCATCTCTATCTCCTTGTGATAGTTCTCAGCGGACATAGACCCTTGTGTTAAGCGCTGTAACTTTTGATGCATCTCTGTATAGTAGTAAGAGGGTATGAACCTTTTTCGCATGATTGCTTTCATCTCTCTCCAGAAGGATATTGGTCGCTCTCCATTACGCTGTCTAGTAAGGAGTAGTTGATCCCACTACACTAAGGCATAGTCAGTGAACTCTATCGTTGCTACTTTGATCTTCTTTTATTCGTGGTAGTTATTGCAGTCAAAAACTAGTTCTACATTTCTCTCTCACTCCAAGTATGCGTCGATATCATTCCACCTTGAAAGATGGTATTCTCATCTTGATGGAGCTGATATTACTGTCCCTCCTTTCTTCTCTCCTCTCCACCCTATCTTCCTCCTCATCATTACAAGACTCGGCCTTATTTTCAGGATGTTGAGTTCTAGGCTGCCTTGTATTAGGGTCTTGTGTCTTGCTTCACTTCGACCACTACTCAAGTTATCTACTTTTTGACTACGTCATGCCAATTCTGCATGCATAACTTCCATAAGAAGTATTATGTTGGTAGGATTTTGATGCTCACTTGACATTTTAAGAAGATTTCCTGTAAAAGGATTAGTAAAAAAAAAAAGTTTCTTCATCAATTCTCTTGTATTTCACTCACTTGACTTTTATCCTCTAATAATTTCACACACTCTTGCTTTTTACATTTCTATCTCCTATCCTCAAGTTAAGTGCCGGATAAATGCTATTGAATTAAAGTATTCTCAAATATTGTTTTAAAACATCACAAGGAGTCCTATACAATAAATACTGCACCAATACTAGAAGTAAGAGTGTAACACACAGAAGAAGAGGTAGTGTGTTATCAATTATGCTAAGGTCTAAGATGTAATTTAGATGCTTAAATATATCAAAGAACTAAAACTTAGAATAATAAAAGAAACTGAGAGTAAAAAAAAAAAAATTGACAGTTTATAAAAGATCTAGGGATTCGGTATTGCCCCAAAGGGAAATCCGAAAGATATTTTTACTAATCTATTCTCGATGTTTAGTACATTATATATAAAATAAATGTAGTATTTAGTGAACTATGTAAATGTGAATGTACGTGGTTGTAAAAAAAAAAAGTAAAATAAAATGAGCTTTTGCCTTATGAAGAGGTGGTTCTTGCACCTTTTCAAAAATGATGGTTGAGTACCAAAAAAGTAAGACTTTTCCGACGGGATTTCTTTCCTCTGTTTCCTTTCTTTTCTCTCTCCTTTTCTTCTTTTTTATTTCTCTTTTTTTTTTTGTATAGGAAATAAAATTGTAAGAAAAGTAGATTAAAAAAGAAAATAGCGATACTCAACAACGATTTTATCAAGTCAAGAAAGTGTCAATTGATGTTATGTCTTGCTTGGATCGATGTATGAGATAATATTTTTTTTGAATAGATGAACGAAAAAAATGAAATAAATAAATAAACAGTGCAAGAATTTAAAAGTGCAAAAGTAAAAAATAGTAGGTTTAGATGGAGTCCAAGATCAACCAACGTGATCAGAAATTTATACAATTTTATTTAAAGGTATCAAAAGAATTTATCTTATAGAAATCATTTCTACTTAACTTGCTATCAAGAATGATAGAAATTAAGGTAACTGAAAATTAAAGAAATAGAATGAAAAAATATTATAAGTTCGTATCTTAATAAGTAGATCCACTCCTTACTCAACAAAACGGCAAAAACATCTCTTGAAAAGAAACACTATTAATATTATTGAGATAATTCTTGAATACTTTATAATGAAGACTTTGTGGCCTATTTATAGGCTAAGTCAAATAAATAAAAAGAAAAATAAAATATCTTAATTTAATTTACAATTACATACGAAATAAATTAAAAATTAAAAACTAATTTTCTAAGTTAGAATGATTTAATTTTTCTTTTTAATTAAATGGGATTGTCGCCAAATTAAAAGGAGAGACATATGGAAATAAATTAAAAATTAAAAGCTAATTTCCTAACTAAGATGGATTTAGTCTTTTCCTTTAATTAAAAGAGATTGTGGTCAAATTAATGAAGAGACATATAAAAATTTAGGGTTGGCTATAAGATCTCCTTTTTGATCTATTCCCTCATCTTTCTTTGGATTGGATCTTTTGTTTATGATTGATGTGCATGCTCACATCATAACCTTTCAATCTCTCTGCTACTTTCCTGCCCATTTTCCTCAAAATCAGTGTTACAATCATCAAAATTTTCTTCAACCACCATTAATGCAAAATCATTACCTTCTTTGGTTGCACAGACCAATGCGCACCCCTCTCCGCCCGCTGAATGATGTTGGCACCTTCTGGTAGCGGCTCTCTCCCCTTTTTGTTGAAACCACCATCCCTTTCATCCGGCATTGTAATGTTTCCACTATCCTCTGCCGATTCCCTAGTCCTCGTGCTGGAAACGCCATCACAAACAACAATCTCTTGCCTCTTGACACCCCTGGTCATCATTTTCGGATTCTCCATCGAAGCCCGACACTCTGCCTCATTCTCCCCCTCTGCTTCTTTTCTTTTTTCATATGTTTTTCCATCTTGAACTGATTCGGGATTCTCGGTCGGACCGCGGTTCACCAGTCTCCAAACCAACTGGCCTCTTAGGCTTGAGTTGGATCTGAATCTGCTTGGGCTGAGTATGTCGATCCACTTCCCTTTCTCCCGACAAGTAAATCTGCGGCCCACTCTCAACCTGTTTCTCTACCCTATAGGCTCGTTAGCTTTTAATTCGTATCTCCCAAAACAACGGGACCCACCTACGTTTTGATCTGGTCTCGGTCCATCACGAACCGAACGGTTTTGAATCCTCGTGAACCCGAAATGACCACCCACCTCTCCGTTTTCCATGAAACCGGTTCCAGCTATGGGCACGGATCTTTCCTGCCCTACCGGGTGCGAATTTTGCACTAGTTGTTTGAGTACTGCAGCTGCCGTCTCCTTCCCTTTCCTGCTCACCCTAACCTCCATTTCTTCTCCACAGCATGGACAACTTACAGAAAATGATCTGGGAGCTGAACATTTTTTCCAATCCTCCACATTCTCCTGCCTCACCATCAGCCTCCCCTTCCCCTTCAACCATTCTGGTTCCACTAGCTCGACTCCTTGCACTTCGAAAATCAACTCCATGAACTGCCACCATCCGCTTGTCTTTTCCCTTTCCAGAATAAAGATTTGCCTAAAACCCTTCATTTCTTCAGTGGAACCTTCGGATAGCACCAAGAATTTCTCTCCCCGAATTGAACTCAAGGCCATCCATAGTGTCCGCTCCCCACTCTTCCAACTTCTTCCCCAACCTTCCTCCCTTTTCTCCCACCGAAACTACTCCTCCTGAGCCAATCAACATCCCTCTTAAGAAAAAATATTGACTTTCGAAATCATTTCCCATTTTCGTAAACTCTCAGCCTTTCCTCCTCTCCAGTAATGTTGAAAGACTTCTGCTCTATCCTCACAAATTTCCGGATACCCGTAAACATTGCCTAGTCACAATGATGTTGTCGCGACCGTGTCGACGGCGACGGAGACGCTCAGTTCTATAGATTGAACTATCTACAAATATGGCCATATGTTTCAGAAACCCTTTGCACTCCACTGACAACTTACAAAATATACTATTATTATTCTTTTCTCATCTTAATAATACTTCTTTTTCTATCAAAAAAAGATCAAACTGTAGTTTCACCCAAACTAAAAAGACGTTCATGTAATTTCCCAAAACATATTTCAATAACATTGAGTGATAGTTAAATTAAAAATTCGGGCATTGCACTTGTGAGATAACTTACCTGCCGCAAAGGGAGGCCTATTGGACTTAAGACAGAGTCAGGAGCAGGAATTCTATTTTCCTCTCAATCTACACTTACGATTTACAGTAAACATCATTGTTCAAACTCAAAACTTCCGTTTCTAAATCAACACTAACATGCTTTAAGCACATTTCTCTAAGTAATTAAGAACATATTAGTAGAGCTGTTGTCAATGCTTTAATGGCTCTCTAATTAATTTAGTGTCAGGTCATACAAACGCACTATTCTTTACCAAAATATAGCCAATACTTATTGTTTACCGTACTCTTGAACCCCATAATGGAGTTGTTAATGCTTCGATGCTCTCTGTATAATAGCTTGACTCTGTTCTTTGTGCCATCTAGCTAATTGATTTCAGATTGTTCTATGTGCAAGAGTGCTTTCATAAAGACAAGGAGTTTTAAAATGGAAAAACATGAAATCTCCAAATATTTGTGGCTAACTTTAAGGAGATCTGTTTCTCCAAGCATTTGTTATTAACTCAGGCAATCTTATTTCTACTTCAGATAAATATTTGGATTACTTGCAACTTCAAAAATTCTAAGTTGTGTAGTTTCATGCTGCATCTAGAATACTGGTCTTGTCTGCTTAAGTTCAAGATGATTTTAAGAAAAACCTACTAATTTTAGCTTTTGGCAGGTTATGGATTCACTTCTCTGCTGTGTATCTTCTTACTGGATTTGTCTGCTGTCTTCTTTATTATGTAAGAGAATCTTTCAGATACTTTTGTTTATTAGAATGTGAAAATTTGTCTGTCAAGTGTAATTAAAATATATATTTTTGAAATACTACGATGATAATGATAGACCCCTAGTTAAGTTTGTTTATGAGAGGAGGGGAACAAAAGGGAAGAAGAAGCTGGCAGGATAAGTTACCAGAAATACCCTTGCGTGGGGACTGTTTTCTAATTTGAAATATGAGGAGTTAGTTAGACTTTGGGATCAGGAAAGGAAAGAGGCGAAGATGAGGGAAAGAAATAGAACCGATGATGCCACTGACATTGCAAATTGTATTAGGAGAGAGGTAGCATTCTTAAAACTGCTATACTTTCTCTCTTTTTGACCTTCATTGGCAGAATTTGCATTAATACAACCAGTTTCAGTATTCTATTTGCTTTTATTTCCTTTGATCTAATCATTCTGCTATAAGAGTCAACAATCTACGATGACACAGAAGAAGTGGGACTCAAGAATTGATTTATTTCCTTTGGTCTCCTCCTCACACGATGGCACAGGAGATAGGTGGAATGAAGGAACAATTATAGAGATTTCCAAGGCTTGAGTATTCTATCGAGCAGTTAGTACAAAACATCATCCAAGCATTTGGAGACCCAAAAGATAATCTCATCTCTAACGAACCAACTAATAACAATAGAATACTCAATTCTTGAGTACGTGGTGCAGTACGACGGAGGATTCCATGCGTTTGGTGGGGAAATCTCCTGAATGGAACAGACTGCAATTGAAATAGGAGCAGCACCCTGGGCAAAAGGTGGAAAGTATAGGAGTAGTAGGTGGGGGATAGGGGGCGATGGACCTACTAGCAGTGGGAGGAGGAGAGTGGTTGGCCAGATTACTATTACAGATGCCAATTTTTTCTGGGGATAGCCCCAGTTGTTGGATATTTCAAGTTGAACGTTACTTTTAGATTAATAGAATGATCTCAGCAGAGTGGTTGTTGGCTGTGGGAGGACCTTGATGTCTTATCTTGATTCCAATGAACTAAGGCACGAGACTTATTCATAGATTGGAACGATTTCAAACACTATTCATTGCTACCATTCTAGCAATCATAGAATGGAGTGTTGCATGAGCAGTTTTTGAGGATGCACTAGTAAGGAACAGTGGCCAAATACCTTGGGCACTTCGAGCTCTAGTTTGCACCACTTCAAGGGCAGTTGATGGAGGTTCCTGAGAGTACCTTTATGAGGAGGCTCAAGTTGAAGGTAAAAGCTGAATTGCGATTGACGAGATGGGGAGGACTAGGCCAAATATGGACCTGGCCTAGCTGATTGAATAAAAAATATGGGTGCTTAAAAGGCCACGGGAAGAACAAGTTACTATCAACTCATATGGCAAGTCTATGGAAAAAATATAGGAGCCTTTTCGTACAGAACCCATGATCCTAGGAGAGTGACCTTTAACCCATAGAAAATAAACTCTTGTAAGAAGATTATCAGAATGGGAGTGGTGGCGAGAAGAGTTAAGGAGTTATTGATGCGGAATCCTGGATCAATAACGGAATTCAAAATCCCGCATATATATCAGCAATCAGAAACTCAAAATTCTACGTAAACTTCTTTATTTGACCCACACTCAATAAGGGAGTGAAAATCAAAATAATTGGGAAAGAAATAAAGAATTAGAATTGAAAAGACGTCAAAAGACTTAACTCAATAAATGATCCCAATTCATAGCACAATAATTCAGTCGAGAACCCTCTCACTCACTCTTGCAAACTTGAAAGTTTAAAATAAGAATATCTGAATTTTATTAATAAACCAAAAATTTTGAATGAAGTACAATTCTAAATTGAAAACCTATTTATAGTTTAAACCATACGAATAATAAGGGAAAAGAATAATTTCTTAATTAATATTAGAAATTACTTAGGAAATTAAATTTAGATTAGAATTGAAAATTAGAAAAAATTAAGAAAATTACAACTAAAATAGGATAGATATGATTTTCCTATGAAAAAAACTTTTTAAATAGAGAATATTTTAATTAATTGTGACTGATTTAGGGAAAAAAATTCTGTTAAGATATTTTCCTTTTTCTTAAGTATTTTTCTTTTCTGCGAGATTTAACATTTTAAGGAATTTTCCTATTTCTCAAAATAGTTTGCAATTTATGAGTAATTTCCTCTGTTAGTTGATCTTTAATTGTGAAGATTTCCTACATGATTAACAAATAAAATTTTATGAGAATTTTCCTTTTTCATGTCTTGCAGAATTTTTCCATTTTCTTACTTATTTCCCTCTTGTACTTGGGGTGAATAGTATATATTATTATACCATTGGATTAATGACCTTGTTTTCTTCTTTTCTTAGGATTTTTTATTGGGTTCAAACCCATCTTCTTCATGGATCCCCGCTTGAATAAAAAGTTAGAAATTTTATTGTAATCTTTTAGTTTTCTCCATTGTAATGGGCCCACTTGGTATTGAGATATTCTTTCTGCTAACTTGATCCATGTTCATGCTCACATCAGTCATGCTCTAAGTGTGATGAGAAGTACACCCAAGGAAACTAATGCAAGATAATGAGCTTCTAGTGCTACTTGTTTTTGATGAGGAAGACAATGACAGTAAAGGGAAACTAGGCACGACAGAGACTGAGGAGTCGTCAGTGGAAATTATCCTTAAATTCAATGGTGGGACTGTAAGGATCAGTGCAACCAGGAGAAAATGAGCAAGGTAACACTGGTGGTAAGGGTTTATTGTCTGAAAAATAGGGTTATTTGGCATGCATTTGGGGAATCTTGGGGAGGGACACGTGGACGACAATCTGCATGTGTATTTAACTGGGCACATTTAGTTCTTAGGAGTCGGCAAAATAAGGTTCTTCATGGATGACTTTGGGGTTCCCAGAACAAGGTGGCTCTCGGGTTTTCTGAAAATGGTAGATTCATAGTATTTCTAGAGATGTTCTTGTATATAATCTCATGTTTCCGAAGATGTAAGCATTGAATGAATTATTTGGAATATATTTTCGTCATCTCACTTAAATTTTCTATCTGTCTCGGATTTCTCTATCTTCCTATCAGAAACCTCTTCATCTCTCTCAGTTTCTTCCTCTGTTTTGTTTTCTTCCGATCTTTCTCTCTATTTTTCTTCCTTTTCACTTAAATCAATCACTTACCCTTTCAGGTTCGAACCATGTTCTCGGGTCCTGAAAGGGGCTCACTACGTTGGGGGACTATGAAGCTCAACAGCAGCATTGACGGTATCCAATTACTATTCTCATTGGATTTGGTGCAAACCCATAATTTCATCGGGTTAGATTTTTTGAAGACCTTGAAGATAATAATGGTGAAGACTACTGGTTACAGGGTTGTAATGGGCACTGGAGTGACGGTAAAAGAGTGGAGATATGTTGTAAAATAGTGATAACAATGCAAGGATTGACGATGGTACAAAATTTCCTTTTGATTTGGGAAGCCGTGGTGCTAAGAATGCAATAGCTCAGCATGTTAGCAACATGAAGGTCAATTGAGACGAGCTACTAATGAAGTTTAAACTAGGAATAACCAAGTGGTGTTACAAGGGTATGCAACCATTAACAAGAAATGCATCTTCCTGAAAAAGATGATCAAGGCATGCTACTTAAGTTTCGGAGATTGATTTGTACCAATAACGATAAGTCGGAATATCAGCCCTGATATAGAAGGTTTTAGAGCAATTTCAAGTAATTTTGACATGCCTGAGGGATTACCTATAACCTAGAAGGTGGATCACAAGATACAACTAAAAGAAGTCACAATCCAATCGGTATTCGACATACCGCCGCCCACACTCACAGAAGAATAAAATAGAAAGGTTAGTTCAAGAGATGCTGACAACAGGGGTTATACAGCTAAGCATGCGTCTTTTTTCAAATTCAGCGCTCTTAATTAAGAAAAAAAGATGAGAGCTGGCGTCTTTATGTGAACTATCGCACTCTTAATCGGGTTATAATACCTGGTCGATTCCCTATTTCGGCCTTTGATAAGTTGCTTGATGAATTACAAGGGACATCAGTTTTCTCTAAGTTGGACTTCAAGTTCAGATATCACCAGATTCATATAAATTAGGACATTTTGAAAATTTCTTTCCACACATGAAGGGTACTATGATTCCTCGTGATGCCCTTTGGGTTCATCAACACGCTGACCACCTTTCAGTCACTAATGAATAAGATTTTCAAACACTATTTCTGCAAATTTGTCCTGGTATCTTCCATGATATCCTTGTATAAGACTGTAGTAACCTTATGACTCGTGTAGCACTTTAGGATGATGTTTGAGTTGATACTCAAATAAAATTTGTATGCCAACCATAAAAAATGCACTTTTGCTCGGTCTCAGATTGAGTACCTTGGCCATTTAGTTTTGGTGGAGGTGTTTGTGATCGACCTTGCAAGATTGTGGTGATGGTTCAGTGGTCAGCCCCAACGAATATCAAGGAGCTAAGAGGATTCTTGGGTCTCATCAATTACTACCGTAGGTTTGTGGCTGGTTATGGGTATATTGTAGGCACTTTTAACTCTGTTATTAAGAAAAGATGCATCTTAGCAGGACTCCATAAACAAGCTGTGGTTTGTATACCCGTGTTGTCATTGCCGGATTTCTCTCAGCCTTCCATTATTAAGACAGGCACATACGTGTGGGATTGGGGCAGTGTTGACTTAAAGCAAAGGATCCATTGCCTATTTTAGTCGTGCTTTTTTCAACCAAGCACGACAGAAGTCAGTATATGAATGGGAATTGATGACTATAGTTTTGGCCACTCAAAAGTGGTGCCATTGTCTGCAGGAACGATGATTTGTAGTGCACATAATCAAGAGTTCCGAAGGTATCTGTTGGAACAAAGGATAGTGCATGATGAGTACCAGTATTGTCTATCCAAACTAACTGGGCATGAGTTAGAGATCCAATACCAACCGGACTAGAGAACAAGGCAATAGATGCATTGTCCAGGCAGTTCTTAATTCCAGAACTTTCTAGCCTTACGTTCTTGTGGTTATTAATGCCCAGAAAATTGTAGACCAAGTGACGGCGGATTGCCGCTTGTCCTGTCTTAAAAGAAAGCTGGAAGTGGACCCAGATACATGGCCTAAATATTCCTTAGGCCAAGGACGATTATTGTACAAAGGTTGATTGGTTCTGTCACGAGAGTTGGATTTGATTTCGCGTATTCTTCATGATTTTCATGATAGCCTGGCAGGATGATATTCAGGCATCCTCCACACCTACAAAAGGACCATGACAGACTTATATTGGACAGAGATGAAGAAGGATATACAAAAATATGTGGAGACATGTGCAGTTTGCCAACAAAAGAAGATATAATCCTTACCGCCCGCAAGGTTCTTACAGCCACTACCTGTGCCACAACTCATTTGGGAAGATGTCTCAATGGACTTCATTGAGGGATTATCGGGGTCATAAGAATTTAACTTCATATTAGTGGTGGTCGACATGTTAAGTAAATTTAGCCATTTTATTCCACTCAAGCATCTCTATTCAGCAACCGCAATTGCAGCAGCATTGGTCACCAAGGAAATTATGGGGCTTGATAGGTTTCTATATTCAATCGTCTTAGACCGAGATAATGTCTTTCTCAATGACTTTTGGAGAGAGTTATTTCGTTTGCGGGATACCAGCTTACAAAAAAGTACTGAATACCATCCACTGACACATTGCCAATTAGAGGTGGTGAATGGGTGTTTGGAGAGTTACCTCCCCTGCTTTTCATCAGAAAAACCAAAGACAGGGAGTTGTTGGTTACCTTGGGCAGAGTATTAGTATAACACTACATATCATGTTTCAATTGGTATTACGCTGTTCAAAGCTGTTTATGGTAGGGGTGCGTCCCTTTTGCTGTAAATTGGGGCCAAGAGGTCAACTAATTTCGTGGTCAAACAACTCCTTGAACGTGATGCCATCCTTGATGAACTAAATGTACATGTTGCCGCGCACGAGTTAAGATGAAGGCAACTATAGATAACCACTACAAGGAAGTCCAATTTGAAGACAAATGATGCGGAACCTAGGATCAACTTGCAATCCGAACTCACACATACACGATTAGTATTAAAACTCAATTTCTAAATAAATTTTTTTATTTATTTGCAATTAACTTATGATTGAAACTAAGATAATTGGGATAAAAGAAAAAAGATTTGATTAAAACACCATAAGAATACCTTAATAGGTTGAAATCAATCATTAATGCAAGTAGAAGGTTGAGAGAAACCTCTCAAGAAGTGAGCTAGCCATCGGCTACATTTTGAATAACTTTATTGATTCATGATGGAATGAATAAAATTGCATACAAGAGAATCTATTTATCAAGGCAGGTTGTGAGACTCCTTAAAGAAAAAGGACGCCTAAGTTAACAATGACTCCTAACTATAATGCTTATCTTGGCAGCCATAAGGACTCTTTAAAGATCATGATTTCCGCATGCTAAAACATGACAAGGGACTCTTTACTCTTGGATTAAAGAAGAACAAAATGCAAGAACTCTTTAGTGTGTGAATCATCCATGCTTGTAGAAGAGTGCTTGGCAGGGACTCTTAATTTGGTAAGAGTTTCGGTTTTTGTAGATGAGCTGAAATCCAGCCATACTTTTGTAGGATAAGGACTCTTATTCTTTATGAGATTGATGTTTAAAACTGGCCATGATTTTGTGGGATAAAATTCTTTATTCTTCACATGTTCAATATGCTTTATGAGAGAAGTGATTGGCAAGAATTCTTCAAGAAGAGTGATCGGCTTCCAAGACTTGTAGAAGAGTGAAATAGCCAAGTGTTCAAGACTTTAAGGACTCTTTAGCTTGTGGAAGAGTGATTGCTGAGAGTGCCTTGTAGGACTCTTAGTGTTCGA
Source organism: Carica papaya (assembly GCF_054855325.1). Lineage (NCBI taxonomy): Eukaryota > Viridiplantae > Streptophyta > Magnoliopsida > Brassicales > Caricaceae > Carica > Carica papaya. The sequence goes on along the minus strand of NC_142310.1, from coordinate 9,467,552 downwards.
TTTCCTTGAGTTATAGGAGAGTAATTGGTCGCCTCTCCCAAAGGCTCAATGAATCCAATTTCCATCCTTTAACATCTCTAAATTCGGCCCAGACCTTTCTTCTTTCTTAATCCATTCTTGAACATAAACTTGAAGGGTTTGCTTGAGTTTCTTGACCCATGATCTTGTGATTGGCCCACTAGGCATAATGCTATTTCCCTCATGTGGCCTATATATGTCTTGAATTAGGTCCATCTTATGCTCATCTTCTTGCTGCCCATGTATAACTTGAATTGGATCGTGATCTCCTCTCAATTGGCCCATCATGCTTTATGCTGTCTTGATCTTCATCAAAGGAGACAGTGTGTACTTAAACTTCAACCTTATTGCTTTCACTTTTTGGCCAATACAGAGTAATACAACACATTGGACTTGTCGCTTACAAACTGGATCTACCCACACCGGCATCCATTCATCCTGTCTCCCATGTGTCCCAGCTTAAGCGGGCTCTATGACCAGCGGAATGATCCCAGCCGCTACCAGCAATGCTGGGCCCAAAACTGGAATTAATAGTTGAACTAAAAGAGGTGTTGGGAATATGTTATCCCAAAGGAGTGAAGCAGCAGCCCAAGTGGTGTTAATTAAGTGGAAAGAATTACCAGAATTTGAAGCCACATGGAACCCGCAGACATCATCACCTAGCAATTTTCTTAGTTCCACCTTCAGGACAAGGTATCTTCGGAACCCCCGAGTATTGACAGACATCTAGTGAAGTTTGTTTATGAGAGTAGAGGAACAAAAGGGAAGATGGAGCTGGCGGGTGAGCTGGCATGATAAGTTACCACAAATACCCTTACTTGTGGGTTGTTTTGTAATTTGAAATAGGAGTTAGTTAGATCTTGGGATCGGAGAAAGGAGAGAGAGAATCTATGGGGAAGAATCAGAATAGGGGGTGGAGGGTAATTAACAGACTTGTAGTAAGGAGGTAGCGTTCTCAAAATTGCTATTATTTCTTTTTTTGTAATCGCCATTGGCAGAATTTTGCAATAATACCATCAGTTTCAGTATTCTATTTGCGTTTATTTCCTTTAGTCTTATCAGATAATTTTTTATAGTAATATTCTTTTTTTTTGAAATCTGTCTTTGAAGTGTAATAAAAGTATTACTATGATGATAAATTGATCTCTGTTTCTATGTTGGATCTACGACTGCTTCTATGAAAAGGAAACTGATTTGTGGACTACTTATTACAGTTTCCTTCGAGACAAAAATGAAGCACTTGATGTATACTTGCTGTGAGGAGCAATATCAGTGGAAAAAACTTATGTACTCTCGTACTTTGTTTTGCAGGAATATAACTATATTTCTTCAAAAAGGATAGCCTATTTTCTTTCATCTAAGCCTCAACCTCATCAATTCACCATCTTAGTTCGCAGTATTCCTGTCTCCACTGGGAGCACTGTCCGCGAAAGTGTTGAGAGATTCTTTTCAGAGTATCATCCTTCTACATATCTTTCACATATAGTCATTCGCCGAACAAGTAAACTTCGACTTCTTGTTGTGAGTACTTCTTTTGATTGTTATTTTATATTTTCTTCTTCACATTCTCTTTCTCTCACACACAGAGAGTGGTAATTAATTTGTGTATGCAATGCCTTCATAATTTGTTTCTTTCCATTTTGGTTAAGTGTTGAGTAATTTCAAGGATGGTTATTACAGTGATATCTGGAACTGGGATATTATAACCATAGGGCTAGGTAATAAAGCAGATGTGCTCCAAAAAATTGGTGAAATATGAAAGCTGGATTAATTTTTAATGTTAATGGTGTATTTCAACCACAACATAGTGCATGGGCCAATATGGAAAGTTTTGAATAGTACAGGAGTTTTTTCAATTATTCATATATATATTTATATATATATATATATATATATATATATATCAGCTGTGGAGAAAAATCCAAATAGGCTGTTCTGTGGAAAGGCCTTATTTACTGGTTTATTTTAATTCAGGACACTCTTACGGTTTTCGTTAATGATTTAATTCTCTGATTAGAATCTGGATTGTAAGTGCTCCATAATTTTTGAAGGAATTTTGTTAAATGCTTTATTCATTTGTCAGTTTTACTTGAATCTGTCCATGAGTTAGTATATAGGTTTTGACTGTTTCACTTGAAGTTAGTTGATAGATTTTCAGTTTAGCTTTTTTTATCTGTATGCAACATGGTAAACTTTATTCTTGCTAGGATATTAATAATAAAGTTGGTCATTTCCTATTAGATTAAGGTTTTGGGTTAACTGATCCTAATTCCTAGATATGCCGTTTCTGTTAAATTAAATTTCAGCACAAGGTATTGGCAGGCGTGTCCGTTGGCTACATTTTTAACTTATTGGCCTTGTACAATGAAGTGTGTTCAAATATAAATAACAAAGTTTGACAGCTTTTATTACTTTAAGCTTTGGGAATAATTAATCACCTAACTCAATTATAAAATCTTAAAATTAGTTCATCTTAGCAGTCCTTGTGGAAGCCTTATACCTCTCGGTGATAATTAAATTTGCTGCATTTTTTTCAACTTGAGCATAATCAGTTTGAAAGAAATCTATAAGCACAAGCTCACCCTAATTGTGCTATAATTAATTAACAGACTTGAAGTGGCAGTTAGGATCCCAGACCTGGGCCTCTAGATATCTTGTGAAATAATAAATTGTTATTGATTATTCCAAAAAGTTAAGCTGATAGGAAATGATCTTTTTATACTTGAACAAATTTTTCCTAACCATAGTTCATTTCTAAGAATTTCTTGTTATATTCTTTTTCCCTTGTAGAATGATGCAAAAAATATGTATAAAAGACTCATCCATTTACGCTCACATCCCACTCAACACAAGTACAAGTGCATTGGATTTTTTGGGCACAAGATTGATCTTTTGAACCACTATGAGAAGCAGTTAGAAGCAATTGAGCAGAATGTAAGAATGGGACAATCGGAGGTTACAATGGCAGGGAAGGTTTGTGCTTTTACCAGTTTTTCGGTCTTCCATAAAAGCTTGTGCACTCTCTTTTACCCATTAAATTATACGCATATAAGGGTAATCACTTCAATCTATTTTTATATGGTCCATTTGTAGCAACATTTTTTGTTGTGTGAAATAAACATTGCACTAGAGATCTCTAATGTTAAAAACTCAAGATTTCTTTTCATTATAGTTTGTTATGTGCTTTTATTGATTGCATTTTGCTATGTAAAAAGGAAATTCGAGCAGCCTTTGTGTCCTTCAAGTCTCGTTATGGTGCTGCAACTGCATTCCACGTGCAACAATCAGTGAATCCTACATACTGGCTCACAGAGCAAGCTCCAGAACCTCATGATGTTTACTGGCCATTCTTTTCTTCATCATTCATGAGAAGATGGCTCTCTAAGCTTGTAGTTGTTGTTGCATGTACTCTTCTAACATTTCTCTTCCTTATTCCTGTTCTCGTTGTGCAAGGTCTTACGAACCTAAATCAGTTGCAAATCTGGTTTCCATTTCTGAAAAGCATTCTAACAGTGTAAGGACTTCAATTGATTATTGTTATTATCTCTGAATACTGATCGTGGTCATCATTACTTGTGCAGCGTTGCTGCTTTGTTATTATCTTCCCTTTTGCTCTAGGTTTCTCTCTATAAATTATGAGTTTTCTAATCTACAAAGTGAGAATGATGCATAGAAACATGATTTCACATATTCATTTGTTTCAAAGACTGGAAGTAATGATAAAAGATCTAATATTATATATGCATGCACATACATATAAAGGATATTTTTTGTCTTTTTATCGCAAGCAAGCATCTTTAATAACATAGAAAGGAACCTGAAGTTTAGTAGTTGTGTTTCCCTAAAATCTAGTGCCTATGCAAGTTAAAATATCCCCATTGTCATATCTTGTCTAATTTAGTTGATTAATCACAAAATCCATACGGGATATTATTGCCAGAGAGAAACAATTAACTTAGCTCCGTTGTGATATTGCAGTTCAAATATATTTGACATGAAGAATCATGGATTATTGTTGTCTAATTCTCCAAACTAATTTAAGCTCATCAACATAGTGTGGAGACTACTAACCTTGAGCATTTTCAGATTAGATACTAGTAAAAGTTAAAATGAATAGAAAAGGATGCAGAGATGTGTACTACGACAATGATCTTTATATTGCACACACATCACAGATAATGTTTCCTTCCACAAAAATTTTAACCTACTTCATTTTATAAGGAGATTCCGTGTTGTAAAGGATCCACGGTTACGTCTGTGGCTTCACTCTTCTCTTTTCAGGTATTTTTCATTTGTTTGTAGGAGATGTTGTATCATTACATAGTTTATACTAGTAGTGCAAAGTACTCTAATTAAGCAGAAGAAATATTAGGATAGGCACTAGCTAATGGAATTCTTATTTGTAGAACTAGTGCTTTATCTTGGTAGATTTTTCGTTCTTGAGACAGCATGATTCTGGTGCTGTCAATTTAACATCTGCTCAGAGTATGTCTTCATGATACAACATGATTTGAATGTCGTCTATTGGATATCTTTTGCAATCTTTTTTGTTTCTCTTTCTATGTTTACTCAAGTGCTTGGTTATTTGCTATTTGCAGAAAATTTGTTACTCAAGTAGTTACTGGATACCTTCCCAGTCTCATTCTTCTATTGTTTCTGAAGACTGTGCCTCCTATCATGGAGTTCCTTTCTTCCATTCAAGGATACATCTGTCATAGTGATATTGAAAAGAGCGCATGTAAAAAAGTTCTATGGTTCACAATATGGAATATTTTCTTTGCGACATTATTTTCTGGATCAGTTCTATATCGGGTTTCTCTCTTTCTGGATCCAAAGGACATTCCAGCGAAGCTAGCTGTTGCTGTTCCAGCACAGGTAGAATATATACTTGTTTGAAATACTTAAATATATGTGCATGTATGCATGTATTTTTTTTTTTCAGTAACGAATGAGATTGAAACATTTTATTTTATTCGAAAGCAAGAAACGTAGACAAAAAGTTTGGGCCATTGTTCTGTCGTTTCAAACTTGTATAAATATTTTTATGTTAGTGCCTATAGTTCCCATTTTCTCATTGACGGTGAAAATATAAACAATTTTTGCTGAAAAATATACTGAAAATTTCTGAAGTTTTTTCTTTGAAAGAAGTGGAAGAGAGGCCATTTCAACGTGAAAAATTCCCTCAGATTTGATTTTATATGTAATTTTAGATTATGTGGTCAGAGATCAATGATTCTTGTCAATTCTGTACCTTAATTTTTTCCATGTTTATTAAAACCTCTTTTCTTTTGCTTCTTCACTTTTCCCATTTCAATACTGGCTGCATGAAATTTCTTTTGACAAGCAAAAGCTTAATTCGAGTTGATGGTGAAGCATTGTTTCTTTGGGCTATAGATAGCTGGGTACAAAATCCATCAGGGTGCTGATTAATGAAGAAGCATTTGCTAGTCTAATTCATGAAACCCACTTCCATGCTAATTCTTGAAATTCATCCTTCACCAGTTTTTTTTTTTCTCAAAAAAATGTTAAGTGTCAAAGAGAATATTCTTAGTTCTGGAAGTTGCATTGGTTTTCCCAGCTGGTATTTGCATAGAGTCAATAATAAATAGGAGTCATGTGCTTGTAATATACAACTCAATTTATCAGACACATGCAAATCCTGATTCTTAATTTGGAGTAAAACACTTTGAGTTTTTTGACAATGGATATCGAATGTGTCTTTAAGTGTAATCAGCTGTGTTTAATTAGGTAGTGAATGTTGATTTCTCCTGCAGGCATCTTTTTTTGTTGCTTATGTTGTCACATCAGGGTGGACCAGCATTTCATCAGAGCTCTTCCGTGTTATCCCTCTTATCCGCAGTCTAATAACAAGACCTTTTACAAAAAGTTCAGATGACGAATTTGAAGTTCCATCGATATCTTACCACAAGGACATTCCAAGAATCCTTTTCTTTGGACTACTTGGCATTACATATTTTTTCCTCGCTCCACTTATCCTGCCTTTCCTCCTGGTGTACCTGTGTCTTGCTTACATAATCTACTGTAACCAGGTTAGTTGACTATCATACAGTGTTAAGTTGACTTTTCAAGTTGTGTGCATCTATAATGTTCTCCTTCCAAGCATGCCAAAGTAAAATCAGTTTTCTCTCATTGTCCAGTTTACCTTGTTAGTTGAATGAATAATGAAATAGTGCGTACTTAGGTTCCTAATATTGTTCAAGTCAGAGAAATGCACCTTATATTTTAGGTTGATTTCAAGCTAAACATAAACAAATGAAGGAAGCTCCAAATATTAAGTCGAACCAAATGATGTATTTATGCATCAACACTAACGAACATAAAACCAGAATAAGTGGGTGACCCCTTATATAGTCGCATAGAGAGAGAGAAAATCCTAGAGAGAGAAATAGTAAGGCGAGCTATTATCTCAGGGCGGGGAAGGGAGAGTGAGGAAAAAGGTAGAGAGGGAAGTGCTAGGCAGAAAAAGAAAGGAGTTTGGTGAAGTGGAAGGTAGGTCGATCATGTAGGCCGACCAAAAGGGGCATGGACAATGGTGATGTAGGGAAAGAAGTTTTTGGTTATCGAAAATAAGTCATTTGACATTGTCTGTAAGGAGCAGAAAATGGAGGGCACAAGGATAAGTGAATAACAGAGGATTATGAGTCTTGATATCTCTGGAGGAAAAGGAGGTGGTGTGGCTTGTGGAAGCATTCGAAGACTTCTACTATAGGAATGGAGGTAAGTCGTGGGGAAGCACACAAGGGGGAAAAATCATAAACTATGGATGGCACTCAAATGTAACCGGAATGGGAGGTACTTGTTTCTCACAGAGGAAAGAGGGAGGGTGGTGAAGGGAATCTTTATACCGAAAGGAGAAGAGGCGGTTGGCTGGTGGAAGGTGATGAAATCAGTATATTGAGTTACCTAATCGTTCTATGGTAAATCCAGATAGAAGGAAGGAGGAGTTGGTGGTGGGAAGAGGAGAGGTAAGGAAGGAGAAGGGCATTACTCTGAAGAAGGAATCCATTAAGGGTCCTCATTTTTTGTGGATCTCCGGATTTCAGTGGAGTTAGGTGGGATGAAATCGTATGCAGAGGTAGCATGAACCAAGGGAGAAGAGATGAACCGGGTAGGGTTGATACGACCCGTGATGGAGGCAAATAAGGTCAATTTTAAATTCCAAAATGGGGGAGAGGACAGACAAATAAGACTTCACTGAAACGCACAAAGAGGGAATTGTTTCAGGCCCAAAGGTAGGTATGGGCCGAATTTGGGTGGGCCAAGGAGATTCAGTGTAGGTGGGCTGAATTGGGGAAAAAGGTTTACATAGGAGCAAAAGGAAAGTGGGTGGAGAGGGCTGGGCCGAGTAATGAATCAAAGGTGAAGTGGGTCTTGAGGCCCATAAAAAGGACCTGACTCGAATGAAAATTTGGGTGAGATGAAGGAAAATGGGGAAGGCGACATTCGAGCAAGCAAACAAGGGAAGAGAGAGGTTGAAATCGAAGGTGAGATTGTGGCCAGTACTGATGAACCAAAGTCGACTGAAGAAGGGGATGAGATGATGAATGACAGAAAAGGAAAAGGAGAAGAAGAGTTGGTGGAGGGAGATAATCTGAAAGAGGGGAATGATGTAGAGGAAGATGGGGGAGTTGGCAATGATGTTAGTTGAAGAAGAAGAGAATGGCACAATTATCTTTAGGAAACCAGATTCTGTAGAACAAAGAGGAGAGATTACGGGAGAGAGGGAAGAGGGAAGAGAAGGAGAGGAGAGCAGGTCTATTTGGGTACTGCAAAAAATTCAAAAAATTAGTAATATATTGAGGGTTACACAGTTGAAGGTATTGAAGATCAGGATGGTGCAATTTACTTAAATTGAGACGAGAAAGTAGAAGAAGGGAGAGGCATTAGTGGCTAGGGGAAGGAGAAAACATGGAGAGGGAGGATCAAAGGAATTGAGAAAGCTGCAATCATAACTTAATCACGATTGCAGGAGGAAAGAGTTGGGAGAAGACCAAGGTTTCTTTCATAATTCATATGGGGAAGAGTTGGGAGAAGATCAAGGTTGGGTGGATTACAAGTCAAGGAATTGAGTGAGATAAATATAATCAATCTAGAGAAAGAGCTTTCTGAAGAAGAGATTCTGGATGGACTCAAGGACTGCAATGGTGACGAAACTTCAAGGCCAGACAGTTTCAACATGAAATTTCTACAAGAATTTTTGCATGTTGTCAAAGGGGATTTGTTGGATGTTTTCAGTGAGTTGCATGAATCAGACTCTTTTGTGAAATCTTTGAACTCTATTAAAAAGGTGAAGAAAATATTAAAAAGGCTTTAGGCCAATTAATTTTATAGGATGCATTTACAAGGTAATATTGAATGGTTTTGGGTAGGAAACTGTCTAAGATGTTAGGGGAAGTGATGTGGAGGGAATATAGATTTTAGATGCTGTCATAATGGCGAATGAAGTGGTATACAATTTGGTGGGAAGAGGGAAGAGATCCTGTGTAAATTTGACATAGAGAAGGCGTATGATTATGTTAGTTGGGAATTTATAGATTATACGCTAGGAAGACTGGGCTTCCGCCAGAAGTGGAGGAGATGGATGTATTCGTGCATTACCACCTCATATTTTGCTGTGTTGGTAAATTAGTGGGTCTTCTGCTTTTTTTAAGGCATCTACATTGAGGCAAGGAGGTCCACTCTCTCCCTTTTTGTTTATTATCGTTATGAAAACTTTGAATAGACTATTAAAGAAAGCAAATAAATTGGAGTTGTTGAGGGGAGTGATGGTGGGAAGAGATGATTGATGGGTGGAGAGTTTCTCACCTGCTATTTGCGGATGACACATTGATTTTTTGTCAACTAGGGGAGAAGATGATTTTGAACCTAAGGTGCGTTCTCTTGCATTTTCAAATAGTATGTGGATTGAATAGAAAAAAATCAGAAATGGTTTGAATTGGGGATTGTAGGGATGAAGATAACTTAGTAGGGGCATTGGGCTTAAAAATTTTAAACCTTCTTCTTACGTATCTTGACCTTCCGCTGGGGTCCAAGTACAAAGATGGGAGGATCTGGGAATCAGTGATTGAATGTTTGAGAGAAGACTAGTAAGGTGGAAAAGGAAGTTTTTGTCTAAGAGTAGAAGATTAACCCTCATTAAACCACGTTGACTAATCTTCTTATTTCTTATTTGTCTACTTTAACAATTCCAGTGAAGGTTGCGAGAAGATTGAAAGCTATCTAGTCCTTTTCTTTGGGCTGATGACGAGGGCATAAGGAGATTTCACTCGATAAAGAGGGAAGATGTGAAGTCATCTTTGAAGCAAGGAGGTTTGGGATTAAGATCCTTTGTTGAAATCAATATTTCCCTTCAAGAGAAATGAATTTGAAGATATATGAGGGAGAAAGATAGGTTGTGGAAGAGAGTTGTTGAAGCACATTGGGGGAGTATAAAAGAAGGAGGGACTGCTAGAGAAGTGGCTAGATCGCATGGGAGGGGGTTATGGAAGAAGATACATATGGGGAATTAAAGATTCCAAGAATGTTTCAACTTGAAAGTGGGCATGGGGAATAAAATTATTTTTTGGGAGGATGAGTGGGCTGGTCGGGGAAGTCTTAAGATTCATTTCCCGTGGGTATATGCCACTACACAATCTAAGAAAATCAATGTTCAGGAATCTTATAGAAAGGGAAATGGAGGCAAGGAGTGAATAGTGAATATGAACAGGAATCTCAACGAATTGTGAGATTGAAAAGTATGAAGTCTTGTTACACCTCTTGTCCATTGTGCAATTAAATGATGATAGAGATCATGATGTTTGGAAATTGAAGAAGAATGGGAAATTTACTGTTAAATCTTTTATAACCACCTGATTGGTAGACATGTAGAAGGGTTGGTATAGTTTTCTCCTAATCAAATATAGAAAGTCAAGACTCCTCCAAGAATTGCTTTTTTTACGAGGGAGTCGAAAGATAATGTATTTTGACGGTTGATAAACTGATGAGTCAGGGCAGAGCAATGGTGAATGATTGTTATCTGTGCAAAAGAGTTGCGGAGTAATGTAATCACATTCTTTTATGATGTCCGGTGGTTTATGATCTTTGGAATATGGTATATGGTCTATTGGGGATAAATTGGGTGATGGCATAGTCGATGAGGGATGAGATTTGGGCTTGGGAGGGGATGTATAAAAAGAAAAAAATTGTAAAGTTTATTCCTTTAAGTATTTTTTTGGTGATTTGAAAAGAGAGAAATAGTAGCGCTTTTGAAGGAATAGAAGAGAGAGGTCAAAAATTAGGGATAATGATTACATTATTTTGGCTCTTTGATTTTGGAGCACAACATTTATACATTGGAAGATTTTGGGAATGTCATAAATATATTAATAGATTTGTAAATATCTTATAAATGGGTAGTACCTTTTGGTGCCATACTAAAATATTTTGTATACTTTTTATTTAAAAAGAAATTTGTTTTGAGTCATAGGTGGTGATTGCTGGAGATTGCTACAATATTTTTTGTTGCTTGTCAAGCCATTTGTCAAAATTTGGCCAGTTGATGGTCTTTCAATGCGCACATTCCATTCATACTTCAGCCACTGAGAAATGTTATGTCAGGCTAAGTTTGTAGTGGATAATGAAGGAAAATGCTTTTAAATGTATATTTGCCTGTCTAAAGCAATCTGGAAGGCACAAGTGGAGAATAGTGGATGTAGCTTTGTATTAGTCTTTGATGAAAAAGCAATAGTACCATGAAAGATTTGTATTTCTAATACCATTAGGATATATGAGAATGCCATTGATTTATTAATAGAAATTCTTGGCAGTTTTTTCTCCATTGCATATTCATTTATTAATTGAGAAAAAGTGAGGATAGCTTCAAAGTTGGTACGAAACAGCTGCCATAGCCGAACATTTGAAATGTGTACAAAAAGATACACAACAAATAAGTTGGGAAACCCATCCATCATTTTTATTGCAATGTTTAGTGGTCTATTTTCGTTTCTATTTATCAAGACACCGAAAAGACCAATGTTTCATTTTCTTCTTCCCATAATTATCATATGGCTGTACTGATGCTCGGTTCATTTATCATGCAGTTCATACATGTTTATGCACCCAAGTATGAAACAGCTGGGAAATTTTGGCCTATTGTGCACAATTCGACGATATTCTCTCTGGTACTTATGCATGCAATTGCAGTGGGTATTTTTACATTGAAGAAGCTGTCTATGGCATCAACCTTAGTTTTTCCTCTTCCCATCCTCACTCTTCTCTTTAATGAGTACTGCAGAAAAAGATTCCTACCCATATTTACTGCTTATCCTGCTGAGGTATGTTTGGTGTCATAATATTATCACACCTCGATTCTCTCCAGAATGCAGTCTTTTCTCCACTTGTTGGCAGAAGATAAAAGGAGAAAAGGAAAATCTGCTGCTGCCCTTAAAATATTCTACCTTTATCTTTACTTGGGTTGTCATGTTTTCAGGTTTTGGTAAAGAGAGACAAGGAAGATCATAATGATGTCAAAATGGCAGAGTTTTATGATACCCTGGCCACTGCCTACCAGGATCCAGCTCTGTTACCAATTCAGTATTCTGCAAACAGAGACAGTCTAAGCAGTCCTCTTATATCTTCTGCTTGATTTTAAGGCACAGGTTATGTTCTTTCTATCATATTGAACACCTGGTAATGTTAGTATCTATTATTTAGTTCCATTCGACATAAATGTTTGGGTTTTTTTCTTATTTTGATTTTTTGAACCTCCATTAGCAATGAAATTATTGAAGGAAAGAGTTTTTTCTTCATGATCTAGTGTCTTTGTCAATATATTAACATGTAAATTAGCTGTGGGCAATCTACTAAATACAGTTTGGTTCCCAATTTGGATTAAACTACTTTTTTTTTTCTTTGAATTACCAGAATATCTGAATTTTTTTATCTAATTACAATTGGATTTATTATTTTTAGACAATTACTCAACAGTTCTTATAGTTCGAGTAAATATAACAGCAAAGTCCACGACTCCAAATCAATAACAATCATAAAGTTTTAGCATAAAATCTGAAATAGCCCGTTTTTGTGCTCCTAAAACACCCCAAGACATGTCTTTTAACCCCCAGGATCTGTCTTCACTGTACCTCTATTCAAAAGAATCTCTAAGCCACTTGAGAAAGTTGAAGAAGTTACAAGAGTAATAGTGACACTAGGAAGAATTTTCAAGAAATTTAAAGAATTTAATTAAGATTTGGAACAAACTTGGAGAATTGTGATTGAAGTCTGGTAAGAACCAACTTTCTTTTTCCCATCATTTTGGTCCGTCCTAATAGATTTTGCAAAAAACCCCAAATTATAGGGTTGTTGTTCTCATTTGTTTTCTGCATTATTGTACCCTTGTATTTATTTAAATTGAACACTAAAGCATAGGCAAATCATGCATTGTAAACCTCCTTCATATTGTAGAAATGGAATCCTTGTGCATGAGCCACTGGCGGAGACAGCAGTTGTTAGTCTCTTATCAAAGAACTAGTATTTTGGTATTTTAGTAAATTAAGAATACCTTGTCTTTTCATTATTTCCAATAATGAGAAGTTAATGCTTGAATTGTCGTGTAATCATCTCAATATAATGGACTTAGTTGTACTTCGTTATAAAACCTAGAGACTCCATGTAATTCACCCTTTTCCTTTCCATAACATTACTTTATAATAGTTTCAGATAGCAGAATATTCCAGAACACCTGTTATCATATCTTAGTTGACAGAAGACTTCTAGACCGTCCACTTTTTCTATAGTTGAATATTTGTACAATTCAGGTAGAAAGTACAGAACTTTTGTGCTTTCTGTATCACGTGATTTTCTTGAATATTAAGAGAAGCTTTATCATTCTGAAATTCTCATCTAATTTATTCTTGTGGTGAATGTTCTGATGGCTGACTCCAGATGTGTAGGCTGTTGTGGATGTAATATGTTTTTGAACTTTTCAAATTAGGGTGTGAAAATAATAGCATTTAGGAATAGTAATCAATTGCCTAGAAATTCACTAGCGGAAACATTTTTGTCTATCTCATTTTTGCTAGATATGAATACATATAATGATTTGAGTTCCTACTCCTTGCTGCTATATTAACTCAGTTTTGGATTTAGTGGTCATCCAATTCCGAATCAGTTGAAATGAGGAAGAAATAAGCATGGCACCACCATCTAGGCCTCCAACGACTGCGGCTTTTTCACAAGCTGAAGAAGGCCTGTGTTGTGGTAGATTTCAGCATTTAGAGTCTTCAGAAAGCAGCTATCATTCCTAAGTCAAATATGTCTAGGCTTGGCATATATAAATTTCGATTTTATTTTTTTTACATCACTAGATTGATGTAGTTTGTAATTAATGCAAAGAAAGCTTTTAGTCTGGTTGTATAGTTGAAGTCCAAGGAAAGATAATAGTTGCTCTTTTCTTTTCCTGTCTCTGCTGACCTCCTGATATCCTCAGATACTCTTAATAATCTGCGGCACCTACATGTATAATATATGCCTATCCAATATCATTCCAGTACACTTCGTGTCATGTGCTTTCAGTTCTCTCGTTTGTCTTGCATCCTAAGGGTAAAAAGCTATTTCTTTTCAATGGTGAAATGATGATCTGATATTGAACTAGATCATTAGCTTGTATTTTTCATATTTATTAATCGCACATCTTTTTTTTTAACCGAAAATAAAAGAATAATATACAGGATACAAACTATAAAGATAAGCTTAATATTCCAAGTTTAAGCTTATGTTTGGGGGGAAAAAACTAAATAATAGCAGTAATTAATGGGGTTAAGCCTCCTTGGAGGTGTTAATGATGGGTGGCAATTTCGAAGAGTGAAGAAGAACAACACAAGAAACAAGATGGTGGGGTGGTGATACATTATTATGTTCGTCTCTTCTTTTGGAATTTTGATCAAGAAACCCTACTCTCACTCTCCACAAGCTTCAACCTTTATGGCCTCTTTCAATTCTTGGGAAATTAAAGTACACTTGCGAGGTTTCTTTATTCCACACAACAATAACCACGGGACCAAACCCATCTGACCTGAACCGACCTGGCAATTACTTATTTATCTATATCATATTTATCACGTTTACTTATTTGCCACACACATGGTTATGTAATTAATACTTGCTAATTTTCATACAGTAAGTTATGCAGAAAACTAATGCTTATAACTTCCCTCTATGTATTTATACATTCAATGTATGAACTAAAATCAAAGTGATGTTGAACAAATGAATAACAACACTACATAATTATATCGTATCACATCTCATATTTACGCTTGCCTTAATAACAATTTTCATAATGACATCATCTGTAAACAAAAAAAAGAGAGACAAATTGCTTGTATCTTGCACAAAGTAATCCTCAAAGCAATTTTTTTTTTTTTTTATAGAAAACCCTTTAAGCAATTCTTAAATATTATTTTTTACACTTTCTATTAATTTCCAATTTTTTCATCAGGGTAAGTTTTATATAATATAAATAATTATTTTTTAATAAATATATTTGTGTACTTCTAATACGTTATGACTTTATGTGTATATATTACTAACTCTAAGAAAATATTAAGAAGATAAAATTGGTTAGGCAAAAAAAGTAAGAACAGAAAGTTAAATTAATATTTATTTTTCACATTAATCACTCTTAATGATAATTAATTAAACAGTAAAGCCTGATGACGTATGAGAAAAAAAAAAAGAAAAAAAAATTGTTTGGTAGTCAATTTCAATGTTTAAGCACATGATTTCTGTTGGTGGATGGATGAAGATTGTCAAAAGCTACACCTTTCTCCATTTGCCTAATCCTAAATGAAATAAACAATGTTTGACCGCTTTTTCTTCTATATATGTATATATATATATATATATCATCTCAATTTTTAATTCAAGCCCTTTAACATATATTGCTTCATCCACAATTACATATTTTCTCTTACAATCTCATCTACATTGTTTATATATAAATATATATATATATCAATTTATTGCATATGTATGATATAAAGTTACATAAGCATGCAGACGTTACTAATAGATACATACTCCTTCACAAGAAAAGAAAAAAAAAAATCAAATAAAAAAATTTCTGAACAACTATAATAATTTCAAGTGCATATAATATTTTTTTTTAGAGTATGTGCCACTGTAGTATCTCTACGATCTTATGAGATGTTATTATCTCTTAATAACTTATATAACATAATATTGCATATAATGTAATCAATTTATTTAAAAATATATATGATCTTGAATTTAAGAATAAAATATATAATCATAATGGCTTAAATTGGATATTAAACCATAATGCACAACAATCAAAATGGCTGTGTTTTTTATATTATAATGATTTTAGTATCAATTAAATCATTATATATATTTGTACTAAAATTCAACAACATCTTGAGAATTATTTATATATGGTTCCAAATAAAATATAAAGTATGATGTTTGATATTTAGTCGGATCTAGAAATGATGTGGTCCAAATCTTGAAAATAAAATAAAATCAGAAAATAAAACACTACTATAAGTTGAATATTATGCATAGGCTCCACAATAATCATATTGTCCCATCACCACATTCCCAAAATTTTTATCCTTACACTTATAAAATTAAATATATATATCTATCTATTTGTCAGGTGCATGAACATTGAAACCTCATTCTCTCCCACCCACTAATATTTATATATCATCATAATTAATCATGCTTACAAAAGATGAGGCAAGATTCATGGTCAATTTCAACTTAAGACCATAATTCATCACTTGTATTCAACCAAATCTTTTTACCCAGAATTAATAATCTACAACATCATATATATATATATATATATAAACACATATATCCTTTTATAAATGATAGGTATGATGATGATAATAAAATCAATACTAACTAGGTATAGCCTTGATTATTAGTGCTAGTGATTTATTTATCTAAAATAATAATTTTCGCATAAAAAGTTAGATAATGTCATAAAGTGTCTCCTATATATATATTAATTTTAGTACAAAGTATTTGATTATTATTATTATTTTTTTTAAAAAAACAAACAAATTTAATGAAGATATAAAATTGCAGTTAAAAGCATGTAAAGAACATGTATAAAAAAAGTAGGTGGTGTTAATGGTATGGGGCATGGATACAAAAGTGTTTCCTTAATTGATAATAGCTACTTCATAGTCACATGTGAGAGCATGTACATACACCATTTCATAAATCTTTATACCAACTGTTTGCTGAATTTGGAAATGGTACTTTGCTTACTCCATACACCTTAAGCTACAGTGTTTGAAATTTGGAATCCCTTCATTTCCGTCACAAATAATAATAATCATTACATCCTCTAAACTATAGTAAATTAGTTTATATATATACATATATATATATATGTAAATGTATATGTATGTGTGTGGTGGTTCATGTTTCCCACCTCTAATATTTTATTGTGTGTGTGTAATGCATAATGGTCCCATTCCCAATAGTTCCAGCATGTATATAAATACAGGCTTCATTTTCTTCATCTTTTTTTTTTTTTTTTTTAAAGAAAAACAAGTTTATTATAATGATGATGATGATTAATACAATGATGCTGCAAAACATTCAAAGATATCAAAATCAAACCTAAAAATGAAATTTAGTTGACGACAGATTAAAAGTCCAATCACACCATCGAGTTAACTACAATTCCTAATTTTTTAATATGTAAAAATGTATGCAGAGGCCATTTTATATTTTAATTTGACTTGAAAAAGAGTTTGAAGAAAGGAAAAAGTAATAGGGCAGACTAAAATGTCTGACAGGTAGTCAATGGATGATAAAGGGTATATGAATAAAAAGTACCCTAAGAGTAAGAGAGCTTTAACCTCTTTACATACAGTCCTGCACACCATAGCTCCAATATATACACACTTACATTACCCTCCAATTGGTTATTCAGACACACTGCCTTTTGCTCTTTCAATTTCACCTCCATAACTACACACACAGAGATCTTCAGCAGATAAAGCCTAAAACCCTCTCTTTTCTCTCTGTAATAACTACAGTTCTTCTCATATCAACAATCAATACTCAACGCTTTCAGTCTTTCTCCCCTTTCTGCATCTCACTTTTCCCATGGAGGATGCAGAACACCCTAATGCTAACAACAAATGCACCCCAAATACAAAGGCTTTCAGAGGAAGAACAAACCCTCACTACTACCACCACCACCACCACCACCACCACCACCATCTCTTCCAGTACTCCAACCATTTTGCCTTGTGTAATCACAATCAGTATAACACTTACTACCCAGCTCTGCTCCCTTTGCCTTCTCCAATACCTCTGCACCTGGCTTTGGCTCCTCCTCTCCCTCAAAATCATACCTTTAAATCAAAAACCCATTTTCATAAACTTTCACGTAACCTCAATAAATCTCCTCTCGCTACCTCCTCTCATACCCAGGTCACAGATATCACAATTTCCCCAGGTGACTCAGTCCACTTTCTTTTCTTTTGTTCTTTGCATGTCTCGTCTTTGTTGTGCACTTGTGTTGAAGATTCTTTACAAGAACCCAGAAGAGATTATGATGTCAATCAAAGTTGTATTTGTTTCCATATTTTACATTTTTATCTTTTTGCTTCTGTTGGTCCAAGCATGAAGTTATATTGTGCTACTCAGTAATGACCTGAACGAGGAAAATCTTGTTGCTAAAATATTTATCTTTATCCTTCCCAAAAATTTGATATGATGTAAGCGAGATAGAAATCTAAGGTATATTACACGAATCTCTTTTAGTTTTATTGATTCTGCAGTAGCTATAATCCTCTGGTAATTTGTAGGTATAACTGAATGAGATTCCACCCCATACTTGCATTCTAGAATGTTGTCACTGCTCATCTTTGCCTTTCATCGTGCCTGAAACAGCTCCAAAGGGGCTACTGGGGCAGAATGATTTACCCTATCAAGGAAATGATGGCGATGGGGAAGGGATCATGAGCGCTGCAGCACCACCATTAGTGGCTGCAAGGAGACCGGATTCTGGTGGCACAGAAGGGCCAGTGATATCTCTACTTGCTAACCATTTTCTAGTCCAGTTTGATTCCTCACAAAGAATATACCATTACAATGTTGAAATCTCTCCAAGTCCATCCAAAGAAGTTGCTCGAATGATCAAACAGAAACTGGTGCAGGACAACCCAGTTACTCTCTCTGGGGCTCTTCCTGCCTATGATGGCAGAAAGAATCTTTACAGCCCTATAGAATTCCAAAATGATAGGTTTGAGCTTTTCATTAGCCTCCCAATCACCACTAGCAGCAATTCATCAGCTTTACCTTTTGGAGAGTTAAGTGACTTGGAAGGGAAGAAACAACAGTTCAAACTCTTCCGAATTAATATCAGACTTGTGTCAAAGCTTGATGGGAAGGAATTGAATAGCTATCTGAGCAAGGAAGCTGATGATTGGATCCCACTGCCTCAAGATTACCTCCATGCTTTGGATGTTGTTTTGAGAGAGAGCCCAACTGAGAAGTGTATATCTGTAGGGAGATCTTTCTATTCAAGTTCAATGGGAGGTGCTAAGGAAATTGGGGGAGGAGCTGTTGGTTTGAGAGGGTTCTTTCAGAGTCTTCGACCAACCCAGCAGGGCCTTGCTCTCAATGTGGATTTCTCTGTTACTGCTTTCCATGAGAGCATTGGAGTGATTCCATACTTGCAGAAGCGTCTCGAGTTTCTCCAAGATCTTCCTCAAAGGAAAACGAGGAGGTTGAGTGGTGAAGAAAGGAAAGAAGTAGAGAAGGCATTGAGGAACATCCGGGTTTTTGTTTGCCATAGAGAAACTGTTCAGAGGTACCGGGTTTACGGCTTAACTGAGGAAGCTACCGAAAATCTTTGGTTTGCAGACAGGGATGGGAAGAATCTGAGACTGCTAACTTACTTCAAAGATCATTACAACTATGATATACAATTCAGGAACTTGCCATGCTTGCAGATTAGTAGAAGCAAGCCATGTTATCTTCCTATGGAGCTTTGTATGATATGTGAAGGCCAAAAGTTTCTTGGTAAGCTTTCAGATGATCAGACTGCAAGAATACTTAAGATGGCCTGCCAAAGACCAAAAGAAAGAAAAGCCCTTATAGACGGAGTGATGGGAGGACCTGTTGGACCAACAAGGTAACGTTGGAAGTAGTTCGAGTTTTCTTGAAATTTTGTCTTGAGTTCTCTTGGGAGATTGCTATAAATATGATGCTCAATGTATTGTTGTATCTAAGTGTTTGATTTCTTTCTCAACAGTGGGAATCAGGGAAGAGAGTTCAAATTCAATGTTTCAAGGGAAATGACAAGATTGAGTGGGAGAATTCTACAACCTCCAAAGCTTAAGCTTGGTGATGGTGGTCATGTAAGAGATTTAACTCCCTTTCGCCACAACCGACAGTGGAACCTTCTGGACAGCCATGTCTTTGAAGGAACTCGAATAGAGAGGTGGGCATTGATAAGTTTTGGAGGCACACCTGATCAGAAGTCTAACATTTCAAAATTCATAAACCAGTTGTCTCAAAGGTGCGAACAGTTAGGCATCTTTCTTAACAAGAACACAATAATAAGTCCCCAGTTTGAGCCAACACAGTTACTTAACAACGTCTTCCTTCTTGAGTCGAAGCTTAAGAAAATCCACAAAGCTGCATCAAACAATCTGCAGCTGCTGATGTGCATAATGGAGAGAAAGCACAAGGGATATGCAGATTTGAAGCGAATAGCAGAGACAAGTGTGGGAGTAGTAACCCAATGTTGTTTGTATCCAAACCTTAGCAAGTTGAGTTCACAATTCCTGGCTAACTTAGCTCTCAAAATGAATGCTAAGGTTGGGGGCTGCACAGTTGCTTTGTACAACTCGCTACCGTCTCAAATTCCACGTATCCTTCAGCTCGATGAGCCTGTGATGTTTATGGGTGCTGATGTTACTCATCCTCATCCTCTCGATGATTTCAGCCCATCTGTTGCTGCTGTTGTAGGAAGCATGAACTGGCCTGCAGCCAACAAGTATGTTTCAAGAATGAGGTCCCAAACCCATAGACAAGAAATTATCCAGGATCTTGCTTCGATGGTAGGGGAGTTACTAGATGATTTCCTCCAAGAAATAACCCAACTTCCCAAAAGAATCATATTCTTCCGGGATGGAGTAAGTGAAACCCAATTTAACAAGGTGCTTAAAGAGGAGCTACAAGCTATTAGAGAAGCATGTTCAAGATTTCCTGGTTATAGACCTCCCATTACTTTTTCTGTAGTTCAAAAGAGGCATCACACAAGGTTGTTTCCCTATGATCTTGATTCATCTTCCTCCCAAAATCAGTTCTTTGAAGAAAACATTCCTCCGGGAACTGTGGTAGACACCGTGATTACTCACCCGAGAGAATTTGATTTCTACCTGTGTAGCCACTGGGGAGTAAAAGGAACCAGCCGTCCAACACATTACCATGTCCTGTGGGATGAGAATCATTTCACTTCTGATGAACTCCAAAAGCTGGTTTACAATCTGTGCTACACATTTGTGAGGTGTACGAAGCCAGTTTCTTTAGTTCCCCCTGCCTACTATGCTCACTTGGCTGCATATAGAGGCAGACTTTACCTTGAGCGATCTTCTGAACCTACAGCTTCTGTGAGAAATACTTGTACTATTTCACGAGCTGCACCTCCAAAGACAACACCTCTACCCAAACTTCGTGAAAATGTAAAGAAGCTCATGTTTTACTGCTAGTTTTTCTTGCCCTTGAATCGTATGAAATGCACACTTTAATTATTAACAGCCAAGTAGAAATTAAACAAGCTTAACCTTCCAAATGATAATCCAAGAATGCTGCAAGTTTTGGATATTATTAATCTGATAAAAGCCTAACTACATGCAAACCGCAGTAAAAGTAACTGGAAAAAAGCTTTAAATGTTCTCCCTGACTCCTGTTTATCTTTTTCTGCAAATCATGTCTTCATCTGGTTATGTAACTTCTCTTTTTCAGTTTGCCAAAAAGTTCAAAAGCTAAATCATGAAGTCTTAAACCAGCTTTTTTAGCAGCAGATGCTCAAAGGGTTTTGACTCTAGTGGAAGAAAAAAAGTTCATTGGCATGTAATTTTTTTAATTATTTGATGTTCTGATGTCATTAATTTAGGTAAGTGAAATAAGATTGAAACTGCAAGGTAAAAAGATTGGAAATATCTGGGATAGAATAATATGTGTGTGTGGGTGGGATGAGTAGTTTTTTCCATGCATGCATCAGGGTGATGAGAGAGAAAAAAAAAGGCAAAAACATTTTGGCAAAATCCTTGTTCATTTTTGTTTTGTAACGGAGAAAGTGAAGTTACAGAGGGATGGCAGACCACAATTCAGCTACTGGCAGTGCCAGCCCAAATGAACAAGGACCGTGTGAGAGAGAATAATATAAATAGGCCGCGTTTGGCTTCTTTCTTTTCCTTTCTGATTTTTATGTACTGTAGAGAGAGGGAGATGAGATGAGATGAGATAGAAAGAGAAAGAGAAAAGAGAAAAGGGCGGAAAGGAACAAAGCAAAAGCCAAGAAAAGATGGGATATGAAGCAAAGGGAGTGAAGTCTGACTTTCGACTTCCCTTTTTGTCTCTTCAGCTTTTCTCTTCTCTCTCTCCATTATTATTATGTAATAAATATATATATATATAGTTATTAAAAAATTGAGTTAAATAAAAATTTCATGATTTATTAGAAATAATCTTAATTTAATTATTATAATTCTATTAACATATTAATAAATTAGATAATAAATTTTACTTAATTAAACATTGTAATTAGTAAAAACAATTTCAATATATAGAACCAATAACCTACAATTTTAACCCAAGCCCACCTAAAAAGGAGAGAAAATATACACAAGTCATTGAGAAATAATTGATACATATATAATATATATATATATATATATAAAAGATTTAGGAATGGCATTTATGAACAAATGTGAGAGTGTTGTGTGAAGGTTAGGTTGAATTAGGGGAGCCTTTTGAGTACTGCACGGTAACTGACAAAACCTCAGAGGGTTTTTTGGGAACACCAATTTCCCTCACTCTTCAACTTCTCCCCTGTCTTTTTATAAATTATTTTATTTTTTCTTTTGATGAATATATATATAATATATATATTCCTTTCTAAATTAGTAACAATCAAGAATTAGAATTTTGTCACCAAAGAACTATCCATCAAAGACATATATAATCACCTCCAACCCAAGAATTCTGAACTGATATTTTAAGTTTCAGTTTGGTTTTAATATAAAATTTTCAAAAAAAATACAGTTAAAAACTAAATATTAAAATTTTTACATTATCAAAAAAATATGCTATATTAATATATATAATACAAAACATGTATAAAAATTATTTAAATATGATATAATTATAAATTGAATAAGTTTTTTAGTTTAACTAAAATATTTAAACTTTAATTGTAACGCCCAAATATGGGTATTTTCGTAATTTTCATATTAATTATTTTTATTAAGTTAAAAAAAAAAGAGCGCCACGTCAACAGTCACGTCAGCAGACCCAGTCAGCAGCCCTGGCCAACCAGGACCTGCCACATGGCAAGACCACGTCGACCGGGGACGGGCCACGTTGGCGATCTGCGTACGCGCGATCGGACGGCCCAGATCAAGTGTGCGCACGGACGGCCCAGATGCAATCGCACGGACGACCCATATTCAATCAAAAACGGACGGCCCAGATTAAATCAAAATGGACGGCTGAGATCAAAAGGCAAAAGGGTATAAATAGAACCCCCACACCTGACCACAAAAACCCTAGCCGCCTGCCCTCGCCGGAGAAGACGAACCAGATGCCGGAGAAGCCGGCCGCTGCCACCCGCCGCCGCACCAGGGAGATTTCCGACCGTCGATTGAGGTAAATTTCATACCCCCGACTCGCTTTTCCACGCTGATTTTCCCTGTGGCCAAATCGGAGCCAAAATCCTGGCCACATGGCCGAAACCCAGCGGCGCCGCCGTACCCCTCCTCGGTTTTTGCCTCCGATGAGGCCATTCCCGGCCTCCGTTTGATGCAATTTTTATATCACCGTGATCACCATTCTTTTCTCTACAGGTTGATCGGAGCCGAATCACCAAAACACGAACCTCACTGGAGAGCCGCCGCACCCGAGAACACTGCCGCCGGTAAGCTTCGGTTTTCCGTAATTTTTTTGCCCCCCGAGGGCCCTAGAGTTGTTTTATCGTAGGGACCGATGCAAGTGTGGCCGAATTCGGCCGAAAACGGCCAACCAGAGGCGAATCGCCGTCGCCGGAGCACGGCGGAGCTGCCGTGCCAGAATTGCGATATTGGCCAAAAGGGGGCCCTGGGCCTAATTTGGGATTTTTTGGAACACGTGCAGGTACCAGTAGTGCGTTTCAGTTCCCCGGGAAAAATTCAGGGAAAATTAGGGACAGTCTGTAGGCGCACTGTAAAGCCGTGTTCGGACCCCGAAACGAGTAAGGACCCCTCACCCTATTTCCTATCACGGTATTAAAGTTCAATAATGATAAAACGGTATTTCTTGAATCAACGAATGTGTGAAATTGCTTAAGGTCGCTAATGGAGCCTGAGTCTAGTGTGTTTGTCGGTTAACTGTTATTTGGCCTGTTTTACAGTTTTAAATGCAGTATGAGGTTTGATGTTTTCATTTCATAGTTTCGTGTGCATATTTTACGGTTTTATTGATTATGAGTTGAATGACTGAGAAACCGATGCTGTATGTTGTCTTGTTTGGCATAAATTACTGTTTTGCTTGTTTGTATGTAAATTGATGATGCTGACTGAGGAAAATGAGAATGAAAGATTATGTAGATAGATAATTATATAATGTGGTCAGCCTGACTAAATATCCTGGGAGATGGTGGACGGACCGGGTCTGTAGGGAACCCTACCAGGATTGTGGTCTCTCATACCGGACGGGGTATGGGGACCTTATGTGTTTTGGCGCCCATACCGGACGGGGTATGGGGACGGCCTGTTTCACCCTCATACCGAACGTAGTATTGAGGTTTATAGTTTTGGCGCCCATACCGGACGGGGTATGGGGACGGCACTGGAATCTGATTACAAGTGTTAAGGGTTAATGGGTAGCGGGACCCCTATGGATCTCCATGGATACTAGTAGGCTGGTAAATGAGAAAAAATATGTTGTGTAATGATTGAATTACAAAAGGCGTGATAAGTATTATGTTATACAGTTTATATGATTTCATGATGATGATAATGTTATTGCTTTCGTATATTATTTTATGAATTTCACCGAGGTAAGTGGATGGTAAGGGTTTTTATGTTAATAAATGAGTTTATTGTAAATCATGCTCCATTGGTCTTCTTGTGTTTTCTACCCACCTTTACCTCCGTGACGGTGAGATATCGTGATGTCTTTACTGGGCTAGTGTAGCTCATTCCTTATTTAATCATTTCAGATAAGGAAGACATTGTTCCCGAGCCCGTTCCGCAGGAAGACGACGAATGGGACGCCTAAAGACTCCATAGTCATATTCATAACTTTTACTTTCGAATTTCTCTTTTAGTTAGTTTGATCTTTTATATTTTGAGCACGTTTTTGGTTTTAGTGTAAGGGATGTTAATCGAAATTTTGACTTCGCTTCCGCATTTGACATTTTTAATACACATGTTTCATTTCAAAATTTCGGGGCCGTTACATTAATTATAAAGGTTTGTGTACTTTAGTTTATTTTAGTATTGAATTAATATATAATTTATGAATACTTGAAAAATAAATAAGTTGTTATTTGTATATAAAATATGATAAAACTATAATACATTTTTGAAATTTATAATATCTTTAAAAACAAAGTTGCATTGCTTTAGCACGAGCAAGATGAATTAATTCAAAAAAACTATCAAAGAGCTTTCTTGAGTTGTACTCCCGTAACAACAATGTATGATAAAGACGAATCGTTTTTAGAATACATAATTAGATGGAGACAAATAGATAAGTAAATAAAAGATTTTCTCGCTTGACATAGATAAAAAACTTTCTAAGATATCTATTCATCAAAATAGATCAACACATAATTTTACAATAGACATATCTAGATTATATATGAAAACTCAATTTAGTTACCATACATAGTAAAAAAAAAGTTATTATATTCTATCATATGCTTTTAAAATGTCTAGTTTTGTAATAAAATATTTAAAAATTTTCTTTCGCATGTCTTTAAAAAGTAAAATATTTTAAATGTGATCAACACATTATCAGTGATTAACCTACTTGACAAAAAAATTAAATTATATAAGAAGAGTGATTCGATGTAGAAGATGTTTTAAAGATTAATAATATAATTAGAGATTAACTTCAAAATAATGTTACATAAATTAGTTAGTTAAAAATTATATAAATATGTAGATTTCTAACGTACGATATCAAAATAATATAAATTTGGTTCAATCATCTAAAAGAAAAGATGAAATCTAAACCTCATTCTTAGTAAAATATTAAATTTTACAAATAAAAAGGGACACATACCTAAGTTATTGACACTTTAGAAGGGTCCATTTTTTTAAGTGCATTTGAAACATCCTCCTCTATGAATACCTCCAAAAGGCTTTATTCATATATGAATCTCTAAATAAAAAATATATTTAAATTCATAATTAGTAAAATAAACTAATTTTTTTAAAAAAATTATTAGGAAATATTGAAATCAATAAAGTAATAAAATTAAATTAGAAGATAGTTAGAAAATTAATTAACTTAAAAATTGATTAGAAAATATTAAAATTTGTAAATTAATTAAATTAAATATTATAAAATAATTACAAAAAAATAAATTAAAATTAAAATTTCATAATAATGGAAAGGACCGATCAAATAAGAGATGGCGCATGCGAGATTAAAACATTAAAAAAAATTAGAAAATGGGATAAAGGTGGCCACATGGCCACCATGCACAACATGGATGGGAAGATTTCCTCCCACTCCTAAATTGTCACATTATCTAATTAACCCACCTTATCTTCCTTATCTCTTCCCCCATCATATAAATACCAAATATTTTTCATCTCTTTCAATCCACCAAATAAAAGAAAAAAAGAGAAGAAATGAAGAATAAAGAGGAGAGGGAGAGACAAGAGGGGAAGATGAGAGAGAAAGCATTGGGACAATCGATGCAACAGAGGGAGGAAGTGTAATGACCCCAGAAATATCCAAAAATAATTAAAGTGCGAAAACATAATAAATATTCAGGGTTTACGTTTCTTACACAAATAACTGAAAGTACCAAACAACGTTATGAAATTCACTCTTTTGAAAGAAACACAAGAATAAGGAAATAAACGTGAAATAAAGAAATCTAGCATCTACTCGCAATCCTCCTGCGGATCGGGCTTTGGAACCTAGTTCTCTTGATCTGAAATGGTTAAATAAGGGATGAGCTACACTAACCTAGTAAGGATATCACACTATATCACTGACACTGAAGTAAATGTTGGTATAAAATCAAAACACTAATGGAGCACTTAATTTAAACCAATACATTTATTAAAAATAAAATCATTTACCGTCCACTTACCGTAGTGAGATTTATAAAAATAACCTATATAAACAATAAAATTATACATATCGTGATTTCATATATAGTCGGCAACCTAGCACATATTATACTTTTATTTTTAAATCATCAAAACAACAATTGCCCCTTTTTATTAGCCTACTGGTATCCATGGGAGTTCATAGAGATGTCTGCGCTATGCGTGAACCATTTTCTTTAACATTCTTAATTGTAGGTCGTCCCCATACCCCGTTCGGTATGAGCACCAAACTATTAAACCTCAATACTCCGTCCGGTATGAGGGTAAAACGGGTCGTCCTCATACCTCGTTCGGTATAAGCGCCAAATTACCAAATCTCGATACCCCGTCTGGTATGAGACAACATTCATGGTAGGGTTCCCTATTGTACCCGGTCCGTCTACCATCTCCCAGGATATCCAGTGAGACTGTCATTTCATCCATTCACTTAATCACACAATTTTTCATTTTTATTTAGTCTCCATTTTTTAAATCAACCATAATCACATAAGCAAACAAACATGTATCAAGGAATACAATCATATCTTAATTTTCCAACTAAACGGTGGTCACGTAAGGCAGCAATACATGCATTCAAACCATAAAATTGATAAATCAGATATTATCATGCTTTTAAACTATAAAATAAATCAATCAATAAAAATTAACAGAAAATAATTTTCGGTTCTGGCTCCATTAGCAATTTGTAATTAATTATGCAAATTTATTAAATTCGCACAAAATACTATATTATTATTTATTTAAACAACAATTCTATGATAGGGAATAGGGTGAGGGATTCTTACTCGATTTGATGTCCGAAAAGCTAAGTTATTCGACTGCGCTTATAGGCAATTCCCAGGTTCCCTGAATTTTTTTTAAGGAATTAAAACGCACTAATAGTACCTACAAATGTCCCAAACAAACCCAAAATCAGTCCCGGGGCCCACTTGGCCAAATTTAAAATTCTGGCACGATGGCTCCGCCGTGCTCCAGTGATGGTGTCGCCGCTTGTGGCGGCGGTCTACCTCAGGTTTGCTATTTTTGACCATTTTCGGCTAAATTCGGCGGATTCTGCATTGATCCCTGTGAGAAAATACGTTAAAGGGTCTCGGTTGGCCTAAAAAACTGAAACTCACCAACGGCGGGGCTCTGGGTGTGGCGGCTCCTCCGACTCACATTGTGGTTGGGTGTTTTGCTCTGGTTAACCTATAGAAAAGGACACGGTGATCACAACGGTAGAAAAATTACACAAAACGGGAATCATGAAGGGCCTCATCGAAGGCGTTTTGTGAAATTCCTCGCGGCGGCGGCGGTGCCAGGTTTCGCCAGCATTTTCTGGCGAATTGGCTGGTCTTTTTGCTCCGATTTGGCCATGGGTGTGCGTAAAATTGAATTTTGAGCAAAAGAAATTTTTTTTACCTTTCTTGGCTGTTGGAAAAAGCTCTGGTGCGGGGCTGGGTGGCGGCGGCGTCCTTCTGGCTGCCGGGTCTTCTTCTCCGGTGAGGGGGTCTGGCAGCTAGGGTTAGGGTTTGGTGTGGATGAGAGTTATTTATATCCGTCTGCTTTTGATCTGGATCGTCCATCGCGTTTGATCTGAATCATTTGATCACGATTAAATAAGGAGTGAATCTGAGTCGTTCATCGTGATCCAATTTGGGCCGTCCATCGCGATCCACTCTGGACCGTCCAATCGCGTTCAAATCTGACCGTCTAATTGCGTTTGGGGAGGGAACGCATCTGGGCCTTCTGTATGCACCGGAACGGACCTAGGTCATTCGATCGCGGGCACGCGGATCGCCAACGTGGCACTGCATCAGCGTCCGTCGCCACGCGGCACGTCCTGATTCACCGGGCCTGCTGACCGGGTGTCTGACGTGGTGAAACTTCTCTAAATTGTATTTTGACCCATGTTTTCTGATTTTGCTTTGAAAAATACACACATAACCCAAATTTTCACCCATTTTTCCTAAAATTATTTTCAATTTAATCCTCTATCAATTGTACTTCATTTTTACTCTAAATTAAAATTAAAAAATTGAGAATTTACATTTATAATTAAACCCTAAATTACAAAAAAAATTAATTTAGAGTGTTACAACTCTCCCCCCTTAAAAGAAATTTAATCTCTCAAATTTGTCTCTCCCACTCTAAATCAAACAGCTTGGGCTATGAAGTTTGATTATAGCTCCCATGTGGCCTCTCTCGGTGTGTGGTTCTGACATATGACCTTTACAAAGGAAATTTTTCGGTTGCGGAGTAATCTGCTCTTTCGATCCATAATGCCAACTGGTACTTCCTCGTAGGACAGATCCTCCTATAGTGGAAGAGGCTCGTGGGCCAAGACATGAGAGGGGTCCAGGTTATACTTGCGCAGCATAGACACATGAAACACATTATAGACCTTAAAAAGTTTTGGAGACAGTGCTAGTCTGTAGGCAACGGTACTAATTCTATCTAAGATTTCAAATGGTTCAATAAATTGAGAGTTCATTGTTTTCCTCTTGCCGAACCTACTGATTCCCTTGAAAGGAATGACCTTAAGGAATACCTGGTCGCCTTTCTCAAATTCTAAATCCCTCATCCGGGTGTCCGTATAACTCTTCTGTCTGCTCTGAGCCGTCTGGATGTTCTTCCTGATCTTAACTATTTTAGATGTATTCTCTTCTACCAGATTTAGGCCGAACAATTTTTTATCACCCACTTCTTCCCAACAAATCAGCGATCTACATGGGCGCCCATATAACGCCTCATACGGAGTCATGCCAATACTCGCTTGGTAGCTGTTGTTGTAGGCGAACTCTATCAGGGGTAGATAGTCATCCCAATGGCCCCCCGAAGTCAAGGACACAAGTTCGGAACATATCCTCAAGTGTACGGATTGTCCTTTCTGACTGTCCATCGGTCTGAGAATGGAATGCAGTACTAAGGGATAGCTTCATTCCCATAGCTTACTGAAAGCTATACCAAAATCGAGAAGTGAACCTAGGGTCCCTGTTGGACACTACTGTCACTGGCACTCCATGTAGTCTGACTATTTTTCGGATATACATTTTTCATTCTTGTTTACTTGTCCAAGGGATCGGTCATCCTGATTGTCAAGAAGTGAGAAAACTTGGTAAGCTGGTCAACAATTACCCAGATGACATCATGTCCTGAGCGTACCTCATGTAATCCTATCACGAAGTCCATGGTGATATATTCTCACTTCCATTCCGGGATCGCTAATGGTTGAAGTAGCCAGCCTGGGCATTGATGCTCTGTCTTGACCTGCTGACATATCAAACACTTAGAAACAAAGTTAGCTATATCTCTTTTCATCATGTTCCACCAAAATTGGGGTCGCATACTTTGGTGTATCTTAGTGCTTCCGGGATGCATGGCAAACTTTAAGCTATAGACCTCTATCATAATGTCCTTCTTTAACTCACTGTCACCTAGAACACATATCTTGTCTTAGAATCTGAGCAACCCATTAGTGGAGATTCGAAATTTTGAGTTAACTTCCTATTCTGCATCTTTCTTGAGGGCTGCTAGGGTGGAGCCGACGGACTGACCTTCCCGTATTCTCTAGATTAAGTTGGGCTAAACAGCTAGGTGGCCCAAACATTATACTCTCATAAGGTCTTAAAGTAGTACCTGTTGTGCGACCCCTATTTGCTTGCTTTCTGAAACTATTAAATGGG
This sequence comes from Carica papaya, assembly GCF_054855325.1. Taxonomy (NCBI): domain Eukaryota; kingdom Viridiplantae; phylum Streptophyta; class Magnoliopsida; order Brassicales; family Caricaceae; genus Carica; species Carica papaya. The sequence continues at coordinate 9,437,254 of NC_142310.1, read as the reverse complement.
TTAATGTATCTGCACTTTTCCTACTGAGGGCATCAGCTACCACGTTGCTTTTACCCAGGGATACAAGATGTCGCAATCATAGTCCTTGAGAAGTTCTATCCACATTCTCTTACATATGTTAAGATCTTTTTAAGTGAATATGTGTTTCAAACTCTTGTAATTGGTATAGATCTTAAAGGTCTCCCCATACAAATAATGGTGCCAAGTCTTTAAGGCATGTATGATTGCAGCAAGCTCTAGGTCATGGGTGGGATAGTTTTTCTCCAGACTCTTCAACTATCTAGACCTATAGGCTATGACATTCTCATGCTGTATCAAAACACAACCCAGACCTAAGTAGGAGGCATTACTGTAAATTGTATACCCACTCGATCCACTCAGCAAGGTCAACACAGGTGCAGTAGTCAGCTGCTTCTTTAGTTTTGAAAAACTTCTTTCACAGTCCTCCTTCCACTCAAACTTGACATTCTTCTTTATTAGCTGAGTCAGAGGAGCAGTTATGTAACGGCCCCAGAAATTTAAAAGAAAATGCCTATAATAATTTGAGTGCGGAAGGGAAATAAAGATTAAGGTTAACATCCCTTACACGACAACCTAAAAGTAATAAACAAACATTACGGAATAAATTCTCTGAAAGAAATACGAGAAATGGAAAAAATAAAAGAAACTATAAAATATCTAGCATCTACTCGCAGCCTTCTTGCGGATCGGGCTCGGGAACCAGGTCTTCCTGATCTGAAATTGTTAAATAAGGGGTGAGCTACACTAACTCAGTAAGGACATCATACTATATTGCCGGCACAGAAGTAAAGGTTGGTAGAAAACTAAAAACAACCAATGGAGCACTAAATTTAAACCAATACATTCATTAAAAGTAAAACTATTTACCCTTTTACTTACCATTAGGGAATCTGTGAAAACAACCTATAAAGACAATAACATCATACAGATCATAACTTCATGCACAATCAGTAACATAGAACATATCATAAATTCATATTCATTGACAATAACTAATCATCATCATTTCTTCTTTCACCAGCCTACTAGTATCGATGAGGATCCATAGGGGTATCCCCGCTACATGTGAACCCTTTCCCTTAACAATCTTAATTCCAGGGTCGTCTCCATACACTGTCCGGTATGAGCACCAAGACATTAAACCTCAATACCTCGTCCGGTATGAGTGCAAAATGACCAAGTCTCTATACCCCGTCTGGTATGAGACAACGTTAACGGTAGGGTTTCCTATGAACCCGGTCCGTCCATCATCTCCCAAGATATCTAGTGAGGCTGTCACCTTATCTGTTTATTAGATCACATCCCTTTCCTATTTCTCACTTAATCTCCGTTACCAAATTAAACACAATCACATAAACAATGAACATGCACCCGGTAATACAATCATATCTTAAATTCCAAAATCACACAGTGGTCAAGTAAGACAGTAAAACATGCATTTAAAACCCTAAAGCAGATACCATCATGTCTTTAAACTGTAAAATAAATCAACAGGAATCAACAGAGAATAATGTCCGATTTCAGGCTCCATTAGTAATCCGTAATTAATTATGCATATTTATCTAACTTGTACAAAAGACTGTATTATTATTTATTCAAACTTCATATCTATGATAAGAAATAGAGTGAGGGGTCCTTACCTGATTTGACGCCGAAAACTAAATAGTTATTGCGCCAATGGGCAGTCCCTAGGTTCCCTGAATTTTCCTTTGGGAAGTGGAACGCGCTTATGGTACCTACAAATGTCCCAAATAAACCCAAAAATTAGTTCCAAGGCCAATTCGGCCAATTTTAAAAATCTGGAACGGTGGCTCTGACATGCTCTAACGACCCGCCTCGAGTTGGCAGTTTTCGGCCATTTTCAGCCGAATTCAGCCAAACTTGCATCGATTCTTGCGAGAAAACACACTTAAGGCCCTCGGTTGGCCGAAAAAACGTAGAAAACTGAAACTCACCAGCGATGGGGTTCTCTGGTGCGGCGGCTCCTCCAACTCACGTTGCGGTTGGGTGTTTTGCTTCGGTCAACCTGTAGAGAAAGAAACGGTGATCACAACGGTGAAAAAATCACATCAGAGGCATTTTTCGAAACACCCTGCGATGGTGCCGCTGAGCTTTGGCGATGTTTTTTGGCCAATTGGCCGGTTCTTTCACTCTAATTTGGTCTTGGGTGGGTTTAAAATTAAATTTCGTGTAAGAGGAGAAATTTTTACTTAGTTTGGCGGTCGAAAATTACTCCGGTGCGGCGGTAGGTGGTGGCGGTCGGCTCCCCGGCGGCTGGGTTGTCTTCTCCGGCGAGGGGCTCTAGCGGCTAGGGTTAGGGTTTGGGTGCGGATGGGGTTATTTATATCCATCCGCTTTTGATCTGGGCCGTCCATCGTTTTTAATATGGACCGTCCGATCGCGACTAAATAGGGAGTGAATCTGGGCCGTTCATCGCGATTCAATCTGGACCGTCCGTGCACAATTTAATCTCGATCGTCCGTGCGCGATGCAATCTGGACCGTCTGTGCCTGTTTTGAATCTGGGTCGTCCGTGCGCGTGGGAGCGAATCTCAGCCTTTCGATCGCGCGCATGCAGATCGCCCATGTGGTTTCTCCCGCGTGGCCTCCCGTGTCAGCACCTCTGCCACCTGGCCCGTCCTTGTTGGTCAGGAGTACTGATCGGGCATCTGACGTGATGCAATTTTTTTAAATTGTGTTTTGACCCCCAATTTCTGATTTTTCTTTCAAAAATATCCGTAGAACTCAAATTTTCACCCATTTTTTCCAAAATTGTTTTCAATTAAATCCTTCAACTAATTTTTCACCCTTTTTATTATTATTTTTATTTTTATTAAATCAAATTAAAATAAATTCAATTCAATTCAATTCAATTAATAAATAATTATATTTATAAAAAAATAAGATAAAAATAAAGAAAATAAATGTTGGGTGTTACAAGCTAAACTAGAAAATCTTTACACAAACTTGCGGTAATAACCTGCTATCCCCAGAAAACTACGAATCTCCTTAACTGATGTTAATTTTTTCCAACTGAGCACTACTTCAATCTTTTCAAAGTTCACTCACACTCCATCTTTTGATATGATGTGTCCTAGGAAGGTAGTCTGTTCAAGCCAGAACTCGCACTTACTCAACTTTGCATACAACTTCTTTTCTCTAAGAACTTGTAAAACTTGAGCTAGATGGTGAGCCTGTTCCTCCATACTTTTTGAATAAACCAAGATATCATCGATGAACACGATAACAAACTTATTCAGGAATTGTCTGAAGACTCTGTTCATCAAGTTCATGAAGATGGCTGGGGTGTTGGTTAATCCAAATGGCATAACTAGGAACTCATAGGGTCCGTACTTAGTTTGAAATGTTGTCTTGAGTATGTATTTTGTCTATATTTTCACTTGTTAATAACCTGAACGCATGTCTATTTTGGAGAAGACCTGGCACCCTACAAGTGATCGAAAAGGTCATCAATCCTGGGGAGGGGATACTTGTTCTTAATCGTAACTCTTTTTAAACCTCTGTAATCAATACATAACATCAACGTCTCATCTTCCTTTTTGGCAAAGGTGACTCCGGCACCCCAAGGGGACATACTATGTCGGATAAACCCACTGTCCTACAATTCAATGATCTATTTCCTCAGTTCCTCCATCTCAACACGGCTCATGCGGTAAGGAGCAACCAAAATGGGCTGGGTGTCTGACTGAAGGTCTATGGTGAATTCGACTTCTCTGTCCACTGGCAGTCTGAATAATTCATCCAGAAATACATCTAGAAAGTCTCGGACTACCGGAATCCCTTGAATACAAATATTTTTCTTGGGTTTGCCTAGTTAGAGAAAACAGTAGAATAAAAGTACTTGATAATAAGAAAATTTGCCGTGAGGGAAAAAATGGTAAACGATTTTATTAATTTGTAAATGACTCATCATTAGGAGGATTGAATACAACCTTCTTGCTAAAATAATCTACAGTGGCATGATACGCCACTAGCCAGTTCATTCCTAAAATTACATCAAAGTCTCCCATGTCTAATTTTATTAGGTCTACACTCAATTTTCTATCTGCTACATTTATGACACAGGCTCTCTATACAGTTTCTCTCAATAGTGTCATACTCCCAACAATAGACACAAATAACACAAAATCAAGTTTATCAGGTAATATATTAAATTTTGATGCAAAAATAGGTGAAACAAATGAATGTGATGCACTAGTATCAATCAAAACATGAGCAAGATAGTCACAGACAGTGTACATACCATGTACCATGTCCGAGTTGACTTCTGCATTCTGCTGGGTGAGATTGTATTCTCCGCCCAAGATATGAGGTTTGTCCTGAATCTGGTTCCTTGGGCAATCCCTCACATAATGTTGGGCACTACCACATATGCGACAAGTGTTGTTGAGGTGATAGCAGGATCGGTCCCCATATTTTCTGCCACAATGTTGACAGATTTTATCGCGTCCTGCCACTGGAGCCTAAGGGGAAGCTTGGATCATCAACCTGGGCCTCTTGTTTTGTTGAACAGGTACAGTAGATGCTGGTCTACGGGGTGGAGCTGAGGGTCTGAGGTTCCCTGCAGCCTGAGAGAAGGTGCAGAAGCTCCTCTCCACTAGCTATGCCTTAGCCAAAATAGTCGAATAAGTCCTAAGCTCCAACACAAAAAACTGTTGTATGATCTCTAGGCGGAGACCCCACTCGAACCTTCTAGCCTTCCTGCCTTCATCCAACAATGTCTTAGGGGAATATCGGCCCAACTCTAGAAACTTGCGAGCATATTCTGACACAGTCATGTTTCCTTGGACCAACTGTATAAACTCCATCTACTTCAGATGTCAGAGATGCTCTAGAAAGTATTCTGCACGAAAAGCCGCCAGGAACTGTTCCCAAGTAACTGGAACAGGCAGGGTGGTCTGTTTGAGTTCCCATCAGCGGTTTGCTTCTCCCACTAGCATGTAGGTAGCAAGGGTGACTTTCTGTTCGAGAGTCACTCCCAAGGTCTTGAACGTCTTCTCTGTCTCTGCTAACCAGTACTCGACACCTTTAAAAGTGGATCCCCCTACAAAAGTAATGGGTTTAATCTCTTATACCTCTCTATGTAGCCTAAATCCATCATGGAATGAGTTGGATCCCGTGGAAGAGGGATTGGGCCAGGCTGAGGATGGACTGGGTGGCCCTGCGATGGTACTTGCTGATACGGTGGGGCCACCAGATTGTACTGCAGTGGTGCCAGGTGGTACTGTTGCTGGGGCACTGGATCATACTGTGGTGGTGTCGGATGGTACTGTGGAGAAGCAGAGTCGTACCAGGGTAGCTCGGGATCCTCTCACTACAGGGGTGGCTCAACCTGTGGCAGCAGGGGAGGGTCAGGTAGCTCCCTCCTCTCCTCTCGGCCTTACTGGGCAACAATGAGTTTCTCCAGCATCTCAAATATATGGTCAACATCTTCCCTAAATAAACCATCTCGGGCTGCTCAGTTTAGTGGGGGTCTTCCTCTCCTAATCTCTCTGTACCTATATTTCATAAGGAAGGGTTAAGTGATAATTCATTGTTTTAGTATTTCCCTAAGGATTATTGTGTAAAGAATGGGTCTGAGGAACGCGGTTCTGATACCAATTGTAATGACCCTGAAAATCTAAAAGGAAATATATAATAACTTAAGTGCGGAAGCAAAATAAAAGGTTAAGTTTTACATTCCTTACACAATAAATTAAAAGTACTGAACAACATTACAGAATTAATTTTTTGAAAGAAACACGAGAAATAAGAAAACAAATGAAAAATAGAAAATATCTAGCATCTACTCGTAATTTTCTTGCGGATCAGACTCTGGAACTTGGTCCTCTTGATCTGAAATGGTTAAATAAAGGATGAGCTATACTAGCCCAATAAGGATATCACATTATATCACCGACACAGAAGCAAAGGTTGGTATAAAATTGAAAAATACTAATGGAGATTAAATTTAGTAAATTCATTTATCAATCATAAAATCATTTCTTGTTCACTTACCATATTGGAATATATGAAAACAACCTATAAAAATAATACTATTATACAAATCATAACTTCATGAACAATCAGCAACATAGAACATATTATAAATCCATATCCATTAACAATAAACCAAACTATAACTGTTTCTCTTTTCACCAAGCTACTAGTATCCATGAGGGTTCATGGTTCCCTATGTACCCGGTCCGTTCACCATCTCTTAAAGTATCTAGTAAGGCTGTCGTTTAGCCATCCACTTAATCAAATAAGTTTTTGTTTACCTTTAATTTTCAGTTACCCAATTTAACCGTAATCACATAAAACCAGCAATTCATGCATCAAGGAAACACAATTGCATCATTTTATCAATTTCAGTGTATTATCATGCATTCAGAAACTGCAAAATCAAGCAATCAGTTAAACATAGTAATAGTAATAAGTAACCGATTCCGGCTCCATTAGTAATATGTAATTAATTACAAATATTTTTTAAATTACACAAAATATTGTATTATTATTAATTAAAATTTAATTTCATAATAGGGAATAAGGTGCGGAATTTTTACTCGAATTAGTGTCTGAATGCTAAGTTTTTAACTGCGCCTACTGGCAGTCCCCAGGTTCGCTGAATTTTCTTTTGGGGATTAAAATACACTTCAAGTACTTAGAAATACCCCCAAAAACTAAAATCAGTGTTAGAAACCCTTTTTGGCTAATTCCAGAATTTCGGCATGGCGGCTTCATCGTGCTACAAGATGGCATTGCCGCCTGCAGCAGCGGTTTACCTCGGGTAAGATATTTTTGACTATTTGTGGCCGATTGCGGCTGATTTTGTACCAATCCCTGCGATAAAACACGTTAAGGGATCTCGGTTGGTAAAAAAAAAATTAAAAAATCGAAGCTTACCAGTGGAGGGGTTCTCCGGTGTGGCGGTTCCGCCAGTTCACCTTTATGGTTGGGTGTTTTGCTTTGGTCAGCCTGTAGAGAAAGGAATGGTGATTACAATGGTAAAAAAATTACACGAAACGGGAATCGAGAAGTGCTTCATCGGAGGCAGTTTTTTGCATTTCTTCGCAGCGGTGCTGCCGCACTTTGTCCATAAATTTTAACTCATCTGTCAGTCATTTTGCTCTGATTTGGCCATGGAGGTGTTTAAAATTGAATTTTGAGCAATTGGAGAAACTTTTATCTTTTTTGGCGACCAGAATTTGCTCCGGCACGGCAGCAGGCGGCGATCGAATCTCCTCCCGACGACCGGCTCTTCTTCTCCGGCGGGGGGTCTGGTGGCTAGGGTTAGGGTTTAGTGTGAAGAGAGTTATTTATATATGTCTCCTTTTAATCTGGACCGTCCATCATATTTGATCTGGACCATCCGATTGCGTCAAATAGTGAGTGAATCTGGACTGTTCATCGTAATTTGATCTGAACAGTCTGATCGCGTTTAAAGAGCGAACGGATCCGGACCGTTCGTGCATGCAGGAACAAATCTAGACCGTCCGATCGTGGGCATGCGGATCGCCAGCGTGGCCTCCCGTGTGGCACTACGTCTGCGTGCTTTACCACACGGCGCGCTCCGGTTCGTCGGGGCTACTGATTGGTTATCCTACATGGCACAATTTTCTTAAATTGTATTTTGACATCTGATTTTTTATTTTTTTTCAAAAATACCCCCAAAACCCAATTTCATCCTTTAATTAATTTTCTTCATTTTTACATTAAAATAAAATTCAAAAACTAAAAAATTATATTTTTATATAAATTTTAATTACATTAAAATTAATTAATTAAGGGTATTACAACTCTCTCCCCCTTAAAAGAAATTTGACCCCTCAAATTTGTCTCTCTCTCACTCAATCAAACAGTCAGAGATATTAGACTCTGAAATCTGATTCTAGCTCTTATGTGGCCTCTCTCAGTGTGTGATTCTGCCATAGGACCTTAACAAAAGAAATTTTTCGGTTGCGGAGTACTCTGCTCTTTCGATCCACAATACAGACCGGTACTTTCTCGTAGGATAGATCCTCTTGAAGTAAAAGGGGCTCGTGGGCCATAGAACACATTATGGACCCTGGATAGTTCTGGAGGCAGTGCCAGTCTGTAGGCGGCGGCGCTAATTTTGTCTAAAATTTCAAATAACCTAATGAACCGGGGATTTAGTTTCTCCCTCTTGTCAAATCTATTGATTCCTTTAAAATGAGTGACCTTAAGGAACACCCAATCATCTTTCTCAAATTTTAAATCCCTTCTCCAGGTATCCACTTATCTGTTCTATCTGTTCTGAGCCGTCTGAATGTTCTTCCTAATCTTAACTATTTTGGCTGTAGTCTTCTCTATAAGATCTAGGCCAAATAGTTTTCTATCACCCACTTCTTCCCAACAGATCGGCGATCTGCACAGACAGTCATACAACGCTTCGTATGGAGCCATGCCGATACTTGCTTGGTAGCTGTTATTGTAGGCGAACTCTATTAGGGATAAATGATCATCCAATGGCTCTAGAAGTCAAGAACACAAGCTCAGAGCATATCCTCCAGCATGCGAATCGTCCTTCTAATTGTCCATTGGTCTGAGGGTGGAATGCAGCATTAAGTGACATTTTCGTTCCCATGACTTGCTGAAAACTAGACCAGAATCAAGAAGTGAATCTGGGTTCCCTGTCGGACACTACTGTCACTGACACTCTATGTAACCAGAAAATCTTCCGGATATACATTCTTGCTAGCTTATCCAATGGGCCAGTCATCCTGATGGCTAAGAAGTGGGAAGACTTGATGAGCTAGTCAATAATTACTCAGATGGCATCATGTCCTGAGTGTTCCCTAGGCAATCCTATCACGAAAACCATTATGATATGTTCCCACTTCCACTCCGGAATTGGTAATGACTGAAGTAGCCCGCTTGAGCGTTGATGCTATGTCTTGACCTGTTGACATACCAAACACTTAGAAACAAAGTCGGTCACATTTCTTTTCATTCCGTTCCACCAAAATCAGAGTCACAGACTTTGATACATCTTAGTGCTTTCGGGATGGATGGTAAACTTTGAGTTATAAGCCTCTGTCATGATGTCTCTTTTCAACTCACTATCACCTGGCACACACACTCTGTCCTAAAATCTAAGCAACCCATCAGTAGAGACTCAAAATTCTGAATTAACTTCCTGTTCTGTATCTTTCTTGAGGGCTGTTAGGGTAGAATCAGCAGACTGAGTTTCCTTTATTCACTGGATTAACTCAAATTGAATAGTCAGGTGGGCCAAACATGTGACTCTCTTCAGGTCCTGAAGTCGTACCTGTTGTGTGGTCCCTATTACCGTGCATTCTGAAACCATCAAGTGAGCTAAAATGTATGCATTTTTTCTACTGACTGCATCGGCTACCACGTTACCTCTACTCGGGTGATACAAGATATTGCAATTATAATCTTTGAGGAGTTCTATCCATATTCTCTTACGCATGTTATGATCCTTTTGAGTGAATATGTGTTTTAAGTTCTTATGGTCGGTATAAATCTGGAAGGTCTCCCCCTACAAGTAGTAGTGCTAAGTCTTCAAAGTGTGAATAATTGCGCGAGTTCTAGGTCATGGGTGGGGTAGTTTTCTCGTGACTCTCCAACTGCCTAGACCCATAAGCTATGACTTTCCCATGCTGCATCAGAAGATAACACAATCTTAGGTAGAAGATATCACTTTAAACTGTACATCCACCCGACCCGCTTGGCTAGGCCAACATAGGTGCAGTAGTCAACTGTTTCTTTAGTTCTAAAAAATTCCTTTCATATTTCTCGTTCCACTCAAACTTGACGTTCTTCTTTGTGAACCGAATCAGAGGAGCAGCTAGGCTAGAAAACTCTTCAAAAACCTGCAGTAATAACCTGCCATTCTCATAAAGTTACGAATATCCTTGACCGATGTCAGTTTTTCCCAGCCGAGCACTACTTCAACCTTTTCGGGGTTCACTGACACTCCATCCTTTGATATGATGTGCCCTAGGAAGGTTGTCTGCTCGAGTTAGAACTCATACTTACTCAGCTTTGCATATAACTTCTTTTCTTTGAAAACCTGCAAAACCTGAGTCAGATGATGAGCGTGTTTTTCTCTACTTTTTGAATATGCCAGAATATCATTGATGAATACAATGACGAACTGATCCAGAAATTGTCTGAAAACCTTATTCATCAAATCCATAAAGATAGTTGGTGCGTTGGTTAGCCCAAATGGCATAATTAGGAACTCATAATGTCCGTACCTGGTTCGAAAGGCTATTTTAGGAATGTCTTATGCCCTAATCTTTACCTGATGGTAACCTGAACGCAGGTCTATCTTGGAGAAGAGTTGGGCACCCTGCAACTGATCAAAAAGGTCATCAATCCTGTGGAGGGGATACTTGTTTTTAATCGTTATCATGTTCAGACCTCTGTAGTCGATACATAACCTCAACATCTCATCTTCTTTTCTTGCAAATGTGACTCCAGCACCCCAAGGGGACACACTATATCGAATGAATCCACTATACTGCAATTCATTGATCTCTTTCCTCAGCTCCTCCATCTCAACACGACTCATGCGGTAAGGGGCAACCGAAATGGGCTGGGTGCCTAGCTGAAGGTCTATGATGAATTCGACTTCTCTGTCCACTGACAGTCCAGGTAGTTCATCTGGGAATACATCCAGAAAGTTTTGGACTACTGAAATCTCTTGAATATAAATTTCTTTTTTGGGTTTGCTTAGTTAGAGAAAATAGTCGGGTTAAAGCACTTGATAATAGTAAAATTTACCATGAGGAAACAAATGTTAAAGAATTTTATTAATTTGTAAATGACTCCTCATTATGAGGGTTGAATACAAGTTTTTTATGAAAATAATCTACGGTGTCGTGATACGCTGCTAGCTAGCTCATTTCTAGGATTACATCAAAGTCCCCCGTGTCAATCTATATTAGATCTACACTCAATTTTTTATCTGTTATATTTATGATACAGGCTCTGTATTTAACCTCCCCCAGCAGTGTCCTACTCCCAAGAGTAGACACAAACAACACATAATCAAGGCTTTCAGGTAATACATTCAAGTTTGATGCAAAAATATGTGAAACAAATGAATGTGAGGCACCAGTATCAATCAAAATATGTGCAAGATGATTACAGATAGTGTACGTACCCTGTACCACGTCTGGATCGACTTTTGTATCTTACTGAGTGAGGTTGTAAGTCTTGCCCTATATAGGAGGTCTGACCTGGTTCTGGTTCCTCAGGCACTCCCTCACATAATACTGGGCACTCTCACATATACAACAAGTATTGTTGAGGCAATAGCAGGGTTGGTCCCCATGATCCCTGCCACAATGCTGGCAAATCCTACCGCGTCCTGTTGTTGGAATTTGAGGGGAAGCCTGAGTCACCGGCATAGGTCTCTTGTTTTATTGAATAGGTGCAGTAGGTGCTTGTCTGTGGTGTGAAACCGAAGGCCTGAGGTTCACTGCTGTTGGAGAAAAAATACGAAGATTTCTCTCTACTAGCTGTGCCTTGGCTAGGACAACCGAGTATGTACTGAGCTCGAACACATACAGCTGCTGTCTGATCTCAAAACGGTGACCCCATTTGAACCTTCTTGTCTTCCTGCCTTCATCCATCATGCTCTCAGGGGAATACCGGCCCAACTCTAGGAATTTTCGAGCAAATTCTGATACAGTCATGTCACCCTAGACCAGATGTGCAAACTCTATTTCCTTCAGATGTCGGAGATGCTCTAGAAGGTACTCTACATTGAAGGTCGTCAAAAATTGTTCCCAAGTGACTAGAATGGGCAGGGTGGCCTGTTTGAGTTGTCACCAGCGTCCTGCCTCTCCCACCAACATGTAGATAGCAAGTATGACCCTCTGTTCAGGAATTATCCCAAAAGTCGTGAAGGCTTTCTCTGTCTCAGCTAACTAGTACTCGGCCTCTTCAAAGGAAGATCTCCCTATAAAAATAGATAGGTTTAGTCTTTTATACCTCTCAATGTAGCATAGGTCCATCATAGGAGGAACTGGGTTCCATGGAAGAGGGACTAGATTGTGCTGAAGATGGACTGGATGGCCCGATGGTGGCACTAGATGATACGGCGAAGGTACCAGATTGTACTGTGATGGTGCCAAGTGATGTGGTTGGGGCACCGAGCTATACTGTAGTGATGCCGGATGGTACTGTGGCTGGGGCACCGGATCATACTGTGGTGGTGCGGGATGGTGCGGTGGAGGAGTAAGGTCGTACTAGGGCAGCTCAGAATCCTATCGCTACAGGGGTGGCTCAACCTGTGGCAGTGGAGAAGAGTCAGGTAGCTCTCTTCTTTCCTTCCGAGCCTGCTGGGCAGCAATGAGTCTTTCTATCATTTCAAATAGCTGGTCAACATTCTCTCGAAGTGAACCCTCATGGGCTACTCAGTTTAGTGGGAGTCTTCCTCTCCTCATCTATCTGTACCTGCATTTCACAAGAAACAGTTGCGTGATAATTCATGGTTTTTGGTGTTTCCTAAGGATTTTGTGCAAGGAATAATTTCAAGAAACACAGCTCTGATACCAACTATAACGGACAACCGAGTACGTACTGAGCTCGAACACATATAGTTGATGTCTGATCTCAGAACGGTGACCCCATTTGAACCTTCTCGTCTTTCTGCCTTCATCCATCATGCTCTCAGGGGAATACTGACCCAACTCTAAGAACTTTCGAGCAAATTCCGATACAGTCATGTCACCCTAGGCTAGATGTGCAAACTCTATTTCCTTCAAATGTCGTACATGCTCTGGAAGGTACTCTGCATTGAAGGCCGTTAAAAATTATTTCCAAGTGAATGGAATGGGCAGGGTGGCCTATTTGAGTTGTCACCAGCGTCCTGTCTCTCCCACCAGCTTATAGATGGCAAGTATGACCCTCTGTTTAGGAATCATCCCAAGAGTCGTGAAGGTTTTCTCTGTCTCAGCTAACTAGTACTCAGCCTCTTTAAAGGAAGATCCCCCTATAAAAATAGATGAGTTTAGTCTTTTATACCTCTCAATGTAGCCTGGGTCCATCATAGGAGGAACTGGGTCCCGTGGAAGAGGGCTAGACTGTGCTGATGATGGACTGGATGGCCTGGTGGTGGCACTGGATGATACGAAGAAGGTACCAGATTATACTGTGGTGGTGCCGAGTGATGTGGTTGGGGCACCGGGCTATACTGTGGTGGTGCCGGGTGGTACTGTGGCTGGGGCACCGGATCATATTGTGGTGGTGCGGGATGGTACAGTGGAGGAGCAGGGTCGTACTAGGGCAGCTCAGGATCTTTTCATTGCAGGGGTGGCTCAACCTGTGGCAGCGGGGAAGGGTCAAGTAGCTCCCTCCTTTCCTCCCGGTCCTGCTGGGCAGCAATGAGTCTCTTTGTCATTTCAAATAGCTGGTCAACATCCTCTCAAAGTGAACCCTCCTGGGCTGCTCAGTTTAGTGGGAGTCTTCCTCTCCTCATCTATTTGTACCTGCATTTCACAAGAAACAATTGCATGATAATTCATGATTTTTGGTGTTTCCTAATAATTTTGTGTAAGGAATATTTCCGAGAAACGCAGCTCTGATACCAACTGTAACGGACCGTGTACTAGAAAGAAAATAAATTATGAATTAAATGCAGAAGTGAAATAAATAGTTTAAGGTTTACATTCCTTACACAATAATTCAGATTACCCAATAGGATTACGGGAATAATCTTTTCAAAAGAAATAATAAAAAATCAAGGAAATAAATGAAAAATAAATGACTGGGCATCCTACTCGTAACCCTCTTGTGGATCGGACTCTGGATCTTGGTCCTCTTGATCTAAAATGGTTAATAAAAGAATGAGTTACACTAGCCAAGTAAGAATATCACGCTACTCACCGACACAGAAATGAAGGTTGGTAAAAATTATAAAAATAACTAATAGAGCTCTTAATTCAAATAAATTCATTTATCATGAATAAAAACTATTTATCGCATGCTTACTGTAGTGAGATTGCCAAAACTAACCTATATAGTCAAGAACATAAACAATACCATAAATCTCATATGCAATCATTTGAAACAACAACCTTTCTCTTTTATCAGCCTAATAGTATCCATAGGAGTCCATAGGTATAACCGTACTATACGTGAACTTTTATTCAACATTTTTAAATAACGAGCCGTCTCCATACCCCATCCAGTATGAGCGCTAAAAGATACCATCCCTCAATACCCCGTCCGGTATGAGGGTGAAACGAGTCGTCCCCATACTCCGTCCGGTATGAGTGCCAAATTACCAATACTCGATACCCCATCCAGTATGAGGCAACATTCACGATAGGGTTCCCTATGTACCCGATCTATCCACCATCTCTCAAGATATCCAATAAGGCTGTCGTTCATCCATCCACTTAATCAAATAATTTCTGTTTATCTTTAATTTTCAGTTATCCAATTTAACCGTAATCATATAAAACTAGTAATCCATGCATCAAGGAAACACAATTGCATCATCATACTAACTTCAGTGTATTATCATACATTCAAAAACTATAAAATCAGGCAATTACTTAAACATAGCAATAGTAATAAGTAACCGATTCCGGCTCCATTAATAACCTGTAATTAATTATGAATATTTTTTAAATTACACAAAATACCGTATTATTATTAATTAAACTTCAATTCTATAATAAGGAATAAGGTGAGAGATTCTTATCCGAATTGGTATCCGAACGCTAACTTTTTGACTGCGCCTACTAGCAATCTCTGGGTTACCTGAATTTTTCTTCGAGAATTAAAACATTTCAAGTACCTAAAAATACCCCAAAAAATTCAAAATCAGTGTTAGAAACCCTTTTTCACCAATTCTGGAATTCCAGCACGACGGCTCCACCATGCTCTGACGACGGCAACGTCACCCGGGGCAAGAGTTTATCTCGGGTTAGCTATTTTTGACTATTTTCGGTCGATTTTGGCCAGTTTTGTACCAATTCCTGTGAGAAAATACGTTAAGGAGACTCGGTTGGTAAAACAAATCAAAAAATCGAAAATTACTTGCGGCAGGGTTCCCTAGTGCGGCGGCTCCATCGGCTCATCTTTGCAGTTGGGTGTTTTACTTCAGTCAACCTGTATAGAAAGGAATGGTGATTACAATAGTAAAAAAATTACATGAAATAAGAATCAGGAAGGGCCTCATCGGAGGTGATTTTTGCCTTTTCCTACGGCGACGCTGCCAGGCTTTGCCCGCGGTTTTCAACTCATCTACTTCTTCTTTTGCTCTGATTTGGCCATGGGGGTGTTCAAAATTTAATTTCGAGCAATTAAAATTGTTTTTACCTCTTTTGGCAATCGGAATTGGCTCCAACGCGACGGCAGACGGCGATCGGATCTCCTCCCGGCGACTAGCTCTTCTTCTCTAGTGGGAGGGTCTGGCGGTTAGGGTTAGGGTTTGGTGTGAAGAGGGTTATTTATATCTGTCTCCTTTTAATCTAGGTCATCCATCGCATTTGATTTGGACTATCCGATCGTATTAAATAGGGAGTGAATCTGGACCATTCATCACGATTTGATCTAGACCGTCTGATCCTGTTTAAGGAAAAAACGGATCTGGACCGTCCGTACGCGTGAGAACAAATAAGGATCGTCCGATCGTGGGCATGCGGATCGCCAGCGTGGCCTCCTATGTGGCACCACGACTGCGTGCCTTGCCACGCAACGCGCTCCGATTCGTCGGCCCTGCTGACGTGGCATCCTACATGGCACAATTTTCTTAAATTATATTTTGACTATCGGTTTCTGATTTTTCTTTCAAAAACACCCCCAGAACCTAAATTTTCAACCTTTTTTTCCCAAAATTATTTTCAATTTCATCCTCCAATTAATTTTTTTTCATTTTTACATTAAAATAAAATTCAAAAACTAAAAAATTATATTTATATATAAATTTTATTACATTAAAATTAATTAATTAAGGGTATTACAGGCAGAGTCAATGCTGGAGCATGGCAACGCTGCTATGTCGGAACTCCAAAATTGGCCGGAATGAGTTTCAGACACCAATTTTAGATTTTTAGAATATTTTTAGTTATGTGACAAATGTTTTGGATTTTGCATAAAAATTTCAGAAAATCTAGTACCCGTTAGAAGGCGTAGTAGGCAGTGCGATGTCTCAAAATACCGATCCGGGTAAGAATCCCTCACTCTATTCTCTGTTATGGTAAATTTAGGTTTAATGATGTATAATTTCATATTTTTATAAAGAAATTAGAAAATTCTAAAAATAATTATAGGTTACTATTGGAGTCGAAATCGGTTAGTTCACATTGGTTCTAATTCTCTATTTATTTTTATGTACTGCCTAAATTGCTTACCATTATATTTTGCATGCTTACATTGATAGTTTTTATAGTCTTCTTGATTATCTGGGTTAATTGGTTCCTTCCTACATGATTTATCTAGTTATCTGATTACTCGGTTATTGGTTGTGATAAGTTTAATCGCTTGCTTAAATGACATTTTATTGATTTGTGAATATAAAATGAGATATTGGTATTGCATGGTTGATTGTTATGTTGATGGAAATCTGTATGTGAAAGATTTACTAGGTAACCGAGAAAGGGTGGACGAGTCCGGTACATAGAGAACTCTATCGTGAACGTTACCTTAGTCGGACGGGGCTGGGAAGTCCCTTATCAGTAAGGTTTTGGAGATATGGTTCACCCTCATATCGGACAGGGTATCGAGGTGGTGGAATGTTTGGCGCCCATTATCGAATGGAGTATGGGGACAACCGGTTAATTGTTTAATTGGATATTAGGTTCACAGGTAGGGTGACATCCCTATAGACCCCTATGGGTACCAGTAAGTGGGTAAAAATAAAAAGTGATCGTCTCTTGTTATTTTATATGTGAAAATAAAAAGTGTATGAATATAAGTTTTCATAGGTTATTTTTGGAAAAACTCGTTACATGAATACGGAATAAATGACTTTCTTTATATTAAATAAATTTACATTAAATTAAGGGCTCCATTAGTTATTTTTCTGATTTTTACCAATCTTCAGTTTTTCGTATATGTAATTAGTGTAATATTTTTATTGGACTAGTGTAGCTCACTTTTTCATTAACTATTTTAGATCAAGAGGACTAGGATCTAGATCCCAATCAACAAGAGAGTTGTGAGTACTTCACTACCCAGACTCCCCGTTCAAGTGCTAATGAAGGTCGTCTTAGGATATTTATTTATTCGTTTTTTCTTTAATTACCGTTTGTCTTTTAAAATAGACATTCACGTAGACATATTGGGTATTCTAAATTATTGTGCAAGGAATATAAACTCTGACTCTATTAATTGCTTCTGCATTTAATTTATGAATTTTATTTCCAATTAAGTTCTGGGCCTTTACAATTTCAATCCACCAAATAAAAGAAAAAAGAGAAGAAATGAAGAATAGGGAGGAGAGGGAGAGACAAGAGGAGAAAAAGAGAGAGAAAGTATTGGGACGATTGGCACGACGGAGGGAAGAAAAAGGTTGAGTGGGGACATTGCAGGTGGCCTAACCACCGTGAGACTACGCCTCTCCGTATATTCTTCTTCCGAACATCCAAACGTAAGTTTTTTTTCTTCCTTTTTTGTGATTCTCTTCCTTACTAATTTAGAATGACATGCATGATGTTTAAAATAATTACATTTTAGGTTTGTTTGATTTTAAATGAAAAACTTAAACTTTAATAGAGAGATGCTAAGAGTAGTTTGGTGTAGTGAGAGGGTGATAAAAATTAAGTTATTGTAACTACCCCGAAATTTTAAAGGGAAATGTATATATAAGAAAAATTCTGAGTGCGGAAGTGGAATAAAAATTTTGATTAAGATCCCTTACACAATAATCCAAACGTACTAAACGTATGAAAAAATAAACTAAATAAAGTAAATACTAGAGATGAATGTTATAAATAAAATTATGAAATCTTTAGACATCTACTTGCCGTCTTCCTGCGGGACGAGCTCGGGAACTAAGTCTTCCTGATCTGAAATGGTTAAGGAATGAGCTATACTAGCCCAGTAAAGACATCACACTATCTCACTGTCACAGAAGTAAAGGTTGGTAGAAAACAAAAATGACCAATGGAGCATAATTTATAACAAACTCATTTATCAATAATAAAAACATTTACTGACCACTTACCTCGGTGAGATTCATGAAAATAACTTATGAGAAACAATAACATCATAAACACCATAAGATCATGCACACTCTGTAACATAACACATATTATGCTTTTGTATTTCAATCATCAGGCAACAAATTTCCTCTTTTATCAGCCTACCAGTATCCATGGGGATCCATAGGGGGTCCCCGCTACACGTGAACTATTCACATTAATAACTTAATTCCAAGATCGTCCCCATACCCCGTCCGGTGTGGGCGCCAAAACACATAAAGTCTCCATACCCCGTCCGATATGAGAAACTACGTTCCTGGTAGGGTTCCCTATGGATCTGGTCCGTCCACCATCTCCTAGGATATCTAGTTAGGCTATCGACATTATCCATTTATCAATTCACATACATTTTTTTATTTTTTTTAATCTTAATTATCCAATCAAATATAAATACGTAAACCAATAATGGACACCAAATAAGGCAACACAACATCGGGTTCACAATAATTCAAACCATAATAAATGAAACTGTGATTCATGCATACAAAACCATAGAATAAACAAATTAGACACCATACTGCATTCAAAACTGTAAAATAAATCAAACAACACCTGACCGAAAAATACATCAGATTCGGGCTCCATTAGCAGTCTTAATTAATTATACATATCAATTAATTCATAAAATACTGTTTTATCATTTATTAAGCTTTAATGCCGTGATAGGAAATAGAGTGAGGGATCCTTACTTGTTTCGAAGTCTGAAATTCGGTTCTCACTGTGCCTAAAGACAATCCCTAGATTCCCCGAATTTTTCTTCAGAAACTGAAACACACTTCCAGTACCTGCACATGTCCCCAAAAAACCCCAAATCAGACCCAGGGCCTTTTCGGCCAATTTCGGAATTCCAGCACGGCAGCTCCACCGTGCTCCGGCGATGGCGCTGCCGCCTGCGATGGCGATCCGACTCGGGTTGGCCGTTTCTAGCCGTTTTCAGCCGAATTTGGCCAAACTCGCATTGGTTCCTGTGATAAAACACCCCTAGGGCCCTCGGCGGGCCAAAAAATTACAGAAAACTGAGACTTACCGGCGGCGGGGCTCTCGGGTGTGGCGGCTCCTCCGGCGCGAGTTGCGATTTGGTGTTTTGCTCCGGTCAACCTGTAGAGAAAAGGACGGTGGTCACGATGGTATAAAAATTATATCGAACAAGAACCAGGAAGGGCCTCATCGGAGGCAAAAACTGAGGAAACCCGCGGCAGCGCCGCTGGGCTTCGGCGGTATTTTCCTGCAATTGGCCGGTGGTTTGGCTCTGATTTGGCCACAAGTGGATTCAGCATCGAAAACCGAGACAAGGGGAGAAATTTTACCTCGTTTGGCAGCCGGAAAGTGCTCCAATGCATTGGCATGTGGCGACGGCCGGTTCCTCCGGTGGCTGGGTCGTCTTCTCCGATGAGGACTCTGGCGGCTAGGGTTTGGGGTTGGGTGTGAGTGAGGTTATTTATAACCTTCTCCTTTTATTCTGAGCTGTCCATCATGATTTAATATGGATCGTCCGATCACGATTAAATTGAGAATGAATCTGGACCGTCCATCGCGATGCGATCTGGGCCGTCCGTGCGTGATTCAATCTGGGCCATCCACACGCGTGAGATCTGGGCCGTCTGCACACGCTCTTGATCTGGGTCGTCCGTGCGCGCGGGAACAGATCTAGGCCGTCCGATCGCGCGCACAGATTGCCCATGTGGCTCTGTCCTGCGTGGCTCCCTGCGTCAGCATCCCTGCCACGCGGCGTGTCTTGGTTGGCCGGGGCTGCTGACGTGGTGTTATTTTTCTAAATTACGTTTTGACCCCCGGTTTTCGATTTTCTTTTCAAAAATACCCCCATAATCTAAATTTTCACCCCTTTTTCCCAAAATCAATTTCAATTAAATCTAAAAAATAATTTTACCCTATTTTATTATTATTTTTATTTTTATTTCTATTAAATTAAATTAAATTAAATTAAAACCTTATAAATTAATTATTAAAATAAAATAAAATTAAACAAAATTCTAATAAAAATAAAAAAAAAAGTTTTGGGTGATACAATTATATCCATATATATGTATATATATTTATCTAGGATATATATATATATATGATATATATATATATATGTACATAGATAAAACGAAGAAAAGTTAAATTGAATTATTGTTTTAGTAATTAGAATAGTTATAGAAACGAGATAGGCATGCAATCTAATTGCATGAAACTCTTGGGTTCATCGCTGACCCAAGAAGACTTAATTGTTGTGTAGGTTTTTATTAATATTTGGATAGTATTTAGAACTCAAATCAGAATCTTTTACCTCCAAAGTCTGTAAGTATATCTAGTAGCTATCCTGAAGCCATATTCGCATGTTTTCAAAAATATTTTCAAACAAAAACCTAATTAAGTTTTGAATAACGTTTATAAAATTAAGGAATCGACAATAATCAAGTAAGTGGAAGAAATTAGAAAATAGTAATACTAAATATTTTAATTTGTCATTTGCTTGTTGCTTAATTGTTGAATGAAGATTGCATGTTTTAAATATTGTATAATGGTTGATGGTATGATGAGTTAAATAATCTAAACAGAATATTAATAATAGTGCATATTTACCAATAAGATCATGAACACATAAAATAACTCTCATAAATAAAATAAGATCAACAAAAAAATACACATTCTTAAATAAAATTAGAAATTCTAAGTAAAACTAATAAAAATAAAAACTAAAAATAATAAAAGTATTAAAACGTAAATAATAAACAAAATAATAATTAAATAAATTGTAATAAAAGTGTATGACTAAGGGGAGTTAGTGAATAGTTCCATAATGATGGAAAAGAGACAAATTGTGATAATTAGAATAGTGTGAGATATAGAGTAAGGTTAACTTAGAAATTGTACAAAGTCTGTAGGGAATATAATTAATCTATTAGGAAAAATAAAAATATCAATCTTAACTAGAATGGAAAGAAAAAAAAAACAAAATAAAAACTTGGAAGGAATAGAAATTTAGAGTTAACCCATTTAAAATTGGTATGGATGAAATTTAGTAATGTGGTGAACCCTATCTTTAGTTGGATGGAAACCCTTCTAGACGTGGTTGGCGTGTATGTTGTATTCTAGGTCACCTGGAAATGGACTGTTGCGACCATTGTGTGTGTTTTGGCTGTGTGCATTTTTTTGTGATAGTGGCAATCCTTATCCCATAATGGTACCAATTGGATCCTGGATTCACCGTACATTCTCAAAAAAAAAACTCTAAAACTTTAATAACTTTAAATTGATGATTGTGTTGGAGCAAATCGAAAATCAGGAATACTCTTTGAGGGGTTACGGATGTCTCAATTTGACCAGAAACTTATAGAAAATTATGGTATGTGAATTTGTGAGATAACTATGGATTAACAGGAAACTAGTGGATAAGTATGATTTTGAAACCATTATGTGACATGATAATAGTGTTCGATATATGTGATTACCATTAGGGAATTAAGAAATGAAAAAAATTAAGGATAATGAGAAAATAATGAGAAAGAAGAATTTTGAGAGATAACTAGTAAAAGAGAATAGTGATAAGAAAAGACTAGATAGAAGGAAGCTATGATAAATAATGAGAGATGAGATAAGAAATGGAATATCTTTGCATTTCATGGTTTTCAAACATAAAGGGAAAGAAAAGTTTTACATTTTTTATTGACTGTATGTTGGTATGTTACATGCCTAGGGTGTACTCTATTCGATATACTTGTTGAGCTTGTTGTTTTCCTCACTCTTTTCAAATTCTAATTATTTTCATATCAGACCGAGGAAGATAGTTTACAGAGCCAAAAAAGAAATTTTATGATTTAGTTTTTATCTGGTGAGTTTTAGTTCAGTTATGAACTCTACAGAATTTTATAACCTCACGATATAAATTATGTTACATGTTATATAAGAGATAAATAGCTTCTGTTGTGCTTTTATTTTTAAATTTTATGTTGTATTTTTTGGTTCAGTTGTGTTTGGCGGCGTGGTTTCTTGTTGGAGAACTGCGGGTCATCACAATAATTGGTGTGGATTGTTTCAATGAAGAAGGCAAGGCACTTGGGTCACTGTAATTTGTGATAAAGGAAAAACTCTAGAATGTTTTAGAGCAAAAGAGAGATGCCATATACTTTTTGTAATGAAATCGATTTTTAACATCAATCCGAGTGTGTTCTATAACCATTTAGGTTATTTACATGGTTATGTAATCATGTTGAATAAAGATCCCACGAAAAGGTCATTGTATATTAAAATTTTTGTTTTCTGCTGTATATGCATGAAGATTTTTGTCAACTTTCTAAGCAATTAGAAGATTGGTGCACATATCAAAGTGAGCTTTTACATTAAGTTGTTAATTTATTAGATCTTTCCCAAGAATCTTCTTTTTATGTTTGTTTTTTCTTGAAGCCTCCATTTTCTTGAATTTCTTTACTCATTTGAAATAATTTATATCCCATGACTGCTCATTAGATAACAAAAAAGCTTACTTAACATCTTTCTAAATACATAATTCTTTTAATTTGGTCAAATGTTGTACTTTCCTACCATCTCAAGGAACTAATTTTATGTAGTTAGCATATTTTTTTCCTCTAACTTCACCATCATGTCTGCAACATGGACTTCTACCTCTTTATGGATCTTGTCATGGAACAAGGTCATCATCATTTTTACTATGTTAACCTTGTGCTCTTCAACCCAAAAGACATTTTATAGCAAAAGGTTACCACTCCATAGTGAATATTAACTTAAATTTGTCGATTTTGACACTATAATCTATTTTTATCATGAAAATAATCCATAAAAGAATACGCTACACAAAATATGAAATTGTTAACTAATATGTTACATAAAATAGCAAAGAGTCACCTTTTAAATTGTTTAATTCCTTGTCGTCCATAAATGTATGTACCTGTCTATCATTGAGATTTAACTTAATTAGTGTATAACTCTATAAATATATTAATTAATATTTTAATTACATTAAATCAAACATTACATTTTAATTGATGTTTAAACCAGTGAACTTCAATAATTTTATTTGTTTGTAATTAAATGCATGATGTTAAAAGGAAATAATTTTAAACAAAGTTGATGTAAAATAGGATAACAAAAAAAAAAAAAAAAAAAAAAAAAGACTGCGTGTAGTGAATTTGCACAAACAAAATCCACGTGTGCTGAAAATAGAAACAGGCAAACCACAATTTTTTTTTTGTGTTTGTGTTTAGTGGTAGAAAGTAAAATAATTTTGAAAGTGGAAGGGTAAATTTTTTCGACGTTGTCTTTTACTATTTATAACAGAGGAAAAAGTAAAATAGAGATTAAAAATAGGTAAAACTTTCGTTACGTAAAGGGAGGAGGCATGCAGATGGATGTCATAGATTCGCAAGCTAACGACGTGGCCCTACCTGTCAATGCTTTTTAGTAATAGAAGGAAAAACCAGTCTAAATAAATAAAATCACAATTTGAACCCAAAAAACAAAAAAAAACAAAAAAAAAATTAAAATAACTAAAGAAGGAATATAATTTGACTTTAGTACCATCTAAGAACCATTTATTCGCAGTTTATAACCCATCTTATTTTTTGTCACAATCTAGTAACTTAAATATATGTTCAATTCATTATATTTCTAAACAACTTAAAATTTTTTCATAAACAATTCATCTCATTGTATTCATAGTTATAACTAAAGATGGGATTTATTTTGTTTTAAGTAATATAAATAATAATAACAAATATTAATGTCTACAATCAATTTTCTATGTGCAAATTCAAGTAGAATTTTTTTCAAATTATACTTAAGTAATTCATGAAATTGTTTTATTTTCTAAAACATTTAAGAAAAATATCCCTTTTAAAAAAAAAAATTAGAAGCTCGAAAGTTAAACTATAAGGAAAATAAAATTAAATTACAACATTCGAAAACTGAAAACTTACCTTTAATATATATATATATATATATATGAATAGTGTTTGCACAAGTATCAAGGAAATGCAAGTAGGTTGAGGGGATTCCTTTTGTCGGCGATGGAATTGATATTCCCAACTCGTTTTCAATCGATACGGCCCGTTTAAGTACGACAAGCAGCCCATCAAGAAACAAGACGACTTGTGTTGTATTGTGGGTCCCCTCAATCCAATCCAATTCCCCATCTCATCCCACCCTCATAAATAAACCATCAGATTCTTGTTTGTACTGTCACATTCTCAGGCTGCTAGACGTGACTACACCCCACCACCGTTTGCAGCTTCAAGAAGGATTAAGACTAATTATAGTAAATTAAAACCCTACTTTCGTTATTTTTGTTCCCAAAAATAAATATATAGATATTTTAGACCCGCTAGTTATATAAATAACTGTGTGCACATGCTTCAAATGATCAAACTTCAAAATATGCGTTCTGGCAGAGGTTTCTCTGCTGGAAGCTCAAGCAACTCTCGGATTCCTTCGCAAACCTGCATGCAACCAATCAAGCGATAGTTTTCAGATAACAAAGATCTTATCAAAACTTCAATTTGACAAAAAATAAAAAATAAAGATCTTCAGGTTGCAAATATATATTTGTTATAACTAACACTTAAACATTCATTTGCCCAGTTCTTTTTTTCTTTTTCATTGTGGTAATTAAGATTTGAGACATACGTACCAGCTTGATCTGGGCTTTGATTGATGCAATAAGACGAGTATACTCCTCTATTTGCCTGCACGTTTTGTAACCCATTAATTCTTTAATTTCTATGTCACCTCCAAGAGGAGGAAACAGAAATGCAGGAACAATTAGATGCCTGGTACACCACTAAACCCACGTTATCTAAAGACTAAAATCTGTTCTTGACCACTTTTTAACAAAAGAAAAAAAGCTGGATCAATTCACCCATGCGCACTAACGCATGATTAGGATAACCATCTAGGACTAGGTACTCCTTTTTCTGCTCCACAAGCTGTTACATCTGCTTTAAAGAAAGGTATATACGATCCGTTCACATGACAGATACAGCAGCATGGCACTCAGGGACAGAAGACGAGGATGGCGTTCATAATAATGGACTATGCAGAAGTTTGGATTAGGCATGTGTTTTAGGCAGAGGATGATCAGGGAAAAATCTGATCCTAGAATTGTGGGAGACTAGAGATTTCTTGGGAGAGAGAAGTGGAATTTAAAGATTCACTCGTTGAAGTTCAGATTTGCAGATTTACTCAGGACAAGCACAAGCTATAATCATGTCTGAATTTTAATGGATGTTTTCTTGAATCAATTAACCATTCTCTGATCTATGATCAGAGAGTCTTCCTTTAGGTTAACCAGTGGTTTCAAAATATCTCATTACATTTAGTTTCATGACCTTCGCACTGTCATGAGAGGTTCTAGGAAAATTGTTCTCAAAGCCAGAACCTTCATAGTTTCTGTCTGAGGGAGAAAACTTATACATAGAGCATCTCCAAATCTGTTAGAGGGTTCAGGATTCAACTTTTCATGGGAGAGATTCATGTAGGTGGTTTAAGGAAATTCTCAAGCACTATGGCAGCAAGAAGGCAAATTACTTTTAAGAATCTAATAATTATATATAATAATGTAAGTTACAAATATATGTAATAAATTTAGATTTTTATTATTTTTTTTACAAAAAATAACTGCTTATTTTTCGCAATCAACATGTTATCCAATAGTGTGGTTGTTTATTTTTTAAATAAGAATTTATCCACTTCAAGTGATTTAAAGCTCTGGCTTAAATAAACACATTTCTTTCAGCAATCCCAAACACCCTCTTGATATTCAGCTTTTATATAAGCACAACTTCTCCTGAAAATAATAACTTCCCTCATTGAAAATAACTACTCCAAAATTTTAGAAATTACCTTCACACTTATTATTAGGTCCCAGTCAGAACCACAAATTAAGAACATTTTCCTAAGGAAAAAAACCACACTTGGTGTACTGATTTTCCCATCCCTTTTCTGCAATCGCTTACACACTTAAATAGGGAAATCTAGGATAACTGCTTGGAACTGCTCTGGTTGTGGAAGAACTGATCTGGTTGTGGGACTTTGTGGAATAACTGCTCTGGTTGTGGGAAAATGATTTAACTGTCAACCTGTCCCCACATCTTCCGGTCTTATCACTTATCATCATAACAAATCATATCATTTAGACAAAGCTGTATAACTAAATAAACCAACAGCCATGTCCCTTTTTTTTTTAAATACCAACAGCCATGTGATATAACCAATCCAGCAGCCATATGTTAACATTCACAAGATTCATGTGGCGTATAACACAGACCTCCCCTCCAACAATCAAGTTGCATAGAAACACCTACACATCACAGGATCCCAAAATAACACAACCTAATGATTACCCTAAGGGAATGCCTAGATAGGTAACAGCCCAAGAGAACACACCACACCACAATCAATTCAGCAAGCCTTCTAATAGCATTATCCTCAACATCAGTTCTCACAAAGCCACTCTTTGCAAGGTTGATGTGCAGACTAGAAATACTTTCGACAACCTTAAGCACGGACTTCATTGAATACCCAATCATCATCCCAGAGAAAGAGAATAACATCATCTGCAAACTGCAAATGAAAAATCTCAACACTCTCCCATCCCAAGAAATAAGCTAGTAATCACACATAACACTAAACAAATATGAGGCGATGAAACCGCCAAATACAAACACCTACAATCACATACCACATAGAACAGACCTACAGATGCGCAGACTTACCTTTGTCTAACCTTATTCTTTTTTTGTCTTCTTGTTTTGTCTAACCTTATTCCTTTTTCATCTTCTTGTTTGACATACCTTGCCAATGCACCATCTCAGCAGCTACTGGTCTTGAATTTATTTGGAATTATGACATCACTCCTTGCCTCCAAATTGTGCTCTTTTTCAACTGTAAACCGTGGAAGATCTAGCCAACACGTGAGAAACCAGTTCCACGGAGGCATTTTGGAGAAACCTTCCCAGTGTATGAAAACCTCACTTTGGCCATACCTAGTAGGAAGGTCCAATACTGCCAATGGAATGGAACAAAGGAGACCACTTTGAATTAAGGGCAAAGCAGGCTGGACCTTTGCCACTGAAATCCTTCAAGAGGAGACATCAAAAAATGGATTCAACTTGGATTCTAAAAGCAAGGCCAAGTCATAAGCCACATATCCTACCTTCTTTAAAACTATAAGAAGGCCATGCAACTTGGGAGCAGGTTTTGAAGTGCATTTTATGTCCCAAGCAGGGCCCTGCAACTTCAGCAAAACCA
Source organism: Carica papaya (assembly GCF_054855325.1). Taxonomy (NCBI): domain Eukaryota; kingdom Viridiplantae; phylum Streptophyta; class Magnoliopsida; order Brassicales; family Caricaceae; genus Carica; species Carica papaya. Next base: position 9,409,755 of record NC_142310.1, on the reverse strand, counting down.
AATCCCTGATCTCAACTAACTTCACAATGAGTTGAGTCATAATGGGATCCTGTAAGAGCTTAGGCATGTAATAAAAAATCTCTTAAATGATGGATATTATGACTAATTGTCTACTTAAAAGATTTGAAGATAAAAACCTAAACATCATACTTATAGTTTCTTGAACATAATATCTAAAAAGTCTTAAACATCAAATTTGAAGATTCATCACACATCCAGAAAATTGAGAAAATGCTCAAAGCATTTTATTGAGTAACTGAACTAAAGTGTCTCAAAAGTGAGGTTAAGAAAGATATTTTTAGTGTTTGCTAAATAACTTTGCGTAAATAGCATTGACTACGAAATATTAATCCTAACAAAGATAGAAAAACTAAGTATTAAACGAATGAAATTCTAAAGTTACTAGCATTGTAATAATAGACTCCCCAAATCAATAGTTTATAGTTGAAAGAATTATAGTTTCTAATCTATTAAGCCAATCTAGACTTAACCCACTTTGAATCATCCTCCCCTAGTTGGATAGAACTCCAACTCTTTCATCAGTTAGGTTCCTAGCTTGTGCCCCAAACTAGTAGGTATGTGAGAGCACTTCTAGCAATGGCATTTTGGGAGCATTTTCTAGCATAAGGAGGTATTTAGTTCCTTTGTTTTGGAAGCTGAGACCTTTTTTCTTCTTAATCTAATAACATTTCCTTTTTCACTAAAAAAAATTGTGAAAGGTTAGTTATCGTGGCATTGCCTGTGCATGTATCCTTTGGAGTCAATGAAGTATCTGAATGAACTCTCCCTGGTTCTAGAGAACTTAACCCTAAGAGACCATAGGATATCTCGAGCAAGTTAACCACTTTTTAATAATGATTTGTAAAGGTAGGAAACCAGGCAAGCATTAACCTGCTTGATTCAGGATTTCAGCCTCACCTGACCCGTAGTTAGATAACACATACATCACGCTAACTAGAATACAACTACTAACTGGTATCCAGTCAAAATAACAATCTTACCACAGCATGCAAAGTATCTAAAAATCAAAATCAACTAACAGATAATGTCAAGATGGTTAAATATCATGTGTTTATCTTACATTCTCTGGCCAACTAACAAACACAAAGAAAGGATAATAATCTGGACATGCATAATCACACTCTCAAGGTCAGTAGTCACAAACCCCAGGAATAAATGATAGATGTTGGCTTTTTTCCACTTCTCAAGATCTTTGCATATAGCAACTAGTAGACCATATCCTGGTGCAAATTTTTTAACGAGGAAGGTGTTTAATTTCATGGACAAATACCTCAGACCTTTCCTTAACCTCAGCCCAATGAAGTAGAAGAGCTCCGTATCTTAAGTTACTTATAAACAGTGTCAAATTTCCTTCATTGTTGGAGCTAACTTATGTTTATTCTATAACTACAAATTTATCTTTTTACTCGGAGATTGATAGAAGACACAATCGAAGACACGATAAATACCTGGCTAACTTTTCCTCCCTTTGTGATATGTAATTTAGTGCCTCTGACCAGGTGAACTCCACATGAAACCCTAGACCAATATCCACAAATATGCATTGTGTATCTGGACTGTAGTGATAAGAACACCCATAGAGAAAGAAAAAAAAAACAGAGAAAGAAAAGTAGCAAGGTAAGAAAATTGTGAACAAGCCAATAACATGCAGTATCATTAAATAGAAATATTGAACATTTAAACTGACCATAACATTAATTTAACCTGTATTAGCCATAAAAGAGCAAGAAACAAGGTCATGTGTCACACACTTACACATCGGCTTGCAGGTACACCTCTGAGCCAATGTTGACCAATGTCCTCAGACTAGTGACACTATTTTTCTCCAGATTTTCTATGTTCCTTCGAAGATCCAAGCTATCATTTGAAAAAGAATCAAGGCACACACAAAAAGGATCATAACAGATCTGCAAATTTTAATTAGAGGAAGCTCGGTAAAGCTGAACAACTCTGCCCCTTGGTGGGTTAAGAAAAGTTCAAAAGTATTAGCCTCCATGCTTCTTCTGGCAGTGTCTGCAATATCTTCAGCTGTATGGAATTAGTTTTACAACAGAAGGGAAAGAACAAATGAAAAAGACAACAAAAATAAAATATTGAAAATACTTATTTTTTTCTGAAATATAAACTATGGTATAAAAGCATCAAGGGGGTGCAACACAGACACTGATAAATTAGCAATCATATTAAGGGCCCATAACCATAATAGACATACAGACATATGAATCCAAAGAAAAAGGATACAAAGTTTTTTGCTGTTCAAATACTTTGTCCCTGCAAAATGAGAAAATAAAACTAATGAACATGCATACATCACCGCTTAAAAGATAAGTGCTTCTTATTTTTCTAAGCCTCATTAAACAATTGAAATCTTTATTCTCCATATCAGCATTACCCTGAAATAGCTGTACCAAAATACAACTATCTTCAAAGTAGTCTAGAATTTGAGAGCCATATTAAACATATCAAAACTTTTCAAACAATTAACAGAAACAAAAGTAAGCAAAATAGTGAATTTAGGCAACATGCACCAGATATATGCATGAAGTCCAAGATAGAATCAATTCTATGAGATTTGTAATGGCATTATGTACTTTTTTTTCGGAAATTCAAAATCTAAACTACAAACGAAAGTCATCTCAAATACCTTTCAGCAATAGCCCGAACAAGGTCTGGTTTCAAGCGGTGATCAACGAATTCCTCAAATTTGTGCACTTTCTCCAGGCGAAAATTTTCCATTGCTGTCCAGGTTACAAGATTAAAAGCTTTGAATCTTCGCCACCTATCATTGTTATTGCATAACAAAACATTTAACAGAAGCAAGATTCAGAAGCAGGATCCAATTCAACATGTTCTTAGCACACAATTGGCAAGTTTACCCATATGATTGTAACATTTAACCCTATAAGAAGCAAGAATTAGGTTAATTTCTTAAACAATAGCTTAAGCACACAAGCTTTAATTTGGACGTTTCATCAAACAGTTGGTCTCATAGACCCATCCATGGGATCTGGTCAAGGGCCTAACACCAAGAAGTCCTTAAGAAAGTTGACCGCTTGCTTCCCTGATTGTTAGCCTCGCCAGCCAATGTTGAGGATTGATGAAGAGAACCTCCAATTTTTGGAGTTAAACTATGACTTCAGTCTTAACGATTCATAAGTTAAGTTCAATTGATGATAAATACATTTATAGAAAAGCTCCTAAAACTAGATCCTTACTCAACTATCAGAATTCATAAATCAGGTAAAATCCAAATCCAAACCCTAAATTAGAGATAAATGTAGTTGCAACCTAATATAAAGTCCAAATCCATCACATAAAATTGGTCCTAATAAGAACCTTAATTTTTGCTAGGTGATCCCAAAAAGTCTGAGAAGGACAACCTAGCATCCTTCCTATGTAGTGAGTCCCTCATACAGATTCTTCCAGAAAACCTACCTTTGTTTGATCTTTCTCCCTCTAAAATGGTGCTTCCTCACAAGCACCAATGTTGGATAATATGCCAAGATTTCATCAACAACTTCCTGGGACTGCATCTGCCTATGAGAGGCCCTCCCAATGTATTAGCAATATGCGAGAATCAGCCTTGGTTCTCTGCTCCATAATAGCTTTTGTTGTCCTTCATCTCCTCTCCCAACTGAGTTTCTTTATAAAAGTTGGCTTGCTTGTCCCAGCAACAGGATGTGTGTTTGACCCACTTTCTAGTCTCTTCTTCTCCCTGCGCCGTCCATAGAGGCAAGGCCTGCTTTGAGCATACAGAGACGCACAAGGCTCCTAGTGGTTCTCATATTCGGAGTTCCACCTCCACTACTATGTAGTCCTGCAAACAAATACTAAGTACCTCTAACTCTTGGATTGGTGTGAATGTAGATGAGTGTTGACGTGCAGGTGGAAAGTTCTTGAAACACATTTGATAATATGTTATTGATCTCTCCTTTTATAACTTGAGTAATTCGCCCAACCTATTACTAACAGGGTGTGCCAAATGTAAGATACAGTGAATTTGAAATGTTCTTAAGTCAATTTTGGCCAGTTGTGCTCTAGATTGAGGAAATATAGATGGGAATTATCCCCCAGTTGAAAAGCAGCCAGCCCTACATTCTTCCTTTGCAATGCACTGGCACTGAAAGAAGTGCTTTGATCAGTTGAGCCATCCTAACAGATCCATCATGCCATCAAAATGAGGGAAATGAAGCTTGGTGAATCAGGGAATGGTTCTTCCCCTGTTGGTGATGTCACTATTTCCTGCAAGCCTTGTCCTGTCACCTAGCACAGCTTACTTCAAGTGTATCTGCAGCTTCGGTGATGGTCAAGGACAACTCGCTCAATAGGTTCTCAATCTACACCATCAGTTCCCTTGAAATCTCCATTTTAATTTTAGGCCTTTTTAATTTTATTTAGCCAAATCTCCATTTACATGTTTGGGGTGAAAAGTTTTTTATTAACTTGAATAGGTGTTTCTTTTCCTAATTCATGGAACTGCTATTTCATTCCATTTAAAACTGTTAACATATTACAACTACACTTTAAATATATTTGTAACAAAAAGTAATTCAAAAAATTAATTAGGAAGCATAGTAACATAAATATAAAGTATTTGAAAAGAAATCAAATAAAGTTCATTCTATGCAAAGTGGATTAATAAGATATAAAATCCATAAAATAATTGAAAATATTTTGAAATTCAAATCCACAACACCTCACCTATTTATTTAATAGCAACATGGCATACAAGTAGACCAGCCAGTATTTGGTAACACCTAAAAACCATGTCTACCAGAGAGATACAATAAGGTAAGAGGGCCTTTGTAAGGTAATCTTTGATATACTTTCTATCCTCAATTAAGGAAACAATCCCCACCGCCACCCCATTAGTTGGTTGCAATAAACTGGTCTCCAACCCCATTCTCCAAAAGTTTTAAACATTGAAGAGTTTTATTATTTAAAAAATTAAAAAGAAAATAAATATTCAATTGAATGTAAATGTGGAAAATCTGTCGTTAAACATTTAAATACTAACACCCCAATTTAAATACAGAAATACTTTCCTATCCTAGTTTGTTTTAATATTGAAATTGGGCTATTAACCCTCCTGTACCCATTATCTGGTATTTAAAAGTTGATTAACTACCCTATCCTAACCTGGTAGTGCAGTACTAACTAATCTAAGAAATTGCCTTAATACCCTTGGCTAATCTCACCATTTTCACCATAACATAAAATTCATGACTACACCACCAGAAAACTATCAAATTAATCGCTGCCGGCTATCATTAACATGGAAATTGTGGACGCTTAAAAGTTTTGAGAAGAATTCTTGAGTCACAAAATACACATTGTTCAGAGATATTCAGAAAATACTATAAGATAAAAAAGTGTGAGGCACCCATCCTTTTTTTGAAATTGAGTAGGAAAAGGGCCCAAAGGTCACATTAGTTAGACCATGGCAATACATAAGTTTCTAAGTATTAAACATGTATGAATTTAGCAAATATAAACTCAAAGCAATTGAGTTGTAATAACAGAATCTAAATGCAGTAAGTTTTTCCATCATTTCCATTAAAATGTTAACAACATTTAAAACTATTTGAAGGCCATGGAGAATATTGAAGTTTGATTTTCAAGGATTTGTAAGCAATCATCTGCTTGAAACAGTTACAAGGAGAAAAAAAAAAGAACTATAGGCTTATTGATAACCAGACTAACCAATATCCAAAGATTATTTAGTCTGTAAGGTAGTAACCTCTAGCTGAGAATATCTAGCTGTGGACGTGAAATCCTATGATGATATTGAACCCAAAATTAAACCAAGTGCAATACAAATATGAATACCATTTTTTTTTTAAATAGTTATTCAGAAAGCTGAATCACACAAGTATAAAAAAGAATATACTTCAAAATTGGTTCTCTTTACTCCCTGTTGATAATCCAGAAACTTTATTACATTTTTGATATCACTATCAGTCATTATACACGCCAATTATACCTAAGATTCAAACTATTCAAGACTCACTTACAGGACTTTAGCCACACCTTTAGCAAACAAATAAATATAACCAACACCTCAAACAAGTTTATCCTCTCAATTTTTGTAGGAGAAGAGAACATGCAAAGAGCGTCTCAAGATCATCTTATTTCAACACAAAACACCCTTAGCAAACTAAGAGAAGATGTTCTTCAAGACATTTCACCAAACACATAGTGTTCAATCTCTGTAATCACAGTATGTCTACAATGCCTCATTTCAATCAAGAACTCCATGAAATAAAAGTAACCAATCACAGAAGAAAGCAGGAAGAAAATCACAGTAGGTATAGGGAAAAAAACCGTTATCATCAGCCAAACCATAAGAATCAACAATATATAATTGGAATTAAAGAGAAAAGATTCAGTAACACGGCATTAAAGAATATAATGGTCCGCCGTCGAGTAGGACAGCAGGATACCTTTTCAAGCCAGGTCACAAAAGAAATATAACGTGAGAAAACTTAGTCAAATAGAAACTCTAGGCAAGTGAATAAACAAATTGAAGAAGATAGCCTAATCAAGCAAACCAAAATATCTAATTCCATAACACTACAAACTCATTGCATTCGAAGAACATAAAAATTTTTGCAAAAGAAAATCTTACTTACACGAGTTATCATAGAAATCGGGGCTACGGTGTTTGAGTTATGGATGTTATGCTGCCACTGGTTCTCCAGGTTGAAGAATCGCAACCAGATAGATAGAGGAAGCTCGAAGAGAGCCACTGCTTGAGGCTACGGAGGCCAAGAGTCAGACGACAACATTTCACCCGCTTGAAGAGAATAGAAAGGGTGTACGGCTCTTTGCTTTTCTTTTCTGGGTTAAAATTTAAACGTGCTATAAATTTTTTATAATAAAATAAGTATGATAAAAATAATATACTTTTATTAAAGAGTTATAAAAAATAATCTTTTATTTATTTTTATATATTATATTAATTAAAATATAAACCAAATATGAGATAATACTTTTGTTCCATATTTTTCATTAAATTATAAATTAACAATTTATGGTAAAATTTTTAAAATATATTTAGAAGTAATTTATTCTTTGACCTGGCAAACAATGGTATTTTAAAAGAGCTCTTTTTAAAAAAAAAATCTCAAAATGTTGTTACAAGAATTTATTTTTTGTTTGATTTCTAAAGTTTTAATTTAAATATCTTACCTTAGTTATATTAGTTCTTTTATCACCAAATTATACTTTACTTAATGAAAAAATAATATCTTTATAACTTTATTTTATCACATAATATATATTTCTAAAATTATTATTAACATAGTAATTAAATTAAATATCAACGTAATTTCAAAATTAATATTTTCTTTTTATTTTATATTAATTTATCTAAAAAGGGATAATTGAATTTTTGGAAAAAGAAAACTACACTATGGTTGTTTTATTTTTCCAAAGTAATTAAATTATTTTTTCTATTTTAACATTAATTGAAAACTTATAAGTTTTTCATCTACCAATACATAAATGAGTTAATAATCTATACTCAAATACTTCAAAGATTTATTTTTAATAAATTTTACCAATTTATCTGTTGTTAGAGAATTTTTGAACTCTACACTTCATAAATTCTTATAAAATAATGAGTCAAACACACAAATACATTGTTAAATTAAGTTTAAGACATTATATACACTATGGTGAGTAATATTATTCATTCACCAAGTGAATAAACACTATTTATTTAGGTAATATCAAAAAAAGATTAAAATGATCTTTTATAATTTTCTTTCCTTCAACATTTATTACTTAACAAGAAAATTATAACAATCATTATGTTTTTATTGTCATTATTGTTATCACTATTAATACTAATAAATATTATTTTTTTATTTTTATTTTTTTGTATACAATGGAGAAAAAAACAACATATACAACTAAATAGCACACATTCTAGGTCAGGAGACCCCAATAAAGTCCTCCCAAAGAATACCCAGAACATCAGCGGGCGACCGTTGCAGGTAGTAAGATACGAGAGAAGAAGAAAAAATCAGGTTGGCCAAGAAGTTCGCACAATGATTCCCTTCACGATAAACATGTTAGATTTTGACATTCCAATCTTTCATCAGCCAAGACTGAATAGTCAATACCAGGTGAGAATTAGCGTTGGTGGGGACATGCTCCTTGTTGAAGGCACAATTCAATAATTGAATAGTTAGGGCTTATTCATTTCTAAGATCACATGACACGACTCTAAATTCCAAGCCAGCTCAAGACCATCGAAAGCACCCCAGAGTTTAGCCTGAAGGACAGTGCAGGTGCTAATATTCCTGATGCGGCTCCCTAGCCACTTACCGTTACTGTCCCGGCCAATGACACCCGCACAAGCCATCTCAGTGCTACCCCAAGAAGTGCCATCAGTGTTGATCTTGATCCAGTTTTTAAGAGGTGCGGTCCAGTTGATAAGCTTTTCCACCCTACTCGAGCAATTGCCATAAATGGTCGTCCCAATGGTGAAGACCTGAAAGGTGTACTCAATCATCTTGAAGATCTCGTGTCTCAGTTCCTCCAAACTGGAAGAACTACCGCCAAACATGAGTGCCTTCTTTTGTTTCCAAATGAGTCAACTGAATGCCAAACACAGTCTTCCAATCCCTGAAGGACGAGCACCAGCTGAACTTATTCTGCAGGTTGGCGGCGACCCAGGCATCAAAAGGAACACTAAAGAATGTGGGGGCAGCCATCTGAGGAATGATCTTGCTCCACAGAATATGCGTCTGAAGACAACCCCTCAGGACGTGGTTGAGGCCCTCAATACTAGTACCGCAGACCAAATAGTTAGGATCATCAGCCATGTGCCGGCGAACCTGCTCCTTGCTCGTGAGGAAGCCTTTCCGCAAGACCAACTAAAGAAAATGATGAATGCACTGGGCTCCCGACCACTTCTACGCCAAGTCCCACCTGTTATCTACAAAAAGAAAAGAGATGTCAGCAAGCATATAATAAGCATATTTAATAGAAAAATTCTCGTCAGATGAAAGGCTCCAATAAGGGGCATCAGCACCCTTATCCTCCCGTGGAGGACTAACAGCAGCCAACTGAAGAAAAACGCTGCAAGGGAGTAAGTTTTGCAAAAGGTCCCACTTCCACTTGCCGGTCGGGATCACCAGATCCTTAACATGCATGGAAACCTATGTCTCCGTGAGAGGTTGAAAAGCGAGTAGCTTGAGGGGGCCACAATTCATTAACCAGTTACCATCCCAGAACTTCACAGTATTCTCATCACCAACGTGTCAGGCCAGTCCATGGTAAAATTATCCCAAAGATTGTTCAGTTTCCTCCAGAGGTGGAAGCACGTATTCAACTTGGGTAGGGATCTGTAGGGATAGTCCCACTTGTATTTGTGACGCGGAGTTTGAACCCAAAGAAGCTGCAACTTGGTCAGGATAGAGAAGTCCACTTTCATGAGGAAGGCCTTATTAAGCGCTCTAAGGCTAGGGAGGTTGCCCCTACTATGAGAGATGGGGCGACACATCTCCTGCCAACTAACCAAGCTGGCCCTCGTCCCTTCTCTAAAAGAAGCCCAAATAAAGTCCTACACCAGGCGATCGATCTGATCACAAAATGAGGTGGGAAGAGCAGTGGTCTGTATAGCATAAGTAGAAATAGCCATGAGTACGGACTTGGCCAGAGTGAGGCGACCGGCCATAGAGAGGTAGCTGGCGCTCCACCCGGAGAGTTTCAGCCGCACCTTCTCAAGAATATACCTATAGGTGTCCTTTGTGATTATGTCATGTAGCAGGGGGACCCTAAGATACATACCCAGATCTGTAGGGACCTTAAAACCAAAATCCTTGTTAATCCTAATAGCTTTATTAACCGCAACATTGAGAGAAAAACAGATATAAGTCTTGGGAGTGTTGATCTTATATCTAAAGCTCTTGCAGAACTTAGCCAGCACAGTCTTAATAAGCTGAACTTGCCTAGCCGAAGTGCGGCTAAAGAGAACCAAATCATCAGCGAAAATAAAATGAGAAAGTTTGGGACCAATCTTGCTCAGAGAAATTGGAAGTCACGCCTCATGGTGAACCAACTAATCAATGTAATATGATAGGCGCTCCATGCGTAACATAAAAATATAGGGAGACAGGGGGTCACCCTGACGAGTGCCACGTAAGGGAACAAATTCATCAGTAGCCTCCCCATTCCACAACAACTGGATGGAGCTCGAGTTAACACATTTCATAATAACTCTAATGAAGGGTTATGGGAAGTCAACGTCACTGAGGGTCTCCACAATAAAATTCCAATGGAGTCTATTGTAGGCTTTCTCGAGGTCCACTTTGATTGTCATCCAACTGACCTTACCAGTTTTGCGCCTCATGGAGTGAATGACCTCCTAGGCCACAATAATATTGTCTGAGATACTCTGGCCCTCTATAAAGCTAGTGTGTGTCACTAATGAGACTAGGCATGATGCTATTGAGGCTGTTAGCAATCAGTTTTGTGATAATCTTATAGGAGACATTGAGGAGACTAATAGGATGGAAGTCCTTGATCGAAATGGGTCTGGCCACCTTAGAGATCACCGTAATTAAGGTCCTATTAATCCCCCTTCTCTAGATCAGTTCTCTGAAAAATTTTTGACACCATCTCATAAATTGAGTCCCCTACAAACTCCCAGCGGTGTTGGAAGAATGTCACATGGAGGTCGTCTGAACTAGGGGCCTTGAGTGGTTTCATGGCAAACAAGGCCAGACAAACCTCATCTTTCGTAATAGAGACACTAAGCATATTAAGTGTGGTCGTTGTAAGGGGCAAAAATTTATCCCTTATCCGATAGGTCAGAGCCTCCATCATGTCTTTAGAATAAAGTTCTTTGAAGAAGGTCACAGCCATGAGTCTAAGATGGTCGTCATCAGAGACCCAGTTCCCCTCAGCATCCTGAAGCATGATAATTTTATTACACCGACGTTGAGCCACAGTACAAGCGTATAAATACTTCGTGTTCTTATCACCCAAAAAAATAAACTCACATCACAATTTTTGCTGTCAAAACTATTCTTCCTACAACAACACATCCTCAAGCTCTTTGTGTAACTCCATCTCCAAGTTGATGAAGTACTCAGAATGGGCTTGTTCCAATTTCTTCTAGATGTCAGCAATATGAGCCAACAACGAATTCTTCTTTCTGAAAATATAACCAAAGACGGTGGTGTTCCAATCCTTGGCCTGCTTGGATAAACGTTTGATGTTGGCCTAAAAAGAGCTATCTGTTTGTCAGCTATTATGGACAAGTGTAGGGAAATCGGGATGCGTAAGCCATGCTGCAAAAAATTGAAAAGGCTGGGGTTTTTGGTTATGTGTATGACTCACCCTCATAATAATCAAGAGAGGTCGATGGTCCGACTGAAGCTTAGGCAGGTGTTATACTAAAGTTTAGGGGAAGGTACTCAGCCAAGCCATGTTGGCAAAAGCCCTGTCGAGACGTTGAAAGAGAGTGCCCCTGCGCCAGGTAAAAGCAAGGCCTACATAGTCAACTTGGGAGAGGGTGTTGTGGTTAAAAAACTATGAAAAATACGGATACCCTTTGCAACTCTTCCTAGCCCCATCCTTCTTGTCCGAGCTATCCAAAATCGCATTAGAGTCACCAGCAAGTAACTAAGGACCATCAATAATAGTACTAAGTTGTTTGAGAAATTCCCATAAGTAGCAGCGTCTCTGTCCTTGAGGGCTCCCGTAGACCGCCATGAATAAAATCTTACAGCCAACCTCGTTCCAGAGAATTTCAGTGTGAATGAACTGACTATTATTAACCAAGATATTAACATGATAGGGGTCATTCCAGAGTAGTCAAATACCATTAAAGAACCCTAGATCTTCCACCCAGTGAGAGGAACCAAAGTCCAGGCTGCGAATAATCTTGTCAACTTTATCCCCCGCAATACGTGGCTCCATAAAGGTTGCAATTCTCGGCCGGTAATGATGGGAAAAAGTCCAAAAAATCCAGTTGAAACTGGGGCTCATCGCACCCTTACAATTCCATGTGAGAATTTTGTGTTCCATGGACAAAAAAAGAAGAGGAAACAGGCAGCCGAGAAAGAGCACCAAGGGGATCGGGAAGGATGCACAATATGGCTTGGCAATATCAAATTGCGAAGCTTACAGGTTCGTCGAGCGGACCAGTGCCCGACTTCATCTCTAAATCCTCTTATGCCCCGCCCAGAAGAGACGCAGCAGCGAGCTTCGACTTCTCTATAACATCCTCATAGCATTTCTTTAGTTTCAGGTCGCAACGGAAAGCTTTATTAATCCTGATGCCCGACATACGCTTGTCTGCTGGCTGAGAGGCTTTTTGGAAGGTGTTGCTCAAGAGCTTAGCATCGGAGCTAGAAACGGCAGTCGATGCAACGCCGCTGCCTTGCCCGACCTGGTTCTTTTCGATTCGGATCGCAAAGTTCTTCTGTCTGTCAAGAATGGAGCTGATGTGTTAGATCGTCACATGCGGGCTAGGGCTAAAATGCATGCCCATATTAATCTCATTAATCCAGCTTGCCCTAGTCGAGAGGCCTAGGGTAGCCACTTGTTGAGGGGAATTTTGAGTCAAACCCGAGATAACCACTAGCCCACTAGTTTTGACTAGATTAGTAGTTGAGGGGGTATGTTTTGTTATGCCTATTTTAGGATTACTTGGCTCATCACCGAGGGGCCCATCTCCTCTTTTCTCTGTCTGTAATTAATGCGCTTCTCCTTCTCTCCTATCCCACCGGCTTCTAATTCCTAATATCCCACCCTAGCAAAATTCGCCTGCATGCCGTTGGATTCAAGATTTGCATTGCCCATTTTGACAATCAGATCAAATCTCGATCCAGAGTCGTTTTTTTCCTGAGTCACGGGAATCTCCTTATTCCCAGGTAAGTTTCTTTTTTTGGTATCTTTCCTTCCCGGTCGTGTCGACTACATCCATGAGCTAAACTTTTCCTCCAACTCCACCGTGGATGTTGTGGGTCCGCTGGCTGCTTCCTTACCCCCTTACCCTTCCATTGCGGCGCCCTTGGCCATCCTAGGGCAGTGTTCTCGAAGATGGCCATAACACTCACATTTAAAACGGATACAGGGAGGCCCTCATACTCAACCCGTTGCAAGTACCCTTCAATCATAATTTTGGAAATCAACGGTTTCGTGAGATCCACGAAACAGCGAGCCTGGCAAACTTCCCTCTTTCAGTGGATTCTGTGTTGTAATCGATGCGCACAACTGTCCTAATTACCTTAACAATTGCCCACAAAACACTTTTGTGGTAATATTGGATATGGAGTCCAGGGAAACGGACCCAGGCAATCACTGAGGCCATATGATCCTCACTCATTGAGAATGACGACGTCCAAGGCTGCATAGTCAGATAGTGTCCATAGATGACCCAAGGACCCCCAGTTAGAGTGTGTGTGAAGTCATCCACATCACTGAACTTGACTAAGTATTAGCCATTTTTCAGATCCACCAATTGGAAAGTCCCTATTGATCACTAGAGGATTTGAAGTCAACCAAGCAAGGGCCTATAGCCGATTGTTCTGCCCAAAAGTCTGATAATCACAGAGTTCTTCATGGACTGAAACAGGTAGTTGTGAACTTTGTCTGAGAACAAAAAAGTGGGGAAGTCTCCATCCACCACGACCACCACATCTTCCTCCTGAATTTCAAAGTCTTCTTTATTCTGTTCCTGGGCTTTGGTGTTGGTGAGCTTATCCCCGAATGAAACCCTGTCTCTCCCCAAGCTTGGGACTGCCCTACTTTATTTGGAGTGATGTCCAATTGGTCACCCTCCTCAGATGCTGTCAAGTCCATCTCGCTTCCCTCATCCATGTTCACATCCGTCATCTGTTCCACCCTCTCCTCTCCCTCAAGAGTCAATTCGACGGGTTCTTTTCTTGTCCTGACCTTTTTGGTCGACCGATTGTTATCTGGGCATGGCGGAGCCTCACCTTTTTCATTGAAAGAAATATCATCAAGAGAAATCATTCTTTTTTTTTTATAAAATTAATTTAATTAGTAATAAATAAATAGTATTGTAAATACTATTTATATTATTGTCATTATTATTCTTATTATTATTATTATTATTGTTATTGTTGTTGTTGCTTCATCACTAATAGATCTCAGTCGGGTGAGTTTGAGTCACGCATAGTACTGTCCGTACCATCACCTTCAATTGACACCAGAAAATGAGTTGAAAAAGATATGGAAACATGTCAAGTTTCACATGTAGAAATGCTTTGTCAGAAAAAGATGGAATCAAATGCAAATATAAACGAACATTTCAAGGTTAAATGGAAGCACTCCCTGAATTTACAGTTAATGCAATAATTATCTTCCCTCTCATGGAGGCTGTCTATACGTGGGTAACAACTTTTTAAAAGCAACATGCTGCGAAAATAACTTACACTGCAAATATAATAAGAACGATTTTTGCATAGTTTGATAAAACCTTTCAAGGCCAAGAACCCTTTGAAGGTGGAACCCAACAAAATACAACTATGAACAAGATAATTTCTACCAATTCAATCTATCTAGGGCCAAAAAAGTTCTTAAATAAGAACATCACTATATGATTTCTTAACATTTACACAAAATCTTCTCACCATTATCAACAGGTTGTTCCTGTTGACCAGGAGGGAAGTGCTGTTTGTGTTCTATGATTATACAAAAATCAGAGCTGTTGGTATCTTATGATTACACAAAAATCAACTCAACAGACAGAATTAGGACTTGAAGGTATGATTATACAAAAATCAGGAGGGAAGTGCTGTTTGTGTTTTATGATTATACAAAAATCAGAGCTGTTCATATCTTATGATTACACAAAAATCAACTCAACAGACAGAATTAAGACTTGAAGGTATAAGTTTGTATTATAAAAAGATTGATGAGATTATTCATTTTTTATGATTAGAGCTATAATAACTATAATTTTCAGCTAAAAGAAACAGAAAAATCCATTATAATCTCTCAAGTCTTCCTCCCAAGGAATACTGCTTTTACCCGTTTAAGTTTCAAGTAATCAGTTTTGACAAGCCTTCTTTCCACCTCTTGGATCACTGGAAAAACAAAACATGATCATATGATGAAAACAACTACTTTCAAACCCGTGCAACAAGATCTGCTGATATTCTGACAAGCCATTGCCTGGAAGGAAGCAAAAGAATATGAAAACCGACAACAGAATCCACATTGATCTCATGGCCACTTCCAGTCTTCTGAACTCAAACTTTTGTACGGACTGAACAAATATTACAAGACTATATCATTGACTCTCTGTCGATCCAGGGGAAGAAGCCACAGTTTCTAATATTGATTGACATTCCCCTTCCAAAGCTTCCATACTATAAGATCTGCAACTGAAGTAAAAGACTGCACTCATCATCGAATCAATAAGCACCACAAATGAGTACATAATCACCAAAAAAGGCCCTTCCCAGATCCTGGATGACCCATCTCCATAACTCATTGTCTTTACTCTATGCTCAAATAATCCTTCCACAAATGCCATTCCAATGGTGGATCCAAGGAATATTAAAAGACCCACCTGAGTCTGCCCTCTAATCAAAACTACAGACCGGAACAATGCTTGTAGTCCTGAAACATCCTCCAAAACACATATGACAATTCCAGTATTGCAAATAATAATGGCATTTGCAAAAACAACAGAGAATACTAACTCCATCAAGATTGCTGCATAAAAATTCAAATCAGGGGGAAAGCCCATCACAGAAACAGTACTACATACCAAAATGAGAAGAACACAAAATGAGGTAAGGCAACTAACAATGACCATACACACCAACAAATATGTTGAAACAAGCCGCTTCCATATCTTCCCAACAATGACGAAAAATTTGTTAAGATTAACCTTTTTCCTTGAATAAGTACAATCCACAGAGTAAACCACAGCAGCTTTGGATAACAGAGACAAGGTGATGAAGAAAGGGAAACACATTGCGGATGAAACAACCGTCTCGGAAAAGCGCTGACATGACTGTCTGATATGAGGCCTCAATGGGAGTCCACTAGACTTAGCAACTAATAATAGCCTAACAGTTAGTTTATTCACAATGGATTGATCAACTAACGAATTCGTTAAATAGATAGCAGATACTGGGCAGATTAGCGAAGCAGCAGTGATCATGAAAGCCCAGGAATTATATCGAAGAATTCTAACTGTTTCTCTCAAGATCTCCAGCGCATTCATTGAATGAAAGTTATAATAATTATGCCTATCTGATGATTCTACCTTAAATAGATGCAAATGGGTATCTTTAGATCCCACCTCTTCTGCACGATCTAGCTTAGAGACCTCCATTTCCATCAATATTATACAAGAGCGAGCAATTTACTATACTATATACACATACCCAATTCACAACATAATAAACATCGAATTAATGGGATAGTTTGAGTGATTTCAGATCTGAAACAACTGCACCTACCTCTCTAACCTGATAATTAAGCATCATATACTCCGTCCAGACCTCGAAATGATGTGGAATTGAATGCAAATTCACGAGGTAGAGAGATGGGGAAGTGAGATCGGAGCTTGGTAGTAGAAGAAGAAAGGGAGATCAGCGTAAATGCAAAAAAATTGTTTCTCTAGGAGGAAGGTGTTCGTTCAACGAGAAATTTTGGTGGGGAGTTTTGCAATTCCTTAATGGAGTTAATTAAACGAAAATGGAAATTGTTGGAAGGGATTGATTCATATGATTGCTTGTGCGTTTAAAGCTGGCCTGCGAGTTGAATCTGATGTACGAGAAGAATGTGGTTTGTACAGCTTGGAAAAAGGGTTACTGTAACAATATCATTTATAAATTACATTTATTATTATTTCGGACAAATTATAAGTTCTAATATTTTTTAGTATTCGAATTATTTATCATTAGACATAAAATTAATATGAGCTTATAAATTTAGTTTATAATATTTTTATATAACTCTAGAACTTTCAACATAAAATGACAGAAATTTTTCTCTTTTTTACTTATTTTATTTTCTAGAAATTTTTAAATTTTATAACAACTAAATATTAATTTTACTAAAATTAAAAAATATATGATAATAATTTTTTTGTGTTTATTCAAAAGAGGTAGCAAAATTTATGTGGTAAAAAAATTCCTAAAAAAAATATATTAAAATAATCTTATGATTAAAAATATTAATTTATAATTTAAAAGAATTTAGAATGAAATTGCACTATAATCAACAATTTTTTACTTTAAATAAGTTTAAAATATATTTGAAAATTATAAATTACTAAATTTAAACTTTATTAATATTTTAATATTTAAAAATAAATAATTTACTTTGATAAAAAAAAAAATCATATGACTTAATTGTACATTTTATTCACATTGGTCGTATACGTCGCCGTTTCTGCTTCTTATTTGAGTTTCCGCGGATACGCACAGCATCGATATTCAATTTAAAAAGTAATATATACATATATCGAAGTCTTGGGTAAAAAGTTCCGGCATTATTAAAAAATATATAAAAATTATTATCATCTTTATCTTTCATCTCTGCTTCCTTCTTCCTCTTCGCATCCAAATTCGTTCCTTCCTTTCTCGCTCACCATGGCAACAACACCCATCCACTTCTGCTCGGTCCTCTCTGAATCAAAGCGTATTATCAATGCACACTCTCGTCACTTCCTGGCCCTCTCCGTCCTCTTCCTCCTTCCTCTTTCCTTTTCTCTCACCGTCTACCCCGCCCTTCACCGCCTATTCGACCAATCAACCATGAACAACACGCTTGCACTACTCGTTTACGTTCCTCCTCATCCTCTTCGAGACCCACCCGCGATATCCACAGAGACGATTGTCTTTCCGCTCCTTTACATTCTCTCTGTCCTTTTCTTCTGTTTATGGGCTGTTGGCTCCATCACTTACAGCGTTTTCCAGGGATTTTATGGTAGACCCGTCAAGCTTGTATCCGCAATCAAATCGGGATTCGCTTCTTTTCTACCTCTCTGGATCACTACGATCGTTTCTGGGGTTATTGTATCTGGGATCTTTCTTATTTTTGGGCTCTTCCTTTTTCTGGTGAATAAAGGGGCTGAACTTGTGGGGTTTCAAATTATTTACTCTTCTCCTTACTTCATTGGGTTTTCTATGGTCCTATTATGTGCTTTGGTGCTAGTTTTAGTGTGTTTGCAACTGAATTGGTGTCTGGTCTCTGTGGTTACTGTGGTGGAATCTACCTGGGGTTTTCAGCCATTAAAGAGGAGTACGAGTTTGATCAAGGGAATGAGAAAGGTAGCCTTGTCTTTGTTTTTATTTTTCGGGTTCGCTTCTGGGCTTCTGTTGTGGAGCAGCTCTGTTTCTGCTGTAAACTTGGGCGTTGCTGATGATCGCTGGTGGACAAGCTGGGCATTTGTTGTGCATATTGTGGTTACTTCAGCTTTTCTCATGTTGCTCATGCTTTACAACATCGCTGCAAATACTGTATTGTATATGCATTGCAAAGCTATTCACGGGGAGCTAGCTGGGGAAATTGCAGAGGAATTTGCTAGGGAGTATGTCCACTTGCCCTTTGAGGATGGTAAAGTCCCTTATGTTGTTTCTGTTGCTTATACTGCTTAAGTTGCTGACAGTGCTTAAGCATAGTCACCTTCTTGAAATCTTGTTGTGTCTGTTTCCTTGTTGGTAATTAGTTAAGACCCTTTTTCTTTTTTGTATATAAAAGAAATTTACTGAATATCAAATAAAATATAACCTCTGTGCATACTAAATAATGTTATTTATGTTTGAGCTTGCTGATGCTTCGGAAGACACTGGGTGTGTCTTAATATCATATTTATTGGATATAATGGTGTACATGAGATTCTTCCTATCAAAAAAAGAATTGTGTACTTGAGTTACCATGGATAATTTGAGTTGCCATGGATACTATGATATTTGTTGGATATAATGTTTTACTGCCTATTGTGCTTGTTTGGAACCAGTGTCTCATAGATAGTTATAAGATATTTTAATTGTTAAGTTTAAATGGACGTTTAATTTTATATTAACCTTACTCTAATACACCGAGACATGCATGTTTTAGCGTAGGAAGGCCATGAGTTTTCTCTTGTTTATCAAGTGTTCCCCAATATTTACATGTAAAGAAATAGACTGAAAATCCATTTCAACAGACAAGTTTAAGTTTTTAATTTTGTCAGATTGCTTAAGGATTTTACACAAATATCAGTTACAGAAAGTTCAGTCAATTTTCACTTGAAGCTTGTTGAAATGAAAACTGGAATAAATCAGATGGTGTTGGTTCATTTCTGGACTTCTTGGCATTTTATTTTCCATAGATATTTCTTGGTGTGCGTATATATGTATGCACAAGTGCAGAAGTTGGTCTCCAAATTGAAGCTAATCCAATATGGTATGTACCAGTACAAAAATTGCCTCTCAATGAGCAAGGAGAGCAAGGTCATACAATAGTTCATATATCTGAGGACTCAGTTCACACAGGACCAGTGCATAAACAGCTTGTTTGTTCACTAGAGTCCACCTGCTGTTATTTCTTTTCATAAACGAATTTAACAATGGATCTTCTAGAGGTCTTTGTAGATAAATGGGAAATCAGTTGTTATGCGGAAGAGAGGTTTTATGGGTGATCATAGATGTCCAATATGCACATGGAAGTCGTTGTCTATATGGCTTTGCTCTTACAGGAACAGGAAATATTCATTCATGTAAAGTCTTGTAAATCTGATTTCCTTCTATTAGTGATCTTGACTTAATCGGCTACAATTTGAACATTTTACTTAATTGCTTAAGCAAGTTGATTGAAGCCTTGGGTTGTGGCAAAATTTGGAATTCAAACACTTGTGTTTGGTGTAACTTCAGTCTTCAACTGACGCAGGGTTGTGTTATGAGGCACATGAGTTCAAACTTGTATTATATAAACTATAACTTAGTCAAGACATGGCTTTATCTGGATATATGATCCCATTTCAACTGCGAAGTTCAAAGCTTAATAAGAATACAGCATTGGTTTTTAACCCCCTCCAGGCGGATCCGAATGGGAAATTCAATTTAAGGTTGCATTTATCTTTCAAATTCTAATCAACCATATACTACTAGTAATTCCTTATTTGAGAATAATTGTATTTTAAAATTATGTCAAATTATAAATTTAACAAAAGAAGTATGATCCAGACTTTTCAATTGAATGTAACCCAGAATAACCTCTGTTTTCTCATGATAATCTCTGTTTTAAGTACAAAGTGAAGAGAGACAAATCCTAGTTTTTTGTCTCCGTGAAGGAAAGGAAATGATTGATTTACGGAAGTTTAGTGTTGATAGTTGAGATCCAAGAACAGGACTGGACAAATGATATTGAAACAAAAATCTGAAAGGTACACATTTCTTAGGAAACAAAGATTCAGTGACTTTTTGAAGTGTAAATTTCACCAAAGCAAGAGTTGCCGAAATGTCAACAAGAAGCCATACAAGAGTAAAAAATCCATTTTAACAAAAATCCACCATGGGGAGTACAATTCGAGTATATTACAAACAATACACCGGCAAGCTAGTCTTCTTGTCAGTAGCGTAGGGTGAGGGCCAATGATCACAGGGGCTGCAGTCACAATAACGCTTAGCTCGACCAAAACACCTTTCATCCCACAAAGCGCTGATTCAGGAATCTCAAACCATATACAAATTCAATTTGGCACACCTGAGCATTCCCAGTTTGATCCTTGAAATACTTCCAAGTGCATGAGTGAAAGAATGTTGAAACTTTCCCTTCAATCAAATCAAAGTGAACCAAACTTCAGTGGTCAAAGTATTCTGTTGTTAGCTTGGTTGGATGATGAAGGCACTTTTAGTTTAACAACCCTCTCGACATGATCAGTGCTAAATAGAATATTACTCCAGTTTGTTGATCTATGCACAAACCTGGTAGGAACCTGGTCACTATCTTCTCCACCAGATGCCTCGTAGCCGTCACTGGTAGACCTTGATAATGGAGGAATACCCTTATGAGCTATGCCACCAGATGAAGCTAAACCTGTTAACTGTCTTGCCTCTTCAGCTCCAGATGAGGATACGCGGAATGGGTGAATGTCTGGTGAATCCAAGCTGCTTTCAGGAGAAGAAGCAACAATTCCAGCTGAGCTAGACATTGCTCGGCTTGTTTGAAAAGCACTTCGTGCTTCGAGTTGAAGAGGCGCCAAACTACTTGATGTTTCAGCAAAACCTTTTTCAGCAGCTTTAGCTGAAATATTCATCAGTGGATCCAGTGGTAGGTTTGCTGGGAGGCGCGCCCGTTTATTAGAAGCTCGCCTTTTACTATTGTCAAACCTTGGGAACATCCTTCGACCATTGCTACCATAGCTGCTTTCCCTGTCTAATCCAAAATGGGCTTCCTGTCTAACCACAGGCTGCAGGATTCTTGATTTTTTTCTTGCCTCTGCTGCTGCTTTTGAAACATCTTCTGCATTAAGTCGTGCCAACGTCCAGGGACTAATCTTCACTGCTCCCGGATTCTTCTTCTTAGTTGCTTCTTCCCTCACCATCTTTTTTCCATACGAACTAACAGATCCGGTCTCTGGGGGCACTACATCAAACTGTGAGGAAAACAGAAATTGTACAGTATGAGCAAAAGATAACAGGGTTTTCATGTAGGCTGATTGTTAATTAGGTAATTACATAGAAATTAACAGGTTTAAAAACTAAATCACAAACAATAAACGAATGCAAAGGAACCAAGGTAAAAAATACCATCAATTGGGGTATGTGGTAAGTTTCAGTCAGTAGACAACATAATCATGGCAGAATAACTAGCTTGATACAGTACTAATTTGCTGTAGGAAAGAGTGGATTAGTTAAATTACCTGGTCTTCAAGAAACAACCTAGGGGGTGTACACCATGCACCACGGTGGAAAGTAGAAAAGGAGCTCGCACTGCTTAATCCAGTAAGTGAGCTGGCAGGAGACATCTGGGCAGATTGCTGACATTCGGCTTCTTGCAGTTCTTGCTCCTGTTCCCTTAAAGCAATTATGTAATCATATGTGCTTATTCCCTGCATAAAACAGATGATTCTCCAATAAGAACCATAGCCTTCATGAAGAAAATACATCTCAAATATAACAGAAACAAGTTCACGAAACCTTGTCCACAATGGAAACAACGTTTCAACTTAAGGGGAAGCTTTCTACTCAATTCACTTAATTGAGCCCAAAAATCAACATTAGGGAGCAAACAAAGGTATGTAATTGCTAAGTTGCCAAAAAGTGAAAGAAATGCCGAGAAAATATAACCAAAAGCAAAATTCACATAATTGGAGTAGTAAACTACCTTTTTTATGAGAAGAATGTGAAAGAAGAAAAGCTGAGCAAGTGGTAAAGTCGCTATCAAGGCCAAAATAGTGCACGCTGCCTGTAATCATGTAAAACTGCATTCATCAATTTGACATTGAAATATGGAGCTCATAGCAACTGATGAATCTAAATATAGATTACTAAGAAGCTCATGGATTTACACAACATAAGAAAACTAGTGGTTCAATCAACTCATTTTTCCTTTAAAAGAAAAAAAGAAGTGGAAAACAGATCCCCTTACCGAACAGATATGATTTGATATTCAGAGGTGATTTTATTCATCATATGTACATACTACTTATAATGATACAGGAGCTAAGGATGTAGAGTTCTAATCTAATATATTATGGAATCCTAGTAACACCAAAAACATAATATGAAAAATTCATGATACAATCTAAAAATAAGATACACATAAAAACTGACAAAAATATCATAGTTCTGAGATTTTCTTTGCATGGGGACTACTCATATGAAGCGAGAATATTCATTCAGGAATAAAACATAATAACGACAACCAGAAAATGGAAGGGTAGGAGAGGTCCAAACATCTGAATGTATTATGGAAAATAACTCAGTAACATGGACAAAAGACTCAGGAAAGGACAGTAATGCTTTTGCCTTTCAAATAATACTCAAACTTAAAAGAATTAACTTTAGAAACTAATGAAGGATTTACGAGGTCATTTTTTAAGTCTAAATAAGACAGGAGAATTGCAATGTCCTAAAAGATAATCCCAAAGCTCAAAACTTGACAAAGCAGCAATATAGGATGGATAAATGGAAGAGGACAAAACCAAAGTTGATGATGGGAAGAAATATAAATCACCGGGGCAATTGCACTAGAGAATAGGTGTCTGAATCTTGAGGTCCTTAACACAAAAACCAAAGGGATCAAATTCTATTGAAGAAGAATTATCTTTAATGAAACTTTTAGCTGAGATGAGATCAGCAATAAGAGAGGGCATAACCAAAACATTGTTCAGGTGAACTCTTTACCAGAACAATTTAAAACAGAAGAACCAATATGAGACATATTATGAATGGACTCATCTCCAAACATAACTTTTGAGGCATTTGTGGGAGAGGAAAAGTTGAGAATATCTGGTGTGGCTGTCACATGAGAGGCCGTCACATGAGAGGCTGTCCCAATATCAGGCAACCAGGAAGTTCATGTGGCTCCTTGAGTTGAAGAGCCGCAATTATTTTGGATCAAGTGCTGCATGGATACTTGCCTCATCAACAAAGGAAATTCTCAGGCAGCATGATTACATCCCAAACAAAATTGACACTTAAGTCCTGTAGAGGAGTGATTGGGATGTTGTGTTTCAGGAGTTGGACAAGAATTCCAAGTGAAAAGTGTCGATAAGAACTAGCATACTGGTGGATAGGTGGATTATCATCTCTACCACGTCCCTGTAATTAGAAGCTATCTATGGCCAATTTGAGAAAAACGATTCATGGAAAACATGATTGCTGATAAGTGTTTGTGGCAACAAAGGCAGAGGAATTGATTGCCAAAGAAGGTCCTTTCTGATGTTGTGAAATCATAACATTGTAACCCTGAAAAACTGGAATGAAAAGAGATTTCCAAACTAGATAATTAGTGAATCATGATGTTCGCTAACACAATTATTGATATTGGAAACTCCAAAAGAAGGATGAGAAGTTCGAAGAAAGTTGAGACAAAGAGGAAGAAGAATCAGCCATAGTCGAGGAAGAAGAATGACTCATGTTTGCAGGAGTATGAGATGAGCTCGGTTAGTCTAAAAAATGGTAGATGAAGAGAGCAGATGTGAAAGAAGGAGAGAACTAATAATAGAGGCAGCAGAGAGATCCAACGTAGCAGGAAATAGAGGCACCAGTCCAAGAGAACAGAGGCAGCAACAGAGAAACAATAGCTGCAGAGGCAGAAAGTAAAGATCTTACTGTGAGTGATGGGACCGTGAAACACAGCTGTTGCGATAAGAGATCTGAAGATAAAAAGTGTGGCAAAGAAACAGGAGCACTGATGAACAGATCAAAATAATGCTGGTGCAGAAGATAAAAACTGATCTTGCTATGAGGGGAGAAAGAAAGTAACGGGACTGTGAAACGAGCCTGGTGCATTGATCAGATTTGCATAGCAGTAAACCGACGATGAATACTGCAGCAGAGAATAAAGGCGCTGATGACGGAGATCTATGATTTTTTTTATGTTTTATCGTGAAACTGAAAATCAGAAGCTAGAATGTTTTTTTTTTGGGTGCTCTGCTCTGATACCATGACAGATATGATTTGATATTGAAAGGTGATTTTATTCATCATATATACATGCTATTTATAATGTTAAAAGAGAAGGATTTAGAGTTCTAATCTAATATGTTTTGGAATACCTTTTTTTTTTAAATAAGATATTTTTGGAATACTTATAACACCAAAAATATAATGTTAGAGATATACACAAATTGTAATACAATTTATATAAAAGATAAATACTTTCAACTCTACTTACCACCACAATAACAAATGGAACCAAAGAGAAACTGCTTCCTAGCTTAGAGGAGATATCCACAGAGAATCTTTTCCGTTCAAGAAAACAGCAGATAAGCACCAGTATTCCAGTTGACCATTGTACAACAAGCTGCAATTCCAAGCCCAAGGGGGACAAACCATGTATATACCTGTCAATAACCAATTAAAATAAATTGAAAATAAAGGGCTTACTCTGAGTTTTCTTCCCTTCCGGCTTGTTGCTTGTGGAGTAACGAAGACAAAATTAGCATAAAGATTATT
The DNA here is from genome assembly GCF_054855325.1 of Carica papaya. Taxonomy (NCBI): domain Eukaryota; kingdom Viridiplantae; phylum Streptophyta; class Magnoliopsida; order Brassicales; family Caricaceae; genus Carica; species Carica papaya. The sequence continues at coordinate 9,384,616 of NC_142310.1, read as the reverse complement.
TCACAGAGGAAAGATTTCAAAATTTTGATTATTTGTATAGGAAATGAGTGTTAATCATTATGGAACCAACGATCAAGCCAAAAGTAGATAAAGTTAAGCATAAGCAATGATGTAAAAATTGCAATATATCAAGTGTTTCCAGATAATAGCTGAGAGTGCTACAGACCAACTCTAGCAAATTGGTTGATACCTTCTCAACTCACTTAGAGGTCAGGCATACAAGTGCTACAATAGAAGGCTTTTCATGTAGAGAAATTAAAAAATAAAAATAATAACTAAGGATGCTGGTCGCAAATTAGATATCTCCTATTTGAACAATGGAATCTGTAGATACCCTAATGAGTCCTGGAAGAATTAAGGTAGACAGGTGACTGAAAAACATTTACTGGTCATGGTATGTTGGTAATTGCAGTCTGACTCTTGAAGATTCTAATATTGGTCAAGATGCATAGATAATTATGGCCTGATTAGTAAAGATTTTCATTAATGCAAAAGATGGAGTCCATGCTTACCAAGAGAAGGGCAGAAACCATGAGGGTGAAAAATTGTCGATAGTTCCTTTTGCCTATACAGTTGTTGAGCCACTACACACCCCAATGAAGGAAGAAAAAGAAAACATTAGAGGAATCATCGAGGAAGATTTAATTTTTTTCAAACAAATAAGATCCTGCTTACCCTGCAGTGATGATCAAAGCGATCAACACATTTATCACAAACTCGGCAGTGCTTGCTGTACTTGAAAACCTGCCAAAAATTATAATGTTTTTTTTAAAATAAAATATGAATTATATTCAAGATCATCAAGGGGATGCAGCCCGTATAGAGAATATTTACAGACCTATCAAAATATCAAGACCCCTGCTTTATTCTAGCCAAAAAGTATAATCTTAACATCATGATTATAAAATCATTAAAGGAAAGTAGAATAATAACTTCAAAAAACCAATTATCAGATGGCTGCAAGCCAGTAACTTTGCACGAACAGCACAGCTTCAAAATCATGAAAACTAAGAAAATTCTCAACATGTAACCAAATAGGGCATATTAATCCAATCATTTGAGCTTCCATAATGGTAGTGATTAACTACTACAAGAACATATCCCGATTAACTTAGAACTAATTCTGATCTTAAGTTGATTTTATTACCTCAACTTCACACAAACTGCAATAGAACATGCCATCTTCACTCATCTGAAGCTCAGAAGATTCCTCCCTTGCACTAGAACAATTACAAATAAAAGCACATGGGGAGAAAAGCAACGACACACAAGATGAATGCTCTGGCGAGGAATGTTTCTTCTCTATTTCACGAGTTAGATCCTTCAAAGTTGCATCTGTACCTAACACATCCTTCTCCACAGATTTCTCACCAATCGTAACTACACTACCATCATGCAATGATGGAGTTGATCCCCCACCTTGTTTTGAATCCTTTGGCCGGGCATGTTTTCCATTTTCAGGAATTTTGAGATACTTTTTAGACCTGAAAACTCCAATATCTGCAGGATCGGCTGCAGCACACCATATATATAGGCCAAAGACACATGTAATCTGGAAAGAACATGTAACGATATTTTAGCGGGGTGAAAGCAATTAATTACAGAATAAAAGGATCGAATAACTGATGAGAACTTGGGGAGTTTGAAAACTATATAATATTAACTTACTAATTGGCTAAACTACTATTTCATTTATTTCTGAAAAGAGCCCAAACCACTTAATATTGCTCCATAACTGCCATGCACACAACTCATAACTTGCATTCAAGGCTAGCTTAACTTTGACAAGAAAGTTTCTTTCATTAATCAGCAGGCAACATACAGTTTCTTGAAAATCCAATTGCAAAGTATGTAGAATGGAATATCAATCAAGTGATCCAGCCTGATGTAATATCCACTGGCTGGATAACCAGAGGGTTAAGTTATTCAGTTTGCAAGAACCTGCTAAAGAGAGCATATTCAGGGACAAGCAAACCAAATGAAGTCACCTTCAGAAGGCAGAATTACACAAATAGGAGGGCATTGGTACTCAAAATTTGAATTCCACTTTATAAGTAATGAGTAATAATGCCATAAATCAAAGGACATAAGATTCAAATTCTAATGAGAGAAAGACAGCCTGCATTGCTCCCCTCTGATCCCAATTGAAAGATTAAACCATGAAAGCACATTGAAACTTAAATACTGCACCACCAAAACCCAGAAATTCTCTCAAGGGAACGCCTCTTAAGACTAAGTTCACAAACACGTAGCAGAGGAAGAAATTCAGCAATAAGGTGGGCTGCATTGATATCTTCAAAGGGCAAGATCACAGTTCTCGCAGCAGATTAAGCAACCTGATGAAATCTACTTCACCTAACATTTTAATGTACGACATCAAGAAGGACCTAGGGAAAAACCAGCCAATGAGCTTGCTCCGAACAAGTGAAAATCTCTCCTCTTTTTGTGGCTCAAAATTCAAGTTCAAGTAGCATACGCCACAGATTCAAAATCCAAAGTTACTAAAAGACAGGCAAAGATTTACCTCCTACGAGCAAAATCAAATATGAAGGATACTGATATACATTAAATCATCGGTGGATAATGTTACCAAAAGATAGAAATGAACCAGAAAGGAAAAGGACATCAAGTTGCAGCCAAATACCTTGTTGCGTGGTGGGGGTAAAAATGGGAAATGCGTGAAAATGGAAATCAAACAAACGGAGAAGAACAGATCTCAGTTCCTCAGCCCACTAAAATTACTAAAAGAACACAAGGGAAAGTAATGAGAGAGTGTTAAAATAACTTACAAGTGGAGTATAGATACCCATCACAATGTACTGAAATATCTTCTTCCCGACAAAAGGAGCAAAGAATACATAGAAAGCAAACCCCAATGCCAAAAACACCGCAACAGCCACCACCTTCATAACACCAAAAACAGCAGCCAAAGTTTGAACTCGAAACGATAAAAGTATTTAGTATCTAAAATTTACAAAGGAAAAGTAGGAAAAAAATCGCAAAGAAAAAATACCTGGAGTGGGTGGTAAGGAAGCTGCCATCCATGTTTTCTCATAGGAAACTAAAATACTGCAATCCACAAAGAAAATGAAAAAATAGGAAAGGAAAATAAAAGAGAAGAGACAAGAAAAATGTATTGGAGAAGAAAAAGAATGAGTTTGTTCTCTCTCTTCTTCTCTGCTTCACTTATTCTTCCTCACTTTCCCTCATTTTCCGGGAAGAAAGAAAGATAATTTGTTCCACTACCCTACCAACTATTATAAATTGCAAGACCATTGTTTTTAATCACGGGTCCAAATGGAAGAGAGAAAAAGAGATTTGTTTTCTAACATGTTGAAGGGAGAAAAAGAAAAACAAAAGGAAATCAACAACGAATGGTGAAGAAGAGATAGGAGAGGTCTGGAGAGGAAATGGACAATAAGGAGAAAGCTTTGTCTGGTTCACCCAAATCCAAGCCCCTGCTGGAGGAAAGGCAGAAGAAAGAAAAGGAAAAGCCAGTCTGGGTCTGGGTTTTCCTTTGTTTCTATCCCAAGCTTTTTACTTGAGATGTTGGACAAAGATCTTTCATCATCTATCACTGAGAGAGAGAGAGAGAGAGAGAGAGAGAGAGATTTTTTTTCTTCGTTTCTTTTCAAGCTTATAATTACCTTGCAACTACACATTTACTTTTTTTCTTTTCTTGTTTCTAGCGTTACCCTTTTTCCCTGGCTAAATCATGTGTCACAGACCAGTGCCAACAGACAGTTGTTTGGTTGAACTTTTTGTAATTGCAATCACCAACTCCTTCCAATCTTTAAAGCTTAAACCTTTGTTTATTTTTCACTCCCAAAATTATTTTATTTAAACTGTTATTCATATTTTGCACTCCAGAAGAAAGAGACCCCACATGAATTTGGATTATGCTCTGTAATTAAACAGAGTGTCCTGTACAGAGGAAAAGAATATGAATCCCACCATATTTTTTATAATGGGAATTTTTCTTTTGAAGCTCCTGTTTCAATCTATCATTACCTGCCGGGCATGCTTTTTAAGCTGAACAAAACATGTACATGTTTGTGTACTAGCATTTAGACAAATACCCACTACTCTTAAAATGCTTTCAACTTTCCATCTCTTTTTGTTTTTAGCTAATTGGAAGAGTAGTTGATTCACATACCCAGAAGAAGATTAGACATTGGTCAGCAAAGCCAATCCAATCTTACTTCTTACACTCACTACATCTTTGCAACATTCTCCCTTTCAACTTCTTTCTTCATCCTCTCCTAGTTTAGGGTACAAATGGGGTAAAATTTTTCAAACCTCAATTGAATAGAAATCATATATTTCAAGAATTAGGTTATATTTTTAGACTGCAATACTAAAAAAGACCAATTTTTGTAATAATTTTTTTGGGGGAAGGGGGAAATAATTGTAGTAACTGTAATTAAAAAATTGAATTGACTGACCCTAAATTTAGATTGGATTATAAGACGCATTAGTGGAAGTCTATATCACAACCTAACACAATGCTACTACTCATCGGAAAGTTTTTAAGAAAAATTAACATGTTTTTAAAAGTTTTTAATAATCCAGTATATATTTTTTCAGGGACAAGTAATAATGTTTTCCATACAATAATGCAGTGAAAGGAGAAGTCAAGTTTCTTTCTTTATATGCGTATCTTTTTTAAAGTTTGATTTATAATTATAAATAATTGAAAATAGAATATTTGATATTATTATTATTATATTCAATAATTTTAGATTGTAATGTAAATAAAATTTTACTGTATTGGTAGTGTGGGGCAGTTGACAAAGGGGAGAGAGAGTGACGCTGAGATAGGATGATAATTAAGGCCCTGTTTGGGTTGTTTTCTAAACAGCATTTTTATTTTGGCATTTTCTTGTCTGTTTTAAATCAATTTTTTTAAATATATTTAGTCAGTAGCCACCCTAGATTCCATCTTCTTTCTTTGCTTCTCTCAATGAATTTTTACACGGGAGAATGTTATCATTTTCCTTTTTTCAAAAAAAAAAAAACTATTATTATTATTTTATTTTATTCACCACAATTATAAAGTTCATAACAAGCAAAATAAACATGTTTAAATTAATTTATAAACTAAATTTTGTAAATTAATTTGAAGAAATTAACATAAAATTTACCAACTTATTATAATCTCTTTCAACCCTTATTATATAAAACTTTTTACCCATTATTTTTTACCAGAAAAAACCAATATTGGATTGCCAATTTTAAAATTAAACACCGAATTCTTTAACTGAAATTTTTAGTACCCAAATAGCTTGAAATTAAAAGTATGAATATTCAAATGGTTATTTTTGTTTCTTTTTATTATGTAAAATTTTTTTATCCATTATTTTTTACTAGAAAAATATAATTAACCAAAATAGGATACGAGGAGGACGAGCTCCGCAATTGCGTGGAATCCTACCCAACTCACATCACAGTAAATTGTGCTTTTTTTTCCCTAAAATAATAATAATGATGATTAAAAAAGAAAACGGCGTTAGGTGAAATAATGATGATGACAATTTAAAAAAAAAAAAAAAGAAAAAAAAAAAAACGGCGTTAACGGGGACCGTGTACAATCTGACAAGTCTGTGCAGCTGAATTCGCATTAATTTCTATGGATCTCTCTCAGTCACGCTTCTCCAAAAACCCTCCATCTCTTCCATATTTACATTTTACTCCCCAAAATCAAAATACCATTCAATCTAATACCCCAACAAAAGACAAAGGGTAAAAGAAAAAGTGTCGGGAAAACTGCATCGTATGATCAAATGATCGGACGGTTCAAATTAACCGCAGTGAGCATTTGAAAAAGGTCATCTGGATCTGGCGTACGGCGTTGACTGTTGGACATTGAGACAAATAAAATCCAGTCAATTCTGATTTTTTTAAAAAAAATAATAAATTTTATTTATTAACCAATCATAAAACACTTAATTTATTTAAAATTATCTAATTGTAAAATTACACGTAAATGATTTTATATTAATATTAATTAATCAACTATAGTAATTAATTCAATATTGAGCCCTTGAAGGTTGAAATTTCTTTTTTATGAAAGAGGGAGTCATGGGTTGATTAAAACGTGTATCACTCATTCAATGCTTTATCTCATACTTAAAACGTTTTTTTTTTTTTTGTACAATACATTTTAGTTTAGTTTTTTTTAATACAATATAATAAAGTCAAAAATTAATATATAACTCAAAAATCAAATATAATCCATACTCTAATTAATATGATCAGATTTTGACGCCATTTTAATTAGATAATTGAAAAAAAAAATTACCTGTATTAAATAATATGTTAACTTGAATAAATTAATAATTATATTATGATATCATAAAATTATTCTAATATCAACAAATAAATATAATAATCAACTATCAAAATATAAATGATATAGCGCATAAATGAGAGTTTGTAAGTTTATATTGAGATACTTCAATACGTTTTTATCAAAGTAGATGAGTAATTATCATCACTCAATTAACCCGTGCATATTTTATTTTTCATTTGAGGTTATGTCTGCTTCATATTTTCAACTTATTAAGAATTTTATCAATATAATATTTTACTATTATGCTATTTCCAATCATTAGTGAAATTAATATTTTTTTAATGTAAAAATATTATCTCTTATCATCTTACTAATGAACTTTTCTTACGAACTATGTTTATATCTTTAATGTAAAGTCGGCTCCTCCTTCATGAATAGGATTTTTTTGTATACTCGTAATACTTTGAAATTTTATTGTATTATCATCATAATTTTTAGGTTTAGACGTTGAAATTACTATTAAAATTGCTTTTACTGAGCATCTCTACGTGACATTTAAATAAATATTTATAACGTTATTTATTTATTTATTTTTAATCAAATATAAAAAAATCATATATGTTTCTTAAAAAATATAAATAACTATCTAAAAATGTGATAGCTCTAAATTTAATATAGATGAACCTGTCAATTTTATAATATTTGAAATTTTTCTTAAGACCCTACACACATTTATTACATAATTTCTTACTATAAGTTTTTTTGTCTCTACCACTATGAAAAGCCCTTACTTGTCCAATATTAATACGTTTTTGCACACTATATTATACTCGATCCCAAAATTTAGTTCGGGATTAATTTTAGTATTTTAAAAATAAATAAATAATAATTATTATAAATTAATTTTATTAAATTATTTTAAAAAAATAGGTAGGGATGTAATTGAAAGCAATTTTGAGGAAAAATTAGTGAAATTTTGAATTCGGATGTATTTTTGAAAGAAAAATTAGAAACAGAAAGCTAAAGTGCAAATATAAAAAGTTCTGACATGTAGGACTGCCCAGTCACTAGTCCCCACGAACCAAAGCACATCGCGTGACAAGGCATGCTGACATCGGTGCCATACAGGAGGCCACGCAGGCGATCCGCATGCCTCGTGATTGGACGAGCCAGGACCAATCATACGCGCCTGGACGACCCAGATTCATTTCTCTATTAGGCGTGATCAGACGAGCGAGATTAATCACAATGGACGATTAAGATTCGTTTTCTCATTAGGCACGATCGGACGGACGAGATTAATCGCGATAGACGGTCCAAATTAACGCGGGATATGTATAAATATTTCGTGTCGCATGGGAACCCAAACCCTATCCACTAGGCCCCGCCGGAGAAGAAGAACCAAACAATTGAGAAGGAAGCCAACCGCCTATCGCTGCCGCACTAGAGCCACTATCGGCCGTCAAAAAGGTAAAAATTTCTCATACCCGTTAGGAATTCGATTTCTAGCATCTATGTGGCCAAATCGGAGCAAAAGAGTCTTTGAGTGAGTCGAAAACTATAGGTAAAACCCGGCAAAGCCATTACGATCAAAATCGTAAAATCCCTCTCATGAGCTCCTTTCCGATTCTCATTTCACGCAGTTTTTTGATCATCGTGTTCACCGTCCTTTTCTATGCAGATTAGCTGAAAAAGGAACCCCAGCCGTGAAGAATGACCGGCAAAGCCGCCGTATCTGGTGACCCCCCGGCCGGTAGATTTAGTGTTTTTAGTGATTTTTCAGCTAACTGAGGCTCCCTAACATGTTTGTCCATAGGGATACGTGTAAAACCAGTTAAAATCAGCCAAAATCGATCAAAACCAGCCTGGCTGAGGCAGACCGTCGCCGTGGGCGGCAGAGCTGACGCGGGCACTAGAGCATGGTACCGCCGTTGTGCCGGAACTCAAATTTGGCCGAAAAGAGTTTTAGACACTAATTTTAGATTTTTAGGGTATTTTCAGATACGTGACGAGTGTTTTGAATTTTACAGAAAAAATTCAGGAAACCCGGTACCTGTTAGGAGGTGTGGTAGACAGCGCGATATCTCGAAACACCAATCCGAGTAAAGATCTCTTACTTTATTTTCTGTTATAGTAAATTGGGGTTTAACGATGTATAATTTTGTATTTTTTATGAAAATTTAGAATATTCTAAAAATAATTACAGATTATTAGTGGAGCTTGAGCTGGTTAGTTCACAATTATCTTGATTTCTTGTTTATTTTTCTGTACTGTCCTACTTACTTGATTTTCGTATAGTACATATTCTTAATTTATAATTCAATGGTCTGATTAATTTATCTAATTATTTTGATTATGCATTATTAGCATCAATATAGTTTAATTGACATGTGAATGTAATATGAGATATTAGTATGCGTTTATTGGTTGTGTGTTGATGAAAATATGTATGTGACAAACTTGCTAGTTACCCAAAGAAAGAGTGGACGAGTCCGGTACATAATGAACCCTACCGTGAACTTTACCTCAGTCGGACAGGACTGGTAAGTCCCTTACTAGAAAGGTTTATGTGATATAATTCACTTTTATATCAGACGGAATATCGAGACGATAGTATATTTGGCGCTCATTACGGAAGAGAGTATGGGGACGGTCGGTCAATTGTAAAATTGGATATTTGGTTTATGAGTAGGGGAGACATCCCTATGGACCTCCAAGAGTACCAGTAAGCAGGTAAGAAATGAAATTTATTCTCTTATTTTCTTATGCGTTAAAGTAAAAAGTGGTATGGATTAGGTTTTCATATATTTTTTTTGGAAAATTCGTCACGGTAAGTATCAAACAAACGTCTTCAAGTTTAAAGGTATTTAAATAAAACAATGACTCAATTAATTATTTTTATGATTTTTACCAATTTTCAGTTTTCTATATCTGTTATTAGTGTGATATTCTTACTGGATTAGTATAGCTAACTCTTTCATTAACTATTTCAGATCAAGAGTATCAGAATCTAGATCCCGATCAGTAAGAGAATTGTGAGTAGTTTATCACCAGGACTCTCTTTAAGTGTTAGTGAATGTTGTTCTAGGGTATTTTTACATTTGTTAGTTTTTTCATTTCTTTAATTACCATTTTTATTTTAGAATATATATTTTCGTAATCCTATTAGGTATTCTGAATTATTGTGTAAGAAATATAAACTTTAACTCTATTAATTGCTTCTCTATTTAATTTTATGAATTTATCTACATTTAAGTTGTGGGCTTCTACACATTAACTAAGAGCTCAATAACGTTCATAAGAGACTAGAGGATAAAAAAAAATTATAATTTATTACTTGTATTAATCATAATGACTATTTTTTTCATTCAATTTATCAATGACTGATAGTTTTTTTTATATCGTATTAATATATTTCATAAAACTTTTTATTTTTTTTTTAGTAAATGTTAAATAGACTAATACAATATCCTATTATTAATGGAATGTGTTAGAAATTAGCTTTCTCTTTGCTTAAAATTGTGCCAAATCCTAGGCTTGAGGGTTATAATGATCAATATTTTTAGGTGAGTAATAATTTTATATATTTTATTATCGTTATCATTCGTCAAAATTCCATAGTATTCTAGTTGCAATTTTAATAATTGACGTAATTCTCCATCAAATCAATAATTATTCAATTATTATTTGGTACATGGTAGGTAGGTGTTTAATTTCTTCTCAAAATAAATAGTTCACTAATATATATTATTAAATTAATTTTGTTTCTATATTTAAAAATATTAAAATTTAAAAATGAAAGAAATATCATGTAATACCTGAGCCCAAAATTTGGTTCAGGATTAATTTTAAAATTAAAAAAATACAAAAATATAAATTTTAAATTTATAAATATTTATTTAATATAAAATTAGGAAAAAAAAAAATAGGTGGAGGATGAAATTGAAAATAATTTTGGAAAAAATAGGTAAAAATTTGGGTTCGGATGATATTTTTAAAAGAAAAATTAGAAACTGGAGGTCAAAATATAATTTATAAAAATTACACCACGTAGGACCGCCCAATCAGCAGCCCCGACAAACGGAAGCGCGCCACGTGGTAAGGCACGCTGACTAGGTGCCACGCTGGCAATTCGCGTGCTCGTGATCGTCTAACCCGGATGCATTCCCACGCGCGTGCGCGATCGGATGGTCGCAATTAAATACGATGAATGATCTATATTTATTTTTTCTTTAAATGTGATCGTACGGTCGAGATTAAATTACGATGAACGATCCAGATTCATTTTTTTTAAACGCAATCGGACAGTCGATATCAAAAGCGATAAACGGCCTAGATTTAAAGAAGATAGGTATAAATATCTCACTTCATATCGAACTCAAACTCTAGCTGCCAACCCCCCCGCCAGATAAGAAGAATCAGTCGCCGGAGAAGAGAGCCGACCGTCGCCGTGCCGAGCCACCTCCGATCGCTAAAAAAGGTAAAAATTCTCATATTTACTTGAAATTTGATTTTGAACACCCCATGGCCAAATCAGAGCAAAAGAAATGGCAGATGAGCCGAAAACCACAGGTAAAGCCCAACGGCGCCCCAAAAATCGCCTCCGATAAGTCTCTTCCCATTTCCTATTTCGTGAGATTTTTCTATAATTATGTTCACAATTCTTTTTTCCACAGGTTGACTGAAGAAAAACACTTAGCCGCGAAGGTGAGCCGGTTGAGCCGCCGCACCAAAAAATTTTGCTGCCGGTAAGTTTTTATTTTTTAATTTTTTTTGGGTCAATCGAGGCCATTTAACATATTTCTCATAGGGATAAGTATAAAATCAGCCGAAATTGGCTAAAAACTTGCCAAAAAGGGCCAAACTATCACGGACGATGTTGCCATCGTCAGAGCACGGTAGTACAGCTGTCGAAATTCTAAAATTGACCAAAAAAGATTTTTAACACCGATTTTAGATTTTTTGGGGATATTTCTAAGTACATATAACGTGTTTTAATCTTCGCAGAAAAATTCAAGAAACCCCGGGGATCGCCAGTAGACGCTGTAGCACCCGGAAAGGAGGAGAAAAAAAAAAAAAAAAAAAAAAAAAAAAAAAAAAAGGGGCGGCCACGTCAGCAGCCACGTCAGCAGGCCCGGTCAGCAGTCCCGGCCAACCAGGGCCTGCCACGTGGCAAGACCGCGTCACTCCAAAAGGAGCCACGCTGGCGATCCGCGTGGGTGCGATCCGACGGCCCAGATCAATCACGCGATCGGACGGCCCAGATTCAATCGCACGGACGGCCCAGATTCAATCAAAAACGAACGGCCCAGATTAAAAGAAAATGAACGGCTGTGATCAAAAGGCAAGGGGTTATAAATAGAACCTCCACACCAGACCACAAACCCTAGCCGCCAGCCGCTCGCCGGAGAAGACGAACCAGAGGCCGACCGCCGCCACCCGCCGCCACTCGCCGCCGCACCGGGGAAATTTCCGACCGCCGATCGAGGTAAATTTCATACCCCCGACTCGTTTTTCCCCACTGATTCCTCCTATGGCCAAATCGAAGCCGAAATCCCGGCCAAACGGCCGGAATACGCGGCCGAAGCCCAGCGGCACCGCCGCGCCCCCTCTCGGTTTTTGCCTCCGACGAGGCCCTTCCCGGCCTCCGTTCGATGCAATTTTTATATCACCGTGATCACCATTCTTTTCTCTACAGGTTGACCGAAGCCAAATCACCAAAACACAAACTTCGCCGGAGAGTCGCCGTACCCGAGAGCGCCGCCGCCGGTAAGCTCCGTTTTTCCGTGATTTTTTGGCCCCCCGAGGGCCCTAGGGTTGTTTTCTGACAAGGACCAATGCGAGTGTGGCCGAATTCGGCCAAAAACGGCCGAAAACAGTCAACCCGAGGCGACTCGCCGCTGCCAGCGGCGGCGCCGTCGCCGGAGCACGGCGGAGCCGCCGTGCCGGAGTTGCGATTTGGGCCGAAAGAGGCCCTGGGCCTAATTTGGATTTTTTTTTGGAACCCGTGCAGGTACTGTGAGCGTGTTTCAGTTCCCCGGGAAAAATTCAGGGGAAAATTAGGGACAGCCTGCAGGCGCACTGTGAATCGTATTCGGATCCCGAAAACAAGTAAGGACCCCTCACCTTATTTCCTATCACGGTATTAAAGTTCAAAATGATAAAACGGTATTTCTTGAATTAATGCATGTGTGAAATTGCTTAAGGTAGCTAATGGAGCCCGAGTCTAGTGTGATTGGTGGTTTACTGTTATTTGGCCTGTTTACAGCTTTAAATGCAAAATGAGGTTTGATGTGTTCATTTTACAGATTTGTGTGCATGCACTACGTTTTTATTAATTATGGGTTGAATGACTGAAAAACTGATACTGTATGTTGTCTGTTTGGTATGAATTACGATTTGCTTGTTTAAATGTGAATTGATGATGCTGATTGGGGAAAAGGAAAAATGAAAGATTGTGTAAACTGATAATTGTATTATGGGGGTCAGCCTGACTAGATATCCTGGGAGATGGTGGACGGACCGGGTCCGTAGGGAACCCTACCGGGATTGTGGTCTCACATGCCGGACGGGGTATGGAGATCTTATGGTTTTGGCGCCCATACCGGACGGGGTATGGGGACGGCCCGTTTCACCCTCATACCGGACGGGGTATTGAGGTTTATGGTTTTGGCGCCCATACCGGACGGGGTATGGGGACGGCCCGTTTCACCCTCATACCGGACGGGGTATTGAGGTTCATGGTTTTGGCGCCCATACCGGACGGGGTATGGGGACGGCCCTGGAAACTGATTATGAATGTTAAAGGTTAACGGGTAGCGGAACCCCTATGGACCCCCACGGATACTAGTAGGCTGGTAAATGAGAAAAAGATATGTTGTAAAATGATTGAATTACAAGAGGCGTGATAAGTGTTATGTTTTACAGCTTAGATTATTCAATTATTATGATAATGTTATTGTTTTTCTCATATTGTTTTCATAAATTCCACCAAGGTAAGTGGATGGTCAAAGTTTTATTATTGATAAAAGGTTTTGTTGTTAATAAACGAGTTTATTGTAAATTATGCTCCATTGGTCTTTTTGTGGTTTTTTACCCACCTTTATCTCCGTGACGGTGAGATATCGTGATGTTCTTACTGGGCTAGTGTAGCTCACTCCTTAATTAACCATTTCAGATCAGGAAGACATGGTTCCCGAGCCCGTTCCGCAGGAGGACGACGAAGGGGATGCCTAGAGACTCTGTAGTCATACGCATAGTTTTATTTTCGAGTTTCTTTCTTAGTTAGTTTAATCTTTTATATTTTAAGTACGTTTTTGGTTTTTCGTGTAAGGGATGTTAAATGAAATTTTGATCTCGCTTCCGCATTCGATATATTTAAATACTCATTTCATTTTAATATTTTCCGGGGCCGTTACAGTTGGTATCAGAGCCGCATTTCCTCGGACCCATCCCTTACACTATAGTCCTTTAAAGAAATACTCACCGATTGGTCGTTACTCAACCATTCCTTGTAAATGCAGGTACACAGAAATGAGGGGAGGAAGGCCCCCACTAAACCGAGCGGCCCAAGATAATTCGCTTCGGGAGGATTTGGACAGATTATATGAGATGGTGGAAGCTCTCGTAGCTGCTCAGCGAAGGCAAGAGGAGAGAAGGGAGTTACCCGGACCTCCTCCGCTAGCGCAGGTTGAGCCCCCGTTACAGCAGGCTGATCCCGAGCCACCCCGGCAGGAGCCTGTTCCTCCACAGTACCACCCGGCACCACAGCCGCGGTACGACCCGGTACCACAGCCACGGTACCAACAGGTACCGCCACAGCACATTCCAGTGCCCCCACCCCATCAGCAGGCGCCACCACAGGGTCCCCCAGTTCACCCTCAGCCGGCCCCAGTTCCTTTACCTCGGGACCCTGCTCCCTCCTTGATCGACCCTGGCTTCATAGAGAGGTACAGGAGACTGAACCCTTCTACTTTTTCGGGGGAATCCTCTTTTGAAGAGGCCCAATACTGGTTGGCGGAGACTGAGCGAGCCTTTGAGACCTTGGGAGTAATTCCTGAGCAGAGGGCTGCCATTGCCTCCTACATGCTGGTAGGGGAAGCAGTACGCTGGTGGGAGCTCAAGCGGGCCACCCTGCCTGTACCAGTTACTTGGGAGCAGTTCCTAGCGGCTTTCCATGCGGAGTATCTCCCTAAGCACATCCAACATTTAAAGGAAATTGAATTTGCTCAGTTGGTCCAGGGTAATATGACAGTGTCGGAGTATGCCCGCAAGTTCCTGGAGCTGGGCCGACATGCCCCGGAGACATTGTTGGATGAGGGCCGAAAGGCCAGGAAATTCCAGTGGGGTCTCCGCCCGGCGATCAGACAGCACTTGTTGGTGATGGAGCTCGAGACATATTCGGCAGTCCTGGCAAAGGCGCAGATCATAGAAAGGAGCTTCGACACCCGCCCTCAGCTAGCGGGAAGTTCCCGACCTTCAGCCCCGCTCCGCAGGCCAGCGCCTACCATGCCGGTCCAACCCAGCAAGAGACCCAGGCCTGCCGCTCAGGGCCCTCCTCAGGCTATGGGGGCAGCTCGTGGGAAGATCTGCCAGTACTGCGGCAGGGATCATGGGGACCGACCCTGCTACCGCCTCAACAACACCTGTCGCATATGCGGCAGTACCCAGCACTATGCGAGGGAGTGTCCTAGGAACCAGAATCAATGGAGGCCTCCAATCCAGGGCAGAGTTTACAACCTTACCCAGAAGGATGCCGATGCAGACCCGGACGTGGTACATGGTATGTATACTATCTCTGGCCACATTGCTCATATTTTGTTTGATACTGGTGCATCACATTCTTTTATTTCACATGTTCTTGCTTCCAAAATTTGTGTACCACCTGATAGACTTGATTCATTATTGTTTGTATCTACCGCTGGGGGGGAGACATTATTAGGAGAGGTTGTCTACAGGGCATGTGCCGTGGAGATAGCAGATAGGAAATTGAGGGTAGACCTGATAGGGTTAGACACAGGGGATTTTGATGTAATCCTAGGAATGGATTGGCTGGCGGCGTATCACGCCACCATAGACTGCTTTAATAAAAAGATTGTATTTAATCCTCCCAACGAGGAACCATTCACAAGTTAATAAAATTATTCGGTACTGATTCTCCCTAATGACAAATTCTTTTCTTCTTAATTCCCAGTGCGTTGATATTGTATTTTCCCTAACTAGGTAAACCCAAGAAGGAAGTTTGTATCCAAGAGATTCCAGTAGTCCGAGACTTTCCAGACGTATTTCCGGATGAACTGCCCGGTCTACCAGGGGACAGAGAGGTCGAGTTCACCATAGACTTACAGCCAGGAACCCAACCCATCTCGGTAGCTCCTTACCGAATGAGCCGCATCGAGATGGAAGAGCTAAGGAAACAAATCACTGAGCTACAAAACAGTGGCTTCATTAGACACAGCATTTCCCCATGGGGTGCCGGGGTTACTTTTGCAAAGAAAGGAGATGGAACGTTGAGACTGTGTATTGATTATAGAAGGATAAACAAGGTAACAATTAAAAACAAGTACCCTCTCCCCCGGATTGATGACCTTTTCGATCAGTTGCAGGGTGCACAGGTCTTTTCTAAAATAGATCTACGATCAGGTTACCATCAGGTAAAAGTGAGAGCAGAAGACATCCCCAAGACGGCATTCCGAACCAGGTACGGACACTATGGGTTCCTGGTTATGCCGTTTGGGCTAACCAACGCCCCGGCCATCTTTATGGATCTAATGAACAGAATCTTCAGAGAGTTCTTGGATAAATTTGTCATCGTGTTCATCGATGATATCTTAGTCTACTCAAAAAGTAGAGAAGAACATGCTCATCATCTTGCCCAAGTCCTCCAGGTACTCAGGGAAAAGAAGTTGTATGCAAAGTTGAGCAAGTGTGGATTTTGGCTCGAGCAAACCGCCTTCCTAGGACATGTTATATCGAAGGAAGGGGTGTCGGTGAACCCCGAAAAGGTTGAAGCGGTACTTGGTTGGGAAAGGCTGACAACAGTTAAGGAAATTCGCAGTTTCCTAGGGATGGCGGGTTATTACCGCCGGTTTGTCGAAGGGTTCTCCAGTCTAGCGGCCCCTCTAACCCGACTCACAAAGAAGAATGCAAAGTTTGATTGGAATGAGAACTGCGAAAGGAGTTTTTCAGAGTTGAAGAAGCGACTGACTACTGCACCCGTGCTGGCTCTACCGAGTGGATCAGGAGGGTATACAGTTTATAGTGATGCCTCCTATCTGGGCCTGGGTTGTGTCCTGATGCAGCATGGAAAGGTTATAGCATATGGGTCTAGACAGCTAAAGAATCATGAGAAGAACTATCCTACCCATGATTTGGAGCTTGCCGCAATCATACACGCCTTGAAAATCTGGCGCCATTATTTGTATGGAGAGACCTTTCAGATCTACACCGATCATAAGAGCTTGAAGCACATCTTCACTCAGAAGGATCTCAACATGCGTCAGAGAAGGTGGATGGAACTCCTCAAGGACTATGATTGTGACATCCTATACCATCCAGGTAAGGGCAACGTAGTAGCCGATGCCCTCAGTAGGAAGAGTGCAGACACCCTAGCCCATCTGATGGTTTCGGAATGCAGGTCCATTGGGGCTACGCAGCAGGTTCGACTGCAAGATCTGAAGAGGGCCACATGTTTGAGCCACCTAGCAGTCCAACCCGAGCTAATCCAAAGAATAAAGGAAGCCCAGTCAATCGACTCCGCCCTAGTAAACCGCAAGAAGGATGCAGAACAGGGAGTGAACTCAGAATTTCAGATCTCTGCCGACGGATTGATTCGTTTCAAGGACAGAATGTGTGTCCCAGACGACAATGAATTAAAAAGAGACATCATGACAGAGTCCCATAGTTCAAGGTTCGCCATGCATCCAGGAAGTACAAAAATGTACCAAACTATGCGACCCCGATTCTGGTGGAATGGGATGAAGAGAGATATAGCCGACTTTGTATCTAAGTGCTTGGTATGTCAGCAGGTCAAAGCAGAACATCAACGCCCAGGGGGGTTGCTTCAGCCTTTACCGATTCCAGAATGGAAGTGGGAACACATCACCATGGACTTCGTATCGGGACTACCCAAGGCACGATCGGGACACGATGCCATATGGGTAATTGTTGACCGACTCACTAAGTCTTCCCACTTCCTGGCCATCAGAATGACTGATTCGTTGGACAAGTTGGCAAGAATGTATGTCCGGGAAATAGTCAGACTGCATGGGGTCCCAGTAACAGTGGTATCCGACAGGGATCCCAGATTCACTTCTCGGTTTTGGAATAGTTTCCAGCAAGCTATGGGAACAAAGCTGTCCCTCAGTACTGCCTTCCACCCCCAAACCCCCAAACCGATGGACAATCAGAGAGGACAATCCGTACGTTGGAGGATATGCTCCGAGCTTGTGTCCTTGACTCCGGAGGCCATTGGGACGACCATCTACCCCTGATAGAGTTTGCCTACAACAACAGTTACCAAGCAAGCATCGGCATGGCCCCATACGAGGCGCTTTACGGGCGTCCGTGCAGGTCACCGATTTGTTGGGAGGAAGTGGGCGATAGAAGATTGTTTGGCCCGGATTTAGTGGAAGAAACCACGTCCAAGATAGTTAAGATCAAGAAGAACATCCAGACAGCTCAGAGTAGGCAAAAGAGCTATGCTGATACCCAAAGGAGGGACCTGGCCTTTGAGAAAGGTGACCGGGTGTTTCTTAAAGTCACCCCCTTCAAGGGAATTAGTAGGTTCGGCAGAAGGGGAAAATTAAACCCCAGATACATTGGACCCTTTGAAATCTTAGACAAGATTGGTACCACCGCCTACAGACTTGCACTGCCCCCTGAGCTCTCCCGGGTTCACAATGTGTTTCATGTATCTATGCTGCGCAAGTACAATCCGGACCCTTCTCATGTCGTGGCTCATGAACCGCTCTCACTCCGAGAGGACTTGTCTTATGAAGAAGTACCGGTCAGTATCACGGACCGAGAAAGCAGAATACTCCGTAACCGGGAAATATCATTTGTAAAAGTCTTGTGGCAGAACCACACGCCTAGGGAGGCGACTTGGGAGCTGGAATCAGAATTTAGGGCCCAATATCCTCATCTGTTTGATCAAGAGTAATGAGGCAAATTTGGGGACCAAATTTCTTTATGGGGGGGAGAGTTGTAGCACCCGGAAAGGAGGAGAAAAAAAAAAAAAAAAAAAAAAAAAAAAAAAAAAAAGGGGCGGCCACGTCAGCAGCCACGTCAGCAGGCCCGGTCAGCAGTCCCGGCCAACCAGGGCCTGCCACGTGGCAAGACCGCGTCACTCCAAAAGGAGCCACGCTGGCGATCCGCGTGGGTGCGATCCGACGGCCCAGATCAATCACGCGATCGGACGGCCCAGATTCAATCGCACGGACGGCCCAGATTCAATCAAAAACGAACGGCCCAGATTAAAAGAAAATGAACGGCTGTGATCAAAAGGCAAGGGGTTATAAATAGAACCTCCACACCAGACCACAAACCCTAGCCGCCAGCCGCTCGCCGGAGAAGACGAACCAGAGGCCGACCGCCGCCACCCGCCGCCACTCGCCGCCGCACCGGGGAAATTTCCGACCGCCGATCGAGGTAAATTTCATACCCCCGACTCGTTTTTCCCCACTGATTCCTCCTATGGCCAAATCGAAGCCGAAATCCCGGCCAAACGGCCGGAATACGCGGCCGAAGCCCAGCGGCACCGCCGCGCCCCCTCTCGGTTTTTGCCTCCGACGAGGCCCTTCCCGGCCTCCGTTCGATGCAATTTTTATATCACCGTGATCACCATTCTTTTCTCTACAGGTTGACCGAAGCCAAATCACCAAAACACAAACTTCGCCGGAGAGTCGCCGTACCCGAGAGCGCCGCCGCCGGTAAGCTCCGTTTTTCCGTGATTTTTTGGCCCCCCGAGGGCCCTAGGGTTGTTTTCTGACAAGGACCAATGCGAGTGTGGCCGAATTCGGCCAAAAACGGCCGAAAACAGTCAACCCGAGGCGACTCGCCGCTGCCAGCGGCGGCGCCGTCGCCGGAGCACGGCGGAGCCGCCGTGCCGGAGTTGCGATTTGGGCCGAAAGAGGCCCTGGGCCTAATTTGGATTTTTTTTTGGAACCCGTGCAGGTACTGTGAGCGTGTTTCAGTTCCCCGGGAAAAATTCAGGGGAAAATTAGGGACAGCCTGCAGGCGCACTGTGAATCGTATTCGGATCCCGAAAACAAGTAAGGACCCCTCACCTTATTTCCTATCACGGTATTAAAGTTCAAAATGATAAAACGGTATTTCTTGAATTAATGCATGTGTGAAATTGCTTAAGGTAGCTAATGGAGCCCGAGTCTAGTGTGATTGGTGGTTTACTGTTATTTGGCCTGTTTACAGCTTTAAATGCAAAATGAGGTTTGATGTGTTCATTTTACAGATTTGTGTGCATGCACTACGTTTTTATTAATTATGGGTTGAATGACTGAAAAACTGATACTGTATGTTGTCTGTTTGGTATGAATTACGATTTGCTTGTTTAAATGTGAATTGATGATGCTGATTGGGGAAAAGGAAAAATGAAAGATTGTGTAAACTGATAATTGTATTATGGGGGTCAGCCTGACTAGATATCCTGGGAGATGGTGGACGGACCGGGTCCGTAGGGAACCCTACCGGGATTGTGGTCTCACATGCCGGACGGGGTATGGAGATCTTATGGTTTTGGCGCCCATACCGGACGGGGTATGGGGACGGCCCGTTTCACCCTCATACCGGACGGGGTATTGAGGTTTATGGTTTTGGCGCCCATACCGGACGGGGTATGGGGACGGCCCGTTTCACCCTCATACCGGACGGGGTATTGAGGTTCATGGTTTTGGCGCCCATACCGGACGGGGTATGGGGACGGCCCTGGAAACTGATTATGAATGTTAAAGGTTAACGGGTAGCGGAACCCCTATGGACCCCCACGGATACTAGTAGGCTGGTAAATGAGAAAAAGATATGTTGTAAAATGATTGAATTACAAGAGGCGTGATAAGTGTTATGTTTTACAGCTTAGATTATTCAATTATTATGATAATGTTATTGTTTTTCTCATATTGTTTTCATAAATTCCACCAAGGTAAGTGGATGGTCAAAGTTTTATTATTGATAAAAGGTTTTGTTGTTAATAAACGAGTTTATTGTAAATTATGCTCCATTGGTCTTTTTGTGGTTTTTTACCCACCTTTATCTCCGTGACGGTGAGATATCGTGATGTTCTTACTGGGCTAGTGTAGCTCACTCCTTAATTAACCATTTCAGATCAGGAAGACATGGTTCCCGAGCCCGTTCCGCAGGAGGACGACGAAGGGGATGCCTAGAGACTCTGTAGTCATACGCATAGTTTTATTTTCGAGTTTCTTTCTTAGTTAGTTTAATCTTTTATATTTTAAGTACGTTTTTGGTTTTTCGTGTAAGGGATGTTAAATGAAATTTTGATCTCGCTTCCGCATTCGATATATTTAAATACTCATTTCATTTTAATATTTTCCGGGGCCGTTACAGACGCAATAGAAAATTCAGTATTTCAGACACCAATTCAGGTAAGAATCTTTCACCTTATTCTTGGTTATGGAATTGAAGTCTAATTATCAATAATACAGTATTTTGCGTAATTTAGAAAGTTTTGAAAATTAATTACATGTTACTAATGGAGTCAGAACCGGTTATTTATTATTGTTATTCTGTTTAACAACTTATTTGATTTTACAGCTCTAAATGCATGATAATATACTGGAATTGGTAAAATAATTCAGTTGTGTTTTCTTGATGCATGTATTGTTTGTCTTGCGTGATTTACAGTTAAATTGTAAAACTGAAAATTAAATGTAAATAGGAAATTGTTTGGTTAAATGAATTAATGAAACAATTGTCTTACTAGATATCCTGAGAGATGGTGGACAGACCGGGTACATAGATAACCTTACCGTGAACGTTACCTTTTACCGGACGGGATATCGAAGAATAATATTCTTGGTGCTCATATCGGATTGGGTATGGGGACGGCCCGATTCACCCTCATACCGAACGATGTATTGAGGGATGGTACCTTTGCCGCTCGTACTGGATGTGGTATGAGGACGACTCGATTCACCCTCATATCGGACGTGGTATTGAGGGATGATACTTTTGACGTATGGGGACGATCAGTTAGTTGACAAGTTTTGTTATGGGTTCAAGCGTAGTGGTACATCTCTAGGGACCCCTAGGGATGCCAGTAACTAAATAAAAAGAGAAAGTTATTATTCTTACTTACTTGAATATGAGATTATAATGTTGTTGAGTTATTGTCTTTATATGTCGGTTTTGAAAATCTCGCAAATGGTAAATATATGCAATAAACGGTTTTCTTTATGATAAATGAATTTACTTAAATTAAGAGTTATATTAGTTCTTTTTATGATTTTTATCAACATTCATTTTCTGTATCGGTGAGTAGTGTGATATTTTTAATGCGCTAGTGTAGCTTCACTTTTCATTATTTCGTTTCCGCATCCAATTTATGTCTTTATTTTCTTTTAAGTTCTAAATTATCATAAATCATATGATACTTTATAGGTTATATATGAAATTTGTTTAGAAACAAAAAAATAATAATAATTTGAACATATAAAAATATATGCAACCACGTAAGCGGTTGGTTGTTGAATTTAAACATTTATAATTGTGAGTCTGAATTTTTTTTTTTTTAAATTTAAACTCTTAACGTATTTATTAATCTATTGTGAATTTGTAAAATATGAAGAAAAGTCAAAGATGGTAGTGTGTGTAAATTTATTTCTAAAGGAATAATAAATATATAATTTGGTGGGTTGCCATTCTTGTTTTATTTTCTTGTGTTCTTTTGCAACACGTGATTGATTTCTTATTCCCGTGACAAACCATCCAATCATCACCACCGCACTTTCTTCTTTTTCTTTGGGTTAATGGTTAAGAAATAATTATCATTATCCAAGTCACTAAAATGTAAAGTGAAGAATGTAATAAATAGGTGGTGGGATATATATATATATATACACACATACGAAGATAAAGAAGAAAGGTTGATTTATTGTCTAGTCCAGGGGGGTATCCTTCATTATTTAACTTTGAACAAACATGTGATGCATTTAATTATATCCCCTCCTTCTCTTCACCATTTTATCTCATGGTGTGAGTTCCAAGTTTGTACTGTTAAGAGATAAAAGTTTATAATTAACATGATATACAATAATATTATTTTATATTCATTATTAAGTTTATTATGTTTAAATAAGTAAAATTCAACTAGTCCCCCATCCCCCCCCCAAAAAAAAAAAAAAAAAAAAAAATTAAACCCACCATAAATTTGAATCAAATCTTTTATATGGGTAGATCAAGTTTGAATTTAGTATACATTTTTGCTCCATACTCACTTTGTACTTTCTCTACCCCATTGTTATATGATATTGGTTATACAAAAGTTTGTAATTAATGTCAGAAAATAATTGTATAGTCCCAAAAGGGAAAGCAAAATAAATTAAAAGGGCTGACTTACTTGTTACAATTGGGGCTAAATTTAAATGTTAATTCCTTTTCTCCTAATGGGCTGACTTGGGTTTCAGCCTTATTGTTCTTTTGGGCTCAACTCATTATAACAATTGAATTTGTAATTATGTGTTGTGAAATTCTTCGAAAAATTTTAATATTTTATTTGTATTTCAATTTTTATGTTAATTTGTAATCACCAGGAGTGGTTTTGAACATAAAGTTTTTGCATTTGAAGAACTTACTCAGTTTTACTCTTCTTTGAATTCCTAAAATGAGAGTTCAATTTCAACTTTTAAATTCAAAATGGGTGTGTCAATAACTCAAAAGAGAGAAAAAAAAAAAAAAAGGATGTACGTTTTGCATGTTTATTCGTAATTAAAAAAACTATGTAGTTGGTATTTTATAAGAAATCGTATTATAATTAATATGTGTATCTTATATAATTAATGAAATTTATAAAAAAAATAATAATAATAATATCAAAGGTTCTACCTTTTTCTGATGTTGTTGTTGAAGTAGGTGTTGGTTAAAATTAATTTAATTAATTTATAGACACTCCAATAATGCAATTATATCATAAATTACTAATTAAAAATTGGTAATCAGATTAATGTAGTTCGTGCCTCCATTTACTCAACTAAATAGGGACGATATTAAAAGGGAGATAAATTAAATTAAATTAATAGAGGAGATTATTCTGTTGATGCTCTTTTAATATTATTGTTGGGTGTTTGTCTGCTCCATATTCTGCATTGTATAAGCACTCGTATATATAGATATATACATATATATATATATATATAGAGAGAGAGAGAGAGAGAGAGAGAGAGAGAGAGAGAGAGGATATTATTTATTTACGAATTTTAAAAAAGAAAATGCTCGACATAACCTGCCAAAAATGAAACAATAAATTTTTGTAACTTGATATTTATTTATTTTTGTAATTTGAAGCGTGTTGAATAGGTATATGATATTGGCTTTTACTTCACACTGACCTGCATCACGCAGCTTTGAATTGATTTTTTGTACTTAAAAAAATCTTTTTATATATTGAATAAAAACATCAAATTTAAGTTGTTAAAGAGAACCAAACATTTTGATTTCTTTGAAATGACCAATCAACTAATGAAGTTCTGCTACTTTAATTTGTTTGGCTCACAATAAAAATCTTATATATATATATATATATGATTCTCTCTCTATAAGCAGTTGGTGAGAAGGAATTAGCAAACCCTTGACTTGAAACAAAATCTATTATACATCCCAACAACTTCCAGATTCCTGTTTCTACCATTCTTGATTTAAGCCACAGTTGTATTATCATTAATTTCAATCTAACGCTTGCTTCTTCTTTTTTTCTTTTTTTGAAAAGAAAGAAAAGATTCACCCCTTAGTTCATATTCAATCTATTTAGATTAAATTAAACGATATATATTATGATATAAACTACTCTTCAGGTTTGAGAATAACCTCGTGACTTGATGATGCATCTATAAGATTGTCGTAATTCATATTTATCAAATAATCACAAAAAATATTATATTTTTAGTAGATACAGATAATCTAGATTTTTTTAATTAAAAATAATTAAAATAATAAAATATTATAAATTATTGTATCTATGTATAATTTGTAGGTTTAGTCAACTTCATCAATAGGCTTTTTAATGTCGCATTCTATAACCAACTTGAGATCTTCTAAGATATTTTATGTCTGAAAATTCGTATAAATAATTATATTAATATAGTTATAAAATCAAAAATTTATGCACCCAAAAACGAGTTCTTAATAATAGCATTTTCTGTAATATGGCATCGATTCCCATATTAAGAACCATCATTTTTTAGAGGCTTAGCAGTCAATTCAATAGAAACCAAGTTATTATATGAAGATGATATTTATGACATGAAAAACAATAAAGATGATAGAATTAGCAATGTGCTGCTTCAATTTCAAATGAAATTTCATATCATATCATATCATATTTTTTGTCATTTCAATGAAACTTGTATAATCTCTAAGTTAATAAATTTGAATTTGTAAGCAAACTTCATATATTGTTTTTATAAATATAGTCTCAAGATTCTTTTAAAAAATAGTTAATTGTATTATATAACACAAGTTATAAGAACAATAAATTTTGAAGTTTTATGTTTGCCACACTAGATTTAAATAAAAGATGCATAAATTCAATCAAATGAGTTCATTATTTCACGAACTCAAAAAATTAGACCAAACAGGTGTATTTAGTCTGTATCGCCCTAAAATAAATAAAAATCTATTTGATATTCAATTTAGGAGGATAAAAATCTAAAGGATTGGTCTGGAGCAGTTAAAAATTAAAAAAATGATATATATATATCTACATATGTAAAACAAAGCAAAGAAAACCCTAATTTTGATCTCCATCTTTATAGTTGTCATTGCATTTGTTATGTTTCTTTTTGCTTTTTCTAACTTTTGGCACTCCCTCCATTTGTTGTTTGTTTAAATTTTTATTGCTTCCTCCATTTACCACATGGGTGAGTCTTGGCTTTACTATGCATTCATAGTTCCTGTATGGCGTGCCAATTACAATCTTTTACATATTCTACATTTTCATGTATCTTCTAAGAAGAATAAGAGTTTCTCCATTTTGGTCATATTTCGACTCCTTTAATTCCTACACATTTTTTTTTGTTTCTTTCTCTTTCTCTTTTTTCTCATGGCTAATTTAGTTTTGGACTTCACTTGTTTTTTTATTTATTTTACTTTTAGTATCAAATTTGAAGGTTACACCATCATGCTTTTTTTTTTTTAAATTTTACGAGAGATATTGTAGTCTATTAGTTTGGTTAATATAAATTTTAAAAAAAAATATACAATTAATTTATTTAATGTTGACCAAAAATCAAAATAAAAATTTTCAATTTATACCAGTTTGATCCAATTTTTTTTTTTTTTTTTTTTTTTATAGTTTTAATTCTCATTAAGTAAGCCTTGCTAGATTAAATATAGTTTCAAGCAAAAAAGTACCATAGAATTCAATAGTTATCACCTTTTTTTAATAACCTAAACCAAGCATCTCATTTATGGACCCCTCACTTTTGAACTTTAATCGCATTTTTTTCTTGTTTGGTTTTTGTTTTTTAATGCCTCATAAAGTGAGAGCAATCATTGACCACTTCTTTATAGAATAATATGCATGCTTATAATGTTTTTTAAGTTTTGGGGCAAAATTTTTTATCTTTAAAATTATTGTTCATGTTATATTTTTCGATAAAACACAATTCTCAAATTTATAATGTATAATTTAGAATGTTTTCTTACAATTATAAAATTCTGATTTTCTTTTAATTTTGTGTAACGACCTTGGAATTTTAAAATGAAACATGTGTATTAAAAAGGTCAAATGCGGAAGCGTAATAAAATTTTTGATTAACATCCCTTACACTAAAACAAAAAACGTGCTCAAAGTATAAAAGAACAAACTAACTAAAAGAGAAACTCGAAAATAAAAGCTATAAATATGACTACGGAGTCTTCAGGCGTCCCCTTCGCCGTCTTCCTGCGGAACGGGCTCAGGAACAATGTCTTCCTGATCTGAAATGGTTAAATAAGGAATGAGCTACACTAACCCAGTAAAGACATCACACTATCTCACCGTCACGGAGGTAAAGGTGGGTAGAAAACACAAAAGACCAATAGAACATAATTTACAACAAATTCTTTTATCAATAATAAAATTCTTTACTGTCTACTTACCTCGGTGAAGTTCATAAAACAACATACGAAAGCAATAACATTATCATCATCATGAAATCATATGAACTGTATAACATAATACTTACCACGCATTTGCATTTCAATCATTACACAACATATTTTCCTCATTTATCAGCCTACTAGTATCCATGGGGATCCATAGGGGTCCCGCTACCCATGAACCCTTAACACTTGTAATCAGATTCCGAGGCCGTCCCCATACCCCGTCCGGTATGGGTGCAAAAACCGTAAACCTCAATACCCCGTCCGGTATAAGAGTGAAACAGACCGTCCCCATACCCTGTCCGGTATGGGTGCCAAAACACATAAGGTCTCCATACCCCGTCCGGTATGAGAGACCACAATCCCGGTAGGGTTTCCTACGGACCCGGTCCGTCCACCATCTCCTAGGATATCTAGTCAAGCTGACTACATTATCCAATTATCAATTTACGTAACATTTTATTCCTTTTTTTCTCAGTCAGCATCATCAAATCACACACAAACAGGCAAACCAGTAATTTATGCCAAACAAGACAACACACAACATCGGGTTCTCAGTCATTCAATCCATAATCAATAAAACAGTGAAATATACACACGAAACTATGCAATGAAAATATCAGACCTCATACCGCATTTAAAACTGTAAAATAGGACAAACAACAGCTGACCGACAAACACACCAGACTCGGGTTCCATTAGCGATCTTAAATAATTTCACACATCTATTGATTCATGGAATACCGTTTTATCATTTATTGAACTTTAATACCGTGATAGGAAATAGGGTGAGGGGTCCTTACTTGTTTCGGGGTCTGAATGCGGTGGCGATTCACCTCGGGTTGGCCGTTTTCGGCCGTTTCCGGCCGAATTCGGCCACACTTGCATCAGTCCCTGTGATAAAACAACCCTAGGGCCCTCGGAAGGCCAAAAAATTACGAAAAATCGAAGCTTACTGGCGGCGGTGCTCTCGGGTGCGGCGACTCTCCGGCGAGGTTCCTGTTTTGGTGATTTGACTCCGATCAACCTATAGAGAAAAGAATGATGATCACAGTGATATAAAAATTGTATCAAACGGAGGCCAGGAAGGGCCTCATCGAAGGCAAAAACCGAGGAGGGGCGCAGCGGCGCCGTTGGGTTTCGGCCATGTTTTCGGTCGTTTGGCCGGGAGTTTGGCTCCGATTTGGCCACATGGGAACTCAGCATTGAAAAACGAGTCAGGGGTATGAAATTTACCTCGATCGGCGGTCGGAAAACTCCCCGGTGCGGCGGCGGGTGGCGGCGGCCAGCTCCTCCGGTGTCTGGTTCGTCTTCTCCGGCGAGGGCTGGCGGCTAGGGTTTTTGTGGTCAGGTGTGGAGGGTTTATTTATACCCTTTGCCTTTTAATCATAGCTGTCCATCTTGATTTAATCTGGACCGTTCGATCACGATTTAATTTGGATTAAATCTGTGCCGTCCATCGCGATTAAATCTGGGCCATCCGTACTTGATTGAATCTGGGGCCGTCCGTGCTCGTGCATCTGGGCCGTCCGTGCGCACGCTTGATCTGGGCCGTCCGTGCGCGCGGGGACGCATCTGGGCCGTCCGATCACGCGCACGCGGATCGCCCACGTGGCCCGTTCCCGGGTCGGCGTGGCCTTGCAAAGCGGCAGGTCCTGGTTGGCCAAGGCTGCTGACTAGGCCGCTGACGTGGCGTTGACGGGGCACAACTTTTTAAAATTACGTTTTGACCTCCGGTTTCCGATTTTCTTTTCAAACATACCCCCAGAATCCAAATTTTCACCTATTTTTCCTAAAATCAATTTCAATTAAATCCAAATAATATTTTTACCCAATTTTATCATTATTATTATTTTTATTTTTATTAAATTAAATTAAATTGAATTAAATAAATCAATTAAAATTAAATAATTACAAAATAAACTAAATAAAATAAATTAAAAATTAATAATAATAATAATAAAAATGAAAAATATTGATGGGTGTTACATTTTGTCTATGTTTTATTTACATCTATAACAATTGAACTTATAAATCTTAATAAACTTACTAAAAAAATTAATTAAGTTAAAAATAAGATAATAAAAGATAAGAAATAAATTATTTTATAAAGTATTTTGAACAATAAATATATAAATTTTAGTGCATAGCATGAATATAAAAAAGGAAGATAAGATCATGAATGCCCAAGTGAAAGCAAAATTAGATGTGGATTTATATGCACCCAATATTATTAAAAAAAATAAAAAATAAAAAGTGAATGTAATGATGAACTTGTCCATTTGATGTTGATGATGGAGATCAAAACCTACAATTGGAGTAAATCAATGATATGTTTTTGGCTTTAATTCATGGTGAGGGCCCTTATAGTTTGCAAGGCCATAACTTCTAATTAAATAATTTTGGTATGTCATGAATATTTAATATTAAAAACAAAGAAGAAAAAGAAAAGAAAGAGTGGTTGTGGTGGCTCTATGGAATTTTTTTTTTATTTTTTATTTTTGGTATGGATTTATTATCATTAGTTTTCTCAAAATTAATAAAATAATACTAGGTATAGCTAACATATTCTTAATCATTTTTTATTTTTATTTTTAAAAACTATGTAATATATTTAAGTAAATGGTTAAGTCCATTTTTAGAGTTAATCTAATACCAAACTTTTATACGAGTAAAATTGTAATGAGCTAAAGCTTGTTAATATTATTAATGTATGAAAAAATCGATTACAAAATAGTTATTAAAAATGTATGGAGTATAAAACGCTAAGTGTCACCTTAAATTTGAGATATCACATGTTTATCCTTGGTTAGGCACCTATGTTGAGTGATAAACTCAAATCTTTTAGAAAAAAAAAAAAAAACATTTAATTCACAATGATATTATTAATGTAAACATTCCAAATTACAATAAAATAATTTGTGTTTGTATTGAACTAGTGCAAGTCAAAAACCCTAAATAGAGATTACATACATATAACAAGATTATTAAAATCACAATATAAAATGAGAAATTACATACATTTTGTCACTTATACCCTTCTTGCATGTTATTCCATATGCTAAATAGAGATTTTATGAAATCAGGAGCAATCCATTTAATTATCCACCACCACTCTAAACACAAAGACTAATAATATACAATCGAAAAATATGATTGACAGAGTTTAACCCAATTCCTTAAGAAAACGTGTTTATTTTGAGTATTCAATTTCAGTTGGCCGTAAATGTTCTACCACTAACTAGAATTCTACAATTTAATAATTGCTACAAGACCATTACCAGCAACTTTATATTAGTTTTTCAAGATTTAATTAAGTATTTACCTTGGATACTAAACTTTTTCATAAGTGTATCCAAATAATATAATATGTCTATCTACATATTTTTTAGAAAATAAATTGTGACATATTTAGGTAACACATTAATTGAGTCAAGATTTTTCTTGATTTAAAAGATTAAATTTTCATTCACTTCATTGTTAATAATTTTTTAAAAGTTCATTGAAAATTTTTATGAAAATATATCATGGTTAAATATATAAATAAAATAAGTATAATAAAAAACACAATATCACTATCTATAATTTCTAATCCGTTATAATTAATTTAATATTTTTTTTAACAAAATTACTTAATTATACTGCATTTTTTAATTTACTTTACTTTCTTTCATTAAACAAGATAGGATTTAGGATTCTCATTTTTCCTATTATAATTAACTTTATTTACACTTTTTAAAAAGCACTCTTCTATTTTCTTCGAACAAATTATATAATAAACTTGATAAATGCATGTTAAAAAAAAAATCAATATCTTAACCAAACCCACCCCTTATATAGTCCATATTTATTTATTATATTCATAACAAAATGTTATTTCTTTTTTCAAATCAAAATTCAAAGCTATATTATTATAGAAATAGATAAAAAAATAATTTGTGTTAATTAACAAAAGGGCAGATAAACACATAGAAAGCGGGGCAATACCAGCTGTCCTGTAATAATAACCTTCTTTGCCCGCCAATTTCTGGGCTCTTCAACCAAAAAATAAAATCTTAGAAGAACAGAGATAGGGAGAGTTTAAAATAGGATCCGGATAAACCGTAACATTTGTGCTGTGTTTTTGATCCGTTACTTTCCTTTTATCTTTTTCTTGTTTTAACTTTGTAATCCATTCTCTAATCTTTGCTCAACTGGGTCTGGTCCCTGCCTCAGAGACACACACAGAGGAATCCAAGTTCCTGTCTCAAGGAACAAAGATTCCTCATTCATGCACTCCACTTTCCTCAAAGGTTTCCTTTCCTTTCCTTCCTTCCTTCTTTCTTTCATGTTTTTGGTTTCATGACAATTTATATGGGTTTGGTGGTAATGCTCTGCTTTTTCTTTTCCCCCTTTTTCCCATTTATGTATATTGTGAAAGTGCTTTTCTTTTAATAATAATTTTTGGTTGTTTGTGAATTATCACTTGCCTTTCAATATTTTTAAAATTGCATTGCAACAACTTACTTTCTGCTTATATCTTTAATCTCACATCACCCTCCTCTCTCTCTCTCTATATATATATATATATATGTTTATGTATACCCGCACCGTTGTCCTTTCTTATTGTCTTCTCTAATGGCTACTAATGGACCTGATTTTTTACAATGAAAACATTTTCTTCTGAGGTGGGTGCTTTTTAACTTTCTTGCTAATTTGGTTAGGTGGCCATTGTCTTAAAGGCTATGCAAATTGTTATTGTGGGTCATTACATAATGTCGTTCTGCTTTTCTTAAGCTCTTCAATTATTTGTCAAACTCAGGTGTCCCCTAAAGGTGGAGATGAGTTATGATGATTCAGTGACAATTCCGTGTCATATCTATCTCACCAAATAGTACCCCTTAAATGACAACCTACTCTCTCGTCTGGAATGCCTTTGACGTTGGATTTAGAGGTATGTTTCTTCATTCACAGTTTAATCAATTCCACTCATATATAAAATGGGACCCTGCCGTTTTATTTTCCTGTTCTTATTTCATGAAAATGTAAGCTTACGTGTTCTTGCCAAGTCTGGCACAGAGTTAAAAATATTTTTGGCCTTCCTTTTTGGTGTGTGAATTTGACCAAGCCTTTTTTTAGTTCTTATGAAGAAGATTGTAATTCTGATATTTGAGTTGTGCAGTCCATATTTTCTTAACTTTATGTTGGGTTTTTATTTTATTTGTGCATGTTTGGTTCCTAATCGTTGTATTTAATTATGAGGAGCCATTATCTTTACTTCTTTTGGTCTATCAAATCCTTCAGGTTTGTTCTAAGCAAATGTTGTTTTCTGCAAACTTGATTTCAAGTAATGCAATAATTTATTGAGTTGTAAAACCTGGCATATGGGCTTGGAGAAAACATTTCTGCAGGAATATGTAACTTATACATGTGAAGGTAGAAGTATATTTCCAGAAGATTATGCATGAATTTTGCTGTAATTCAAAGTACCATACCAAAGAACAACAGTCATAATCTTCTCAGGTTTGCCTAGGCAGATAAACTTGTAATCCAGTTTTTCTAAACTTTAGTTTCACAGGGCTTGTATGTGTATAACATGATCTTTCTACATGTGGCAGGTCTTCTCTTTTCCTGAAATTATTTCTAGACTTCATACCTGCTCTTTTATTCGGATTGACTTCCTGTATGAAGTAAAGAGTATAATTAAGTTGGTTCCAGAGGGTTGTCATAATCATGGGTGCCTGTGTCTCAACACACAGTAGGAGAAGTAGAGTTCACAAAAGACAGTTTTATGCAGCCGGAAAGTGCAGAAGTAAGATCTCCACTTCCCTTGCTGATGCACCTATTAAGAGGATGAATGACGCTGGAAATCGGGTAAGAGATTACGCTGTCAGCGAATACGTTCACCTTGACTTCGAGAAGGGTGCTGCAACCACCTGTAAGAGATCAGAGATGTCTAATATGACATTTCATCTCACTCAGCTGCAATGGAACCACAGTCAAATTGATGGAAATGGTAATCTTCTTTCTCTCTTGGTGCTAAACATAGTTTTTCGGAGTTAATCAGTAAACATAACAAAGCCATGGTGGTGACCAAGTTTGCCTTAACTCATTCTTGTGCTATATAGGCAGGTTTTTATGATTTTTCTGAAAGGTACATACAAACTAGGAAAATTTAGGAATTTACGTTAATTCAGTTAATTTTAAAAAAATAATTTTAACTGTACTTTCCTCAGAATATTCTGCAACTTGTAACCTGGGATTGCTCATGTTTGTTTTGAGGATATGTAGGTTGAACAATTGCTCATAATAGAAAATCATTTATTCACAGGAATATGTCAGGAGGAAGCATGGTTTGACTCTGTTAGTTACATTGATTCTGAATCAGACGAAGATTATCGTAGTGTACTTGGGGGTAATGTATTGTAACTAGTTGAGTTTCTTTTCTATATTGGCATTGATTTATGGCTAGAGCTGAGACTTTATGTCATTTCCAGATGGATTTTCTTCAGTAGGTAATGCAATTGGACATATTTCAAATGCTCAATTGCTTCAGTATGAAAGTGCATCATGTTTCGTAGACTCTGGGTGCAAGTATGAGGGGTACTACGAGAGTTACCTGAAAATAGATGGAGGTAAAACTGAGAAGTACTTGAGTACAGATGAAGTCTGTTCTTCGACAAAGAAAGTATTGGATGCTCCTTGTGCTAGCTTTAAAGGAGTCAAAGACGTCACATATGATTCAGGAGAAAAAACTCAAGAAAACAGGAAGAAATCAACAGTCATCATGCTTTCTTTAAAAAGAAAATCCATTGATGGAGGTGAACCTACTGAATTTTGTAAGCTCACATCGTACTCGGTCTTATGTGAGGTCTTAAAGTTAAACATATTAAGATATAATTCCTTCATATAGTTTCTCCTTTGGCATGCCATTTCCTTTTTTGCTTCCACTAGTTTATTCTAAAACCAAATTATTGTCTTTCTAAATATCTTCTTTGGATTATGTCATGCATTTGAAGAAAGAATTCAATGTCATTTTCTGATTGCAGTAAGCTGTGGATTGGAAAATGGAAACAATGAAAATAAATAATCTGGTCCTTTTTGGACTCTTCAATTTGTCTCATTTGGTGCTGTTCTTTATTCAATTGATCATCGAATAAATCTGCGTTTCACCACAAGATTCTGAAATATATTATCATTGCACTTTGCTAACAGTGAGATATAATTGAACAGGTGCAGCTGAGAGAATCCTATATCGTCCCAGAGCAGGACATTTGATTCCACGTTCTAAAGGAGAGAAGTTAGCTCCAGGATGCTGGTCTGAGCTTTGCCCTTCAGTTTTTAAGCTGCGTGGGGAAAATTATTTCAGGCGTGTAACTGGAGCACATTTGTACATTCACCACATACTACAATATTCCTACTTAATAACTATCACTGGCTTTCCCCTGAAGGTTTTGATGTCTAAACCTAACTGATTTGTTATGCAGAGATAAGCAGAAGTATCCTGCTTCAGATTGCAGCGCTTACTTACCAATTGGTGTTGATTTATTTGTCTGTCAACAAAAGATCAATCACATTGCTCAGCACCTTGAACTTCCCCATGTGAAACCTCACGACAAATTACCCGCACTCCTGATTGTTAACATACAGGTTATCCCTCTCACTTTCTCTGTGTTTATGCACATAGTCCTTTCCAGTGTAATGTTAAATCATTCATGTGGTATCATGCTTACATAAGAAATTTGCTTAACTTACGTGTTAGACTGATAGGAATTTCCCTGCATATTCTTGTGCTGAAGTTATTTTGAAAAAGATTAGCTGTAAAATAAATCAGAGCATGTTTCTAGCTATTAGACCTTAATCTAATATCAATCAGTGGATCCTCAATGTTTTACCCCACAAAGAAGTACCGTATCCTGAGTGATTTTGTAGGAACTGATCTTGGCTTTCTCGTGGCAGCTACCAACTTACCCTGCTTCTGTATTCCAAACTGAATATGATGGGGAAGGCATGAGTCTTGTATTATATTTTAAGGTATCAGAGAATTTTGACAAAGAGATCTCTGCTCGTTTTCAGGATAGCATCAAGGTATTCTCTTGCAACTCAATAGCATGATATTTTCTTCTCCAAATGCAGGATCTAGACTGTTTAATAAGGGGCTCATTTACTTATTTTGTGGGTGTTCTTTTCTACGCTTCCTTAATCCTTAGGCCAATTTATAATTATAACAATCATCTATTTCACCAAAATCAACGGAAGAAGACTTGTTCTCATTTCTTACAAAATTGTCTGAATGGATGGGAATAATCATTCATTTGGTTGATTTTGTGGAAACTAATTCACCCAAGTGTCTACTTTTAAAAGTGGTTCTTTCAGGGGTAATTAGTTAACAATGAATTACTGACCACCAAAGCTATTGTCTGCTGCAGAGATTTGTCGATGATGAGATGGAAAAGGTTAAAGGATTTGCAAAGGAGTCTACAGTTCCTTTCAGAGAAAGACTAAAAATTATGGCTGGATTAGTAAATCCAGAGGACCTACAATTAAGTTCTGGTGAAAGGAAGCTTATACAAGCTTATAATGATAAGCCAGTGCTTTCACGCCCACAACATGATTTCTACAGGGTAAAGAAACATCTTTTTTTTTTTTAAATTTAAGTTTAAGTGTTTGTTGAAGCAAACTTCCATACTTAAATTAACATAAAAATCCAAATTCACAATGCAAGCAAGAGAGCATTTGTTTATAGAATAATCTTTGAGCTTAATAGTAACCAAGTTAGCCTTATCCAGGGTGCCAATTACTTTGAGATCGACCTTGACATACACCGGTTCAGCTACATTTCTAGGAAAGGACTTGAATCATTCCGGGACCGGCTAGAGCACGGTATACTTGATCTGGGTTTAACTATCCAGGTAAATTGTCTTCTTGAAAGCACTTACATTCTACTTTTGCTTTTGCCAACGAGAGTTTAGTAAGTCAAGATTAATACAAAAATAGGCAAGTACTAATATACCTTGTTAACAGGCACAAAAGCCCGAGGAACTGCCAGAGCAAGTACTGTGCTGTGTTCGGTTGAGTAAGATTGATTTTGTGAACCATGGCCAAATTCCTACAATTGTAGGATGATTACAGGTTTGCCAACAACTTCTGGCAAAAGAGAGAGATGCCATGCCATGTAAACTTATAGAACAGAGTCCCGAGAAAATATCCAACAGAGAAATGAAGAGAAATTCATTTATTGTTTATAAAAGTTACGAAAAACAAAAAGAAAATTTGCCATCGGATTCTATCAAATAATGGTTTAGAGGATTTCTTTAGCATCCTTTTTTTACCATTTACTTTTTCATTTTTCTCTTCTGCCCTATCTTCCTATGCCATTCTTTTTTTCTTTTGGGGTTGGGTTGAGTTCCCAGAAAGAAACTGAATCAGGTGGTGATTTCAGATTTGAGTCTTTTGGGGTTTTCATGGTATTCTTCCTAAGAATTAGTCAATTCCCACCTTTTAAATCTCGATTGATAATCAACGAAAGTATTATACAAGTCAACAAGCCGAAGTAAACAATAATTTAGGATATTAATAACTAAGAATGTGGCAAAACATGGTTTGTAGACAAGTCAATTTCTTGTCAGCTATAAATATTTTGTTTAATTCTTTTGAGCAATTTATTTTATAAAAATAATTTTTACGGTGCTGTAAACAAATTGATAAAATTTTTTATAATAAGATAAGATATTAGTTTAGTATCATATCGACAGCTTTAAATTAATCTAAAATAGACAGCTTTAACCTAAACTTACTAATGGTTCAAAATTTGGACCTACAACTCCATTTAATAAGATTGAATGTGAAAACATAGAATACATGTCGTTATTAACTCCATATACATGGTTTGAAATCCCATCTTGAGCACGATATTTCAAGAAAGAAGCATCATACCATATTATAAGTCCTACTCATCTAATTTAAGTGTTCTACTAGTTTTCTTTAATTTTATATAATCTAACAGCTTAATCTATTAGGAACAAAAGGAAATTGAGCAGGAAAGATGATGTAGGAAAGAAAGAGCTACAACCAATTTGTAATGGATATGTAACTATTTTCATAATCACGTTATATAAACCTAGCCAAAAATCACTTGAGAATTTGAGCTGTTTGACTTTAGGAATGAGCATGATAAAAGTATAATCCAGATATTTTGCTTATCCTCTGTAACTAAGAATATGAAAAACAGAATGAACTACCTGGTTATTAATAACGGTGACGAAAGTAGGAAAAAAATAAGCGAAGATTACCTTTATTGAACGCATATGCTTCTGAAAGGTCAAACTAAGCTTCTTCTTCTTTCTTCCATCATAGTTTGTATCATCACAATCCGAGATCAGCTCTTATATTTCTTAAACTATCTGCAAGCATGCCAAATTGATCACTATTCCAATCCCCTTTTTACTCCTTTTAACCAAGAAATGTGATTTCTTGTTCTTCTTGCAGTAGCTCTTATATTTGTTGTTCTTGCAAATTAATTTTAACAAATGAAAAGATTATGGTTGCCAAATAAAATTAGCAACTACGTAAATTTGTTGATAATTACATAACACAATGAAAAACAGATTTGAAACCAGGTTTGAAGACAATATCATCATAATCACAAAATAAAGTTGATAATGATATAATTTTACTGTGTTCCATATGCTCAATGTTATTGTATTGAATCTTTTCTTTTTTGAGACTATGGACAACAATTAAAAAGTCACCGACAAAAACATGAACATTAAAGAACACGTTTTTGTAATGATTTTTGATGCTGCAACATGTAAATTTGCTTGTAATAATTCATCAAATTTCCAAAGAATATTTATTAATTTGTATTTCAACTAATCTTATTGAAATGAATGAGCCGGTAAGCAAACCCAAATTCAATATAAAACTACTTGAACAGTTCATAAACGAATCCAACTTGATATAAGGCTCAAGAAAACAAAATAAACTTGAGGATGAAACTTGACAACAACCAAAAAGCAAAAGACAAAAAATACCAGAATATCTGAAAAAATTTACATCACTTACGAAAACATTTTCTTGAAACAATATTACTTTGTATTTCTCCATGTACAAAAAGAATGCACAACAGATAGAATTTCAACACAACGTTTTGCTGGCTAAATTAGTTTTACATACAACATCATCTCCTTCTATACCTCCATCCAAGCAAGGTTCCTTTGATCTCTCTTTTATCTTTACTTCTGTCTATCAACAATTTAGTAGATGGCCTTGATCAAAACAGCAGCCTCAAGTGTGAAAACAGAGAGATATATACCAAAAAAATGGAGATACATAGCAAAGATAACTTATACATCTGATCTAATTTTCATAAAATAATGTCATGTATATAATCATGCTCTGACCCTGATTCCAAGTTCCAGAAACTATGTTATCTGCTCTTCCTTCAGTCGTAAACGTGCTACAGGCTGTTGATTACTGTTAGTTAAGGCAAGCTTCTCACCTACTACATTCAGGGGTTTTAATTGTGATGCATTACTACTAGCTGTGTTATGGCTGCTAGATTTAGCAGTAGGTACTTCATGATTATGTTTGCCCTCATATGTTGTTATGACAGCTCTGGCGTCTGTCGAAGCTCTTTCCACATGCTTGCGAACATTGCAGCCTGGGGTTGTGCATTTATAGTAGCTCCTAGAGATCATAAACATATGAAGCATGAGTGTTTAGAAATGGCCCTTGGATCAGATATACCATAACAAGATTGTGCTGGCAATAAGGAAAACATGAAAATAACCTATAAAGATCAATGACTGACTGTTGGTGCCATAAGAATCATGAACCAACATGATTACTTCAAAAATACAAGTATAATGGCTATGGAGCTGGTAAAAGATCCTGATGTTATCTATCAGGGAATATGATCTGATTTCAAGCCCCAATAGAGCTAAAATGGCTGTGGAGCTGGTCTTTGCCAAAGGGAGAGGGCCAGGGCCGTAACATGGGGGCCTTATTTTAAAATTACTTAATCCAAGAAACAAATTAGTAATGGATGTGATGAAGTGGGGAAAGAATAAATAAACCTTCAAGTCCGTATTTAGGTAGTCCTGCCCTCTATAGTTTCATTTAATACATGTAAATTATCTTTTTCTACAATCCCATGTTTCAGTTACAGTTGAGTAGCTCATGGATCAATAGGTTGGTAGCTTATGCAACAATCTCAAAACACAAAAAAAGAAGAAGCACATATAGCCTAAAAAGATAATATCCGCATATAATTCATACTAAAACATCTAACATTTATCAGGCTCAAATGTGATTTCAGTTGCCCTTTCTGGTCAAATTTTTATAAGCTATCTACAGGATAATATTTATTAGAAAGCAATCTATCTTTGTCTTGTTTGATTTCTTTATCTCCTTTTTACCTTAAGAAAATCAGCTAGAGATTCCCAAAAGCTGGAACTAGGATAATAATCGACGAGCTTAAATTCAATTATGTAACAATATATAAAGATTACACAATCCTATAAAGTGGTAACCAAAACTGAATCACTGATAACTATAGTATACCATATCGAACTGCTATTCTAATAAACAAGGTATAAGATGCATCACCTTGGGTATGGATTGCCTTTGACAACTTTCTGGCCATACTTACGCCATTTATAGCCATCATCTAAAAGGTCGACTTCACTGGTTGTCTGCACAATGATCCGAGGCTCTGTGACAGTCCTATGTGAAGATGCTGGTTCTATAACCCTGCTCTCCATACTTCTGCATGAAAGAAGTAGATTTTGTTATAAATGGACCAGATGCAAATAAAAAGATCACTTAATATAAAGAGAGATAAATTCTCAAATGAAAATCTACCGTCTCTTTGGGTCAGGCTCATCTTCATCTTTTACATCTGTACCAGCTTCAGCATCACCCACATCCTCACTGTCACTTGTACAAGATACATGTTCAGGTGTAGGATGGGTCAATTCTTGGTCCTTTTGAGACATTGAATAAACAGATGCCCCTTCTTTTGGTTTGTTGAAATTGTCACTTTGAGATCGAGATGAAAATTCAGAATTCCCTTGATTATGGGAGCTAGAATTATCCTTTGCTCGCTTATTCGATTGAGGAGGTTGATGATTGTGCTGTCCCTTGTAGATAATTTCCGTTATTTGACCATCAAGAGAACGTTCGACCTTTTTCTTGACAGGACAACTGGGATGTGTGCATTTATAATAACTTCGAGGAAACTCACTGCCCTTCACCTGCTTCTGCCCATATTTTCGCCAGTTGTAACCATCATCAGCAGGCTTATCAATGCTGAATGAAGGAGGTTGTGGTCGGTGTTCAGGAAGAGATAAATCTGATGATTCCTTTGTTGCGAGTCTAGTATCTATAATAGAGAGTGCCATCTGTTGGTTTACATCTGTCTTGACGGTGGTAGATGGAAGATGCTCCGAAGTTGCTGCAGGCACTGATGATGAATGTTCAGCTTGAACATGCATATTGGAATTGGCTTGTGCTGCCTGGGCAGTTACCTGCATTAGGGCCTGTTGGTGGGTCATTCCAAAAGGTCCCTATGGACATTGCATAACAAAAGTTAGTGGATGTTAGGGGAGAAAATGCAAAAGAGCATACTCTCTAGGCATTTTCAAGAAAATAAAACATGAAGTAATCTAACATATAAGTGAAAAATGACAATGTAAGGATTCAAATTAATCAAAATATAAGCCGAATTAACTATATAATTTAGTAATAAAAAGGTAGTGCATAGATTTAGTTTTTTTCTTTAAAAAAAACAAAAAGAGGAAAAGATTTAGATCTAAAACTAAGAAAATGCAAGTGCGAAAATAAAGAATGAGGGGATTAAAAAAACTCAATTCCCATTTTTGGTTACAACAATCAATCATAGGATCAAGAGCATCCTGTGTCAAAAAGTTACACCTTCCCCAAATTGTGATTAATTTTTAGGAAAATAAAAGGTATTATTTTGGCCATTTGATATTCAACAGGTAGTTGTGCCTCTTCAGCAATGTTGAGAAAGTCCCCCACACAATAATGATCATTTATAAGTCATGTACAAATAAAATTGGCTTTTCAAGTTTCATTGGATATTCAAGAACCTCCTTTTGCCTTTGCTTGAAAGAAATGGTGGAACATTGGAACTTTCATTGACCAAACATAAAATGGAATTATGAAGCGGACAAAGTAAATAAAAGAGGATGACTTTTGGCAACAAAAAATTGTATACATGAAGTAAAGATTTCCTGTTTTCTGATTAAAGACCCATCTGGCATCTAATTTTCCAAAGCTTGGCATAGCATTCAAGAATAATTCATACCGGAAGCATAGCTCAAATCCTTGCAGATAATTACTAAGGTAGGAGTATTCTGACTGGAAAAGAAATGTTCTAGTATGTATTCATTTCTCATAATCCCAGCATCTGAATCATTCCATCCAAGGCATCTTGTCAACCAGATAAAAATATGGGTTGTCATAACAGCATATCTTCACTTTAAACCTTGATGTCAGTTTATGTCAAATTCCCAAACCCTAATTTTATATTGCTTTCCTTTTCTCCAACTCAATCAAAGCAAACCAATTCAGTGCTGATAGGCCAAGTCACGAAAAGATCATAACACTCAGTTTCCAGTCCTGAGTTACCAGTTTCGGTCAATAAATAGCTCTTGGATTAAAAGTTTCATTCCCTCGGAATAAGCATCATGAGAATTCACCTCTAACCAAGTTCCAGCATTTATCATAACACTCAGCATCTTAGTTTTTGATCAATGAGAATCCACTCAGCAACTTAGTTGGTTTCATATATTCTCCAACTTTTCTCAGCAATCAAAGATACAAAAGCCAATATAAACAGGAACACCGTCATGAATAAAAAATCTTAAAAGCTAAATTTTCCTTGCAAAAAGCTTATTAAAAATGAAGATTACCGGAGAAAACAAACTGAAGCCTTGAGAATCCAGAAGAGTCGCGGGGTTCAACCCCGGCGGCTCCGTGAAAATTGATGGTGGCTGCGTGATGACCAAACCGGTCGGTCTATTCTGCCTCAACCGACCCTCGAAGTCACCACTACTCCCGGCTCCATCTCCTGCACTGGCGCTGATGTTAGTTTCCCCGGAGCCCTTGTCATCCGGCGGGTGAGGAGGGAAGCCGGGCCTCTGTTGGGCAGCCGGAGACGCCATGGCTCCGGCGAGGAGCTGAGAGAAGGACTTGCAGTCATCAGAATCGGAGAAGAAGCTGGAGACCAGAGTCATGGGTCCGGGGCTGAAGCCCATGCCGAGTCCCGCACCGCTCCCTGGCCAACCACCGTTGAAGAAAACATCGGCAAAAGGGCGCGGCGGAAGGGAGATTGTTGGGCGCGGTGGAGCCCCTGGAGACGCCTTGCTTTTAGACGTCGATGATGAATGATGGTCTTGGTTGTTAGCCATTGATTTAAACTTCCAAGAACGCAGAGAAAAAGTTTATAGCCGTACTCTTCTGGATGTATATATTAGTTTTCTGATTATTGTCGCGGTGTTCTTGCCTTTTCCACTTTTTGGGTTTTCTTCGATTTTCGGTGTTATGGATCTGCAAATGTTTTTTCAGTAGAAAGTCCACGCCGCAGATACAAAAAGCTTTTTCCTTTTTATTTTTATTTATTTTTTGTCTTTATAACAGACGTTGATGAGGTCAGATGCTGCAATCTGATTGGCTGCTGGACTGAGAAATCGATAGCAATTTACCCTTTTGTCCCCGACGACTCTTGTAATGACTAGGTGCAGAGCACTGCAGTCAATGGATGGAGGTTGGGGTGGGTCGAATGACAGTTTCGTTTTTCGTTGTTTCCTCTTTAGAAATGGAAACTAAAAAGCTGTAGTGCTCGGCAGCCATTTTGCCTCGTATTGCTACGTTACGCCACCAGGATTTTGACAGGTGTCGGGATATTATTGGACAAGTATAATAATCACATTTATCACATTATACACATACCATTTCATTCTAGAATTATAATAAAAATATAACTGAATAAAATTTAAATGTTTCTGAAATATTTACAAAAAAAAAACAAAAGAAAAATCAATTTAAAACAATAAAAATTGTTTATTAGTAGTGGAAAACATGATCTCTTCCCTGCAAGCACGCTTTTCTCACGTCCGGGGATCCAAAACTCGAAACAGAAACCTTGACCCGACGAGGAGATCCAGATACTGCATATCGGGTCGGGATGAGGCAAAAGGATGGAGTTGCCTCTGACAGAAAAGGTGTAAATGGCGGCGACGTTTTGGAAAAATGAAAGAAGTATTTTTCTGTCCTGCAGTTCGTCGGGGATAGCTTCTTTGAGAGAGGAGAGAGAATGAAGAGAGGTGGAGGAGGAGAAGGTCATTGGAAGTTGGTAATTTCAACATTTTGAAGAAAAATAATTAGCCATTTGTTTTAACACTGATATTTTTATAAGATCAGTTTTAATTTGTGAATACAATTAATATGAATGTCATGTTCTTTTTTAATAATATACTAAGCTTCAGTAAGTTTTTTCTTGCCTTAAAAAATTCTGCAAATGATATTATTCATAAAAACTCAATTGCAATTTAACCAAACCAATATATAAATTATATTTGTAACACCCAAGTGTTTTTTCTTATTTTATCTTATTATTTTTATTTTTATTTATTTGAATTTTTAAGATTTTAATTTAATTTAATTTAATGAAAATAAAAATAATAATAATGATAAAATTGAGTAAAAATATTATTTAGATTTAATTAAAATTAATTTTAGAAAAAAAAGGTGAAATTTTGGATTATGGAGGTATTTTTGAAAAGAAAATCAGAAACCGGGGGTTAAAACGCAATTTAGAAAAGTTGTACCACGTCAGTAGCCACGTCAGCGGCCCGGTCAGCAGCCCCAGCCAACCAGGACACGCCGCGTGGCAAGGAAATGCTGACACGAGACGAGCCACGTGGGCGATTCGCGTGCGCGCGATCGGACGGCCTAGATCTGTTCCCGCGCGCACAGACAGCCCAGATTGCATCGCGATGGACGGCCTAGATTTAATCCCAATTAAATCGCGATCGGACGGTCAAGATTTAATCTTGATGGATGGTTGAGATTAGAAGGCAAATGGTATAAATAACCCCACCCACACCTGACCACAAAACCCTAGCCGCCAGTGCTTCGCCGGAGAAGAAGAACCAGACGCCGGAGGAGCCGGCCGCCTCCAACCCCCCGCCGCACCAGAGAGGTTTCTGATCGCCAATCGAGGTAAATTTTCTCTCCCTAGCTCGTTTTTCGATGCTGAGTCCGCCTATGGCCAAACCGGAGCCAAACCACCGGCCAAACGGTTGAAAAACCCAGCCGAAGTCCAGCGGCACCGTAGTGACCCCCCTCTGTTTTTGCCTTCGATGAGGCCCTTCCCGGTCTCTGTTCGATGCAAATTTTATACCACTGTGATCACCGTTCTTTTCTCTACTGGTTGATCGGAGCCAAACATCAAAACGCGACTCACGCCGGAGGAGCCGCCGCACCCGAAAGCACTGCCGCCGGTAAGTCTCGGTTTTTCGTGATTTTTTGGCCCACCGAGGGCCCTAGGGTTGTTTTATCGCAGGGACTAATGCAAGTGTGGCCGAATTCGATCGAAAGCAGCCGAAAACGACCAACCCAAGGCGGATCGCCGCCACAAGCAGC
The DNA here is from genome assembly GCF_054855325.1 of Carica papaya. Lineage (NCBI taxonomy): Eukaryota > Viridiplantae > Streptophyta > Magnoliopsida > Brassicales > Caricaceae > Carica > Carica papaya. The sequence goes on along the minus strand of NC_142310.1, from coordinate 9,340,341 downwards.
GACGCCGTCGTCGGAGCACGGCGGAGCCGCCATGTCGGAATTTCGATATTGCCCGAAAGGGGCCCTAGGTCTGATTTGAGATTTTTTGGGACACGTGCAGGTACCGGTAGTGCGTTTCAGTTTTTCGAAAAAAATTCAGAGAAATTAGGGACAGCCTGTAGGCGCACTGTAGAGTCGAATTCAGACCCCGAAACAAGTAAGGACTCCTCACCCTATTTTCTATCACGGTATTAAAGGTAAATAAATAATTAAATTGTACTGTGTGACTTTATAGATGTATAATTGATTAAGGTTACCAATGGAGCCTGAGTCTGATACAGTATTGGTCTGTTATTGTTTGATCTAATTTTCAGTATTAAATGCAGCATCATGTTTGATGTAATTATGTTATGATCTCGTATGCATGAATCATGGTTTCTTTTATTATGGTTTGTATTATGGTGAACCCGATACTGTGTTGTCTTGTTTGGTGTCAATTACTGGTTTACATATTGTGTATGATTGGATAATTGAGATTAAGAAAAAAGGCAAAAAGGTTATGTGAATTGATAAGTGGAAAATATGGACAGCCTGACTAGATATCCTGGGAGATGGTGGACGGACTGGGTCCGTAGGGAACCCTATCAGGAACGTGGTCTCTCATACCGGACGTGGTAAGTGTTATGTTATAAAGTCTATATGATTTCATGATGATGATAATGTTATTACTTTCATATGTTGTTTTCATGGATCTCACCGAGGTAAGTGGACAGTAAAGGTTTTTATGTTAATAAATGAGTTTGTTATAAATTATGCTCCATTGGTCATTTTTGTGTTTTCTACCCACCTTTACTTCCGTGGCGGTGAGATAGTGTGATGTTTTTACTGAGCTGGTGTAGCTCATTCCTTATTTAACAATTTCAGATCAGGAAGACGTTGTTCCCGAGCCCATTCCGCAGGAAGACGGCGAAGGGGACGCCTAAAGACTTCATAATTATATTTATAGTTCTTATTTCGAGTATCTCTTTTAGTTAGTTTGTTCCTTCATGTTTTGAGTACGTTTTGGTTATTGTGTAAGGGATGTTAATCAAAATTTTTATTACGCTTCCGCATTTGAGATTTTTAATACATACATTTCATTTAAATTTCTGGGGCCGTTACAGTTGGTATCAGAGTCGCGTTCCTCGGACCCATCCCTTACACAATAATGCTTAGAGAAATATTCACCAATAAGTCGTTACTCAACCATTCCTTATGAAATGCAGGTGCAAAGAAATGAGGAGAGGAAGACCCCCATTAAATCGAGCGGCCCGGGATAATTCACTTCTGGTGGATGTAGACAGATTATTTAAAATGATGGAAGGGTTCATAGCTGCCCAGCAAGGGCGAGAGGAGAGAAGGGAGTTACCCGACCCTCCTCCACTACAGCAGGTTGAGCCTTCGCTACAGCATGCTGATCCCGAGCCACTCCGACACGAGCTTGCTCCTCCACAGTACCACCCGGCACCACTGCCGCAGTACAACCCGGTGCCCCAGCCACGGTACTACTCGGCACCGCCACAGCACAACCCAGTGCCCCCATCATATCAGCAGGTGCCACCACAGGACCCCCCAGTCTATCCCCAGCCGGGTCCAGTCCCTCTCCCATGGGACCCCGCTCATTCCTTGATCGACCCAGACTACATAGAGAGGTACAGGATACTGAACCCCTCCATCTTTGCAGGGGGATCCTCTTTTAAAGAGGCCCAGTACTGGCTGGCGGAGACTGAGAGAGCTTTCAGGACCTTGGGAGTAGTTCCTGAGCAGAGAGCTGCCATTACTTCCTACATGCTGGTAGGGGAAGCATGACGTTGGTCGGAGCTCAAGTAGACCACCCTGCCTACACCAGTCACTTGGGAGCAGTTCTTAGCGGCCTTCCATGCGGAGTATCTCCCTGAGCACATCCAACACCTAAAGGAAACAGAGTTTGTTCAACTGGTTCAGGGAAACATGACAGTATCAGAATATGCTCATAAGTTCCTAGAGCTGGGCCGATACTCCTCAGAGACATTGACGGATGAGGGATGAAAGGCCAGGAGGTGTCAGTGGGGTCTCCGCCGGGAGATCAGGCAACACTTGTTAGTACTGGAGCTCAAGACATATTCAGCAGTCCTAGCAAAGACACAGATCGTGGAAAGAAGCTTCAACACCCATCCTCAGCCAGGAGGGAGTTCCCGACCCTCAGCTCCGTTCTGCAGGCCAGCACCTACTGCGCCTGCCCAACTAAATAAGAGGCCCAGACCAGCCATCCAGGCCCCTCCTTAGGCTCCAGGGGCAGCACGTGGGAAGATCTGTCAGCACTGCGGCAGAGATCACGGGGACCGACTCTGCTACCGCCTCAACAACACTTGTCGCATTTGTGACAGTGCCCAACATTATGTAAGAGAATGCCTGAGGAACCAGAATCAAGGAAGGCCTCCTATCCAGGGCAGAGCTTACAACCTTACCCAGCAGGATGCCCACGCTGACCCGGATGTGGTACAGGGTATGTATACTATCTGTGAACATATTGCTCATGTTTTATTTGACACTGGTGCATCGCATTCCTTTGTTTCACATGTTTTTGCTTCCAAAATTAATGTATCACCTAATAAACTTGATTCATTGTTATTTGTGTTTACTGCCGGAGGTGAAACACTACTAGGGGAAGTTATCTACAGGGCTTGTGCCATGGAGATAGCAAATAGGAAACTAAGTGTAGACCTGATAGGATTAGACATGAGAGATTTTGATGTAATCTTAGGAATGGATTAGCTAGCGGTGTATCACGCCACCATAGATTGTTTTAACAAGAAAGTTGTATTTAATCCTCCTAACGAAGAGCCATTTACAAATTAATAAAATCATTTAGTATTTATTCCTTGATGGTAAGTTTTCTTAACTTCTAGTGCCTTAATTTTGCTGTTTTCTCTAACTAGGCAAGCCAAAGAAGGAAATTTGTATTCTAGAGATTCTGGTAGTCCGAGACTTTCCAGATGTGTTTCCGGATGAACTGCCCAGTCTGCCAGTGGACAGAGAAGTCGAGTTCACTATACACCTACAGTCAGGTACCCAGCCCATTTCAGTCGCTCATTACTGCATGAGTCGCATTGAGATGGAAGAGCTGAGGAAACAAATCACTGAATTACAAGAAAGTAGTTTTATTAGACACAGTGTGTCCCATTGGGGTGCCGGAGTCACTTTTGCAAGGAAGGGATATGGAACGTTGAGACTGTGCATTGATTACAGAGGGTTGAACAAGGTTACAATAAAAAACAAGTATCCCATTCCCCGGATTGATGACCTCTTTGATCAGCTGCAGGATGCACAGGTCTTCTCTAAAATAGACCTACGATCAGGTTATCATAAGGTGAAGATAAGAACAGAAGACATTCCCAAGACGACCTTCTGAACCAGGTACGGACACTATGAGTTCCTGGTCATGTCATTTGGGCTAACTAATGCCCCGACAATCTTTATGGATCTGATGAACAGGGTCTTCAGAGAGTTCTTGGATCAATTTGTCATCGTATTCATCGATGATATCTTAGTCTACTCAAAAAGCAGAGAAGAACATGCTCACCATCTTACCCAAGTTTTGCAGGTCCTTAGAAACAAGAGGTTATATGTGAAGTTGAGTAAGTATGGATTCTGTCTTGAGCAGACCGCCTTCCTAAGACACATCATATCGAAGGAAGGGGCATCAGTGAATCCCGAAAAGGTTGAAGCGGTACTTGGTTGGGAGAAGCTAACATCAGTTAAGAAAATTTATAGCTTCCTAGGAATGACAGGTTATTGCCGCAGGTTCGTTGAAGGATTCTCCAGTCTAGCAGCTCCTTTAACCCGACTCACAAAGAAGAATGCCAAGTTTGTGTGGAATGAGGACTGCGAAAAAAGTTTTTCAGAATTAAAGAAGCGGCCGACCACTGCACCCGTACTGGCTTTACCGAGTGGATCGGGAGGATATACAGTTTATAGTGATGCCTCCTATCTAGGCCTGGGTTGTGTCCTGATGCAGCATGAAAAGATTATAGCATATGGGTCCAGACAGTTAAAGAATCATGAGAAGAACTATCCCACCCATGACTTGGAGCTTGCCGCAATCATTCACGCCTTGAAAATCTGGCGCCATTATTTGTACGGAGAGACCTTTCATATCTATACCGATCATAAGAGTTTAAAGCACATATTCACTCAGAAGGACCTCAACATGCATCAGAGAAGGTGGATGGAACTCCTTAAGGACTATGATTGTGATATCTTATACCATATGGGTAAGGGCAACGTGGTAGCAGATGCTCTCAGCAGGAAAAGTGCAGGTATCTTAGCCCATTTGATGGTTTCAGAATGCAGACCAATTGGGGCCACGCAACAGGTTCGACTTCAGGATCTGAAGAGAGTCACATGTTTGGGCCGCCTGGCAGTCCAGCCCAAGTTAATCTAGAGAATAAGGAAAGCCCAGACAGTTGACCCCACCCTGGTAGCCCGCAAGAAGGATGCAGAACAGGGAGGGAGCTCAGAATTCCGAATATCTGCCGATGGATTACTTCGTTTCCAAGACAGGGTGTGTGTCCCAGATGACAGTGAGTTAAAAAGAGACATCATGACGGAGTCCCATAGCTCGAAGTTTGCCATGCATCCAGGAAGCACCAAAATGTACCAAAGCATGCGACCCCAGTTTTGGTGGCATGGGATGAAGAGAGACATAACCGACTTTGTATCTAAATGCTTGGTATGTCAGTAGGTCAAGGCAGAGCATCAGTGCCCAGGTAGGTTACTTCAGCCTTTACCTATCCCGGAGTGGAAGTGGGAACATATCACCATAGACTTCGTATCGGGGCTATCCAAGGCATGTTCAGGACATGATGCCATATGGGTAATCGTTGACCGACTTACCAAGTCTTCCCACTTTCTAGCCATCAGGATGACCGATTCATTGGACAAGTTGGCAATGATGTATAGCCGGGAGATAGTCAGATTGCATGGGGTTTCAGTGACAGTAGTATCCGATAGGGATCCGAGGTTCACTTCTCGGTTTTGGAGTAGCTTCCAGCAAGCTATGGGAACAAAGCTGTCTCTTAGTACTGCCTTCCATCCCCAGACTGATGGACAATCAGAAAGGACAATTCGTACGCTTGAGGATATGCTCTGAGCTTGTGTCCTGGACTCTGGGGGCCATTGGGATGACCATCTACCCCTGATAGAGTTTACCTACAATAACAGCTACCAAGCAAGCATCGGCATAGCTCCATATGAGGCGTTATATGGGCGTCCGTGCAGATCACCGATTTGTTGGGAGGAAGTGGCCGATAGAAGATTATTCGGCCCGGAGTTGGTAGAGGAGACCGCGTCTAAAATAGTTAAAATCAGAAAGAATATTCAGACAGCTCAAAGTAGGCAGAAGAGTTATGCAGATACCCGGAGGAGAGACCTAGCGTTTGAGAAAGGCGACTGAGTATTTCTTAATGTCACTTCTTTCAAGAGAATTAGTAGGTTCGGTAGGAGGAAAAAATTAAACCCCCGATATATTGGACCCTTTGAAATATTAGACAGGATTGGTACTGCTGCCTACAGACTAGCACTACCTCCAGAGCTCTCTAGAGTCCACAACGTGTTCCACGTATCCATGCTACGTAAGTACAACCCGAACCCTTCTCATGTCTTGGCTCATGAATTGCTTCCACTCCAAGAGGACATGTCTTATGAAGAAGTACCAGTCGGTATCACGGACCGAAAGAGCAGAATACTCCGCAACCGGGAAACGTGTGGCAGAACCACACGCCCAGGGAGGTTACCTGGGAGCCAGAATCAGAATTTAGAGCCCAGTATCCCCATTTGTTCATCCAAGACTAAGAGGCAAATTTGGGGGACCAAATTTCTTTAAGGGGGGAGAGTTGTAATACCCAAGTGTTTTTTCTTATTTTATCTTATTATTTTTATTTTTATTTATTTGAATTTTTTAGATTTTTATTTAATTTAATTTAATTTAGTGAAAATAAAAATAATAATAATGATAAAATTGGGTAAAAATATTATTTGGATTTAATTGAAATTGATTTTGGGAAAAAGGGGTGAAAATTTAGATTCTAGGGGTGTTTTTAAAAAGAAAATCAGAAACTGGGGGTCAAAACGCAGTTTAAAAAAGTTGTGCCACGTCAGCAGCCACTTCAGCGGCCTGGTCAGCAGCCCCGGCCAACCAGGACACGCCGCGTGGCAAGGCAATGCTGACACGGGATGGGCCACGTGGGCGATTCGCGTGCGCGCGATCGGACGGCCCAGATCCATTCCCGCGCGCATGGACGGCCCAGATCAAACGTGCGCACGGACGGCCCAGATTCATGCATACGGACGACCCAGATTCAATCAGGCACGGACGGCCCAGATTGCATCGCGATGGACAATCCAGATTTAATCCCAATTAAATCACGATCGGACGGTCAAGATTTAATCTTGATGGACGATTGAGATTAAAAGGCAAAGGGTATAAATAACCCCACCCACACCTGACCACAAAACCCTAGCTGCCAGTGCCTCGCCGGAGAAGAAGAACCAGACGCCAGAGGAGCCGGCCGTCGCCACCCGCCGCCGCACCAGAGAGGTTTCCGACCGCCAATCGAGGTAAATTTTCTCTCCCTGGCTCGTTTTTCGATGCTGAGTCCGTCTATGGCCAAACCAGAGCCAAACCATCGGCCAAATGACTGGAAAACCCAGCCGAAGTCCGGCGCCGCCGCCGCGACCCCCCTCTTTTTTTTGCCTCCGATGAGGCCCTTCCCGGCCTCCGTTCGATGCAAATTTTATACCACTGTGATAACCGTTCTTTTCTCTATAGATTGATCAGAGCCAAACATCAAAACGCGACTCACGCTGGAGGAGCCGTCGCACCCGAAAGCACTGCCGCCGGTAAGTTTCGGTTTTTTATGATTTTTTGGCCCACCAATGGCCTTAGGGTTGTTTTATCACAGGGACCGATGCAAGTGTGGCTGAATTCGGCCGAAAACGGCCAACCCGAGGCGGATCACCGCCGCAAGCGGCGGTGCAGTCGCCGGAGCATGGCGGAGCCGCTGTTCCAAAATTCTGATATTGCCCGAAAGGGGCCCTAGGTCTGATTTTGGATTTTTTGGGACACGTGTAGGTACCGGTAATGCGTTTCAGTTTTTCAGAAAAAATTCAGGAAAATTAAGGACAGCCTGTAGGCGCACTGTAGAGTCGAATTCAGATCCCGAAACAAGTAAGGACCCCTCACCCTATTTCCTATCACGGTATTAAAGGTAAATAAATAATTAAACTGTACTGTGTGACTTTATATATGTATAATTGATTAAGGTTACCAATGGAGCTCGAGTCTGATACAGTGTTGGTCTGTTATTGTTTGATCTAATTTTCAGTATTAAATGCAGCATGATATTTGATGTAATTATGTTATGGTCTCGTATGTATGAATCATGGTTTCTTTTATTATGGTTTGTATTATGGTGAACCCGATACTGTATTGTCTTGTTTGGTGTCAATTACTGGTTTACATGTTGTGTATGATTGGATGATTGAGATTAAGAAAAAAGACAAAAAGGTTATGTGAATTGATAAGTGGAAAATGTGGATAGCCTGATTAGATATCCTGGGAGATGGTGGACGGACCGGGTCCGTAGGGAACCCTACCAGGAACGTGGTCTCTCATACCGGACGGGGTATGGAGACCTTATGTGTTTTGGCGCCCATACCAGACGGGGTATGGGGACGGCTCTGGAATCAGATTGTAATGTTAATGGTTCACGGGTAGCGGGGACCACCTATGGATTCCCATGGATACTAGTAGGCTGGTAAAAGAGAAAAATATGTTATTTAATGATTGAAATGCAAAGGCGTGGTAAGTGTTATGTTATAAAGTCTATATAATTTCATGATGATGATAATTTTATTGCTTTCATATGTTGTTTTCATGGATCTCACCGAGGTAAGTGGACAGTAAAGGTTTTTATGTTAATAAATGAGTTTGTTATAAATTATGCTCAATTGGTCATTTTTGTGTTTTCTACCCATCTTTACTTCCGTGGCGGTGAGATAGTGTGATGTCTTTACTAGGCTGGTGTAACTCATTCCTTATTTAACAATTTCAGATCAGGAAGACGTTGTTCCCGAGCCCGTTCTGCAGGAAGACGGCGAAGGAGATGCCTAAAGACTTCATAGTTTTATTTATAGTTCTTATTTCGAGTATCTCTTTTAGGTAGTTTGTTCCTTCATATTTTGAGTACGTTTTGGTTATTGTGTAAGGGATGTTAATCAAAAATTTTATTACGCTTCCGCATTTGAGATTTTTAATACATACATTTCATTTAAATTTCTGGGGCCGTTACAATATTAGTATATGAAAAAGGTTGAATGTGTAAGTTACTTATTTGAGTTTCAGAGTTTGTTTGGATTTATGGGTTAATGCGTTGGGGTTTTAGGGTTTGGATTTTTTTGGGTTTAATGGTTTCAAGGATTTTAGATTTTTTGGTTTAAGAGGTTTAAAGGGTGTGGGCTTTTGTGTTTGTTTGGGTTTAAAAGTCAATGGATTTGGGTCATATGACCTTTTTTTTTTCTCTGCCTCGTTTCTTTTTTCTTATGTTTTTTTTTAACCTTCTTTTTCATCTGTTTCCTAAAGTAAGAGAACAATAAGCAAATGAGTAATGTATGTAATATTATTTTTTAGAATTAGATAAAAAACTTTTTGTTTAATATCCCAATTCTATTCCACTACTTTTTTTTTTACTTCTTGATGAAAGAAAATATGAGCATGAAATTGACCCACACCAATTACTAAGCATCTTCAACATGCTTCTTTGCATTCTTAGAGGGATAGGTGGGGGTTCCTTCATGCTCGGAAGAGAAGCTTTTGCTCCCTCAGAAAGAAAAAAAGCTAGAATAAGATTTCTCAACAAAACAATATCTCACTATTCAATATTTACAAGAAATCAGTATTTCATTGTTTAATCTTCCTAGCAAGTAAATTCTATCAATAAAACAAGGAAAGAAAGCAAGAAAATACCTCAATTCCTTCTAAAAGGCACAATCTAAAACTACCATGAGAGAGAGAAACTCTGTTAGAGTTTAATGTTTACCAGCCGAATGAGAATTTCTGAGGAAAGTAAGGTACTTATACCTCAAACAACTTAGGCGCACATACAATATTCATCTACTATATCATTGTTCCTACAGGTTAAGTGAAACGGTACATATTGGATTTGAACTTCATCTAGGTTTTGGGCGCACAACCCACTTTTCTTTGGCCCAATGTCCATTAACATCTCCCCTTAAGATGGAGAAATAGATGTTCTCTACTCCTATTTTAATTATGTGTCATTTAAACAACCAATTGGATATAGCCTTTATGAAGATATCTACTAGTTGTTTGTTGTTCACATGTCTGGTTACTACACTTCCATTCTAAATTTTTTCTCTAATCATGTGAAAATCTAATTTAATGTGCTTCATTCACTCATGAAACACATGATTAATAAATATACTTATAATTATTTTGTTATCACAATGCAATATTATTGCCTCTAGATGATTGATTGCAAAATTGTCTAAAAGATACATGATCCAAGTTAACTCACAACAAATATTGGTCATAACCTTATACTTCATCTCCACTGGTGACATGAAAACGGTATGTTGTTTTTCTGACTTCCAAGACACAAATGAATTCCCAAATAGAATGTAGTAGCCTGTGATGGACCTCCTTGTGTTAGGGCATCCTGTCCAATCACTATCGGTATAAGCATTTAACTTTAAATTAGACAAACTTTAGTAAAACAAAGCTTATCATGGAGTTCTTTAAATGTACTTCAAAACTTTGTAAGTTGCATGTAAATGTTGATTCCTCAGACTCTCTACAAACTTTTTGAATTCCCTGTAGAAAGAGATTTTGCCAATGAAAAAGCTTTCAACGCTGCCCAATATCCCTTCTTAAGAACCTGCCCTTGGGAGGGGAACAATAGCTGGAAACAGCTGCTAATACCCCATATGCTGAGCCGGATTCAATGGATTTCATTTTTTATACCCGAAAGAAGCTGCCAGAAAAGTGAAGCTGAAAAAAAAAGAAGAATCCCTCTAGGTCGAGGAGTAGATGAGGTCATCAGTTCGTGGGATTGGATCCTATGGATGTCGAACTTTGCTGGTATCCAGAAACTTCTCCTTCGCGGTCTATCTCGAAGCGTCTATAGTCTCGGACCTCGCAAAGAGAGAACGTGTTTTTTCCTCTGACTTTCTCTTTCATTCGTGGAGCGAAGAAAGCGGGCTTTGCCCCAGCTACCGCTATCCTTGGGAAATCAAAAGAGCTAGCGAAGGAAAGGGGTAAAAAAGCCTTTGTAACTAATCGTGTAGGGGATTTTGGTTTATTATTAGGAATCTTAGGTCTTTATTGGATAACGGGTAGTTTTGAATTTCAGGATTTGTTCGAAATATTCAATAACTTGATTTATAATAATCAGGTTCATTTTTTATTCGTTACTTTGTGTGCTTTTCTATTATTTGCGGGGTCAAATCTTTGATGATTCCATCATACATGATTGAGTTGCGAAAACTTCTGGATAGGTATCCTACATCTGAACTGAATTCTTTCTAGTTAAAGAATCTCTTTCTAGTTGCTCTGGAACAATTAGGAGATTCTCTAGAAGAAATACGGGGTTCTGGCGGCAACATGCTATGGGGTAGTGATCCCCATAGCATTCAGACCGAATGACTCTATGAAATTACAATTGACTTAAGACTTGCACTGAATATGTCAGGTATGATTTGGAGAGTGTCGGGTACATGAGCTTGCTAATTATTTTCCAATATATTATTGGATCTTGAATTGGTTCTCCTGTATCCTTTGACAACTTGCTATTATACTTTAATGGTATTGCTGAAATTCTACCCAAGACACCTTCTTCATTCAATAAGTCAAGCGCATACTTTCTTTGGCATATGTATATTTTCTTTGGAGATCTAACATCTTTAATTAGAAAGAAGTACTTTAAAATTAATTCAAGTTAGATTTAATCTCGACAAGTCTATTACGTTTGCAAGTGAAGAGAACATTTCAAGACAGTTAAGTTATCTTAGTTAGGATAATCACAATGAGTTAACATACAACTTAATTTTTTATTCAAAAATAGGAAGATTATATTGTGTGTGAAAGATTTGTAATTGAAGTAAGAGAGGATAAGAATAAAAGATATCAGATATTGAAGATTACTAATTATATTTCTTTCCTTGTAGGTAATTTTAAAAATTAATTCAAAAGATTTTTTTATTAATTATGATTTTTAAAAAAGCTTCAAATTGAAATTTAAAAAGTCTTGAAAGGTTTTCAAAATAATCATTAAATGTATTTATTTTAATATAGTTTAGTTAGAAAAAAGAATTATTGAAACAAAAAATAGAAAGAGATGGCAACTTATTCTACCATGTTTCTTGATAATCATTAAATGTATTTCCTAACATTTTAAACAAATATATCACAAGTTATATTGCATAACCACAAATCACATTCAAAAAAACTATATGCATACTTTTTGTTTAGTAATTTTTAATATCAAAATGTATTAAATGAAAAGATCAGCTTCTCCCCTGTTAACAACAATTATAACAGTGAAGACATTTTAAAAATCAATCATTTGCTTGTATATGAAATAAATTTATTTAACAATGAGGAGTTTATAGAATCAATCTACTTATTAAACTATATTTGAATCCTTAAGTGTTTTATTTTAGAATATTTATTTTTGGAACTTTCTTTTTAAATATAATTGATTCTGTTGATTGATACTAAAACAACTGTATAAGTACTCGAGTTTAATGCACTAACTCAAAAAAAAAAAACAATTACCAATATAAAAGTTAAATTGTTGAACATAAGATATCTATTATTGTAGTGACGTCGATGACTGAGTTAACTATTATGATTTCATGAGTGTTTTAAAATATTTTACTTTGATATATTTTTTTAAATCTTAAAAAAATTAAATTGAGTTTTTAACTTTTTGTATCTATTTCATTATAAAAATAATACATTCATTGAAATTTAACACATCTTAATTGTAAAGTTTTACTAATAGATTAGTGAGTTAAATTTTTAATTTTCCTTTACTTTAATATTACTGAAAGGTCATTTATTCCGCTATATTGGAGATGGTTAGAATTTCAAAAAGCTTTTAAGGACCAATAAAAGATTCATTCCTTCCAAATAAAAGATTTCATATGTAATCCAATGCCTCTCTGTATAAAAAACTAGATACCCAGTTGCATGTCAAAAAAAAATTTCAGTGACTTTGGTAAAGCACGTTGCATGAGTTCTTACCGCACCTAAAGGTAGGTGAAGTACCCTTTAGTTATTGGAAATAGGAAATTCAAATCATAGAGGTTGTGTTTAGAACAAATAAGAAATTGGCAAAGCACACTGCTGAGTCCTTGATTACATATTTCTACTGAAGAGAGGAATTACCAACCCATAACCCATAAACAGAAATCGAGGATAGAAACCAAACAAAGGTCAAAAGCAAATTGGTTCGATGCATAGTAAAATTGGGTTTGTTCTCTTATTTCAATTTTATCTATTTCCTTTATGATTTTCCCCCCCCCCCCCATATGCTGAAAAACTTACACATATATATTTTTGTTTGATTCATGCCCTCTGCCTTCTTCATTAACTTACTTTTTGCATCACTAGTCATTTTGTCAGATTCATAAGTGTTCGACATAAGGATTTCAATTAAAATAGAAATCTACTCGAAATAAAAGAGAAGTAGCAGAATGCATAAAGAACACTGACATGCGGTTTATGATTACGCTAAATTTTGGTTTTAAAGTTTGTTTTTATTTAGAATTTGAATTATGTTTTTTAGTAGGACTCTAATTTAATTTTGTGTATAAATATCACTTCAAATCAATCAATAAATAATTTAGTTCTTTCTTCTCAAAACTCTTTAAGTTTAAGAGAAGCTAGAAAATAGAGGAGCATGCATAAACATACTCTGTTTTCTTGCCCTCTCTATCTCTAAACTCTCTCTCTTAAATTATAGCAAAAATTATGATCGGTTTTGATTTAAAATCTACAAGTGGTATAAGAGCTGTATGATCTTAAGGGATCTGTGAGAAGAAATTAACAAAACAAAATATAGAATGACAATAAACTCGACTGGCACACTAAATCCATCTCTATTTACGAGAGAAAATTATCACGTATGGGCAATAAAGATGGAGACGTACCTGCGAGCCCACAACCTGTGGAAGGTCCTGAAAGATGATGCAGAACCAACATCATTGAAAGATGATGCAACAATAAACCAACTAAAGAGGTATGAAGAAGATGTCTCTAAGAAACCTCGGGCTCTGTCTTGTTTGCATGCGACAATATCAGATTTGGTCTTCTCCATAATAATGAACTTGAGAAACCCAACGCAAGTATGGAATAAGTTGAAGGAGGAGTTTGAAGGTGATGAAAGAATCAAGATGGTGCAAATTCTGAACCTGAGAAAGCAATTTGAAACATTGAAGATGGCAGAGGCAGAAACCATAGAAGGAATATGCCTCAAAACTTCTTGATACTGTAAATAAGATCAGATTGCTTGGAGAAGACTTCAAAGATAGAAGAGTAGTTGAAAAAATATTGGTGAGTCTCCCTACTAAATTCGAGACTAAAATCTCAGCGATAGAAGAAATGTACAATCTCAGAACCCTCTCGGTTGCAGAATTATTGCGCAAGCTGCAAACATTGGAGCACAGGATAGCCTTAAGAGAAACAAACTCCATCGAAGGAGCACTAGTAGCTACATAAAACAGAAGCAAGAATCAAGCTAAAGGAAGAGGAGGAAGAAGAAATCAAGATGGTCAAATCACATGATCAACACAAAATTCAAACAAGCACAACAATAAGCAGCAAAAGGGATTACTAAACTGCAGAATATGTGCTCGCAATAACCACCTAGAATAAGACTGCTGGTATAAAAGGAAGAACCTGATCAAGTGTAATTACTGCAAGAAGGGCGGACACGTCGAAAAGGTGTGCCGATGGAAAAAAAAAGAAGGGAACACAACTGCTTCTTCTACTTAAAATCAGTCTCAACAAAAAGTAAATTATATCAAAGAGACCGAAGGAGAGGAGCAGATGTTTATGGCACTCAGCGAGCAATCAGAGAAAGCTTACACTCACTGGATAATTGACAGTGGTTGTATAAGACATATGTGTAAAAATGAAAGAATGTTTTTTGATCTTAACAAGGATACAAAACTCAATATGACTCTAGGTGATGGAAAGGCATTACGAGCAAAAGAAAAAGAAAATATCGCAGTAACCACGAACCAAGGAAAAAGGGTCATACCTGACATCTTATATGTGCATGGCCTGAGGCAAAATCTGTTAAGTGTGATCCAAATAATCAGAAGGAGATACACTGCGGTTTTTAAGGAAAATTCATGCTCCATAAAAGACTCACATGGGTATGAAATTACAAACATTCCAATGATCAACAGAAGCTTCACCTTGAAGCTATAAGGAGCTGAAGAAAAACTAATGTACGCTACTCAAAACGATACCATTTTATGGCATCGAAGATTTGGACATGTGCATCTTGAAGCCCTCAAGAATATGAACTCATTAAAATTGAGTTCAGATCTCTCTGAAATCATAGAAAAAAAACTGGATTTGCCAAATCTACTAACTTGGGAAGATGCACAGACAACCCTTCCCTTCAAAGTCTTCCTGGAGAGCAAATACAAAGCTTGAATTAATCCACACAGACATCTGTGGTCCTATGAGCACAAAGTCACTAAGCAACAACAAGTACTTCATCCTGTTTATTGATGATCACTCCAGAATGACATGGATCTACTTCCTAAAAATAAAGAATGAAGTTTTGCAAAAGTTCAAGGTTCAAAGCTGAAACAGAAGCAGAAAGTGGAATGAAACTAAAGTGTTTGAGGTCAGATAATGGTCTGGAGTACACTTCAACGAAGTTCAAGGATTTCTGTATTAAAGAAGGCATAAAACGACAGCTACCAGCCCCTTACTCTCCACAACAAAATGGAGTATCAGAAAGAAAGAACAGAACTATGGTTAAGATGGTAAGAAGCTTACTCAAGGATAAACAGCTGCCTCTACAATTTTGGTGTGAAGCCGTGAACACCTCTGTATACCTGTTCAACCGACTTCCTTCTCGGGCTATTGAGGGAAAGACCTCATATGAATGTTAGAGTGGAATGAAGCCTACTACAAGGCATCTACAGGTGTTTGGTTCCATCTGCTACTGTTATGTAGCAGAAGAGAAAAGGAAGAAGCTGGACGACAAAGTAGAAATTTGTATTTTTTTGGGTTATAGTATAGAAACAAAAAGATACGGGGTCTCCAATCTTAAGACAAAAAAAGTTATGATCAGAAGGGATATGGTAATTGAAAATAATCAAGAGTCACAAAAATCACTAAATAAAAGGATAAGAAGCTTATCTGTCATCTATGCTCAATGCAACAATAAATATAAAACACGCCTGGTAGTAAAAGGTTATGCTCAATTGTCGGGAGTGGATTTTGGGGAGACATTTGCCCTAGTAGCAAGACATGAAACGATAAGGTTTCTGCTTGCTGTGGCAACACAAAGAGGTTGACATGTCTTGCACCTTGATGTAAAATCTGCTTTTTTAAATGGTGAAATGGAAGAGGACATATTTGTCAAGCAACCGATGGGATTTGAAGTAGATGAGAAGGTTGATCATGTGTATAAATTACATAAAAGCAATGTATGGCTTGAAGCAAGCTCCCAGAGCATGGTATGGCAGAATTGATGCATACCTACTCCACTGTGGGTTTAAGAGAAGCAAGAACGAAGCAACCCTATATGTCAAACACCTAAAGAATGAAAAAATGGTCATCATCTCACTATATGTTGATGATATTCTCATCACTAGAAATGATGAACAAAGAATGCAGGAACTCAGAACACAATTGGAGCAGGAATTTAAGATGTCAAACCTTGGGAGAGCAACCTATTTTCTGGGAATAGAGATCACATAATATGAGAAAGGGATCTTTATATCACAAAAGAAGTATGCGAGGGAATCGCATAAAAAATTCAAACTTGAAAATTGGAAAGTTGTTTCTACCCTTCTCATACCACATATTAAACTGTCAATAACTGAAGAAGAAGAAATGGTGAATGAGAAAGAGTTCAGGAGTATAATTGGCAGCTTACTCTACCTAATTGCCACTCGACCAGATCTAACTTATGCAACCAGCCTGTTATCTCGGTTTATGAATTCACCAAGACAATCACATATGACAACATATCCTAAGATATGTAAGAGGAACCACTGATCTGGGAATCCATTTTCAAGCTCACACAAAAGGAGAGCTTCTACGATACGCGGACAGTGATTGGGCAAGAAGTGTGGAGGATGCTAAAAGCACATCGGGGTATGTTTTTTCACTTAGTTCTGGTGCATTTTCATAGTCGTCAAAGAAGTAAGAAATTATTGCACAGTCATCTGCGAAGCTGAATACATAGCAGCAGTAGGAGCAGTAAATCAAGCTCAATGGTTAAGGAAAATACTAGATAATTTACAGATGCTTTCCACTGAACCTATGGACCTCTACATCGACAATAAATCAGCAATCGCCATTGCAAAGAATCCAGTGTTGCATGGAAAGATTAAGCATATAAAGGTTAAGTTCCACACTATAAGGGAAGCGGAAAAAGAGAAAGAAGTAAGCCTAGTACACTGTGCAACAGAAGATCAAGTAGCAGACATTTTTACCAAGACCTTGTCGAAAGGTAAATTTGAAGAACTAAAGAAAATGTTGGGGATGACTAAAATCCTTAATGAGGAGTGTTCGACGCAAGAATTTCAGTTAAAATAGAAATCTACTCGAAATAAAAGAGAGGTGGCAGAATGCATAAAGAACACTGACATGCGGTTTAGGATTATGCTAAATTTTGGGTTTAAAGTTTGTTTTTGGTTATAATTTGAATTATGTTTTTGAGTAGAACTCTAATTTAATTTTGTGTATAAATATCACTTTAAATCAATCAATAAATAATTTAGTTCTTTCTTCTCAAAACTCTTTAAGTTTAAGAGAAGCTAGAAAACAGAGGAGCATGCATAAACATACTCTGTTTTCTTGCCCTATATCTCTCTCTAAAATTACAGCAAAAATTGTGATCGGTTTTGATTCAAAATCTAAAATAAGCTTTAGCAATCAAGTGTACTTTCCATATGGATAAATAAATAGTGGGCAACTGTTAAAAGTTCGTTTTTTAAAACAAATATTTTGGCTTGCTTTAATGAGAAACATCAGTAGGGAACCCAAAACAGGAAGATAAATTCATATTTATCTTCTTCCTTAATATCTATATGTATTCTTTGCATCAATGAAGCATTGGTGCGCCTCATTTAGCCCTAGGCATAAGAAAAGAAAGAGGCTCTGCATTCGATGCCTCTAGGTTTTTTACCCTTTTGCTCTCTTTGATATTTCCCTCCAATGAGATTTTTTGTTCTCCCTCGTTTTTTTTTTCAAGTTGCTTTAAAGTGAACCTGGTTTAGATTCATAAAAAACTTTACAGTCCAGGTCTCACCGCCACTGCAACCATTGTGAGTGGGTCCAATCTATGTAGGCATCTGTATAATCTAAGCTGAAGGCATTGCCGCTTTATTCTCTGACGTCTCCGCTATTATGGTTCGACATATGCTCAATTCCACTACCACTAGCTTGTTATTCAAACGATGTCATTTCCCTTTCTCTTCTTAAAACAATGAGTTTTTTTAATTATTATTATTATTTTCATTATTATTATTATTATTATTATTATTATTATTATTAATTTTACTTGAGTGGAGCCCACCCAAACTTATCTTTATAAAGGCGAGAAAAAGAAGTCAAGAGAAAATCAAAGAAAGATGCAGGCATACAAAAAACAGAATTCAAGAAAAATTCCAAGAAACTATAAGCACCCATAATCTTCCCGACCTCATTAGCAACAACAACAACGATGTATAAACTACATTTCGGAAATAGACATTCAATAATTAATAGATTATCCAAAGGGAACAAATGTGCATTGTCAAATAAGTGTGCCTTTGAGTTCTCTATCCTCCAAGGTGTAAATAGAGATCTAGAAAGCTTTTTTTCCTGCAACGAAATTCCAACTTTAACTCGATAATACAGAATAAAGACATTTTCGTTCAATATCATTTCTCAAGATTTTTCAGAAATATATGAATCCATTAAAGCGTACCTCATCAATCATATTGAAACGTAAATAGATTTTTTTGGTCATTTCAAGACTGTTGATAGAATTGACATATCTTTAAAACTCGAGGGTAAGCTTGGAGATTAGCTGTATAACATTGACTTCATTAACACTCTCATGGATCTTTTCGATACTTACTTAAAAATTCTAATATTATAGTTCTAGCCTACCGATTCCATTGTTGGTTGTTCAGCTCACGTGTTAAATTAAATTAAATAAAAAAAAGTGTTGGCATTTTTTGAGAACCAATATAAAAAAAAGGGGTTTCTAATTTTTTTCTCTGCACGAAATTTGAAAAAGCAAAACAATATCATAATTTTCTTGTTCTCTCTCACTCTCGTGCACACATATCAAAAAGGGAAGAAAAGTTTTATCTTTAGAAAAGAAAAAGAAAAGTAAAACAATTTTAGATTTCTTATTCTTTTTCCCTGCGTACAGGTACTGAGGAAAACATAAAAGGAAGGGTTTATTTTTGTCCATATAAATCAAAGACAAAATATGGCTGATTTTGTGCTTCTTACTTTAGATACGGGAACCGAAAAAAATATTTAATTTTGCTAATTTTTCTCTTGGTTTATGAATCAATTTTAGATTATTATTTTTTAGGTTTCTTGATGTGATCATTCAAGAGAAATTGAGTTTGTCTAGAGAAACATTGATGTATTTTCTCTGTTATTGGTGATTTCAAGTGTAAATTACTTGAGAGTATCTTATAATTGGTTATTTGATAGTGGATTTGACTCAAAAATTGGTCCATGATTTTTCTCTCTACACTAGAGAGTTTTTCATATAAATCCCATGTATCGTTATTTTTGTAATTGATTTTTTATTTATATTGATTTTGATTTACGTTATTGACTGGCTTAGAATTGTGAATTAGATCCAACAAATTAATTTTGTGATTACTTTAGTTTACACAAGTTATTAGATTTTTGGAAGACACATCGAATGGTATCAGAGCCAACTTCAATAGTTTATGAATTTATTTGTGGTCTAAGATTAATTATGAAAATTAGGACAAAAGAATTTACTGGTATAGCGATTAAATTGTCGTTTTCAAATCATTCAATTTGAAAGTCAAAGATAGAGGACATTCTTTATTGTAAGGATTTGTTTGATCATATTAAGTTAAGAACTGCTAAGCCAATAGAAAAATCAGATGATAATTGAGAGAAAATGTATAGAAAGACTATAGGAACTGACATAAAGTGAGTGGATAATAGTGTCTATCATCATATAAATAAAGAAGTGAATGCATAAATTTTATGAAATAATTTGGAAAACATGTGTGCACCCATCATCTTCCCGAGCTCATCAGCAATAAGGATGGCGACCTACAAAATAAATTTTAGAAACAGACACTCAGTGGTTAACAGATTATCCAAAGGCTATAAATGTGCATTGTCAAATAAGTGCGTTTTTTAGTTCTCTATCCTCCAAGGCGTAAGTAGAGATCTAGAGAGCTTTTTTTGCCCGCAACGAGGTCCTAATTTTAACCCGATGATACATAATAGAGATATTGTCGTTCAATATCACTTCTCAAGGTTCTTCAAGAATATATGAATCCATTAAAGTGTACCTCATCAACCATCTTGAAACGCAAATAGACTTTTTTGGGCATTTTAAGATCATTGACAAAACTCGACGGTAAGCTTGGAGATCAACAGTTTAATGTTGAGTCCATCAACACTCTCATGGATCTTCTCGATACTTACTTAAAAATTCTAATATTGTAGTTCCACTCTACCAATTCCTATTGTTGGTTGTCCAACCCACGTGTTAAATTAAATTAAATAAAAAACAAGTGTTGGAAGTTTTCGAGAACAACATAAAAGAAAGGTGTTTCCAATTTTTTTTTCTCTGCATGGAATTTGAAAAAGCAAAACAATATCATAGTTTTTTATGTTCTCTCTCACTCTTATGCACTCAAATCGAAAAGGGAAGAAAGGTTTTATCTTTAGAAAAGAAAAAGAAAAGTAAAACCGTTTCAAATTTGTTATTTTTTCCCCTACGCACAGGGACTAAGGAAAACATAAAAGGAAGGGTTTATTTTTGTCCACATAAATCAAAGATAAAATATGGCTAATTTTATGCTTATTCTTTTAGTCACGGGAACCGAAAAGAAAGTTTGGTTTTACTAATTTTCCCTTGGTTTATGAATCAATTTTAGATGATTATCTTTTAGATTTCTTGATGTGATTATTCAAGATAAATTGAGTTTATCTAGGAAAACATTGATGTATTTTCTCTATTATTGGTGATCTCAAGTGTGAATTACTGGAGAATAGTACTTAGTTCTTTCATAGTGGATTTGACTCAAAATTTGGTCCGTGATTTTTTCCTCTACACTAGAGGGTTTTCCATGTAAATCCTGTGTCTTGTTATTTTTATAATTGATTTTTTGTTTATATTGATTTCGATTTACGTTATTGATTAGCTTGGAATTATGAATTGGATATGGTGAATTAATTTTGTGACTACTTTAGTTTACACAAGTTATTAGATTTTTGGAAGACACATTGAGTGGTATCAGAGCCAGGTTCATTAGTTTATGAATTAATTTGTGGTCTCAGATTAATTGTGAGAATTAAGATAAAAGAATTTACTAGTATAATGATTAAATTGTCGTCTTCAAATTATTCAATTTGAAAGTCGAAGATAGAAGATATTCTTTATTGTAATAATTTGTTTGATCTTATTAAGTTAGGAACTGCTAAACCAATGGAAAAATCAGATGATAATTGAGAAAAAATGTATAGAAAGACTATAGGAACTAACATAAAGTGGGTGGATAATAGTGTCTATTATCATATAAATAAAGAAGTGAATGCATGGGTTTTATAAAATAAATTGAAAAATAGGTATGCACTCATCATTTTCCCGAGCTCATCAGCAACAACAATGGTGACCTACAAAATACATTTTAAAAATAGAAATTCAGTGATTAACAAATTATCTAAAGGGCAGAAATGTGCATTGTCAAATATGTGCGTCTTTGAGTTATCAATCCTCCAAGGCATAAGTAGAGATCAAGAGAGCTTTTTTGCCTGCAATGAGGTTCTAACTTTAACTCGATGATACATAATAGAGATATTGTCATTTAATATCATTTCTTAGGGCTCTTCAGGAATATATAAATCCATTAAAACGTACTTAGTTAACTATCTTGAAACTTAAATAGGCTTTTTTGAGCATTTCAAGACCGTTGACAAAATCGACGTATCTTTAAAGCTCGAGGGTAAGCTTAGAGATCAACAGTTTAACGTTGACTCCATCAACACTCTTATGGATCTTCTCAATATTTACTTTAAAATTCTAATATTGCAGTTCCAGTCTACCAATTCCTATTATTTGTTGTCCAGCCCATGTGTTAAATTAAATTAAATAAAAAAAGGAGTTGATAGTTTCTGAGAACTAACATAAAAGAAAGGTGTTTCTAGTTTTTTTTCTCTAAACGGAATTTTAAATAGCAAAAAAAAATATAATAATTTTTGTTGTTCTCTCTCACTCTCACGCGTGCAGATCGAAAAGGGAAGAAATGTTTTATCTTTAGAAAAGAAAAAGAAAAGTAAAACAGTTTCAGATTTGTTAGTCTTTTTTCCTGCACACAGATACTATGGAAAAGATAAAGGAAGGGTTTATTTTTGGCCACAGAAATCAAAGATAAAATACAACTGATTTTGTGTTTATTCTTTTAGTCATGAGAACCAAAAAGAATGTTTGATTTGGCTAATTTTTTCCTTGGTTTATGAATCAATTTTAGATGATTATTTTCTAGGTTTCTTGATGTGATCATTCAAAAAAAATTGAGTTTGTCTAGGGAAACATCGATGTATTTTCTCCACTATTAGTGATCTCAAGTGTGAATTACTTGAGAATATCTTGTAATTGATTCTTTGATAGTGGATTTAACTTAGAATTTGGTCCGTGATTTTCCCTCTACATTAGAGGGTTTTCCACATATATCGTTATTTTTGTAATTGGTTATTTGTTTCTATTTTTTTTTATTTACGTTATTGATTGGCTTGGAATTATGAATTGGATCTGGTGAATTAATTTTGTGACTACTTTAGTTTACAAAAGTAATTAGATTTTTGGAAGACACATTGAGTGATATCAGAGCCAGGTTCATTATTTTACGAATTTATTTATGGTCTCGAATTAATTATGAGAATTAGGACAAAAGAATTTACCAGTGTAACGATTAAATTGTCATCTTTAAATCATTTGATTTAGAAGTTAAAGATAGAAGACATTCTCTATTTTAAGGATTTATTTGAACCTATTAAGTTAGAAACTGCTAAGCCAATGGAAAAATCAGATAATAATTGAGAAAAAATGTATACAACTATAGGAACTAACATAAAATGGGTGGATAATAGTGTCTATGATCATATAAATAAAGAAGTGAATATATAGGTTTTATGAAATAAATTAGAAAATAGGTGTGCACCCATCATCTTCCCGAGCTCATCAGCAACAACAATGGCGACCTACAAAATACATTTTAGAAATAGACACTCAGTGGTTAATAGATTATCCAAAAGGCAGAAATATGCATTATCAAATAAGTGCATCTTTGAGTTCTTTATCCTCCAAGGCATAAGTAGAGATCCAAAGAGCTTTTTTGCTCGCAATGAGATCCTAATTTAACCTGATTCTACAGAATAGAGATATTGTCATTCAATATCAATTCTCTCAAGGCTCTTTAGGAATATATGAATCCATTAAAGCGTACCTCATCAGCCATCTTGAAATGCAAATAGTCTTTTTTGGGTATTTCAAGACCGTTGACAGAATTGACGTATATTTAAAGCTTGAGGGTAAGCTTAGAGATCAATAGTTTAACATTGACTCCATTAACACTCTCATGGATCTTTTTAATACTTACTTAAAAATTCTATTATTGCAATTCCAGTCTACCAATTCATATTGTTGGTTGTCCAGCCCACGTGTTAAATTAAATTAAATAAAAAAAGGGTGTTGGAAGTTTTCGAGAACAACATAAAAGAAAGGGGTTTCCAGTTTTTTTTCTTTGCACAGAAGTCGAAAAGCAAAAAATATGATAATGTTTTCTCTTCTCTCTCACTCTTATGCACGTAAATCGAAAAGGGAAGAAAAGTTTTATCTTTAGAAAAGAAAAAGAAAAATAAAATAGTTTCAAATTTATTATTCTTTTCCTTTGCGCACAGGTACTGAGGAAAACATAAAAGTAAGGGTTTATTTTTGTCCACATAAATCAAACACAAAATATGGCTAATTTTGTGCTTATTGTTTTAGTCATAGGAACCGAAAAGAATGTTTAATTTTGCTAATTTTTCCCTTGGTTTATGAACCAATTTTAGATGATTATTTCTAGGTTTCTTGATATGATTATTCAAGAGAAATTAAGTTTGTCTAGGAAAAAATTGATGTATTCTCTTCATTATTGGTGATCTCAAGTGTGAATTACTTGAGAATATCTTGTAATTAGTTTTTTAATGGTGGATTGGACTCAAAATTTGGCATGTGATTTTTTCCTCTACACTAGAAGATTTTTTTTTATGTAAATCCTGTATCTCATTATTTTTGTAATTGGTTCTTCGTTTATATTGATTTTGATTTACGTTGTTGATTGGCTTGGAATTGTGAATTGGATCTATTGAATTAATTTTTTGACTACTTTAGTTTACATAAGTTATTAGATTTTTTGAAGACATATCGAGTGGCATCAAAGTCATGTTCATTAGTTTACAAATTTATTTGTGGTCTTGGATTAATTGTGAAAATTAAGATGAAAGAACTTACTGGTATAGAAATTAAATTTTCGTCTTCAAATCATTGAACTTGGAAGTCTAAGATAGAAAATATTTTTTATTATAAGGATTTATTTGATCTTATTAAGTTATAAACTACTAAACTAATGAAAAAATTAGACAATAATTGAGATAAAATGTATAGAAAGACTATAGGAACTAACATAAATTGGATAGATAATGGTGTCATCATCATATAAATAAAGAAGTGAATGCACATGTTTTATGAAATAAATTGAAAAATAGGTATGCACCCATCATCTTCCCGAGCTCATCAGAAACAACAATGGCGACCTATAAAATACATTTTAGAAACAGACAGTTAGTGGTTAATAGTTTATCCAAAGGGCAGAAATGTGCATTGTCAAATAAGTGCGTCTTTGAGTTCTCTATCCTCCAAGGCATAAGTAGAGATCCAAAGAGCTTTTTTGCCCACAACGAGGTTCTAAATTTAACATGATGATACAAACCAAAGACATTGTCCTTCAATATTATTTCTCAAGGTTTTTCAGGAATACATGAATCCATTAAAGCGTACTTGTCAACCATCTTGAAACGCAAATAAACTTTTTCGGGCATTTCAAAATTGTTGACAGAATCGATATATCCTTAAAACTCGAGGGTAAGCTTGGAGATCAATAATTTAACATTGACTCCATCAACACTCTCATGGATCTTTTCGATAGTTATTTAAAAATTCTAATATTGCAGTTCCAGTTTACCAATTCTTATTGTTGGTTGTCCAGCCAAAGTGTTAAATTAAATTAAATAAAAAAAATTTATTAGTGGTTTTTGAAAACCAACATAAACGAAACGTTTTTCCATTTTTTCTTCTCTTCATGGTATTTGAAAAAGCAAAAGAAAATCATAATTTATGTTTTGTTCTCTCTTACTCTAACACATGCAAATCAAAAAGGGAATAAAGGTTTTATCTTAAAAAAAAGAAAGAAAAGTAAAAAAATTTTAGATTTGTTTTTCTTTTCTCTTGCACACGGGTACCAAGAAAAACAAAAAAGGAATGGCTTGTTTTTGTACGCAGAAATCAAGACAGAATATGGCTTATTCTGTGCTTCTTCTTTCAGTCATGGGAATTGATAAGAATGTTTGATGTTGGGAACTTTTCTTTTGGTTTATGAATCAATTTTTGATTATTATTCTCTAGGTTTGTTGATGTGATCTTTTAAGAAAAATTGAGTTTGTCTAGGAAAACATTGATGTACTTTCCCCATTATTGATGATCTCAAGTGTAAATTACTTGATAAATGTCTTGTACTTGCTTATTTGATAGAGGATTTAACTTAGAATTTGGCCAGTAATTTTTTAATTTACACTGGAGGATTTTCCACATAAATTCCATGTCTCATTATTTTTATGATTGGTTTTTTATTTACATTGATTTTGATTTATGTAATTGATTGGTCTGGAATTGTAAATTGGATCCAAATGAATTAATTTTGTGACTACTTAGTTTACATAAGTAATTAGATTTTTGGAAGACACATCGCCTGGTATTAGAGCCAGGTTCATTAGTTTGTAAATTAATTTTTGGTATAGGATTAATTGTGTGAATTAGAATGGAAGAACTTACTAGTACAATAATTAAATTATCATCTTCAAATTATTCAATTTAGAAGTCGAAGACAGATGATTTTCTTTATTGTAAGGATTTATATGATCTTATTAAGTTAGGAATTGCTAAATTAATTAGAAAATCAGATGATGATTGGGAGAAAATGCATTGAAAGACTATAGGAACTATCTAAAAGCAGTCTATACTCATATAAACAAATAAGTGAATACACAAGTTTTATGGAATAAATTGGAACACATGTATGCACCCATCATTTCCCGAGCTCATCAGCAACAATAATGGCTATTTAAACTGCATTTCAGAAACGAACACTCAATAGTTAATAGATTATCCAAATGGCAGAAATGTGCATTGGCAAATAAATGCGTCCTTGAGTTCTCTATACTCATAGGCGTAAGTAGAGATCCATAGAGCTTTTTTGCACGTAATAATGTCATAATTTTAACCCAAAAATATAGAATAAAGATATTGTCGTTAAATATTGTCGTTAAATATCATTTCTCAAGATTTTTCAGAAATATATGAATCTATTAAATTGTACATCATCAACCATTTTGAAATACTACTTGATTCTTATGGGCATTTCAAGACCGTCAACAGTGTCGTCATTTTTTTAAAACTCGAGAATCAACTTGGAGATCACCAGTTCAACATTGACTCCATCAACACTCTCATGGATCTTTTTTATACTTATTTAAAAATTCTAATCTTGCAGTTCTAGTATACAGATTCATTATGTTGGTTGTCTAGCCCACGTGACAAATTAAATTAAAAAAAAAGTTGTTGGTAGTTTTCGGGAACCAACATAAAAGAATGCAATTTCTAGTTTTTCTTTTCTGCACAGAAATAAAAAAAGCAAAATAGCATCACAATTTTTTTTCTCTCTCATTCTCACGCACGCAGACTGAGAGGGAGAGAAGGATTTTATATTCAGAAAAGAAGGGTTTTATATTCAGAAAAGAAAAATAAAAATAAAACAGTTTCAGATTTGTTATTCTATTTCTCTGTGCACGAGTATCGAGAAAAACAGGAAAGGAAGGGCTTGTTTTTATGCACATAAATAAAAGACACAATAGGGCTGATTTTACGATTCTTCTTTCAGTCATGGTAACTGAGAAAAATGTTTGATTTTAGTAGTTTTTCTCTTGGTTTATGAATCAATTTTGAATGATTATTCTCTAGGTTGTTTCTTGATGTGATTCTTTAAGAATAATTGAGTTTGTCTAGAAAAATATTGATGTTTTTTTTTCTATTATTGGTGATTTCAAGTGTGAATAACTTGAGGATATCATGTACTTAGTTATTTGATAGTGGATTTGACTCAAAATTTACCCCGTAATTTTTCTCTATGCACTGGCGGGTTTTCGACATAAATCTCATGTCTCATTACTATTGTGATTGGTCCTTTGTTTACATTATTGATTGGCTATGAATTATAAATTGGATTTAGTGAATTAATTTTATGATTATTTTAACTTACACAAGTTATTAGACTTTTGGAAGACACATCAAGTGGTATCAGAGGTAGATTCATTGGTTTGTGGATTGATTTGTGGTCTAAGATTAATTGTGTGAATTAAGATAGAAGCATTTACTGGTACAACGACTAAATTATCGTATTCAAATAATTCGATTTGGAAGCCAAAGATTGAGGACATTCTTTATTGTAAGGATATGTATAATTCTATTAAGTTAAGAACTTTTAAGCCAATAGGAAAATCATATGATAATTGAGAGAAAATGCATTGAAAGACAATAGGAACTATCCGAAAGTAGTCTACCATCATATAAATAAATAAATGAATACACAAGTTTTATGGAATAAATTGGAAAACATGTATACACCCATCATCTTCCTGAACTCATCAACAACAACAATAGCTATGTATAAACTACATTTTATAAACGAACACTCAATTGTTAATAGATTATCCAAATGGCATAAATGTGTGTTGGCCAATAAGTGCATCCTTGAGTTCTCTATCCTCATAGGTGTAAACAGAGATCCAAAGAGCTTTTTTGCCCGCAACAAGGTCATAACTTTAACCCAGAAATATAGAATAGAGACAATATTGTTCAACATCATTTCTCAATGTTCTTTAAAAATATATGAATCCATAAAATCGTACCTCATCAACCATTTTGAAATCCAAATAGACTCTTTGGGCATTTCAAGACCGCCGACAGCGTCGACATTTCTTTAAAACTCGAGGATTAACTTGGAGATCACCAATTCAACATTGACTCAATCAATACTCTCATGGATCTTTTTTATACTTATTTAAAAATTCTAAACTTGTAGTTTCAGTCTATGGATTCATAACGTTGATTGTCTAGTTCACGTAACAAATTAAATTAAAAAAAAAGTGTCGGCAGTTTTTGGTAACTAATATAAAAGAAAGCAGTTTCCAATTTTTCTTCTTTACAAAAAAATTGAAAAAGAAAAATAGTATCATAATTTTTTTTTGTTCTATCTCACTCTCACGGACGCAGACAGAGAAGGGGAGAATTTTATATTCAAAAAATAAAAATAAAAGTAAAACAATTTCAAGTTTGCTATTCTTTTTCTCTATACATGGGTACCGAAGAAAGTAGAAAGGGAAGGGCTTATTTTTGTCCATAAAAATAAAGACATAATAAGGCTAATTTTATGTTTCTTCTTTTAGTCATGATAACCTGGAAGAATGTTTGATTTTAGTAATTTTTTTTTTGTTTATGAATCAAATTTGGATAATTATTCTCTAGATTTCTTGATGTGACCAGTCAAGATAAATTGAGTTTATATAGGGAAATATTGATATACTTTTTCTATTATTGGTGATCTCAAGTGTAAATTACTAGAGGATATCATGTACTTGGTTCTTTGATAGTGCATTTGACTCAGAATTTACCCTGTGATTTTTCTTTTTACACATGAGGGTTTTCTACGTACATCTTATGTCTCGTTATTATTGTAATTGGTTCTTTGTTTACATTGATTTTGATTTATGTTGTTGATTGGCTATGAATTATGAATTGGGTCTAGTGAATTAATTTTGTGACTACTTTACCTTGCACAAGTGATTAAATTTTTGAAAGACACATCAAGTTGTATCAAAGGCAGGTTCATTGGTTTGTGGATTGATTTGTGCTATGGGATTAATTATGTGCATTAGGACGGAAGAATTTACTGGTACAACGATTAAATTATCATATTCATATAATTCAATTTGGAAGTTAAAGATGGAGGACCTTCCTTATTGTAAAAATTTATATGATTCTATTAAGTTAGGAACTGCTAAGCTAATGAGAAAATCATATGATGATTGGGAGAAAATGAACTGAAAGATTTCAGAAACTATCCGAAAGTGGGTGGATAATAGTGTTTATCATCATATAAATAAAGAAGTGAATGCATAAGTTTTATGGAATAAAGTGAAAAATATGTATGCACCCATCATCTTCCTGAGCTCATCAGCAACAATAATGGCGACATACAAATTGCATTTTGAAAATAGATACTCAATGGTTAACAGATTATCTTAATGGTAGAAATGTGCATTGGTAAATAAGTACGTCTTTGAATTCTCTATCCTTGAAGGCGTAAGCAGAGATCCAAAAAGCTTCTTTACTCGTAACGAGGTCCTAACTTTAACCCAGTTATACATAATAGAAACATTATCGTTCAACATCATTTCTCAATATTCTTCATAAATATATGAATCCATTAAAGCCTACATCATCTACCATCTTGAAATGCAAATAGACTCTTGTGCGCATTTCAAGACCGCTGACAATGTTGGCATTTATTTAAAACTTGAGGGTAAGCTTGGAGATCAATAGTTCAACGTTGACTCCATCAACACTCTCATAGATCTTTTCGATACTTGTTTAAAAATTTAAATCTTGCAGTTCCAGTCTACAATTCATACTATTAGTTGTCGAGCCCATGTGGTAAATTAAATTAAATAAAAAAAAGGTGTTGGTAATTTTTGAGAACCAACATAATAAAAAAGGGCTTTAAGTTTTTCTTCTCTCCACGAAATTCAAAAAAGCAAAACAACATCATAATTTTTTTGGGTCTCTTTCTCACGCACGCAGACTGAGAATAGAAGAAATGTTTTATCTTTAGAAAGAAAAAGAAAAGTAAAACAATTTTAGATTTGTTATTCTTTTTCCTTCTGCATGGGTACCGAGAAAATCAAAAAATGAATGGCTTATTTTTGTGCACAGACATCAAAGACAAAATATGGCTGATTTTGTGCTTTTTCTTTTAGTCACGAGAACTGAAAAGAACATTTGACTTTGGTAATTTTTCTTTTGGTTTATGAATCAAATTTTGATGATTATTCTCCAAGTTTCTTGATGTGATCATTGAAAAGAAATTGAGTTTGTCTAGGAAAACATCAATGTACATTCTCAACTATTGATGATCTCAAATATGAATTACTTGATGATATCTTGTACTTGGTTCTTTGATAGTGGATTTGATTCAGAATTTGTCCTATGATTTTTTTGTTTACACTAGAGAGTTTTTCACGTAAATCTTATATCTTATTAATTTTATAATTGGTTATTTATTTATATTGATTTTGATTTGTGTTATTAATTGGCTTGAAATTGTGAAGTGGATCTAATAAATTAATTTAATGACTACTTTAGTTTATACAAGTGATTATATTTTTTAAAGACATATCAAGTGGTACCAGATCCAGGTTTATTGGTTTGTGGATTGATTTGTGGTATGGGATTATTGTGTGAATTAGTATGGAAGAATTTACATATATAACGATTAAATTGTCGTCTTTAAATCATTCAATTTGGAAGTTGAAGATAGAGGACCTTCTTTATTATAAGGA
Organism: Carica papaya; assembly: GCF_054855325.1. Classification (NCBI taxonomy): domain Eukaryota; kingdom Viridiplantae; phylum Streptophyta; class Magnoliopsida; order Brassicales; family Caricaceae; genus Carica; species Carica papaya. The sequence continues at coordinate 9,309,857 of NC_142310.1, read as the reverse complement.
TTTATATAATTCTATTAACTTAAGAACTACTAAGCCAATGGAAAAATCATATAATGATTGAGAGAAAATTCATAGAAAGATTTCAAGAAATATCCGAAAGTTGGTGGATAATAGTATCTATCATCATACCAATAAAGAAGTGAATGCACAAGTTTTATGGAATAAATTGAAAAACATGTATGCACCCATCAGAGCTCATCAGCCAGAACAATGACAACGTATAAACTATAGTTCGAAAACAAACATTTAATGATTAATAGATTATATGAAGAACAGACATGTGTATTGGCAAATAAGTGCATCTTTGAGTTCTCTATCCTCGAAGGTGTAAGGAGAGATCGAGAGAGCTTCTTTATTTGCAATAAGTTTTTAACTTTAACCCGACGATACATAGATATTATCGTTCAACATCATTTCTTAAGATTTTCAGAAATATATGAGTCCATTAAAGCGTATTCCATCAACCATCTTGAAATGCAAATAGACTCTTATGGGCATTTCAAGACCATTGATGGCGTCGACATTTCTTTAAAACTTGAAGGTAAGCTTGAAGATCAACAGTTTAACGTTGACTCTATCAACTCTCTCATGGATCTTTTCGATACTTATTTGAAAATTCTAATCTTACAGTTCCAGTCTACGAATTTATAATGTTGGTTGTCCCGCCCACGTGACAAATTAAATTAAATAAAAGAAAGGTGTTGGCATTTTTTGAGAACTAACATAAAATAAAAGAGTTTTCAATTTTTTTACTCTGCACAAAATTTGAAAAAGTTAAAAAACATCATAATTTTTTTGTTCTCTCTTAATCACGGATTCAGATCGAGAAGGGCAGAAAGGTTTTATCTTTAGACAAGAAAAATAAAGGTAAAATAGTTTCAAAATTATTATTCGTTTTCCTGTGCACATGTACCAAAGAAAAAAGAAAATGAAGGGCTTGTTTTTGTGCACAGAAATCAAGGACAAAATAGAGCTGATTTTGTGCTTCTTCTTTCAATCACAGGAATCAAGAATAATGTTTGATTTTTGTAATCTTTCTTTCGGTTTATGAGAAATTGAGTTTATTTAGAAAAACATGGATATACTTTCTTCATTATTGGTGATTTCAAGTGTGAATTACTTGAGAATATTTTATACTTGGTTTTTTAATAGTGAATTTGGTTCGTAGTTTGGTCGCTAGTTTTTTTCTCTACACTAGAAGGTTTTTTTTATATAAATTTATGTCTCGTTATTTTTGTGATTAATTTTTTTTTATTTACATTGATTTTGATTTACATTATTGATTGGTTTGAAATTGTGGATTGAATTCGGCGAATTAATTCTGTGATTACTTTAATTTACACAAATTATTAGATGTTTTGAAGATACATCAAGTACGAAAACATAGTCGTGATGTCAACAAGTAGCTTAATTATTAAATACTACAACTTTTTTTGTGGTGGGAATTGAATCCTACCAGCTTGTACGCCAGGAAGTATAATAATCACATTTATTACATTATACAAATATAATTTCATTTTAAAATAATATAAAAATATAATTGAATAAAATTTAACTAAATGTTAAATATTTACAAAAAATATATATATATATATATATGTCAATTTAAAAAAATAAAAATTGTTTAGTAGTAGTGGAAAACATGATCTCTTCCTTGCAAGTACGCTTCTATCCAAAACTGGAAACAGAAACCTTGAAGGAGGAAATCCAGATATTGCATATCGGGTTGGGACGAGGCAAAAGGATGGAGCTGCCTCCAACGAAAAAGTGCAAATGGTAAGGTCATTGGTAATTTCAAAATTTTGGAAACAAAAATTAACAATGATATTTTACTTTTTGAATACAATTAATATGAAGTCATCCTCTCTTTAAATATATATATATATATATATATAATAAACTTCAGCAATTCTTTTTGCTTGCCTTCAAAAATTCTGTTACATAATGTTATTCATAAAAACTAAAATGCAAGTTTAGCTAAACCAATATATAAAATGTATCAGTAAATGAAAAAGTTGGAATGTGTAAGCTACATATTTGGGTTTCAGAGTTTGTTTGGATTTTTATGGGTTAATGGGTTTGGGTGGTTTTTAATGGTTTCAAGGATTTTAGATTTCTGGGTTTAAGAGGTTTAAAGGGTGTGGGCTTTTGGGGTTTAAATCTTTGGGTTTAAGGGTTAACAAAGTTGTGTTTGTTTTGGGTTTAAAGGTCAATGGGTTTGAGTCATACGCCCAGAAGAGAAGCTAAAAAGCAGAATTCAGATTTCTTCAAGTGTCATTCAATAATAAATCTATTAAACGATTAAAACTTTACATCATCAATCTAATTATTAAACCAAATTTGAAACTGAAGAAAATAATTGAATCACTTAAACTGGTTGTTTGAGCAACTGGAGTAAGCAATGTCTAACTACAATGAAATTCATTTTTTCTAATATTTTTAATTTATACTGTTGCATTTACTATATATTTTGATGCTTGATTTCTCATCATAAACCGTTAAAATTCATATATATTTTGAGTTTTCATACTTGTTGGAATGTCAGATTTTTTATTCAAATTGTTAATAATGTCATTAAGTTAATCAAAAAGGATGTTACAGAGCATAAATATATATGTTATTATTTCAGATTGTTAAACTTTAAATGTTAGTACAAACATTTTATTTTCTCATATGTTACTTAGTTCTTATCTAAAACACATGATTTATTTTATTGTTGCAAACTAAAATGGTACTTAGAATTTTTTAAAAAGAAATTTTGTTATTGCAAGAATCATTAAAAATCTAGAATGTCAAATCATATGTTTAAGTCCTCTAAAATTTCATTCATACAAAATTACATACTTTAATATTTGTTAATCAAATTTAGATTAGAAAACACCATACTTAGTAAGGATAATATGATTAATTCTTTGTTTGATACGAGGAGAGACAAAAACTAAAAAAAACTAAGAGGTCATCATGTACATCTTGTGTCAAAAGATGCTCATGATATCGTTAGTGAGTAGCTGTTGGAGATCATTCGACACTTCAACGTGAGAATGAAGGCTCACCGTTAGAGAGAAGTCAACATTCACCAACTAGTTAGTACATTTATTTGCTTTGCAATAGACATGTTGGATCTGAACCTGCCAATTCTACAGTAGCAAGTGCTTGATCACACGAATGTAGACGACATGTACGTTAGTACTATAATTCTCTTTAAAGAGTAACTACACTGTCAGAGTATATTCATTTCTACAATGATACTATGGAACCCGACATTTCAAGCGAGTTGAAGATCATCGAAGGCTCCCCAAAGTTCAGCATGAAGAACAGAGCATCTACTAATTTTCCTAATGAAGCTTCTCAGACAAGAACTATTCTCATCTCTAATAGGTCTGCCACAACAGGAAAGGTTAGTTGTAGCACGATAAGCACCATCAGTGTTCACTTTCAACCAACCCCTAGGTAGTTTCTGTCAAACAATAAGTTCTTCATATATGTGCGTCATACTTGAAAGAAAATAAAGATGCATATTATTAGGTATAAAAGTATAATCAGTCATGAGAGACACATCTTTAGCTAGCTCACTGATACTGCTCTCACTCTCTTGAAAAACAAATTTATTTTTATGGTTCCATAAACTCCTGCAAATAGAGCCAAAGATCACTCTCCAATCTTGAAATGTCTTACACTATGACTAATTATTTTTGAGGTTCAGCACTAACCACTCATCTACAGCAATACTGAAGAAAGTTGATTGGGCTTCGGTGGGGATGATCTTTAACCCCAGTAGCTTGGCCACGCTATAATTACGGAGGACATGATTAACATCCTGAATATAACCGCCACACCTACTGCATTTCACTGTAGAGGACATGTGACGTTGGTACCTCTCCCAATTCATCAAAAGTTTCCCCTTAGCAACCAACTAAAGGAATCATTGGGCAGGTGCAGCTGTTGAGCACCTGCCCAATGCCAAATATCTCTCCAGTTCCTATCCTCTGGGTGCCAATGATTGCTCTCCAGGAGGATGTAAGCCAAGCTAACCAAGAACTAGCAGAGCTCGTCTTACCCCAATAGTAGGAGTCTGGAATATTATTATCTTTAGAAGTTGGTACCACTGCCATCTGAAGCAACGTACCTATCAGCAACACCTGGTGTATGTAGGGCCTTCAAATCCCATTGGCCAGATGACACCATGTGACTAGTCCCTAACACATCTATGGAGATCCTGTTCCTCAATAGGCGCGAAAGCTAAAAGCTTAAGCAAGCCCAAGTCACCTAACTAGAAGTCCTCCCAAAACTTAATATTTCTCTTTAATTTACGAAGGATGAGCAACCGTTCAAGCAGAACTCTCTATGTTAGGAATCTCCTTAGTGATATTCGAGAGAGTGAAATAGAGAATTTATTTGTTAAGGTGACGAATAATTTCTACTGTGATAATGATTCTTATTGGAGATCACTATGGGTTGTGTTTCTTGCACTCAATATTGATACTATGTTAATATTTTTTTCGTAATATCAACCAATCTGAACATCACAATAAAATCATATGTTTTTCTAATGAAAAGTTGGCATTTTTGTTGTTTTTTTTCCTGGTTACGACCCTTTATTTTTCTGGTTCTTTGTGTCTGTTAATCTAAATTTGAAACTAAGTTGTCAAAAACTTAACTCATGAGAGAAGAGAATGAGAGTTAGTTAGCGAGAGACAAAGAGAATGAGAGGAGAGGGAATGAGGGAAGAGGAAAAAGGGAAGTAAAGAGAATGAGGGTGATAAAGGAAATTCTTAAGTTTTTCTCATATACCATTATGGGTTACATTCTAACTATGTATATATAGTCGATAATAATGCCAAGCCTGGTGGCAATTACAATATTTCTACCCTAGTGGATTGTTAATTACCCAGCACTTCTACTGCTCGATTAGTGTCATGCAACAAAAAAGACATAATAGAAAAATAAGGTAATATGATTAATTCCATTGATTGATACTCATTATAAAATGAGGTTAATGCACTAACTCACAAAATTTACCAATATAAAAGTTTAATTATTGAACACATAATATCTATTATAATAGTGATGTTGATGAATGAGGTTACTATTATAACATCATGGGTGTTTAAAAATATATTATCTTAATTTTTTTTGAGTCTTAAAAAGATTAGTTCGAGTTCTTTTTTCTTTATGTTTATTATAATTAGAAAAATATAATTTTCATAAAATTTTTGTTTTGCACAAGAATGCAATAGGTTTAAGAGACTTAATCTACCTTCACAAGATATATTTATCAATATATTAATGAGTAAATTTTTTGTTTTTCTGAATCAAGTTTTACAAGCTGTTTTACTTTATATTACTGAAAATTCAACTTTATTATGTTACATTTGGGACGGTTAGAGTTCAAAAAGCTTTTGAAGTACCAAAAGAAAAATCATTCCTTCCAATAAAAGATTTCATATGTAATCCAATGCCTCTATGCATAAAAAACAAATTTCGGTGACTTTGGTAAAGCACGCTGCGGGATTTCTTCCCGCACCTGAAGGTTGGCGAAGTACCTTTTAGCTATTGGAAGTGGGAAATTCAAATCACAGAGGTTGTGTTTGGAACAAATCAGAAATTGGCAAAGCACACTGCCAGAGTACGTACTTACAGATTTGAACCGAAGAGAGGAATTACCAACCCAGAACCTATAAGCAGAAATGGAGGATAGAAACCAAACAAAGACCGAAAGCAGATCGGTTCGATGCATAGTAAAACTGGGTTTGTTCTCCTATTTCAATTTTATCTATTTCCTTTATGATTTTTCCCCCCACATGTCGAAAAACTTACGCATATATATTTTTGTTTGATTCATGCCCTCTGCCTTCTTCATTAATTTACTTTTTGCATCACTGGTCATTTTGTCAGACTCATAAGCTTTAGCAATCAAGTGTACTTGCCATATGGATAAATAAACAGTGGGCAACTGTTAAAAGTTCGATTTGTTTTAAACGAAGATTCTGAGCTTGCTTTAATGAGAAAGTATATATAGGAATGCAATATGAGCACGTAGATCCTGATTAGAGAAGGTTTAGTATTTATAGTTGCAAGAGATGCAACAGTCTATGTTTGCAACTTAGTCAAAAGTGGACTTTATGACAGTGTGTGGGCTAATGACTTAAGATATTTATGAAATGGGAAATAGAAAAGATTGATTTTTTTTTTCTTATGTAGTTTATTGTCATTAACAATGGCCTGCTACATATACCAGGGGGTGCAGCTATTACATGCAAGAATGAACTAGAGAAGATAAATGAGGAAAATCTTGAGACTGTATCATCACAGCTAAGGCAGACTATGATTGAGGGTTCTTGTTCTGGAAAAATTCTTTGCATGGACTGGAGTAAGAGACTGGGAAGTCAGGAAATTTCTTGTAATGCAGATGACTTTGGCGATAAGCAATTTGTGAAGTCTAGCAAATTTGTTATTGTTCATGGTGCAGGTTAGTGAGATAGCTTGGCTTGCTTGTAAGACCTTTCTTTCAGATTGCAGATTCATAAATTTAAACATTACATGAATGATAATAAAAAGAAGGCTTCAAAGAAAAGTGTGGCTGTATGATCTCTAGTCTGTAATACTTAATGAGAAGTTGAGGGATGAGCTTATTTTTACTTGGAACTATGGTTTAGGATTTTAGGGTTGAAGTGTCATACGGTTTCAGGTAAGAAAAGATATGGGATGGTATTGTTCACATTCTAGTAGTTGGTGTTAGGTTCTTTTGGGCACTTTCAGGCTAGCAAGTCCGGAGTTCACAAAGGAGGGTTGGACCAAGCTCTTGTCAAGGCGGGTTTTGTTGCTACACGCATTTCTGTAAGATTTTCTACCACAAACGTTTTTTTTTGGGTTATTTTTCCTTCAAATGTTGTTGTCATTATGCATTATTAGTAGCACAAATCATGCCAAGTCTGATAAAAATTGGATATGTGTAGTTAATGGGACAAGAATCTAAACCAGCAATTTATGGGAACCCTTGTTATATGTAAAATATTTGATAGATACATTTAAACTCTCCAAATAAATTATTTAATCACAGATGTGTTCTATGTTATGCCTATGCAATTAAATTCTGTAAGCGTTAATACTTCGGGAAGAATAAAAGAAAAACTATATGCTTCTTGTTTACTATATTCTCGGAAATGAAGTTGCATTTGACCTGGTATAGTCTGTGGCAGTTATCCTACGTTACTAGACCTTAATGTTATGTAATTGATCCTTCATCTCTGATAATAGGAGGATTCAATCATTTATCATCTTTGTTGCTTTTGTTTATTTATTTGCATATTGTTTTTCAGGTTACAACCCTCAATCTTGAAATTGTTAGGTCACTAGCCAGAGGTACAGATCTACTTATTGTGATGTAACTGTTACGAGAACATTCTGTTGATGAGTATAATGATGTTTGCAAATGTCTACTTGGCAAGCCATGTTTTCTCTTGTTTTCTTCTTTGGCTACTGGATCTCCAGCAGTGGAGCACCTCAATGTACAAAGTTCTATGCTTTCATGCAGGCGGTATTCCTTCTATTGGACTATCTCCATTTTCGTGCGGATGGTCAACCTCTAAAAGAAATGTTAGATCGATCATTGAAGATCACATTTTATATCATATTTATCAAATTATCATAAGTAGGGAGACTTGCTCGTTTTCCTGTGTTTTATCTTACCATAATCTTGGACTTTCATACTTCTTCAGGTAGCCTCAGCTGACTTATCAGTGGTGGATAAAACAATAGATTCAGGTTTCGTGCCCGTAAGTCTGAATCCTCAGAAGATGATTTCTTGCTCGGGATTCCATCTCCCAATTTAAACCTATATGCATCTCATAAGCATGGAGAAACGGGGAGCTAAATATCTTGAAGTATCTGTCCTTGTGGCTAATATGAGTCTAGTTCTATAATTGTAGCATTTTGGTCACAAGCTCAAACCATTAGTCTAAACTTTTTGAACCAAACAACTATTTCTCAAACATTCAAGTTTGAATTATTGGTTAACTGAGTTACTTGAGCTCTTGTATTCACAATTGCATGAGAGTTTTAGGGCTTCAAAATCGCTTATGTTTTGTAAGTGACATTAGGCATCACAATCCCTCCACTCAAATTTAATGTCTTTATCAAGATCACATATCATAATTGTAAATCATAACCAAAGGTTCACAATGTCCTAGGTCGTAACAACACGAATATCCCTAAGCACTATATATTCAGCAACTTTTCAAGCCCAAATACTTATACTAAAAAACTTGAAGTTTAAGTTATTAGTTATGAGTTACTTGAACTCTTATGTCAAGTTCAATAATTACATGTAGTTCTAATGGGAAATTGGGTATCTCAATATCCGATAACTTCGAATTCAACATGGTAAGCCTTTTGTAGTATGTAATCTTGATGAGAATGTTAAGGTTAATTTAGGAATAGAAGGATCTAAATTGCAGAGGGGGAACTTAGAGTTAGGTTAAGGCAACAAAACCCTTCTCGAATCTTCAAATAGATGTATTAATGTCATTTGTTCCAGGTCTCTATTGGGGATACCTACAGAATAAACTGTTTAGCTGTTTAGATAAAGCTTCTCATCACTCATCAAGACAATTTCGGCAAGTACACCTGCTTTTGTGTCTCCCATGGTTTGAGGAAATTGATGAGATTCTGTTATCTCATCTTCCATGTATTCCATATAATTCTAACCCCACATAAACCTATGGATGTCCCATATAAGTATACTGTACATATGTGGAATATATATATATGTATATATTTTATGTTCTAGATTCAACACACAAATAAATTTTACTTGTAACAGAGTGGGATATGTCGAGACATAATAGGTTTCCTGGGAATTTGCATTATATAACATTCTTCATTACATTTTTAGGTTCTCCATGGAGATGCAGTACTTGATGACTTACAGGTTTGGTCTCTTAGAGTACAGGTAGTTGGAGGTTTTGTTATTTACTATTGAAGTTGGAACTAATGTCCTTTAAATTGCTTACCAATCAGGGCTGCACCATATTGAGTGGAGATGTGATAATTCGTCATCTTGCAGCTCACCTGAAGCCTGAATATGTTGTTTTTCTTGTATCCTTCGATCAGGAAATAAGTTCTTTTATCATCTTTCACAGTGGTATGATAGTTTTATTCTGTTCATTTTCGGGCAATTATATCCAAGGAGTTCCCACATGGGAAAAGTTTTATTAAGCGAGTAGTTAGTTCCTTATAATTGTCTTTCTATGTATGTCATTCTAGCCAAACAACCGCTGTACTTTGTTAAAAGTTTTTGGAAGAGCAGATTATCGAAGTATAAAACTTTAAACATGTTGAGTTGATTTCCCAAATGTCGGGTCATGCTCATTTTGAATCTTTTCTGCGATTGGTTTGCCACTCACTGCTTGATTTGAATATTTATTTTGTCTATGTTATCCACTTAATTTTGTTTAAAGACAGATGTTTTCGGTGTGTATGACCGTCCACCATCCGATCCTAATGCAGTACTCTTAAGAGAGATTGGTAAGGTCCCAAGTTATTGTCTGTTTTCGTGCATACAGGATCATGCTTGAAGCTTGGATGATTATTATCGAAAATAGACTACACAAACTTGTCATTGTTGCAGTTGTTAGTGCTGATGGAGATTGGACTGTTGTGAAACCGACTCTTCATTGTACGAATAAGCAAGGTTGGTAAAAGATACTTTAATCTTAATATGATGTTTGACATAGTTAGGAGTTTCTGAAAACCATTGTAGGATTCTTATCGAGGACATTGTGACAACATAACGCACTTAGTACATCAGTTCAATGATCAATAGTTTTAGTCATGTTCTGATATCTTTGACTGTTTCAAAAATTCTTAAAACAGTTGAAATTAGCGTGTCAGCACATGATACTACTGGAGGAATGGTGACGAAAATTTCGGAAGCAGCAATGATTGCGAAGCTTGGAATTGACGTGTACATAGTGAAGGTAATATTATTTGGCCGTAGGTATAAAAAAATATAATTAAGTATCCAATATGAATTAACGTGATGCTTGACTAATAGTATTAATGTATGTTAACAGACTGATGGTATTAATATGTATTACCAGTTCGAGATTAAATTAAATTTTTTTTTAAAGTATAAAAATTAAAAATTGTTAAAGATAATATAAATACTAATTTAAATATTTTTAAAAAATAGATTCACAAATATAATATTCTGGCCAATAATTTTATGAATGAAATTCATATAAAAATTTTATGTTTGTTTGGAATATTAAGTATGGTTGAGATGTTTATGATTTTTACAGGCGGCAACAAGCCACTCGTTGAGGGCCTTAAGTGGAGAATTGAGGAGGAATATTCCTGAAGACTGGCTTGGTACAATTATCCGATTTTCAAGATAACATATAAATGATTTCGCATCCATTTCTTTATTACTTCCCATCAACAATTTTGTATTATTAGATTTGGTGCCGACTTCCATTTTTGCTTGTAATTTGGTAATCCTGACAGCAGGCAACGCAAAACCTGTCTGCTCTTGATACAAACTATGTCAGTATATACTAACAGTCTGGTAATTTATCCCTTTAAAATTCAAACTACCATTTTTCTTTGATGAAAACTTTTTGATTTTCTAACAAAATCAGTCACAGTAGAGAAAGTTGAATAGAGGTTAATTGAGTGACTGTGATGGTATGTGATTGCCAGGCAACCTGTGAAATGTTATTATCTGACTTGTGATACTTATAAAATAATAACAAAATAATTAATAAAATATAATCTTAATTCATTTCCATAGTCAGTCGTTAATTGATAAAATTATAACTGATTCATTGGTGAGTATTTCCCAAGCTTTTCAAATCTTTTCCCTTTTTTCTTTTCATCCTTCCATCTTTCCTTAAGGAATTAACTCGCTTCAATACATCAAACCTAAACTTCTATTTGTTCATTAATGATCAGACTATCATACCATTTGCCTATGAAAGATCGAATCTCATATATCAACCAAGTGGTAGATCCATTAAGGCTTGACTACACGACTCCAATTTGTCCCCAACTCTTTCTATCAAATTAACTTCGACACCATTTATGTACGGAATCCATCAAATAGTAATCTATGTACGCAGTATACAGGAAGTGTTGAATTTCATCTTATATGACCACCTAAGTAATATAATGTGAGTTCTGATAAATACTAAGCTAAATGACGCAACAAACACAAGGCATATACAGTAATACAAGCCGAAACTACCAAGGGAAAACATAATACAGAACAATTCCACCCATCCTGACACCGAGACACTGCCAATCATGATGCACAAGCAGATCAAGACCCATTTAACAGCCCTACATCTTGTTCAATTCATATTCAATCTCTACCTCACCCACTTGAGATAAATGTTATTCATGTTCTTATACTTAATTGTGTAAGTGTGATTATAATTAAACAGCCACATTTCTGTGTTCGTTTCTAATTTCTCATTTATTGCTCAACCCTTAATAGTTTCCGTTGGAATGGACAATTTATAAGAGCAGGAACGATTGAATCTACCCTCAAGCCCTTGAATTATGGACACATAAACAGCAGGTAATTATAAAGAAAAAAACAAGTGTATCAAAGTTAATGCCACAACATTTGATAGATCCAGAGGCTACCCCCTTAGCCCATTCACTGCTAACCAATGTTTCAAAAGGGTAAACAAATAAAGAAAATAAATAAAAACGGATCCCAAAAACTGTAAAGGTAATTTAAGGTTTGAGACAGGTGCTAGGAAGCGTATATACAGTCAGGTGAATATAACCCTTCCACACCAACAACCAAGGTATGGTTCATGTAGTAAATTGTAAAGGAAATAAAAAAGATCCTTTAACCTCCAATAAGCAAACTAGCAGAAAACCTCACCAAATTAAAAACTAATATCTGCCTGCCTCGTTTCAGGCTTCAAGGCCCTTAAACAAAAGGACAATCTATTTGGGTCCGATATCCTTCAGGGCGCAGATCTGCTCCTCTCCCATTGATGACATGACGCTCACAACCAGATCTTTTCCCTCAGCAAATCCATCCTTGATCTGCATAAACATCCAGGAGATTACGTGATACTAAAACCAAACCCCCCAAAACAGGTAACCTGTATTTAAGTGCCAAAGGATTGGGTGCAAAAACACAATAATAAGGATGTGACTTTTGAAAAATATCATATCAATCACCGACTACTAACAGAAATAATAAAGGGTTGTAAATCAGTCCAAAACCAAATCAAAATAAATTGGGTTCAGTTTGGTTTGAATTGACCAAACTTAAGAGAATGTTGACTCTTCTAATTCTTTTCTATTTGTTTTTTTTCTTTTTCAAAGAAAAAAAACTGTCCTAATGTTTACCACCAAAATTTAATTCAAGTAACAACCAAACTAGTAGAAACCAAAACACAGAAATACAAATCCATATAATATTCAAAATCAAACTCAAAAGCATACACTATTTTTCAAAATTATAAATTTAATTACCTATTTTATAATTTTTCTATATATTTTTAGATATTTTATGATTTTTATGAAATATGCACTAGAGTTCTAAAAATCCTTGAACATTCCTCAGTTTTTTGTCAAAACAAATTTTTTACAATGAAAACTGGAAAGTGTAGAGAGAAGTGAACTTTCTTATTTGCATAATCAAACCTGAAACTAAAAACCGAACTGAACCAAATTAACCCAACTTCATACAATTAGGCTTGGTTTTCAGTTAACTGAACCAAATCTAGACCTCTATACTAAAAGCTCATGATTAGATGGAAGAAAATCATTACAAGACTGAGCAAGTGGCGAGATGATTGCGAAAAGACTATTAACAAAAAATTAGGCTGACAATATATCAGATTATATGCACCTCACTCACAATGTTAAAGAATCAAAATTGTAACTCAATCTATTATGCTGCTTATTAAAAGCTCATGATTAGATGGAAGAAAATCATTGCAAGACTGCATCTGACAACTAACCAGTTTCAAACAGAAACAAACAAAAATGATCCTTGCACGCTAACAACACTTCACCAATCACAGCAAACTAGGCAACACACTGGCATGGAAGTGAAAAGAACTAACCTGTGTGAGAAGATTCTCATCAGTTGGAAGCCTCAGGTCATCCTTAGTGTTTCCATTCTCAGTCAGCAGGCTCACCTGAAATTCAACAGATTATTATATGTAGCCTGCCTTCGGTCAAGAAAGGCAATCAAACAGGGGCATATAATTCATACAAATCCGTCCTCAGAGATATCAATCAGCTGGTAGTCAGTACGAGTCACATGAGGAACCTGTAATATAATGAGAAACAAGAATTGTGTTACTGTCATGCAACAAGTACGTATATTCATGGGAACATATTAAATTCTATAATTTGAATGTTCCCAGAAGAGAATATATGCACATACATCACAGTTGTGGGAAGAGGGAACAATATCTTCAAGCTTCTTGCCCGTGAAGATGTCAATTCCAACAAAATGACATTTAGCATGACCATGCTTTCCAGTCTTAGAAGTGGAAACCTCAACAACCTGCATGCAGAGAATGAATTAATCAGATTTGGTACAAAGAAAAGGCAACTAAGGTGACGACATAAAATGAAAGAACAAAACTAGAAAGAAACTTTAAACCCAAAGGGAAAGCTCAATTAGGAAGGTAGAGTGACCATACATGTCTGTGAACAGATCAGCAGTTAACAAAACAGGATAAACCTATTTGACAAGAAGGAACTTTTTAAGCAAACATAGCATAAAAAAGAACAAATCAATATGAATTTCACAAACACACAACTGCCCCTGCTTAAATGTTTGCCTCAGGACCTATCGCCCTGCATCTAGTATTTGCAACAAGCTAAATATAGCAGTTGTTATACGAAAATCCCCTCCACGAGCACACTAATGCTAGACATCAGCAGCTATTGTCAATTGCAAACATTATTCTACTAATTAAATTTTGGTCTGGTGCGGAATAAGAGACTGCGTAGACCATCATAATCTAATAATCCACTAGAACGCCACAAGTTTGGCGTCAGTAACAAACAAGATAGGATTTAAGAGTCTGGCGGATAATTAAAGACTAGTGGACGCCTTTAGCAACATCTATTAAAATTAAAATATGCAAAATAAAAAGCCCCCAAAATCTATAGGAATGCATGCCGATTAAAACCACAAAAAACACTGAACTAGCAAACATCAAGGGGTTGCAGCCAACCACTATTGCAAACTATGTTCCAGAAAGATGAAAAAAAATCAAGCAACAGAGTTAACTCGAAATAAGCTGGTAGTAGAACTGCAAAACACGGTCAACACCCATGAAATCGCACGTGGAAAATACTCCAGGATACGGAAAAACAAAAGAAAAAACAATCAGCAAACGAGAATAAAGCCAGAGATTGAACACGAAGCAAATAAAGCCCCATATAGAAATGACAAAATAATAGAAATGAAAACGCCACATACAACGACGCACAAAAACAGATCTGCACGAAAACCCTGAACGAAAGATCAAAAACAATATTAAAGCACCGGAATCGGAGGAAACCTTGCATGGACGGGATTTGATAACAATGTAACCGTTCTTGCGGATGGTACCAGCCTGCTGAGGGTAGGTTTTTGAAGCTCCAGCGTCGGCTTTTGACTCGAAGTGGTGCTCCTCGTCAGACATGACTACAGTCCGCAGAGAGAGAGAGAGCTTCAGATAAGAGAATTCACGGAGAGAAAATGGGAGAAGAGAAAAGGGGAATAAAAGGGTTATGGAAGCCTTAAGTATATATGTTGGGGAACTAGGGTTTTGTTGAATTGTGACGTAAGATGAGGCTGCTGATTCATTGCGTACAAACAACGCGGTTTGATAAACACATTCGCATGTGCGTAGAAATCAAATCATTTTTTTTACATAATTTTTTTTTACTAATTTTCATTATTAAATTAAAAAATAAATTATACTTCAGAAAATTGAAAAATAAAATATTTTATTTTATTTTATTTTTTAATACGAAATCTAATATTAACCAATATAATCAGAAATTCATATAATTTTATTGAAAATATTAAAAGAATTTGATTATATGAAAAATTTTCTTATTTAACTATCTATTATAAAAACTAAAATTACTGGATAACGGATGATTGTCATAAAAATAATAATTAAAACTATTGTGAACTGTATCAAACAAATTTTAATAGAAATGGTAGGTTTAAACCAATCAAATTTTGTTCATACAAAGTATAGTACAGATAATATAATCGTCGCTCATGAAATTATTCATACTATGAAGAGGAAGATTAGAATGAAGAAAATGATTGATTGTTAAAATTGACTTAGAAAAACTATATGATAAACTGAATTTGGAGTTTTTTAAAGGAGATTTTAGTCCTTATTAAAATTTCAAATGAGATTGCCGGTCTTGGTAATCATGAATTGCATTTTTTTCAGTGTTTATGCAGGTTTGTTGGAACGAGGAGCTCTCTCATGAGTTCAAACTAACTAGAGGGTGAGGCAATGTGACCCTATATCCTCTTATATCTTTGTTCTATGTATATAATAACTTTTTTATGAAATTGTTGCAACTATCGAAAAAGGATATTGGAAACCTAATGAACTAAATAAACATGGGCCAAACATTTCTCATTTGCTTTTCGCGGATGACATCTTACAGTTTGCAGAAACTTCCTCTAGTTAAGTATTGATAATGAGATGAATGTTTGCTAAAATTTTAATAGCTTTGGGTAGATGGTGAATTTACTGAAAATAAAATTTCATTTTTCTAAAAAAGTCTCCCATATAATCAGCAGAAAATTGAGTTGAGATTTTGGTGTGCATATAAGTTCTGATCTTGGAATTTACCTTGGGATGCCATTATTACATAAACAAGTA
The DNA here is from genome assembly GCF_054855325.1 of Carica papaya. Classification (NCBI taxonomy): domain Eukaryota; kingdom Viridiplantae; phylum Streptophyta; class Magnoliopsida; order Brassicales; family Caricaceae; genus Carica; species Carica papaya. Next base: position 9,293,970 of record NC_142310.1, on the reverse strand, counting down.
ACTAGGGAGACTTATTGCAAGATTTTAGAGAATGTACAATATAAGTTTGACAGCTGGACTACCAAACACTTGGTTTTGAGAAGGAGAATAACTCTAGTTAAGCATGTTATTGCCTTCATGCCCATGTATGCCATGTAAACGACCCCCTTTTGCTTTCAGTTTGTTCTACAATATTGAACAAAAATACAAGAATTTCATTTGGGGAAGGGACAACACAGAAAAAAGTATCAGTTTAATTAAGTAGAAATCTCTTTGCCAACCTTTTGACAGAGGGTGATAGACCTTTATAATATGAGAAGAGTTAATGATATGTTTTATATGAATTTGAATTGGGAACTCATTTATAATAGAAAGAGTTTTTGGGGTTCAAATTTTAAGAACCTGTATAGTTGATAGATCATTAATGTGCGGTATAATAATTTAATGATTTTTTTTTATTTGAATAACTTACAAATAGATGTTATAATTATTTGAGTAGTTTGTAGTAGTGGATTATTTCTCTATTTTTTTTAGATTTTTCAAACAACTGATTTTGTGGTTTTTAACGGTTGAAAATTTTTCTTCCCGTTTTACCCTGATAATTATTTGTTAATTCTTGTTTTACCTTTAACCAAAATTTGTTTTTCTTATACCTAACCCTGTTATTCTTTCTTTGTCGCCGCTTGCTTCTCCTCTTCTCCTCTGCTTCTGCTTCCGTATTCTGCTCCTACTTCTGCTTCTTCTTGTTGCGAAAAGCTGTTTTTGCTTCTATTTGCTTATCCTCCTACCCTTATTCTGCTTATGTTTGTTGCGCGAGTCACCACTGGTGTTAACTTACTTCACTAAACACAACAATAATCAAGGTATGTACTGATTAATTTTTTTTTTTTTTTAACGAAAATGGCTTTATAATTATTTTAAAATGTGTCTACTTGATCAATGAAGCATGATTTTGTACCCAGTTTGTTACCTAGCCTATTCAGTCTTTTGCTTAAAAATCCGTATTGAGACTTTTTGCTGGGAACGGAGTGCATGTATTTGAGAGAGGAAATGATTAAAGTAGTTTCAGAATGTCGACCATTAAAGCAGTTTTCCAACTAGTTTATAGCCATTTCTCCCTCACTCTCCTCTCTCTCTCTCTTTCTCTGCTCATATTGTTCCAATCTGAATCAACTTTGCCTCTTCTATTTGAGAGGGGAAATGATATTTCTCCTGTTAGCTTGGTATTCCATGTCACTATTGGATATTGTGGATGTTGGGAATTTTTTGTGAGGATTTACACATTTTAGTATTTCACGATATTCACATCTCAAAAAAATATGAAAGGTGTAACAAATGCTCAGTAAAGTGGAAACAAAGATGCTGATATGTGTGCATGCATGTGTATAATGAATCAGTATGCATAAAAAATTAAAGAGTTATACAGAAGGGAGAAAGTTACTCCCTTGATATATAGTTCATAAACTTGACCAGAAAAGAAAAGGAAAAAAAAAAGAAATAAGAAGAGCAGAGAAGCAGTAATGAGATGATTTAAAATTAGGGGTGGAAGTGGCGGTTGTTGCTGCTGGAATCCTCATTTTCTCTATCAACCACATCTTTAACCAATTTAGGTGTTTAGCTCTACAATTTAGGTGTATTTAGCTCTACAATAAGAAGCCGGATGCAGAAATTTGACCAGTATATCTAAGTTTGATTGGTTCATCACTTCCAAAATCAATTCATCACTTCCACTATCACTTCCAGCCCCACTCTCAAGTGGTTGAAACCAGTTCTCAAGCTTTAGCAAATACACTCTTTATGCTTTCAAGATTCATTTTGTCAGATCTCCAATTTGAACTCGTCACATATCAAGGCTAGTTGCTTTTAGAAATAGAAAACAAAAAAAAAAAACAATAAGTTTTGTAATAAGTTGTGGAACTCGTTGTGCAGGAGTGAGGGCTAATTGGCACACAAAGTCTGTAAATCTTTAGTGCTTGTTTGTGAGTTTATATTTCATTGCTCAGGAGGAGTTAGAACTAGTTGACACACAAAATTAAGGAATTTTCAGAAATTGTTGCTCAAGATAGTGAAGGTTAGTTGTTTAACAAAAGTTGCGAATGTTTAGAATTCATTGTTTAACAGGGTGAAAGTCAGTTGCCACATAAAATTTGAGAACTTCCAGAGCTAGTTGCTCAAGGTACGAGGGTTAGTTATCTTGTAAAAGTTAAGAACCCTTTAACTTCATTCGACTAAGAGTTGATCTCATAGACGTTTTGATTTATTCAAACCTTGGTTCAAGCTCACTACAAGGGGTGGTTTGTCTAATTCATCAAGTTCCAAATTTTTAGTTTTTGTTTTAGCTTTTCATTTAATTTAGTTTACTTGTAAGGTCAGCAAAACAACATCAACAAGTAGCAAAACAAGAAAAAGGCCCCAAAGATTAAACAGTTAACTGAAGATTATATGTTAGAAGCCCATTCCAATATTTTCTTATTTAAACTTTAAAGCTAAAACAAAAGTGTACATGTAAAGTAGAAAATGAGAGTAGAACTCTAAGGAACAAAATTTGTAACCCCAAAAACAAGTAAAATGGAAAAAAAGGAAAACTAGATTAAGAAACCCAACTGCCAGCAAGCCAAAAAGAACATAAACAGGAAAAAAAAGACCTGTTAAAGAGACAGAGATCGACAGAATGTCAGTTCTTCTTTTCCTCTACTGTTTTCTTCTTAGCTGTTGCTTGTGAATACAGGAAAGTTCCAAATATGGCAATAGCTAATCCAAGTGCATTCAAAGGCCTAGCAAGGTTCCTAAAAACTAAAACAGTTGATACAATCACCACCACCCTCTTAATAGTGTTCCCAACTGAAAATGTTAAAGGACTAATTTCATCAAGCGCCTGGTAAGATTATTGGTTATATAGATGGTAAAATATCCCAGACAGCAGCACCCATAAATAAAAAGTGGATGATTTTTCTACTGATTTAATTACTTTATGATACCCCTAAATCCATTGTGACCCTTCAACAAAAACTGCAACTGAAAACAGGTTAAGCAATGAGATTATACTGATCCAATCATACAAGTTCAATCCATTAACTTCCTTGAAATTCTGCAAACTCCTCTTGGAATAAATGTTCCTTAAAACAAACCCCACATTACTAATCAATGCACCCCACAAGCCTTAAAAATTGAAGGACACTTCAGTAATTGCAGCTAGAGAGCAACGTAGGAGTGAGAGAGAGACATATTAAAAAATTATGCGTACATATATATTTAATAAACAAAGATTATTGGGGGTAGTAGGTAGCGGTGGAATGTAATGGAAGATCCTTGGCAATCTCCATTGAAAAAATTTGTTCCTTGTTTAATACTTGTGAAACATGGATTGGTTAGTAGCATTACTTTCTTTTTTGTGTTATTTTTATGGCTATACTTTTCTCCTAATTTCATGCCACCCAATCATTCACTAAACTCTCTCATACTCTGCAACACTTCACCTCATCAAGATGTCATATAAATATAAGAGTCTGCAGCCTTTTTAATGACAGAGAGAGATCCTACATTTATTTATTCTCTCCATTTCACGCGTGGCAAGCAACTTTCATTGCTTTTTGCATGGAATGAAAAATTTGAAAAAATTTTATTTGGAAAAATTTAGCCATAGGCATAAATTTATTCTCTCATAATTTTGCCATATGTATAAATTTTACTTGAAAAAATTTGATTCACTACTAATTAAAGAATTTAGAATATGATTTGCTTTAACTGTTAAAAGTAAATAAGCCTCTTACTCTTGTTTTCTGTTAAAACTTATTCTTATTTTATGTTTTCTCATAAGGTAAGAAAAATGGATCTTACAAAACATGTAGCTATTTTAGTGGGGTATTTTGTCATGCTTGTTGCGATTTATATTCATAAAAGGAGAAAGCTTCAACTTACTAAGGAATTACGACTAGAGAGAGAGAAAGTTCGAGATAAGCTGATGAAAAACTTGGTCTCAAGTGAGTTTTGTCGATATATCATCAGGATAAGAGCTCAAACCTTTATGAATTTATGTCGTTTGCTAGTTATAAATGGAACAAGTTGCCAAGACCCTTTACCTATTAGGACACAATGAGAGAAATCGAGTTCCATCTTGGTATTTTTGACAATCCAGCAAGATGACAAGTCACAATTTTCATACTGTGCTATAATGTATAGTACAAATAGTAGATAAATTTCTTATTCAGTCATATGGATTACAAGTGCATTCGGAAATAACCAACAATCTTAGATTCTTTCCATATTTTAAGATAAATATATAAGTTATTTAATTTATAATTTTTCATAACTTCTAAGTTTGATTACTTTTTTTTAAATAAGTATAAGTTTAACTAATTAGAGAATAATTAATTTCAGGATTGTGTTGGTGCAATTAATGGAACGCATATACGTGTGAAAGTGTATAAAAGTGATGCCCTAAGGTTTCGTGGGAGAAAAGATTACCCCACAAAAAATTTATTACAGCTTGTACATTCGATTTGGAATTCTCATACGTTCTAGTCGGGTGGGAGGGGACCGTATCAGATTCAAGAATATTAAAGGATGCATTAAACAGACTTAGGGATCCTTTAGTTATTCCCGAAGATAATTAAAATATATTGAATTTGAATGTATAATGTACAAGTCCAAAGAAAAAGTTATAACTCAAATTATTTATTATTTATAGGTAAATTCTAACTTGAGAATGCTGGTTTCACGTTGCGGGTTGGAATAATTACTTCATATAGGGGAGAACGGTACCATTTGAGTGAATATTCAAGAAATCCAGCACGCAATGTACGTGAGCTATTTAATCTTCGTCATGTTTTATGTAATGCAATTGAACGTGCTTTTGGAGTTCTTAAGAAATGTTTTCCAATTATTCTAAGCTCTACTGAACCTCATTATCGTATCAAGCCTCTTAATCGCATTATATTTGCTTGTTGCATTTTGCACAACTACTTACAGGTAAAGAAGCCAAATGATGAACTTTTAGTAGAGGTTGATGAAGTTCAGCACGTTTATCATGATGAACCAAGTCAATCTAACGTTAGGGATAATATTGAAGAAACAAGGAGGGGGGAAGCTGTAACGGCCCCGGAATTTTAAAATGAATTGTATATTAAAAATATCAAATGCGGAAGCGAAGTCAAAAATTGGATTAACATCCCTTACACTAAAACCCAAAAACGTACTTACAAAATATAAAAGATCAACTACCTAAAGGAGAAACTTGAAAGTAAAAGCTACGAATATGACTATGGGGTCTTTAGGTGTCCCATTCGTCGTCCTCCTGCGGAACCGGCTCGGGAACAATGTCTTCCTGATCTGAAATGATTAAATAAGGAATGAGCTACACTACCCCAGTAAAGACATCACGATATCTCACCGTCACGGAGATAAAGGTGGGTAGAAAACACAAAAAGACCAATGGAGCATAATTTACAACAAATCCTTTTATCAATAATAAAATCTTTATCATTCACTTATCTCGGTGAAATTCATAAAACAATATACGAAAACAATAACATCATCATTATCATGAAATCATATATAAACTGTATAACATAATACTTATCAAGCCTTTCGTAATTCAATCGTTACACAATATATTTTCTTCATTTACCAGCCCACTAGTATCCATGGGGATCCATAGGAGTCCCGCTACCCGTTAACCCTTAACACTTGAAATTATATTCCAGGGCCGTCCCCATACCCCGTCTGGTATGGGCGCCAAAACTATAAACCTCATTAGCCCGTCCGGTATGAGGGTGAAACGGGCCGTCCCCATACCCCGTCCGGTATAGGCGTCAAAACACATAAGATCTCCATACCCCGTCCGGTATGGGAGACCACAATCCCGGTAGGGTTCCCTACGGACCCGGTCCGTCCACCATCTCCCAGGATATCTAGTCAGGCTGACCACATTATGCAATTACCCATTTACATAATCTATCATTGTCTTTTCCCTCAGTCAGCATCATCAATCCACATACAAACAAGCAAAACAGTAATTTATGCCAAACAGACAACATACAGCATAAATATCCAGTCATTCAATTCATAATCAATAAAACAGTACAATATGCACACGAAACTATAAAATGAAAACATCAAACCTCATACTGCATTTAAAACTGTAAAACATGTCAAATAACAGTTAACCGACAAACAAACTAGACTCGGGCTCCATTAGCGACCCTAAGTAATTTCACACATTCGTTGATTCATGAAATACCGTTTTATCATTTATTAAACTTTAAAACTGTGATAGGAAATAGGGTGAGGGGTCCTTACTTGTTTCGGGGTCCGAACACGGTTTCACAGTGCGCCTGCAGGCTGTCCCTAATTTTCCCTGAATTTTTCCCGGGGAACTGAAACGCACTACTGGTACCTGCACGTGTTCCAAAAAATTCCAAATTAGGCCCAGGGTCCCTTTCGGCCAATATCGCAATTCCGGCACGGCGGTTCCGCCGTGCTCCGGCGACGGTGCCGCCGCTTGCGGTCGTTTCCGGCCGAATTCGGCCACACTCGCATTGGTTCCTGCGATAAAACAACCCTACGGCCCTCGGGGGGCCGAAAATTTACGGAAAACCGAAGCTTACCGGCGGCGGTGCTCTCGGGTGCGGTGGCTCTCCGGTGAAGTTCGTGTTTTGGTGATTCGGTTTCGATCAACCTGTAGAGAAAAGAATGGCGATCACGGTGGTATAAAAATTGCATTAAACGGAGGCCGGGAAGGGCCTCATCGGAGGAAAAAATCGAGGAGGGGCGCGGCGGCGCCGCTGGGCTTCGGCCGTGTTTTCCGGCCGTTTGGCCGGGATTTTGGTTCCGATTTGGCCACAGGAGAAATCAGCGTGGAAAAACGAGTTGGGGGTATGAAATTTACCTCGATCGGCAGTCGGAAATCCCTCCAGTGCGGCGGCAGGTGGCGGCGGTCGGCTTCTGGTTCGTCTTCTTCGGCGAGGGCAAGCGGCTAGGGTTTTTTGGTCTGGTGTGGGGGTCTTATTTATACCCTTTTGCCTTTTGATCTCAGCTGTCTATTTTGATTTAATCTGGGCCATCCGTTTTTGATTGAATCTGGGCCGTCTGTGCGATTGCATCTGTGTCGTCCGATCGCACGTTTGATCTGAGTCGTCCGATCGCGCATACGCAGATCGCCAACGTGGCCCGTCCCGGATTGACGTGGTCTTGCCACGTGGCAGGTCCCGGTTGGCCGGGACTGCTGACTGGGTCTGCTGACGTGGCTGCTGACGTGCCCCCCCCCCCCCTTTTTTTTTTTTTTTTCTTTTTCTTCTTCAATTTTCCGGGCGCTACAACTCTCCCCCTTTAAAGAAATTTGGTCCCCAAATTTGCCTCGCTACTCTTGATCGAATAGATGGGGATATTGAGCCCTAAATTCTGATTCCAGTTCCCAAGTAGCCTCCCTGGGCGTGTGGTTCTGCCACACGACTTTTACAAATGATATTTCCCGGTTGCGGAGTATTCTGCTCTCTCGGTCCGTGATACCGACCGGTACTTCTTCATAAGACAAGTCATCTTGGAGTGGAAGCGGTTCATGAGCCAAGACATGAGAAGGGTCCGGATTGTACTTACGTAGCATAGATACGTGAAACACATTATGAACCCGGGAGAGCTCAGGAGGCAGTGCAAGTCTGTAGGCAGTGGTACCAATCTTGTCTAAGATTTCAAAGGGTCCAATATATCTGGGGTTTAATTTTTCCCTCCTGCCGAACCTACTAATTCCCTTGAAGGGGGTGACTTTAAGAAACACCCGGTCGCCTTTCTCAAAGGCCAGGTCTCTCCTCCGAGTATCAGCATAACTCTTCTGCCTACTCTGAGCTGTCTGGATGTTCTTCTTGATCTTGACTATCTTGGACGTGGTTTCTTCTACCAAATCCGGGCCAAACAATTTTCTATCGCCCACTTCCTCCCAACAAATCGGTGACCTGCACGGACGCCCGTATAGCGCCTCGTATGGGGCCATGCCGATGCTTGCTTGGTAACTGTTGTTGTAAGCAAACTCTATCAGGGGTAGGTGGTCGTCCCAATTGCCCCCGGAGTCAAGGACACAAGCTCGGAGCATATCCTCCAGCGTACGAATTGTCCTCTCTGATTGTCCATCGGTTTGGGGGTGGAAGGCAGTACTAAGAGACAGCTTTGTTCCCATAGCTTGCTGGAAACTATTCCAAAACCGAGAAGTGAATCTGGGATCCCTGTCGGATACCACTGTTACTGGAACTCCATGCAGTCTGACTACCTCCTGGATATACATTCTTGCCAACTTGTCCAAAGGATCAGTCATTCTGATGGCCAGGAAGTGGGAAGACTTAGTGAGTCGGTCAACAATTACCCATATAGCATCATGTCCCGATCGTGCCTTGGGTAGTCCCGATACGAAGTCCATGGTGATGTGTTCCCACTTCCACTCTGGAATCGGTAAAGGCTGAAGTAACCCGCCCGGGCGTTGATGTTCTGCTTTGACCTGTTGATATACCAAGCACTTAGATACAAAGTCGGCTATATCTCTCTTCATCCCATTCCACCAGAACCGAGGTCGCATAGTTTGGTACATTTTCGTACTTCCTGGATGCATGGCGAACCTTGAACTATGGGACTCTGTCATGATGTCTCTTTTTAACTCACTGTCGTCTGAGATACACACTCTGTCCTTGAAACGAATCAATCCGTCGGCAGAGATCTGAAATTCTGAGCTCACTCCCTGTTCTGTATCCTTCTTGTGGGTTACTAGGGCGGGGTCGACTGACTGGGCTTCCTTTATTCTTTGGATTAACTCGGGTTGGACTGCTAGGTGGCCCAAACATGTGACTCTCTTCAGATCTCGCAGGCGAACCTGCTGTGTAGCCCCAATGGACCTACATTCTGAAACCATCAGATGGGCTAGGGTGCCTGCACTTTTCCTGTTGAAGGCATCGGCCACTACGTTGCCCTTACCTGGATGGTATAGGATGTCACAATCATAGTCCTTGAGGAGTTCCATCCACCTTCTCTGACGCATGTTGAGATCCTTCTGAGTGAAGATGTGCTTCAAACTCTTATGATCGGTGTAGATCTGAAAGGTCTCTCCATACAAATAATGGCGCCAGGTTTTCAAGGCGTGTATGATTGCGGCAAGCTCCAAGTCATGGGTAAGATAGTTCTTCTCATGATTCTTTAGCTGTCTAGACCCATATGCTATAACATTTCCATGCTGCATTAGGACACAACCCAGGCCCAGATAGGAGGCATCATTATAAACTGTGTACCCTCCTGATCCACTCAGTAGAGCCAGCACTGGTGCGGTAGTCAGTCGCTTCTTCAACTCTAAAAAACTCTTTTCGCAGTTCTCGTTCCATTCAAACTTTGCATTCTTCTTTGTGAGTCGAGTTAGAGGAGCTGCTAGACTAGAGAACCCTTCGACAAACCGGCGGTAATAACCTGCCATTCCTAGGAAACTGCGAATTTCCTTAACTGTTGTCAGCCTTTCCCAACCAAGTACCGCTTCAACCTTTTCGGGGTTCACCGACACCCCTTCCTTCGATATAACATGTCCTAGGAAGGCGGTTTGCTCGAGCCAAAATCCACACTTGCTCAACTTCGCATACAACTTCTTTTCCCTGAGTACCTGTAGGACTTGGGCAAGATGATGAGCATGTTCTTCCCTACTTTTTGAGTAGACTAAGATATCATCGATGAACACGATGACAAATTGATCCAAGAATTCTCTGAAGATCCTGTTCATTAGATCCATAAAGATGGTCGGAGCGTTGGTTAGCCCAAACGGCATAACCAGGAACTCAGTGTCCGTACCTGGTTCGGAATGCCGTCTTGGGGATGTCTTCTGCTATCACTTTTACCTGATGGTAACCTGATCGTAGATCTATTTTAGAAAAGACCTGTGCACCATGCAACTAATCGAAAAGGTCATCAATCCGGGGAAGAGGGTACTTGTTCTTAATTGTTACCTTGTTTATCCTTCTGTAATCAATGCACAGTCTCAACATTCCATCCCCTTTCTTTGCAAAAGTAACCCCGGCACCCCATGGGGAAATGCTGTGTCTAATGAAGCCACTGTTTTATAGCTCAGTGATCTGTTTCCTTAGTTCTTCCATCTTGATGCGGCTCATTCGGTAAGGAGCTACCGAGATGGGCTGGGTTCCTGGCTGTAAGTCTATGGTGAACTCGACCTTTCTGTCCCCTGGTAGACCAGGCAGTTCATCCGGAAATACGTCTGGAAAGTCTCGGACTACTGGAATCTCTTGGATACAAACTTCTTTCTTGGGTTTACCTAGTTAGAGAAAATACAAGATTAAGGCACTGGGAATTAAGAAAAAAAAAGGATTTGCCATTAGGGGAGATCAGTACCGAATAATTTTATTAACTTGTAAAAGGCTCCTCGTTGGGAGGATTAAATACAATCTTTTTGTTAAAGCAGTCTATGGTGGCGTGATACGCCGCTAGCCAATCCATTCCTAGGATTACATCAAAATTCCCTGTGTCTAACCCTATCAGGTCTACCCTCAATTTCCTATCTGCTATCTCCACGGCACATGCCCTGTAGACAACCTCTCCTAGCAATGTCTCCCCCCCAGCGGTAGATACAAGCAATGATGAATCAAGTCTATCAGGTGATACACAAATTTTGGAAGCAAGAACATGTGAAATAAAAGAATGTGATGCACCAGTATCAAACAAAACATGAGCAATGTGGCCAGAGATAGTATACATACCATGTACCACGTCCGGGTCTGCGTTGGCATCCTTCTGGGTAAGGTTGTAAACTCTGCCCTGGATTGGAGGCCTCCCTTGATTCTGGTTCCTAGGGCACTCCCTTGCATAGTGCTGGGTACTGCCGCATATGCGACAGGTGTTGTTGAGGCGGTAGTAGGGTCGATCCCCATGATCCCTGCCGCAGTACTGGCAGATCTTCCCACGTGCTGCCCCCGTAGCCTGAGGAGGGGCATGGACGGCGGGTCTGGGCCTCTTACTGGGTTGGACAGGCATGGTAGGTGCTGGCCTGCGGAGCGGGGTTGAGGGTCGGGAACTTCCCGCTAGCTGAGGGCGGGTGTCGAAGCTCCTTTCTATGATCTGCGCCTTTGCCAGGACTGCCGAATATGTCTCGAGCTCCATCACCAGTAAGTGCTGTCTGATCTCCGGGCGGAGACCCCACTGGAATTTCCTGGCCTTTCGGCCCTCATCCAACAATGTCTCCGGGGCATGTCGGCCCAGCTCCAGGAACTTACGGGCATACTCCGACACTGTCATATTTCCCTGGACCAATTGAGCAAATTCCATTTCCTTTAGATGTTGGATGTGTTTAGGGAGATACTCCGCATGGAAAGCCGCTAGGAACTGCTCCCAAGTAACTGGTGTAGGCAGGGTGGCCCGCTTGAGCTCCCACCAGCGTACTGCTTCCCCTACCAGCATGTAGGAGGCAATGGCAGCCCTCTGCTCAGGAACTACTCCCAGGGTCTCGAAAGCTCTCTCAGTCTCTGCCAGCCAGTATTGGGCCTCTTCGAAAGAGGATCCCCCTGAAAAAGTAGAAGGGTTCAGTCTTCTGTACCTCTCTATGAAGCCGGGATCGATCAAAGAAGGAGCGGGGTCCCGAGGTAGAGGGATTGGGGTCGGCTGAGGGTGAACTGGGGGACCCTGTGGTGGCGCCTGTTGATGTGGTGGGGGCACTGGAATGTGCTGTGGCGGCACCTGTTGGTACTGTGGCTGTGGTACCAGGTTGTACCGTGGCTGTGGTGCCGGGTGGTACTGTGGAGGAACAGGCTCCTGCCGGGGTGGCTCGGGATCAGCCTGCTGTAGCGGGGGCTCAACCTGCGCTAGCGGAGGAGGTCCCGGTAACTCCCTTCTCTCCTCTTACCTTCGCTGGGCAGCTACGAGAGCCTCCACCATCTCGAATAGTCCATCTAAATCTTTCCGAAGTGAATTATCTGGGGCCGCTCGGTTTAGTGGGGGCCTTCCTCTCCTCATTCCCGTGTACCTGTATTCACAAGGAATGATTGAGTAACGATATATCGGTGAGTATTTCTCTAAGGCACTATTGTGTAAGGGATGGGTCCGAGGAAATGCGGCTCTGATACCAACTGTAACGACCCCGGAATTTTAAAATGAATTGTATATTAAAAATATCAAATGCGGAAGCGAAGTCAAAAATTGGATTAACATCCCTTACACTAAAACCCAAAAACGTGCTTACAAAATATAAAAGATCAACTACCTAAAGGAGAAACTTGAAAGTAAAAGCTACGAATATGACTATGGAGTCTTTAGGTGTCCCCTTCGTCGTCCTCCTGCGGAACCGGCTCGGGAACAATGTCTTCCTGATCTGAAATGATTAAATAAGGAATGAGCTATACTACCCCAGTAAAGACATCACGATATCTCACCGTCACGGAGATAAAGGTGGGTAGAAAACACAAAAAGACCAATGGAGCATAATTTACAACAAATCCTTTTATCAATAATAAAATCTTTACCATTCACTTACCTCGGTGAAATTCATAAAACAATATACGAAAGCAATAACATCATCATCATCATGAAATCATATATAAACTGTATAACATAATACTTATCAAGCCTTTCGTAATTCAATCGTTACACAATATATTTTCTTCATTTACCAGCCCACTAGTATCCATGGGGATCCATAGGGGTCCCGCTACCCGTTAACCCTTAACACTTGAAATCATATTCCAGGGCCGTCCCCATACCCCGTCCGGTATGGGCGCCAAAACTATAAACCTCATTAGCCCGTCCGGTATGAGGGTGAAACGGGCCGTCCCCATACCCCATCCGGTATAGGCGCCAAAACACATAAGATCTCCATACCCCGTCCGGTATGGGAGACCACAATCCCGGTAGGGTTCCCTACGGACCCGGTCCGTCCACAATCTCCCAGGATATCTAGTCAGGCTGACCACATTATGGAATTACCCATTTACATAATCTATCATTGTCTTTTCCCTCAGTCAGCATCATCAATCCACATACAAACAAGCAAAACAGTAATTTATGCCAAACAGACAACATACAGCATCAATATCCCAGTCATTCAATCCATAATCAATAAAAGAGTACAATATGCACACGAAACTATAAAATGAAAACATCAAACCTCATACTGCATTTAAAACTGTAAAACATGCCAAATAACAGTTAACCGACAAACACACTAGATTCGGGCTCCATTAGCGACCCTAAGCAATTTCACACATTCGTTGATTCATGAAATACCGTTTTATCATTTATTGAACTTTAAAACCGTGATAGGAAATAGGGTGAGGGGTCCTTACTTGTTTCGGGGTCCGAACACGGCTTCACAGTGCGCCTACAGGCTGTCCCTAATTTTCCCTGAATTTTTTTCGGAGAACTGAAACGCACTACTGGTACCTGCACGTGTTCCAAAAAATTCCAAATTAGGCCCAGGGTCCCTTTCGGCCAATATTGCAATTCCGGCACGGCGGCGGTTCGCCTCGGGTTGGCCGTTTTCGGCCGTTTCCGGCTGAATTCGGCCACACTCGCATTGGTTCCTGCGATAAAACAACCCTACGGCCCTCGGAGGGGCGAAAATTTACGGAAAACCAAAGCTTACCGGCGGCGGTGCTCTCGGGTGCGGCGGCTCTCCGGTGAAGTTCGTGTTTTGGTGATTCGGCTCCGATCAACCTGTAGAGAAAAGAATGGCGATCACGGTGGTATAAAAATTGCATTAAACGGAGGCCGGGAAGGGCCTCATCGGAGGCAAAAACCGAGGAGGGGCGCAGCGGCGCCGCTGGGCTTCGGCCGTGTTTTCCGGCCGTTTGGCCAGGATTTTGGCTCCGATTTGGCCACCGAGAAAATTAGCGTGGAAAAACGAGTCGGGGGTATGAAATTTACCTCGATCGGCAGTCGAAAATCCCTCCGGTGCGGCGGCGGGTGGCGGCAGTCGGCTTCTGGTTCGTCTTCTTCGGCGAGGGCAGGCGGCTAGGGTTTTGTGGTCTGGTGTGGGGGTCTTATTTATACCCTTTTGTCTTTTGATCTCAGCCGTCTATTTTGATTTAATCTGGGCCATCCGTTTTTGATTGAATCTGGGCCGTCCGATCGCACGTTTGATATGGGTCGTCCGATTGCGCATACGCGGATCGCCAACGTGGCCCGTCCCGGATCGACGTGGTCTTGCCACGTGGCAGGTCCCGGTTGGCCGGGACTGTTGACTGGGTCTGCTGACGTGCCCCCCCCCCCCCCCCCCCCCCCCGCCCTTTTTTTTTTTTTTTTTTTTTTTTCTTTTTCTTCTTCAATTTCCCGAGCGCTACAGAAGCTATTAGAGATCATATAGCAGCTGATGTATGGGCTGCTTATAATGCTTGATTACATTTTGAACTAATGTGTTATTTATGATATTTGTATGGTTTATGATTTGTGAGATATTTTAAAGTTTTAATTAAATAATATAATTTAGAATTTGTATAGTATATGATTATATCTGTTGGTTATATCTATTTATATTGAATGATATATGACTTTATGATTATGTAATTATATATGTTGGTGTTATATGGTATATGATTATATCTGTTAGTGTTGTGCTATGTGTTTTAGAAAATGGCAAGGAGGAATAGATCTGCAGATGGAGGGAGCAACATTATTCATTGGACAGATGCTATGGATGATGTATTAGTAAATGCCTTTTACGATCAGCATGTGTTGGGTCGTAGATTTAGCGGAACATTCACCACATAAGCTATTTATTGCATTGTGGATCAAGTGAGGAATGCATATCCAAACATGGCCATTGATAAAGAGCGGATTCATAATTACATCAAAAATTTGAAAAGACAATTCTCCAAATGGTATGACATTTTCAAACACAGATTGAGTTATTTTCCTTAGAATCCAACAATTGAAAGATTTAAAGCATAAGAGGAGATGTGGCAGTAATTACTAGAGGTAAATCACCTAATTTATCACATGTTTGTATTATTTTATGTGGTTTAAATATTACTATATTATTTCATCTAAGGCTTAATCAAAAGTAGCAGAACTGAAGAACAAACGTGTGCGGAGTTACAACAAAATGTTGAAAATGTTTGGAAGGGATAGAGCTAATGGAACTAGTTATGAGACAACATTTTCCACTCAAGGACAAAGGAAGAGGAGTGCAATGAATATACAATGAGTACCGAGGAGGTTGACCATCAACTTACCCAAAATTTAGGTGGCAATTTCAATTTTGAGAGCATGAACCTGGTGAATGATGCTCCAACGCCCGAAGCTTCTACTTCACAACCCCAACAAGAATCACAATCTTCCTACAGACGGAAGAAATCGAAATGTTTACCTACTATCCCAGAGGAAGATTATATGGCTAAGCAACTTAGAGTGGTTGCAAAAGCAATCAAGAAAATTGCATCGAACGCACAAGTTTGTGTTCCAAGAAACCAACTGTATGAAGAGATTACTTGTTTGGGTCTCGATCCATATGTAGAAACAGAAGCTTATTTGCTTTTTATGAGGGATTCAACCTTGGCTGCTACTTTTGTAGAATGTCCTCCTGCTGTTGCTAAGTATAGTCTGGACTTCAAAACTTTGTGAACAATATTGGAAAATAAATGTTTAGTATAAAACTATTTTTTTGTTATTTACTATTTAATTTATGTTGAATTTGTAGTTGGAGTGATTTAACGGGTATTGTATTTTCAAAGTTCTTAAATTTATGTGACTATACATTTCTTCTTATATATATATTTTTAAAAATTGATTGCATACATATTTAAAAAAAGGATCATTGAAATTAGTAAAGTGATTGAATGTCCGCACTTATTTAATTATTTAAAAATCAGTAAATTTAAAAATTATACTTAATAAAAATTATTTATTTAATTTATTTATGTTATAGAAATGATAAAAATAACTATTATGTAATAGATAATTTGTTAGATATATTTTTTTAATTTATAATAATAAATAAAAAAAATTTAGTTTTAAATTAATTTTTTATAATAAGTATAAAAGATTTAAATAATTTTATAAATTAAATGATTTAATTATAAGTTAAATGAGTTTTTATTAGATTTTTTGCTTAAATAACTTAACTACAAGTTAAATAAGTTTTTGTTGAAATTAAATTTGCATTCTTCATAAAAAATTTATTTTTTGACATTTTAATAATTAAATTAAAATGAGTTTTTGTTAAAAATTAAATTTTTTTCTAGAAAATATTTTTTGATATTTAAAAAAAAATTCATTAAAAATTACTATTTAAATAATTTTATAAATTAAATAACTTAATTATGAGTTAAATAAGTTGATTGAATATAGTAATTATTTAATTATTTAAAAATTAGCAAAACTAAAAATTATTCTCAATAAAATTTATTTATTTAGTTTATTTATGTCATAAAAATGATAATACTAAATATTAAGGAGTAGATAATTTACTTTTTTTTTCAGTTTATAATCATAAATAAAATATTATAGTTTTAAATTAATTTTTTATATTAAATATTAAAAATTAAAATTTTATTCTTCATAACAAATTTAATTTAAATTTTTTTTAAAAAAAAATTCATTAAAAATTACAGTTTAAATAATTTTATAAGTTAAATGAATTTTTTTTCCTTATACATTTTCATTTAATATTACATACAATAAGATAGAAACAAATTGATAATTTCACTGAATATACAACCATATCATCTTATTAATCTAAATAAAACAGCAGTCATTACTATATATTAATACATAATTTTCACAAATATAATATAACTTAGTAATTACCATCCTTTGTAATTAACAAACCTTACTGTACATTAATTATCCATAAAAAAAAAATCAACTAAACACAGCATAAGAGGGTTATGGAAAGTTTGAAGTATTTATGTTGGGGAAGCTAGGATTTTGTTGAATTGTGATGTAAGATGAGGTTGTCGATTCATTGCGTACAAACAACGCCATTTGATAAACAAATATCTGCACGTGCATAGAAATCAAATCATCTTTGCACATAAGAAAAATGATGCTATCATTTTATTGGCATAAATTTTTTTACAAATTTTCATCATTAATTTAGAAAAACAATCATACTTCTTAAAGTTAAAAAATAAAATAAAATATTTTCTTTAATTTTCTTATGCAAAATCCAATATCAACCAACATGATCAGGAACTCACACAATTTTATTTAAAACATTAAAAGAATTTGATGATATAAAAACTCTTCTTACTTAACCATTTATAAAAAATAATAGAAACTAAGATCATTAGCTAACAGAGGATGGTCATAAAAAATGATAACAAAAAATAATGTGAACCGTATCAAACAAATTTTAGTAGAAGTGGTGGGTCTGAACCAATTAAGTTTTGTTCCTGCAAGATATATTACAAATAATATAGTCCTTGCTCATGAAATTATTTATACTATGAAGAGGAAGACTGGAATGAAGGGAATGATGGTTGTTAAAATTAACTTAGAAAAAACATATGATAAATTGAATTTGGAACTTTTTAAAGGAGACTCTAATCCTTGCTAGAATTTCAAATGAGATGGTCGGTCTTGGTAATCATAATTTGCATTTCTTTAGTGTCTATGCCGGTATAGTAGAACGAGGTGCTCTCTCATGAGTTCAAGCCAACAAGGAGGATGAGACAATGTGATTCTCTATTCCCTTACATCTTTGTTCTATGTATAGAATAACTTTCTCATAAAATTGCTGCAGCTGTTGAAAAAGGAGATTGAAAACCTATAAAACTAAGTAGACATGGGCCAAACATTTCTCATTTGCTTTTCACGGATGATATCTTGTTGTTTGCAGAAGCTTTCGCTCGTTAAGTCTTGATAATGGGATGAGTGCTTGCTGAATTTTCAATAGCTTTGGACAGAGGGTGAATCTTGAAAACAAAAGTTTATTTTTCTAAAAATATCTCCAAGACAATCAGCAGACAATTGAGTCAAGATCTTGGTGTGCATATGAGTTATGATCTTGGAATTTACCTTGGGATGCCACTATTACATAAAGGAGTTATTATGGAGACTTATTGCAAGATTTTAGCGCATGTACAACATAAGTTTGACAGCTGGACTACCAAACACTTGGTTTTGGGAGGGAGAATAACTCTAGCTAAGCATGTTATCGCCTTTATACCTATGTATGTCATGTAAAACGACCCCCCCTTCCTTCCAATTTGTTGGGCAAGATTGAAAAAAAAAATGTAGGAATTTTTTTTGGGGAGGGGACAACACAAAGAAAAGTATCAGTTTAATTAAGTAAAAATCTCTTTACCAGCCTTTTGATAGAGGACGAATAGACCTTTGTAATATAAGAGGAGTTAATGATATGTTTCATATGAAGTTAAATTGAGAGCTCATTTTTAATCTAAAGAGCTTCTGGGTTCTAGTTCTAATGAGCAAATATGAAGTGACCGAGACAATTCCTCATATGATTAAAGGTAGGAATGGTTCTCGTTCATGGAAGGCAATGGTAAAGATTTGGATTAATATGCTACAAGGTATCCAATGGACAATCAACAAAGGCGTTTATATCAGGTTTTGGCTTGATAAATGGGTAGATGGATTAGATGAGTTGATTAAATACTCATATTAAGAAGTTTTAGATAGCCATTAGAATAGAAATAATGAATCTTTTGTTCTTCAAAATGGTAGCTGGAATTGGGAAGAATTCAATGTTCTTCTCCCATACTATGTGCTGTGTAAGATAACTGCAATGGTTTCATTGACAATTAATGGTGGCGATGATGATTTTTGTTAAGCATTTATGCCTACATGGAGATTTTAATATTAGTTTGACTTATGAGGCCTTACATGTTCAGAATTAGAGCGATTGGAGCCTAGACTGGAGACAAGTATGGAAGTGAAAGGGTCCTTCTCGCATATGCATGTTTCTACGACTGGTTATGAGTGATCGTTTGATGACCAATCATGAAAGATTAAGATGACACTTAACTTCCAGTGATGCTTGCATTGTTTGAGGTATGTATTCAGAAACTATCTTACATGTTCTTAGAGATTGTATTGTTGCTAGACATGTGTCATGTAACGATCCCGAAAATTTAAAAAGGAAATGTATATAAAAATTTTGAGTGCGGAAGCAAAATAAAAAGTTCTGATTAATATCCCTTACACAATAACCGAAACATACTAACAATATGAAAGAATAAGTTAACTAAAGAAAATACTAGAAATGAAATAGTATAAGGAAAACTATAAAATATTTAGGCATCTACTCGCTGTCTTCCTGCGAAATGGGCTCGGGAACCAAGTCCTCCTGATCTGAAATAGTTAAGTAAGGAATGAGCTACACTAGCCCAGTAAAGACGTCACACTATATCACTGTCACAGAAGTAAAGGTTGGTAGAAAAACAAAAACGACCAATGAAGTACAATTTTTAACAAATTCATTAATCAATAATAAAACCCTTTACTGTCCACTTATCTCAGTGAGATTTATGAAAACGACCCATAGAAATAACAACATCAAAGATATCATGAATTCATACATATTCTGTAACATAGGACATGTCATACTTTTTTATTTCAATCATCAAACAACAATTACCCCCTTTTTATCAGCCTACCAGTATCCATGGGGATCCATAGGGGTCCCCGCTATACGTGAACCATTAACTTTAACAACTTGATTCCAGGGCCGTCCCCATACCCCGTCTAGTATGGGCACCAAAATAATAAACCTCAATATCTCGTCCGGTATGAGAGTGAAGCGGGCCGTCCCCATACCCCATCCGGTATGAGACAACATTCCCGGTAGGGTTCCTTATGAACCCAGTCCGTCCACCATTTCCCAGGATATCTAGTGAGGCTGTCAATTTATCCATTTATCAATTCACATACTGTAACATCCAAAATAATTTTTTCTATTTTATTTTCTTTTTTTATTTAATTTAATTTAAATTATTTTTTGTGAATATAAAAATATTAATAATGATAAAATTGGGTAAAAATATTATTTGAATTTAATTGAAATTGATTTTGGAAAAAAAAGGGTGAAAATTTGGATTCTGAGGGTATTTTTGAAAAGAAATTGGAAACCGGAGGTCAAAACGCAATTTAGAAAAATTGTGCCCCGTTAGCGCCACGTCAGCAGCCACGTCAGCGGCCCAGTCAGCAGCTCTGGCCAACCAGGACCTGCCGCATGGCAAGGCCACGCCGACCCGGGAACGGGCCACGTGGGCAATCTGCGTGCGCGCGATCGGACGGCCCAGATGCGTCCCCGCGCGCACGGACGACCCAGATCAAGCGTGCGCACGGACGGCCCAGATGCACGCACACGGATGGCCCAGATGCACGCGCACGGACGACCCAGATTTAATCCAAATTAAATCGCGATCGAACGGCCCAGATTTAATCCAAATTAAATTGCGATCGAACGGCCCATATTAAATCAAGATGGACGGCTGTGATTAAAAGGCAAAGGGTATAAATAAACCCCCCACACCTGACCACAAAAACCCTAGCCGCCAGCCCTCGCCAGAGAAGACGAACCAGACGCCGGAGGAGCCGGCCGCCGCCACCCGCCGCCGCATCGGGGAGTTTTCTGATCGCCGATCGAGGTAAATTTCATAGCCCCGGCTCGTTTTTCAATGTTGAGTTCCCCTGTGGCCAAATCGGAGCCAAACTCCCGGCCAAACGGCCGGAAAACACGGCCGAAACCCAGCGGCGCCGCCGCGCCCCTCCTCGGTTTTTGCCTCCGATGAGGCCCTTCCCGGCCTCTGTTTGATACAATTTTTATATCACCGTGATCACCATTCTTTTTTCTACAGGTTGATCGGAGCCAAATCACCAAAACACGAACCACGCCGGAGAGCCGCCGCACCCGAGAGCACCGTCACCTGTAAGCTTCAGTTTTTCGTAATTTTTTGGCCCCCCGAGGGCATTAGGGTTGTTTTATCACAGGGACCGATGTAAGTGTGGCCGAATTCGACCGAAAATGACCAACCCGAGGCGAATCGCCGCCGCTTGCGGCGGCACCGTCGCCGGAGTACGACGGAGCCGCCGTGCCGGAATTGCGATATTGGCCGAAGGGGGCCCTAGGTCTGATTCTGAGATTTTTAGGACACGTGCAGGTACCGGTAGCGTGTTTCAGTTTTTCAGAAAGAAAATTCAGGAAATTTAGGGATAACCCGCAGGCGCTCGGAAAAGCCTATTTCGAGTCCCAAAAATAAGTAAGGATTCCTCACCCTATTTTCTATCACGGTATTAAAGTGCAATAAATGATAAAATGGTATTTCATGAATCAATAACTGTGTGAAATTGTTTAAGGTTGCTAATGGAGCCCGAGTCTAGTGTATTTGTCGGTCAGTTGTTGTTTGTTCTATTTTACAGTTTTAAATGCAATATGATGTCTGATGTTTTTATTTCATAGTTTCGTGTGCATGTATCACTGTTTCATTGATTATGGACTGAATGACTGAGAACCCGATGTTGTGTGTTGTCTTGTTGGCGTGAACTACCGGTTTGCATGTTTGTGTGTGACTTGATGATGGTGACTAAAGAAAAAGGAATAAAAATTTATGTCAATTGGCAAACGGATAATGTGGACAGCCTGACTAGGTATCCTGGGAGATGGTGGACGGACCGGGTCCGTAGGGAACCCTACCGGGAACGTGGTCTCTCATACCGAACGGGGTATGAAGACCTTATGTGTTTTGACACCCATACCGGACGGGGTATGGGGACGGCCCGTTTCACCCTCATACCGGACGGGGTATTGAGGTTCATGGTTTTGGCGCCCATACCGGATGGGGTATGGGGACGGCCCTGGAATCAGGTTATAAATGTTAAGGGTTTACGGGTAGCGAGACCCCTATGGATCCCCATGGATACTAGTAGGCTGGTAAAGAGGAATTATACTGTTTAATGATTTAAATGCAAACGCGTGATAAATGTTGTATTATAAAGTCTATGTGATAACGTAATGATGATAATGTGTTGCTTGTGTATTGTTTTATGGATCTCACCCAGGTAAATGGAAAGTAAACGTTTTTATGAACAAATGGGTTTATTACAAATTATGCTCCATTGGTCGTTTTTGTTTTCTACCCACCCTTACTCCTGTGGCAGTGAGGTAGAGTGATGTCTTTACTGGGCTAGTGTAGCTCACTCCTTACTTAACCATTTCAGATCAGGAAGACGTGGTTCCCGAGCCTGTTCCGCAGGAAGACGGCGAAGGGGACGCTTAAAGATCCCATAGTTATAATTGTAGTTCTTACTTTCGAGCATTTATTTTAATTAGTTTATTCCCTCATTTGTTGAACACGTTTTGGTATTGCGTAAGGGATGTTAATTGCAATGTTTAATACGCTTCCGCAAATTCAGATTATTTATCTATATATATGCCTTTCCAATATTAAATTTTTCCGGGGTTGTTACACATACCTTTTCTATTTTTCCTTAGCTTTCTGTTTCTCACATAATCATGAATGCTTAAACAAGTAATGAGCATCCAGCAAGACAAGCATATCATCGGGTTCACAAAATCAAGCCGTAGTGAAGTAAACAGTTATTCATGCATTTAAAATCGTAGAATAAATAAATCAGATACCATACTGCATTTAGACTATAAAATAAATCAAACAGGAACTGATAGAGAAATATGTTTGGTTCGGGCTCTATTAGCAACCGTAATAATTATGTATATTTATTTAATTCATACGAATATAGTTTTATCATTTATTAGACTTTAACCCCGTGATAGGAAATAGGGTGAGGGGTCCTTACTTGATTCGATGCCGAAAACAGGATTTTCACTGCGCCTACGGGCAGTCCCTAGGTTCCCTGAATTTTTTTTCGGGAACTGAAACGCGCTTACGGTACCTACACATGTCCCAAATAACTCAAAAATCAGACCCAAGGCCTATTTGGCCAATTTCAGAATTCCGGCATGGCGGCTCCGCCGTGCTCCGACGGTGCCGCTTGCGGTGGCGATCTGCCTCGGGTTGGTCATTTTCGGCCAAACTTGCATTGGTTCCTGTGAGAAAACATCCCTAGGGCCCTCAGTGGGTCGAAAAAATACCGAAAGCCGAAACTTACCGGCGGCGGGGCTCTCCTATGCGGCGGCTCCCCCGGCTCAAGTCACGATTTGGTGTTTTGCTCCAGTCAACCTGTAGAGGAAGGAATGATGGTCATAATGGTGGAAAAATTACATCGAATGGAAATCAGAAAGGGCCTCATCGGAGGCAAAAATCGAGAAAATCAGCGGCGGCACCACTGGGCATTGACGGCATTTTTCAGCTAATTGGCCGGTGTTTTGGTTTCGATTTGGCCATATGTGGGTTTAGAATCGAATTCAGAGCCAAAGAGATTTTTTTTACCTCATTTGGCGGCCGAAAAGTGCTCTGGTGCGGCGGCGGGTGGCGGCGGTCGGTTCTCGGGTGGCTGGGCTGTCTTCTTCGGTGAGGGCTCTGGCGGCTAGGGTTAGGGTTTGGGTGTGGGTGAGATTATTTATAACCTTCTACTTTTAATCTGAGCTGTCCATCGCGATTTAATCTGAACCGTTCGATCGCGATTAAATAAAAAATAAATCTGGAACGTTCATCGCGATGCAATCTGAGCCGTCCGTGCGCGATTCAATCTGGACCATTCATACGCGTGCAATCTAGGCCGTCCGTACGTGCTTTTAATTTGGGCTGTCCGTGCGCGCGGGAACGGATCTCAACCATTCGATCGCGCGCACGCGGATCGCCCACGTGGCTCTATTCCGCGTGGCCTCCCGCGTCAGTGTCTCTGCCACGCGGCGTGTCCTGGTTGGCCGGGGCTGCTGATGTGGCACAAGTTTTTTAAATTACATTTTGACCCCCGATTTTTGATTTTCTTTTTAAAAAACACCAACAGAACCTAAATTTTTACCCATTTTTCTCAAAATTATTTTCAATTAAATTCCAAAAATAATTTTATCCCTTATTATTATTATTATTATTTTTATTTCTATTTAATTAAATTAAACTAAATTAAAACCATATATTATTACATAATAAATCATTATATTCATCTAAAAATTACAAAATAAAAATAAAAAAAATAAAATAATATTAATAAAAATAATAATAATTTGGGGTGTTACATGTCATATCATATGCTCCATTCTATTATTATGTTGATTTCTTTCTTAGTAATCTTAAACCCTAGTTAAGTAATAACATACTCTCTAAGCAAGTTATCGAATCAAATTAGGAATGGAGAGATGTTTTTGCCGTCACTTGTCGACATATGTGGTATGCAAGAAATGCTTATATTTCATATAGAATAACCTAGATGTTATGAGGATTTGTTCAGATATCATGGCCCATGTTATGTCAATTATTTTTGCTATATAGAAAAAAATTACTGCTATAAATCTTATTAACAGAAAAGAAATTGTTCACATTGGTTGGATTCCTCCTCCTAAAGGGTGGTCCAAATTAAACACAGATGGAGCTTGTAAGGGACTTGATAATCGTGCCTTTGCTGGGAGTGTGATTAAAGATGCTAGAGGTAACTGGATCAAGGGTTTGACTATAAATATGAGAAGATGTACTACCACTAAAATAGAGCTTAGAGGTATTTTCGAAGGTCTTGCCCTTGCATGGAGCCTGGGCATCATAAATTTAATAGTTGAGGTAAACTGTAACGACCCCGAAAATTCATAAGGAAATACATATAATAATCTGAGTGCGGAAACGAAATAAAAGATTAAGGTTAACATCCCTTACACAATAATTTAAAAGTACTAAATAATATCACGGAATAAGTTCTCTAAAAGAAATACGAGAAAGTGAGAAAAATAAAAAAAACTATAAAGCATCTAGCATCTACTCGCTGTCTTCTTGTGGATCGGGCTCGGGAACCAGGTCCTCCTGATATGAAATGGTTAAATAAGGAATGAGCTACACTACCCCAGTAGGGACATCACACTATATCATCGTCACAGAAACAAAGGTTGGTAGAAAACCAAAAACATCCAATGGAGTACAAATTTTAAACCAATACATTTATTTAAAATAAAAGCACTTACCCTTTTTCTTACCCTTGGAGAACCTGTGAAAACAACCTATAAAGATAATAACATCATACAGATCACAATTTTATGCATATTCAGTAACATAAAACATATCATAAATCCGTATTCATTAACAATAATTGATTATCACCGTTTTTTTGTTTTCACTAGGCTACTGATATCCATAGGGATCCATAAGGGTGTCTCTGCTACACGTGAACCTTTCTTCTTAATAGTCTTAATTCCAGGACCGTCCCCATACCCCGTCCGGTATGAGCACCAAGACATTAAACCTCAATACCCCGTCCGGTATGAGGGTGAAGCAGGTCGTCCCCATACCCTGTCCGGTATGAGCGCCAAATGATCAAGTCTCCATACCTCGTCCGGTATGAGATGACGTTCACGGTAGGGTTCCCTATGAACCCGGTCCGTCCACCATCTCATAGGATATCTAGTGAGACTATCATCTTATCCATTTATCATATCACATCCCATTCCTGTTTGTCCTTAGTCTTCGTCCCAAATCAAACATAAATACATAAACAAGTAACATGCATCCAAAAATGCAATCATCTCTTAGATTCCCAAAACCAAACAGTAGTCAAGTAAGACAGTAATACATGCATTTAAATCATACAATATATAAACTAGATATCATCATGCTTTTAGACTGTACAATAAATCAACAGTAATCGACAAAAAATAATATCCGATTTGGGCTCCATTAGCAATCCGTAATTAATCAAGTACATCCATTCAATTTGTACAAAGGACCGTATTATTATTTATTTGAACTTTAATTCCATGATAGGAAATAGAGTGAGGGGTCCTTACTTGATTTGACGCTGAAAACAAGATTGTTACTGCGCCTACGTGCGGTCCCTAGGTTCCTTGAATTTTTTTTCGAAAACTAAAACGCGCTTACGGTACCTACACATGTCCCAAATAACCAAAAAATAAAACCCAGGGCCTACTCGGCCAATTTCAGAATTCCGGCACGGTAGCTCTGCCATGTTCCTGCAACGGTGATCCGCCTCAGGTTGGCTGTTTTCGGCTGAATTCAGCCAAACTTGCATCGGTTCCTGTGAGAAAACACACTTAGGGCTCTCGGTGGGCCGAAAAAATGTAGAAAATCGAAACTCACAGGTGGTGGGGCTCTTCGGTGCGGCGGCTCCTCCAGCTCACTTTGCAGTTGGGTGTTTTGCTCTGGTCAACTTGTAGAGGAGGAAATGGTGATCATAACGGTGAAAAAATCACATCAAACGGGAATCGAGAAGGGCCTCATCGAAGGCGAAAATCGAAACACCCCGTGGCGGCGCTGCTGAGCTTCGGCGACATTTTCTGGCTAATTGGCCGGTGCTTTCACTTTGATTTAGCCATAGGTGGGTTTGGAATCAAATTTTGAGCAAAGAGTGGAATTTTTACCTCGTTTAGCAGTCAAAAATTGCTCCGGTGCGGCGGCGGATAGCGACGGTCGGCTCCCCGACGGCTGGGCTGTCTTCTCCGGCGAGGGGCTCTGGCGGCTAGGGTTAGGGTTGGGGTGCGGATGGGGTTATTTATATCCACCCATTTTTGATCTGAGCCGTCCATCCCTTTCAATCAAGGCTGTCCGTGCGCGATTCAATCTGGATCGTCCGTGCGCGATGCAATCTGGGCCATCCGTGCGCATTTTTGATCTGGGCCGTCCGTGCGAGCGGAAACGGATCTCAGTCGTTCGATCGCGCGCACGCGGATCGCCCACGTGGCTCCCTCCCGCGTGGCCTTCCGCATCAGCGTCTCTGCCACTTGGCGCGTCCTGATTGGTCTAGGCTGCTAACCGGGCAGGTGACGTGGTACAACTTTTCTAAATTGTGTTTTGACCCCCCAGTTTCTGATTTTTCTTTCAAAAATACCCAAAGAACCCAAATTTTTATCCATTTTCTCCAAAATTATTTTTAATTAAATCCCTAAATAATTTTTATCTATTATTATTATTTTCATCAAAATAAAATAAAATAAATTAAATTCAATTAATACATATTTATATTTATATAAAATTAATAAATATAAAATAAAATAAAATAAAAATAATAAAAATAGTTGGGTGTTACATAAACAATTTATACATCATTCAAATGATTAAGGGTGATAGTGGTAGAAACAAAAGTTGTTCTCTCCTTATCAAGAAAATCAAACAGCTCTTGTCTCTTAATTGGCAAGTGCACCTTAACTATGTTTATCGAGAAACGAGCTATGTAGTAGATAATCTTGCAGTTTATGGTCAACATATTGAATTCAGAGTTCATATTTTGGATGATCTGACTTATAATCTAGCTTTTTATTCAACATGACATGGTGAAGATAACATATTCTCGGATGATCTGCAGAATGGATTACACTTTTGTAATCTTTTTTTACATTCAAAATATATTTGAACCTCATCAACTATAAATATAAATGAATTTTCTAGAATTATAAAAGAATGATAAAAGTGACTCTTACTGCTTAAAAGAAGAAAGCCCAATACTAATTAATTTGCCAATACTATAAGACCATTTCTAGGATATGACTTATAATTAGTTAAACTCAAGATTTTCAAGCTCAAAAGTGACAACTAAATATGAGAATTACTGTTATTTTTAGGATTTAATATGACATATTAATAGATGAACTAATATAGTTAAGGTGATTTATACGACTATGTACTTCTTTTTTTAAAAAAAAAATTGATTGCATACGTATTAAAAAGAGGATCATTAAAATAAGTAAGGTGATTGAATATATATACTTATTAATTATTTAAAAATCAGCAAACCTGAAAATTATTCTCAATAAAATTTATTCATTTAATTTATTTATATCATAAAAATAATAATAATAACTATTATATAATAGATAATTTGTTAGATTTGTTTTTCAACTTATACTCATAGATAAAAAATTTTAGTTTTAAATTAAGTTGTTATATTAAATATAAAAAATTTAAATAGTTTTATAAGTTAAATGATATAATTGCAAGTTAAATGAGTTTTTGTTAGATTTTTTACAAGTTAAATGACTTAAATACAAGTTAAATAAATTTTTGTTAAAAGTTAAATTTGTATTCTTCATAACAAATTTATTTTTTGATATTTTAATAATTAAGCTAAATGAGTTTTTGTTAAAAATTAAATTTTTATTCTTCATAGAAAATATTTTTTGATATTTTAAGAAAAAAATTCATTAAAAATTACTGTTTAAATAATTATATAACCTAAATGACTTAATTACGAGGTAAATGAGTTAATCGAATGTACGTAATTATTTAATTATTTAAAAATTAGCAAAACTGAAAGTTGTTCTCAATAAAATTTATTTATTTAGTTTATTTATATCATAAAAATGATAATACTAAATATATATTGTTATTTTTTAGTTATAATTATTAATAAAAAATTATAGTTTTAAATTAATTTTTTATATTAAATAATAAAAATGAAAATTTTATTCTTCATAGCAAATTTAATTTATAATTTTTTAAGAAAAAAATCATTAAAATTACAATTTAAAGAATTTTACAAGTTAAATGATTTAATTACAAGTTAAATGAGTTTTTTTTCTTATACATTTTTATTTAATATTACATATAATAAGATAAAAACAAATTAATAATTTGACTGAATATACAACCATACCATATTATTAATTCAAATTGAATAGTTGTCATTGTCATATATTAATACACATTTTTTTTTTTCAAATATGATATAACTTGGTAATTACCATTCTCTGCAATTACCAAACCTTACCGTATATTAATTACCCATAAAAAAAATTAACCAAACACAGCATAAGAGGGTTGTGGAAGGTTTGAAGGATTTATGTTGGGGAAGATAGGGTTTTGTTGAATTGTGACATAAGACGAGGTTATCAATTCATTGCGTACAAACAACACCATTTGATAAATAAATATCCACACGTGCGTAGAAATCAAATCACCTTTGCACATAAGAAAAATGGTGCTATCATTTTTTTGGCATAATTTTTTCTTTACTAATTTTTACCATTAAATTAGAAAAATAATTATACTTCTCAAAGTTAAAAAATAAAATATTTTATTTTTTTTAATTTTCTGATGTAACGGCCCCGGAATTTTAAAATGAAATATATGTATTAAAAAGGTCAAATGCGGAAGCGTAATAAAAATTTTGATTAACATCCCTTACACTAAAACCAAAAACATGCTCAAAGTATAAAAGAACAAACTAACTAAAAGAGAAACTCGAAAATAAAAGCTATAAATATAACTACGGAGTCTTCAGGCGTCCCCTTCGCCGTCTTCCTACGGAACGGGCTCGGAACCACGTCTTCCTGATCTAAAATGGTTAAGTAAGGAGTGAGCTACACTAACTCAGTAAAGACATCACTCTACCTCACTGCCACAAGAGTAATGGTGGGTAGAAAACAAAAACGACCAATGGAGCATAATTTGTAATAAACTCATTTGTTCATAAAAACGTTTACTTTCCATTTACCTGGTGAGATCCATAAAACAATACACAAGCAACACATTATCATCATCACGTTATCACATAGACTTTATAATACAACATTTATCACGCATTTGCATTTCAATCTTTAAACAACATAATTCCTCTTTACCAGCCTACTAGTATCCATGGGGATCCATAGGGGTCCCGCTACCCGTGAACCATTAACATTTATAACCTGATTCCAGGGCCATCCCCATACCCCGTCCGGTATGGGCGCTAAAACCATGAACCTCAATACCCCGTCCGGTATGAGGGTGAAACGGGCCGTCCCCATACCCCGTCCGGTATGGGTGCCAAAACACATAAGGTCTCCATACCCCGTCCGGTATGAGAGACCACGTTCCCGGTAGGGTTCCCTACGGACTCGGTCCGTCCACCATCTCCCAGGATACCTAGTCAGGCTGTCTACATTATTCGTTTGCCAATTCACATAACTTTTTATCCCTTTTTCTTTAGTCACCATCATCAAGTCACACACAAACATGCAAACTGGTAGTTCACGCCAACAAGACAACACACAACATCGGGTTCTCAGTCATTCAGTCCATAATCAATGAAATTGTGATACATGCACACGAAACTATGAAATAAAAACATCATACATCATACTGCATTTAAAACTGTAAAATAGAACAAACAATAACTGACCGACAAATACACTAGACTCGAGCTCCATTAGCAACCTTAAACAATTTCACACAGCTATTGATTCATGAAATACCATTTTATCATTTATTGCACTTTAATACCGTGATAGGAAATAGGGTGAGGAATCCTTACTTGTTTCGGGGTCTGAATACGGCTCTACAGTGTGCCTACAGGCTATCCCTAATTTTTCTTGAATTTTTTTCGGGGAACTGAAACACACTACTGGTACCTGCACGTGTCCCAAAAATCCCAAATTAGACCCAGAGCTCCTTTCGGCCAATATCGCAATTCCAGCACGGCGGCGATTCACCTCGGGTTGGCCGTTTTCGACCGTTTCCAGCCGAATTCGGCCACACTTGCATCGGTCCCTGCGATAAAACAGCCCTCGGGGGGCCAAAAAATTATGAAAAACCGAAGCTTACCGGCGGCGGTGCTCTCGGGTACGGCGACTCTCCGACGAGGTTCGTGTTTTGGTGATTTGGCTCCGATCAACCTGTATAGAAAAGAATGGTGATCACAGTGATATAAAAATTGTATCAAACGGAGGCCGGGAAGGGCCTCATCGGAGGCCAAAACCGAGGAGGGGCGTGACGGCGTCGCTGAGTTTCGGCCGTATTTTCCGGCTGTTTGGCCGGGAGTTTGGCTCCGATTTGGCAACAGGGGAACTCAGCATTGAAAAACGAGTCGGGGTATGAAATTTACCTCGATCGGTGATTGAAAAACTCCCCGGTGCGGCGGCGGCCGGCTCCTCCGGCGTTTGGTTCGTCTTCTCCAACGAGGGCAGGTGGCTAGGGTTTTTGTGGTCAGGTGTGAGGGTTTTATTTATACCTTTTTGCCTTTTAATCACAGCCGTCCATCTTGATTGAATCTGGACCATTTGTACTTGATTGCATCTGGGCCGTCCGTGCGCACGCTTGATATGGACCATCCGTGCGCGCGGGGACGCATTTGGGTCGTCCGATCGCGCGCACGCGGATCGCCCACGTGGTCCGTTCCCGGGTCGATGTGGTCTTGCCACGCGGTAGGTCCTGGTTGGCCAGGGCTGCTGACTAGGCCGCTGACGTGGCTGCTGACGTGGCGCTGACGGGGCACAATTTTTCTAAATTGCGTTTTGACCCCCGATTTTCGATTTTCTTTTCAAAAATACCCCCATAATCTAAATTTTCACCCTTTTTTTTCCAAAATCAATTTCAATTAAATCCAAATAATATTATTACCCAATTTTATCATTATTATTATTTTATTTTTATTAAATTAAATTAAATTAAATTAAATTAAATTAATCAATTAAAATTCAAAAATTATAAAATAAACTGAATAAAATAAATTAAAAAATCAAAATAATAATAATAAAAATTATAAAATTAGTTGGTGTTACATCTGATGCGAACCTAGTATCAACCAATATGATCAGGAACACACAATTTCATTCAAAACATTAAAAGAATTTAATGATATAAAAACTCTTCTTACTTAACCATCTATCAATAATGATAGAAACTAAGATCATTAGGTAACGGAGGATGGTCATAAAAATGATAACCAAAACTACTGTGAATCGTATCAAATAAATTTTAATAGAAGCGGTGGATTCGAATCAATTAAGTTTTGTTCTTGCAAGACATATTATAAATAATATAATCGTCGCTCAAAAAATTATTCATACTATAAAGAGGAAGACTGGAGTGCAGGGAATGATGGTTGTTAAAATTGACTTAGAAAAAACATATGATAAACTCAATTTAGGGCTTTGTAAAGAGACTCTAATCCTTGCTGGAATTTCAAATGAGATGGTTGGTCTTGGTAATCATGGATTGCATTTCTTCAGTGTCTCTACAGGTTTGTTGGAACGAAGAGCTCTCTCATGAGTTCAAACTGACTAGGGAGTGTGAGGCAATGTGACCCTTTATGCCCTTACATCTTTGTTCTATGTATAGAACAACTTTCTCATAAAATTGTTGCAGCTGTTGAAAAAGGATATTGGAAACCTATAAAACTTAGTAGATATGGGCTAAACATTTTTCATTTGCTTTTCGCGGATGACATCTTGTTGTTTGCAAAAGCTTCGCTAGTTAAGTCTTGATGATGAGATGAGTGTTTGCTGAATTTTTAATAGCTTTGGGCAATGGGTGAATCTGCTGAAAACAAAAATTCATTTTTCTAAAAATATCCCCCAGACAATCATTAGACAACTGAGTCAAGATCTTGGTGTGCATATGAGTTATGATCTTGGAATTTACCTTGGGATCCCATTATTACATAAACGAGTCATTAGAGAGACTTATTGCAAGATTTTAGAGAATGTACAACATAAGTTTGATAGCTGGACTACCAAACACTTGGTTTTGGCAAGGAGATCTACTCTAGCTAAGCATGTTATTGCCTTCATGCCCATGTATGCCATGCAAACAACCCCCCTTCCTTCCGGTTTATTGTTCAAGATTTAACAAAAATGTAGGAATTTCATCTGGGGAGGGGACAACACAAAGAAAAGTATCAGTTTAATTAAGTGAAAATCTCTTTGCCAGCCTTTTGATAGAGGGTGAATAGACCTTTGTAATATGAGAAGAGTTAATGATATGTTTCATATGAAGCTGAATTGGGAGCTCATTTCTAATCTAAAAAACTTTTGGGTTCAAGTTCTAAGGACCAAATAAGGAGTGACTGAAACCATCCCTCATATGATTAATAGTAGGAATGGTTCTCGTTTGTGGAAGGCAATGGTCAAGACTTGGACTAATATGCTGCAAGGTATCCAATGGACAGTCAATTAGGGCCTTTATGTCAGGTTTTGGCTTGATAAATGGGTAGATGGATTAGATGAGTTTATTAAATACTCATATCAAGAAGTTCTAGAGAGCTATTTGTATAAAAAGGTTGCATCTTTTGTTCTTCATAATGATAGCTGGAATTGGGAAGAATTCATTGTTCTTCTCCCATACTATGTGCTGTGTAAGATAGCTGCAATGGTTTCATCGGCAATTAATGGTGGAGATGATGATTTTTATTGGGTGTTTATGCCTACATGGAGAATTTAATATTAGTTCAACTTATGAGGCCTTACATATTGAGAATTAGAGCGATAGGAGCCTTGACTGGAGACAAGTATGGAAGTGAAAGGGTCCTTCTAGCATATGCACGTTTCTACAGCTAGCTATGAGTGATTGTTTGATGACCAATCATGAAAGAATAAGAAGACACTTAACTTCCAGTGATGCTTGCATTGTTTGACGTATGTATTCAAAAACTGTCTTATATGTTCTTAGAAATTGTATTGTTGCTAGACAAGTATGGTATCATATGCTCCCTTCAATTACTGTGTTGATTTCTTTCTTAGCGATCTTAGACCCTGGTTAAGTAATAACATGCTCTCTGAGTAAGTTGTCGAATCAAATTATAGTTGTTATTAGGATTTAATCTGGCATATTAATTAATAGATGAACTAACAACCACCATGTATACCACTTTACGTCCAAGTTCCCCAAGGCACCTGTCTCAAACTATCACTTTCTTTTATTGAACTCAATTTCTAACTATATTGAATGCATTTCTGATGAGCTTAATTGGTCATCATCTCACCGGTGGAATCTTTTTAGAGTCCATCATTGAAGCATAGATAATAATGGTTCCATTATTTCCTCTGCATTTCAATATACTTTTTACATGTGTTTCAAGTTACACCAATAAACAATACAAAATAAAAAACTTTAAAATTTTGATTAGTTCTAAAAATATTGTGTTATGAATAGAAAAACTCTAGGACTCATGAGTTTAATAAAAATATTGCCACCTCTCATTCATGCTAATTTTTTTCCAAGTATATTTGTGTTCCAACACCAACTTTTGATGATTTAGATCATAATTTCCTCAATTTTATCCTAAATATATAGAGTACAGAGATATCTTTTACTGTCTTTTCCTATCTTCATTAGATTTCTCATCAATATATTGCACGTACTGAAAAAGTTTGAAAACTAATCTTAAAATAATGTTGCCACCCCACCAGAATTTTTGTATCTTTATATATATATATATATATGTATATGTAGGCTATCAAAAGCATCTTTCCCCAATAAGCTTCACAAGCTATCTAAATGCTGGAAGTCAACATTAACATTTTTTTAAGTAAAAATCAATTTATAATACGACAAAACATAATCTTCAAACAACAAAGACATGAAAGTACAGCTACAATCAATATAGACCTTTCAACTAAGTAATAATTGAAACAAAATCAAAGTTTTTTAAGCTTATATCTTTAAAAATAAATCTTTACCTTCCAAAATAATTTTAAAAAATCTATTTAAAATGACAAAAATTAAACTACAAAAATTCCATATAATTTACAGCAACATATCCTAAATTCTTATCTTTCATAAAATTTTGGTTATCCTGATACAATTTAAACTAATAAAATTCAACATGAATTTACAATTTAATATTTTTATTTTTTTTAAATTGTTCCTAACATAACCAATTAGATCCCAGACAAGAAGAAGAAACGAGAAAACGCTCCAGAACCATTCATTGCCACAAATCAATTGATCCAATCCCAGCTTACCCACGAACATTCTGTGGCCAATGAGTTCTAAAAAATCACCCAAAGGGCAAAGGATGATGGGGTTTTTTTAAAATAGGAAAAGGAGAAAAGGAGTGCATGTACAGTCATGTAACTTATGGTGAATACACCACGATGGGGGAAAATGTAACAAAAAATATGGATTATGACGGCTAGTTAATAATTGCAAAGTCATATATAGAGGGAAACCACATCTCATACACACTGTCCCAGAAACAGTGGCCTCCGCTTGGCAAACCAACATTTAAAAAGAGAAAAAAAAAAAAAAAAAAAAAAAACCTCTCAATAAAACTAATATCTGCCTCACTTCAGACTTCAAGGCCCTTAAAACGAAAGAAGAATCTATTTGGGGCCAATGTCCTTCAGGGCACAGATCTGCTCCTCTCCCATTGATGACATGACAGTCACAACCAGATCTTTCCCCTCAGCGAATCCATCCTTGATCTGCATA
This sequence comes from Carica papaya, assembly GCF_054855325.1. Taxonomy (NCBI): domain Eukaryota; kingdom Viridiplantae; phylum Streptophyta; class Magnoliopsida; order Brassicales; family Caricaceae; genus Carica; species Carica papaya. Next base: position 9,258,811 of record NC_142310.1, on the reverse strand, counting down.
GGAAATTACATTATATTTTGAAGTCCACCAAAAAAAAAAAAAAAGAAACCAACATATAGAAGTCCACCAAAACTCAACAACAGACCATCATCTGGTATTTGAAGTATGCAAACAAACCCCCCCACCCTCAACTGTAACAATAACAGACACTAAACATAATTTATCAGACCTTTTCATAGCTCGATACCCTACTGGCAAGGGAAATGAAGTCAACTAACCTGTGTGAGCAGATTTTCATCGGTTGGAAGCCTCAGGTCATCCTTAGTGTTTCCATTCTCAGTCAGCAGGCTCACCTAAAACTCAGCAGATCATTATATCTTTTTAGAGAGAGAGCAGAAATATATATTTGGCTTGCCTGAGCCAAGAAAGGGGTAACAGATTCATACAAATCCATCCTCAGAGATATCAATCAGCTGGTAGTCAGTACGAGTCACATGAGGAACCTGTAATATAATGAGAAACATAGATCATCTTACCACAACTGAAGTAACTCATTCAGAGAACTTGGTAAAAATATCTGCTGTAAGAAACTGCAAGTACATATATTAAGAAAAATTATAATAACTTACATCACAGTTGTGGGAAGAGGGAACAATATCTTCAAATTTCTTAGCAGTGAAGATGTCAATCCCAACAAAATGACATTTAGCATGACCATGCTTTCCAGTCTTAGAAGTTGAAACCTCAACAACCTGTAGGAAAGAAGGGATTGTTCAGAATCAGCATAGAGAAGCAACTCTCTCCACAGTTAATCAGAAGAGCCAAGTAAAATGAAGGAAACCCAGAAAGAGGCTCACTTTTGAAGAAGCCAGAATGACCTCTTTGTATGTTAACAGACCAACAGTGGACAACAAAAAAGCCTAACTTCTCACAACAAAGAACGCAAAACATGAAATGAAAATTAACAGGATCCTCAGATTAAAACTATAAAACAACTTTCCCCAATATAATTGCTTTGCCTTCAGCATCCAAGGGCCTACACTATAGTTCCGTATTTGTGACAAGTCAAATACTTGCGCTTCTATTTTTTGATGTATCTCTTCATACATATTTGATCAGACCAATTCATAGCATGCTACATCTACAAGCTTTCCAGAAATTTTTTTATCCAATTATGCTAATGTTACTACGCAAATCTAGATTTTGTTTTATGCAGACCAAGCAGGTCCTCATACATCATCGAAACTATTAACCCATGATAAAACCACTAATTTAGCACAGTAACATAAAATACCATGTCTTGGGTGTTTTTGGAGATTAAAAACAGAACAACTCTCTCAGCATCTAAAAGTTGAATTCCATAAAGCCCTCAAATTAAACAAACAGAAATCAACAAGTAAATATAGCCGATCGTTACGGGGAAATGTATTCCAGAAATGTTAAACAGGATATCAGCGACACAAAAAGAAACAGCTGGTTATAACTGCAACCGATAAATACCATCAGAACTTATGAAATCTCACAACAAAGCAGCCCAAAACCCACATCACATAAAAGGAACAATAAACACGAAATCATAAGCAATTCAGATCAAAAGAGAAACAACAAAACCAAAAAAACAAACAAAATCAGAATCCAGAAACAGCAGCGAATGACCAAAATAAATCAAATTAAACGCCAGATACAACGACGGACAGACACAGATCCGGAAAAACCCTAATAAAAAAGATCCAAGGAGTACTAAAGCACAGGAATCGGAGCACACCTTGCACGGACGATTTTTGATGACAATGTAACCGTTCTTGCGGATGGTACCTGCTTGCTGCGGATACGTTTTCGAAGCTCCAGCGTCGGCCTTCGACTCAAAGTGGTGCTCTTCGTCCGACATGGCCGTAGAGAGAGAGAGAGAGAGAGAGAGAGAGAGAGCTTCGAAAAGAAATGCAGAGGGAGAGAATTAAAGGAGAGAGAGAGAGAGAAGAGAGAGAGAGAGAGAGAGAGAGAGAGGATGAAACAATTTAAAGTATTTATTTTAGGGAAGCTAGGGTTTTGTTAAGCTGTCATGTAAGACCTTTTTTCCACCGTTGGATGAGGAATGTAGACGATGCCGATTCATTTCTGTCCCCAAAAATATCTTCGTAATTGCGTACGAAAGACGCCGATTATAAATAGATATTCGCACGTGCTGGGACGTGCATAGTTTTTGTTCTTCATCTTCATCTATTTACCTGCACATCAAATATTAAGGGATAATTTGAGTTTTAAAGTTTTGTATCTCACATAAAACACATATTTACTTTAATTTTTTTTTTTATTGAAATAAATTATATATATATATATTTTTTTATTTTATATTACTACTTATTATTGACGGGTATCATAATTTCATTAATTTGATACTCACGTGAATATATATTTATTTTTATCGTAAATTATTTTTAATTTTTCAAAACCTCAAAATTTTTTCAATCAAATCCTAAAATTTACAACTTTAATATTCTCTTTACAACTTTCATATTCTCTAAAAAAAAATCCTATCATCTCAAGTACAATTAGCTACTCATAAACAAACATAAAATATAAATGTACATTATATGCAGCTTGTCGTCGTGTTTTTTTGTTGTTCTCGTTGGTCAAATGTAAAAGAAAAAAAAGTTTAATGTATTAAACATAGTAACAAAAATAATGATTTATAAATAGTTTAATCTAAGTTATCAATTTTTATTATATGAAAGTTACATAATTCCTATTTATCAATAAAATATAAAAGATTAAATATTATTTTGTGAGATAAATTAAAAGATAAATAAAATTAAAATTAATTAGTTGATATCTTCGCTCAAAGTTTGACTAAGAGTATATAGACTTAAAATTTAAAGGTAAAAACTTGACTTTCAGAACAAATATGCTGAGGAGTATTTGAGCTTAACATTACTTACAGATTTTTCTCTTAATGTTATTTAATATTTTTAATGGATATTTAGGTGCATACTCTTTTTTCGTGTGTCTTATGTTTTCTACATATGTTAGAGGTTGGGGGATGTATTTCATTTTTAGTTTGTCTTCTTCTTCACGGATCAAAGACAGAGGGGAAGGAGGGGATACCTTCTTCATGAACCAGTGTCAGTGGCTCGTGGAAGACAATAGAGCCTGCCGTCAATGCTACCCGGAAGAAGATGTTGATGAAACGCTCGCCTGCATCTTTTTCAGTGAAAAAGAAGAAGATTAAGTTAATTGTTTAACTTGTAACGACCCCGAAAACTTAAAATGAAATATGTGTATTAAAAAGGTCAAATGCGGAAGCGTAATAAAAATTTCGATTAACATCCCTTACACTAAAACCAAAAACGTGCTCAAAGTATAAAAAAACAAAATAACTAAAAGAGAAACTCGAAAGTAAAAGCTATAAATATAACTACGGAGTCTTTAGACGTCCCCTTCGCCGTCTTCCTGCAGAACGGGCTCGGGAACAATGTCTTCATGATCTGAAATGATTAAATAAGGAATGAGCTACACCAGCCCTGTAAAGACATCACACTATCTCACCGTCACGGAGTTAAAGGTGGGTAGAAAACACAAAAAGACCAATGAAGCATAATTTACAACAAATTCTTTTATCAATAATAAAATCCTTTACTATCCACTTACCTCGGTGAAATTCATAAAACAATATACGAAAGCAATAACATTATCATCATCATGAAATCATATGAGCTGTATAACATAATACATATCACGCATTTTCACAATTCAATCATTTCACAACATATTTTTCCTCGTTTACCAGCCTACTAGTATCCATGGGGATCCATAGGGGTCCCGCTACCCGTGAACCCTTAACACTTGTAAGCAGATTCCAGGACCGTCCCCATACCCCGTCCGGTATGGGCGCCCAAACACATAAGGTCTCCATACCCCGTCCGGTATGAGAGACCAAAATCCCAGTAGGGTTCCCTACGGACCTGGTCCGTCCACCATCTCCCAGGATATCCAGTCAGGCTGTCCACATCATTCGTTTGCCAATTCACATAACTTTTTATCTCTTTTTCTTTAGCCACCATCACCAAATCACACACAAACATGCAAACTGGTAGTTCACGCCAACAAGACAATACACAACATCGGGTTCTCAGACATTCAGTCCATAATCAATGAAACAGTAATACATGCACACGAAACTATGAAATAAAAACATCAGACATCATACTGCATTTGAATCTGTAAAATAGAACAAACAACAACTGACCGACAAATGCACTAGACTCGAGCTCCATTAGCAACCTTAAACAATTTCACACAGCTATTGATTCATGAAATCCCGTTTTATCATTTATTGCACTTTAATACCGTGATAGGAAATAGGGTGAGGAATCCTTACTTGTTTCGGGGTCCGAATACGGCTCTACAGTACGCCTGTAGGCTGTTCCTAATTTTTCCTGAATTTTTTCTGGGGAACTGAAACGCACTACTGGTACCTGCACGTGTCCCAAAAAATTCCAAATTAGACACAGGACCCCTTTCGGCCAATATCACCTCGGGTTGGCCGTTTTCGACCGAATTCGGCCACACTTGCATCGGTCCCTGCGATAAAACAACCCTAGGGCCCTCGGGGGGCCAAAAAATTACGAAAAACCGAAGCTTACCGACGGCGGTGCTCTCGGGTGCGGCGGCTCTCCGGCGAGGTTCGTGTTTTAGTGCTTTGGCTCTAATCAACCTGTAGAGAAAAGAATAGTGATCACGGTGATATAAAAATTGTATCAAATGGAGGCCGGGAAGGGACTCATCGGAGGCAAAAATCGAGGAGGGGCGCGGTGGCGCCGCTGGGTTTCGGTCGTATTTTCCGGCCGTTTGTCCGGGATTTTGGCTCTGATTTGGCCACAGGGGAACTCAGCGTGGAAAAACGAGTTGGGGGTATGAAATTTACCTCGATCGGCGGTCGGAAAACTCCCCGGTGCGGCGGCGGCCGGCTCCTCCGGCGTCTGGTTCGTCTTCTCCGGCGAGGGTAGGCGGCTAGGGTTTTTGTGGTCAGGTGTGGGGGTTTTATTTATACCCTTTTGCCTTTTGATCACAGTCGTCCATTTTGATTAAATCTGGCCGTCCGTTCTTGATTGAATCTGGACCGTCCGTGAGCGTGCATCTGGGTCGTCCGTGCGATTGCATCTGGGCCGTCCGTGCACACGCTTGATCTGGGCCGTCCGTGCGCGCGTGAACGCATCTGGGCCGTCCGATCGCGCACACGCGGATCGCCCACGTGGCCCGTTCCCGGGTCGACGTGGTCTTACCACGTGGCAGGTCCTGGTTGGCCAGGGCTGGTGACTGGGCCGCTGACGTGGCCGCTGACGTGGCGCTAACGGGGCACAATTTTTTTAAATTGCGTTTTGACCCCCGATTTTCGATTTTCTTTTCAAAAATACCCCAAGAATCCTAATTTTCACTCCTTTTTCCCAAAATCAATTTCAATTAAATCCAAATAATATTTTTACCCCATTTTATCATTATTATTATTTTTATTTTTATTAAGAAAATTTTAAATTAAATTAAATAAATCAATTAAAATAATAAAATTATAAATAAACTAAATAAAATTAATAATAATAATAAAAATAAAATCAAGAAATTATTGGGTGTTACAACTCTCCCCCCTTAAAGAAATTTGGTCCCCCAAATTTGCCTCTTACTCTTGGTCGAATAAATGGGGATACTGGGCTCTAAATTCTGATTCCAGTTCCCAAGTAGCCTCCCTGGGCGTGTGGTTCTGCCACAGGACCTTTACAAATGATATTTCCCGGTTGCGGAGTATTCTGTTCTCTCGGTCCGTGATACCGACTGGTACTTCTTCATAAGACAAGTCCTCTTGGAGTGGAAGCGGTTCATGAGCCAAGACATGAGAAAGGTCCGGGTTGTACTTACGTAGCATAGATATGTGAAACACGTTGTGAACTCGGGAGAGCTCGGGAGGCAGTACTAGTTTGTAAGCAGGGGTACCAATCTTGTCTAAGATTTCAAAGGGTCCAATATATCGGGGGTTTAATTTTCCCCTCCTGCCGAACCTACTAATTCCCTTGAAATGAGTGACCTTAAGAAACACTCGGTCACCTTTTTCAAACGCTAGATCCCTCCTCCGGGTGTCTGCATAACTCTTTTGTCTACTCTAGGCCATCTGAATGTTCTTTCTGATTTTAGCTATCTTCGAAGTGGTCTCTTCTATCAACTCCGGACTGAACAATCTTCTGTCGTCCACTTCCTCTCAACAAATCAGTGATCTGCACGCGCGTCCATATAACGCCTCATACGGAGCCATGCCAATGCTCTCTTGATAGCTGTTGTTGTAGGAAAACTCTATCAGGGGTAAATGGTCGTCCCAATGGCCCCCAGAGTCAAGGGCACAAGCTCGGAGCATATCTTCCAGTGTACGAATTGTTCTTTCTGATTGTCCATCAGTCTGAGGATGGAAAGCAGTGCTGAGGGACAGCTTTGTTCCCATGGCTTGCTGGAAACTATTCCAAAACCGAGAAGTGAATCTGGGGTCCCTGTCGGATACCACTGTCACTGGGACTCCATGCAATCTGACTATCTCCCGGATATACATTCTTGCCAACTTGTCCAAAGAATCAGTCATTCTGATGGCCAGGAAGTGGAAAAACTTAGTGAGTCGGTCAACAATTACCCATATAGTATCATGTCCTGATCGTGCCTTGGGTAGTCCCAATACGAAGTCCATGGTGATATGTTCCCACTTCCACTCTGGAATCGGTAAAGGCTGAAGTAACCCACCTGGGCGTTGATGTTCTGTTTTGACCTGCTAACATACCAAGCACTTAGATACAAAGTCAGCTATATCTCTCTTCATCCCATTCCACCAGAACCGAGGTCGCATAGTTTGGTACATTTTTATACTTCCTGGATGCATGACAAACCTTGAACTATGGGACTCCATCATGATGTCTCTTTTTAACTCACTGTCGTCTAGGACAACACTCTGTCCTTGAAACGAATCAATCCGTCGGCAGAGATCTGAAATTCTGAACTCACTCCCTGTTCTGCATCCTTCTTGCGGGTTACTAGGGCGGGGTCGACTGACTGGACTTCCTTTATTCTTTGGATTAACTCGGGTTGGACTGCTAGGTGGCCCAAACATGTGGCCCTCTTCAGATCTCGCAGTCGAACCTGCTGCGTGGCCCCAATTGACCTACATTCTAAAACCATCAAATGGGCTAGGCTGCCTGCACTTTTCCTGCTGAGGGCATCGGCTACCACGTTGCCCTTACCTGGATGGTATAGGATATCACAATCATAGTCCTTGAGGAGTTCCATCCACCTTCTCTGACGCATGTTGAGATCCTTCTGAGTGAAGATGTGCTTCAAACTCTTATGATCGGTATAGATCTGAAAGGTCTCTCCATACAAATAATGGCGCCAGGTTTTCAAGGCGTGTATGATTGCGGCAAGCTCCAAGTCATGGGTAGGATAGTTCTTCTCATGATTCTTTAGCTGTCTGGACCCATATGCTATAACCTTTCTATGCTGCATCAGGACACAACCCAAGCCCAGATATGAGGCATCACTATAAACTGTATACCCTCCTGATCCACTCGGTAGAGCCAGCACGGGTGCAGTAGTCAGTCGCTTCTTCAATTCTGAAAAACTCCTTTCGCAGTCCTCATTCCATTCAAACTTTGCATTCTTATTTGTGAGTCGGGTTAGAGGAGCTGCTAGGCTAGAGAACCCTTCGACGAACCGACGGTAATAACCTGCCATCCCCAGAAAGCTGCGAATTTCCTTAACTGTTGTCAGCCTTTCCCAACCAAGTACCGCTTCAACCTTTTCGGGGTTCACTGATACCCCTTCCTTCGATATAACATGTCCCAGGAAGGCGGTTTGCTCGAGTTAGAATCCACACTTGCTCAACTTTGCATACAACTTCTTTTCCCTGAGGACCTGTAGGACTTGGGCAAGATGATGAGCATGTTCTTCTCTACTTTTTGAGTAGACTAAGATATCATCGATGAACACGATGACAAATTGATTCAAGAACTCTCTGAAGATCCTGTTCATTAGATCCATAAAGATGGCCGGGGCGTTGGTTAGCCCAAATGGCATGACCAGGAACTCATAGTGTCCGTACCTGGTTTGGAATGTCGTCTTGGGGATGTCTTCTGTTCTTACCTTTACCTGATGGTAACCTGATCGTAGATCTATTTTAGAAAAGACCCGTGCACCCTGCAACTGATCGAAAAGGTCATCAATCCGGGGAAGATGATATTTGTTCTTAATTGTTACCTTGTTTATCCCTCTGTAATCAATGCATAGTCTCAACATTCCATCTCCCTTCCTTGCAAAAATAACCCCGGCACCCCAAGGGAAAACGTTGTGTCTAATGAAACCACTGTCTTGTAACTCAGTGATCTGTTTCTTTAGTTCTTCCATCTCAATGCGGCTCATTCGGTAAGGAGCAACCGAGATGGGCTGGGTACCTGGCTATAAATCTATTGTGAACTCGACCTCTCTGTCCACTGGTAGACCGGGCAGTTCATCCAAAAATACATCTGAAAAGTCTCGGACTACTGGAATCTCTTGTATACAAACTTCTTTCTTGGGCTTACCTAGTTAGAGAAAATACAAGATTAAGGCACTGGGAATTAAGAAAACTTGCCATCAAGAAAAAATCAGTACTGAATGATTTTATTAACTTGTAAATGGCTCCTCGTTGGGAGGATTAAATACAACTTTTTTGTTAAAGCAGTCTATGGTGGCGTGATACGCCGCTAGCCAATCCATTCCTAGGATTACATCAAAATCCTCTGTGTCTAACCCTATCAGGTCTACCCTCAGTTTCCTATCTGCTATCTCCACGGCATATGCCCTGTAGATAACCTCTCCTAGCAATGTCTCCCCTCCAGCGGTAGATACAAGCAACAATGAATCAAGTCTATCAGGTGATACACAAATTTTGGAAGCAAGAACATGTGAAACAAAAGAATATGATGCACCAGTGTCAAACAAAATATGAGCAATGTGACCAGAGATAGTATACATATCATGTACCACGTCCGGGTCTGCGTCGGCATCCTTCTGGGTAAGGTTGTAAACTCTGCCCTGGATTGGAGACCTTCTTTAATTCTGGTTCCTCGGGCATTCCCTTGCATAGTGCCGGGCACTGCCGCATATGCGACAGGGGTTTTGCTGAGGCGGTAGCAGGGTCGGTCCCCGTGATCCCTGCCGCAGTGCTGGCAGATCTTCCCATGTGCTGCCCCCGTAGCCTAAGGAGGGGCCTGGATGGCGGGTCTGGGCCTCTTACTAGGTTGGACAGGCGCGGTAGGTGCTGGCCTGCGGAGCGGGGCTAAGGGTCGGGAACTCCCCGCTAGCTGAGGGTGGGTGTCGAAGCTCCTTTCTATGATTTGCGCCTTTGCTAGGACTGTTGAATATGTCTCGAGCTCCATTACCAGTAAGTGTTGTCTGATCTCCGGGCGGAGACCCCACTGGAATTTCCTGGCCTTTCGGCCCTCATCCATCAATGTCTCCAGGGCATATCGGCCTAGCTCCAGGAACTTACAGGCATACTCCGACACTGTCATGTTTCCCTGGACCAATTGAGCAAACTTCATTTCCTTCAGGTGTTGAATGTGTTTAGGGAGATACTCCGCGTGGAAGGCCGCTAAGAACTGCTCCCAAGTAGTTGATGTGGGCAGGGTGGTCCGCTTGAGCTCCCACCAGCGTACTGCTTCCCCTGCCAGCATGTAGGAGGCAATGACAGCCCTCTGCTCAGGAACTACTCCCAAGGTCTCGAAAGCTCTCTCGGTCTTTGCTAGCCAGTATTGGGCCTCTTCAAAAGAGGACCCCCCTGCAAAAGTAGAAGGGTTCAGTCTTCTGTATCTCTCTATGAAACCGGGGTCGATCAAGGAAGGAGCAGAATCCTGGGGTAGAGGGATTGGGGCCGGCTGAGGGTGAACTGGGGGGCCCTGTGGTGGCACTTGCTGATGTGGTGGGGGTACTGGAATGTGTTGTGGCGGTGCCTGGTGGTACCGTGGTTGTGGTACCGGGTCGTACCGCGGCTGTGGTGCCGGGTGGTACTGTGGAGGAGCAGGCTCTTGCCGGGGTGGCTCGGGATCAGCCTGCTGTAGCGGGGCCTTAACTTGCGATAGCGGAGGAGGTCCGGGTAACTCCCTTCTCTCTTCTCGCCTTTGCTGGGCAACTAGGAGAGCTTCCACCATCTCAAATAGTCTGTCTAAATCCTCCCGAAGTGAATTATCTTGGGCAGCTCGGTTTAGTGGGGGCCTTTCTCTCCTCATTTCCGTGAACCTGCATTCACAAGAAATGGTTGAGTAACGATCTATCGGTGAGTATTTCTCTAAGGCACTATTGTGTAAGGGATGGGTCCGAGGAAATGCGGCTCTGATACCAACTGTAACGATCCCGAAAACTTAAAATGAAACATGTATATTAAAAAGGTCAAATACGGAAGCGTAATAAAAATTTCGATTAACATCCCTTACACTAAAACCAAAAACGTGCTCAAAATATAAAAGAACAAACTAACTAAAAGAGAAACTCGAAAGTAAAAGCTATAAATATAACTACGGAGTCTTTAGGCGTCCCCTTCACCGTCTTCCTGCGGAACGGGCTCGGGAACAATGTCTTCCTGATCTGAAATGATTAAATAAGGAATGAGCTACACCAGCCCTGTAAAGACATCACACTATCTCACCGTCACGGAGTTAAAGGTGGATAGAAAACACAAAAAGACCAATGGAGCATAATTTACAACAAATTCTTTTATCAATAATAAAATCCTTTACTATCCACTTACCTCGGTGAAATTCATAAAACAATATACGAAAGCAATAACATTATCATCATCATGAAATCATATGAGCTGTATAACATAATACTTATCACGCCTTTTCGCAATTCAATTATTTCACAATATATTTTTCCTCGTTTACCAGCCTACTAGTATCTATGGGGATCCATAGGGGTCCCGCTACCCGTGAACCCTTAACACTTGTAATCAGATTCCAGGACCGTCCCCATACCTCGTCCGGTATGGGCGCAAAAACTATAAACCTCAATACCCCGTCCGGTATGAGGGTGAAACGGGCCGTCCCCATACCCCGTCCGGTATGGGCGCCCAAACACATAAGGTCTCCATACACCGTCCGGTATGAGAGACCAAAATCCCAGTAGGGTTCCCTACGGACCCGGTCCGTCCACCATCTCTCAGGATATCTAGTCAGGCTGTCCACATCATTCGTTTGCCAATTCACATAACTTTTTATCTCTTTTTCTTTAGCCACCATCACCAAATCACACACAAACATGCAAACCGGTAGTTCACACCAACAAAACAACACACAACATCGGGTTCTCAGACATTCAGTCCATAATCAATGAAACAGTGATACATGCACACGAAACTATGAAATAAAAACATCAGACATCATACTGCATTTGAATCTGTAAAATAGAACAAACAACAACTAACCGACAAATGCACTAGACTCGAGCTCCATTAGCAACCTTAAACAATTTCACACAGCTATTGATTCATGAAATCCCGTTTTATCATTTATTGCACTTTAATACCGTGATAGGAAATAGGGTGAGGAATCCTTACTTGTTTCGGGGTCCGAATACGGTTCTAAAGTGCACCTGTAGGCTGTCCCTAATTTTCCTTGAATTTTTTTTGGGGAACTGAAACGCACTACTGGTACCTGCACGTGTCCCAAAAAATTCCAAATTAGACCTAGGACCCCTTTCGGCCACACTTGCATCGGTCCCTGCGATAAAACAACCCTAGGGCCCTCGGGGGGCCAAAAAATTACGAAAAATCGAAGCTTACCAGCAGCGGTGCTCTCGGGTGCGGCGGCTCTCGGCGAGGTTCGTGTTTTGGTGCTTTGGCTCCGATCAACCTGTAGAGAAAAGAATGGTGATCACGGTGATATAAAAATTGTATCAAATGGAGGCCGGGAAGGGCCTCATCGGAGGCAAAAACCGAGGAGGGGCGCGGCGGCATCGCTGGGTTTCGGCCGTGTTTTCCGGCCGTTTGTTCGGGATTTTGGCTCCGATTTGGCCACAGGGGAACTCAGCGTGGAAAAACGAGCTGGGGGTATGAAATTTACCTTGATCGGCGGTCGAAAAACTCCCCGGTGCGGTGGCGGGTGGCGGCGGCCGGCTCCTCCGGCGTCTGGTTCGTCTTCTCCGGCGAGGGCAGGCGGCTAGGGTTTTTGTGGTCAGGTGTGGGGATTTTATTTATACCCTTTTTCATTTTGATCACAGCCGTCCATTTTGATTAAATGTAGGCCGTCCGTGCGATTGCATCTGGGCTGTTCGTGCGCACGCTTGATCTGGACCGTCCGTGCGTGCGGGAACGCATCTGGGCCGTCCGATCGCGGGCACGCGGATCGCACACGTGACCCGTTCCCGGGTCGACTTGGTCTTGCAACGCAGCAGGTCCTGGTTGGCCAGGGCTGCTGACTGGACCGCTGACGTGGCGCTGACGGAGCATAATTTTTCTAACTTGTGTTTTGACCCCCGATTTCCGATTTTCTTTTCAAAAATACCATCAGAATCCTAATTTTCATCCCTTTTTTCCAAAATCAATTTTAATTAAATCCAAATAATATTTTTACTCCATTTTATCATTATTATTATTTTTATTTTTATTAAAAAAATTTAAATTAAATTAAATAAATCAATTAAAATAATAAAATTATAAATAAACTAAATAAAATTAATAATAATAATAAAAATAAAATCAAGAAATTATTGGGTGTTACATAACTAAATCTATTAAATAAAAAAAGAAAAGGGAGAGAAAGAGAGATGCTGTTGGCCCTTTTTATATATTAGGCAGTAAATGTGTGTGTGTTTTTTTTTTGGGGCATCGATTAAGCACTACTGTTGTCTTCATATATGATTGATTGAATGAATTTGTATTGATGTTTCTTTAATTTAAGGTAGTATCTTAGCCAGTATCTTGCACATACATTAGGTGACATGCACATGAACATAAATGCTTCTCTCTCTTCCCTCTCACTTCTGTCATTTGGTTTTTTTTCTTCTTTTCCTATATACAATATATTATGTTGTAACATATATGTCGTGTGTATATAACATACCATATATATTTTATATAATATGTTTGCTGTTTTTAGTTGAAGATTTGCACTGGTGGAAGAAAGAGTGTAATATTTATATTATATATAATTTTGTTTAAATAAGACATTTTTTTTTAAAAAAAAAAAAGAGGTTCCAATCTAGTCCCCATTTGGACTAAGACCAAATCAGGATCAAACGAAGAATGGTCCAGTATTCAGTTTAACTTTTTTTTTTTTCAGTTCAATCTAATTCAAGATTAATAAATATTTTTATTAAAAATGTTTGTTATGAGTTTAATTATGTACTTTATGTTTTTTTAAAAAAAATTGTGATATTATGCAATTATTAAAATATATAAATTTCTACTCAAATTTTTTAAAAAATTTATCATTTATAAAAGATTTTATACTCTCAATAGCAAATTGACTCTGATCGGTAAGTTATCTGCTCTACTAATAAGAATACAACAGTATGCTACATTTGATAACTGGCAGAAAAACTTATCAGGTATGGTAGTACATTGAGCACTGAATCTATTGTTGTTCGCAAACAATGTTTAGCGTCAATCTTTGGGTTGGCCAATTTGACGCAAAATTGAGCACAACAGGAGGGCGAAAAGATGCTTATGAGCTGAAGCTGAAAAACAACATGCATTTAAGTGGTATCCCTTCAAAGTAGAAGGATCAATGAACCTAAAACTAATACAGGCACAGTTCTACAGTTATAAGCTTAATACAATATCTTCATCTCCACGAAGATAATTCTCTTGTTCTCTATAAAACATGCTGTCAACAAACTTTTCATGTGTCAGGCAAATTAGTGGTACAAGCTGAGGGTACTTTTGTGAGCCCAAAGGCCAGAGCCAGGATGACAAGATTCAGAAAGCTAGCTTTGTCCATTTCGTTAATTAAATAGCGAAATGCACATTAAGCCTCAATTAATATGTTGGTTACCCACCAATGCAGGGTCTCTACTTCCTGTTTTGAATCAAAGAAATGGTACATCAAGCACATGTTGCTATTTAGTAGTTCTAAAACATAATCACCCAAAAACTGAGTCAAACATGTTCTTTTATGAAATAAACATAGACTGCAGATCCTGGTGTCAGATACGATTGAATATTTTGTTATGGTTTCATAGTAAGGTAACCTGCAAACTCTTCAGGATGAGGAACAATGATACTAAAAAGTAAAAACGTAAGTTCTGGATCCTTACCTTTTCATTGCCAAGCACATTCTTATGTCCTACTTGAGCTTCCACCAGAAATTGAACCATCCACCTTATGCATGAATAGTTGAGGAGGCTCTTCTCTGTAACAAGTACGATTAAAATTTTTCAATAACCATCAGTTGGAGCAGAACCACTATGTTTTTGTGCTTGCTATATTTAAGTCCTGAATGTTTCACTTTCGATTCAAATCCCAATACATCCTTAGTTCTAATTTTCATATTATTATTAATCAACATACCTATAACATTTTTTTTGTTCATCCCACCTTGAATTCTTTAGTGTATGATGGAGTTGAAAGAAAGATTTTGGTGTATATGCAATAGAAATGCAAGTAGAAATCTTTAAAAAAGTAGGAAAGTCAAAACATAAGCTAACAAGTAATGGACAAAGGAAATGGTAGGATCCCAATAAGTGTTGCTAGTATCACATTGTTGGCAAAAAGGGCATATTCAGTTAAACAATATTAAAATGAGAACATGATACATGCAGACGGCAAAACTAGGTAAAAGAAAAAGGTAAGTAAGCATTGCCACAACATGTTCTCATCACATCAAATATGCTCAGACTTCTCTATTCTCCTTTCTCACATACTTCCTCTCCAATCCCACATGAACTCTATAATCCTTTTAAGTGTCATATTCATTTTTTTAACTTGACATAATTTCATAAATAAAGACAGAACCCAACAATCATAGTTTAAAGCAAGAAAAGAGACAACTACCTAAAAGTAGTAGAAAGATATCTTCCAGTTAAATACTTCGTCCAAATGGTAACAAAATTTGTGTGCAGCAAATTTCAAGCTGAGAAGAACAATGAAGCTGAAAGGAAGCAGAAAATGATAGAAACTAACATTTCATTAGCGCCCTGGTAAGTGCGGCTTGATGCAACAGCCAAAAGTTGTCCCCCATGGTTGTAAGATATGGATGCAACACTATTTGGGAATTTAGGCAACTGAAACCAGTAGAAATTAAAAGAGTATTATAGAACAGACAAAAAAAAAAGAAAACTAAGAGAAGTACGAGAGAAAATGACATTTTTACTCATTTGATAATCTTTTGAAATCTCCCTTACACCAGTAGAAATTAAATATAAGAGCGATATGTTTAGTTCAAGGATCATTCACTCACCAGTTTAGAAGATTTAGGAGACCATATAGATATTGTCTCATACTTTCTTGTAAATCATTCCTTTGTATATGCATGCTCTTGCTGTCTATAGTAAATTATACTTTCATGCTGAAGTTTTATATTTTTTAATAATCCTTAGAAATCAAAAGGAAAAAATGAGTATATATCTCAGGGTCCCAGATATATAGTGTTTTTCAACTTATGAGAAGGAATTTGGCATGAAAATTGTTCGAGGTTCTAATAGTAAACATTTTTAAGTCAGAGAAATAAGACAAGAAAAATAGTAAAACAAACATGTCATAGAAACACAGCTGCTTCCGGTCAAAACAGGGTTATATCTGCATAGCAGAATATAAAAGTGAAAACTAAGAGAGGTGTACGATAATATATTGACAACTTTCTTTCGAACATTTTCCAAGCAAATTGAGAACTATTTATATTGTATAGTAGACAATAGAGTACATCTTCTGGTCTTAGCCTGATAACTAGCTCAAAAGCATATTATCCCAAAATTGATAATTGCTTCAATTGATTAAGGATCATGCTAGCAAATGTGGCTGTTTTGAAGAACAAAGAAATCAATTCAGAAAAATATAAGGATCTGGTTCAACTGATAAACCTACTTCCACCAAAGAGTGTTTGGATTGCATTTTCCCAATGCTTTAAGCTTATATAACACTGAAGGACTTCAAACTCATAATGCCTTAACTTAGAAAATTATTTCAATACTTGACTTATTTTTCTTGACTTTTGCACCATATTAAGTTGTCAAGTGTATAGTAAATTAAAAGCTTATCAGTAAAAATTGATAAAATGATGAAGGAAAGATTAACTTATTGGTCTTTCTTTTAGTTAAAAAGACAATAGAACGTGATTGTCAAAATTATTGGAGCATATTTGGTCTAAAACCATGAAACTCACTTTTTAATTTAAAATTTTTAGCCTTATGATTTTTTATCATTTTTTATTGCATCCCCAAGTATTTTTGAGCTTTATTAAAATAAGCTTAAAACTAGTTTGACCATAGTCGTGATTAACACTTTGTATTGGGTTTGGGCTCTTCGAAGAGCAGCTCAATTCATTCATCAACTACTTTTACTTTTCCTTTCAACATAGAATGATCTTTCTCCCTTCATGGATGATCACAGTTCTTGTCCTCTTCATACATGCACAAGAATCCAAAAGTTGTTGAAATAGGCTGAAATCACCATGGCCTCCCAGCCCGATACAAATTTGTTACGGTCCCATAACCAAGGATCAAGTTATGGGTTGAGATATGTGAAACTTAGGGTTTAGGACTCACTAGAGAGAATCCACCATTCTCTAGAGTTAAAGGTACTCTACGACTTATTGTAATTAATTACTCTCTTATTGATTTTAGTCATGTGAAATGTTTACATATTTATAGGTAAACCATGACAAAAACTTTCCTTTCGAACATATGCTAATAAATTTTTAGTCTACTCATAATGATAATTATGATACATACTAAATTCCCAATTTTAAAGAACCACATTCCTAATTTTAAGGATTTATAGTTGATTGTCTTTCCTATAAGATAAAATAATTCCTACTTTACTGTATTCCAAACTCCTAATCTGGATAACCTCTTTTTCTCCTAATTAAATCCATTAATTGAGAACAATTAAGAGGATCACCCCAGATTTCCTTTCTCTTGGGACGCCCACTGACTGCCACTTTCATCTTCTAACAATTCTTTTTCTAGTTCTTCTTTTTCTTATTATTGAGGCATACCAGAATTTCACTTAAATAATAAACCCTTGGATTTTTCTTCACACTTATATCTCTTACTATTGCAAGAGAGGCATAGTTATAAGGCAAGACTTAAGAGCTATGAGCAGACATAAATAAGTAAAAGTTCTGATGTAATATTATAGCTTGTTAATCTATTTGATGACATAGATTCAAAGGTATTAATCAGTTCAATCTTACAAAAGCAGGATAAATGATACCTCAAATAGTCGTCTTTTACTTTGAGCATCCCAACCAATAACATATCCCTCGTTATCACCAGTGACAAAAGCACCGTTGATGCTAAATTGGAAACAAAAGGCCAATTTGAGTTTCCATAGCTAATAAGACCAAGTTGTTAAAATGATACACATACACTGGATTGAATCTGATGTCATTCACTGATACCAGATGAAATCTTCCATCCCTTGACTTTGGATGACATCGGAAAATGTATCTGTAAAGATGATATAATGATATAAGGCCACCTTCACATGTTTGTCTAGGTTCAAAAGCAAACATGAGAAGCAATTGAAGTATTCAACAAATTAAGCATGTCTTTTTTTTCCCCCTCTACCATTTCATTTTGACTTGAGGCAAGAAAATTGATCAAGAGAATCAAAAGTTTAAATATATAAACTCTAGGTCTAATGCTAACCAATAATTATCAGGTGTACAAAGCACATCAACCATAGGAATTATTGAAGCCAGGCCCAGTTTAACTGCATTACTGCATTAAAATATGACAAAATGTAGCTTCAGATCACATACGGAGGTTGAAAAAGTCATCATATAAACATACTGCAATCAATAAAAGAACTAACAGTATTCATTTAAAATTCAGTACGGATAAGTCTATAAACTGCATATAAAACTTAAAGTAGTCTCAGTAAGGCATTAAAAGCAAAAAAAAAAAGAAAAAACAGAACCAACTGCACTTGCTAAATTCTGGCTATATCTGCTAAATTACCTTAGTAACTCATGCATCACAAACATGATACTTAATTCACCACGTCTTTATATGAGTAGCTGCAGTAAAGTTCTTTCAGAATGGAAATATAACTTGCAAACACAAAGGAAAATAAGTACCACAAGAAATAATAAACGAAAGCAAACTGTGGCATAGATTTCAAACCTTCGGCAAGAAAACATTTGCTAGGGTATTATAATCACAAACTAACCCTGTCTTATTTAAACTGGATCTAGAGGAGGTTTCCAGTGCTACCCGTCCATCTACTGATCCTGCTGCATATTCTGCATAGAAAATAAAGCACCATAAAAAATTCCAGAAATTCATGCTATTCTGAATTTAAAATTTCTTGGTGATCAAGAAAATTAAGGCTTTGTTGTTATAGGAATTCATTTTCAATTTTTATTTCCAACATCCATTGATGTTTTTACCTTAAGCATGAGTGATAATTGAAAAACATTGTTTAGTACAATATAGTGAAATTATGGAATGAGTTGAAAAAAATGTTCTATTTCGTTTATACTGGAGCACGAGACGAATATATCTCACAGTACATGTATAGACATACTTAAATTTAGGAAATACAAACTAGAAGATACTTTCATGTAGAAACCAGAGCCTAATTTTCTTGACACTTCCTCGTTTAGCAGACATTGTGCCTGAAATCTATATATTACATTGCACATAGTGGTTATGGTGTTCTCTAACTACAGTTTCCTTCTGATGAGACGGGGCAGTATTATGGTGAATGCATGTTATCTCTGTAAAAAGGCTGAGGAGGCTTATAAGCATGTACTTCTCTAGTGTCTGGTAATGTACAAGCTTTGAACTATGATTTATGGATTTTTAGGAATCAATTGGGTGACAGCTAACTCAGTAAGTGATGAAATCCAGGCGTAGAATGGTATCAATGGACAGAAGAAACAAGTGGACCTCATTCCACTCTCCATCTTTTGGTCGGCCTGGAAGGAGATGAGTGAAAGAGCTTTTGAAGGACTAGATATTATTAATAATTTTAACTTGATTAGGAATAGGTGATTTCAGATTTTTGGAATTTTTTTATTGGATCATCCTCTTTACTCTATGAAAGATGTAGGGGACCTTTTGATATTTTGTTGGATATGTAAATACTTTATATAGGGGTTGACATCCCTTTGGTGTTAGTTATTAATGATACTTCTCACACATTGTATTTAAAAAAAAAAACAGTTTTCTTGCCTTCAAGTGGGACATGCTCGAGCCATACCATCTGCATGGTGTACATGTAAATATGAAATTGCATCGAGTACCTTTAGTATAAGGACTTGAGCTGACACATCTTATTTGAACTTCCACTTGTGATTCATTGGATTGAACTGGTTGGTCTAAGTTGCGCAAGTCAAATAAATACACTAATGCCCCAAGTGAAACAACCAAGTCAAACCCTGATAGA
Source organism: Carica papaya (assembly GCF_054855325.1). Taxonomy (NCBI): domain Eukaryota; kingdom Viridiplantae; phylum Streptophyta; class Magnoliopsida; order Brassicales; family Caricaceae; genus Carica; species Carica papaya. The sequence goes on along the minus strand of NC_142310.1, from coordinate 9,239,265 downwards.
GCCATGGAGCTCACATCTGAATGCAAGTTTCTTGCGCATATAAGAGTTTGGGGCTGCCGTACGTCCCAGAACATTATCCTCTTGTCCAAACTGGTAGAAACTACTTGATCTATAGCAATAAAACAGAAATAAAAAGGAAATATTACAAGCTAAGAGAGGAAAAAGTTGTTGTCCAACAAAAAGATAAAAACACAAGCAAAGAGGATGTATCAAAATAAAAATAACATTCCAATCACTTAATAACGTGGATGGAGAAAACCCCGAAAGAATTTGAGGGCCTTAGAGCAAAGATAAGTAAAAAACACCACCCATTCCAAAAGAGCAATATACACTTGAGATTATTGCTTCAAAATCCCCCCATTTTGTTAAAGGACTTAAAACGTGATAAAGATAGCCTTTTCTACAGCACCACTCCACCCAAAACAACTCAGGTGGAGATAAATGTCTCTAGGTCAGGAGGACAAACCTAGGAACCACTAAATGATGAAAATAATTTAGTTCAAACCTTTCAAGCTGCCCCACAGTGAAGAAACAAATGGCTATTGTACTCCAAACTCAAGAAGCAAATAAAATATGTCCATGCTAATAGTTCTACAATGTCTAGGATCCTAACGCAAATTGTTAGTGTTAACCCTATTTAAGATTGCAGTCCAAATAAAGACTCTTATCTCAGGAGGAGCTTTTGCTTTCCAGGAAGAGCAAGAAAAAACCAGAAGTGCCGCCAATAGAGCTACACATGAGAAACTCAAGAAACGATTTGTCTAGTGTAGATCTCTATCAAGACCTGATTAGAGTTTGTAGGAAATAATGAGTGAGTTGTTGGGATTACTAAAAGTTATATAAGAATTAGTTTGATTCAGCTATAAATAGTTGAGTTGAGAATTGATTTATATCCAGAAAATATGAATGAAATTTTAAGTTTCTCTCCACAGTTTCTTTTCTCTTCGTCTTCCTTACTCTTCCTTCTCCCTAAAATCTAATTCTGCTCTCATGTTCTTTCCTCTTTTTTTTCTGTTTCTCCAACGATCCTTCTTCTCCCTTTATTTCTTCACAAATCAGGACAGGTTCTTGACACATTGGTACCAGAGCAGCTTGATTCCAAGAAAATGCAAGCCACCGTGATAATGATGACTAGGAACAAAGGAAAAGCTACAGTAGTCGATCAGCAATGCATTCAACAGATCAATAAGTTTGTAAAAGAGCTCGAGCAGAGGCCATCAGAGTTTAAGTTGGAAATGTACGAACCGCAAAGGCAAACAAGCCAAAAATTTGATTAGATTGTGGAGCTTCTGTGCAGTAATACGTGATTATCTGATGTAACCGCACCAAGAGAAGCTTCACAGAAAAACAGAGAGTGTGAGTCCAAGGAAGTGATGGCAGCGCTCCAATCATGGAGGCAGAAAATTTCCTTTTTGTCAGCATCTGCTTCATCAAACAGAAATCTTCAGTTGGCTTGTTCTGGTAATACTTCTTCAAACTTTATTTCCACAGTAGGTTCTCATTCATCTTCCACAACAAGAGAAAGTGTTGTGAAATTAAATTGGAGAATAGTGTATACCATACTTTTGAGGAAAGTCTAATACCAATGGCCTACTTTTGGAATATGCAGATTACATAACCCTTGACAAGGTTAGGATGTTAATAGAGGATGACTTGCAATTAGAGAGATATTTATTGAATTTGCATAAGAGATTCATGAAAGAATGTGTTATAGAATACATTGTTGATGAATATGATTCCATATATGAAGAAAACTCCAAATCTGATTTCAGGGTGGTAGTGTAGATTGTTGTAGACTACGGGAATTTGAGAAATTAGATGGAACTGAAGTAGAAAAAGGGTTTCATCATGTTAAACTGGTTGGCCATAAAGGTGACTGGATAGATGGACCACCAGTTGTCTGTTAAAATTCCACAAATGAAAAGGTTGGGATCATTTTAAGATGAAACTTGATGAACAAAAAGAGAGTCATCTCAAATGGTTGGGAGAGCTTCGACTTCAGCAAGAAGCTGCCATGCAGGAGAGTCAATGTTGGATTGACCAGAATTTTTTTATAAATAAAAAATATGAAAAGTATTAATTCACAAAGGTACCAAGAGGATACCACCTATATACAAAATTTACAATGTAATTAATATTTGTATAATATTCCCAAAATCTTCCACCTTGTAAATATCATGCCTCAATATCAAGAACCTAAAAAGATTAAAGAGTTCAAGATGGAACTACAGTCATGGAGCAGCAGAACTTTTCTTCCATCTGAGAAAAATGCAACCAAAATTTTTGTGAGAAGTCCACAAAGAGTTGATAAGTTTGAGAACTACGTAGAAATGAACTTTGTTGGTTCCTCTGAAGGTGCATTTTCTTTTTTTATAATAATGTAAACTTTAGCAATTGATGTTTGGATGCATGTTAAATATTGTTATGATAAGCGAAGGATGCTCGACTTTGGTCTAAGTGAATCATCTATGAGACGCAAATGGGAAGGTTCCCAGCTGTTAAACATAGAGGGGAAGAAGTTAAGACTTTTATTCGGAAATAGATATTTGATTGTTGATGAAAGTTGTGGGAGGGGAATTTGATATAACTAGCTTAAACTTTTGTAATAGCTATTTGGAACGGCAAATTTACACAAAATAGTAAAATGATATTAGTCTATGTGTGGTTGTATGTTAAACTTTACCCCTATAAGCATCAGAGCTTCTTACCACAAAAGCCTGTGCTAGCCAAGAGAAACATCCACATGAGCAAGAATTGAGGAAACAGAAACAGCAAAACATCTACTTGGCACCAACTCAGGTGAGAATTAAAGGAGGTAATAGGCAGAACTTTATTTTTCATTTGAACTACTCAATTTCCATTTTCTGTTTTTCAGTTCATTACTGATTTTATGTTTTCAGTTTAAACATCCTTGAGGACAAGGATGCTTTTACAGGGAGGGTAATGTCAAGACATAATTAATACTCAGAGTTTGTTGGAAATAATTAGTTGAGTCGTTGGGTTATCACTGAAAATTAAGAATTAGTTTTAGTTTGTTTGTTTCAGTTATAAAAAGTGGAGTTGAGAATTGATTTGTACCCAGAAATTATAAGTGAAATTTCAAACTTCTCACTACAGTAATTCCTCTCTTCTCTTTGTCTTCCTTACTCTTTCTTCTTCCTAAATTCTAATTCTGCTATCATCTTTTATATTCCTTTCTGTTTCTGCTGCAATTCTTCTTCTTCCTTTATTTCTTCATAAATCAGGACAGGCTTCTTGACAATCTCAAAACAAAAGTCCACACTTTACGATACCTTAACATACCCAAAAACTAGTTCTCACAATGCACAACAATAGGAGCTGAAAAAGCGTAATAGGTCACCAACTACTAAGAGGATATGCATAGCATATTGCCACATTTGTATGTTTTCTGATAAACGGTTAAAACTTCAAAGCTTGTAAACAGCTGAAACTATCACTTTATTAAATAGCTTGTTTTTATTTATACAAATATGGTTTAAAATGAAAGCCTCATAAAGGCATCCAAACCCATTCACCCAAATTATGTCAAAATCACGTAATACTGGATTAGAGAGTATTTAGGATGCTGAAAAAATGAGCTTAGAGCATCTAGGTACTAATTTAGAAAATAAATGATAAAGATGGTTACTGTTAAAAAATTTATTGTTAAAAAATAACTATGTTTTATACATCTATTAAAAAAACAAACATACAAAGGGGAAATAAGTAAATAATCATGTTAAGAAATAAGCATTGTAAGCAACACACAAAAAGTTCAAAAAAAAAAGGTGCTTTTTTAAAGCTACTTATAAGCAACTATGAAGCAGTTTACTCATTATGTATTGAGTACCATATTTTTTTAAGCTACTTACAAGCCTTATATAGAGTCCCAAACACCATTTTAAACACCAAGCATCCACACACTATAATAGCAAGCAGAAAGTGTGGAGAATTAAGAATGCTTTTCAAAAGCATTGCACAGGATTTCAATCATTTTATATGAGAAAACATTTAGTAGGTAACAAAAATGTGGGTCAACTGAAAACTTTTTGCTTTTCAATAAAACCTATAGTTATATAGAAAATCCTCCTATGTTTAGAATTTAATACATATCCAGAAAACTCTCTGGAAGAAACAATATTCGTAAGCTTTCCAACTTCTAAAATGGACGCAATAAAACATATTTTTAAAACAAAGTTATCGACTTATATCACTGGATTTGAAAGCCAAAATGCAGAAAGCTGTATGTGAAGCTGAAGACCTTACTCCGAAAGTCAACTCATACTGAATAATAAAGCAAGGTGGCACCTCACCCAAAAAGAAAAAACTAAGGTGGCATCAACAACTTACGTGTTTCCCCAGAATATCCAATGCATGTCGCTAAATCATCATGATTTCCAATAGTATAACGCACTCCTTCATGCAAATCATACCTAGAAAAGATTTGTCCAAAAGGAATCAACGCATGTTCCTTATCAAAACATATAAATTTATACAAATTTTGCAAACCCAACATATTAAAACTCGATGATGTGTTGAATCATAAATAAGAAAAGGTTACATGGCCTATCATGTCCAATTCAAACCGGAAACATGATAAAATATGCAAAGGATATTGAACGCAACATCCAGAATATGGATATTATAAGCAGACACATCTTAGCGTTCAATTCTTGAGCAAAGCAGATAAAAAAACAAATCCAAGTGGACATTTGAATTTTCAAGATTGAAAAACAACAAACCTTGTAATTAAACCATCTGAGCCAGCGCTAAAAGCAGTGAAATCGTTCTCGAAGCAGCAATCGAGAAGCGCAGCCTCGTTGGGTGATTCAAATCTTAGCAGAGAGCTATCGACGTCGTACAATCGAATGCACTACGAGAAATTGACAAGTAAATTTTTTTATAACTAAATTCAGGCTTACAGGCCTACAGTAAACTGCAAAAGAAAAAAAAATACCAGTAAGAGAAATCAAGAAGAAAATGAACACCCACGGAGTCCCAAGAAGAAATTAGGAGATTATTAGATTGGGGAGCGAATTGGACCCTGGAAATCGCGTCTCCGATGGGATTTTCCAAGTTTACACAAGAACCATTCATTATTGCCGAACTCAGTAGATTGACAGAGGTAGTAGAAGTTAAGTCATGAAGACGAGCCCTAACTTGGCTGCAGAGGAAACTAGTGAAGGGAGCCGAGTGGAGAGTCTAGAGATTCAACACCTGAAAAAGTTCCCGCTCAAGTGGAGCTCTTTAGATCAAAATTTAAAAAGCTTCTTTATTAAAAAAAAAAAAAAAAAAGCTAAAATAAAATTTGATCACTATATTATTTATTTTTATTCAAATTAATTCATACATATATTTCATTCCAAATTAGTCCGTGTACTTGTAAAAAAAATTTATTTAATCATTTTTTATTACTATTTAACAATATCGATATTAATATATGATATATTTTATTTTATTTTATTATAAATTAAATATTAAATCTAACATTAAAAATTATATATTAATAAATATAAAACGGTTTACAGATTAAAATATATTTCATTAAAATCTCTAAAACACATTGATAGCTTTTCTTTTTCTTCTTTGTCTTCTTACTCTCACTTTTTTTTTTTTGAGTCAATATAATATAAAAAGACGATAATAAAATAAATTAGATATAGATAAGATTGATTGATAAGCAATTAAATTGTAATAAGATCTGTAAATTATTTTAAAATAAGGATTCATTTAATATCGTAGGCTCAATTTGTGACTTATATTAAATAAAAAAACTCATTTAAAAAAGCAAACACTAACTTTTGAAAATTTATTGATTAGCTCAAAACCTTTTTATATTTTTTTTAAATATTAAGAATCTCTACCTCTTTTGTTCTTAACTTTCATACACTTAATATTATCATCTCAAATAACACATGTGATATATCCAACTGATTTATAAATTTTAGTACCATAAAATACATTATATTGTTCTGTATTCATAATAATATTATAAAAATTCTCTGTACATAAAATAAATAAGATAAAAATGATCTCCCTTATCGTAATATCCTATCTAATAAGAAATTTTTCGGTCGGATTATTATTAACTAAAATTAAATTTGAAACAATTCGAGCATGTTTTCATAAATAAATAAAAAATAAAAAGAAAACTGTGAAATCCCATTTTTGCCATGATACTACTAAGAAACAATCACGTTACTTGGTTAATGTTATAATTAATTATAATTATGTAATTTATTCTGCAAATTAGATCATTAATCTTTTTTATAAGGCCAATGTTAACAAGTTCTCCCAGTACTCATTAACATTTAATACAATTAGTAAAGGCAGTCGTAGAAAGGACTTTTTGGACTAAGCAAGTAAGAATAAGAATGGGATAAAGGGCCTTTGTGCGTTAAAAAGAAAACTAAATTCGGGAAGACAACCATAAAATCACCATAATTTATAATACTGAAACACAGGAACACCGGTGTCAATTGCATTGAGCAACGCTTGGAAGAAACAAAAGTAGCAGGGAGAGATTGGCCTACACTGAACAAGTACTAAATCAATATTCAGTACTTGGAAAATAAAAGCACATAAAGAACAACCACCTTCACTCTGTTGAGGAGAATAAAAGCACAAGGGTCTATGGAGTGTCAATGAAAAATAATAAGACACAGAGCCAAGAGCTCACTCATCCTACAGGAAATTTTATATTTACAAACAAATTATTGGCTGTCTTACTTCCTAATGCTTCTAGTAGCCAAACAGCAACTTTTGATGCCGGTCCAACTGCAACTTTATCTTTTCAGTACATAAAACAACATTTAGTTATCTGGAATGAAGAAATCAAATGTCACATCAACTGAACCAGATGATTCCCCAGTATCCTTGTATTCAATATTTGTTATTGCTCCAACCTCATCCAAGTCTTGATATTCTGGCTTTACTCGACGTACTGGCACTGTGACGGAGTAAATGGTCCCGAGATCTGAGTCAGCAGAGACATTCAGCTGAACTTTATCCTGTGATTCTATCTCCACGAAATCTGACAAAGCACGGATGATGTTGTTCACTATCTTCCTTTTTGCCTCGTCACTAACTGCACACCGATCAGAGAAGAGGATCATCTTTAGTCGCTGCTTGGCAATTCTTGCATTAGAGCTCCTTCTCGTAGTAGGAGAGGGGAATACAATCTTCCAAGCCAAATTTAAACGGTCCAAGAAGCTCATATTAATGGTGTTTAGGAGAAAGTTTTCAATCTCTTGACTGACAGTATTTGGAGGAAGGTCGTAATCTCCTGTGATCCCAGAAAGTCGTTTAGACTGACAAAGCATGAATCGATTATTAGCCGTTATGCTGGGCCACTTGGTGCAGATTTCAGAGGCATTATTTGTGAAAGCTGTGAAATCTACCTGTAAGAAGAACACCGTCAAAACTTACTTTGAAAATGCATTTATGTTTATGAAATTCCAGTTATACTTGTCAATGCAGCATCAATATAGGATAATTTTTCTTGAAATAGCACCAGCATGACCACCAGCCCAGGTCACTAGACTAAAGCTACCTATCATTTCTTCATGCTGAGAACCGCCAACTTATAAAATTAGAAGAATCATCATGGTAACAGTTGCGATCCTGCCTGAATGAAAGAAAGTTCCTACTAGCCCGGCAGTAACCTATTTGCAGCAATGCTTCCTTACTTCCAGGATATTATAAGACCAATAGTTCTCAAAAGAAAAGATGCAGTCCAAGAACAACCAACTATGGATGATGCACCAGAATAAGAATTGCCCATAATGTTATCTTAAAATTGTATAAACTAAAGGAGAGTATGTATATAACAAACGGTTGATATTGTTAATTGTAAAATTAAAGGAACCTCTACATATAGCTAAAAGTTGATACATTTGATATATATACACATTGATGCAGAATGGTTTACCACCAGATTTATTAAAGAAATAAAAAATTATAATTATATTAAATATAAAATAACTATATTATTTAAAAGTCTATTATTATATTATTTAAGAATCTTATTATAGTTTTAATAATTTAAAATTTTATTCTTATTAAAATTAAGAATTTATTTTTATAAGTATTATTTTTTATTTGTATTAAAATTAATATTTTTAATTCTACTAAATTATAATTTTTTAATACAATTATAGCTACAAAGAATTCTTTAGAAATTATTATAAATAATTTTGTAATTTTATTCATTAATTATTCAAATATTCACTAATATTTTTTAGAATTTCTCATAAATGATTGTGTGATTCAATTAACCCTTAGGTGTTATATCTAATAACTTTAGGTGTGATACCTAGGCCCTTCCCCAATTTCTTAGTAGATAAATTAACTCTAATTTTTCTTACATTAATTTGGTATCAGGGCTAATAGAATCATTTTTTTAAATAACCAGAGCTAATAGCATCATATACCCAAATTCTCAAAACCTACACCCAAACAGTCCCCAAACCCATCTGAAAAAAGAAAAAAAACCCTAAAACAGCCACCAACACCGTTCACCAGCAAAGTGCCACCAACACCAGCTCCAGAAGATCCTGACCAGCCGAACCCCTAAGCCCCACTGCAAAACTCCACCAGAAATCTCCATAGTCACCGGCGCAAGCTCCCACAACCGCTGCCTCTCGTGAATATGGACTTTTGCATTGTCGTTCTACACCGTCTCCAATATGAGATTAGTACCTTTAGTTGAGCTGCCTACCAGACGGCCACCGTTGTCCGGTAACTGGAAGCTAGCATATGAAGCCCAAGCATGGCCAGCTGCGAATAAACCTTGTGCAATCTATTATGTTTTGGCTTCTCCAATGAGTCTCTTGTTCAATTAGACTTTTTTAAAGAGAAATTAAGCTTCAATAATGGTGACTAACGCTAAATTAAATGTTAAATTTGAGATATATGAGGCAATCACTAATACCAGATTCAAAAATTGCAATAAACTATCAAAGCAAGCTTAGAAGAAGGGAGACACTTAACGCACAGCAGAAGTACGTCTACCAGTTCAAAATGTACAAGTTGAACAAGATGCTAATAGAAGATACATTAAAGATAATGTCAGAGATATCACCAAGAAAGTAAAGGTCGAAGCTCCTAATTTTGATGGAAGAAGAGACCCCGATTTCTTTCTTGATTGACTTAATTCAATAGAAGAGTACTTCAACTAGTATGACACATTAGATGCACGAAGAATTCAATTTGTCAAGATGAAGTAGGTTGGACTTGCAAAAATATAGTAGTACACTCTTAGTGGAAACAAAAAAAAAGGACAACCAACAATTGCAACATGGGATGAGATGAAAACTATTTTTCATGAAAAATATCTATCTCCCAACTACTTTGAGAAACTTCATAACCAAACTTACATTTTAGTCCATGGCAACATGTCCGTAACTGAGTACATACAGAAGTTCAAAGAATTAAAAATCTAAAGCCAACAAGTCGAAGTAGATAGTCAAACAGAATCCCAAGTCAAGGCAGGAATGAGAGTTGACATTAAAAGAGAGCTAATTCGACGACCTTCTGCCACTATAGCACAAATTGACCAAGCGACCACCCTTGATGTGGAAGAATATTTTAATCAAAGTGGAATTCGCTCCTAATGATACATTTAAATCAAAGGTGACCTGAAAAATGGATCAAGATCAAATTTTAAAACTCCTAAAGGTAAGGAAGTTGTGTGCTTTAGATGTGGACAAAGTGGGCACATGGATTACGAATACCCCCAATGAAGAATAATTTGCATATTGGACTAAAAGAAAAGGAAGAGCAAGAAAGAAATGATAGTTATGTATCCTACGAGGATGACGATTAAGTTCCTAGTGAACAGGTAAGTACCTCTCTTTTGTTAAGTTGCACATTGTCAAACTCCAAAATGAGCAAGAAGAATCACTATATTTACTTATTGCTCAAGATTTTTTCCTAAGAGTCAACTCTATATATGGGCAAGAAGAAACACTATGTATTCCTATTGTGCCATGAAAGTTCCATGCAACAAGAGATTTGACATACCAAGTGGTCAACATGTTGATTTCATGAATCCCACAAAGATTTAACACTCCTAAACAATTGTACTCTGAAGAGTATGATGCGTCAGTATGCATGGTTTTTTTTTTGTAATTTTGTTTCAGGTTGTTAGGTAGTTTTCTGTGCTGGCATTTTTTCTATTATTCCTTTTGCCAACTGTGTTTTTCTGTTTTCTCCGTACACTGCTGCATATATTTGTAAACTTCTTCAGCACTCATTTTAGAGAGAAAAAATATGAGAATGTTTGTTCCTCTCAATTGGTTTATTTTTTTTATATTTTGAAACTGCTCATGGTATCAGAGCAGATAAGATCCAAAACAGAAATAGATTTCTTGCTGTAAACCAATAGATCTGTGAGAGACAGAAATATGGAAGAAACAACCAGGATCGTTCAGAGTTCCGCTGGAGATCCATGGGGTGCGTGATCTTCCACTGCTGATAACAACGATGATCCACTGTTTCTTCAATTTGCTGATCATCTAGGTATGGTTCTTGTTTCTACACCTTTGAATGGAAACAATTATCTTGCATGGAGTCCTTCAATGAAAATAGCACTCTGTGCTAAGGTCAAACTGGGTTTGATTGATGGGAGATGTCAGAAACCAATGTTGGGATCTGACATGATAGATGGACTAGAGCTGATTGCATGGTACGTTCTTGAATTTTAACCTCCATCTCTAAAGATATTGTAGATGCATTTTTTTATACTGCTTCAGCCAAGGAACTTTGGGAGGAATTGGGGGAAAGATTTGGGGAGTGTAATGATCCTCTTTTGTACCAATTACAACGTCAGATTAGCTCTATATCTCAGGGAAATCAAACTGTAGTTCAGTATTTTACAAAAGTTAAGATATTGTGGGATGAACTTCAATGTTTACAGCCATTACCTGAGTGTAGTTGTGGTGCTGCAAAACTGATGACAGATTATAACTGTTCTAGTAAACTGATACAATTTTTTATGGGATTGAGTGAAGAGTATGATCATACCAGGAATCAGATTCTTGTTATGGAACCTCTACCAACTGTAAATAAGGCTTATTTGATGATTTTAAGGGTAGAGAAACAGAGGGAGGTCCATATAGCTTACACAGACAGCAGTGACAATGTAGCAACGTTAGCAAATAATCAAGGTAACAAGAAACTCTTTACTGATTCACGCAATGCTAATAAGGGAAAACACGAGCATAAAAAAATTGACAAGTCTACTTTACGATGTGCACACTGCAATTTCACTGGCCATACTAAGGAAACATGTTTCAAGCTTCATGGGACACTGGACTAGTACAAAGATCTTGTGAAGGATAGAGGGAAATCGGGTATTAAACAAATTGCTACTTGTGCAGAGGCAACATTGGATACAGAAAAGGGCAGAGATGGTTCATTTTCTATGGAGCTGAACAATAAAATTCAAGAAATAATTCAGAATGAGATGAGCAGATTGTTGAAAGGGAAGAACACTACTGATGGAGCAATGGTATATCTGGCACACTTCCATGACTTTGAAGGTATAAGTATTCACAATTTTGCTTTTAATACACTTAGTTTATTAGAGCATGGAAGTTGAATTGTAGATACGGGAGCTTCAAGTCACATGTGTTGTGATCTGAAACTCACTGAACAACCAGAACCCACAAAAGCCATAACACCAGTACATTTACCAGATGGATCAATCAAAACTGTTCAGCATACAGGCAAATGTGCAATTCTCAGATAACATTGTTTTAACTGAAGTGTTGCATATCCAGCATTCCATTATAATCTATTATCAGTAAACAAACTTTCAGAAACATCCCTGATTAAATTTGTTTTTTGTCCCAAATATTGTATACTGCAGGACCTACAGAATGAAGAAATCTTGGCAGTTGGAAAGGTGATTGGAAGACTTTACATCTTGGATTCCAGTAGTCTAAACCCAGAATTGATATCTTATCACAAAAAATTATTACCCTAAAATAGTATTCTAAGTTCCTTTCAAGTTTCATGTAATAACAATACTGAATCAGTTTCTAATGAAAACTCTTTACAAGCTGCCTCACTTTTGCACAAGAGAATTAGGCATATTTCACCCACAATCATGTCATACTTGAATTTCATTAATCAAAAAGATTGTTCATTACTCCCTCCTTGTGATGTTTGTCCATTAGCCAAGCAACACAGATTACCTTTTCCAATTAGTAAAACCAAGTCCACAAGACTTTTTCAACTACTTCACCTTGATGTTTGGAGACCCTACCACCAAAAATCTTTAACAGAAGGACAATATTTCCTTACTATTGTTGATGACTTCAGTAGAAGTGTTTGGACTTTCTTATTAGCACATAAGTCTCAAGTCACCCATACATCAACAAATTTCTTTAAATTCATTGAGATCCAATTTGATTCTGTATCCAAAGTGTGAGATCTGATAATGGGACAGAATTCACTAACCAAGAGTGCCATAACCTTTCTTCTTCAAAAGGCATTTTACACCAGAAAACTTCTCCTTATATTTCCCAACAAAATGGGGTTGTAGAAAGGAAACATAAACATCTTCTTCAAATTGCAAGAGCCTTAATCTTTCAGTCTCATTTGCCTAAAAATTTTTTGGGGGAGTCAGTTTTATTTGCTACCTACATTATTAACAGATTGCCTACTGCTTCACTGAATTGGAGAACCCCATTTGAACTTCTTTTTGGCTATCCTCCTTCATATACTTCATTATGGTGCTTTGGTTGCTTGTGCTATGCGACAACCATCATCCCACACAAGGATAAATTGGATCATAGGGCTATAAAGTGTGTGTTTCTTGGTTTTAATGTAGGACAGAAAGCATATAAATTATATGACATTCAGTCTAAGAAAATCATTGTTTCCAGGAATGTTACTTTTCATGAAAATATTTTTCCATATTATTCTATCCATGAGTCTACACCATTACCTCTTGTCTCTAGCGCAGATGATTTCCTAGAACCAGATATTTATCCATCTTCTACACATGATATTCCAACCACATCTTCACCCAGTCAACATGAAAGTGTATCTCCAGTTACCACTGATTCTTATCATGCCCCTTTAATTCAATCACTTCGAAGAAGCACTAGGACCAGACTTATGCCAACTTGGTTGTCTAACTTCGTTTCGTCTGCTATTCAATCACCATCTGCTGCCATAGATGACAATTCATTTTTTGTAGTTTCTGCAGGTCACCCTTATCCCATCAACACTTACCCTTACGCCATTAATGCATGTTTCAGTTATCAGAACATAAAACTTCTAGCAAACATATCTAAATGTTCAGAACCATGCTCTTATGAACAAGTCTGTGTAAATTCAAAATGGGTGGATGCTATGCAAAGTGAATTGGATGCTCTTGAAAAGAACAACACTTGGGTTCTAACTACTTTACCTGCTGGTAAAAAGACTATCTGTTGTAAGTGGATTTACAAAATTAAGTACCTAGCAGATGGCACAATTGATAGGTTCAAGGCTAGAGTTGTTGCAAAGGGATACAACCAAGTAGTAGGGGTTGATTATTTTGATTCTTTTTCTCCAGTAGCCAAGGCTGTAGCAGTCAGAATTTTCTTCGCATTAGTAAGTGCAAAAGGCTGGCCTATTTATCAATTAGATGTTAAAAATACGTTTCTTCATGGTCAATTGCATGAAGAAGTGTATATGATTCCTTCAGATGGTTACACTAAACCGAAAAATGGTCAAGTTTGCATGCTAATTAAATCCTTGTACGGATTGAAGCAAGCTTCTCGGGAATGAAACCATGAATTCTCCTCACAGTTGCAACAATTTGGATTCTTCCAATCTGAAAATGATCATTGTTTATTTGTTAAGAACACTGAGCACTCCTTTACTGCTTTAACTGTATATGTTGATGATGTTTTGGTTACAGGCAATAGTGAGCAGGAGATCGATGTTGTCAAGGCATTTCTTGATACTAAATTCACAATTAAGGACCTTGGCCTTGCCAAATACTTTCTGGGTCTAGAAATAGCTCGTTCAGAGGCTGGTACCTACTTGAATCAAAATATATTATGGACATTCTTGCAGATGTTGGTCTACTTGGTGCAAGACCAGCACGTACTCCCTTGCCCAAAGGTCAATCCTTAGTTGCAGATACAGAGAATCTATTTTCAGATCCAGAACAATACAGAAGATTAATTGGACGACTTCTATACTTGAACTTCACAAGACCTGATCTCACTTATGCTGTTCAACAACTCAGCCAGTATGTTAATGCCCCATCTCAGTCTCATTGGAAAGCAGCACTGCATGCCTTGAAGTATTTAAAGAATTCACCTTCCAAAAGTCTTTTCCTACCAGTAGAAAATAACTTTCAATTGCAGGCTTTCTGTGATGCAGATTGGGCTGCATGTCATGATACAAGGAAGTCCTTGACTGGCTATTGTATTTTCCTTGGATCATCCTTAATATCTTGGAAAAGTAAGAAGCAGATCACCATCTCTCGCTCATCTGCAGAAGCTGAGTATCGCAGCATGACTGACAGTTTGTGAGCTCAAATGGATCACATACTTGCTTCATGATTTTGGCATAGCTGTCTCTTGTCCCATTCCATTTTTCTGTGATAATAAGGCAGCTCTTCGTATTGCTGCTAATCCCATTTTTCACGAACGCACAAAGCACTTGGAAATTGATTGTCATATGGTGGGCCATGAACTTAAGCAGGGCTTCATTCTCCCCCAGCATGTTTCCAATCAGCAGCAGCCAGCGGATATCTTCACCAAATCTCTTCCTTCTCCTCAGTTTCATTATCTCCTCTCCGAGTTGGGATTGGTAGACTTTCACCAACCTCCAACTTGAGGGGGGGATGTAGAATATGATGCATCAGTATGCATTTTTTTTTTCTGTAATTTTGTTTCAGGTTGTTAGGTAGTTTCCTGTGCTGGCATTTTTTCTGTTATTCCTTTTGCCAGCTGTTTTTTTTCGTTTTCTTCCTACACTGCTGCATATATTTGTAAACTTCTTCAGCACTCATTTTAGAGAGAACAAATATGAGAATGTTTGTTCCTCTCAATTGAGTTTCTTTATTTTGAAACTGCTCATACTCTCTATTATTTTAGGTATTGGGGAGAAGAACCAAACACAAAGGTTATTAAATTTTCTAGGAAAGCTTGAGTATCAAGATTTTACATCAGTTGCCACTTCAAAACTCGTGAACAAATTTTCTCCAATTAGGGAGAATGAAGCAGAGTGGGTTAACACTAGAGTTCTTAAATAAATTAGATATTGTAATTATATTAAATGTAAAACAACTATACCATTTAAAAGCCTATTATTATATTGTTTAGAAGTGTTACTAAAGTTTCAGTAACTTAGAATCTCATTCTTATTAGAGTTAGATCGTTATTCTTATTAGTATTATTTTTTATTATATTAGGATTAGTATTCTTAATTCTACTGCATTACTATTTCCTAATTTAATTTCAGTTCAGAAAAATTATTTAGAGATTATTATAAATACACTTGTAATTTCACTTATTAGTCATTCAAATATTTAATAATATTTTTGAGAATTTCTCATAAGTGATTGAGTGACTTAATTAACCCTTAGATGTTATGCCTGAGAACTCTAAGTGTAATATTTAGGTCTTTTTCTAATTTCTTAGTAGTCAAAGTAACCCTAATTTGTCCTATATTATATATACATATTTTGAGAAAGATGTAACTGAATAAATAAGTTGGAATTTTTCCAGTGAGGTTAAGATTTTAGAGTAATTGGTTGCCCAACTTAATTATTTCATGCATTATGAAAGTCAAATGTCAAACAGTTCAAACTCTGTCTGCTCAGTTCATACTTTAAAATATATAAACTCGGTACAAGACAAGCATGAGAGAGTGTATGAAGTACATAAATAACTACGTTTTTTTTTCTTATCAGCATAAACTTCTAAAATAGTTACAAGCATTTTAAATTATTTCATATATATATTATATATATAAATTTACTCATGTTAAAAGAGAATAAAAGGCAGGCAGTTTCAGAAGGGAGGACTTTCTTGCCGTTGAAGTTCTGTTAGGGCTTACATTAGACTTGCATAGACAAACTAGAAATTACTGCGAAGGCGAGGGGTAAGCAATTCAAGAACAACAACCTAGGTCAACCACCAAACTAAACAAGCCAAATGATAAGATGGATAATGGGGCCATATGATTATATTTCCAATCCTTAATCATACGGCAATTTAACAATAAAAACAACAAAAAAAGGGGCTAGTCTAAATTAGAGATCAAACCATTGACATACCTTAATGGTCTAAGGAAGTAACTGCTTTATAAACTTTGGTTATATAACCCATAGAATGCAAAGAGCAGGGAGGCTTATCACTGAGCCAAGAGGCCAGAGATCAAACTATTAGTATATGATACTTCCATAATCAAGTAGGAAGTGTCACACGGTCCTAACAAAGAATAAACATGAGGCAAAGACATAGTGATTTCAAAATTTGAGCCAATATAATTAAAATTATTCAATCTGAAAGAAGTCGAAAAAGCCACCAACTTTTGCTTGCCACCTAATTTAGTGCTTGAGTATTGGAAGAATTGGCCATCTATAGACTTAATCAAGCATCCATTGCAAGCAGGGATCTTGACCTTACGACATGTCCTTAATTTAATAATTCCGTTCAATTTATCTGGAGAAACAAGCAGTTAAGCTAAGCAATGATAGAACAACGCTTATTCAATCCCAGCACCAATTATGAGGAAGCAGTGTAACTCAGCAATTACTAAACAAAAAATTTGAAACGAGCTTGAAGTCTAAAAGTGTCAGGTTAGCAAATAGACCTATAACATCTATGAAAATTTACCAATAACAAGGCAGCCGTAAAGCAAACTATGAGCATATTGAATCTTACAGGCCCAAAATAGCAATCAAAGATCAGCAAATGAAATGTGAATGGCATAACTAACATACATATTTTTATATAGGAAAAAAAGGAAAATAAACCAATATTTACGTATTAGCATAAACAGCTAATATAAGGTGCTATAAGCTAAAAACCCAATCAAGACATGCTTAGTTTCTATAACAAAAATCTACGTATGGAAAAGCAACAGAAATCCCGAAATAGCAGGAATTTCAAACACCACCCTCATCCTGATTTCGGGAATTCCAAAGACACCCCCATCCTGATATCGGGAATCCCAAGCACCTACTTCATTTATCTCGCGTTTTCTTGGCAAAGCCAACAGAAAATAGGGCAATAAATCACAATTAGACAAAACCGAGGACTAAAACTGGAATCAATATAAAATATCGAGCACAAAAAAAAGGTGAAAGAAAGAACCTTCGATGAGGGCAAGGTGCTACGAGTGGGATGCTGGTGATAAGATGCCAATGTTGCAGAAATTCTCAGATCCCCCGATATCGCCATTTCCGGTCTCTTTTCTTTTTCGCTAACTCACTTGTTCAGTGGATTCTGCTGCCGATTGGCGCTGTTTCTTTCGGTCGTTGAGCAACACCAGTACGCTGAAGCTCTAAGTTTAGGACTCACCTTAAACCGGGTCGTTACTGGAATTATGTTCGGATTATAGCTGGTATAATTTTTTCATATATTTTCTTTTTGTTTGTTTGCCCTTCTAAATAGATAGTATACTTTTTTTTATCGGTTAACTCATAGTTTTTAAAATTATAATTTTATTTATTTTTTAAACCATTAATTCGATAATTTTAAAATATTTTATTATTTTCATTATTTATACAAATTATTATTTATTTTAAATAATTTTATCTAATATTTTTTACTATTTTTCTTCTTCTTCTTATTTAGGGTTTTTTTTTCTTCCACTCAGACACTAATTCAAGAAAAGCCTCACCCATTTTTTTCTTCTTATTTTATTGTATATGTATATATATATATATTTAATTATATATAAATATATTTAATTAAATTCATATATTTATATTTTTAATTATATATATTATATATCTGTATATTTAATATTATATATCTTTTTAATTTTTTCTCTTTATATTTTTCATTTATTATTATATATAATAAAAAATATATAAAATAAATAATTTATTCAAATATACAATTATATCATACTGTTTATATAAACCAAAACAATCGTCACTATCAGACATTAATAAACTATCATGTAAATATGATCAAATTTAAACATTAATAAATTTTACATGTACCATATCATACCCAATATAAATGAACCATTATGTAAATTATCCAATCAAGCTCTTAATCACTCCATTGGAGCTTTTTTTGGGTTTGATGGTGCTCACTGCTAAGGGAATTATTTTGTTTTTTACTGGACAAAGCACATCAAATTATGTATTTTTCTAATAAAAAATTAAGTAAATTTTTTTAACTAATAACTACTCTAATTAAATAAAATTAACAACCACTTAATGTATTTTTTATTCAAAGACGTAAATTTAATTCAATCACCTACCAATATTGTAATACCCGGGTCTGAAAAGCGACCCGGGATAAATTTTTCTTATGAAATTATTTAATTAAAATAATTGATTAATTTATTTAGGTTTTATTTTATTTAATTTTTGAAAAAAAATAAATTGGAAACGATATTGAAAATAATTTTAAAAAAAAATAGGTGAATATTTGAGTTTGGGTAATATTTTTGAAAGAAAAATTAGAAATAGGGAGTCAAAGTGCAAAAATAGAAAATTCGGCTACATGAGATGGCTCAGTTAGCAACCTCAACAAAGCGGAGCACGCCGCATGTCAAAACACACTAACGTCGGCGCTACGCGAGAGACTACACGGGCAATCTGCGTGCCTAACAATCCAACGGCTCAGGTTTAATCCTGCGCGTGTGAACGACTCAGATTCGTTCTCTTTTTAGGCGCAATCAGACGGACAATATCAATTATGATAAATGGTTCATATTCATTTCTTTCTTAAGAGCGATCGGACGAACGAGACCAATTGCGATGAATGGCTCATATCGACGTGAGATGGGTATAAATATCTCGCATTGTAGGGGAACCCAAACCCTAACCGTCAGCCCCTGTCGGATAAGAAGAACTAGGCGCTGGAGAAGAAGGTTGGCTGCCGACCGCTGCCGTACTAGAGCCACCGCCGACTGCCAAAAACGTAAATTCCGAGCATCCCTGTGGCCATATCGGAGCAAAAGGGACGGTGGGTGAACTGCAAAATCGCGGACAAAACCTGTCGGAGTTGCTACGGCTAAAACTAAAAAAATATCTTCAATGAGCCCCTTCTCGCTTCCCGTTTCACACGATTTTTTGATCATTGTGTTCACCGTTCTTTTCTGTGCGGGTTAACTAAAAAAGTTTTTCAAAATAGACTTACGTTAGGTTTACCATCAGGTAAAGATTATGCCAGATGACATTCCTAAGACAACCTTCAGAACAAGGTACAGACACTATGAATTCTTGGTCAAGTCATTTGAACTAACCAACGCACCAGCCATTTTTACGAACTTAATTAACAAAGTTTTCAGATAATTCCTAAATCAGTTTGTCATTGTGTTTATCGATGATATCCTCGTCTATTCAAAAAGCAGAGAGGAATACGCTTACCACCTAACTCAGATTTTGCAGGTTCTCAATGAGAAAAAATTGTATGTAAAATTGAGTAAGTGTGGGTTCTGGCTCTAACAGACTACCTTCCTATGGTATATTATATTAAGGGATGGAGTATCAGTGAATCTCAAAAAAATTGAGGCAGTGCTTGGTTGGAAGAAATTAACATCGGTTAAGGATATTTGTAACTTTATGAGAATTGCAGGTTATGACCGTAGGTTTGTAGAAGGATTTTCTAGTCTAACTGCTCTTTTGACCCATCTCACAAAGAAAAACGTCAAGTTTGAATAGGACGAGAACTGCGAAAAGAATTTTATAAAACTCAAGAAGCAGTTGACTACAGCACCCACATTGGCCTTGCCGACTAAGACATGTGGATATATAGTTTATAGTGATGTCATCTATCTAGGGTTGGCAGTTGAAGAGTCATGAAAAAAACTACCCCACCCACGACTTAGAACTTACCGTCATTATCCACGCTTTGAAGACTTGGTGTCACTACCTGTATGAGGAGATTTTTGAAATTTATACCGACCATAAGAGTTTGAAGCACATATTCACTCTGAATGATCTCAACATACATCAAAGGCATTTGATAGAGCTTCTCAAGAATTACGATTGTAACATTTTATATCACTCGAATAAAGGCAATGTGGTAACCGATGTGCTCAATAGAAAAAGTGCAGATATGTTAACTCACTTAATGGTTTTTGAATACAGAATAATAAGAGCCGCACAATAGATACGACTTTAGAACTTAAAAAGAGTTACATGTTTGACCCACCTGACTGTTCAATTTGAATTGATTCAGATAATAAAGGAAGTTCAATCCACCAATTCCACCCTAGCCACTCTCAGAAAGGATGCAGAACAGGGAGTAAATTTAAAATTTTGAGTCTCTGCCGATAGATTACTCAAATTTCAGGACAAAGTGTGTATTTCAGATAATAGTAAATTGAAAAGGGACATCATGACAAAGGCTTATAGCTCAAAATTCACCATGTATCCCGAAAGTGCTAAAATATATCAAAGTATGTAACCTCAATTTTGGTAAAGCGGGATAAAAAGAGAGATAGTCGACTTTATTTCCAAGTGTCTAGTATATCAACAGGTTAAAGTAAAACATCAATGGTCAGGTAGGCTACTTTAGCCATTACCGATCCTGGAGTGAAGTAGGAACATATCACAACGGATTTCTTGACATGGTTGCCTAAGGCACGCTCAAGATATGATGCTATTTGGGTAATTATCGACCGACTCACCAAGTTTTCTCACTTCTTAGCTATTAAGATGACCGACCCCTTAGACAAGTTAGTAAGAATATATATCTGAAAAATAGTCAGATTACATGAAGTTCGAATGACAGTGGTATCCGGCAGAGACTTCATGTTCATTTCTTGGTTTTGGTCTAATTTTCAGCAAGCCATGGTAACAAAACAGTCTCTTAGTACCGCATTTCACCCTCAAACTGATAGACAATCAGAAAAAATGATTCGCATACTGGAGGATATACTCCGAGCTTGTATTCTAGACTTCGGGGACTATTGAGATGATCATCTACCTTTGATAGAGTTCACCTACAATAACAGTTATGAAGAAAATACTGGCATGACTCCGTACGAGGTATTATATAGTCGTCCCTGCATGTCAACGATTTGTTGGGAATAGGTAGGTGATAGAAAATTATTCAGCCTAGATCTTAAAGAAGAGACTACAATGAAGATAGTTAAGATCAAGAAGAACATCGAAATAGTTCAGAACAGATAGAAGAGTTACGTAGACACTTGGATGAGGGATTTAAAATTTAAAAAAGGTGATCGAGTGTTTCTTAAGGTTACTCATTTCAAGGAGATCAGTAGCTTTGGCAATAGGGGAAAATTAAATTCTCAATTCATCAGGGCATCTGAGATCTTATACCAAATTGATATAATCGTCTTCAGACTGGTACTACCTCCAGAGCTATCTAGGGTTCATAATGTGTTCCATGTATCCATGCTACCAAAGTACAATTTGAACCCCTCACACATCATGTCCCATGAGCCCCTTTCACTTTCGGAGAATCTATCCTATGTGAAGGTGCCAGTAGGCATTGTAAACCAGAAGAGTAGAATACTTCGCAACTGAGAAATTCCCTTCGTCAATGTCCTATGGCAAAATCATAAGCAGGAAGAGGCTGCCTGGGAACTGGAATCAAGCTTCAAGACCCAGTATCCTCCAGTTGTTCGACTGAGTGAGAGAGCGACTAATTTGAGGTACTAAATTTTTTTAAGGGGAGGAGAATTATAATACTCGGACCTTAAAAGCGACTTGGGATAAATTTTTTTTTTATGAAATTATTTAATTAAAATAATTTATTTATTTATTTAGGTTTTATTTTATTAAATTTTTTAGAAAAAATAAATTGGGGACGATATTGAAATTTTTTTTGGGAAAACGAGGTGAAAATTTGAGTTTGGATGGTATTTTTAAAAGAAAAATTAGAAATAGGAGGTCAAAATACAAAAAAAAAAATTCGACCACGTGGGGATGGCTCAGTCAGCAGCCTTGACAAACCAGAGCATGTCGCGTGTCAAAACACGTTGATGTTGGTGCCACGTGGAGGGCCACGTGGACGATCTGTGTGCCCAGCGATCTGATGGCCTAGGTTTGATCTCACACGCGTGAACGACTTAGATTAGTTTCCTCCTTAGGTGCGATCAGACGGACGAGATCAATCGCAATGAACATCTCATATTTATTTTTTTCTTAGGCACGATCTAACAAACGAAATCAATCGCGATAAATGGTCCATATCGACGCAGGATGGGTATAAATATCTCATGTCACAGGGGAACTCAAACCCTAGCAGCTAACCTCCACCGGAGAAGAAGAACCAGGTACCGAAAAAGAAGGCTAATCGCTGACTGTCACGCACCGGCCACCGCAGACCGCCAAAAAGGTAAAATTTTTCTCTACTCGCTTGAAATTCAATTCCAAACACCTCTGTGGTTATATCGAAGTAAGAGAGACGGTGGGTGAGTCAAAAATCACGGGCAAAGCCCAACAGAGCCACCGCAACCAAAATAAAAAAAATCCCTCTGATGAGTCCATTTTCGTTTCCCATTTCATGCAATTTTTTAATCATTATGTTCACTGTCCTTTTCTACGCACGTTAGTCGAAGAACGAGCCCCAGCCGCAAAGGAGAACCAGCAAAGCCCCTGTACCCGAAGACCCTTCCACCAGTAAGTTAGATTTTTTGTGATTTTTCAGCCAACCAATGCCCCCTAACGTGTTTTCTTGCAATGATACATGTAAAACTGGTCAAAACCGGTCAGGTCGAGACAAACAACTACCATGGGGCGGAGGAGCTGGCATTGGAGCATGGAGGCGCCACCGTGCCGGAACTCCAAAATTGGCCAAAAAGAGTTTTGGACATTGATTTTAAATTTTTAAGGTATTTTTATGTACGTGACAAGTGTTTTAGATTTCGCAAAAAAAAATTCAATAAATTCAATACCTGTTAAGAGGCGTAGTAGACACCGCGACGTCTCAAAATACCGATCCGGGTAAAAATCTCTTACTATATTCTCCATTACGGTAAATTGAGACTTAAACGATGTATAATTTTATATTTTGTAAAAATTTAAAAAACTTTAAAAATAATTACATATCACTAATGGAGACAGAACGGTTAATTCACAATTGTCCTGATTTTCTATTTACTTTTCTATAATGTTGTACTTACTTGTTATCGTATTGTGTATGTTCTTAATTTATAATTTTGATGATCTTATCGGTTATCTGGTTTATTCGGTTATCTGGTTACTCGATCCCTTATTATGATAAAGTACATCGTCTGCATAAATGTAATCTAATTTATTTATAAATATAATATGAGATATTAGTATGATTTTGTTGGTTGTTTTATTTGACGAGAATCTTTATGTGAAGACTTACTGGGTACTCAAGAAAAGGGAGGACGGGCTCGGTACATAAAAAACTCTACCATGAACGTCACATCAGTCGAACAGGGTTGGAAAGTCTCATATCGGAAAAGTTTGGAAGATATAGTTCACTCTCATACTGGATAAGGTATCAAGGTGATATAATATTTAGTACTCATTACTAGATGGAGTATGTGAAAGGCCGGTCAATTGTTAAAATTAGATAGTGAGTTCAGGAGTAGGGGGACATCCCTATAAACCCCAAGAGGTGTCAGTAAGCAAGTAAAAAAAAAAAAGAAAATAGTCATTTTTTATTCTCTTATACATGAAAATGTCTAGTGGTATGAATATAGGTCTTTATAGGTTGTTTTCGAAAAACTCGTAACGGTATATATCAAACAAACGTCTTTATATTAAATGTATTTAATTAAAGTAAAAGGTACATTAGTTATTTTTATAATTTTACCAATTTTCAGTTTTCTTTATTTGTAATTAGTGTGATATTCTTACTATACTAGTGTAGCTTACCCTTTTATTAATTATTTCAGATCAAGAAGACCAAAAATGTAGATCTCGATCAGTAAGAGTTTTGTGAGTAGTTCACCATCCGAACTCCCTTCAAATACTAGTGAATGTTATCATAAGATACTTATTTATTCGTTTTTTCTTTAATTACCATTTGTCTTTTAAAATAAATATTCTCGTATCGCTATTGGGCATTCTAAATTATTGTGTAAGTAATATAAATTCTAACTCTATTATTCATTTTCACATTTAAATTATAAATTTATTTTATTTAAGGTTTTGGGGGTCTTTACAAATATATTAGTGAACAAATTTTTTAGTTCCATTGCCTACTTTATTTTAATTAGTCCATACTTTTTCTTCTAATTTAACATTATTTATTATTTTATATAATATAGGTAGTTTGATTTTTTAATTTTTTACACAATTTAATTAGTTGTTAGATAAAATTTGCACTTTCCTTTGCTTTAAATCAATAATGTTTAGAAATTTAAAATTAAATACACAAAAATTAGAGAAAAAAATTTATAGGCTTTCTTATTTGGATAACTAAAATTGAAAAGATAAATAAAAAAAAATAATTGTTCAAACAATTTTTTAAATTTTTTTATACAAAGGAAAAGAAATGGTTGTTAAAAGAAATAGTCAATGGTACTCCTTATTAACATCAAAAACACTAAACTATCAAAATATTCCTTGAACTATACAAAAATATTCAAATATTTTTCTTGAACTATTTCTTTTGTTTAAAATTCTTTATGTACTTTAAAAAATACAAAAAAGTTTTTTCTCTCTGTTAAGTTTCTTTAACAATACTCGATTACATTAATATAGTATATAACATTTATATCTTACGTCACATCTATTTTAAAATTGTAAATGTGGACGAACGTGGATGGCATGTTAAAGCTTTTTGAACCCTCCCCTCTCCTATGTATCCATCATCTTTTTCACGCAATAGTAAAGAGTCCTAATCATGGATTTGTACTCAGCACTAATTATATTGGAGTGCTCATGTCACATGTTATATTAGCATGGCCAACTTCTCTTTATTTCCTTGGACACCTCTTTTCCTTATCAACTTCTTCATTTTAGATAACTTGTTTAAATTTTCCACCAACACCACCCATCCTAATCCTATTCTTGTAAAAAAAATGGCTTCGTCCAAACTTCTATATCTTATAAACTCGAATTAAGTAACCATACCAAGCCATCTTTTTCTTAATAAAAGGGATATTTACCACCTAATCATAATTCATGAAGAACTCTTTCATATATGAAACTAACTCATGATTTTTTTTCACAAACATTGAGATAAGATCTTTCTTCTTCCCATTTCGATATCTACTATTTTGTTGCTTATATTTGTTACCAAATCCCAATTTTACTCTATCCTTGTTGAGCAAAACATAAGGCCCCTACCTTTGTAATACCTTTCCCTTTCCCTTTATGGTTATTATTAGATGTCGGTGTGAGAAATCATAACAAGCTTAATTTATCCTTTGATAATGAAATGTTTTTATTCAATATGGCATGTTAATGTGTTGTAAATTTGTGCCGAAAAATAAAATAAAAAAAATTTAGTGTAAGTGTGTAATACAATACTATAATATATTATAGATACTAAAATCATTTAAATAAAAATTTAACTAAATTGTGATAACTCATAAGCTTAATGTAACGGCTCCAGAAATTTAAATGAAATGTATGTATTAAAAATCTCAAATGCGGAAGCGTAATAAAAATTTTGATTAATATCCCTTACACAATAACCAAAACGTACTCAAAACATGAAGGAACAAACTAACTAAAAGAGATACTCGAAATAAGAACTATAAATATAATTATGAAGTCTTTATGCGTCCCCTTCGCCGTCTTCTTGCGGAACGGGCTCGGGAACAATATCTTCCTGATCTAAAATGGTTAAATAAGGAATGAGCTACACCAGCCCAGTAAAGACATCACACTATCTCACTGCCACGGAAGTAAAGGTGGAGCATAATTTATAACAAACTCGTTTATTAACATAAAAACCCTTACTGTCCACTTACCTCAGTGAGATCCATGAAAACAACATATGAAGGCAATAACATTATCATCATCATGAAATCATATAAACTTTATAACATAACACTTACCACGCCTTTGCATTTCAATCATTAAACAACATATTTTCCTCTTTTACCAACCTACTAGTATCCATGGGAATCCATAGGGGGTCCCCGCTACCCGTGAACCATTAACATTACAACCTGATTCTAGGGCCGTCCCCATACCCCGTCCGGTATGGGCGCCAAAACACATAAGGTCTCCATACCCCGTCCGGTATGAGAGACCACATTCCTGGCAGGGTTTCCTACGGATCCGGTCCACCCACCATCTCCCAGGATATCTAGTCAGAATGTCCAATTTTCCACTTATCAATTCACATAACCTTTTTACCTTTTTTCTTAATCTCAATCATCCAATCATATACAACATGTAAACCAGTAATTGACACCAAACAAGACAACACAGTATCGAATTCACCATAATACAAACCATAATAAAAGAAACCATGATTCATGCAGACGAGACCATAACATAATTACATCAAACATCATGCTGCATTTAATGCTGAAAATTAGATCAAACAATAACATACCAACACTGTATCAGACTCGGGCTACATTGGCAACCTCAATCAATTATACATCTATAAAGTCTCAAAATACCTTTTAATTATTTATTAAGCTTTAATCCCGTGATAAAAAATAGGGTGAGGAGTCCTTACTTGTTTCGGGGTCTGAAATCGACTCTACAGTGCGGCTACGGGCTGTCCCTAATTTTTTTAAATTTTTTTCAAAAAATTAAAATGCACTACCGGTACCTGCATGTGTCCCAAAAATCCCAAATCAGACCTAGGGCTCCTTTCGACCAATATCGAAATTTCGGCACAGCAGCTCCACCGTGCTCCAGCGACGGCGCCGCCGCCTGCGGCAACGATTCGCCTCGGGTTGGCCTTTTTCGGCCGAATTCGGCCAAACTTGCATCGGTCCCTGCGATAAAACAACCCTAAGGCCCTCAGGGGGCCAAAAAATCACGAAAAATCGAGACTTACAGGCGGTGCTCTCGGGTGCAATGGCTCCTCTGGTGTGAGTCGCATTTTGATGTTTAACTCCGATCAACTTGTAGAGAAAAAGAACAGTGATCACAGTGGTATAAAATTTGCATCGAACGGAGGCCGGGAAGGGCCTCATCGGAGGCAAAAATAGAGGGGAGTCGCGGCAGTGCCGCCGGACTTCGGCTGGGTTTTTCGACCGTTTGGCCGGTGGTTTGGCTCCGGTTTGGCCATAGGCGGACTCAGCATCGAAAAACGAGCCAATAGGAGAAAATTTACCTCGATTGGCGGTCGAAAACCTCTCCGGTGCGGCGGCGGGTGGCGGCGGCCGGCTCCTCTGGTGTCTGGTTCTTCTTCTCCGGCGAGGCACTGGCGGCTAGGGTTTTGTAGTCAAGTGTGGGTGGGGTTATTTATACCCTTTGCATTTTAATCTCAACCGTCTATCAAGATTAAATCTGAACCGTCCGATCGCGATTTAATTGGGATTAAATCTGAGCCGTCCATCGCGATGCAATCTGGGCCATCCGTGCCTGATTGAATCTGGGCCGTCCGTGCGTGCGTTTAATCTGGGCCGTCCGTGCGCGCGGGAACGGATTTGGGCAGTCCGTGCGCGCGGGAACGGATCTGGGCCGTCTGATCACGCACACGCGGATCGCCCACGTGGCCCGTCTTGTGTCAGTGTTTCCTTGCCACGCGGCATGTCCTGGTTGGCCGGGACTGTTGACCGAGCTGCTGACGTGGCTGCTGATGTGGCACAACTTTTCTAAATTGCGTTTTGACCCCCGGTTTTCGATTTTCTTTTCAAAAACACCCCCATAATCCAAATTTTCACCCATTTTTTCCAAAATCAATTTCAATTAAATCCAAATAATATTTTTACCCAATTTTATCATTATTATTATTTTTATTTTCATTAAATTAAATTAAATTAAATTAAATAAAAATCTAAAAAATTCAAATACAAAAAAAAAAAGAAAAAAAAAATAATAAGAATAAAATTAAAAATACTTGGGTGTTACACTTAATGTTAAATTGACCCAAATCAAAAGCAATTCTTTTTTATTACTCAAGTTTCTTCTTTTTTTAAGATTTTTTGTTTTTTATTTTTTTATTATTTTTACATATTTTTCAAAATTAAACATGAAAATAGTTTGTAGTATAATTATTTCTGTCTTTACTTGAATTTTTGTAAAAAAATGAAGAACCAATAATATTCTAATTTTGTTCTAATAAGAAAAAAAAGAGGAAATTTCATTAAGTTATATTATTCTCTTGGTTGTGAATTTTTAGTTTTCTTTTTCCCAATCAACTTTCCTTGTTCTTTCTTTTTGATTGTATAATTATGCACATTTCATTCATACTTCTCACTTACATATACAATATTACATTTTTTTATTCACAATCCACACTTGCAATGTGATGTATTAAAGAATGTAAAATGCTTTATTTTTCTTTCATAGTCAATATTTACAATAACATATTTTATAATGTAAAATAGTGTTCTTCCATCATATTAAACTATTACAATGTGATGTGTTGGAGGATGTAAAATATTATACATTTTCTTAACAATCAATCCTTACAATATAGTATTATAGGGAATATATAGTACTGTGTATTTTCTTTATCTTTAAATCCTTCGAAATGTAATACCAAAAAATGTGATTTAGTGGTTACAATCTCGTATTTATTTAAAAATTATGAATTTAAATTTTATTGAAAATATAAATTTGTGATGTATTGTAAATTAATAGTGAACGATTTATAATATTTAATATAACAGAATAAAAAATTTAAGTCAGTAATGTATTGGTGAAGATGTGATGACCAAGTTTAGATAATCATAATGGGTTAAAATATAATTTCACTTCTTTCTTTCTTAAAAAAAGATCCTTGTAATGCAATGTACCTCGACTATAAAGTACTACACTTTTCTAAACCCTTATAATGTAATAAGTTGAAGACTATGTAACAAGGTGTCTTTCCTTCATAATCAACTCCTTCAATTCAATATCCTATAAGATATATAAAACAAAAAGATATTGAGTGTAATTAAGTTCACACTCTCTATAATTATAACATATGTTTTATTGATTTAATTAATAATATGAAATTGGTATTCATTTCCATCATTGTATTCGACAATTATTAGTGTGAAATGCATATAATTAAATTAAGATAATTTTATTAGGGGAATATAGAACTAATTATTTAGTAGATACGATACTTCAAATATTTTTTCCTTATAAAATATAATGTAAGTTAGCATGTACACTTGTTAGACATAATAACAAAATGATGACTCAATGATAATGCACCATTGAGGTGTGCCAATCTTCTATATATATGATTATTTATTTCATTTTTTTATAGACTCTTTTATATATATGTTTATCTATTTTATTTTCTTTGTAGATATTTATGATTGATATATTGCTTAAGTAAGACGTCTTAACAGGGAGGAGTTGCCACTATTTATAAGAATGTTTTTTTGATAGAGGTTTACCTACACATAAAAATCGATGTTGCTTGTTACAATTTAAACTTTTAATTCATCTTTTAATTTCATGTAGCAAAGAAGAGGCGAATTTTTTTTAATTATAAATGATAGTGTCTTAATAAATTTATAAAGATTGCTATCGTTCTTGGTGACTTTAAGCTTATTTTTAATCTACTGTTGGTTACAACTTATTTATGAATTATAACAAATTTATTCTTTTATTAAATTTTGTTTTATATTCTTTGATGAGATATTATACTAAAAATAATGTTCTCTCCAACTGACGTTATATATCTTCTATTTTTTTTTATCTTTTTATAGAATTCTCTTAATAGCATTTCATACTCTTTTTAATGAATCATATACTATTGTTAATAGTATTATTTCTTCATTTTTTAGCGCTTTTAGGAGAGAGTGCATATCTAATTTCAATATATAATCTTTTCAATATATAGTATTTCATACTCTTTTTGATAAATCATATATATATATATATGTAGTTCTTACTTTTCTAGATATAGTGCTAAAATGATGATAATCTTTTTAAGCTCATTTAGATGGTAGTAACTTGGCAATGATGAATGTAGATGAATAAATTGTTGTATACTATATAAATGATGATTAAATTGTTGGTGAACTGTAAATGAAGTTTAATAGTAGCTGAATAAAGAAGGTAGAGATATACTTTTTTTTTTCTTATAAAAAAGATTATTATGGTAACCAAGTTAATATTCTAGAGGATTTGAATATTAAAAAACAAAGGAAAAAAAAAATCAATTATAACATTTGGTCGTGGAAAGTGACTTGCAATGCTAAATACGGTGGGAGATTGATTGGTAGAGTTTCTAACTGATTGTTGTCTTGTATAGCTTCTCTGTGCATGATCCTGCACTCTTACTTTCATTGCTAAAATTAACTATACCACGGAGTTCAACTCAATCCAAACAGGGACGTTTTTCTTCCCAAAAGCCTCAACCTTTGCAGGGGTCTTAAACAATAATAAATAACACCAAGTAAAGAAGGGGACATTTTGTGCAGGGAATTCATGGGCAACTGGAGGTTCATGAACCACGCCGGGAAAAAACAGATTTTTTTCTTCCATTGAACCAGCAATAGCACCGGTTAACACAGAAGAAGAAGAAGAAGAGAGCGCTGCAAGTATTCACCGACCCGTTTCCTTCTTCCTAACAAGGGAAAAGCATTGATAGTTTATTACAGTGAATGGGTGGATGGAGAGCCGGTGCTGCTCTTATCTTCAATCACATCGCCAGGACGTCTAAACCTGTTCTTACCCTTTACCCTTCTCTCAAACTTCTCAATCTCTATCCGCCTTCAACCCCATCTCTGCGTCTATTCACTCTAAGGTCGTTTTCTGCAATCGCGTCTCAGCTTTCGGTTTATAGCAATGAGTCCGATTCTGGGTCTCGTGATTTGTGTCATAACTATGGGTTTGGAGCCCAAGAAGATGAGGAAATGGGGAAAATTCCTGTCAAAGCCTACTTTCTCTGTACCAGGTTTGCCGATGGAAACGATACTCTTGGCAATTATTTAATGAACTTTGAATTTCTTATCTGTGTTGGTTGGTCGCCTTTGTTATTTTTGTGATTTGAATTAACCGTAGATGTTTTTCAGAATTCTTTTGTGGTATGAATACGCGGTTTGTACTGGGTTTCGGCTTGTTTCTTATTTGTTATTCAGCTAGAGTGGGTGCAAGCATTTTGACAAGTGAAAGACGTAGTTAAAGAGAAAAAAAAGGGTATAGAAGTACATAATTGATAGGGATGTAGAAATGTTAGCTCCCAACTCGATACTTTTGAATAATAGAAAGTGCGATTTATTTCTTAACATAATACAGACCAGCATGGCGGAGAAGGAGCATTTGACTGTTAGAATATTAGCTTTTGTGGTTGATAATCAAAACCGTTTTTTCTATTCAAGATATTGGCAGATTGGACTATACTTTACCCGATTGGTTTCTTGGATGGCTTTTGGATAAAATGCATCCTTAGTCATGGACTTTTATAGGAGAAAAAGGTTTGGGGTGGGCATCCTATCAATACAGTCATCTTGTGATTAAATTGCTCAGCTTTGAGCAATAGCACCAATGTTTCTTGGCTTATTTCCATGAAGGCTGATTCATAAAATGGTAGAGTAGTTCTTGGCTTATAGGCGTGACAACCGGAAGGGCAATGATCTTTTGTTTATTTGAATCTCTCTTTTTCATCTAAATATTGCATTAACCTTCAAAACTTACAATTATGTATCTTTTGTTCTTATATTTTGTAATTTCTCTGTCTCATTGAGCTTAAAAGTTAGAGGTACTACTATTACCCTCTTGAATCATTCCATTCCTTGGAATAAAATAGCTTAAGCTTCCAATTTCCCTGTAAGTAGCAAAGTTTATCTATCCAGGAATAAGATAAACTTAGAGTTAAATAGCTTATGCTTCCAACTTCCATGGAACTAAGACTATCTATCTAGGTTTAAGTTAGACTAGCAGCTGCATGGGCTCCTATCTTTCAACTTGTCTGCTGAGGAATCTCAAAATGATCTAAGTGCCAGCAACATCTAGCTCATGCTTGTAGCTTGAGTTCTGCCTTTTAGCGCTTGTGTCTTCATTCAATAGTTACTTTCTGACTTAATTGGCTTCCCTCTTGGATCTGTTTTGTGTTTGCGTTAATAGATGTTGTGATTACCAATTGCTTTTTCACCTAAAAAATAAATTCTTTCATTCTTTGAGGCTTCATTTTGTTGATACTGTTTCTTGGGTTTGAGGTTTTTTCGTAGTTTTTGTTCTCCTTACAAGCTCCTCTTTCCCTGTGTTTTTTTTTGGGGATCCCTTCTTTTCTGTATTGTTTTATTTTGTTCTTTATGATTCCGCTTCTCAGATTCATGGTTTTGGCAGTATCGATTTGAAGGGCATGCAAGCTGAAAATTTAAGCAACGTTGTCCCCCCTACTTCTCGCTCAACAAATTATATTGCCCTCAAATATTGCGATTTTCCTTCAGAAGTCACAGTAAGATGATTTAGAACAAATTTATTCCTTCAACTTGGTTAAAGTTCTTTACTAGGCTTGTAAATGACTTGATTTTTCAATCATTTTATCTCATGTTACATAATGAAATATTATTTGTTATGTATTTAGTGTCACTATAATTTGTCAGAAATGCATCCATTATCATATATTTGTGAGCATTGTCACAGGGTAACCATTTTTTACATTTAATTGAGAATGTATTACATCAATTTTGGAAAATACTGATGAGATTGAGATCTTGTAAGATAAGAGGGAAGTTGGACTTCACTTTTAAATCTATGCTGCAGGTGGCTGGCTATGTTGTATTGTGCACCATGCTGTTTGAATATTTCTTGCATTGAGGGTTTAATTTAAGTGTTACAGTTGGACTTATCTCTTTCATTTACCTTGATTTTCATAAGAAGTCTAGCCTAATCTCAGATTTGGCATTTCATGCGGTTGATTGGTAATTTTCTTGATGACATGCATATTTTACTTTAGGCACTTGGAGTCAAAGGGGATTGGAGTTGCTATCGTTACATGGTAGTTTTCCAGTATGGATCTGCAGTTCTGTTCAATGTTGAGGATCATGAAGTAGAAGCTTACCTGGAGATAGTTCGAAGATATGCTTCTGGTTTGCTTCCAGAGATGAGAAAAGATGGTAGGATTCCATAAGATCCTACACTTTCAAGCACTTCAAATTCTTTTTTCAGTTGGGTCAGCATGAAAATCAAATATTAATTTTATTTTCAGTATTCTCTTAACAATGATATCATGTCGACATAGTCCCTGGAAACAGTTGGGATAATGACCATTATTGTTGATGTTATTTCTTCACTGTTTGCTAGTTTCCTGAATGTTCTTTTCTTAAAGATTGGTATCAAAATTTGAGATGATCCATAAAACCATTGAAAAAAAAATTTTGAGGTAAAACTGAGGATGGAAAAAATTGCTTCCTTTCTTTGTTAGTTTACTGATAAATTTTTCCAGTGATATCTGGCGTGATTGGTATCTTCTACTTGGAAATGACACTGTCTTTATCTTTCCCTTTAAATTGTGCAACTGGGGATTGAATTTCTATTGCTTGCACAATATGAAGACATCTAAAAGTTGCATGAATGAGTGGGTAAGAATGGACACTGGTTGAGTTATGTCCCATATTGATATTCAAAAAGATGACAAGTTTTCAGTTGTTCTCTATAATATCTTTTGAGAAGACAATGTTGTACATCCATCAATTTGTGATCTAAGAAGCCATTCCCATCAGGAGCAGTATCAATGTGGCTTCACTGCTTTGTTTATCTCCACTTTATGAACAATCTGCCTAAGCTTGTAACTGTGCACCAATAATAGCTTTAACACTTTCATCAAATTCATGTAGCCATTTTTCGACATTGTATATTTTCCATAATGTTTAATGGAGTGAGATGTAGAAGGTTCTTCAGATTGCTTATTTGCTGCATATAAGCAGTTTTAAGCACTATTTTTCAAATTTTTGAGGTTGTTAATTGTTTTTTTAAAATAAGAAATTATCTGCATTGGCTAACTTAAAGGATCTCTTCTTTAAGCACATTTCTTTCAATAGTCCTAAATACCTTCATAGTATCTGTAATTTATGGTAGTTGGATTTTTCTGATTTGTTTCATTTACTCAGATACATCATAGCTTTCTGCCTCAGTTCTTAAATTCATATTCTTGATCTCAAAATCTCTAAAGCTTTTACAAACAAATGTTGGTAAATGAGTAACTAATTCCTGTTTGGATGTTGATGCTCGTATTAGATTATGTTGTGAAGGAGAAGCCTCTATTAGCTGGGGATATGCAGGGAGGCCCTGACTACCTCGTTCTCAAAAACTTAGATACTGACAGTATCCGGATTATTGGAAGTGTGCTTGGTCAAAGCATTGCTTTGGACTACTTTGTTTCACAGGTAAGATCATTGTACAATTTTCTCAATCTTCTTAGATGTAATATTATTGGTCAGTTAGTAGAAATGAAAGCATTGGGTTGCTTGCAAGCTCTGTAATGTTCATTCCAAAAATTGGAACTGGGCTTGGTAAAAGCATTGCTTTGGATTACTTAACTTCATAGTAAGATCATTGCCTAATTTTCTGAGTCTTCCCAGAATGTAATGTTATGGTCGTTAGTGGAGATGAAAGCATTGGTTTGCATGCAAGCTGTGTAACGTACATTTCAATATTTTCTGCTTGAACCTTGTTTGTGCAAGCATTCAGGTTGTTCATTGTCAGTTGTCATGCTGATGAATATTGTTACTATTGGAACGGTTGCAAGCCATGTACTGTAGATCCCAAGTATTTGTGCTTGAGTGGTGTTTGCATGAGCATTCAGGTTGTTCACTGCCAGTTGTTATGTTAGTGAAAGTTTTTGCTGTTGTTTGAAGCGGCAGCTATTATATCAATAGAAATGAATCTCAATTTATGACAATCCTCTTTTTTTCCTGTCAGGTTGATGGTATGGTTGAAGAGTTTGCAGGTATAAATCGAGCTATGGAGAAAACTGGAACTTTCACAATGGATGGGAAGAAGCTTCTTCAACTTGTTGGCAAGGCTAACTCAAATCTAGCTGATGTGATTCTGAAAGTTGGTCTTTTTGAGAGGCATGTCACTTCTCCTTGGGCCTGGTTCATATAATCCTTTGAGTCTGAGTCATCCCTTTAGTGAAGTCTGCCCTAGCTTGGCTTATTTGCCTTGCTAGATAAGTTCCCCTTAAGCTCGAGTTCAGTTAAGCTGCCTCTGGTTATGGAGTTTTCTTGACTTCAAAGTGACTTTAACCCTTCTCGTACTTTTGCAAGGATTGCCCGGATTAATAAGCTAAATTCAGCAGTGGCAAAAGCAGTTGATCAATTTAAATTTGATTCATGGATCACATCCATAAATTATCTCTCGCAACAGTATTTATAGCTATTCTTTTTAGTGCAGATCAGAAATTGCTTGGAGGGATGCAAAATATGCTCAAATATACGAGTACCTCAGGGAGGAGTATGAGGTTACACAACGCTTTGGGAATCTTGATTTCAAATTAAAATTTGTGGAGGTAAACATCTTTTGTCTCGTACTTATACTTGCACATATTTTGTTTCGCTCTTTTTAGATTTTCAAGGGTCCTGTTATTCAGTGATAGGGAAAAAGCGTATAAGGTGAAGCCTGTTACTTAGAAAAGATTGATATGCATGATGACACTAATGGAGCTGCAAATGCAATGAAATTGGGAAACTTCTATTCATACTAGCACCCTCAAGTTTTTGGCGTTAGAATTTTGGCATAACTTCTAAGTTCTATATTTAGCATTCCTCAAAATTTTTACTTCTAAGTGATTAAACATCATACACATCAGAGAATGAAGTATCATGGTCGAACAGCTGCAGCTCCAACTTATTTGATAGGAAAAACAGAAGTAGAATGGATGCGGAAGAATTTATAATGATAAAGAGCGTTTCAATCTTCTTATTTAGGGTGGTAAGCACAGTCAAAAATATTTAACACGGAT
This sequence comes from Carica papaya, assembly GCF_054855325.1. Taxonomy (NCBI): domain Eukaryota; kingdom Viridiplantae; phylum Streptophyta; class Magnoliopsida; order Brassicales; family Caricaceae; genus Carica; species Carica papaya. The sequence goes on along the minus strand of NC_142310.1, from coordinate 9,203,119 downwards.
GGCATGATGCTCTAATTGTAAAAGTGATGATTCAAGTTTGTTTCATCCTTTATCATATCTGAAAAAACCTGAAGCTCATTAGTCTAACTTGTTCTACCCCTTTCTTTGCAGCATAACATTCATTTCCTTCAAGAAGTTATGCAAAATAGACGATCAGATCTCTTGGAATGGTGCATCATTTTCCTGTTAAGTATCGAGAATATTATAGCTATATATGAGATTGTACGTGAATCAACTGGAGTTTCACTCTGATTCGAGCAAATGAGCATAAGTGGAACACCGAACGACAGCTATTCGCAAATTTAATTCATTCACAGAAAGTCATTGTTATAATTTATTTTCCAATAAGTTACCTGAAATATACGACACAAAAATTTGTTGATGTCCCCTTGATTATACTTCTTTAATTTGTAGAGTAATTGAAATCCTATGCATTTTGGTGGCTCAACAATATTTGATTGATGGAAATGTAAATATAGATTTGGGTTATGGGGTGGAGAGATGATTGATTCAAAATATCCACACTTTTAACCATGTAGAGTCTATGGCATGGAGAGTCCTTGGGCACAAACACACTTAACTATGTGGCGATCCAAAGATGGTTGTTTGAGGATCATCAGGTCTTTAACAGTATGAATATAGTTGCTTCTTATTCAGTGAGGACCCAATTATCACTTGCATCGCTTAACAGAAACCACCGAAATCAGGTTAGGATGCTATAATTCTATCCTTAGACCATCAAATTCAACAGGAGTTGTAATAGCCATATATTATGAATTCAATTATAGGCCTTTTTGCGTTTGTTATATCACAAAGTACATTAAGAATGCCCTTTCTCTCTCAAAAACTACCAATGGTTCTGGCCTTGTATCTCCAGCCGAAGATTGAACATGGTAAACTCAAAATTCTTCAACTCTGACTGCATTACGGGGCGTCTCATATGCATCCTTTGCCCTTGACTTCTTCACTCCAGCTGTAAACCATACCTTATCAGACTTGGAACTCTCAACAGCTACACTTGTGACCTTCACCCACACTAGAACCTTCGTCTTCATTCCCTCAATACCCGTGAACTTTCCCCGGAGCAGAATTCCTTTTATGCGGGTTGCATACCTGATAGTGGAGGAGTCCTTGAATGTAACTTCACATGGAGAGGGCAAATAAACTGTCAGCTTGCTCTTTGATTCATCAAACTCATAACAGATAATGTTTTGGGGAAAGAGGCCTGGTGGCAAGTTATATTCCTGAAGGAGCTCTGGCAAGTTTTTCAATGGTTTTCCTGTACAGAGGAGGAAACATAGATGGAAAGCATAAAATCATGAGGGATAATGTCTCTCTGCTTACTTTTCAAATTAAACTGGGGAAAAAAAGCTACAAAAACTAGTGGTGGCATGAATAACATTATAGAAATTTGCCTTTTGTCCTAAATTAAGTAGGAAACCTAGATTCACCTAAAGGAGAAAGAGCATCTTAGAAAACTGTGCTAAATCATGGAGGTTCTATGACCTAGCAATTGCCAGTAAGTATAGTATTAGTTGCAAAAGAGAGGCCCTAGCTACTTCTTAGTCACTGCCATGACCGTGCTTGAACTGGCATAATTGTGCAGTAATGTCCATTACAGATCTCTACCTTTTAGTCTGTTGAAAATCCATTTTGCCTTCTGTTCAACAGTATTTGAGAAAGTCTGAAACAAAAAGACACAGGTTAGTTATCTCGGGAGGATACTGGAATTAACTATACCCAGAAAAATCACACAAGAAAGTAAAAAAAAAATCTTCTTATTCTCCTGAAATTTAATGTTGTATATATATTCATATATATACAAGTCCTAGAGATAAGAAAAGAAAAGTTATAATTAATTGCAAATAATGTATTTTACTATAGTACCTTTTAGCCTAGTTTAGCCTTTTTTACACATAAAATAGATTCTTAATACATTCCCTCAAGCTGGAGAACACATGTTATACAATGGTCTAGAACGTTGGATTACTTAAACCTTTGGTCAACACGTCTTCAAGTTGTGACTTTATAAGCACACAGGGTGTATATTTCAGGCCATTGTCTAGCTTCTTTTTAATAAAATATCTATTAAATTCAATGTGTTTTGTCCTATCAAAACAAAATTGTGAGCAATGCTATTGTCGATTTATTGTCATAAAAAAAAAAGACGCATTGGGTCATCCCACTTGACTCTTAGATCTTCCAGGAGTCTTTTCAACCACAGTAATTCACATATTCTTTGTGCCACTGCTCAGAATTTTTAGTTTGCACTTGATGTTACAACTACATTTTCCTTTTCACTTCTCCAAGTTATCAAGTTATCTTCAAAGAAGGTACAGTAACCTGCAGTAGATCTTTTGTTTACCATTGATCCTACATAGTTTATATCAATATAAGCTTCAAAGACTAACCTACCATCCTTTTTAAACATTATGTCTTTCCCAGGTGTCCCCTTCAAGTAGCATAATACTCTATCAGCTGCCTGTAAGTGTACTTCTTTAAGGTTGTACATGAACTGTCTTATCACACTAACTATACAGGCACAGGTCTTGTGTGTGATAGGTAAATCAACCTCCTAACTCGTCTCTAGTATACCCTCTTATCTATTTTTGTATTCTCTTTTGCTGATCCCAACTTATGGCTGGAGTTAATAAGTGTACTAGCTGGTTGATATGCTACTTTACCTGTATCTTTTAATAGATCATTTAGGTATTTCTGTTGTAAGATAAAGATTCTTGATTTTGGATGGGCTACTTCGATTCCTAGAATGTACTTCAGCTTATTTCTTGTTCAAACTCCTTAGTTAAGCGACGTTTGAGCATAAGTTTTTTTTTTTTTTTTTTATCATTCTCTGTCACAATAATATTATCAAGATATACTAGATGAACTGTAACTCATCCTGAATCTAAGAGCTTGTATTCCATTAGTTCTCCATAAGTTGGTGCAAAATCCCATATGGGAATTTGTGCTAATAATTTCAGACGTAACCTTGGACAATGTAAGATTTTAGGCAATTAAGGGCAATTCAAAGTGACAAAAATAAAGATTACTAGACTACAAAGTTCCAAATACACGGCACTAGAGTGGTGGTGGAGGCACGTCAAAACTGAAGGTGGGCACCAAAGCTGAGCAAGGCAGGCTGCGTGCAGCTTTGGTGACTAGAAAAAGGCGCAACTGAAGTGCCGCTGGAGGAACCAAAAGGAGGACTGGAGGAGCCATTGGGGCTAGCGCAACAGAGTGCACCTGATCAGGTTGCTGCGGCTCGGCTCGTGATGGGTGATGCAGCTGGCTAGCTATTGTCGGCTAGAAGACAGGTGGTAATGGTGGCTGTTGTAGTGGTTGGCTTTTGAAGACTGGCCTCCTTTAGAGTTTATCTTATTTCAGCAATGAATGCCTAAAAGAGTTTTTAAAAGATTCTAGGTTTTTTTAAACTAGAGTTTTGATACCATGTCAGTAATAATTGCACTGTATTTTTCATTGAATAATATGTTTTTATATATACAAGTTCTAGGGATAAGAAAAGAAAAAGTACAATTAATTACAAAGCATGTATTTTACTCTAATACTGTTTAATTTAGTTTGATCCTGTTTACACATAAAATACATTCTTTAACAACACCAATTTAATAGATCAATGCTTTCTTGCCTTTCTTTTGGTCTTTAGAGAAGAGACAAAAAGACAAACTTGAATATTCTTCCTTACCCAAGAACTTCCCAGATATTGGAACACCAAAAACTGTTTAGCAAATTATGCATCTTCTATAACCTATTGAAGTCTTGTCTAGCTTATTTAGCAAGCACTAATTTGGTAATTCTAAAATCTGCAAAGTTTACTACATGCTTGATAAATAAGAAGATTTGTAGTTGAGACATATGAGATTTCAGAAATTACAAAAAGAAGAGGTTCAGAATGGCCTGGTTTAATATATTTGGCTGACATTCCATCTTGAATGCCTCAGGCCAACATCCAGATCAACAAAATATCGTGCATTTTTAAGTTGTTTTGTAATTGACATTAACCCTACGCAACACAATAAAAATCACATAAGTTTAACATTTAAAAGATTTAACATTATGCGTAATATAAATCCCCAAGGGCTAATTACCCATACGACTCAAATATATATACACAAATTATATTAATGAGATTTGTCTTGGGTTACAATATTATGATATGGGACTTGTTTATCCGAGGAAAAATAGGTTCATGATCTCTGCAAATAAGTGAAATTCGAATAGAAGAGATGATGGCGTACAAAAGGTTTCCAAACAACAGTTCTCTGCAATACCAACTACTTAAAGAACCTTTGCACTCCACAATTGAGGTGAGGTAGAATTGCTCATGGTGAGACTCATGTTATCACAAAAACAAAGCGATGTACCTCTTTGTTAATGGCTGAGTGTTCTAGGAGTCCTAGTCAGCTTACATATAAAGATAAGAACAATTAGGAAAAGACTGAAATATCCTACTTACCTACACAAAAATCTGGGCTCTAGTAGGAAATATTATCTTCTAAACTCTACATAGGTAGTGATTCGAATATCACTCTGCCCTGGAAGGAACGATCAAAAGGAAGGAAATTAAATTTCCAAATTTCCGCAACTCCGTCCCGGAGAACCAAATGACCCAATTCGGGATGTTCAATAAACTACGAACTTACCAAGAAATTACAGAAATCAAATGGCTTTAAGAAACAGAAAGACAAGCAGCCATATCCACTCGGACGGATACAGGCTGGGCAAGAGATGAAACCATTGTCCATTTCTAATTCGAACCCCAGTGTACATATTTTTAGCCATGGCCCATAAACCACAAGCCCCAACGGAGCAGAATTTTCCTATTCCTTATAATCTTCTTTTCTCAAAACAGATCTCCAACTTAATTATATTCCCTCGCAAATTCCATAAATCCCACCCCACCAGAAACTTTTAGATCACCGATAGAACATCAACAGAAAATTATGAAGGGAGTATCAACCAAGTGAAGCCACATTTCATAATTCATTTCCAAACACATCATTCGACAAACCAGATATAAGAAAGAGACAGGAACAAAAACGAAGCAAGGCAAAGTCTAAAAAGAGGAGAAAACAAGAAGGGAAACCAGAGTGCATACGGTAAGATCTTCAGTGATGTTAGAGAACTCCTCCTTGGCTTTCTTGGAGATCCACACACCACCGACCTTTAGACTAGGAACTTTTGTTAGTGCTTTCTCCATTCCTCTCTCTGTCACTAGAGCTCACTCGTTTTGTGCGAGTACAGTAGCCGAGAGACAGTAATGGTCAAATCTCTGTCAATCTGTATCTATACAGGAGAGAGAGAGAGAGAGAGAGAGAGAGAGGGAGAGAGAGACATGCAGGTAGCTGTACTGTGGAGGAAGAAAAGCGGCGCGTCACAGTTATCGAGAGAAACTATGAGGGCTTTTTCGTCTTTTCATATGAACGTCGGATGCTGATTTACTGTTGAATACGAGAATTTACTGCTCGTGTTTTTCCAATACTATTACAAGTAAAATTTACCAATTTTACCTGCAGTGAGCACCTCTAGATAAAAAAAAAAAACAATAAATAAATATTATCCATCTTTAGATAAAATCATATTTTAAATTATCATATTATTTTTTAACTAATAATAAAATACAATGTTTTAATTTTTTAATAAAATTACGTTAATTACCCCTACAAAAAAAAAAAAAACTGTTTTACGACCACAATTAAATAAGACTTATTTTTTTTGTTTTTTTTTTTGTCTTTTTATTTCTTACACCGTAATTTTTTTTAAGGAAAACTCATGGGTGATATTTTTAATAAATAAAAATATTAAATTAGTTTTTTTTTAAAATTTACTGTTATTATTATAATTAAAAAAATTATTAAAAAAATATGATAGTTTAACTTAATCATCCTAATTCTACTAATATTACAAGTTATTGATATACAAATATATTTTAACTTGTTAATTCTTATGCTAAAAATATTATCAAATTGAGGGTTGAATGATGCAAATGCACATGGGCAGTGGGGTTTAGGTCATTTATTTTCCAGCTCAAAAGTTGATAATGACCCCCCTTTTTTAATGCGATAATTCTATAATTTTACTTGGATAAATTCTTTAAATAACTTCAGCAAAAAGATCCACTAATCCGACTGTTATGTATATATATGCAGCTGAAGAATATGACTAGAAGGTCCTGACATTTTGTTTGTTTATACACAAATTATACTTATATATATGTATATACATATGAAGCCTAATTTTAATATCATACACATTGATAAATAATTTATTTTTATAATAAATTAACCTGTTTAACAAGAGTAGTACAGGTACCTGTATATATTATCTTAATGTATGCATGCTGTATAAGGTAATAGAGTGTATCTATTGGTAGCTTTCTTTTGCGTTTGAGACAGAATATTATTAATAAGGTCAGTACATAAATATTTGGAAAGGTTACTACAACCTTTAATTCTATTACTTATTAAATAAAGACTAATTTGTAATTTAAAAAATAATATAACTAGTTAATTATGCTTGAAGACCATGAATCTCCATATAATTTTCTCTGATCCATGCTCCCACTACACTCCAAAATGAGTGAAGATGACAAAACTATACATGTTCATATCAGTCAAGCCTTCTCAACAAGTATTCCACTTGAACTTCTTTAGTCAAAGGCATGATCCACTGCTCATATAGATTCCCTACTAAGCTGGGCTTGATTTTGTATACAGGATCTGCTGCGTCATCCCCTTCCTTGGTTCTTACCTCTTGTCCAAATGTTTTTGCTTTCATCTCTGTTCTCTCCTTAACTGCTGCTTCTACTTTTTCATATGTCAACAGTTCCATTAGTCTTTCCCTGTCCTGCAAAACCCACATTTCCCCACACCATCACATCTCAGTTCTTCAAGTTTATGTAACCCAAAGATACTTCTTATGGGGGGAAAGAGAATTATGAGAAGAAATGAGGTTGAGGAACTTTACTTGCGCCTTAATGGCTTCTTCGTATACTGAAGGGGATTCCCGAAATTTAGCCTCTGCAACAAATTTACCGTAATGAATTCTCTTTGATAGAGCCTGCAAAAGCATCTCAAGCAAGAAGCCAATCACGAGGTTTTCGAAATATAAGTCTTGAGCAGGAGGAGAAACAAGTAACAATTCTAAAATTTTGACTGTTCTGGCAACTAGAATTAACGCTGAAGTAGGATTACGACATCGCAACTAATTCCAAACTAACCACTTGATGAGTTTCGCACAAAGAGCTCGTAGTGCATAAAAATCTGTTAGCAGGCTACATTCAAACTCTCCAAGACATAACTGTTACTTGGAAACAAAAACTTATTTAGGAAATCCCTTAAAAGAAGCCATCATAATGACAAAATAGAAGCAATCCGTACCTCAGAGTCACATTGTGGAAACAAGTAGGGGGTGTTTATATGGTTTTACATAAACAAAAGTTAGTGGTTTGGTTCCCTCTTAACTATTAATAAAGTTTTAAAAATTTTAAAATCTATCAAGTTTGAAGCCGCATAGGATGACTACTTACACAAACCACCAATATAAAGTCACCACTAACTTTATTTGTCCTACTTCTCCATTATTTATGATTCTTTGATTCTAAGTTATTCCTCTTTTTTAAAATCTTCTTACTTCTAAAAAAGTAGAAGGAAAGATTATGCACATAATAACGAGATGAAACTGATCTTCGTATCAGTGTGCAAGTAGATAAGAGCATTTGAGAGTTCATACTAGGGAAAGCAGAGCTTATCATCTACCTGCAAACAAATTGTGTCGCATACAGCAGCTGATCCACAGTTACCATCATCTCCAGGTTTGACTAATCTCGGGAGAAGATCTCGAAAATAAATATTCCAGACTTTATTGTTTATATTAATAGAAGAAGCATAGTGATGCAAAACCTAATATCATGCCAGAGGGAACAAAAATAAGTTACAGGAGATGTATTAACTTTCATATAGAATAATAATGTTTTTGCAATATTGTTGAGATATTTCAGACATGACTACTCATCAGCCATCATATTCAACAAAATAGTCATTGATCTTGAGAGATTCCACATGGATTGCTTTCATTCTTACTAGCAATGCATACAAAGTAGCAAATTCAGAAGGTAACAACAGATAAAATTAAAGATCGACATGCACTCAATCAAGTATATAAACACCAGTTTAGGACTCAGCCTCATAAAAAAAAGGGACTCATGCTCATAAAGAAAAAAAAGAACTCAGGCTCATAAAGAAAAAAAAAGGATTCAGGCTCATAAAGTAGTAAATAAACTTGTTATTGATATATCAACTACAAAGCAAAAAATAGTTGCGTGCACCAAGTTGAACTTTCAACTTTTCCAACAATAAGTATAAAGTTGAGAATGTTGACTTATTAAATCCAACCTTCTTCTTTGAAGGACATAACCATAGGTGTCAAATGAAATTGATTTGTTCCCTTATCTTTCAACTTTAGATAGTTTATTTCTTAGCTGGTGCGAAGTATTTTCCGTGGCAATGCGAATTCATATGCATGAGTTCTTCCTTGATAGTTCAATTTGAAATTGATAAAAGCAAAAGACTGATTCTGATAGTCATTAAACAGGAAGCAAAGACTTGGAAATTAATTGTGTCTATGGACTGATCCAGCAAGCATCTATTTTTAGTTGTCTTAAAGAAAAGATGAAAGACATGAAAATCTTGCAACAAGAAAGTCGGGATACTTGTGTTCCTGCATAGGCATGTGTCCATGTGTGCATGAGAAATTTGTGCAAAGTGCTGTCAATTACCTGTGGGTACTGAAGAGGCGGAAGCATTGGTTCTGGTAAGTATGATGGATAGAAAGGATGTTCATCTGGACTTTTGTACCTGCCAACCTAATTTGCAAGGAGAAACCAATCAGAAACTTTTATATTATGCTTGTTGTGGTTTATTTCGCTATCTTTCTATTCCTTAGAAGTAGATAACCTGTGCATGGAGCTTTTCAGTTTCTCGGACCATGAACTCAACCAGTGAACCACTAAACCCGTCCATAGAGAATGCATCACAGTCATATGTGTCTGCATTATAACAGTACTTAGCTCTCTCCAAAAGGCTAAATATTATGCTATCCTCTTGTCGTTTTAAGGAGTGTCTTATGCTTTTCAGAGTCAAGATCTCACTCTCATCCACCCTTTGCTTCTTCATGAATCTGTGTAAAACAGAAACATCTTTAATAATTTCCATATTTAGCGGCATATGCACTTCTAAGGAAACAAGCAGTCCATCAATGTATTCTAGAGCAATACAGCATGCTGTTACATTTCTGTCAGTGATTGATAATGCGAACCCCAAGTTAACTGAAAAAAGGATTAGTTGAATTAAAATGGAATGAGTTCATCTTGGATCAAATTGCAAAATCTGTTTAAAATCCTAAATAGATTAAATCAGTCAACGTGCTAGTCTCCAGCTTATTGAGTTTTGCAATCCATAGAATAGTTGAAAGATTCTTTTCCTGTCACAACACAGTTGAAAGATTTCCTCATAGGAAAAAACACATCAAAGGGTAGTGACAGTTCCATTCCATTGAGAAGAAGCATAAGTCTCCAAAGCCTACCACGTGCAGATCAGTTAATCATTTCTTCCTGAGCGTAGGTAGAAACTTAGCGTAAGAATGTCCTAAAGTTATCACCATAACTTGAATTTCCATGTATCCTGGAATTAGGCCCGAACTTTAGATCTAGGGACTTCAATCAAAAGGCAAACATGTACACAAATATATATATATATATATATGAATGACCACACAGTTTCAAATCCACCTCTTTTCTCATCTATCTCTGTTGCTTTCTACTATATCCACTTGCATCATTTTCAGTTTCTTTGAACAATTTTTTAAAGAAAATCTAACCCAAGCAACTCTTCCTTGGGTATAACCCAAAAAATATCAATCTTCTGTTATTAAAAGATACATGACAAGCCGTTCTTTGCTCCTTCTCCAATCAACAGAAGTGTGCATTATTATTATATCAACATGGGCACATGGCAAATCAAACACGCAATTCAGCCCAAAAAAAAAACGGGAAGGCAATAAAGCAGTTGATCAAGGGTTGTAACAACTAAGCTTATAGTTTCGTTACCTGATGAGCGAAGAAGAAGACGAAACTTGAAGGGTTGAATGCCTAGTTGTGCGAAAACATGGTTGAAGAAATCTAAGAGTGTTTTTCGATGTGAAATACGAAGTGGGTATCGAAGATTTTGCGGTTTGAGGGCCTGAAACGACGGCAAAAGCAGGCTCCAGTAGCTTCGCTTCCATGGCCAGTTAATGTGACTGTGAAGAAGGACAACAGAAAAAACAAAGAAACCGGCCACTACAATCAATAAGCGGAGCAGACGGTGAGTAAATTGTCTGAAAACCGAGGGCGGAGGCTGCCTCTAAAACGACCACACTTATTGTCGTTTTAAACCTCTAACTGCCTCAAAAAGTCAAAAGCTCTTTCTCCCTTTGTCAGTCAAGTGGGTCAATATTTCGATTCGTAGAATATTGACAGCATTTTCCTTCCGTGAATGTTAAAAGGATTTTTATTAATCATTTAAATAAATTTTTAATGTATTTTCAAAAATTATAAACAAATATATTCTAAGGAAAATATACAAAAGCAGATAACAAAAATATAATTCTAATTTGTTTTATAATATTCTTTAAAATATTTGCTTAAGTTAATGACACTTAAAATTTTGGCAAAAGTCAAGCTTCCTTTTTGTGTGCTGTTTTATTGTGTATATATACATATATTCATTATATAATATGACTAATAATGAAAAAATATATATTATTTGTAACGTCCCATTTTTTTTTCATGTTAGACGTACTTAACAAGTAACCAATTCCATAACAAAACAGTCATGCACAAGGAAACACTAGCATAATTCATTATCCAATAATTAAGATAATCCTACCATTATGGACAAGACATCGCACACAATATAATCATACTCAATATCTATGCTACCATCAATTCTACATATTCCATTCAGTCAAAACAAAACGAAACTCTTCATCCTGTACTCTACACACTAGGTTCGGAATCCAATAACTTTGATCCAGACTCCGTCCCTACATCATCTGTAAAAAAGAAACACTAGCATAATCTATTTTCCAATGATCAAGATAATCCTACAATCATGGACAAGACATCGCACACAATACAACCATACTCAATATCTATACTACCATCAATTCTACATATTCCATTCAGTCAAAACAAAACGAAACTCTTCATCCTGTACTCTACACACTAGGTTCGGAATTCAACAATTTCGATCCAGACTCCGTCCCTACATCATCTGTAAAAAAGAAAGAGTGAGTTCATTTAACTCAGTACGGTAAAACTCAAAATACATGCGTGAGATGCAACAATATAAAACCTTATGCCCCTACCAATAGTTCACTACTGAACTCCAGTTTTCCCTCCTACACCTACAACTCTACCTACCCTAGGTGTCCGTTCCTTGACGGCACTCCAAGCGTGCCAGTGGTACCATTCACCGCTAAGATTGGCAACCATTAACACCTATCGACCCCTAGTGGGCCACGCACGCACACGAGTTTCAATCATTTTCGTCACCAACAGCGGCGACCATCATTCACCTATCGACCCCCTATCAGGCCACACACACACATTATATCCTTCTCTCCCGTCACCACCATCGGCGACCGTTAACCATCTCACGACCTATACCAGGCCACTCACACACACCCGATTTTCATTCACTTGCGTCACCAACATCGGCGTCCGTTAGCCATCTCTCGACCTATACCAGGCCACTCACACACACTCTGATCCTTCCCTCTCGTCACCGATACCGGCGACTACTAACCCTCTCTCGACCTATACCAGGCCACGCACGCACACCATTTTCATTCATTTGATTTTCGTCACCAATATCGGCGACCGTTAGCCATCTCTCGACCTATACCACTCACACACACTCTGATCATTCCCTCTCGTCATCGATATCGGCGACCACTAACCATCTCTCGACCTATACCAAGCCACGCACGCACACCATTTTCATTCACTTGCGTCACCAACCTCGGCAACCATCGTCTACCTATCGACCCCCATCTGCCACAAACACATACACCACTCCTTCTCGTCCACTGTTTCTCTCTCCGCCCGTTGCCTGCGACATGTCCTAATTGCCCCCACTCACCCCATCCTTCTTCCCCCAAGGCTCTAGCTACCCCACTCCATTCCCCCAAGCCTCTCACTCACCTGATGGATCCTTCCCTTCTCCAACATTCACTCCCTGCCTCGCCCTAACTCTCTCTCGGGCTACAACCTCCAGCCACACCATCATGCCACACCATCCTTCTCACCTCACTCACCCCGCCGATTCTTCCCTTCCCCAGCGTTCACCCACTGCCTCTCCTTATCTCTCTCTCTCTGTCTCTCTCTCGGGCTACAACCTCCCGCCACACTATCACGCCACACCATCCTTCTCACCTCACTCACCTCGCAGATTATTCCCTTCCCCAGCGTTTCCCCACTGCCTCTACCTATCTCTCTCTCAGACTACGTCCTCACACCACAACATCTCCCTATCTCCTTCCGCGTTGCTCACACAGTCTGCTCTCTCCCACACCGTTTTCCCGCCCGTACCGTCACCTTCTCTCTCTCTCCTCCCGCGATCCTCACGCAGTCACTTCTTTGTTCACGCACCTTTTTTCTCTCTCCTGACCTCCACTCACTCCGCACTCCTACCTCTCTCCCGACCTACGCCCGCACTGTCACCTTCTCTCTCTCTCCTCTCGCGATCCTCACTCGGTCTGCTTTCTTCCACCCGCCTCACTACACATCCTCACCCAACCTCTTCCGTATACCGCTACCTCCGTAAGCCGTGGCCACGCACGCCACACATCCAACCATTTCACAATCAAATCAACACACACATTTAGAGTTTGGTACCGTACCTCCCATTTTTATTTTTCCCTCTTTCGGCCGAATGTGCTATCACCGTCCGCGATCTCCTCTCCTCTCCGCTCCGCTTCCTTTATCCTTCCTTCTAGAACCTTCCTTCCTCTTCTCTCTCTCTCCCGCTCCCTTTCTTCCTCTGCTATCTTTTTTCCTCTTTTTTCCTCTTTTTTTCTTTTCTTTTCTTTTCTCTTCTTCCTCTCTTCCTTCCCCCGCCCCCTACTTAAATCACTTCAGTTTTTCCTCAAAACGGTGTCGTTTTCCCCCTTGCAAAACGATGTCATTTTTTCTTTTCCAAAACGATACCGTTTTCCCCCCTCTGCAAAACGATGTCGTTTTTCCCTTCCCTCTCTCTTTTTTTTTTCTTTCTCTTTTTCCAGTTATTACATATACTCCCCCCCTAAAATAAAAATTTGATCCCTCAAATTTGTTATCTTACCTTTAAACAATCTTGGATAATTTCGCTTCATCTCGTTCTCTCGTTCCCATGTTGCCTCCTTCGCCGCATGATTCCTCCATTGTACCTTCACCATAGGTATCACCCTGTTTCTCAACCTTCTCTCTTGTCGTTCAAGCACCCGAATTGGCTCTTCTTCATAAGACCAATCTTTTTCCAATTGTAATGATTCCCACCTTATAATATGATTTGGATTCGGGTGATATTTTCGTAGTAGGGATATGTGAAACACATTGTAAACCCCACTATACTGAGGAGGGAGCGCTACTCTGTACGCAACCACCCCCATCTTCTCTAAGATCTCAAACGGCCCTATGAAGCGGGGACTTAACTTCCCTTTCTTCCCAAATCTCAATAGACCCTTCATAGGGGATACCTTCAGGAACACATGATCCCTTACTTTAAAGCTCAAATCTCTCCTACGATTGTCGGCGTACCCCTTCTGCCTACTCTGAGCTGCTTGTAAATTATGCCGTATCACCATAACCTTAACCGTAGTTTCCTCTACCATTTCATGTCCTAACAACTGTCTCTCCCCCACTTCACTCCAACACACTGGTGACCTACAAGGTCGACCATACAAAGCTTCATAAGGAGTCATTCCGATGCTAGCGTGATAACTACTATTGTATGTAAATTTTATTAAGGGCAACATGTCCTTCCAATCTCCCCCCACATCAATAACATAGGCTCTCAATATATTTTCCAATATTTGTATCATTCTCTCTGTTTGCCCATCCGTCTGTGGGTGAAAAGCTGTACTAAAATTCAATTTGGTACCCAAAGCCTGTTGCAACTCTTTCCAAAATCTGGAGGTGAATCGGGGATCCCGATCGGAAACAATTGATACGGAAACGCCGTGTAATCTCACCACCTCCTTGACATACAGTCTGGCCAATTGCTCCATGGAATTCGTCACCTTCATTGCTAAGAAATGAGAAGATTTAGTTAGGCAATCAACCACTACCCAAATACTATCATGTTTCTTACGATTACCTGGCAATCCGGTCACAAAATCCATAGATACATGCTCCCACTTCCACTCGGGTATAGGCAATGGCTGTAACAAACCCTCAGGCCTCTGATGCTCTTCCTTAACTTACTGGCATATCAAGCACTTAGACACATACTCAGCCATATCCCTCTTCATGCCTCTCCACCAGAAACTTTTCTGTAGGTTTTTATACATCTTAGTACTCCCCGGGTGTATAGCAAACTTGGTATCATGTGCTTCACTGAGTACTTCTTCTCGTATTGCCTGATCCCTGGGCACGCATATTCTGGTTTGAAACCTAAGTATTCCATCATCTCTCACACCAAAATTTTCCACTGTCCCCTATTCTATCCCCTTTCGAATCCTCTATATCTCGGCGTCCACCAATTGTCCTTCTCTTATTTTCTGCACCAAGGTCGGTTGTGCCCTCAAACTAGCCACATACCTTCCGTTGTCCCCATCTTGAATACATAGGTGTTGCATGGCTTTCCGCAGACTCCACTCAGACACCATCAAATGGCCTAGTACCCCTGTACTCTTACGACTAAGAGCATCTGCCACCACATTTCCCCGTCCAGGGTGATACCGGATCCTACAGTCGAAATCTTTCAACAGATCCATCCATCTTCTCTGTCGCATATTCAATTCCCGCTGTGTGAACAAATACTGTAGACTTTTATGATCCGTATAAATTTCAAAGGTTTTCCCATATAAGTAGTGTCGCCACAACTTCAGTGCATAGACTACTGCAGCCAACTCTAAATCATGTGTTAGATAATTCCGTTCGTGTGTCCTTAGCTGTCGGGACCCATATGCTATAACCTTCCCCCGTTGCATTAATACACACCCTAACCCCACATGAGATGCGTCACTATACACTGCAAAATCACTTTCCCCCGATGGGATTGCCAATTTTGGGGTAGTCGTCAAGCTGCGTTTCAACTTTTGAAAACTGCTCTCACACTTCTCATCCCACTCAAACTTTACATTCTTTTTTGTTAACTTGGTAAGAGGTGCTGCAATACTCGAGAACCCTCACACAAACCGACGGTAGTACCCCACCAACCCCAAGAAACTTCTGATCTCTGTCACAGTCTTAGGTCTTTCCCACTTCACCACTGCTTCTATCTTTGCTGGGTCCACCGATATCCCATCTCTCGACACAATGTGGCCCAAAAATGCTATCTGATCCAACCAGAACTCACATTTACTAAACTTGGCATACAATTTGGCCTTCCGGAGCATCCCTAGCACCGTTGCTAGATGTTCTGCATGCTCCCCCGAATCCTTCAAATAGATCAATATGTCATCTATAAAGACAATGACACAGCGATCTAGTAGGGGTCGGAATACCCGATAAACACCGCAGGCGCATTCGTTAACCCAAAAGGCATCACTAGGAACTCATAATGCCCATACCTGGTACGGAACGTCGTCTTAGCAATGTCTTCGGCTCTTACCCATAGCTGATGATATCCCGACCGCATATCTATTTTTGAAAATACTTGTGCTCCTTGTAACTGATGAAATAAATCGTCGATCCTGGGCAATGGATAGTTATTCTTTATTGTCACTTGGTTCAGTTCTCTATAATCAATACACATTCTCATAGTCCCGTCCTTTTTCTTAACAAATAATACCGAGGCCCCCCACAGTGACATGCTAGGTCGAATAAATTTCTTATCCAATAACTCTTGTAACTGTGTACTTAACTCCATTAGTTCTGACTTCGCCATCCTATAGGGAACCTTGGAAATGGGTTGGGTGCCGGGCTGAAGTTCTATTGTGAACTCGACCTCTCTATTGGGTGGCAGCCCCGGCAGGTCGTCCGAAAATACGTCCGAAAAATCCCTGACCACTGGTATCTCCTAGAGTGCAAGTCTCCTGCCCTCATTCCCTTGTATTACTCCTGAAGTAGCGGCCGCCTCCGAAACAGTCATGGCAGACACCCGCCCTTGAAGCAATGGCCGACCATACTCTCTCGGCAGGGGGCAATCTCGTACGAAGTGTTGTGTGCTCCCACACCGATAATAGCTTCGACTGCCACTCATTCATGGCCGCCCTCCATGGTTTTTACCACACCGTGGGCACATCCCGCTGGTCGGGGCCATCTGATGACCCGGGACTACCTCCTGAACCACTCTCTGCCTCTTCTCTGTTTGACGAGAAGATGGCGGCGGTCGTCTATAACTGAAGGGTCCTTTATTATTGTCAGTCTGTTCTTTATACAGTGCCTCTATCAACTGTGCCTTCTCCAATACCATCTGATATGTAGGCAATGCAAACATAGCCACTTGGTGATACAATTCTGACCGTAACCCCTTCTCAAACCGTCGGGCCTTCTTAGTTTCATTCATCATGACTTCGGGTGCAAACCGACCTAAATCTATATATCTCTCAGCGCACTCCACCACAGACAACCTCCCTTGTCTAAGTTCAGTAAATTCCGCTTCCTTTCTTTGTCTCAGAAAATCTGGAAAATACTCTGCATTGAAAGCTTCTAGGAAGACTTCCCAGGTGATTGGTAGGACCAAGGCTCCTCTTTTCAATTTCCACCAGCGTTTGGCGGACCCTCTTAACATGAATGTAGCCAGCTGTACTCTCTGTTCTGTAGTCACAGTCATCACTTCGAATAATTTTTCTGTCTCCTTTATCCAATCCTCCGCCACCAGTGGGTCAGACCCCCCATTGAAGGCAGGAGGGTTCAGCCTTCGATATTTCTCAATATTGCTCGTATCCACCCCCCTTATGGGTACCCCTTGTTGTGGCATCGATGCTGCCTCTGCTCGCAACTCTCTATCTCTAATCACGGTAGCTAGACTCTCAACCACTCTGCACAGCCGATTAAAGTCCTCCTGCTGTACGCCGGACTGCTCTACATGGGTTGCCGATGGACTAGCAGCGTGTCTCGGCTGTACGGGTGGGGGCACAGTGTGACACGGGGGTGGCCCTTAAAATGCAGCGAGTGGTACATGGTGAAATCACAGGGCTCATCGTGGGGCCCCTGGGGTGGGCTCACGACGGGGTCGGACCCTACCCTATTTCGTCACCTCCCTCGACTCACCTGCATAATAGTAGCAGCCATCATTAGTACTCTTAATTTGCTCTGATACCAACTGTAATGCCCTTTTTTTTTCATGTTGGACGTACTTAACAAGCAACCAATTCCATAACAAAACGGTCATGCATAAGCAAACACTAGCATAATCCATTTTCCAATTATTAAGATAATCCTACAATCATGGACAAGACATCGCACACAATACAACCATACTCAATATCTATGCTACCATCAATTCTACATATTCCATTCAGTCAAAACAAAACGAAACTTTTCATCCTGTACTCTACACACTAGGTTCGGAATCCAACAACTTCGATCCAGACTCCGTCCCTACATCATCTGTAAAAAGGAAACACTAGCATAATCCATTTTTCAATGATCAAGATAATCCTACAATCATGGACAAGACATCGCACACAATACAACCATACTCAATATCTATGCTACCATCAATTCTACATATTACATTCAGTCAAAACAAAACGAAACTCTTCATCCTGTACTCTACACACTAGGTTCGGAATTCAACAACTTCGATCCAGACTCCGTCCCTACATCATCTGTAAAAAAGAAAGAGTGAGTTCATTTAACTCAGTACGGTAGAACTCAAAATACAAGCGTGAGATGCAACAATATAAAACGTTATGCCTCTACCAATAGTTCACTACTGAACTCCAATTTTCCCTCCTGCACCTACAACTCTACCTACCCTAGATGTCCGTTCCCTGACGACACTCCAGGCGTGCCAGTGGTACCATTCACCCCCAAGATTGGCAACCATAACACCTATCGACCCCTAGTGGGCCATGCATGCACACGAGTTTCAATCATTTTCGTCACCAACAGCGGCGACCATCATTCACCTATCGACCCCCTATCAGGCCACACACACACACTCTAATCCTTTTCTCCCGTCACCACCATCGGTAACCGTTAGCCATCTCACGACCTATACCAGGCCACTCACACACACCCGATTTTCATTCACTTGTGTCACCAACATAGGCGACCGTTAGCCATCTCTCGACCTATACCAAGCCACTCATACACACTCTGATCCTTCCCTCTCGTCACCGATACCGGCGACTACTAACCCTCTCTCGACCTATACCAGGCCACGCACGCACACCATTTTCATTCATTTGATTTTCGTCACCAACATCGGCGACCGTTAGCCATCTCTCGACCTATACCAAGCCACTCACACATACTCTGATCATTCCCTCTCGTCATCGATATCGGCGACAACTAAACATCTCTCGACCTATACCACGCCACGCACGCACACCATTTTTATTCACTTGCGTCACCAACCTCGGCAACCATCGTCTACCTATCGACCCCCATCGGCCACAAACACACACACCACTCCTTCTCGTCCACTGTCTCTCTCTCCGCCTGCTGCCTGCGACATGTCCTAATTGCCCCCACTCACCCTGTCCTTCTTCCCCCAAGGCTCTAGCTACCCCACTCCATTCCCCCAAGCCTCTCACTCACCTAGTGGATCCTTCCCTTCTCCAACATTCACTCCCTGCCTCTCCCTAACTCTCTCTCGGGCTACAACCTCCCGCCACACCATCATGCCACACCATCCTTCTCACCTCACTCACCCCGCGAATTTTTCCCTTCCTCAGCATTCACCCACTGCCTCTCACTATCTTTCTTTCTCTCTGTCTCTCTCTCGGGCTACAATCTCCCACCACACCATCACGCCACACCATCCTTCTCACCTCAATCACCTCGTAGATTATTCCCTTCCCCAGCGTTTCCCCACTGCCTCTACCTATCTCTCTCTCAAACTACGTCCTCACACCACAACATCTCCCTATCTCCTTCCGCGTTGCTCACACAGTCCGCTCTCTCCCACACCGTTTTTCCGCTCGTACCGTCACCTTATCTCTCTCTCCTCCCGTGATTGTAACACCCAAAATGATTTATTTTATTTTATTTTATTTTAATGTAATTTAATTTAAACTAATTCTTGTGAATATAAAAATATTAATAATGATAAAATTGGGTAAAAATATTATTTGGATTTAATTGAAATTGATTTAAAAAAAAAAGGTGAAAATTTAGATTCTGCGGGTATTTTTGAAAAGAAATTCAAAAATCGAGGGGTCAAAACGCAATTTAGAAAAATTGTGCCCCGTCAGCGCCACGTCAGCAGCCACGTCAGCGGCCCAGTCAGCAGCCCTGGCCAACCAGGACCTGCCGCGTGGCAAGGCCATGCCGACTTGGGAATGGGCCACGTGGGAGATCTGCGTGCGCGCAATCGGACGGCCCAGATGCGTCCCCGCGCACACGGATGACCCAAATGCACGCGCACGGACAGTCCAGATTCAATCAATTACGGACGGTCCAGATTTAATCGCGATGGACGGCCCAGATTTAATCCAAATTAAATCGCGATCGAATGGCCCAGATTAAATCAAGATAGACGGCTATGATTAAAAGGCAAAGGGTATAAATAAACCCCCCACACCTGACCACAAAAACCCTCGCCGCCAGCCCTCGCCGGAGAAGACGAACCAGACGCCGGAGGAGCCGGCTGCCGCCACCCGCCGCTGCACCGGGGAGTTTTTCGACCACCGATCGAGGTAAATTTCATACCCCCAGCTCGTTTTTCAATGCTGAGTTCCCCTGTGGCCAAATCGGAGCCAAACTCCCACCAAACGGCCAGAAAACACGGTCGAAACCCAGCGGCGCCGCCGCGCCCCTCCTCAGTTTTTGCCTCCGATGAGACCTTTCCTGGCCTCCATTTGATACAATTTTTATATCACCGTGATTACCATTTTTTTTTCTACAAGTTGATCGGAGCCAAATCACCAAAACAAGAACTCCGCCGGAGAGCCGCCGCACCCGAGAGCACCGCCGCCGGTAAGCTTCGATTTTTCGTAATTTTTTGGCCCCCCCGAGGGCCCTAGGGTTGTTTTATCGCAGGGACCGATGCAAGTGTGGCCGAATTCGATCTAAAACGGCCAACCCGAGGCAAATCGCCGCCGCCGTCGCCGGAGCACGGCGGAGCCACCGTGCCGGAATTGCAATATTGGCCGAAAGGGGCCCTGGGTCTAATTTAAGATTTTTTTGGGACACGTACAGGTACTAGTAGTGCGTTTCAGCTCCCCGGAAAAAATTCAGGAAAAATTAGGGACAGCCTGTATGCGCACTGTAGAGCCGTATTCAGACCCCGAAACAAGTAAGGACCCTTCACCCTATTTCCTATCACGGTATTAAAGTTCAATAAATGATAAAACGGTATTTCATGAATCAATAGATGTGTAAAATTGTTTAAGGTCGCTAATGGAGCCCGAGTCTGGTGTGTTTGTCGGTCAGCTGTTGTTTGTCCTATTTTACAGTTTTAAATGCGGTATGAGGTTTGATGTTTTCATTTCATAGTTTCGTGTGCATATTTCACTGTTTTATTGATTATGGATTGAATGACTGAGAACCCGATGTTATGTGTTGTCTTGTTTGGCATAAATTACTGGTTTGCCTGTTTGTGTGTAATTTGATGATGCTGACTGAGGAAAAAGAGAATAAAAGGTTACGTAAATTAATAATTGGATAATGTAGTCAGCCTGACTAGATATCCTGGGAGATGGTGGACGCACCGGGTCCGTAGGAACCCTACCGGGATTGTGGTTCCTCATACCGGACTTGGTATGGAGACCTTATGTGTTTTGGCGCCCATACCAGACGGGGTACGAGGACGGCCCTGGAATCTGATTACAAGTGTTAAGGGTTCACGGGTAGCGGGACCCCTATGGATCCCCATAGATACTAGTAGGCTGGTAAATGAAGAAAATATGTTGTGTAATGATTGAAATACAAATGCGTGGTAAGTATTATGTTATACAGTTCATATGATTTCATGATGATGATAATGTTATTGTTTTCGTATGTTGTTTTATGAACTTCACCGAGGTAAGTGGACAGTAAAGGATTTTATTATTGATAAAAGAATTTGTTGTAAACTATGCTCCATTGGTCTTTTTGTGTTTTCTACCCACCTTTACCTCCGTGACGGTGAGATAGTGTAATGTCTTTACTGGGTTGGTGTAGCTCATTCCTTATTTAACCATTTCAGATCAGGAAGACATTGTTCCCGAGCCCATTACGTAGGAAGATGGCGAAGGGGATGCCTGAAGACCCCGTAGTTATATTTATAGCTTTTATTTCTGAGTTTCTCTTTTAGTTAGTTTGTTCTTTTATACTTTGAGCACGTTTTTGGTTTTAGTGTAAGGGATGTTAATCAAAATTTTTATTACGCTTCCGCATTTGACTTTTTTAATACACATATTTCATTTTAAAATTTCGGGGCCGTTACAGTGATCCTCACGCGGTCACTTCCTTTGTTCGTACACCTCTTTTCTCTCTCCCGACCTCCACTCACTCCGCACTCCTACCTCTCTCCCGACCTACGCACGCACTGTCACCTTCTTTCTTTCTCCTCCCGCGATCCTCACTCGGTCCGCTTTCTTCCACCCGCCTCTCTACACATCCTCACCCAGCCTCTCCTGTATACCGCTACCTTCGTAAGCCGTGGCCACGCACGCCACACATCCAACCATTTCACAATTAAATCAACACATAAATTTAGAGTTTGGTACCGTACCTCCCATTTCCGTTTTTCTCTCTTTCGGCCGAATGTGCTATCACCGTCTGCGATCTCCTCTCCTCTCCTCTTCGCTCCGCTTCCTTTCTCCCTCCTTCTGGAACCTTCCTTTCTCTTCTCTCTCTCTCCCGCTCCCCTTCTTCCTCTGCTTCTTTTTTCCCTCTTTTTTTCTTTTCTTTTCTTTTCTTTTCTCTTCTTCCTCTCTTCCTTCCCCCGCCCCCTACTTAAATCACCCCAGTTTTTCCTTAAAACGGCGTCGTTTTCCCCCTTGCAAAATGATGTCGTTTTTCCTTTTCCAAAATGACGCCGTTTTCCCCCCTCTGAAAAACGACGTCGTTTTTCCCTTCCCTCTCTCTCTCTTTTTTTTTTCTTTCTCTTTTTCCAGTTATTACATTATTAGTTTTTTATTTATATTTCACCACATATGCAGAAAAAAAAACTTAATTTTATAATAAGGAATGACATCATATTAATCTTTAAATTATATTTAATTAAAAAAATGAAAAAAGTTCATTAAACATGACATGTTTACATATATATTTTTTAATATTTTTTTCTTATTTTAAAAAACTCACATTAAATTAACAATTTATAAAATTATAATATATGATTGTCACATTTTCTCTATATTGTGTTTTAGTATATAGATAAATAGATTACATAACATTATTAAAATTTTAAGAAACTGAATTATATAAAACTATCTTATTTATCCATGTTGTATACTAAAATCATTTTCATGTGTGGTATTAATAGAAATAAAAAAATAAAAATTGAGATTATCTTTCATCAATTTTGCCTATATTAATAGAAATAAGTACCTTTCAATAAACACAAAAATATATAAGAAATGAGAAATTATGTATATATATATATACATATATATCCACAAATAGGTCTATATTCTTTCATTTATAAACCTATTAAAGAAAAAGTATTGCATTTTATATATATATTGATCATGTACTCTAAAATTAATGACGTAACATACTAATAAAATATGGAATGTAACTTGCACATAATGAACTAGATAACGAATGAATAAACCTTGAAATGGCATTCTAAACCATATTTTTTAGCCTTCGAGCCAAAAAAAGAACTTCTTACTAACGAATATATAATAAATAAAGTTTCTTTAATTAAATTTGTCAAATACTTTTATTACAAAATTGACCAAAATATCTAGTTAACAGAACATCTATGGATGTTTATTCATGAATCTCTTAGCCTTCTTATATACTCTCTTTAAATATTTTTTGAATCTAACCAGATCTAATCTAATATTTTGCTCCTTCAAATATATATCCATCACAATATTCGACCAATTTTGTCCTATAAAACTAACAGGATCTTTCACCAACAAATCATCACTGCCATATTTATCCACCAAGCTACTCTCTTCAATATTAATTTTATATTTCATATACTGTAATCCCATTTCGACAGCTGAGTTCTCAAAGCAAACCTTAGCCACCCATTCAGTACCCAGCGGCACAACTTGCATAAAGATTGCACCTGGTTGAAGAAACAACGAATGGGTAAGTGCTGCACCATGCACCCCAACCATTATATGACTTGCATTAATTAATGCATATGCTTTGTATAACGGGGTGGTAACTGTTGGTGCCAATACAGTTACATAGAATCCTACACTTCGTGCTACATTTATAGCTTCCTTCTCATTTAGGATTACACGCCCAACATTACCTGCTCTACTAATAAATACAAGTCGAGGATGGGAATAATCGATTGAATTATCAAATGAGGGAGAGATTTGATTAGGATTGTATGCCTTCTCTAAAAAGGATCGAAAATGTACCAAGCCTTTTGAATTTGGCATTAATGTAGGATTAATGGTCATAAAACCATGTGATATGAGGCCAATATTAGCATTAGGAAAACAATGGGTGGAAGTATCATTATCAAGGTCTATGATAGGATGCAAACTGAAAGCACGTAATAATTCAGTATATCTTCTGATCCACCAATCGTTAGCTTTGGATATCACGAAAATAAAATCTTGATCAGGAAATATGGAATTGACAGTGATGAAAAGAGGAATAAAGCCATCATTGAAATCATGAAAAAAGTTCCCAGTGTAGCCACCTGCACTGAATACCAAAGCTGGTAAATCGTGTTGGGTTTGGCATTTTGGACCTGATGCAGTTGAGGTGATTTTTAGCTCGTTGATTCTTAACATGACAGTCTCATCCCATTTTCTTGGGTAAGGCTTAATTTTTTCCATAACATATGACTGAATTGAAGTGAGGTCTACCAAATAGAAAGTGGAGACAACAGGATCCAATATAAAACGATTATTGATGGAGCAAACATCATAATTTTTATGAAAACGATCGCAATTGATTTGCTTCTTCTTGTCAGGGGATCGAAAATGTATTTGAGGAGGAAATGGATCTTTCATGACTTCTCCCTCATGAGTATCTAGCTTTCTGAATTCCAAATGCTTCCCTGCTGTGATTATTTAAAAAGAAAAATTTATACACTTAATTCTTTTTTTGAAAGGTTTTAAATTTTCAAAAATCTAAAATTTTGAATACGAATTTTTCTAAACTTAAGTTGGAGATTAAATATGACTAATATTTAATCTTATTAGATCTTGATATCTAAAAAATAACATTAACTTGTTTAAATTTTTACTAAATTTTAGTGAGTATATATATGATATTTACAGTATATAATATATTTAAAAAAAAAAATATCAATACATACCTTGACTAATGACTGAATCTTTAAGAGAGCTCGATGTAAATAAGAAGACATTGAGATGTATCACAGTCAATACCACAACAAATATAATGAAGGCAATTACTGTAGATGGATTTCTCTTCTTCATTGTTAGGCAAAATCAAGAACAATGAACACTAAATCTTTTAATATTAAAAAAAATAGAAAATGAATTAATGATAGAGAAAATAAGGAAATATATATATATATATATAGTATATGTGCTTAAAAGGTAATTGTAGATTAATTTCTGTTTTGGTGGCATCATAAAATTACAAAAATAGCCACCTCCCTTAATGAAGTAATAATTAATTAAAAATTACTTTTTTTTATTCATGGAAATTCAATTAATGACCGCTGCAACATTGTTACATAAAAATAAATGATTATTTTGATAAGAGATGAAAGCCATATTTTTATATTAAAGTTGAAACGGTCGCGTTTAGCTAACTCCAGGAGGACCACGTTTGTTTCTGACGAATGGGTCCACCACTGATTTCTAAAGGATTTGGTGAGGCCGGTGGAAGCGGCCGTAGCAGATTTCTCTGACGGACAGAGTGGGAGTTAGATTGAGTGGGTCCCGCCAATAGCAGATGTTCTGTAACTGTCAAAACACAAAGGTCTAATCAAAGCTCGTACTTTTCAATCCTCTCCCTTCAATCTCACTTTGTACAAATTAAAAGATTATTGATTGTATTTAATTTGATCTAATTGTTTTTTTATTTAATTTTTAAAATTTAATTATGATTAACACTAAGTGAATAATTTAATTAACTTTGTTTATGTTTTTTATTTTGTAATTATAATTTTTATTTTCATTTTTAATAGATAAATTATAAAAATACTTAAAATTCAATTAAACATAGAACTTGGAATCACCTATATATTGTTTTTGGTTTAAGTTTTTGTAATTTATATATCATATTCACATTTATATTTATTAATATTTTAATAATTTCTTTTTTTAAGTCTTATAATATATAATTTTTTTTATGAGTTAGAAAATTATTTTATGTGGTTAAAATGTTATTCCCATTAACTAAATTACCCTTAATATTCATAAAGTGTTATTACTCTATTTATAACTTAAACATTATAAGTCTAAGTTATTTTTTCTAAGCTTATTTAAATATTTGTATACTTATTTAAAAAAGAATCTTCAATATGTTTTTGAGAATATTTGAAAAAAAAAAAGAATTTATAATTTATTAATATTTTTGAGAAATATGTTCATACCACGTGACGACAACCAGTATATTGTATGTGTGTGTATATATATATGTCATGTCGACAGCCAATCTATCGGATTACAATTATTTTATTTTATTTTTTTGATTTCTGTGCCTTCTTCTTCATACTCCTTCCAACCACAATTTTAAATTAAGATATCTTTGCCATTGTTAATTGGTTGGGTTTATTTTGAAGTAAAAATTCATACATTTAATAATTAAATAATAACATAATTAGTAATATCATAAAAACTGAATTATAAATCGTATAAAATATCCTAATAAAAATGTGTAACTAGAAAATTATAATTAATTACTTTGAATAATCACTAAAAAGGTTCAATTAGATGATACTATAATTATTGACAATGACAACAAAGAGTAATGTGCTTGACCCAAAATTCACCCCCCACAATTGGGCTTTTAATTGGATCCTGAATCTTTAGGTTAAGAAAATTTTAGTATAATATCATATTATTATATTTTGTTTATTATTAAGTTTATGAAAAACATGTGGTTAATTATTTCTTAGCATCTCCTTACTTGACAAGATTCTAAGTCAGCCAAAAAATATACAGTGACGTCTCTTAAATGAATTTTCTTATAAAAATAAAATAAATTCAAATATATTAAATAAATTAATTTAAATCTTAAATCTCGTTAAACTTTATTTCCAAAAAAAGTAATTTACTCATTACATTGATATATATATATATATACATTTTAATTTTATTTTAAGTATTGAATGTTTGAAACTTTAATTATTATACGTTTGCTCCATAAGTAATTTATACACATTCGGATCATAATTAATTTGTCGTACCAGATTAAATATGAATTTTTTTTTTTACACATTTAATCAAATATAGTAATCAATAATAAAACACTATATCATGCCTCTATTTTCCAAAAAAAAAAAACTTAGATAAAAATATAAAATATAAAGAGGATAATCAGTATAAATTAAAAAAAAAAAACAAGCCTTCTTCCTAAACAGTATAAAATATATTTGTACCATAATTTTTGAATAAATGTATAAAACTATATATAATTATTATAAAAAAGTTAACATAACTAAATAAGAATTTAATTATCAAAAATTTGGTTTTAAAAGAATAGTTTTATTATTTTAAGTGATTCATCTTAGGTCTAAAATGTTTGAATTCGTTTTATGAATAATTTATATAAATATTATAGTGATTTAAAAATTTGTAATAAGTTACGTTAGAACCAATCTCGGAAAACTTTTTTTGGCCTGGTAAATGCAAAAAAAAAAAAAATCAATGAAATACTTGAATTGGAAGTTTGCTTCAATAATGTTTTGATTCTAAATTGAAAGAATTTTCACAATTTTCATAAAAAAAATATAAATCTAAACAGTTTTATAAATTTAAGGAGTAAATTGTAACTAAAAAATTAAGTTTAAGTTCTAATATCGTGAATAGTTTAGAGAGTAAAATAATAATTTTATATACTTATATTATACAAAGATGAATTTTATTGAAAAATAATAAACTCAATTGTAATTGTATTTATTCTTTTTCATATTAGTTTACTAACCTTTTTAGAATAATGGACCCTCCAATTTATTTTTTAAGGTCATATCATAATTTAAATTTGGTGGTTGCTTAACTTTTTTACTAAAACCTAAATACTTTTACTAAAGCTTGAATGTTTGAATTAAATGGGAATGGTGTTTCATCCATGATTTTAACATGATGATCAAACATTAAGAATATATAAAAAATTAAAATATAAAAGTTACTATGTACATAGTTGTTAAAATAAATGAATTTTATTAATTAATCATCACAAATGATTATATAAATAAATTAAACAGCTGGTAGAAATGAGTGTGATTAATTTAGAAGGAAATGTTTAATAATGAAAGGGTGACGGTGGGCCCTTAGCATCTACTTTAGATATAAATATTGCACTAATACAAACTTTACAAAGCTTCACAAAATTTCCATGACAATGACAATGACAAATGCAAAAGTATTTAGGGACGGACCACATTAAACTCTATTTAATAATAATAAACAACTCACCTCACACATACAACATAAATAAGTGAACACCAAAAAACTATATATTAATTAATTAATTAAGTATTTAAATATTATAAGAAAATAAAAATGAGCGTACAAAAAAATTAATATAAATATGAGACAAAATGAAAAGTAGGCTATCGATTTATATTTTTAACTAAGATTATATTATTAAATAAGAGAAAGAAAATCACTATTAGTTAACAGAGATTCTTTTTCAAAATTATCTTTTATGCAATTCGTTATTTAATAATCTAATTTTTTGTTGATACTCCACAGTGCTACGAGAAATTTTTTGTGTTCGAAAAAATAAAAATTTTAAATTCAAATAATGTTTTTATATGTATAAACTCAGAGCACATTTGTAAGGTTTTTAACTATAATGAATTTATATCATTTTCAGATCTTACAGTTAATTATTTATATTTTTATTATTTTTTTAATCCACTAGAAATATATTTCTAAATTGAAAAGTGAGTTGACATATAATCTTTTTACTTGGTCTATAATTTTTTATTTCCTAGGCTATCTCTTTTTTTTTTTTTCTCTAAATTAGCTTATGCTTATATATGTATGTGTATTCTTTACAAAAACTTAACAAATGAGTGAAGCTAAGCTTATTTGATAGAGACCACTCCACCAATAAAGCCAAAATAAGAGGAAGACGAGAGAGTGAAAGAGCTCAAGAAATGTATTTAATAAAGAACCTCAATTTGTGTGTATCTATTATTTAAAAAATATTGTAATAATTATAAAATTTAGAGTAAATTATTATTTTTAATCCCTGAAAATTATATTTGGGTTACAAAAGATTCAAGTTCATATAGAATTCGTAGAATAATATACTCCAAGGTTTGTCAAAATTAATGGTAATTAGAATACATTATTCAAAACCTATACAAATTTTATAAAAATATTCTAATTAAATTAAAGTAAGAATATACATATAAATTTTATAAAAAGTTTTGAATATATTATGAAAATAACCTTAGTACGAAATGTTCTTTTACTCAAACACAACTTCAAATCTAAATTTGAACTAAACGATAAAATTAATCAAAATATTTTACAAGAATTAATCGTTTGATTGAGTTTATAATTATACTTGAAAAAAAAAAAGGCGTTTAACTGAAATTGTAAAATGGGGTTGTAGCTATAAATATCAAAGATAATATAATAATTAATAATTGGAAAGAGACTAATTTGAAAGAAAAAACCAAATCTAATAAAGGAATTGGGGGATTTTTCACCCTTCCCTTATACATCACTTCTTTTGTTTTATCCCCCTCCCTTGTTATCTCATCTTACCGTAGATTTTTGATTATATATATATTTTTAATAAATTAGTAATTAAAATTTACAAACAATAATAAATTTTAGTTTAGTATTAATAGTCAATCCCGAACCCTTTGTAAAAAATCCAGCTCGAGAGATTAACATAACCCCTATGATCTCATGGAGACTTTCTCACCTGTCTTTAAGAATCCCCACCTAACTCCTAACTCATATTGAAGCCTTCTAAAATTTTTTACTTTCATATTTTTATTCATTATAAAAAAAATACATCTACATATGATACCGATACTAGACAAGAATGTAGGTAAAAAGTCAAATTCAAAAAGTAAGTTTCCATCCACATTAAGTTTCCAAGTTCAACTGGAGGAGTATTTATCCACTGTTAAATCTAGAATGGGTACAAAATTATTGTTCGAAGACAGTTGCTCCAATATAGGAATAAGAACTATAATCCCCAAATCAACTTTGAAGACTTTTACCATCCACCTATACATCATTCCAAAGATCAATTCTAGACATATCCTTCATATATAATCTAAAATACTCGGTTCATTTTAAATCCAGATTCAAATCTTTTCAAGCAATTCATACTAATATATTTGCAGAGGTTGAATGTTTCCTTAAACATTCTTTATTATGAAAAACTAAAACTTATTTTCTTCATATCTATGGATTCCACGTATTACTCTTATCCATATAAGCATTTCTTTCGTTATCGAATATATATATATATATATATAAACTTATTTAATAAAGTTTTATTCATTTTATAAATAATCCTCCCTCCCTGTTCGATAAGTAATGTAACACCCCCAAAAAAAACATTAGTGTGTAATTTAAAATTAGTAAATATATATATTTTTTTAATTTTTAATTTTTAGTTTATTTTATTTTATTTAAATTAGGGTAAAATGAAGTAAAAATTGAAGGATGATGGAATTGAAAACAAATTTGGAAAAAATAGATAAAAATTTTGGTTCTGGGAGTCATTTTGAAAGAAAAATTGGAAACCAGGAGTTAAAGTGCAATTTGGAGAAGTTTTGCCACGTCAGACGCGCGGTCAGCAGGTCCGACAAATCAGGACGTACTGCATCAGCGTCCCACGCGGGCGATCTGCGTGCCCGCGATGGAACGGTCCAGATCTGTTCCCGCACGCACGGACGGCCCATATGCGTTCCCTCTCCAAACGTGATTGGATGATCCAGATTAGATCGCAATGGACGATCCAGATTGGATCGCGATGAACGGTCCAGATTTACTCTTTATTTAATCGTGATCGGACGGTACAGATCAAACACGATGGAGGGCACAGATCAAAAGCGAACGGATATAAATAACCCTCATTCGCACCAAACCCTAACCCTAGCCTCCAGACCCCCTCACCGGAGAAGACGACCCAGCTGCCGGGGAGGAGACCATCGCCACCCGCTGCCGCACCGGAACCCTTTCCGATCGCCAAAAAAGGTAAAAACTTTTCATTTTGCTCAAAATTTAATTTTAAACACACTCATGGCCAAACCGAAACAAAAAGACCGGCCGACTGGCCGGAAAACGCAGGCGAAGCCCAGCGGCACTGCCGTGGAGAATTTCACAAAACGCCTCTGATGAGACCCTTCCCGATTCCCGTTTCATATAATTTTTTCACTGTTGTGATCACTATTTTCTTCTCTACAGGTTGACCGGAGCAAAACACCCAACCGGAATGTGAGCCTAAGGATCTACCGTACTGGAGAGCCCTGCCGCAGGTGAGTTTCAGTTTTTTATATTTCTTTCGGCCAACCGAGGCCCCTAAGTGTGTTTCTCGCATGGATTGATACCAAATAGGCTGAATTCGGCCGAAAACAACCGAAAATAGCTAAACCGAGGCGAACCGTCACCGTGGACGGCAGTGCCGTCGCCGGAGCACAACGGAGTCGCTGTGCTGGAATTTTAAAATTGGTCGGGTGAGCTCTAATACTGATTTTGGATTTATTTGAAATATTTATAGATACTATTAGTGCATTTCGATTCCTTGAGAAAAATTCAGAGAACCTAGGGACCACCTGTAGATGCAGTAAACAGTTTAGCTTTTTGGGTGTCAAATCGAGTAAGGATCCCTCACCCTATTCCCTATCATAGAATTGAAGTCTAAATAAATAATAATATAGTATTTGAGCAAATTAAATAAATGTACATAATTAATTAATGGAACCCGAATCGAAAATTATTCTCTGTTGATTTCTGTTGATTTATTTTATGGTATAAAAGTATGATAGTATCTGGTTTATCAATTTTATAGTTTGAATGCATGAATCGTTGCCTTATGTGATTACTGTTTGATTGGAAAATTGAGATATGATTGTATTCCTTGATGCATGTTTATTTGCTTTTGTGATCATGGTTGATTTGAAAAATGGAGACTAAAGAAAAACAGAAAAGTGTGATTAAATAAATAGATGGAACCGCAGCCTTACTAGATATCCTGGGAGTTGGTGGATGGACTGGGTACATAGGGAACCTTACCGTAAACTTTGTCTCATACTGGATGGGGTATGAAGACTTGATAATTTGGCGTTCATACCGGACGGGGTATGGGAACGACCTGCTTCACCCTCATACCGGACGAGGCATTAAGGTTTAATAATTTGTTGCTCATACTGGACGGGGTATGAGGACGGCCCGTAATTGAGATTGTTAAAGGAAAGAGGTCACGTGTAGCGGGGATATCCCTATGAACCTCCATGGATACTAGTAGATTGGTGAAAAGGTGACAGTTATTGTTTGGTTATTTGACGATGTGTATAGATTTTTGACATGTGTTATGTTGCTGATTTTACATGAAATTATGATCCGTATGATATTATTGTTTGAATAGGTTATTTTGATAAATTCCACTATGCTAAGTAAACAGTAAATGATTTTATGATCGATAAATGAATTTGCTAAATTTAGTGCTCAATTAGTAATTTTTTATTTTTATACCAACCTTTATTTATGTATCGGTGATAGTGTGATATCTTTACTGGGATAGAGTAGCTCATTCATTATTTAACAATTTCAGATCAAGATGACCAGGTTTCAGAGCCCGATCCGTAAGAAGATTGCGAGTAGATGCTAGATATTTTTCATTTTCTGTTTATTTCCTTATTTCTTGTGTTTCTTTCAAAAGGGTGAATTCTGTAATGTTGTTTAGTACTTTTAAGTTATTGTGTAAGGAATGTAAACCTTAACCTTTTATTTCGCTTCCACATTTAAGTTGTTATCTATTTTCTTTGGATAGTTCTAGGGTCGTTACAAGTAAATTGTATCCCAAGATATTAAATGCACTCTCTTACAGTCATGCGTACCCTGCAAAAAATTCCTAACAATGCCCTTTATCTTCTTAGCCACATTAATGACATTTTCATTATTGATATAAAGAATAAATGAATTGATTCTATAACTACTTTCATTAGAGTAACTCTCACCATATTGACAAATATTTTACCTTTTACACCACTAATCCCATCTTCAACTTATCGAAAGCCAACTAATGTGTAAACTAGAAATTGGATATGCTCCCAAAGAGAAGCCCAAATATTTCAAGGCAATGATTCAACTTGACAACTAATTCTCTCTGCCACACTTTTAACCCATTCACTAGTTACACCAACTCCAAAATTTTTCTTTTCAAGAAATTAACCTTTACTTTACAAAACTAAAAAAATATTTCAAAATCATTTTAAGATTTACAGTATGATTTTCATTTAGGTAGCAAAAAAATGTATCACCTATAAGTTTAAGTGAATTTAACCGATTCGTAAATTATTGAAGCAAAATTCCCTCAAACATGATAAATATATTTAGGAAGAAGATAATATAGATAAAAGCTTAACTTTTTTTGTTACATTATGTTCAAAATACAAAAGAGACTTATATAGGAAACAAAATATATGCATATTATAAACTATACATAAATGTACTTACAAACACCTAAAAATTTATGTACCTATACGTGCCTTAAAGTTCATGTACCTATTTAATGTATACATGCGCCTTAACGTAAATGTGTATTAAGAAATGTTTTAATACATTAGTACTCCTAAAGACTTTTCTTATATATGTGCAATTTAGCTCTTAATTGATCAAACCTTTCTTTTCCCAATTACTTGGTTAATATGTCAACAAGTTGATAATTTGAACAACAGTGAATCAAACTAATATCGTCGTTTCATGTAACGGCCCCGGAATTCTAAAATGAAATATGTGTATTAAAAAGGTCAAATGCGGAAGCGAAATAAAAATTTTGATTAACATCCCTTACACTAAAACCAAAAACGTACTCAAAGTATAAAAGAACAAACTAACTAAAAGAGAAACTCGAAAATAAAAGCTATAAATATAACTACGGAGTCTTCAGGCGTCCCCTTCGTCGTCTTCCTGCGGAACGGGCTCGGGAACAATGTCTTCCTGATCTGAAATGATTAAATAAGGAATGAGCTACACCAGCCCAGTAAAGACATCACACTATCTCACCGTCACGGAGGTAAAGGTAGGTAGAAAACACAAAAAGACCAATGGAGCATAATTTACAATAAACTCATTTATTAACATAAAAACCTTTACTATCCACTTACCTCGTTGAAATTCATAAAACAATATACGAAAGTAGTAACATTATCATTATCATGAAATCATATGAACTGTATAACATAATACTTATCACACATTTGCAATTCAATCATTACACAACATATTTTTCCTCATTTACCAGCCTACTAGTATCCATGGGGATCCATAGGGGTCCTGCTACCCGTGAACCCTTAACACTTGTAATCAGATTCCAGGGCCGTCCCCATACCCCGTCCGATATGGGCGCCAAAACTATAAACCTCAATACCCCGTCCGGTATGAGGGTGAAACGGGCCGTCCCCATACCCTATCCGGTATGGGCGCCAAAACACATAAGATCTCCATACCCCGTCCGGTATGAAAGACCACAATCCCGGTAGGGTTTCCTACGGACCCGGTCCGTCCACCATCTCCCAGGATATCTAGTCAGGCTGACCACAGTATACAATTATCAATTTACATAACCTTTCATTCCCCTTTTCCTTAGTCAGCATCATCAATTCACACACAAACAAGCAAACCAATAATTTATGCCAAACAAGACAATATACAACATCGGGTTCTCAGTCATTCAACCTATAATCAATAAAACAGTGATATATGCACACGAAACTATGAAATGAAAACATTAGACCTCATACTGCATTTAAAGCCGTAAAATAGGCCAAACAACAGCTAACAGACAAACACACCAGACTCGGACTCCATTAGCGACCTTAAACAATTTCACACATATGTTGATTCATGAAATACCGTTTTATCATTTATTGGACATTAACACTGTGATAGAAAATATGGTGAGGGGTCCTTACTTGTTTCGGGATCAGAATACGGCTCTACAGTGCGCCTGCAGGTTGTCCCTAATTTCTCTGAATTTTTTCCGGGGAACTGAAACGTACTACTGGTACCTGCACGTGTCCCAAAAAATCTCAAATTAGACCCAGGACCCCTTTTGGCCAATATCACAATTCCGGCACGGCGGCTCCCCCATGCTCCGGCGATGGCGCCGCCACTTGCGGCGGCGATTCGCCTCGGGTTGGCCGTTTTTGGCCATTTTCGGCCGAATTCGGCCACACTTGCATTGGTCCCTGTGATAAAGCAACCCTAGGGCCCTCGGGGGGCAAAAAAATTATGAAAAATCGAAGCTTACCGGCGGCGGTGCTCTCGGGTGCGGCGGCTCTCCGGCGAGGTTCGTGTTTTGGTGATTTGGCTCTGATCAACCTGTAGAGAAAAGAATGGTGATCGCGGTGATATAAAAATTGTATCAAACGGAGGCCGGGAAGGGCCTCATCGGAGGCAAAAACCCAGGAGGGGCGCGGCGGCGCTGCTAAGTTTCGGCCATTTTTTCGGCCGTTTGGCCAGGATTTTGGCTCCGATTTGGCCACAAAGAAACTCAGCATTGAAAAACGAGCTGGGGGTATGAAATTTACCTCGATCGGCGGTCAGAAAACTCCCCGGTGCGGCGGCGGGTGGCGGCGGCCGGCTCCTCCGGCGTCTGGTTCGTCTTCTCCGGCGAGGGCAGGCGGCTAGGGTTTTTGTGGTCAAGTGTGGGGGTTCTATTTATACCCTTTTGCCTTTTGATCACAGCCGTCCATTTTGATTAAATCTGGGCCGTCCGTGCGCGTGCATCTGGGCCGTTCGATCGCGCGCACGCGGATCGCCCACGTGGCCCGTTCCCGGGTCGACGTGGTCTTGCCACGCGGCAGGTCCTGGTTGGCCAGGGCTGCTGACTGGGCCGCTGACGTGGCTGCTGACGTGGCACTGACGGGGTACAATTTTTCTAAATTGCGTTTTGACCCCCGATTTTTGATTTTTTTTTCAAAAATACCCCCAGAATCCAAATTTTCACCATTTTTTACCAAAATCAATTTCAATTAAATCCAAATAATATTTTTACCCAATTTTACAATTATTGTTATTTTTATTTTTATTAAATTAAATTAAAATAAACTAAATAAAATAAAATAAATAAAAATAAAATTAATAATAAGAATAAAAAAAAATATTAAAATTATTGGACGTTACATTTCACTTATCTGATAACATTATATTTTACTTGAATATGCTTGATTCAACCATAACTGATAAGATTCTTTGTTATACATAAAATTAGTTGATTATAACCTTAATTATTGTCAGATTGGCCTGAGGTTATAGTAAATCTTCTAAGACCTCCCTTAACCATAAAACTCTATTAACAGTAGAAGTAGTAGTTACATGTTCTATTTATGCTATTGATTGTGCACCTACCTCTTGCTTCTTAGATATCCATGAAAATACTCATAAACCGAAAGTTAAAACATATTAACTTGTGCTTTTAAAATCAATAGGGTATCCTACCCAATGACTATCTGAAAGACCTTCAAGAATCCCATTATTTGCTTGGACATAATTGTTACCATAATCAAAAGTTCTTTTAAAATATCTTATGACATTTTTTGATACAACAAGATGCTTCTGACCTAGATCTTGCATGAATCTCGATAAAACACTTGTCGCAAAGAATAAATCAAACCTTCTATACAACTTTGAATTAACACTTTCGCAGTTATCTTCTTTTGATAACTTTTAATTTGGAACTAATTGAGTAGTTACTTATTCGTAATTTTTATTTTAAACTTATTTAGTTAATTCCTTGACATATTTCCTTTGAGAAACAAAAATGTTAAATGATGATTGAGTAATTTCTATTCCCAGAAAACATGTCATGAGTCTCAAATATGATATTTCAAACATGACTTGCATTTTATGTTTGAAATTTGCAACAAATCTTTCGTAACTCCTTGCAATAAACAAATAATCTACAATAAGTGTAACGACCTCGGAAGTCCAAAAGAAGATATATAATAATTTAACTGCGGAAGTGAAATAAAAGGTTAAAGTTTACATCTCTTACACAATAACTTAAAAGTACTAAACAAACATTACAGAATGAATTCTTTGAAAGAAACACGAGAAATAAGAAAAATAATGAAAAATATAAAGTATTTAGCATCTACTCACAATTTTCTTGCGGATCGGGCTCTGGAACCAGGTACTTTTGATATAAAATGGTTAAATAAAGGATGAGCTATACTACCCCAGTAAGGATCTCACACTATATCACCGGCACAGAAGCATAGATTGGTAGAAAATCAAAACAAATAATGGAACATTAAATTTAGCAAATTCGTTTATTAATTATAAAATTATTTACCATTCACTTACTATTGCAGAATTTAAGAAAACAACTTATAGAGATAATGATACCATATAAATCATAACTTCATGAATAATCAGCAACACATAACATATCATAAATTCATATTTATTAACAATAAAACAAATCATAACTGTTTCTCATTTTACCAGCCTACTAGTATCCATGGGGGTTCATAGGGGTATTCCCCCTACACATGAATCCTTTCCCTTAATAATCTCAATTACAGAGCAGTCTCCATACCTTGTCTGGTATGAGCGGCAAAACATTAAACCTTAATACCCCGTCCGGTATGAGGGTGAAATGGGTCGTCTCTATACTCCGTCCGATATGAGCACCAAATTACCAAGTCTCCATACCCGGTCCAGTATGAGACAACGTTCACGGTAGGGTTCTCTATATACCCAGTCCGTCCACCATCTTCCAGGATATCTAGTAAGGCTGTCATTCTATCTGTTTATTTGATCACACCTCTTTCCTGTTTTTTCTTAATCTCCATCACTAAATCAAATATAATCACATAAACAAATAAACATGCATCGAGTAATGCAATTATGTCTCAAATCCCAAAATCAAACAGTGGTCAGGTAAGACAGTAATACATGCATTTAAACCATAAAATAGATAAACGAGATACCATTATACTTTTAGATTGTAAAATAAATCAACAGAAATTAATAGAGAACAATATCCGGTTCGGGCTCCATTAGCTGTAACGGCTCCGAAAATCCAAAAAGAAATATATAATAATTTAAGTACGGAAGCGAAATAAAAAGTTAAGGTTTACATCCCTTATACAATAACTTAAAAGTACTAAACAAACATCATGAAATGAATTCTCTAAAAGAAACACGATAAATGAGAAAAACAAAGGAAATTATAAAGTATTTAGCATCTACTCGCAATCTTCTTGCGGATTGGGGTCGGGAACAGGTCTTCTTGATCTGAAATAATTAAATAAGGAATGAGCTACACTAACCCAGTAAGGACATCACACTATATTACCGTCACAGAAGTAAAGGTTAATAGAAAACCAAAAACAACCAATAGAGCACTAAATTTAAAATGATACATTTATAAAAAAAATAAAACCATTTATAGTTCACTTACCATTGTGGAATTTATGAAAACAACCTATAAAGAAAATAACATTGTACAGATCATAACTTCATGCATAATCAGTAACATAGAACATATCATAAATTCATATTCATTAATAATAACTAAATCATAAACATTTCTTGTTTCTTCAGCCCACTAGTATCCATGAGGATCCATAGGGTTGTCCCCACTACACGTGAACCCTTTTCCTTAACAATCTTGTTACAGAGCCGTCCCTATACTCTGTCTGGTATGAGCGTCAAGACATTAAACCTCAATTACCCGTCCAGTATGAGGGTGAAGTGGACCGTCCCCATACCCTGTCTGGTATGAGTTCCAAATTTCCAAGTCTCCATAACCTGTCTAGTATGAGACAACGTTCATGGTAGGGTTCCTTATGAACCCGGTCCGTCCACTATCTCTTAGGATATCTAGTGAGACTGTCGTCTTATCTGTTTATTTGATCACACCATTTTCGTGTTTATTCTTAGTCTATGTTACCAAATCAAACATAATCACATAAAGAAATAAACACGCATCAGGTAAAGCAATCATGTCCCAAATCTCAAAATCGAACAGTGGTCAAGTAAGACAGTAATACATGCATTTAAACCTTAAAAAAGATAAACCAGAAACTATCATGCTTTTAGACTATAATATCAACCAACAGAAATCAACAGAGAACAATGTCCTGTTTGGGCTCCATTAGCAATTCGTAATTAATTATGCACATCTATTTATTTTGTAAAAAATAAAATATTATCATTTATTCAAACTTCAATTCCATGATAGGAAATAGGGTGAGGAGCCCTTACTTGGTTCGACACTGAAAGCTAAGTGGTTACTGTGCCTACAGGTGGTCCCTAGGTTCCCTAAATTTTTTCTTCGGGAATTGATACGTGCTTACAGTATCTACAAATGTTCTAAATAAACCCAAAAATCAATCCTAGGGCCTACTCAGCCAATTTCAGAAATCTGGCATGGCGGCTCTGCTGTGCTCTAGAGACGACACCGCCGCCCACGGCGGTGATCCTCATCGAGTTGGCTGTTTTCAGCCGTTTTCAGTCAAATTTGCATCGGTTCTTGTGAGAAAATACACTTAGGGCTCTCGGTGGGCCGAAAAAATGTAGAAAATTGAAACTCACCGGCGATGGGGCTCTCCGGTGCGGCGGCTCCTCCGGCTCACGTTGCGGTTAGGTGTTTTGCTCCGGTCAACCTGTAGAGAAGGAAACGCTGATTGCAATGGTGAAAAAATCACATCGAACAGGAATCGGGAAGGGCTTCATCAGAGGAATTTTTTGAAACACCCCGAGGCGGCACTATCGAGCTTCGACGGTATTTTTTGGCCGATTGGCTAGTTCTTTCACTCCGATTTGGTCATGAGTGGGTTTGAAATTGATTTCGTACAAGAGGGGAAATTTTTACCTCATTTGGTGGTCAAAAATTGCTTCAGTGCAGCGGCGTGTGGCAGCGATCGACTCCCCGGCGGCTGGGCTGTCTTCTCTGGCAAGGGGCTCTGGTGACTAGGGTTAGGGTTTGGGTGTGGATGGGGTTATTTATACTCATCCGCTTTTGATCTGGACCGTCCATCGCTTTTGATCTAGACTGTCCAATCGCGATTAAATAGGGAGTGAATTTGGATCGTTCATCGCGATTCAATCTTGGCCATTCGTGTATGATTCAATCTGAGTCGTTCATGCATGATGCAATATGGGTCGTCCGTGCACATTTTCAATCTGGGTCGTCCGTGTGCGCGGGAACGGATATCAGCCGTTCGATCGCGCACATGCGGACCGCCCACGTGGCTCCCCCCGCACGGCCTCCTGCATCAGTGCCTTTGCCACCTGACGCGTCCTAGTTTGTCGGAACTACTGACCGGGCATCTGACGTGGTGTAACTTTTCTAAATTACGTTTTGACCTCCGGTTTCTGATTTTTCTTTTAAAAATACCCTTAGAACCCAAATTTTAACCCCTTTTTCCCAAAATTATTTTCAAATTAATCCTTAACAAATTTTACCCTTTTTTTCATTAAATTAAAACAAAATAAATAAATAAATAAATATTTTAAAGAAAAACAAAAAATAAAATTAAAAAATATTATTGGGTGTTACATTAGCAATCCGTAATTAATTATGCATATCTATTTAATTTGTATAAAATACCGTATTATTATTTATTCAAACTTCAATTATATGATAGGACATAGGGTGAGGGGTCCTAACTTGATTTGACACTGAAAAGTTAAATGGTTTACTGCGCTTATGGGCGGTCATTGGGTTCCCTGAATTTTTTTTTGGAAACTGAAACGCACTTATAGTACCTACAAATATCCCAAATAAACCCAAAATCAGTCATAGGGCCTACTCGGCCAATTTCGAAAATCCGGCATGGCGGCAATCAGCCTCAGGTCGGCCGTTTTCGGTTGAATTTGGTTGATTTTACATTGATTTTCATTTTAATCCTTTATTAATTTACTCAAATTTTTATATTAAATTAAAATAAAACAAAATATAATAAAATAAATTTAATAATTAAAAAAATTATATTTGTTAATAAAAAATAAAAAAAAATTTAGGTGGGTGTTTCAACTCTCCCCCTTAAAAGAAATTTGATCCCTCAAATTTGTCTCCCACTCTCAATCGAACAACTGGGGATACTGGGCTCTAAAGTCTAATTCTAGCTCTCATGAACCCTCTCTCGGTGTGTGGTTCTGTCATATGACCTTTACAGAGGAAATTTTCTGGTTACAGAGTAATCTACTCTTTCGATCCACAATGCCGATCGGTACTTCTTCATAGGATAGATCATTCTAGAGTGGAAGAGGCTCGTGGGCCAAGACATGAGAGGGGTCCAGGTTGTACTTGCACAACATGAACACATGAAACACATTGTGGACTTTGGAAAGTTCTAGAGGCAGTGCTAGTCTATAGGTGGCAGTACCAATCCTATCTAAGACTTCAAATGGTCCAATAAATAGGGGGTTCAGTTTCTCCCTCCTGCCAAACCAATTGATTCCCTTGAAAGAAGTAACCTTAAGGAACACCCAGTTACCTTTCTCAAATTCTAAATCTCTCATCTGGCTGTTCGCATAACTCTTCTGTCTACTCTGAGCCGCCTGAATGTTCTTTCTGATCTTAACTATTTTAGATGTAGTCTTCTCTACCAGATTTGGGCCGAACAGTTTTCTATCACTCACTTCTTCTCAACAAATCGACGATCTGCATGGGCACCCATATAACGCCTCATACGGAGTTATGCCAATGCTCACTTGGTAGCTGTTGCTGTAAACGAACTCTATCAGGAGTAGATGGTCATCTCAACGGCCCCCGAAGTCAAGGACACAAGCTCGGAGCATATCCTCAAATGTATAGATTGTCTTTTCTGACTGTCCATCGGTTTGAGGGTGGAATGCAGTACTGAGGGACAACTTCGTTCCCATGGCTTGCTGAAAGCTATTCCAAAACCGAGAAGTGAACTTGGGGTCCATACAATCTGACTATTTTTCGGTATACATTCTTGCTAACTTATCCAAAGGATCGGTCATCCTGATGGCCAAAAAGTGGAAAGACTTGGTAAGTCGGTCAACAATTACCTAGATGACATCATGTCCTAAGCGTGCCTTAGGTAATCCTGTCATAAAGTTCATGGTGATATGTTCCAACTTCCATTCTGGGATCGGTAATGACTGAAGTAGCCTGCCTTGTCGTTGATGCTCTGCCTTAATCTGTTGA
Organism: Carica papaya; assembly: GCF_054855325.1. Lineage (NCBI taxonomy): Eukaryota > Viridiplantae > Streptophyta > Magnoliopsida > Brassicales > Caricaceae > Carica > Carica papaya. Next base: position 9,161,085 of record NC_142310.1, on the reverse strand, counting down.
CATACCAAACACTTAGAAACAAAGTCAGCTATATCTCTTTTCATTCCATTCCACCAAAATCGGGGTCGCATACTTTGGTACATTTTAGTGCTTCCGAGATGCATGACAAACTTTGAGCTATGAGCCTCTGTCATGATGTCTCTCTTTAATTCACTGTCACCTGGAACACACACCGTGTCCTGAAATCTGAGCAATCCATCGGCGAAGACTCGAAATTCTGAGCTAACTCCCTATTTTGCATCTTTCTTGAAGGCTAATAGGGTAGAATCAGCGGACTGAGCTTCCGTTATTCTCTAGATTAACTCAAATTGAACGGTCAGATGACCAAAACACATGACTCTCTTCAAGTCTTGAAGTCGTACCTGTTGTGTGGGCCCAATCTGCCTGCATTCTGAAACCATCAAATAGGTTAATATACCTGCACTTTTTCTGCTGAGTACATTGGCTACCACGTTGCCCTTACCCGGGTTATACAAGATGTCATAATCATAGTCTTTAAGAAGTTCTATCCACCTTTTTTGATGCATGTTGAGATCCTTTTGAGTGAATATGTGTTTCAAACTCTTGTTATCGGTATAGATCTAAAAAATCTCTACATATAAATAATGGCGCCAAATCTTCAATGCGTGTATGATTGAGACAAGCTCTAAGTTATGGGTGGGATAGTTTTTTTCATGACTCTTCAACTGTCTGAACTCATAGCCTATGACCTTCTTATGCTGCATTAAAACACAACGTAGGCCTAGATAGGAGGCATCACTATGAACTGTATATCCCCTCGATCCATTCGGTAAGGCCAGCACAGGTGCAATAATCAACTGTTTTTTTAGTTCTGAAAAACTTCTTTCACAGTCCTTATTCCACTCAAACTTGACATTCGTCCTTGTGAGTCGGGTCAGAGGAGCAGCTAAACAAAAAAATCCTTCCACAAACCTGTGATAATAGTCCACCATTCTCAGGAAGCTACGGATCTCCTTAACTGACATTAATTTCTCCAAGCGGAGCACTGTTTCAACCTTTTTAGGGTTCACTGATACTCCATCCTTAATATGATGTGTCCCAGCTAGGAAGGTGGTCTGCTCAAGTCAAAATCCACACTTACTCAACTTTGCATATAACTTTTTTCCTTTGAGAACCTGCAAAATCTAAGCTAGATGATGAGCATGTTCCTCTCTGCTTTTTGAATAAAGCAGGATGTCATCGATGAACACGATAAAAACTTGATCTAAAAATTGTCTGAAGACCCTGTTCATTATATCAATAAAGATGGCTGAGGCATTAGTTAGCCCAAATGGCATGACCAGAAACTCATAATATCCGTATCTAGTTCGAAATGCTGTCTTAGGGATGTCTTCTATCTTAATTTTTACTTGATGGTAACCTGAACGCAGGTCTATTTTGGAGAAGATCTGCGCACCCTATAACTGATCGAAGATGTCATCAATCTTGAGAAGGGGATATTTGTTCTTGATTGTGACTCTGTTCAACCCTCTGTAATCAATACATAACCTCAACGTCTCATCCCCCTTTCTGGCAAAAGTGACCCCGGCACCCCAAGAGGACACACTATGTCTGATAAAATCAATGTCCTGCAATTCAGTGATCTGTTTTCTCAGTTCTTCGATCTCAACTTTGCTCATGCGATAAGGAGCAACCGAAATAGACTAGGTGTTTAGCTGTAGGTCTATGGTGAATTCGACTTTCCTATCCACTGGCAATTTGGGTAGTTCATCCGAAAACACATCTGAAAAGTCTCGAACTACCGAAATCTCTTGAATACAATTTTCTTTGTTGGGTTTACCTAGTTAGAGAAAACAGTAGGGTTAAAGTACTCGATGAACTAAGAAAATTTGCCATCAAAGAATGAGTATTAAATGATTTTATTAATTTATAAATGGCTCCTCATTAGGAGGATTGAATACAGGCTTCTTGCTAAAACAATCTATGGTGGCGTGATACGCCGCTAACCAAGACATTCCTAAAATTATATCAAAATCTCCCGTGTCTAATTCTATTAGTTCCACACTCAATTTTTTATCTGCTATCTCTACGACACAAGCCCTATAGACAACTTCTCCCAGTAGTGTCATACTCCCAACAGTAGACACAAACAACATAAAATCAAGTTTATTAAGTAATACATTAAATTTTGATGCAAAAATAGGTGAAATAAATGAATGTGATCCACCAATGTCAATCAAAACATGAGTAAGATTGTTACAGATAGTGTATATATCATGTACCACGTCCGGGTTGGCTTCAGTATTCTGCTGGGTGAGATTGTAAACCCTACCCTGGATAAAAGGTCTGCCCTGATTCTGGTTCCTTATGCACTCTCTCGCATAATGTCAGGCACTACCACATATGCGACAGGTGTTATTGAGGTGGTAGCAGGGTCGGTCCCCATGATCCCTGCCATAATGCTGACAGATCTTACTACGTCCTGCCATTGGAGCCTGAGGGGGAGCCTGGATCACCGGCCTGGACCTCTTGTTCTGTTGAACAGGCGCAGTAGGTGCTGGTCTGCGGGGTGGAACTGAGGGTCTGAGGTTCCCTCCTGCCTGAGAGAGGGTGCAGAAGCTCCTTTCCACTAGCTGTGCCTTGGCCAGAACGACCGAATAAGTCCTGAGCTCTAACATAAATAAATGATGTCTGATCTCTGGGCGAGGGCCCCACTCGAACCTCTTAGTCTTTCTGCATTCATCCAACAACGTCTTAGGAGAGTATCGACCCAACTATAAGAACTTACGAGTATATTCTGACACAGTTATGTTCCCCTGTACCAACTGGACAAACTCCATCTCCTTCAGATGTCGGAGATGCTCTGGGAGGTACTCTGCATGAAAGGCTGCTAGAAAATGTTTCCAAGTAACTGGAACAAGCAAGGTGGTTTGTTTGAGTTCCCACCAGCGGTCTGCTTCTCCCACTAATATGTAGGTAGCAAGGGTGACCTTCTGCTCGGGAGTCACCCCTAGGGTCTTGAAGGCATTCTCTATCTCTGCCAACCAGTAATCGACATCTTCAAAAGAGGATTCCCCTGCAAAAGTAGATGGGTTTAGTCTCTTGTACCTCTCTATGTAGTCTGAGTCAATCGTGGGAGGAACTGGGTGGGTCCCGTGGAAGAGGGACTGGGTCAGGCTGAGGATAAACTGGGGGGCCCTATAGTGGTACTTACTGATACGGTGGGGGCACCAGATTGTAATGTGGCGGTGCCGGGTGGTATTGTGGCTAGGGCACCGGATCATACTGTAGTGGTACTAGGTGGTACTGTGGAGGAGCAGGGTAGTATCAGGGTGACTCGGGATCCTATCACTGCAGTGGTGGCTTAATCTGTGGCAGCAGGGGAGGGTCAGGTAGCTCCCTCCTCTCCTCTCAGCCTTGCTAAACAGCACTGAGTCTCTCCAGCATCTCAAATATCCGGTTAACATCTTCCCTAAGCAAACCATCCCGGGCTACTCAGTTTAGTGGCGGTCTTCCTCTCCTCATCTCTCTGTACCTGTATTTCACAATGACGGATTGAGTGATAATTCATTAGTTTAGTGTTTCCCTAAGTATCATTGTGTAAGGAATGGGTCCGAGAAACGCGGCTCTGACACCAACTGTAATGACCCCAGAAATCCAAAAGGAAATATATAATAATTTAAGTGCGAAAGCGAAATAAAATGTTAAATTTTATATCCCTTACATAATAACTTAAAAGTACTAAATAAACATTACAGAATGAATTCTCTGAAAGAAACATGAGAAATAAGAAAAGTAATAGAAAATAGAAAATATCTAGCATCTACTCGCAATCTTCTTGCGGATCGGGCTCTAGAACTAGGTCCTTTTGATCTGAAATGATCAAATAAAGAATGAGCTACACTAACCCAGTAAGGATATTACACTATATCACCGGTGTATAAGTAAATGTTGTTAGAAAATCAAAACAACTAATAGAGTACTAAATTTAGCAAATTCGTTTATCAATCATAAAATCATTTACCGTTCACTTACTATTGTGGAATTTATGAAAACAATCTATAGAGACAATAATACCATACAGATCATAACTTCATGAACAATCAGCAACATCAAACATATCATAAGTTCATATTCATTAACAATAAACCAAATTATAACTGTTTCTCATTTCACCAGCCTACTAGTATCCATGAGGATTCATAGGGGTGTCCCCGCTACACACTCCATCTGGGATGAACACCAAGACATTAAACCTCAATACCTCGTCCGATATGAGGGTAAAGTGGGTCGTCCTCATACCCCGTCTGGTATGAACGCCAAATTACCAAGTCTCCATACCCTATTCGGTATGAGACAACGTTCACAGTAGGGTTCTCTATGCACCCAGTCTGTCCACCATCTCCTAGGATATCCATCTCCTAGGATATCTAGTAAGGCTGTCATTCTATCTATTTATTTGATCACACCCCTTTTCTATTTTTCCTTAGTCTTCATTACCAAACCAAATATAATCACATAAACAAATAAACATGCATCTGGTAATACAATCATATCTCAAATTTTTAAATCAAACAGTGATCAGATAAGGTAGTAATACATGCATTTAAATCATAAAATAGATAAATTAGATACCATCATGCTTTTAGAGTGTAAAATAAATCAACAAAATTCAATAGAGAACAATGTCTGGTTCGGGCTCCATTAGTAATCTATAATTAATTATGCACATCTATTTAATTTGTAAAAAATACCGTATTATTATTTATTCAAACTTCAATTCTATGATAGGAAATAGGGTGAGGGGATCTTACTTGATTTGACATTGAAAAGTTAAATGGTTTACTGCGCCTATGGGCGGTCCCTGGGTTCTCTGAATTTTCCTCGGGGAACTGAAACGTGCTTATAGTACTTACAAATGTCCCAAATAAACCCAAAATCAGTCATAGGGCCTACTCGGGCAATTTTAAAAATCTGGCATGGCGGTAATCTGCCTTGGGTCAACCATTTTCAACCGAATTCAGTCGATTTTATATCGATTCCTGTGAGCACACATACTAAATTGCCTCGGTGGGCTGAAAAAATATGAAAAACTGAAGCTCACCGACAGCGAGGCTCTCTAGTGCAGCAGCTCCTGTGGCTCACGTTGTGGTTAGGTGTTTCACTTCGATCAACCTGTAGAGAAGAAAACGGTGATCACAACTGTGAAAAAATTACACGAAATGGGAATCGGGAAGGGACTCATCGGAGACAATTTGTGAAATTCCCCGTGGCGGTGCCACCGGGCTTCGTCAGTGTTTTTCTACCAATTGGTCCGTTTTTTCACTCCGATTTAGCCATAGGTGGGTTTAAAATTGAATTTCATGCAAAAAAAATTTTTTTTTACCTTTTTTTGGTAGTCGGCTCCCCGATGGCTTGGTTGTCTTCCCGGCGAGGGGTTCTGGCGGCTAGGGTTAGGGTTTGGGTGCAAATGGGGTTATTTATACTAATTTGTTTTTTATTTGGGCCGTCTATCGCTTTTGATCTGAATTGTCCGATCGCGATTAAATAGAAAGTGAATCTGGACCGTTCATCACGATCCAATCTGGGACGTCCGTGCGCGATTCACTATGGGTCATCCGTTGCGCACGGGAACGGACCTCAGCCGTTTGATTGCGCGCGCACGGATTGCCCACGTGGCTCCCCCCGCGTGGCCTCCCGCATCAGCGTCTCTACCACTTGGTGCGTCCTGGTTGGTCGGGGCTGCTGACTGGGCATATGACGTGGTGCAATTTTTTTAAATTACATTTTGACCCCCTGATTTCTGATTTTTGTTTCAAAAATACTTCAAATACCCAAATTTTTACTCAATTTTTCCAAAATTATTTTCAATTTAATCCTTTATCAATTGACCCAATTTTTCTATTAAATTAAAATAAAACAAAATATAATAAAATAAATTAAATAATTAAAAAATTATATTTATTAATAAAAAATTAAAAAAAAAATTAGGTGGGTGTTACAATAAGTTTTGCAACGTCTATAGTTTTTACATATAAAGTAGTTCATTTCACTTATGATAAAGCCACGATTGCTAATTCCTTTGAACTAATGGAGTTGTAACTAATTTACTACATCCCATTTTTAACTTATTTACTAATTCCTTAAAATATCCTATGCAAGAACAAAAATACTATAGAGGGTTGAGTAATTTCCATTCCCATGAAACATGCCATGAATCCCAAATTTGAATTTTAAACATGACTTGCATTTCATATTTGAAATGTGCAATAAGTTTCTCACACTTCTCTGTAATCACTATATATATATATAGATATATTTCAAATTTTTATCCGTTTATGGGTTCTCATGCTTCAGTTTATTTTGATAATAAGTTTTCAAGTTTTTACCCATTTTAACAGTTGTCGGTTCCATATAAACCCTGAATAGAATAGAATTATTCATTCACTTTTGTAATATACCCATTGCACGAGAATTCAAGGTCATATCATGTAATTAATTATATTATTGAAAAATAATTTACTTTTAGATAAAGAAAATTATTTATCATTTTTTTTTTTCATATTTTCTATTAGATGAAGTAATGCCTTGATTAGTTCGTTGGTTTAATATTTTTAATTTCATGAGGGAATATTCTTTCCTTTCTTTTTAAAAGATTATCATAATATATACATTACCTCATATGATGAGATCCCAATAACTCTTAATAAAGTAGATATTATGAAAAGTCCTTTTAAGTTATTGGAAAGTATGTGGATTATTTTTTAATTTTCTTTTTCTTAGTGAGAAACTTATCTAGATTTGGTACCCAAAAAAGGCTAACAATTATTTTTTAAAAAATAATAAAATCGCGTACAAGTATTGTATTATTTTAAATCAATAAACTTAGAAATACCTAATTTTTTGTGGTATACTTTTTGCTGCTATATACATTGCATAAATATGATGGAGAAATTGACCAATTGTAATGATTGTCAAAGATGTACACACACACACACATATATATAGAGATAATTTAATTTCTTTTTTCTATTTAGAAAGAGAATATTTAAAAAAAAAATGTAATATCTGGATATGGCATCATCATTTCTATGATGTGTGATGGGGAAGATAATTTGCACATTATGAATCTGATTGTTTTTGTTTATGGGGATGGTGAAATATTAGATCTGGACCGTAAAAGAAGAATCATTCAGGACCTTTTAGATAAAGTGTTTATATATATATAGATAAATAAATTCGCAAATATCAAGCATAACATTTTTATTTTTCGTAAACAAAGTAATCAATTTAAAGTACCTAAATTTTTGTAACTTAACTTAATGTTTATAATAATATCAAATCTTATGTTAAACGTATTTTAAATTATATTATTTTAATAAATTTTTATATTATAACTAAAAAATTTATAAGATAAAAAATTATATTAATTGTTAACTAGCCAGTAAAAAATAAGAGTTATTTTATGAATTTTAAAATAGTATAAATACATATTTTAAATTTTATATAGTTTAAAATTTATGCATTTTTTTTATTATTCATAATAATTTCAAAATTTAAGCATATTATTTTATTTTGTTCGTGATTTATTAAACAAAAGTGATCTTAGAATTTATTATTATCTCGATACTTCAAAATAATTTCAAAGTCTTTAGTCAATTTGAATTTTATAATTGTTTTTAAACTTTAATATATTTAAAAAATTGTAATAAAACTTAAATATTCTCTTTGTTTTTAAAATTTTTTATGGTGTATTAAACAAAAAAAAATTGAGAATTGTGATTGTACTCCATACCAAATTTAAAGCTAGAGTACTTTATCTATTTGTTTTTAATGCATTACGTATCTTAATATTATATACTATTATTTAATATATACCATATTGTAACAATATTACAAGTTATAATTCTATAGATATATAATATACACCGATTTATTTGTTTAATTTTTTAATACAAATAGATAAGAATAGAGTTAAATTTCAAATTCAAACCTTAAATTAAATAGTTGAGATGAATGTGGTAATTTATGCAAGGAAAGATATCACACATTAATTTTTTATTACTTTTAAAATTTTAATAATTTAATAAATTTTATTTACTTTTGTGTATATAGTAATTAAATGTTAATACTTGTCTTATTTAAAAATTTTAGATTTAAATTTTAATTTAATTTTAAAAATTAAAAAAAGAAATAAAAAATTATCAAATAATTAAATTCAATAGAAAAATAAAAAAATTTATTTCAACCCCAATTACTATATTTAAAATAGTGAAAGACACATATTAATATAAAATACTTAAACCTTAGGTAACATATGATATTTTGACGTAGTGCCACGTGTTGGGTGTAGGTTTTTTTAAACTAGTCGCAAATCAGAAGTCTAGTGAAACAGAGGATCAGCCTATGAAAATCAACGGATCCCATTTTCGTAATTATTTGAAACCACAAGCCCATTTATTACCGTACCCTGCAGTTCACAAACCTCATCCTTCTTCTCACAGTGTATCCGTGGGACCCACACTTTGTCTCCCCCTATTAATCCTCTTTTTAATATGGACAAGATTTCTCAATTTATGCTAAATATTTCTGCTTTACATAGAATTAAATCTAACCCAATTCAGTAATCTAATAAATATATTTAATTTAATACTAAAACATATTATTTTTAAAGACATGAATGTCTGAAATCTAAAAGTTAAATGTTTTTATTGTCGACCATGTTAATTGAACCATTTGCAAAATCAATATATTATTTAGAGGGTTATAAAGTTAAAGTCCAGCAGATTTTATATTTTTGAAAATAATTTGCATTATTGAGTTTATACGTAATAAATGCGAAATATAATATTAAATAGTTGATGAAAACAACTAGGTTTTTAATTTGTGGAGGTTGTTTTTGGGAGAAATCAGACAGAATGAGTAAAAAAATAAATGATAATAGTGAGGAGTTGTGATGAATCGACATATGTGTATGTGTGTGTTAACAGTGTAGCAAAAGCAAGGAAGGTGGAGAGAATCTAGAAATGCCCATTTCCTCAAAAACCCAGAAATATAAAATTAATTACTCCTTATTTATATAAATAGGAAAAGAAATGAGAGAGAGAAGTGAAGAAAAAGCAGAGAATAAAAAGAGACCGGATGTTGACAAATTTCATGTCACTGTTGTTAGAAGGTCGTTTGTTTTTGTGATTTCTTATCTGGGATCTCTCTCTTTCTCTCTCTAGCCAACAAAATTAAAAAAAAAACCTCTTTTTTGGTTAAACAAGAGAGGGAAAGAGACCAGAGAGAGTGGCCCAGTAGATCGAAGATGACGATCTAAGCTGCTTAATGGTGCTGCGAAACACCCACTTCGCTCTTTCTTCTGTTATTGTTTTTTTTTTTTACTTTTTTTTTGTCAGCTTAATTTTTTTGTTCGTAGTGGGGGTTTTTCTGGCGTCCGAATTTTCCATCATGTGGAGATTTTGCTGTTGAGGATTTATTGAATCCGTTGTGGGAATCGTCGAGGAGAGGTGAAAAGAGGATGTGGGTCTGAGGTAAATTTCTTTTTTACTGTCTTCCGATAATCCGATTGATTTGTGGGCGATGATTGAATTTGTTAATTTGGGTTTTTTGATTATTACCTAGTTTTCTCTTTTTCAGTTCGATAAATTCTTCGATTCTATTATCTGCGTTTGGTGATCAGATTTATGCATTTCTTTCATCCTCGCAACTTATGCACTTTACTGTACTTTTCTCCCTCTCCTTAACCTCTAATTTTTGGTCAATTTTCCTGCTGCTACTTATTTTCTTCTCGATTGATTTGATGCCAATTCGATTTGATGGATGATTACATTTCTTGTGATGGTGGGTTCGGTACTTAATTTTTGTTTATATTCCCAATTAGCTTAGATTGCTGTTGTATGGGATCTGTTCTATCAACTTCCCATTCTTTGGGGGTTAATTTAACATTTTCTTTAGTTTTATCTTAACAGCCAGCAGACCATGATTAGGATTTCCCTTCTTAATTATGGAGTTTAATATATTTCTTGAAGTTCTCTGTGAAATTCTCTATCTATTGAGTGATGCCAATAGATTATGGCAATGGATTAATGATGGTTTTTGTGATTTAAATGTTGTTACTAAATCGCAGTTTGTTTGACTGCATTTAGTTGCATTAGTTACAACAATATTTATGACATTAGAAATGTTTGAAATGCCTTTTCTGCTTTATGTGACGGTGCGATCTTTCTAGATTGAAATGTAATTGAAGGGACTTTCCAAAATGAATTCAATTTCTTTATTAATCATGGAGCTTTTTGGTAAGTAAGTTAATGGTTCCTTTGGAATTCATAGCCTTGCATGGATAATCTACCTTTGTGTTTCAGTTACTTTAGGTTGATGAGATTGGTATATTAATTTGAGTGTATGGGGGGCATATAAACAAGATTTTTCTAATGCTATCTATCAGTTAGCCATCTACTGAACCATATGAGCTGAATTATTGGAAGGCACCTTGGTTTGCCAGTGTTTCCGTTGGATCAACAAGATATGCAGAGCTTGTAAATATATGTAACTGAGACCCTTGTGCAAGAAAAACATTAGCAGTTTGTAATATTTTTGATAATATGTTATGTGTAATGAAGTTTGAAGTTCCTTAATGTGCTGATAGTTTTGGTAGAGCATGCGACAGGTTGTTAAACAGCCTTTTCATATGAATTGTTTTCTGGATTCTTATAAACCTGTAAGTTAATTTACTGATTTAGTGTTTCAAGAGAGCAAAAGTTGTTAAATATTCTTCAAAATGCTTGAGTGCTTCACTGAAGCATAGATTAGTGACAGAGTTTTTTCGATTGGTCATTGTTTCTCTCGCTCTTATAGAATGTGATGGAAAAAGAAATGGTTATCATTTCTCTTTGATTCTCTCTTTTCCTCCTCTCATTGACTCTTCTTTCCCTTATCTTTATTTTATTTCTTTTGCTTAAGATAGAATACAGTATCTTTCTCAAATTCCAATCTGTTTTCAAGAACTTTATGTAAGCTTTTAAAATGCTAGGAACTTAGGTAGAACCTTTAATCTAGACTTCTGTTTTAACCTTCAGTACTAGGCAATCTTGTTCTTTTTTTCGTGAAGTTTTTGGCAAC